>NC_141879.1:257435000-258685000 GCF_056163025.1 Triticum urartu
GTCATACTGCTTACCAGCATGTCACACTTTGGTTCGGCGGTATTGTTGGATGAAGCGGCCCGGACCGACATTACGCGTACGCTTACGCGAGACTGGTTTTACCGCCGTGCTATGCACACAGGTGACTAGCGGGTGTCAGTTTCTCCAACTTTAGTTGAACCGAGTGTGGCTACGCCCGGTCCTTGAGAAGGTTAAAACAGAACCAACTTGACAAACTATCATTGTGGTTTTGATGCGTAGGTAAGAACGGTTCTTGCTAAGCCCGTAGCAGCCACGTAAAACTTGCAACAACAAAGCAGAGGACGTCTAACTTGTTTTTGCAGGGCATGTTGTGATGTGATATGGTCAAGACGTGATGAGATATAAGTTGTTGTATAAGATGATCATGTTTTGTTGAAGTTATCGGCAACTGGCAGAAGCCTTATGGTTGTCTCTTTATTGCATAAGATGCAAGCGCCAAATAATTGCTTTGCAATTATCGCTATGCGATAGCAATAGTTGCAAGAGCAATAGTTGGCGAGACGACCATGTGACGACACATTGATATAGATCAAGATGATGGAGATCATGGTGTCATGCCGGTGACGATGGAAATCATGACAATGTTTTGGAGATGGAGATCAAAGGCACAAGATGATGATGGCCATATCATGCCACATATTTTGATTGCATGTGATGTTTATCTTTTATGCATCTTATCTTGCTTTAATTGACGGTAGCATTATAACATGATCTCTCACTAAATTTCAAGATAAAAGTGTTCTCCCTGAGTATGCACCGTTGCCAAAGTTCGTCGTGCCCAGACACCACGTGATGATCGGGTGTGATAAACTCTATGTCCATCTACAACGGGTGCAAGCCAGTTTTGCACACGCAGAATACTCAAGTTAAACTTGACGAGCCTAGCATATGCAGATATGGCCTCGGAACACTGAGACCGAAAGGTCGAGCGTGAATCATATAGTAGATATGATCAACATAGTGATGTTCACCATTGAAAACTACTCCATTTCACGTGATGATCGGTTATGGTTTAGTTGATTTGGATCACGTGATCACTTAGAAGATTAGAGGGATGTCTTTCTAAGTGGGAGTTCTTTATTAATATGATTAATTGAACTTAAATTTATCATGAACTTAGTCCTGGTAGTATTTGGATATCTATGTTGTAGATCAATAGCTCACGTTTAGCTCCCCTATTTTATTTTTGATATGTTCCTAGAGAAAACTAAGTTGAAAGATGTTAGTAGCAATGATGCGGATTGGATCCATGATCTGTGGTTTATCCTCATTGCTGCACAGAAGAATTATGTCCTTAATGCACCGCTAGGTGACAGACCTATTGCAGGAGCAGATGCAGACGTCATGAACGTTTGGCTAGCTCAACATGATGACTACTTGATAGTTTAGTGCACCATGCTTAACAACTTAGAATCGGGACTTCAAAGACGTTTTGAACGTCATGGATCATATGGATGTTCCAGGAGTTTAAGTTAATATTTCAAGCAAATACCCGAGTTGAGAGATATGAAGTCTCCAACAAGTTCTATAGCTAAAAGATGGAGGAGAATAGCTCAAGCAGTGAGCATGTGTTCAGATTGTCTGGGTACTACAATCGCTTGAATCAAGTGGGAGTTAATCTTCCAGATAAAATAGTGATTGACAGAATTCTCTAGTCACCATCACCAAGTTAGTAGAACTTCGTGATGAACTATAGTATGCAAGGGATGATGAAAACGATTCCCGAGCTTTTCATGATGATGAAATCGATGAAGGTAGAAATCAAGAAAGAGCATCAAGTTTTGATGATTAACAAGACCACTAGTTTCAAGAAAAGGGCAAAGGGAAAGAAAGGGAACTTCAAGAAGAACGGCAAGCAAGTTGCTGCTCAAGTGAAGAAGCCCAAGTCTGGTCCTAAGCCTGAGACTAAGTGCTTCTACTGCAAAGGGACTGGTCACTGGAAGCGGAACTGCCCCAAGTATTTGGCGGATAAGAAGGATGGCAAAGTGAACAAAGGTATATTTGATATACAGATTATTGATGTGTATTTTACTAGTGTTCGTAGCAACCCCTCGGTATTTGATACTGGTTCAGTTGCTAAGAGTAGTAACTCGAAACGGGAGTTGCAGAATGAACAGAGACTAGTTAAGGGTGAAGTGACGATGTGTGTTGGAAGTGGTTCCAAGATTGATATGATCATCATCGCACACTCCCTATACTTTCGGGATTAGTGTTGAACCTAAATAAGTGTTATTTGGTGTTTGCGTTGAGCATGAATATGATTTGATCATGTTTATTGCAATACGGTTATTCATTTAAGTAAGAGAATAAATTGTTGTTCTGTTTACATGAATAAAACCTTCTATGGTCATACACCCAATGAAAATGGTTTGTTAGATCTCGATCGTGGTGATGCACATTCTCATAATATTGAAGCCAAAAGATGCAAAGTTAATAATGATAGTGCAACTTATTTGTGGCACTGCTGTTTAGGTCATATTGGTGTAAAGCGCATGAAGAAAATCCATGCTGATGGGCTTTTGGAATCACTTGATTATGAATCAGTTGATGCTTGCGAACCGTGCCTCATGGGCAAGATGACTAAGACTCCGTTCTCCGGAACAATGGAGCAAGCAACTGACTTATTGGAAATAATACATACTGATGTATGCAGTCTGATGAATGTTGAGGCTCGCGGTGGGTATCATTATTTTCTAACCTTCACAGATGATTTGAGCAGATATGGGTATATCTACTTGATGAAACATAAGTCTGAAACATTTGAAAAGTTCAAAAACTTCAGAGTGAAGTGGAAAATCATCGTGACAAGAAAATAAAGTTTCTACGATCTGATCGCAGAGACAAATATTTGAGTTACGAGTTTGGTCTTCAATTAAAACAATGTGGAATAGTTTCACAAAATCGTGCCACCTGGAACACCACAGCATAATGGTGTGTCCGAACGTCATAACCGTACTATTATTGGATATAGTGCAATCTATGATGTTTCTTACCGATTAACCACTATAGTTTTGAGGTTATGCATTAGAGACAGCTACATTCACGTTAAATAGGGCACCATCTAAATCCGTTGAGACGACACCGTATGAACTATGGTTTGGAAAGAAACCAAAGTTGTCATTTTTTAAGTTTGAGGTTGCAATGCTTATGTGAAAAAGTTTCAACCTAATAAGCTCAAACCCAAATCGGAGAAGTGCGTCTTCATAGGATACCCAAAAGAAAATGTTGGGTACACCTTGTATCACAGATCCGAAGGCAAGTTATTCGTTGCGAGAATGGATCCTTTCTAGAGAAGGAGTTTCTCTCGAAAGAAGTGAGTGGGAGGAAAGTAGAACTTGATGAGGTAACTGTACCTGCTCCCTTATTGGAGAGTAGTTCATCACAGAATTCTGTTTCTGTGACTCCTACACCAATTAGTGAGGAAGCTAATGATGATGATCATGTAACTTCAGATCAAGTTACTACCAAACCTCGTAGGTAAACCAGAGTGAGATCCGCACCAGAGTGGTACGGTAATCATGTTCTGGAGGTCATGTTACTTGACCATGACGAACCTACGAACTATGAGGAAGCGATGATGAGCCCAGATTCCACGAAATGGCTTGAGGCCATGAAATCTGAGATGAGATCCATGTATAAGAACAAAAGTATGGACTTTGATTGACTTTCCCAAAGATCGGCGAGCCATTGAGATTAAATGGATCTTCAGGAGGAAGACGGACGTTGATAGTAGTGTTACTATCTACAAAGCTAGAATTGTCGCAAAAGGTTTTTGACAAGTTCAAGGTGTTGACTACGATGAGAGTTTCTCACTCGTATCTATGCTTAAGTCTGTCCGAATCATGTTAGCAATTGCCACATTTTATGAAATCTGGCAAATGGATAAACAAAACTGCATTCCTTAATGGATTTATTAAAGAAGAGTTGTATATGATGCAAACAGAAGGTTTTGTCAATCCTAAAGGTGCTAACAAAATATGCAAGCTCCAGTGATCCATCTATGGACTGGTGCAAGCATCTCGGAGTTGGAATATACGCTTTGATAAGTTGATCAAAGCATATAGTTTTATACAGACTTGCCGTGAAGTCTGTATTTACAAGAAAGTGAGTGGGAGCACTACATCATTTTTGATAAGTATATGTGAATGACATATTGTTGATCGGAGATAATGTAGAATTATTCTGCAAAGCATAAAGGAGTGTTTGAAAGGAGTTTTTCAAAGAAAGACCTCGGTGAAGCTGCTTACATATTGAGCATCAAGATCTATAGAGATAGATTAAGACGCTTGATAAGTTTTTCAATGAGTACATACCTTGACAAGATTTTGAAGTAGTTCAAAATGGAACAGTCAAAGAAAGAGTTCTTGCCTGTGTTACAGGGTGTGAAACTGAGTAAGACTCAAAGCTCGACCACGGCAGAAGATAGAAAGAGAATGAAAGTCATTCCCTATGCCTTGGCCATAGGTTCTATAAAATATGCCATGCTATGTACCAGATCTATTGTATAGCCTACACTGTTTTTGGCAAGGGAGTACAATAGTGATCTAGGAGTAGATCACTGGACATCGGTCAAAATTATCCTTAGTGGAATAAGGACATGTTTCTCAATTATGGAGGTAACAAAAAGGTTCGTCGTAAAGGGTTACGTCGATGCAAATTTTGACACTGATCCAGATGACTCTAAATCTCAATCTGGATACATATTGAAAGTGGGAGCAATTAGCTAGAGTAGCTCCGTGCAGAGCATTGTTGACATAGAAATTTGCAAAATACTTACGGATCTGAATGTGGCAGAGCCATTGAATGAACTTCTCTCACAAGAAAAACATGATCACACCTTAGTACTCTTTGGGTGTTAATCACATAGCGATGTGAACTAGATTATTGACTCTAGTAAACCCTTTGGATGTTGGTCACATGTCGATGTGAACTATGGGTGTTAATAACATGGTGATGTGAACTATTGGTATTAAATCACATGGCGATGTGAACTAGATTATTGACTCTAGTGCAAGTGGGAGACTAAAGGAAATATGCCATAGAGGCAATAATAAAGTTATTATTTATTTCCTTATTTCATGATAAATGTTTATTATTCATGCTAGAATTGTATTAACCGGAAACATGATACATGTGTGAATACATAGACAAACAGAGTGTCACTAGTATGCCTCTACTTGACTAGCTCGTTGATCAAAGATGGTTATGTTTCCTAGCCATTGACATGAGTTGTCATTTGATTAACGGGATCACATCATTAGGAGAATGATGTGATTGACTTGACCCATTCCGTTAGCTCAACACTTGATCGTTTAGTTTGTTGCTATTTCTTTCTTCATGGCTTTTACATGTTCCTATGACTATGAGATTATGCAACTCCCGTTTACCGGAGGAACACTTTGTGTGCCACCAAACGTCACAACGTAACTGGGTGATTATAAAGGTGCTCTACAGGTGTCTCCGAAGGTACTTTTTGGGTTGGCGTATTTCGAGATTAGGATTTGTCACTCTGATTATCGGAGAGGTATCTCTGGGCCCTCTCGGTAATGCACATCACCTAAGCCTTGTTAGTTGCGAGATGATGTATTACGGAAAAAGTAAAGAGACTTTCCGGTAACGAGATTGAACTAGGTATTGAGATGCCGACGATCGAATCTCGGGCAAGTAACATACCGATGACAAAGGGAACAACGTATGTTGTTATGCGGTCTGACCGATAAAGATCTTCGTAGAATATGTAGGAGCCAATATAAGCATCCAGGTTCCGCTATTGGTTATTGATCGTAGACGTGTCTCGGTCATGTCTACATAGTTCTCGAACCCGTAGGGTCCGCACGCTTAACGCTACAATGACAGTTACATTACGAGTTTATATGTTTTGATGTACCGAAGGAGTTCGGAGTCCCAGATGAGATCGGGGACATGACGAGGAGTCTCGAAATGGTCGAGACGTAAAGATCGATATATTGGACGACTATATTCGGACTTCGGAAAGGTTCCGAGTGATTCGGGTATTTTTCGGAGTACCGGAGAGTTACGGGAATTCTCCGGGGAGTATATGGGCCTTATTGGGCCATACGGGAATAGGGGAGAGAGGCCAAAAGGAAGGAGGCCTGCGCCCCCCCCCCCTCTGGTCCGAATTGGACAAGGGGTGCAGCCCCCTTTTCCTTCTCCCTCTCCTCCTCTTTCCTTCTCTCCTACTCCAACAAGGAAAGGAGGAGTCCTACTCCTGGTAGGAGTAGGACTCCCCCCTTAGCGCGCCCTCCTCCTAGGCCGGACGCCTCCCCCCTTGCTCCTTTATATACAGGGGCAGGGGACACCTCTATACACACAAGTTGATCAAGTTGATCGTCTCTTAGCCGTGTGCGGTGCCCCCCTCCACCATAGTCCACCTCGATAATACTGTAGCGGTGCTTAGGCGAAGCCCTGTGTCGGTAGAACATCAACATCGTCACCATGCCGTCGTGCTGACGAAACTCTCCCTCAACACTCGGCTGGATCGGAGTTAGAGGGACGTCATAGGGCTGAACGTGTGCTGAACTTGGAGGTGCCGTGCGTTCGGTACTTGATCGGTCGGATCGTGAAGACGTACGACTACATCAACCGCATTGTGCTAACGCTTCCGCTTTCGGTCTACGAGGGTACGTGGACAACACTCTCCCCTCTAGTTGCTATGCATCACCATGATCTTGCGTGTGCGTAGGAATTTTTTTAAAATTACTACGTTTCCCAACACTATAATGCCGCTATAGTTTAACGGTTGGGCTATCAAACGAACTCCGAATGCCATGAAACTTGACAGGCGGTCTATCTACACTATAATAAGACCGCACGCCAACTTTCAACCCAATCCGAGAACATTTTTCCGGCCACTTATAAAATACTATTTCGGACGTGTCGCGGGCGCGTGCGAGTGTGGTTGGGCTCAGAACGGACAACGGACGGAATTGGGGGAACCCGGACGAATGCATGTTTTGAAAACATGAAGATACAATGCACATGATGACATGACAAGATGCAACACGCAAGCGAATGACATGGTAACGTCGGCGAATAACTGGAAGACACCTGGCACATCGGTCTCGGGGCGTCACACTTTTTCCCTTATCTTCATATGTGGATTGTACAAAAGTCTCTGAACTATTTTTGTCCTGAATGACTGATATGTCCATTTTGCATCATGCTTTTATATCGAAATTTATTGCATTATGGGCTATTATTACACATTATTTCATAATACTTATGCCTATTCTCTCTTATTTTACAAGGTTTACACGAAGAGGGAGAATGCCGGCAGCTAGAATTCTGGGCTGGAAAAGGAACAAATATTAGAGACCTATTCTGGGCAACTCCAAAAGTCCTGAAACTCCACGGAAGTCGGTTTTGGAATATATAAAAAATATTGGGTGAAGAAAGCACCAGAGGGGGCCACCCACCGTCCATGAGGGTGGGGGCGCGGCCTACCCCCTGGGCGCGCCCCCTGTCTCGTGGGCCCCCTGGCAGGCCTCCGGTGCCCATATTTGGCTATATGAAGTCTTTTGCCCTGGAAAAAATCATAAGCAAGCTTTCGGGACCAAACACCGCCGCCACGAGGCGGAACCTTGGCGGAACCAATCTAGGGCTTCGGTGGAGCTGTTCTACCGGGGAAACATCCCTCCGGGAGGGGGAAATCGTCACCATTGATCCTCTCAACGGGAGGGGTCAATCTCCATCAACATCTTCACCGGCACCATATCCTCTCAAACCCTAGTTCATCTCTTGTATTCGATCTTTGTCTCAAAACCTCAGATTGGTACATGTGGGTTGCTAGTAGTGTTTATTGCTCCTTGTAGTTGAAGCTAGTTGGTTTATTCGGTGGAAGATTATATGTTCAGATCCTTTATGCATATTAATACCCCTCTGATTATGAACATGAATATGATTTGTGAGTAGTTACGTTTGTTCCTGAGGACATGGGAGAAGTCTTGCTATAAGTAGTCATGTGAATTTGCTATTCGTTCGATATTTTGATGAGATGTATGTTGTCTCTCCTCTAGTGGTGTCATGTGAATGTTGACTACATGAAACTTAACCATTATTTGGGCCTAGGGGAAGGCATTGGGAAGTAATAAGTAGATGATGGGTTGCTAGAGTGACAGAAGCTTAAACCCTAGTTTATGCGTTGCTTCGTAAGGGGCTGATTTGGATCCATATGTTTCATGCTATGGTTAGGTTTATCTTAATACTCCCTCCGTTCCTAAATGTTAGGTGTATTATTTTTTTCAAAAAGTCAAACTTCTCTAACTTTGACCAAGTTTGTAGACAAAAATATTAATTCTTAGAATAAAAATCATAACTAATAGATTCGCCATGAAATATATTTTTATATTTTACATATATAGTATTGTAAATCTTTATATATCTTGCTATAAAGTTGGTCAAACATAGACATCGTTTGACTTTTTAAAAAACTAATACACCTTACATTTAGGAACGGAGGGAGTACTTCTTTTGTAGTTGATGATGCTTGCAAGAGGGGTTAATCATAAGTGGGATGCTTGTCCAAGTAAGGACAGTACCCAAGCACCGGTCCACCCACATATCAAATTATCAAAGTACCGAACGCGAATCATATGAACGTGATGAAAACTAGCTTGACGATAATTCTCGGGAGCGTTTTCCTTTATATAAGAGTTTGTCCAGGCTTGTCCTTTGCTACAAAAAGGAGTGGGCCATCTTGCTGCACCTTATTTACTTTTGTTATTTGTTACCCGTAACAAATTACCTTATCACAAAACTATCTGTTACCGATAATTTCAGTGCTTGCAGAGAATACCTTACTGAAAACTACTTATCATTTCCTTCTGCTCCTCATTGGGTTCGACACTCCTACTTATCGAAAGGACTACGATTGATCCCCTATACTTGTGGGTCATCAATGACATAAATAAATTATTGCATAGTTTGCATTAGAAATCACCTCAAAAATATACATGTATGCAATATTTTATGGTCGTATCCAAGGTAGTCATGTCCTCATCACCTTCTTATCTGCCAAGTATTTGGGGTAGTTCCGCTTCCAGTGACCATTCCCTTTGTAGTAGAAGCACTCAGTCTCAGGCTTAGGTCTAGCTTTGGGTTTCTTCACGGGAGTGGCAACTTGCTTGCCATTCTTTCTTGAAGTTCCCTTTCTTTTCCTTTGCCCCTTTTCTTGAAACTAGTGGTCTTGTTAACCATCAACACTTGATGCTCTTTCTTGATTTCTATATTCGCCGATTTTAGCATCGCGAAGAGCTCGGGGATCGTTCTCATCATCCCTTGCATATTATAGTTCATCACGAAGTTCCAGTAACCTGGTGATGGTGACTAGAGAATTCTGTCAATCACTATCTCATCTAGAAGATTAACTCCCACTTGATTGAAGTGATTGTAGTACTCAGACATTCTGAGTACATGCTCACTGGTTGAGCTATTCTCCTCCATCTTGTAGGCAAAGTACTTGTCAGAGGTCTCATACCTCTCGACTCGGGCATGATTCTGAAATACCAATTTCAGCTCTTGGAACATCTTATATGCTCTGTGGCGTTCAAAACATTTTTGAAGTCCTGGTTCTAAGCCGTAAAGCATGGCGCACTAAACTATCAAGTAGTCATCATACCGAGCTTGCCAAACATTCATAATGTTTGCATCTTCTCCTGCAATAGGTCTGTCACCTAGCGGTGCATCAAGGACATAATTCTTCAGTGCAACAGTGAGGATTATTCTCAGATCACGGACCCAATCCGCATCATTGCTACTATCATCTTTCAACTTATTTTTCTCTAGGAACGTATTAAGAATAAACGGGGAGCTACATCGCAAGCTATTGATCTACAACATAGATATGCAAATACTATCAGGACTAAGTTCATGATAAATTAAGTTCAATTAATCATATTACTTAAGAACTCCCACTTAGATCGACATCCCTCGAGTCATCTAAATGATCACGTGATCCATATCAACTAAACCATGTCCGATCATCACGTGAGATGGGGTAGTTTTCAATGGTGAACATCTCTATGTTGATCATTGTTGGAAATATGCCCTAGAGGCAATAATAAATTAGTTATTATTATATTTCCTTGTTCATGATAATCGTTTATTATCCATGCTAGAATTGTATTGATAGGAAACTCAGATACATGTGTGGATACATAGACAACACCATGTCCCTAGTAAACCTCTAGTTGACTAGCTCGTTGATCAATGGATGGTTACGGTTTCCTGACCATGGACATTGGATGTCGTTGATAACAGGATCACATCATTAGGAGAATGATGTGATGGACACGACCCAATCCGAAGCCTAGCACAAGATCATGTAGTTCGTATGCTAAAGCTTTTCTAATGTCAAGTATCATTTCCTTAGACCATGAGATTGTGCAACTCCCGGATACCGTAGGAGTGCTTTGGGTGTGCCAAACGTCACAACGTAACTGGGTGGCTATAAAGGTACACTACAGGTATCTCCGAAAGTGTCTGTTGGGTTGGCACGAATCGAGACTGGGATTTGTCACTCCGTGTAAACGGAGAGGTATCTCTGGGCCCACTCGGTAGGACATCATCATAATGTGCACAATGTGATCAAGGAGTTGATCACGGGATGATGTGTTACGGAACGAGTAAAGAGACTTGCCGGTAACGAGATTGAACAAGGTATCGGGATACCGACGATCGAATCTCGGGCAAGTATCGTACCGCTAGACAAAGGGAATTGTATACGGGATTGATTAAGTCCTTGACATCGTGGTTCATCCGATGAGATCATCGTGGAACATGTGGGAGCCAACATGGGTATCCAGATCCTGCTGTTGGTTATTGACCGGAGAGTTATCTCCGTCATGTCTGCATGATTCCCGAACCCGAGGAGTTCCGGAATGGTCCGGAGGTAAAGAATTATATATAGGAAGTGCTATTTCGGCTATCGGGACAAGTTTCGGGGTCACCGGTATTGTACCAGGACCACCGGAAGGGTCCCGGGGGTCCATCGGGTGGGGCCACCTGCCCCGGGGGGGCCACATGGGCTGTAGGGGGTGCGCCTTGGCCTGTATGGGCCAAGGGCACCAGCCCCAAGAGGCCCATGCGCCAAGAGATGAGGGAAAGGAAGAGTCCTAAAGGGGGAAGGCACCTCCTAGGTGCCTTGGGGAGGTGGGACTCCTCCCTGGCCGCACCCTTCCTTGGAGGAAGGGCCAAGGCTGCGCCCCCCCCCCTCTCCCTTGGCCCTATATATAGTGGGGGGAAGGGAGGGCAACCATACCTAAGCCCTGGCGCCTCCCTCTCCCTCCCATGACACATCTCCCTCCTCCCGCAGCGCTTGGCGAAGCCCTGTTGGAATCCCGCTACTTCCACCACGCCGTCGTGCTGCTGGATCTCCATCAACCTCTCCTTCCCCCTTGCTGGATCAAGAAGGAGGAGACGTCGCTGCTCCGTACGTGTGTTGAACGCGGAGGTGCCGTCCGTTCGGCGCTAGGATCATCGGTGATTTGGATCACGACGAGTACGACTCCATCAACCCCGTTCTCTTGAACGCTTCCGCGCGCGATCTACAAGGGTATGTAGATCCACTCCCCCCTCGTTGCTAGATGACTCCATAGATTGATCTTGGTGACACGTAGGAAAATTTTGAATTATTGCTACGTTCCCCAACAGTGGCATCATGAGCTAGGTCTATTGCGTAGATTCTATGCACGAGTAGAACACAAAGTAGTTGTGGGCGTTGATTTTGTTCAATATGCTTACCGTTACTAGTCCAATCTTGATTCGGTGGCATTGTGGGATGAAGCGGCCCGGACCGACCTTACACGTACTCTTACGTGAGACTGGTTCCACCGACTGACATGCACTAGTTGCATAAGGTGGCTAGCGGGTGTCTGTCTCTCCCACTTTAGTCGGATCGGATTCGATGAAAAGGGTCCTTATGAAGGGTAAATAGCAATTGGCATATCACGTTGTGGTTTTTGCGTAGGTAAGAAACGTTCTTGCTAGAAACCCATAGCGGCCACGTAAAACATGCAAACAACAATTAGAGGACGTCTAACTTGTTTTTGCAGGGTATGCTATGTGATGTGATATGGCCAAAAGGATGTGATGAATGATATATGTGATGTATGAGATTGATCATGTTCTTGTAATAGGAATCACGACTTGCATGTCGATGAGTATGACAGCCGGCAGGAGCCATAGGAGTTGTCTTAATTTATTTATGACCTGCGTGTCAACATAAACGTCATGTAATTACTTTACTTTATTGCTAACCGTTAGCTGTAGTAGTAGAAGTAATAGTTGACGAGACAACTTCATGAAGACACGATGATAGAGATCATGATGATGGAGATCATGGTGTCATGCCGGTGACGATGATGATCATGGAGCCCCGAAGATGGAGATCAAGAGGAGCAAAGTGATGATGGCCATATCATGTCACTATTTGATTGCATGTGATGTTTATCATGTTTATGCATCTTGTTTACTTAGAACGACGGTAGTAAATAAGATGATCCCTCATAATAATTTAAAGAAAGTGTTCCCCCTAACTGTGCACCGTTGCGACAGTTCGTTGTTTCGAAGCACCACGTGATGATCGGGTGTTAGATTCTAACGTTCACATACAACGGGTGTAAGACAGATTTACACACGCGAAACACTTAGGTTGACTTGACGAGCCTAGCATGTACAGACATGGCCTCGGAACACAAGAGACCGAAAGGTCGAGCATGAGTCGTATGGTAGATACGATCAACATGAAGATGTTCACCGATGATGACTAGTCCGTCTCACGTGATGATCGGACACGGCCTAGTTGACTCGGATCATGTAATCACTTAGATGACTAGAGGGATGTCTATCTGAGTGGGAGTTCACAAGATGAACTTAATTATCCTGAACATAGTCAAAAGGTCTTCGCAAATTATGTCGTAGCTCGCGCTTCAGTTCTACTGTTTAGATATGTTCCTAGAGAAAATTTAGTTGAAAGTTGATAGTAGTAATTATGCGGACTAGGTCCGTAAACTGAGGTTTGTCCTCATTGCTTCATAGAAGGCTTATGTCCTTAATGCACCGCTCAGTGTGCTGAACCTCGAACGTTGTCTATGGATGTTGTGAACATCTGACATACACATTTTGATAACTACGTGATAGTTCAGTTAAACGGCTTAGAGTTGAGGCACCGAAGACGTTTTGAAACGTCGCGAAACATATGAGATGTTTCGAGGGCTGAAATTGGGATTTCAGGCTCGTGCCCACGTCAAGAGGTATAAGACCTCCAACGATTTTCTTAGCCTGCAAACTAAGGGAGAAAATCTCAATTGTTGAACTTGTGCTCAGATTGTCTGAGTACAACAATCGCTTGAATCGAGTGGGAGTTGATCTTCCAGATGAAATAGTGATGGTTCTCCGAAGTCATTACCACCAAGCTGCTTGAGCTTCGTGATGAACTATAATATATCAGGGACATATATGATGATCCTTGAGATATTTGCGATGTTTGACACCACAAAAGTAGAGATCAAGAAGGAGCATCAATTGTTGATGGTTGGTGAAACCACTAGTTTTCAAGAAGGGCAAGGGCAAAAAGGGATGCTTCATGAAACGGCAAATCAGCTGCTGCTCTAGTGAAGAAACCCAAGGTTGAACCCAAACCCGAGACTAAGTGCTTCTGTAATAAAGGGAACAGCCACTGGAGCAGAATTACCCTAGATACTTGGTAGATAAGAAGGCTGGCAAGGTCGATAGAAGTATATTGGATGTATTATGTTAATGTGTACTTTACTAGTACTCCTAGTAGCACCAGGGTATTAGATACCGGTTCGGTTGCTAAGTGTTAGTAACTCGAAATAAAAGCTACGGAATAAACGGAGACTAGCTAAAGGTGAGATGACGATATGTGTTGGAAGTATTTCCAAGGTTGATCAAATATCGTACGCTCCCTCTACCATCGAGATTGGTGTTTGCGTTGAGCATAGACATGATTGGATTATGTCTATCGCAATACGGTTATTCATTTAAGGAGAATAATGGTTACTCTGTTTATTTGAATAATACCTTCAATGGTCTTACACCTGAAATGAATGGTTTATTGAATCTCGATCGTAGTGATACACATGTTCATGCCAAAATATAGTAATGATAGTACCACCTACTTGTGGCACTGCCACGTAAGTCATATCGGTATAAAACGCATGAAGAAGCTCCATGTTGATGGATCTTTGGGCTCACTTGTTTTGAAAGGTTTGAGACATGCGAACCATGTCTATTGGTGTATATGCATGAAGAAACTCCATGCAAATGGACCGTTTGGACTCACTTGATTTTGAATCACTTGAGACATGCAAATCATACCACATGGGCAAGATGACTGAAAGCCTCGTTTTCAGTAAAATGGAACTAGAAAGCAACTTGTTGGAAGTAATACATTTTGATGTGTGCAATCCAATGAGTGCTGAGGCATGTAGTGGATATCGTTATGTTCTTACTTCACAAATGATTTGAGTAGATGTTGAGTATATTTACTTGATGAATCACGAGTCTGAATTATTGAAAGGTTCAAGTAATTTCAGGGTGAAGTTGAAAGATCGTCGTGACAAGAGGATAAAATATCTATGATATGATCATAGAGATGAATATCTGAATTACGAGTTTGGCACAAAATTAAGACATTGTGGAAATTGTTTCACAACTAATACAGCCTGGAACACCATAGTGTGATGGTGTGTCCGAACATCATAACTGCACCCTATTGGATATGATGCATACCATGATGTCTCTTATCGAATTACCACGATAGTTTATGGGTTAGGCATTAAAGACAACCACATTCACTTTAAATAGGGCACCACGTAATTCCGATGAGATGACACCATATGAACTATGGTTTAGAGAAACCTAAGCTGTCATTTCTTAGAAGTTTGGGGCTGCGACGCTTATGTGAAAAAGTTTCAGGCTGATAAGCTCGAACCCAAAGAGGATAAATGCATCTTCATAGGACACCCAAAACAGTTGGGTATACCTCCTGTCTCAGATCCGAAAGCAATAAGGGATTGTTTCTAGAATCGGGTCCTTTCTCGAGGAAAAGTTTCTCTCGAAAGAATTGAGTGGGAGGATGGTGGAGACTTGATGAGGTTATTGAACCGTCTCTTCAACTAGTGTGTGGCAGGGCACAGGAGTTGTTCCTGTAGCACCTACACCAATTGAAGTGGAAGCTTATGATAGTGATCATGAAACTTCAGATCAAGTCACTACCAAACCTCGTGGGATGACAAGGATGCGTACTACTTCAGAGTGGTACGTAATCCTGTCTTGGAAGTCATGTTGCTAGACAACAATGAACCTACGAGCTATGGAGAAGCGATGGTGGGCCTGGATTCCAAAATGGCTCGAGGCCATATAGTCCGAGAGAGGATCCATATATGAAAACAAAGTGTAGACTTTGGGAGAACTACTTGATGGTCGTAAGGCTGTTAGGTACATATGGATTTTAAAAGGAAGACGGACAATGATGGTAGGTATGACCATTAAGAAAGCTCGACTTGTCGTTAAGATGTTTTCCGACAAGTTCAAGGAGTTGACTGCGATGAGACTTTCTCACTCGTAGCGATGCTAAGAGTCTGTTGGAATTATATTAGAAATTACTGCATTATTTGTGAAATCTTGCAGATAGGATGCCAAAAACCATTATTTCCTCGACGATTTTTGAGGAAAGGTTGTATGTGATACAACCGGAAGGTTTTGTTAATCCTGAAAGATGTTAATAAGTATGCAAAGCTCCAGCAATCCTTCTAAGGACTGGAGTAAGCATCTCGGAGTTGGAATGTATGCTTTGATAAGATGATCAAAGTTTTGGGTGTATACAAAGTTTATGAGAAACTTGTATTTCCAAACAAGTGAGTGGGAGCACTATAGAATTTATGATAAATATATGTTGACATATTGTTGATCAGAAATGACGTAGAATTTCTGGAAAGCATATAGGGTTATTTGGAAAGTATTTTTCAATGGAAAGCCTGGATTAAGCTACTTGAACATTGAGCATCAAGATCTATAAGGATAGATCAAAATTCTTAATGGTACTTTCAAATGAGCACATACCTTGACATGATCTTGAAGGTGTTCAAGATGGACCAGTCAAAGAAGGAGTTCTTGCCTGAGTTGTAAGGTATGAAGTTAAGACTTAAAGCTCGACCACGGCAGAAGAAAGAGGAAGGACGAAGGTCGTCCCTATGCTTTTGTCATAGGCTCTATACGGTATGCCATGCTATGTACCGCACCTGAAATTTGCCTTGCCATGAGTCAGTCAAGGGGTACAAGAGTGATCCAAGAATGGATCACAAGACAGCGGTCAAAGTTATCCTTAGTAACTAGTGGACTAAGGAATTTTCTCGATTATGGAGGTGATAAAGAGTTCGACGTAAAGAGTTACGTCGATGCAAGCTTAACACCTATCCGGATAGCTCTGAGTAGAGATACCGGATACGTATAATGGAGCAACAATTTAGAATAGCTCCAAGTAGAACAGTTATTTGAAATGGCTCCAAATATAGCGTAGTAGCTGCATCTACAAGATGACATAGAGATTTGCGAAGTACATACGGATCTGAAAGATTCAGACCCGTTGACTATAACATCTCTCACAAGCATAACATGTTCAAACCCAGAACTCATCGAGTGTTAATCACATGGTAATGTGAACTAGATTATTGACTCTAGTAAACTCTTTGGGTGTTAGTCACATGGGGATGTGACCTTGAGTGTTAGTCACATAGCGATGTGAACTGGATTATTGACTCTAGTGCAAGTGGGAGACTGTTGGAAATATGCCCTAGAGGCAATAATAAATTAGTTATTATTATATTTCCTTGTTCATGATAATCGTTTATTATCCATGCTAGAATTGTATTGATAGGAAACTCAGATACATGTGTGGATACATAGACAACACCATGTCCCTAGTAAACCTCTAGTTGACTAGCTCGTTGATCAATGGATGGTTACGGTTTCCTGACCATGGACATTGGATGTCGTTGATAACGGGATCACATCATTAGGAGAATGATGTGATGGACAAGACCCAATCCTAAGCCTAGCACAAGATCATGTAGTTCGTATGCTAAAGCTTTTCTAATGTCAAGTATCATTTCCTTAGACCATGAGATTGTGCAACTCCCGGATACCGTAGGAGTGCTTTGGGTGTGCCAAACGTCACAACGTAACTGGGTGGCTATAAAGGTACACTACAGGTATCTCCGAAAGTGTCTGTTGGGTTGGCACGAATCGAGACTGGGATTTGTCACTCCGTGTAAACGGAGAGGTATCTCTGGGCCCACTCGGTAGGACATCATCATAATGTGCACAATGTGATCAAGGAGTTGATCACGGGATGATGTGTTACGGAACGAGTAAAGAGACTTGCCGGTAACGAGATTGAACAAGGTATCGGGATACCGACGATCGAATCTCGGGCAAGTATCGTACCGCTAGACAAAGGGAATTGTATACGGGATTGATTAAGTCCTTGACATCGTGGTTCATCCGATGAGATCATCGTGGAACATGTGGGAGCCAACATGGGTATCCAGATCCTGCTGTTGGTTATTGACCGGAGAGTTATCTCCGTCATGTCTGCATGATTCCCGAACCCGAGGAGTTCCGGAATGGTCCGGAGGTAAAGAATTATATATAGGAAGTGCTATTTCGGCTATCGGGACAAGTTTCGGGGTCACCGGTATTGTACCAGGACCACCGGAAGGGTCCCGGGGGTCCACCGGGTGGGGCCACCTGCCCCGGGGGGCCACATGGGCTGTAGGGGGTGCGCCTTGGCCTGTATGGGCCAAGGGCACCAGCCCCAAGAGGCCCATGCGCCAAGAGATGAGGGAAAGGAAGAGTCCTAAAGGGGGAAGGCACCTCCTAGGTGCCTTGGGGAGGTGGGACTCCTCCCTGGCCGCACCCTTCCTTGGAGGAAGGGCCAAGGCTGCGCCCCCCCCCTCTCCCTTGGCCCTATATATAGTGGGGGGAAGGGAGGGCAACCATACCTAAGCCCTGGCGCCTCCCTCTCCCTCCCATGACACATCTCCCTCCTCCCGCAGCGCTTGGCGAAGCCCTGTTGGAATCCCGCTACTTCCACCACGCCGTCGTGCTGCTGGATCTCCATCAACCTCTCCTTCCCCCTTGCTGGATCAAGAAGGAGGAGACGTCGCTGCTCCGTACGTGTGTTGAACGCGGAGGTGCCGTCCGTTCGGCGCTAGGATCATCGGTGATTTGGATCACGACGAGTACGACTCCATCAACCCCGTTCTCTTGAACGCTTCCGCGCGCGATCTACAAGGGTATGTAGATCCACTCCCCCCTCGTTGCTAGATGACTCCATAGATTGATCTTGGTGACACGTAGGAAAATTTTGAATTATTGCTACGTTCCCCAACAGTGGCATCATGAGCTAGGTCTATTGCGTAGATTCTATGCACGAGTAGAACACAAAGTAGTTGTGGGCGTTGATTTTGTTCAATATGCTTACCGTTACTAGTCCAATCTTGATTCGGTGGCATTGTGGGATGAAGCGGCCCGGACCGACCTTACACGTACTCTTACGTGAGACTGGTTCCACCGACTGACATGCACTAGTTGCATAAGGTGGCTAGCGGGTGTCTGTCTCTCCCACTTTAGTCGGATCGGATTCGATGAAAAGGGTCCTTATGAAGGGTAAATAGCAATTGGCATATCACGTTGTGGTTTTTGCGTAGGTAAGAAACGTTCTTGCTAGAAACCCATAGCGGCCACGTAAAACATGCAAACAACAATTAGAGGACGTCTAACTTGTTTTTGCAGGGTATGCTATGTGATGTGATATGGCCAAAAGGATGTGATGAATGATATATGTGATGTATGAGATTGATCATGTTCTTGTAATAGGAATCACGACTTGCATGTCGATGAGTATGACAGCCGGCAGGAGCCATAGGAGTTGTCTTAATTTATTTATGACCTGCGTGTCAACATAAACGTCATGTAATTACTTTACTTTATTGCTAACCGTTAGCTGTAGTAGTAGAAGTAATAGTTGACGAGACAACTTCATGAAGACACGATGATAGAGATCATGATGATGGAGATCATGGTGTCATGCCGGTGACGATGATGATCATGGAGCCCCGAAGATGGAGATCAAGAGGAGCAAAGTGATGATGGCCATATCATGTCACTATTTGATTGCATGTGATGTTTATCATGTTTATGCATCTTGTTTACTTAGAACGACGGTAGTAAATAAGATGATCCCTCATAATAATTTAAAGAAAGTGTTCCCCCTAACTGTGCACCGTTGCGACAGTTCGTTGTTTCGAAGCACCACGTGATGATCGGGTGTTAGATTCTAACGTTCACATACAACGGGTGTAAGACAGATTTACACACGCGAAACACTTAGGTTGACTTGACGAGCCTAGCATGTACAGACATGGCCTCGGAACACAAGAGACCGAAAGGTCGAGCATGAGTCGTATGGTAGATACGATCAACATGAAGATGTTCACCGATGATGACTAGTCCGTCTCACGTGATGATCGGACACGGCCTAGTTGACTCGGATCATGTAATCACTTAGATGACTAGAGGGATGTCTATCTGAGTGGGAGTTCACAAGATGAACTTAATTATCCTGAACATAGTCAAAAGGTCTTCGCAAATTATGTCGTAGCTCGCGCTTCAGTTCTACTGTTTAGATATGTTCCTAGAGAAAATTTAGTTGAAAGTTGATAGTAGTAATTATGCGGACTAGGTCCGTAAACTGAGGTTTGTCCTCATTGCTTCATAGAAGGCTTATGTCCTTAATGCACCGCTCAGTGTGCTGAACCTCGAACGTTGTCTATGGATGTTGTGAACATCTGACATACACATTTTGATAACTACGTGATAGTTCAGTTAAACGGCTTAGAGTTGAGGCACCGAAGACGTTTTGAAACGTCGCGAAACATATGAGATGTTTCGAGGGCTGAAATTGGGATTTCAGGCTCGTGCCCACGTCAAGAGGTATAAGACCTCCAACGATTTTCTTAGCCTGCAAACTAAGGGAGAAAATCTCAATTGTTGAACTTGTGCTCAGATTGTCTGAGTACAACAATCGCTTGAATCGAGTGGGAGTTGATCTTCCAGATGAAATAGTGATGGTTCTCCGAAGTCATTACCACCAAGCTGCTTGAGCTTCGTGATGAACTATAATATATCAGGGACATATATGATGATCCTTGAGATATTTGCGATGTTTGACACCACAAAAGTAGAGATCAAGAAGGAGCATCAATTGTTGATGGTTGGTGAAACCACTAGTTTTCAAGAAGGGCAAGGGCAAAAAGGGATGCTTCATGAAACGGCAAATCAGCTGCTGCTCTAGTGAAGAAACCCAAGGTTGAACCCAAACCCGAGACTAAGTGCTTCTGTAATAAAGGGAACAGCCACTGGAGCAGAATTACCCTAGATACTTGGTAGATAAGAAGGCTGGCAAGGTCGATAGAAGTATATTGGATGTATTATGTTAATGTGTACTTTACTAGTACTCCTAGTAGCACCAGGGTATTAGATACCGGTTCGGTTGCTAAGTGTTAGTAACTCGAAATAAAAGCTACGGAATAAACGGAGACTAGCTAAAGGTGAGATGACGATATGTGTTGGAAGTATTTCCAAGGTTGATCAAATATCGTACGCTCCCTCTACCATCGAGATTGGTGTTTGCGTTGAGCATAGACATGATTGGATTATGTCTATCGCAATACGGTTATTCATTTAAGGAGAATAATGGTTACTCTGTTTATTTGAATAATACCTTCAATGGTCTTACACCTGAAATGAATGGTTTATTGAATCTCGATCGTAGTGATACACATGTTCATGCCAAAATATAGTAATGATAGTACCACCTACTTGTGGCACTGCCACGTAAGTCATATCGGTATAAAACGCATGAAGAAGCTCCATGTTGATGGATCTTTGGGCTCACTTGTTTTGAAAGGTTTGAGACATGCGAACCATGTCTATTGGTGTATATGCATGAAGAAACTCCATGCAAATGGACCGTTTGGACTCACTTGATTTTGAATCACTTGAGACATGCAAATCATACCACATGGGCAAGATGACTGAAAGCCTCGTTTTCAGTAAAATGGAACTAGAAAGCAACTTGTTGGAAGTAATACATTTTGATGTGTGCAATCCAATGAGTGCTGAGGCATGTAGTGGATATCGTTATGTTCTTACTTCACAGATGATTTGAGTAGATGTTGAGTATATTTACTTGATGAATCACGAGTCTGAATTATTGAAAGGTTCAAGTAATTTCAGGGTGAAGTTGAAAGATCGTCGTGACAAGAGGATAAAATATCTATGATATGATCATAGAGATGAATATCTGAATTACGAGTTTGGCACAAAATTAAGACATTGTGGAAATTGTTTCACAACTAATACAGCCTGGAACACCATAGTGTGATGGTGTGTCCGAACATCATAACTGCACCCTATTGGATATGATGCATACCATGATGTCTCTTATCGAATTACCACGATAGTTTATGGGTTAGGCATTAAAGACAACCACATTCACTTTAAATAGGGCACCACGTAATTCCGATGAGATGACACCATATGAACTATGGTTTAGAGAAACCTAAGCTGTCATTTCTTAGAAGTTTGGGGCTGCGACGCTTATGTGAAAAAGTTTCAGGCTGATAAGCTCGAACCCAAAGAGGATAAATGCATCTTCATAGGACACCCAAAACAGTTGGGTATACCTCCTGTCTCAGATCCGAAAGCAATAAGGGATTGTTTCTAGAATCGGGTCCTTTCTCGAGGAAAAGTTTCTCTCGAAAGAATTGAGTGGGAGGATGGTGGAGACTTGATGAGGTTATTGAACCGTCTCTTCAACTAGTGTGTGGCAGGGCACAGGAGTTGTTCCTGTAGCACCTACACCAATTGAAGTGGAAGCTTATGATAGTGATCATGAAACTTCAGATCAAGTCACTACCAAACCTCGTGGGATGACAAGGATGCGTACTACTTCAGAGTGGTACGTAATCCTGTCTTGGAAGTCATGTTGCTAGACAACAATGAACCTACGAGCTATGGAGAAGCGATGGTGGGCCTGGATTCCAAAATGGCTCGAGGCCATATAGTCCGAGAGAGGATCCATATATGAAAACAAAGTGTAGACTTTGGGAGAACTACTTGATGGTCGTAAGGCTGTTAGGTACATATGGATTTTAAAAGGAAGACGGACAATGATGGTAGGTATGACCATTAAGAAAGCTCGACTTGTCGTTAAGATGTTTTCCGACAAGTTCAAGGAGTTGACTGCGATGAGACTTTCTCACTCGTAGCGATGCTAAGAGTCTGTTGGAATTATATTAGAAATTACTGCATTATTTGTGAAATCTTGCAGATAGGATGCCAAAAACCATTATTTCCTCGACGATTTTTGAGGAAAGGTTGTATGTGATACAACCGGAAGGTTTTGTTAATCCTGAAAGATGTTAATAAGTATGCAAAGCTCCAGCAATCCTTCTAAGGACTGGAGTAAGCATCTCGGAGTTGGAATGTATGCTTTGATAAGATGATCAAAGTTTTGGGTGTATACAAAGTTTATGAGAAACTTGTATTTCCAAACAAGTGAGTGGGAGCACTATAGAATTTATGATAAATATATGTTGACATATTGTTGATCAGAAATGACGTAGAATTTCTGGAAAGCATATAGGGTTATTTGGAAAGTATTTTTCAATGGAAAGCCTGGATTAAGCTACTTGAACATTGAGCATCAAGATCTATAAGGATAGATCAAAATTCTTAATGGTACTTTCAAATGAGCACATACCTTGACATGATCTTGAAGGTGTTCAAGATGGACCAGTCAAAGAAGGAGTTCTTGCCTGAGTTGTAAGGTATGAAGTTAAGACTTAAAGCTCGACCACGGCAGAAGAAAGAGGAAGGACGAAGGTCGTCCCTATGCTTTTGTCATAGGCTCTATACGGTATGCCATGCTATGTACCGCACCTGAAATTTGCCTTGCCATGAGTCAGTCAAGGGGTACAAGAGTGATCCAAGAATGGATCACAAGACAGCGGTCAAAGTTATCCTTAGTAACTAGTGGACTAAGGAATTTTCTCGATTATGGAGGTGATAAAGAGTTCGACGTAAAGAGTTACGTCGATGCAAGCTTAACACCTATCCGGATAGCTCTGAGTAGAGATACCGGATACGTATAATGGAGCAACAATTTAGAATAGCTCCAAGTAGAACAGTTATTTGAAATGGCTCCAAATATAGCGTAGTAGCTGCATCTACAAGATGACATAGAGATTTGCGAAGTACATACGGATCTGAAAGATTCAGACCCGTTGACTATAACATCTCTCACAAGCATAACATGTTCAAACCCAGAACTCATCGAGTGTTAATCACATGGTAATGTGAACTAGATTATTGACTCTAGTAAACTCTTTGGGTGTTAGTCACATGGGGATGTGACCTTGAGTGTTAGTCACATAGCGATGTGAACTGGATTATTGACTCTAGTGCAAGTGGGAGACTGTTGGAAATATGCCCTAGAGGCAATAATAAATTAGTTATTATTATATTTCCTTGTTCATGATAATAGTTTATTATCCATGCTAGAATTGTATTGATAGGAAACTCAGATACATGTGTGGATACATAGACAACACCATGTCCCTAGTAAACCTCTAGTTGACTAGCTCGTTGATCAATGGATGGTTACGGTTTCCTGACCATGGACATTGGATGTCGTTGATAACGGGATCACATCATTAGGAGAATGATGTGATGGACAAGACCCAATCCTAAGCCTAGCACAAGATCATGTAGTTCGTATGCTAAAGCTTTTCTAATGTCAAGTATCATTTCCTTAGACCATGAGATTGTGCAACTCCCGGATACCGTAGGAGTGCTTTGGGTGTGCCAAACGTCACAACGTAACTGGGTGGCTATAAAGGTACACTACAGGTATCTCCGAAAGTGTCTGTTGGGTTGGCACGAATCGAGACTGGGATTTTTCACTCCGTGTAAACGGAGAGGTATCTCTGGGCCCACTCGGTAGGACATCATCATAATGTGCACAATGTGATCAAGGAGTTGATCACGGGATGATGTGTTACGGAACGAGTAAAGAGACTTGCCGGTAACGAGATTGAACAAGGTATCGGGATACCGACGATCGAATCTCGGGCAAGTATCGTACCGCTAGACAAAGGGAATTGTATACGGGATTGATTAAGTCCTTGACATCATGGTTCATCCGATGAGATCATCGTGGAACATGTGGGAGCCAACATGGGTATCCAGATCCCGCTGTTGGTTATTGACCGGAGAGTTATCTCCATCATGTCTGCATGATTCCCGAACCCGTAGGGTCTACACACTTAAGGTTCGGTGACGCTAGGGTTATAGAGATATTAGTATGCGGTAACCCGAATGTTGTTTGGAGTCCCGGATGAGATCCCGGACGTCACGAGGAGTTCCGGAATGGTCCAGAGGTAAAGAATTATATATAGGAAGTGTTATTTTGGCTATCGGGACAAGTTTCGGGGTCACCGGTATTGTACCGGGACCACCGGAAGGGTCCCGGGGGTCCACCGGGTGGGGCCACCTGCCCCGGGGGGGCCACATGGGCTGTAGGGGGTGCGCCTTGGCCTTTATGGGCCAAGGGCACCAGCCCCAAGAGGCCCATGCGCCAAGAGATGAGGGAAAGGAAGAGTCCTAAAGGGGGAAGGCACCTCCTAGGTGCCTTGGGGAGGTGGGACTCCTCCCTGGCCGCACCCTTCCTTGGAGGAAGGGCCAAGGCTGCGCCCCCCCTCTCCCTTGGCCCTATATATATTGGGGGGAAGGGAGGGCAACCATACCTAAGCCCTGGCGCCTCCCTCTCCCTCCCATGACACATCTCCCTCCTCCCGCGGCGCTTGGCGAAGCCCTGTTGGAATCCCGCTACTTCCACCACGCCGTCGTGCTGCTGGATCTCCATCAACCTCTCCTTCCCCCTTGCTGGATCAAGAAGGAGGAGACGTCGCTGCTCCGTACGTGTGTTGAACGCGGAGGTGCCGTCCGTTCGGCGCTAGGATCATCGGTGATTTGGATCACGACGAGTACGACTCCATCAACCCCGTTCTCTTGAACGCTTCCGCGCGCGATCTACAAGGGTATGTAGATCCACTCCCCCCCTCGTTGCTAGATGACTCCATAGATTAATCTTGGTGACACGTAGGAAATTTTTGAATTATTGCTACGTTCCCCAACAATCATATCTACTATATGATTCACGTTTGATGTTTCAGTCTCTAGTGTTCCGAGGCCATGTCTGTACATGCTAGGCTCATCAAGTTTAACCCGAGTATTCCGCATGTGCAAAACTATCTTGCACCCATTGTATGTGAACGTAGAGCTTATCACACCCGATCATCATGTGGTGTCTCGGCACGACGAACTGTCGCAATGATGCATACTTAGGAAGAACACTTATACCTTGAAATTTTTAGTGAGGGATCATCTTATAATGCTACCGTCGTACTAAGAAAAATAAGATGCATAAAAAGATAAACATCACATGCAATCAAAATATGTGACATGATATGGCCATCATCATCTTGTGCCTCTGATCTCCATCTCCAAAGCACCATCATGATCTCCATCGTCACTGGCTTTACACCTTGATCTCCATCGTAGCGTTGTTGTCATCTCGCCAACTATTGCTTCTACAACTATCGCTAACACATAGTGATAAAGTAAAACAATTACATGGCGATTGCAGTTCATACAATAAAGCGACAACCATAAGTCTCCTGCCAGTTGTCGATAACTTCTACAAAACATGATCATCTCATACAATAACGTATATCACATCATGTCTTGACCATATGACATCACAACATGCCCTGCAAAAACAAGTTAGACATCCTCTACTTTGTTGTTGCAAGTTTTACGTGGCTGCTACGGGCTTCTAGTAAGAACCATTCTTACCTATGCATCAAAACCACAATGATGTTTCGTCAAGTTTGATGTTTTAACCTTCAACAAGGACCAGCCGCAGTCAAATTCGATTCAACTAAAGTTGGAGAAACGGACACCCGCCAGCCACCTTTATGCAAAATAAGTTGCATGTGTGTCAGTGGAACCGGTCTCATGAACGTGGTCATGTAAGGTTGGTCCGAGACACTTCATCCAACAATACCCCTGAATCAAAATAAGACATTGGTGGTAAGAAGTATAACTATCACCGCCCACAACTCTTTGTGTTCTACTCGTGCATATCATCTATGCATAGACCTGGCTCGGATGCCACTGTTGAGTAACGTAGCATGCAATTTCAAAAAAAATTCCTACGCTCACGCAAGATCTATCTGGGAGATGCATAGCAACAGGAGGGGGAGAGTGTGTCCACGTACCCTCGTAGACCGAAAGCGGAAGCGTTTGACAACGCGGTTGATGTAGTCGAACTTCTTCTTGTTCCGACCGATCAAGCACCGGACGTACCGCACCTTCGAGTTCTGCACACGTTCAGCTCAATGACGTCCCTCGAACTCTTGATCCAGCAAAGTGTCGAGGGAGAGTTACGTCAGCACGACAGCGTGGTGACAGAGATGGTGAAGTGATCCGCGCAGGGTTTTGCCTAAGCACTACGACAATATGACTGGAGGCGCAAACTATAGTGGGGGGCGCCGCACACGGCTAACAATTGTTGTTGTGTGTTCTAGCGGTGTCCCCCCATATATATACATATATATATATAGGTTGGAGGGGAGGAGAGGCAGCCAAGGGGGTGCCCCAAGTAGGAGGAATCCTACTTGGGGTCCTCCCAATTCGGCCTCCCCCTTTCTTATTCCTATTCGGAGTAGGAAGGGAAGATGGGGAAGGGGGAATCCTATTTCCTTTTTTCCTTTCCTCCTTCCCCTTTTTTACTCCAATTTAGCTAGCCCATATGGGGGGCGCACTAGCTCCTTTGTGGCTGGTGTGTTTCCCCTCTTGGCCCATAAGGCCCATATCTTTTGTCGGGGGTTCCTAGAACCCCTTCCGGTGACCTGATAATAAGTATCCGGTGCATCCCAAAACACTTCCGGTGTCCGAATACCATCATCCTATATATCAATCTTTACCTCTCTACCATTTTGAGACTCCTCGTCATGTCCGTGATCTCATCCGGGACTCCGAACAACATTCAGTCACCAAATCACATGACTCATATAATGCAAAATCGTCATCGAACGTTAAGCGTGCGGACCCTACGGGTTCGAGAACTATGTAGACATGACCAAGACACCTCTCGGGTCAATAACCAACAACGGAACCTGGATGCTCATATTGGTTCCCACATATTCTATGAAGATCTTTATCGGTCGTACCGTAATGACAACATATGTTATTCCCTTTGTCATCGGTATGTTACTTGCCCGAGATTGGATCGTCGGTATCTTCATACCTAGTTCAATCTCCTTACCGGCAAGTCTCTTTACTCGTTCCGTAATGCATCATCATGTAACTAACTCATTTGTCACATTTCTTGCAAGGCTTATAGTGATGTGCATTACTGAGAGGACCCAGAGATGCCTCTCCGATACACGGAGTGACAAATCCTAATCTTGATCTATGCCAACTCAAAAAACACCTTCAGAGACACCTGTAGAGCATCTTTATAATCACCCAGTTACATTGTAACGTTTGATAGCATACAAAGTGTTCCTCCGGTATTCGGGAGTTGCATAATCTCATAGTCAGAGGAATATGTATAAGTCATGAATAAAGCAATAGCAATAAAACTAAATGATCATAATGCTTAAGCTAACGGATGGGTCTTGTCCATCACATCATTCTCTAATGATGTGATCCCGTTCATCAAATGACAACACATGTCTATGGTTAGGAAACTTAACCATCTTTGATTAACGAGCTAGTCAAGTAGAGGCATACTAGGGACACTCAATTTTGTTCTATGTATTCACACATGTACTAAATTTCCGGTTAATACAATTCTAGCATGAATAATAAACATTTATCATGATATAAGGAAATATAAATAACAACTTTATTATTGCCTCTACAACATATTTCCTTCATTATGAACTTAGGATAAAAGTGATTTCAGGCAATAATCTATAGTTAATAACAAGTCGGTGATATCAAAATGTGAAATAAAATTAGTCTTGCTTTTCATGGTTCAATATTTTCATGTAATACAAATCAATACACATATGTATCACATTCATGATTCCAATCGCTCAAGGCTTTATCATATTTAAACATCTTATCATAACAAAACCCAGAGCGTTGGTCATTTAACTAAGTCCATGACTCTCCCTTTTCAACTACTCAACACTTCGCTTAATGCCCATAGCACAAGCCTTGGTATTCACACTTAAATGGTAAATAAAATGATGATTGAGATTTTATAAGAAGACAACTAAAAAAGTCTCACACCAAAGCGGCTGACCATTAGGCAATGGAGAGGCCTTACAATCAATATTAGTGCGAGAAGTAGAGATTGCGTGCAATAGATGCACTAGATATATAAGCATATGAAAGCTGTCCAAATGAACTAGTGGGTGTGCATTCAACTTGCTTGCCCACGAATACCTCGATCATTTTGAGGAAGCTCATCATCGGAATATACATGTCAAGTTCTATAATGTAAAAGATCCCACTAATATGATGATGACCTATCCCTCAAGGGCTCCCTAGCGATGTCATCGAGCTCAATGACGTGACAAGGGACCAACAAAGTCGCCCAGGAGCCAAGTTGAGCTTTGGAAGAACATGTGGGAGCGCCCAAAATATTTACGGAGCTTGCTTCACTATCTGTTAGCCCTTCAAATGACCAATCGGAACTACATGATACTATTCCAGACTAGATGGGTTTTAATGATAAAATTGCATGCTGGTATTATCGATTACTTTACAAAATATAGAAATGGGGTTATATTTATAAACACCGGGGGCGTATTAGCAACGTTGCAGCCAAGTCTAGAGTGTCACCATCTTGACAAACATGTTCGACGTGGCTGCCAAACGATGTGTTATGTTGAGAGTAGCACTCTGAGAGTTTGTGACCTAAGCATAGCATGTGCTTTAGAGCACGTACGGCGGGCGCGTGAAGCAGGAGCCAGCATCCCCTGGTGTCTCCGCCGCGTCAAGGACGAGCCGGTGTCGCTTCCGCCGCACAGCCGCTACGCGTGGATCGACGGGACCTCCTCGCCACCACAACGCCACTGCCGCCCGATAAAGGATGATCTGCCGCCCGCGATCGCCTAGGCTCATGGCCGCATCCTCCACTACCTCGAAGGCGGCGGGCACGGCGGTGCCTCTGGCTCTTGGGCTGTGGTATCCGAGGCCGAGCACGTGGCGTGGAAATAGGAGTGGGAGTAATTAATAATGCTAACTCTTGACGACGTGGCATGTTTATATATAGCAGCTCACTATTGTCAATTACTCCTTATACATGACTTGATGATGTGGCAGAATTGCATGAAGAGGGAAAACACATACTACTCCGTTTTTAAGAATAGAGGATAATACTCTTAGACTAGCCACAATGAATAGTAATATAAACTAGTAATGTTACTAGTCTATGTTACTACCTCTACAGTGGGGAGTAACATATGTGTGATAACATGAAGCACTTCATTTATTAGGTTATAGACACATCTTGTCTTGATATGTGTGATGTTACTCAGGGCATCTCCAACACTTGTGAGATAGGTGTTGGTAAATTTGCCACCTAGGACATAGTGATGATGTGGCATGTATTAAATACGGAGAGAGAACAAAGTTGTATGTAGATTAACCAACAACCTTTGCACAAGCTCCAAGGTGAAATAAAGAGCAATCATATTTATTGTCTCACCATCTATTGGATAGCTTACATACAACCCATTGGAGTAGTTGTATGATAACTTGTTGGTTGATGACATGTACATTTTACCAACAAGACTAACATGCAACCTGTTGGAGATGCCCTCATAGTACTAGTAGTAACTAGCTATGTTACCACTTTCATCTCTTTCTTCATTTATTGCATGTCACATCATCTATTTAATCTAGATATATATAATGTTACTATCAATGTTACTTTCATTATGGATAGTTTTATATGTACCGTAGAGCTATTTTTTCAAACTGAAAAGGAGAAAAGCGGAAAGTTGGCAAACCACTGACCACTCCGTTTCTACGGACATAAAATAAGATTCATTCCTTTCGAAATAAAAAAAGATTCATTGCAGCTCCACGTACTGTACTAGTAGTACTCCATTTCTGCGCATTTGCTAGTCAAGACCAGACCGGGCCCCGTCGAATCGAATCCTTGTTTAAAATTGAATCCTTGAATGCCAACGAACTCTCCCTTGTACTCCAGTACCAGCCACACACCCACCCGATCCTGCCACCTTTAATTCCTGGGCAATCGCGTCGCTGTCCGATTCATTATCGGAGGGTGAGGAGGTCATTTATTACGAGGTCGGGGGTTGGGATGTTGTTGCCTCGGTCGACGGTGGTAGCTGCCGCCGCTTACCGGTCCTGTCCTGCTGCTAAATTACATTTAAAAAGAAAATATGTTGCTGGCTGTGGATTTCTGAGTTTGAAGAGAGCTCGCTTGAGTGTGTGTATAATATAAAGACTTTGACGGCTTTGAGAGAAGGTGTGATGCGCTGGAGATCGATACTGTAATACGAGTTGTTCGATTCGTGGCAGTGACGGCAGCGCAAGTTTAGACGTACTTGGAGTACGTCGGTCATCTCATCCTTGGACTTGGAGGTTGTAACCATTTCGACTTGGAGGGTGTATCTTTGCATGCACCCGGGAAGGAGGAGAAATCTTTGCATGATCTGAGGCAAATGAAGTCCATGTTTTTTTTTCTTATCATATTTTTTAGAAGGCAGAATTTAAATTAAAAAAACTACAGCTTGTTGCGAACAACGAGCACAGTGCGGAAATCATACCAGGGCTAGTCCAAAGACAGCCACCTGAGGGCACAACTACAAAGCAAAAAGAGTTTGTCAAAAATAGAGCAACATCGCCACGTCTCGACCATCGCCGGTCACATCCGAAGACAACACCAACTTCGGGTGAACTTCCCCTGTCGACGCATCATCCACCCATTAATGCCTAAAAGGAGGTGGCAAGTAGATGGCGAAATTTGTCAGTCCACTAAAAGCATCGTGTTGGATTCACCCGCGATGACGTACATTGCGCCACTAAAGATCGTCTTAGACAACGGCGAGCACCGAAAGTAGCTCAACATGAAACCTCAAGACCGTGCCTTCAAGCACGATGCTCCCAACAGAATAGCGACGTAGAGGACGCCGTCATCACGTTGATTCAACTCTGAACATAGGCTTTCGCCCGAAGACCACTACCAATCCCAGGAGCGAGTGGGCCACGTCACCCAGATTGGCCACTTCGCCGCCGCCGCAGCACTTCGCCATCATAGCCGTCGGGGTCCATTCAAGACCCACACAACCAGGAGCACACAGTCCTACTACCAGCACCACCATGACCGAGAACTCGCCAAGCACCCTTGATGCCCCGACCATGGGTCACCGGACCGTACACCCATCCGTTAGGCCAACTCCCAACAGACGACTGTGCCACGACCCTACAGCCCAGACAGGACCCATCCGTCTCGCTCCGTTGCCCCCATCTCCCATGACCACGGAGACCAGGAGGGGATACCCACGACGGAGGCTCGAGGAACATGATGTACTCGGTCGCTGCAAGCATATCAACTCCTGGCCGAGCACCACTACGCCACCAAGGCCAAACCGCGTCGCCGCCTTTGTCCCGTGCCATTGCCTCCAGGAGGGGTCACCGTGCCGCGACCATCTCTTCTCGCGAGCCCCAGCCACGCCCCTCCACTCCGCTGCGAAGCTCCGCCGCGCGCCATCACACCGGCTTCAGATCTCGCAGCCATCAGCTCCACGCCTCCTATCACCGCGAGGGGCACACCCAACGCACGCGAGGCAGATCCCGCCGCCGCTGGCTGCCAACGGGCTTTGCCAGCCGACATGCGCTGACCGCGACGAGGGGAAGGTGAAGGAGAGGGGGCGGCGGCGGCGGTGGTTAGGGTTCCGCCCGAGCCGCCCCTAGGGGGCGACGCGGGGACAAGAGAGAGAGAGGAGAAATGAAGTCCATGTTATCGGGTGTGTAAGGGGAAGCCTTCCAACTACGAAATCCACTTGATCCTCAAAAAAAAAATTGCTATGAAATCCACCGACTCCATACTTGGAGCGGCATCGAATGGCCAACTCCACGAAGGTGAAAGATTGAATGCCATTTTGTTTTGTAAATCCTGTATTTTGCAACAAATTATGGCTATATTTGTCACCACCAAGTGAAAAAAAGTTTCGACTCGCCCTCAATTTCAAAGGCTCGTTCTCCCTACCAAACGCTCAACTCCCTGCCCCTACAAAAACCCTCCACGCCATCCTAATCTATTATGTATGGTCGCAATGCGTATGCATGGTGGTTTTTGCACATGTCTTAGCTGTTACCAAAACATGCAAAGAGTACTGCTCCCTCCGCCCGGGTTTACTAGCCCCCTCTTTTTTTTGCCAAAATTTGATCATTATTTTTAACCAATTAAAATATAACTTACATGTCATGAAAGTTATACCATTGGAACCATTGTATAAAATTTAACAATATATTTTTTGTAGCATATACTTTATATTTTGCTAGTCATACAGACAGTTAAAGTTTGACAAAATACGAGGAGACCCAATAAATCCAAACAAAAAAAGTACGTACAAAGACAAAAAAAAGCTGAGCATAATTTAGATGTCTATAGGTTCCTTGTGATGGAACCCGTCCATCCTAGTTCAGGTCCTGAACTTGATATGTGTGATCGTATTTTTTCTGAATTTATTTCAGCCTTTCTGATGATATTCGTTCAACGGTGTCCGTCAATTAGAAAGTGTCAGCGGCGACTTCGTTAATCTCAAAACCTATCGTCTCAGCCTTTCGAATGCGTTCATAATGATAGGATGTACGTGAGCGTCTTCATAGTGAGCGTCTGCGCTTTGTAATAAAAATATACAAAACGAGAAAAATAGGACCATTCAGTCGACGCCGTTCCAACGAAACCTGCGTGCGAGCCGTGGCCGATACGGGCACGCCCACGAGCCACCCACCTGTCCCGGACGGCATCCAACATCCACCGGAGATGGACGGCACGGCCCGCCGGGCCCCCACAGCGCAGCGACCCAGCCACGTCCCGAACCCCCGCATCTTGGATCCATCCCGTCCCATCCCGTCCTCCCAGCCTCCACGTGCCACGTCACGTGCCTGCCCGGGAAAAAGAGAAATGGAAAGGAAAGTTCCGCGTTCCGCCACGACACGACACGCGGGGCACGAACGGGCACGAGCCGTGCACCCCCCACCCCCCTACGCCGCCCGCCGCTACTGCCTCCTCTACAACTACACACACAACTCGGTTCTCTCCCCCATCCCTGGCGCTGGCGGTCGCGGTCGCGGGCTTTCGATAGAACCGAAGGATTCTGGGTTCGGCGACATGGGGATCTCGGGGCGGTTCCTCCTCCTGGCCGTGGCGCTGGTGATCGCCGCCGCCGCGGTGGCCGCGGATGAGCAGGCGGCGGTGGACCTGGCGGGGCCCGGGGAGATCGCGGCGGGCGTCAAGGAGGCCGCCGAGGCGGCCGCGCTCCGGGCGGAGCTGGCGCAGCTCAGGGAGAAGATCTCCGTCTTAGGTCAGTTCACTGCCCTCCTCGCCCCGGCCACCGTCTGAATCGGACCATCAGTATTTCTATGTGGGCGGGTGAGGGGATTGGGTCGGGGCTGGCCGGCCGGCCGGCGGGGACGACTGGATTCGTGCTCTGAGCTAGGTTAACTCTGTCGTACGATGCATGATTGGGAGTTGAGAGTAACCCCGACCAAATCCGCATGGCAAAAGCCTGTGGTTTTCCCTTTAATTATGAAATGATATTCTACTGTGTACAAGTTACCTTTTGGGGAGGATTATTTGGCTGCAGTGGCTGGTTACATATGTACGATAATCGTGCGCTCGTGCTTTTTTTGGTTGCCGAGGTAAAATTGTGAATTTTTTATTGGCCTGGAATTTACTTGAAAAATGGACGTACTTTGCTTGAAATAAGAGGCCAAGTAACACTAGGAGTTCAATTATGTCTGTTGGAGGCTATATATATTTTGTCTGCACCAAGAGCAAAATAACTTGCATAAGTTTGGCGTGCCAAGTTAGCTAATTTCACCAAAAGCCATGGCAGTTGGCAGTTACTAATTGCGCAATATGAATTGCACACCATGATCCTTCCAGATACCCTCATGACCTCATCTAAGTGAGGAGTCTGATTGTTTTTCCTGCAGAGTCGGACATCGCACAGAGATCCCAGGACCTGAAGAGCAAGGATGATGGCATAGCGAAGCTGGAGAAGGACATTGGGGAGAAGTCACAGAAGATTGCTACTCTGCAGAGCGAGATCACATCTCTCCAGGTATGCATTATAATAGATATACGGAGATGCCTCTCAACTCTTAAGCATTATTTCGTGACAGTATCTTAAACATTACTCTGCGGCCTTAAAAATGTTTTTTCCTTATGCAGAAAAAAGGTTCTGTGGCTGCTGAGGAGCAGGCAGGCAAGGCCATTGCTCGGGTTGTTGAGCTTGAGGAGCAGGTATGGAGGATGGAAGCTAAATAACAGTTGAAATTGTCGATTATGAGCTTGTGGTTTCTCATCTTTGCTATTCTAGATTGAGAAGCTCAATAAAGAGATCGAAGCACAAAGTAGCCAGAGAACAACACTTGAAGCTAGAGCTAACAAGGCTGAGAAGAAGGTGCAAGATTTGAACTCGAAGCTTGAGTCAGTAAGTGTAGTCCTTCTCTTTTTTACCATTGGACCATTTCCATTCGTTAGGACCATATAACATAAATCTGTCATTCATACAGTAGGTTTAGGATAACATCTAACACTGTTTTTTTCTTTCTTAGCGCTGTATTTTCTCATTCTCTTCTTTACTTATGAGCTCATGGCAATGTAAATAATTGTTGTATGAAGTCTACTACTACTGAAAATTAAATAATAGTTCACCAAATGATTACTGAACATAATACCTCAAAGGTTGAAAGTCTACATTTAATGTCCAAAGCTATTGAAAGCCTGTGTGACGAATAACCATAGAACTGAACAAAGTTTAGTTTCTATAAAGCTATCCAAGGCCTGCGTGATAAGTACCATTGAACTGAACAAACATGCTAGATTTTGATCGAGTTATTCTTATTTCTGAATTTATCCTTGCTAGCTTCAAAAGGCAAGTGGCGAGCAAAAGCGTATGATCCAGAAAACGGAGCGTGCTCTTAAAGTTGCTGAGGTTTGCAATATGCTTTCTAACTGTTACTGCACTGCCCTATGTTGGTTCTGTGGTTTATCTATATTCCATATCTGTTCTTTCTCATCTCCAGGAGGAATTGATGAGGCTGCAATTAGAAGCAACAACGAAGGCAAAACAGCTGACAGAGGTAATCACATGTCCCATCATTGCAGCTTGTTGTAACATTTTTCACCAAAATGATAATTTCTGCTGATCTACGAAGTTATTGCTTTGTGGCAATTCGGTCGTTTTATTGTCAGTTCTCAACAAGGAGAACTTTCAGCATATCTTAACTTGCACATTAGCTACATGCCTTGAGAATGCACCTTGGCATTATTTGTTGTGGTATTTCATCGGTGTGGTGGAATTTCTGAGGTTAACTTGTAGTTACAACTTTTCTACACTAAGTAGGAATTGTATGTATCACAATTCTAATACCTATAAAGGTATCCTCTGGAGATGATTCTAAAATTAGATGACATCTCTTCTGATTGTGTGCACTAGAAACGAATGTATGATGGTTTGTCCTCTCTCTTAGGTACATGGAGCATGGCTGCCACCTTGGTTGGTGACACATTCTGCCCAATATTTGGTAAGATGGAACCACAAAATATGCACCTCCGTCATCTGTTTTTTACTCACCTCATCAGTTCCATCATCATTTTGTGTAGGAGGTGGTCTCAGGTCACTGGAATGAGCATGGAAAACCTGCCATGGACATCTTTTTGCAGAAGGTACCTCTTAGGTTCTTTTTAACTTCAAATTTCAAGGTGTAGTGCATGAATGAAGTCATCATTTATACGTTTCTTATCAAATTGCTTCAGGCATCAGAAAACTCAGCACACGCAAAGAAATGGGCTGAACCACATATCGAGACCGCGAAGCTGGTAATGCCATTGGATCAATGCATTTTACTCCTCAAGTGTTTCTTTATCTTGTATTGACAAAATATGTTCTTGCGTTTGAAGAAATTGGTTCCTGTTAAGGAGAAACTGGCTGTGCTAAAGAAAAACGCAGAACCTTACGTGGAGAAGGCGTCAGCAAAATCAGTGGAAGTTTATGAAGCATCCAGGGATGCTATTACACCCCACTTTGTAAAATTTAAAGAAGTTTCTGATCCCTACTTCCAGGTACTGTTGGTTGGTTATGGTAATTACTATTATTACGGTAGTTTGTTATATGCAATTATTGATGTATAGTTTGCTTATTGTTGATTTAGGAAGCTAAGAAGATCTCTAAACCTTACATTGATCAAGTTGCTGAGGTCACGAAGCCACATGTTGAGAAAGTTAGGAGTACTCTTAAGCCTTACACTAAAAGAGCAGTTCATGTGTATGGAACATTTCTCGAGTCTGCAACCACATACCATCGACAGGTTTGTGACTATCTTCCTCATCATGATAATTCACATTGTATGCATCAGCTTTTGTCCAATGTCAGCATTTACTAACCTTTTTTTAAACAAAGCAAATATTCGTCATTTTCATTAATTGGAAGAGAATTGTCCGGTTAATTAGAGGGAAACCAGGTGAAAACCTAGATTACAACACAGCCACAAGGCCTTCATGGAACATGACACCTAAGAAAGGGCACGCTCAGACGGCATGGCCGTCAGTGTCTACTTATGAATCTCTGATATCTGATCTTCAAAGTTTTCAGTTAGGTCCACTCGTTTCTTCTGTGCCCTACCTGGTAGCTGCCAGACACACATTAATTGGCCCATGGACCTCATGGTTGCATGCTTTCCTTGACAGTCTACTAAGTGTCTGAATCACATACAAAAATACAAAAAGCAGAATTCAACCTTGTGCAACTGTCAGTTTGCATAGCCTTGTGTCTACTCTCTAGCTGCAACTTCTTGGGGTAGCTGTGTGGTCACCAGTTGGATGTGTCCTCAGTTGCTCGCCATTCGTGAAGGACAATGACCTTGAGGGTGAGCCACCGTCTTGGCTTGGTTGGTTGGAGGATTCAAAGTGGTGACAGCATGCCTCGGAGATGCTAAGGTGGCCTTTTAGTGTTAACTCATGTCATGGGTGTGTTCCAGCTAGCAATGGAGCAGTGTCCAAGTCAAATCAGCACATTCCAATTTAATATTGGTAGGTTCGAAATGATAGCAAATGTACTTGAAGTTGGTTACAATCAAGAATTGTCTAGTAGCCATTGGGGATGGATATCCAGGAGGCCACAGAGGCCCTAAAATAGATAGGGGTTGAAGTTGGATGCGATGGTGGAAATGTTTTATACATAAAACCATTTTCTCTTTTGTGAGTGTCAGAGGCCAGCATGTGTGCTGAAGCAAACGCCCAAGTTGTGAATCAAGAGTGAATAAACTTGCTGGACCATGATTATACTCCCTCCTTACCATTTTGTTAGGCGTATTAGCTTTTGCATGCAATCCCAATATGCAAGGCACATGCAGTCGATTTCCTGTTTGGAGTAGTTATTAGAGGATCTCTAATTTCCTGGAGATGGTCACAAGAGATCATGCATGCCTCACTCTTTTTTCTTTTGAGCCATGTATTGTAGAGATTAACCTTGTTGTGTCCGTATAGGATTAGATTAGAATAGTCCTAGTCGGATATCTAGTCCTAGTCAGAGATCTAGTCCATGTATGAACGTGTATATAAAGCACCGGCAGGGTAGCTTTTGTATAACAACGAAAAAAGATCAATAAAGAGAAAAGTTAACAGGCTTGACAGGAGCCTGTAGCTATCACCGAAAGTCTCTCCATCTGTTGTTTCGTTCGCTAGTTCCGCCGAAGAGCTGAAGTTGAATCGATCAAGTCGTTGCTAGTCCAAGCAGCTCTACATGCAGGAGTTGCACGTGCGTGTGGTAGGATAATCCATCCAGCTGCTTGCGTGTGTGCTAGCTTAGCACGTACGTGTACGTTGTGATCCTGGTGATTTGATCTAGCAAGATCAAAAGCATACATGTATGCTGCCTGCTATGATGGCTTTACTAACGATAACTTGTGCATTAATTTTTGTGCTAAAACTAATACGCCTTACAATATGGGAAGGAGGGAGTAATATTTTCTCCCCTTCTATTTTTCATCTATAACTTCTGTTGCAATATTTTCAAATTGATTGTGGCCCTTTTTCATATGAAGTCCTACGAGTCAGCTAATATCTGCACCTAATAAATCTGTACTATCCAAGAAGGTTCTCACTATGAACTTTGCCAATGTTGACTTCTAAAAGTAGTTTACATGTGAGAAAAATCTCAAAATCTTTTCATCTTGTAGGCTCAAGCAACCATTTCAGATTACTTGCACCAACATGAAATAACAAAATCACTTGTGACTAAGGAGTTGGTTTGGTTCCTGGTAAGCACTCTTGGGAGATAGTCAGAAACAGCAACTTCGATGGCCATCTATCTGACAAACATCCCATATTTTCTTTTACAGGCTTCTGCTTTGCTGGCTCTACCTGTGTTTATTATGTACAGGCTTCTAGTAGATACCTTCTGGTAGTTTGTTTTACTTTCGTTAGCCAATATAATTCTAATTATCAACGCTGCGACCTTGCGTGAACTGATAGCATAATTGCCTTGAAACCTCTTGTTGACACAGCACGAAGAAGCAGAAGAGATCGCCTCGTAATGGTAACGGAAACAATGGCAATAGGAGACACAAGCGCCGACATGCTGAGAAGTAAACTATCGTTGGCTGCCATGTAGGGTTGCAGGTACCATTTCTCTCTTTTTAACAGCGGTAGAACAAAAAGTATGCGTAGTCCTGGATTGACTCGCTGAGATCATTTTTTTTTTGTGTGTGGGCAAGTCAGATGGTGTTCATAGTTGATGCATTGATGGGCATATGTTAATATTCTGATTTTTGCCGCAGAAATCAGAGCATGTCCTTCCCTGATGAGGCTGTGCTCCTGTTCATGGTAGAAGGATGGAACGCTGTACACCACCAGATTTTTTCGTTTTCCTTTTGCCCCCTATTGTACGGACTCTAGTTTCAGCAGCGGCCTTATGTATCTGCATCTTGCCGAGGTTTAATATGGGCTTAAACCTCGGCGTTTGTTAATTGTTTATTGTAACTTTGTTGATACGCTTGAGTTTGTTTGCAGCGTGCTTGCTAGTTTTTGTTCTCGCTCATCGGCATCCTAACTATACGAGATACGGTTGTTCTACAATTTATGTAATTAAAATCCGTACGTGCTATGATTTGGTGAGATCTGCAATCAACGTTGAGCTATAAATCGGTGCTATGATTTGGTGAGATCTGCAATCAACGTTGAGCTATAAATCGGTTCCTTGCCAGAAGAATAAGATCCGGCGGCACCGACTGATTTTTGAGATCTGCAATCAACGTTGAGCTATAAATCGGTTCCTTGCCAGAAGAATAAGATCCGGCGGCACCGACCGATTTTCACCTGTTGTTTCAGGATGTCGACAAAAAGCTTGCTCAAGCCTAATACTCGAATAGAACGTGTCATATCCGTGCAAAAGAAATAAAGGGTGAAGTGAATGGATTCTGAGAATTTTCAACTTGCTCGAACGCTATCCCTAATTAGGACTTAACCGAATTGATGCCCCTTAAAATCATTCTTCTTCTGCCCCTGGTAAAGACGTTTTGCTAATGCTGAATCTCGCAATATTTTAAACCAAACAAGGACCAACAACAGATCGAACATAGGCGGCAAGGATCCCAATCCCATGAGGCAGAGTAACCTTGAACAATTCGCCTTGGAGGGGAGAGTGGAAGGGAGAAGGGTGGCTGAGCAAGGGGTTTAGGGGAGATGGAGCGTGAGACTATTTCTTGATCTTTCAGTTTTATCTTTTTCAGACCAGAATGAGAGAACGACCGTAATGTACTCAGAATCGCAGACTTCAATACTCCTGTTCCTAAATATAAGTCTTCCTCCGTATGTAGTCTATATTAAAATCTTTAAAAAGACTTGTATTTAGGAATGGATTGAGTAGTAAATAGTAAAGATAAACAGAGTATTCATAAAGAAATAATTAAAACTGGATTTTACTAAAAAAGGGCTAAAACTCGCTATTCAAACAACCACTCAGAGCTAAAATATCAGAGGTCAAAACATACCACCAACCACCATCTCCCTAACAGTTTGCACGCAGCTTTAATATTATTTAGAGACCACACATGTCAGGCCTCGAACTTCTTCTTTGCAGCTAAACAAATTTAAACCACAGATTAAGACCTCAAACGTCTGCTGTTCTGCCAAATGAGGGCTTGCAAAGGAAATTCAAATTCCAACCAGATAAATCATGGATATTACAGAATGGGGCGTCTTCGTCACTACCCTTCAGGTTTCAGCCAACCACAGTGAAGTCCTTGGGAGCAAAAAGCACCCTCACATCGAACTGGCCATACTTCAACACCGAATCGTCAGGAGACCTAACAGCTCCAACAGCTCCTTGCTCAAAAGTCCACCAAAACAGCGATTCCTCCAGTTCCAAGCAAACATCCAGTTTCCCCTTGGCCTTCACCGCGACGACATGCTGGAGCAGCTTCTCGTCACCAGAGAACTCGCCATCAAACAGCACAATCTCACGAGCAAAGCCACCGATGTATGCGGCGAATCGCAGATGGTGAGGGTGCTCAACCTTTGCAAAGACCTGTATCACAACCTCCACACTCCCTGCAAGCAACAGGTAGTCCATGACCAGGCTGCAACGGTCGCCTGTTATCTGCCCATCTATCATCAAATCTAAATCATACTGCCCCTCAATCTCAGCATACGCAAGAAGTAATCGCTTGTCGGATGATCCATCTCCTTCGCACTTTTCCCAAAGATCGACTTCTAGTAATGCCTTCTCCCATATGTACATTCCACGACAAGGGCTACAAAGAGGCAATGCAAGGGAATCCTGCAATTAAGCAACATTAGTGGATGTCAGAACACAAAGAGATAGATTAATCCATTTTTACATACATCAGGAGTACGTATCGATAGAATAATAAACTCAATAAGACATGCATGATCATGTTTAAATTAAAGTTCAGCATTGTTTCTAAGTACAGAGCACATATATTGTTTCGTTTCATTCCAAATGTATGGCATTCATGCATTTTTCACTCTTTCCCCACTCATTCGTATATCAAGTCAACCACCTCAGCATTCACGGTAAACATTCACAAATATCAGGAAGACCGAGAATGTCATGAACATCCCAACATACCGTGCTGTTTGTTTTATTTCTAGTCAGTAAAATAAGCCTTACAAACATTAATATGATTAATATAGGATGGCCAGTTTGGTATGTTACTGATGATACAACCATATCAACTTCTTGGGATTTAATAGCATGTTAAGATGACTATTTTTGCATGTTTCTGTAGAGCTTTGCATCTGTTGGTTTTAGAATCACAGTCAGACATCTGACGGCATGTTGATGTAATCATAGAATGCTTAACAACATGCAACGTGATTAGCTGGCAGGCGCTCAAGAAGATAATGAAAGGGGCAACAGCACAACATACTGGGATTATTTATTAGTTAAGACTCGAGACCCAGTGACCCTTTTATCAGCCAAAAGTAGCCTTCTGACGACGGAAGGGATAACTGAAGTCCACACAGGTATAATAACACCACGAGCATAGAAAGAAGTCTAGCTTTGATGAATTACGTACCTGGTCAATCACGAGAGCGTTGTCTCTGCAGGGACGGTTAAAGACAGGATTCCGTAGTGGCTCCAAGTCATCCCGGATAGCAACTACTCCATAGACACTAGCCGGATAGGGCTCAGAGCAAGTTACTTTCAGTCCAAAGATCTGTATCATCTTCCCCGGATCACGATACCCAAGAGTTGATTTAGCTGCACATACAGAGATGGCAAAAAATAAGTTGCTATGTACATACTCCCTCCGTCCCAAAATAAAGTGTCGTTGATTTAGTACAACTTTGCACGAAATCTGCAACACTTATTTTGAAACATAGTAACAGATTATTTACCAGGCTAGCTAAGAATGAGAGGCATCAAGTACAGTAGCTTACTGCTGGAAGTAACATGGGTTTTGTATTCACGGTGGTGGCAGTGATCCCTCCTGATGCACAGGCCTGACGCCTCAGGGAACACTTTGAGAGGACAAGCGGGGAGAAGGGCATTCTCATCTCCACTCGCTAGAATCTCATTACACATCCTCTGGTATTCAATGTTCCCTTTGGTGTATGCCTCCATCCACGCTGCGTCCACTCGCCTTGCTTCTTTCCTGGGGAAGTTCTTCCCTGAAGAATCAAGCCAGTGCAGACTGTAGAATCAACCTCGGTAGTTATTTTGGGCAGAGCGTGAGTGAGCAGCGTGCTCTACCTGGGCAATTCGTTTCCTCGTCGTCCGTCACCAGTGCATGCTCGTCGTCCTCGCTTGTGTACTCGGGATCATCGATGTCGAACTCTTCCCAGCGGATGACAGGTGGCTCTGAAGCTGCACGCGCAGTTGCACAAAGAATTGATCAGCTGTTGCACAAAGATTAGTTGGAAAAATATAGAGACGCTAGGCGGTAATACTCACTGCCCAGCAGGTAGTCACGTATGCTAATGTCGAGAGGCTCCCCCTCTTCTTCCTCCTCCTCCTCGCGTGTATCATGGGGACGCTGGGGCGTGGGACTGGGATCTGAGGGGAGTAGTATTAGATCGTACTACCTCCGAAAGCGAGTAGTATTGAATCATCTCAGCCGTCAATTAGCGGGGTAGTTTTGTCAAATTTTTTTCTTTCCTAATTTGTAAAAATTGCTAGCCGTGACCATCCTCGTGCGGCCTCGTACAGTTGCCATCGCCGGTCATCAACAATCGCATGTCCAACAATCGATCAGAGCTAGCTTCCGTGACCTCCAAGTGGGAGCTCGAAGTCTGCTTGTGCCTGCGTCACTTGTGTGCAGCGGCCGCGGCCGCCGGCTTGATCGCCGGAAAACAATCGGCTGATGCGTACGTACTTGTGTATCATAAAATGATCAATTAATGTATTGTACGTACATGGTAATTTCCTCAGCCAAAAAGACCGTCCGGCAAGGATCCATCGACTATCTACAATCGTCGCTCTGTTGCATCTCATGTCCGTCGGAAAGTATTCGGGCGAACCGGTCCTGCAGTCTCGTCAGAGCAAGAGAAAAAAACACACAGATTTCACAATACGTGTAGAGTTTTGGTATTGATTTTGTATAAGTCTTTTAGTTTTACCTCTTGAACAAAATATACTACTGATTTTTTCTAGTAGTATTGATGGATCTAGTCCATTGAATCACTCGAAATGGACGGCTCATATTATTTCGAAGGATCAGCTGATAACCTCTTTGACGTGGTGGTGAGGTTATTAGCACACAAGGGCGTGTAGACCAATCCAATGACACACAACAGATAGCATATTAATACAATTCTAAACCATAACAAGCAGTTTTAAACATAGTATCACACTTAAACATAGCAGTTTGCAAGCAAAGCAGTATGTCATCATATATACGAAACCAGCTAGAGCAACGGAGAGCTGTCCTAGACGTTCACGGCGAAGGCATCGTCGTGCCTCTCGCACTTGGTCACCACTTCAATGCATTCGTCGTTCAAGACGATGACCTTGAGCGTGATTAGAGTCAGCAACTTGAAGGTTGATAACCCACAAGTATAGGGGATCACAATAATTTTCAAGGGTAGAATATTCAACCCAAATTTATAGATTCGACACAAGGGGAGTCAGAGAATATTTGCAAGTATTAACAATTGAGTTGTAAATTCAGTCACACTTGGAGATTACTTATCTGCATCAAAGTGATCAGTAGCACAGTAATATGATAGTTTTGATAGTAGTAGCAATAGCAATAGCAACGGTAGCAGTGATAGCAGCAATTTTGTAGCAAATACAACAGTAACGGTAGCAGTGATAACTTAGCAAGAACAATATAATAGAAATTCGTAGGCATTGGATAGGTAATTTGTTGGATGATATTCATCATGTGACAGTCATAACCTAGGGTGATACGGCACTAGCTCCAGTTCATAAATATAATGTAGGCATGTATTTCATAAATAGTCATACGTGCTTTATTAAAAGAACTTGCATGGCATCTTTTGTCCTACCCCTCGTGGCAGCGGGGTTCAATTGGAAACTAAGGGATATTAATGCCTTCTTTTAATAGAGAACCGGAACAAAGCATTAGCACATGGTGAATACATGAACTCCTCAAACTACGGTCATCATCGGGAGTGGTCCCGACTATTGTCACACCGGGGTTGCCGGATCATAACATGTAGCATGTGACTATAACTTGCAAGATCGGATCTAGAACATGGATATAATGGCGATAACATAAACGGTTCATATCTGAAATCATGGCACCCGAGCCCAAAGTGACAAGCATTAAGCATGACAAAGTCATAGCAATATCAATCTTAGAACATAGTGGATACTAGGAATCAAGCCCTAACAAAACTAAGTAGATTAACATGATGAATCTCATCCAAATCCTCATCGACCAGCGAGCCTACAAAGGAATTACTCACTCCTGGTGGGGAGCATCATGGAATTGGCGATGAAGAAGGGTTGGTGATGATGAAGAACGAAGATCCCCCTCTCCGGAGCCCCAAACGGACTCCAGATCTGGCCTCCGGATGAAGAACAAGAGGCGACAGCGGCTCCGTCTCGTGGATCATGATAATTCTTTCTCCCTGATTTTTTTAGAAATATGGAATTTTATAGCGTCAGTTTCAGGGTCTGTGGGGCCACCAGGTAGGGACAACCCACCTGGGCGCGCATGGGGGGAGGCACGCCCTAGTGGGTTGTGCCCACCCAGGTGCCCCTCTCAGGTAGCTCTTGACTCCAGAAATTCTCTTTATTGATATAAAAATTCCTCGCAAAGTTTCGTTCCATTCCGAGAACTTTTATTTCTACACAAAAACAACACCATGATAATTCTGCTGAAAATAGCGTCAGTCCGGGGTTAGTTTCATTCAAATCATGCAAATTAGAGTCCAAAACAAGAGGAAAAGCGTTAGGAAAAGTAGATACTTTGGAGACGTATCAACTCCCCCAAGCTCAAACTTTTGCTTATCCTCAAGCAATTCAGTTGATAAACTAAAAGTGAAAAAGAAAAACTTTTATGAACTTTTTTGCTCTTGTTTGCATAAATAAGCTTAAACAGCACCCAGGTTTTCAACCACTATTATAACTAACCATGCCGACAATAACTCTTAAAAATTATATTAACTCATACCAATAACATAATCAGCTAGCGAGCAATAATAAAATATCTCAAACAACAACACGTTATCAAAACAACCATGATATAATATGACAATAGTGGTATCTCGCTAGCGCTTTTCGAGACCGCAAAACATAAATGCAGACCACCTCCGAAGTTGAAGCATCGACTAAACAATTTAATTCATGGTAGAAAAGATTCAGTCATGATGCACCCAACATTAGCTATACACAATGCATCAGCATGACAGCAGTGCTCTCAGGTTCTGACACTTATTCTAGAAGGTGATGACACAACATAAAAGTAAATAGATAGTCCCTTCGCAGAGGGAAGCAGTGATTTGCAAAGGTGCTAGAGCTCAAGTTTTTAAAACAAATGTAAATGATATTTTGAGACATGCACCCTTCTTTTTTACTTCACGACCATCAGTTATCAATATCTTCCATGCTAAGCATGCTAGTGGCGGTTCCCAAGCGATAAAAGTAGAAGTTTAATCCTCCTCCACCAACAATCACACTTCACGGCTTGTCTGAAACAATGGGTGCTGTCCATACCAACAACAGTCCCAAGGGATTTTGTTTAACTATTTGCATTTTGAGATCGGGACTGGGAATCCCTATTACCGCCCTTTTCTCGTGCGGTGGTGAGTGAATAAAAACTCAACCTGAGAATAACCCGCTTAGCATGGAAGATACTGACCACCTCCTGTCATTCGATGAACGATCTAGGCACACAAAAAGACCATTTATTTGAAGTTTTTTAGAGGTGGCACATGCAAATTTACTTAGGATGGCAGGGTAATACCACATATAGGTAGGTATGGTGGACTCATCTGGAATAACTTGGGTTCAAGGTTTTTGATGTACAATCAGAATTCCCACTTAGTGCAGGCGAAGGCTAGCAATTAGGTTGAGAAGCAACCAACTAGAGAGCAACAACGGTCATGACCATGCATTATGCATAAGTAACATTGGACACTAGCATGAGTAGGATATGAACATAAATATCAATATATCATAGAGGCTATGTTGGTTTTGATTCAACTACATGCATGCTCATGTGCCAAGTCAAGCCACTCGAACATTTAGAGGAGGATACCATATCATCATAGTATATCACAATCATTTTAACGCAATGTTGATATTCAAGATAAATAATTATCCACTCCCAGCTACTTATGCATGGGATGAGAAACTATAATCTCTAATTGTCATTGCAAACGTGTTTAATTGTAATGGGCTGAAGCATGGATACTAGGTTAAACATATTTATAAAAACAAAACAAGTCGAGTTCATACCAGTTTCTCTCTGCCACGACTAGTTCATCGAATATCGTCATTATTGCCTTTCACTTGCACGACCGAACGATGTGAAAATAATAATAGTGCAAGAGTGTCATGTACGAAGCTGTAATCTGCAAACATTTTATTCAATAGGAGAAGACAAGGTACAATGGGCTCTTTGTTAGGTATTATGCATATGAGAGCCACTCAGCATTTTCATCGTGGTCTTCTCCTCGGTACGACTGAAATAAAAAGGAAAAGAAACTCAGAAAAACACACTGAAATATTTTTAGAGTTTTTGGTTTTCTTGAACAAGCAAATAAAAGGGGAAAGCAAAAACGAGAAAAATTATTCATACGGGAAAGCTCCCCACAAGCAAAAGAAGAACAAGGGAATATTTTTGGTTTTATTTTTAGTACTACAAGTAAGCATGCATAGAAAGTAAACTAACTACAACTATTTTTTTGGTTGTTCTAAGGTTTTTCAAACACACAAGAAGAAAGCAAGAAAATAAAATTAAGTATGGATGATACAATGAAAAAGTGGAGACACCGACAAATGGAACAAGTGGACATGAATATAAAGTCAGTGGAAACACGTACTCCCTCAAGCTTAGGCTTTTGGCCTAACTTGGTAGTCGATCAGAAGCCTAGATATTAGTCGGCGTGGTAGCTCACGGATCCTACTACTGAGGCTCCTCCTCCGCGGCAGCCTGGTTGTTCCGGTAGGCGATGATATCTGCAGGCATAATCATGTATCCGCCCCTGGCAATAGGATCAAACAAAGCAGGAGCAGGCAATGGAATAATATCACGAGTGTTAATTCTGAAGACCAGGTTATACAGAATAGGAATGTTAGGGTAATCTCGTGCAATAAAATGATGGTGATCGGTGACCACACGATCTATGTAGACCTTGGGTAGAGGATAATAATGAAGGCATATCTCAACATTAAAGCGTGCCGCCAAACAAGTAGCAAAGATACCACCATGTATTTTATCCTTGGACTTATTAATATGGAGGCGACGTGCCACAATAGCTCCCAAGCTATAAGTGTTGTCGCCCTCTAGTGCACGACATAAAACATCAAGGTCTCGTGAACTGAGTTCACCCACCTTCTCTCTAGCAAGCAAGCATCTTGCAATGAAAAGATCAAAATAATGAACAACTGGAAAATGCAAGCCATCGGCAGTGATAGCCGACACTTCTCTCTCATCTCCCACTGTCAAGGTACGATAAAAGGCCTCAAACTCTACCGGTCTAGGCTCTACCAAACCACCACCACCAGGAAGCAAGCATATTTCACAAAATTCAGGAAGAGGTATCTGATGGGGTTCAACATATAAATTGAATTGCACCTCAGGAGGATTATTCCTAGGAAGGAAATTAAAACTTTGAACAAAGGTGTTTGTGAGGAGATGATACTGCTCACATGCAGTTGCGATGAAGTCGGTGAGGCCAGCATTAGCATCATATTGTGTAAACTCTTGTAGGATTCCAGCCTCTTCCATGAACGGGATATGCGACCATTCGCACGACCGTACTTCCGCCAACCTCCGGTTATGGAGATCACTGTCAGACGACTCCCCAATAACTCCCTTGGAGTTCTTCTTGGAACCAAACTTCCTAAAGATATTCATGTTTTTCCTATGAACAAAAATTCTGAATTTTTTAGTCCACAAAATTTTCTCAACAAAACTTTACAAGATTGATAGCAACTACTCATAGGGATACATAGAGGCCATAGCAAGCAGTCAAACTACTTAGAAATCTAAGAATTTAACATGCAAGCTCATCTACTGCAGCACCAAGAGTAGCTAATTGTTCAAAATATAAACCACTAAAACAAAAACTAATTGGACAAATGGAGGAGTCACATACCAAGCAACAATCTCCTGAAACAGTTTCAGAAATGGAGCTTCGAGCAAAGAGATCGAAATCCACGGGTTTGAGAGCAAGAACATTGGAGAGAGAGCAATGGTGAATTTTTTCTGGAGGTAGGTGATGATGTGGTGTAAAGAGATAAGTGAGGGGGGACACGTGGGGACCACAACCCACTAGGGCGCGCCTGGGGGTCCTGGCATGCCCAGGTGGTTTGTGCCCACCTGGTGCACCTCCCTCTGATATTATTTGCACCATAAATTCTTAAATATTTGAAAAAAATTCGTATTAAATTTTCAGGGCATTCTGAGAACTTTTATTTTGGGTCATTTTTTATTGCACGGGAAAATCAGAAAACAGACAAAACATGACATTTTATTTTATTTAACTAGTAAAAACAAAAAATAAAAGGTAGGGACAGAAAGTAGTGCTTACTAAATTCATCAACTTCACACCTCTCAAAAATGATCCATTAATAAGGTTGATCAAGTCTTATTAACAACCACTTTTGATTAGCATGAAACCGAAGAACTTTCGTAAATCAGTAAGTTACCTCAACGGGGATATGAATGTCCCCAACAATAAGCATTTCATATTTCTTTTTGACAGCTGTTAGAGGTAGTTGAAAACTTCCAATAGTGATTGTCGGAGATTTTTCAATAACATTAATACCATTCACTTGGAATTGTTTCTTCGGAAAGTGCACCGTATGCTCATTACCATTGATATGAAAGGTGGCCTTGCTTTTATTGCAATCAATAACAACCCCTGCAGTATTCAAGAAGGGTCTACCAAGGATAATCGATATGTTGTCGTCCTCGGGCATCTCAAGTACAACAAAGTCAGTCAAAATAGTAACATTAGCAACAACAACGGGCACATCCTCACAAATACCGATAGGTATGGCAGTAGATTTGTCAGCCATTTGCAAAGATATTTTAGTAGGTGTGAGTTTATTCAAATCAAGTCTTTTATATAAAGAGAAAGGCATAACACTAACACCAGCTCCCAAATCACATAAAAATGTTTTCACATAATTCTTTTTGATAGAGCAAGGTATAGTTGGTATTCCCGGATCTTCAAGTTTTTTAGGTACTCCATCCTCAAAAGTATAATTAGCAAGCATGGTGGAGATTTCAACTTCCGATATTTTTCTTTTATTGGTAATGATGTCTTTCATATACTTTGCATAAGGGGGCATTTTAAGGATACCAGTCAAGCGAGTACGCAGAAGGACTAGCCTCAACATTTCAGCAAAGCGTTCAAATTCTTCATCGTCGTTCTTTTTAGTTGACTTAGGTGTAAAGGGCATAGGTTTTTGAACCCACGATTCTCTTTCTTTACCGTGTTTTCTAGCAACAAAGTCTCTTTTATCATACCTTTTATTTTTAGTTGGTGGGTTATCAAGATCAACTGGAGGTTCTATCTCAACATCATTGTTTGGTTCTTCATTATTTGGTTGACTATCTTCATGAACCTCATCATTATATTTTTCATTATCAGAAGGTGAGTGTTCACTACCAGGTTGAGTTTCAGCATCAGAAATAGAAACATCTTTGTAATTATCAAGAGGTTTTTCTATTTCAGGTTCACTAGAAGCATGCAAAGTTCTAATCATTTTTCTTTTTCTTCTTCTTCTTTTTAAGAGGACTAGGTGCAGTGGTGTTGTTCCTTTGTGAATCCTATTCAATTCTTTTTGGGTGTCCCTCATGATAAAGTGGTTCCTGAGTCATCTTACCTCCTCTAGTTGCAACTCTAATAGCAAAGTCATGTATATTGTTATTCATTTCATCTAGCAACTCTCTTTGAGATCTAGCAACTTGTTCTAACTGGGCTTGAACCATAGAAGGATGCTTTCCAACACCTCTAACATCATTTGAGATTCTAAATAACAAGTCACTCAAGCGAGCAATCATATCAGAATTGTATTTCAATTGTTTCATAACATTTGCATTGAAGTGATCTTGTTTTCTAATGTAGTTTTCAAACTCATAAAGGCATTGGCTAGGGTGCATATTGTGAGGATTGTCATTATCATTGAACTTCATTGGAGAATTTACCTCTACCACCTTAGGCAGTGGTGGTGTATTAAGCCCATGTATTTCTTCAATAGGAGGTAAAATTTTGACATCCTCAACTTTAATACCTTTTTCCTTCATAGATTTATTTGACTTTTGCATATCTTCAGGACTGAGATATAATATACCCCTCTTCTTCGGAGCGGGTTTAAGCGGTGATTCAGGAAGAATCCAATCATCATAATTTTTTAGTATGTTATTCAATAATTCTTCAGCTTGCCCAACAGTTCGTTCCCTGAAAACACAACTAGCACAACTATCTAGGAAATCCCTAGAAGCATCGGTTAGTCCATTATAGAAGATATCAAGTATTTCATTTTTTCTTAAGAGGATGATCAAATAAAGCATTGATTAATTGGCAAAGCCTCCCACAACCTTGTGGGGGATTCTCTTCTTTAATTTGCACAAAGTTAAATATTTCCTGCAAGGCAGCTTGTTTCTTATGAGCAGGGAAATATTTTTCAGAGAAGTAATAAATCATATCCTGGGGACTACACACACAACCAGGAGCAAGAGTATTGTACCAAGCCTTAGCATCACCCTTTAATGAGAATGGAAATAATTTGAGAATATAGTAATATCGAGTTTTCTCATCATGAGTAAAAATGGTGGCTATGTCATTCAACTTAGTAAGATGTGCCACAATAGTTTCAGTTTCATAACCATGGAAAGGATCAGATTCAGCCAGAGTAATTAACTCTAGGTCAACAGAGAATTCATAATCCTTATCATCAATAAAGATAGGTGAAGTAGCAAACTTAGGATCATATTGCATTCTAGCATTCAGAGATTTTTCTTTGTACTTGCATAATAATTTCTCCAGATCATCTCTATCCTTACAAGCAAGAATGTCTCTAGTTGTCTCTTCATTCATAACATAGCCTTCCGGTACCTTAGGCAATTCATATCTAGGAGGGCTAGTTCTAGTAGGTGTTTCAAGATTTTCAGTTTCAAGCTCATCATCAGACTCAACAACATCATGTTGTCTTACTCTAGCAATTTGTTCATCAAGAAAATCACTAAGTGGCACATCATTATCATCAAGCTTGGTACTAGCATCATCATAAGTATCATTCATAGCAGAAGTAGCATCATCAATAACTTGCGACATATTAGGATGGATAACATGCGGTGGTGTTGCAAGTTTACTTATAACAGAATGTGAATCTAAAGCAGATCTGGATGGCAGTTCCTTACCTCCCCTCGTCTTAGAGGGATAAATCTTAGTCTTAGCATCCTTCAGATTCTTCATAGTGATAAATTGATAATAGTCTCAAGTGACTCAACAAATATAGCTATGCTCCCTGGCAACGGCGCCAGCAAAAGGTCTTGATAACCCACAAGTATAAGGGATTGCAACAGTTTTCGAGGGTAGAATATTCAACCCAAATTTATAGATCCGACACAAGGGGAGCCAAAAAATATTTGCAAGTATTAGCAACTGAGTTGTCAATTCAGTCACACCCAGAGATTAATTATCTGCATCAAAGTGATCAGTAGCACAACAATATGATAGTTTTGATAGTAGTAGCAATAGCAATAGTAATAGTGATAGCAACAATTTTCTAGCAAGTGCAACAGTAACGATAGCAGTGATAACTTAGCAAGAACATTATAATAGAAATTCATAGGCATTGGATCGGTAATTTGTTGGATGATATTCATCATGTGACAGTCATAACCTAGGGCGATACGACACTAGCTCCAGTTCATAAATATAATGTAGGCATGTATTCCGTAAATAGTCATATGTGCTTATGGAAAGAACTTGCATGACATCTTTTAATAGAGAACAGGAAAAAAGCATTAGCACACGGTGAATACATGAACTCCTCAAACTACGGTCATCACCGGGAGTGGTCCCAACTATTGTCACTCCGGGGTTGCCGGTGAAGGCTGCCCTAGAGGCAATAATAAAGTTGCTATTTATATTTCCTTATATCATGATAAATGCTTATTATTCATGCTAGAATTGTATTAACTAGAAACTTAGTACATGTGTGAATACATAGACAAACAAAGTGTCACTAGTTTGCCTCTACTTGACTAGCTCGTTGAATCAATGATGGTTATGTTTCCTAACCATAGACATGAGTTGTCATTTGATTAACGGGATCACATCATTAGAGAATGATGTGATTGACTTGACCCATCCGTTAGCTTAGCATGATGATCGTTTAGTTTGTTGCTATTGCTTTCTTCATGACTTATACATGTTCCTATGACTATGAGATTATGCAACTCCCGAATACCGGAGGAACACTTTGTGTGCTACCAAACGTCACAACGTAACTGGGTGATTATAAAGGTGCTCTACATGTGTTTCCGATGGTACTTGTTGAGTTGGCATAGATCGAGATTAGGATTTGTCACTCCGATTATCGGAGAGGTATCTCTGGGCCCTCTCGGTAATGCACATCACTATAAGCCTTGCAAGCAATGTGACTAATGAGTTAGTTGCGGGATGATGCATTACGGAACGAGTAAAGAGACTTGCCGGTAACGAGATTGAACTAGGTATTGAGATACCGACGATCGAATCTCGGGCAAGTAACATACCGATGACAAAGGGAACAACGCATGTTGTTATGCGGTTTGACCGATAAAGATCTTCGTAGAATATGTGGGAGCCAATATGAGCATCCAGGTTCTGCTATTGGTTATTGACTGGAAATGTGTCTCGCTCATGTCTACATAGTTCTCGAACCCGTATGTAGGGTCCGCACGCTTAATGTTCGGTGATAATCGATATTATGAGTTTATGTGTTTTGATGTACCGAAGGTAGTTCGGAGTCCCGGATGAGATCGGGAACATGACAAGGAGTCTCGAAATGGTCGAGACATAAAGATCGATATGTTGGATGACTATATTCGGACATCGGAAATGTTCCGAGTGATCCGGGTATTTTTCGGAGTACCGGCGGAGTTACGGGAATACGGGAGTACATATGGGCCTTAGTGGGCTTTAGGGGAAAAAGAGGAGAAGCCACGAGGGCTGGCCGCGCGCCCCCATGGGCCTAGTCCGAATTGGATTAGGGGAGGGGCTGCGCCCCCTCTTTCCTTCTCCTCCCCTCTCCTTCCTCCCCCCTCCTAGTAGGACTAGGAAAAGAGGAATCCTACTCCTACTAGGAGGAGGATTCCTCATCCCCTTGGCGCACCTAGAGAGGCCGGCCGGCCTCCCCTCCCTCCTTTAAATACGTGGGGAGGGGGGCACCCTAGAACACACAAGGTGATCATTGATCCCTTAGCCGTGTGCGGTTCCCCCTCCACCATAATCCACCTCGATCATATCATAGCGGTACTTAGGCGAAGCCCTGCGTCGGTAGCAACATCATCACCGTCATCACGCAGTCGTGCTGACGGAACTCTCCCGTGAAGCTCTGTTGGATCAGAGTTCGTGGGACATCATCGAGCTGAACGTGTGCTGAACTCGGAGGTGCCGTGCGTTCGGTACTTGGATCAGTCGGACCGTGAAGACGTTCGACTACATCAACCGCGTTCTCATAACGCTTCCGCTTACGGTCTACGAGGGTATGTGGATGATACTCTTCCCTCTCGTTGATATGCATCACCATGATCTTGCGTGTGCGTAGGAAATTTTTGAAATTACTGCGTTCCCCAACAGTGGCATCCGAGCTAGGTTTATGCATAGATGTTATATGCACGAGTAGAACACAAAGGAGTTGTGGGCGTGGGTATATACATATTGCTTGCCGTCACTAGTTGATTCTTGATTCAGCGGCGTTGTTGGATGAAGCGGCCCAGACCGACATTACGCGTACGCTTACGCGAGACTGGTTCTACTGACGTGCTTCGCACACAGGTGGCTAGTGGGTGTCTGTTTCTCCAGCTTTAGTTGAATCGGATTCAATGAACATGGTTCTTTCTGAAGATCAAAGAGCAATCACTATACCACGTTGTGGTTTTTGATGCGTAGGTAAGAGCGGTTCTTGCTCAGCCTGTAGCAGCCACGTAAAACTTGCAATAACAAAGTAGAGGGCATCTAACTTGTTTTTGCAGGGCATGTTGTGATGTGATATGGTCAAGACGTGATGAGATATAAATTGTTGTATGAGATGATCATGTTTTGTTGAAGTTATCGACAACTGGCAGAAGCCTTATGGTTGTCTCTTTATTGCATAAGATGCAAGTGCCATGTAATTGCTTTACTTTATCGCTATGTGATAGCAATAGTTACAAAAGCAATAGTTGGCGAGACGACCATGTGACGACACATTGATAAAGATCAAGATTATGGAGATCATGGTGTCATGCCGGTGACGATAGAGATCATGACGGTACTTTGGAGATGGAGATCAAAGGCGCAAGATGATCATGGCCATATCATGTCACATATTTTGATTACATGTGATGTTTATCCTTTATGCATCTTATTTTGCTTAGTTCGGCGGTAGCATTATAAGATGATCTCTCACTAAATTTCAAGGTATAAGTGTTCTCCCTGAGTATGCACCATTGTGACAGTTCATCGTGTCGAGACACCACGTGATGATCGGGTGTGATAAGCTCTACGTTCACATACAACGGGTGCAAGCCAGTTTTGCGCACGCGGAATACTCGGGTTAAACTTGATGAGCCTAGCATATGCAGATATGGCCTCGGAACACTAGAGACCGAAAGGTTGAGCATGAACCATATAGTAGATATGATCAACATAGTTATGTTCACCATTGAAAACTACTCCATCTCACGTGATGACCGGACATGGTTTAGTTGATTTGGATCACATGATCATTTAGATGACTAGAGGGATGTCTATCTAAGTGGGAGTTTTTAAGTAATATGATTAATTGAACTTTAATTTATCATGAACTTAGTCCTGATAGTATTTGCATAACTATGTTGTAGATCAATAGCTCGCGATGTAGCTCCTCGTTTATTTTGATATGTTCCTAGAGAAAAACTAAGTTGAAAGATGTTAGTAGAAATGATGCGGATTGGATCCATGATCTGAGGATTATCCTCATTGCCGCACAAAAGAATTATGTCCTTGATGCACCGCTAGGTGACAGACCGATTGCAGGAGCAGATGCAGACGTTATGAACGTTTGGCGAGCTCGATATGATGACTACTTGATAGTTTAGTGCACCATGTTTTATGGCTCAGAATCGAGGCTTCAAAGACGTTTTAAATGCCACGGAGCATATGAGATGTTACAAGAGTTGAAATTTTTATTTCAGACTCATGCCCATGTTGAAAGGTATGAGACCTTTGACAAGCACTTTGCCTACAAGATGGAGGAGAATAGCTCAGCTAGTGAGCATGTGCTCAGAATGTCTAAGTACTACAATCACTTGAATCAAGTGGGAGTTAATCTTCCAGATAAGATAGTGATTGACAGAGTTCTCTAGTCACTATCACCAAGTTACTCGAACTTTATGATGAACTATAATATGCAAGGGATAACGGAAACGATTCCCAAGCTCTTCGTGATGCTGAAATCGATGAAGGTAGAAATCAAGAAAAGCATCAAGTATTGATGGTTAAAAAGACCATTAGTTTCAAGAAAAGGGCAAAGGGAAGAAGGGAACTTCAAGAAGAACGGCAAGCAAGTTGCTGATCAAGTGAAGAAGCCCAAGTCTAGATCTAAGCCTGAGACTAAGTGCTTCTACTACAAAGGGACTAGTCACTGGAAGCAGAACTGCCCCAAGTATTTGGCGGATAAGAAGGATGGCAAAGTGAACAAAAGTATATTTGATATACATGTTATTGATGTGTACTTTACTAGTGTTTATAGCAAACCCTCAGTATTTGATACTAGTTCAGTTGCTGAGATTAGTAACTCGAAACGGGAGTTGCAGAATGAATAGAGACTAGTTAAGGGTGAAGTGACGATGTGTGTTGGAAGTAGTTCCAAGATTGATATGATCATCATCGCACACTCCCTATACTTTCAGGATTAGTGTTGAACCTAAATAAATGTTATTTGGTGTTTGTGTTAAGTATGAATATGATTTGATCATATTTATTGCAATACGGTTATTCATTTAAAGTCAGAGAATAATTGTGGTTCTATTTACATGAATAAAACATTCAATGGTCATACACCCAAGGTGAATGGTTTATTGAATCTCGATCGTAGTGATACACATATTCATAATATTGAAGCCAAAAGATGCAAAGTTAATAATGATAGTGCAACTTATTTGTGGCGCTGCCGTTTAGGTCATATTGGTGTAAAGCACATGAAGAAAATTCATGCTGATGGGCTTTTGGAATCACTTGATTATGAATCAGTTGATGCTTGCGAACCATGCCTCATGGGCAAGATGACTAAGACTCCGTTCTCCGGAACAATGGAGCGAGCAACAGACTTGTTGGAAATAATACATACTGATGTATGCAGTCCGATGAGTGTTGAGGCTCGCGGCAGGTATCATTATTTTCTAACCTTCACAGATGATTTGAGTAAGATATGGGTATATCTTCTTGATGAAACATAAATCTGAAACATTTGAAAAAATTAAATAATTTCAGAGTGAAGTCGAAAATCATCGTAACAAGAAAATAAAATTTCTACGATCTGATCGTGGAGGAGAATATTTGAGTTACGAGTCTGGTCTTCATTTGAAACAATGCGGAATATTTTTGCAACTCACGCCACCTGGAACACCACAAGGTAATGGTGTGTCCGAACATCGTAACCGTACTTTATTAGATATGGTGCAATCTATGATGTCTCTTACCGATTTACCACTATAGTTTTGGGGTTATGCATTAGAGACAGCTGCATTCACGTTAAATAGGGCACCATCTAAATCCGTTGAGACGACGCCATATGAACTGTGGTTTGGCAAGAAACCAAAGTTGTCGTTTCTTAAAGTTTGGGTTTGTGATGCTTATGTGAAAAAGTTTCAGCCTGATAAGCACAAACCTAAATCGAAAAAGTGCGTCTTCATAGGATACCCAAAAGAAACTGTTGGGTACACCTTCTATCACAGATCCGAAAGGCAATATCTTTGTTGCTAAGAGTGGATCCTTTCTAGAGAAGAAGTTTCTCTCGAAAGAAGTGAGTGGGAGGAATGTAGAACTTGATGAGGTAATTGTACCTTCTCCCAAATTGGAAAGTAGTTCATCACAGAAATCAGTTCTAGTGATCTCTACACCAATTAGTGAGGAAGCTAATGATGATGATCATGAAACTTTAGATCAAGTTACTACCGAACCTCGTGGGACAACCATAGTATGGTCCGCACAAGAGTGGTACGGTAATCCTTTCTGGAAGTCATGTTACTCGACCATGACGAACCTACGAACTATCAGGAAGTGATGATGAGCCCAGATTCCGCGAAATGGCTTGAGTGTTGGAGATATGCCCTAGAGGCAATCATGTATGATGATATTTCCTATGTGTTTATGAATAAAGATAGTCCTTGGACATTATCAATGATGTGTATCAGCAAGTACGTGACTTGTTTGTGGGACTATGCATTGTATGATGACTGTCCTAAAAGATCTCTAGTCGAAAGGGCTGTGTGGACGCGCAGCCAGCTAGACTAGCATATTACACGGTCGATGGCTTGGTCTCACTAGCCATGGAGCATTGGATGCTAACCGAATAATATGGACTTGGAAGGATCTGGTCGGATTCGACGTAGTCGGATCCGAGTCGAGATAAGGTCCAAGTCGGACAGACCCAACTATGAGACGCAGTGATATGTCATCTGTGAGTCTCTAGTACAACATATGTTCTATGTCCTAAGACCTGAGCTGACGCATGTACTCGGGATGGTGACAGACTTACTTTGGTCCGACCAAACGCTACTCCGTAACTGGGTAGTTATAAAGGTAGGTTTCGGGTTTGTCCAGAACCATGCTACGAGACGTGGTCGAGCAAGATGGGATTTGCCCCTCCGATCAGGAGAGATATACTCTGGGTCCCTCGTGTGATCCGACCAGGATAAGCATGGCCATGCGACAAGGATTATGAGATAATCTGGTTTTTGGTCGGCATCACTAGAACGAGAAAGAGGTCGGGCTAGCACAAGGATGACAGACTCGTCTTGAGCTCGACAACATATATCGTGTGGCAAAAGGAATGGAAGTGTGATGTACAGGTTCGCTAACCAGCTTCATAGTCTACTTGGTGTTCGGCATGTCTTGCTAGAGGCCGCTACCAACCGTGCAGTTCGGAGGTGATCCGAACTGCGACCAAGCCGACTTGAACCTAAGGGCTCACGCTCTTAAGGGAAGGAACCTACGAGGTAGGATCCGAGGACACTGGTCAGATGTGATCCGAACTGTATTCGGATTGTGGCCGAGTAGACTTATGGGATTTAGGGTCCGTGCGAGGCCCAAGTGTTGAGCCTGTGACGGACGCCTATATATATAGTGGAGGTGTGGCACACTCATGGGCTGATCGCTTCGGCGCTGTCACTAGGGTTTGCATGTGTTGCGAATAGACACCTCCACTCACCGCTGGTTGTGTGATCGGACCTAGCAGTCCGCCGCACGACGTTCCTCCTGCACGCGCGGATACCGTTAGAGGCGGTGCACTTGCGCCGCTCCGGCGAACCTGTACATGGGAACCGACCACCGGTTGTACGAGGGAGATCGGATGAGGAGGAGACGATCCACGCGGACGCGCTGCCCCAACTCTTCTTCCGCTGCACGACACTGCACGTCTAGTGGTAACAAACTGTGATCCATCTCTCGTAGCATGTTCTTGGTTGTTCTGCGCGTAGGAAATTTTAATTTGCAGTCGACGCACCCTACCGTAGATCCCAACAGTGGTATCAGAGCCTCTTCTATAGGATTTGGATTCAGATCATATGCATATTAGATACGTGGAGGCAATAGATGAGATTTGTTGTCATTGATAAGAATGGCTGTGTGCACGGTTGATGTGATCAACTGCACATGGGGATCGATGTGGCTATGTTTTCTGTTGATTGCGATCGATGAGGTCGTGACACGATCTACCCCTACCGGTCGGTTATCCGCCATCGGGGTTAACAGTGAAACGTAAATCCGAATCGGGCTCGCGATGATCGATAAGACAGGTCAGATCGGAAAATTCGGCGTGATCGGAGTTCAGATGTGATATGTGATTCCTGAAAACGTCGGGCGCTGCCCGCACCCGCGAGGGGTGTAACATCCCAAATTTTCAATTTGGAATGTCATACACTAGATCATCATGCATAACATATTTTCTTGCATCTTGGCCGATCCTAGAAATTTCACGCAACTCAAGGACCCTCGGAGAGAGTTGGAGATTTCGTTATTTTCAAATTTGAGAGTTTTCTCAAATTTTGAAAATAGGATCATTTGATTTATTTGTTTTATCTTCAATAAATTTTCCGGTGTCAAAATATGAGAGAGGGAATAATATGACTTTCCCAAAATTTAGGAAAATGAAGATTTAATAAATAGATCAATTTTTGTTTGCCGGAGTTTTATTTGCATTTTATTTGGATAGGGAAAAATGCGCGTTTTTGAAAATTGCATTTTAGGTCCGGAGAAAAGTTCATTTTGTTCGACTCATTTTTAGGAGTCGAGGAAAATTTACTTTATTAGTTTTGGAGTCCGGTAGATTTTGTTTTTCTGTGTTTTTCCGAGCGCGGAACCGTTTAAAAAAAATCAAAGTCCAGCGCCTTGGGCCAAAGGCCCAGCCGGCCAAGGCTACGGCCAAGGCCACCGCTAGCCGCGCCAGGCACAGGCGCAGGAGGCCGCCGCCTCGCCTCTTGCTCTAAACCAAATCCTAGTAGGACTTTTGTCCTACGTCCGTATATTCCTTTTCTATTTCTAGATCTTTTCCTATTCCTAGTCTAATTCTTGCCCCCTACCCCAAGTTTTGTCTCCCCTCACCCATATAAATACCCAAGCACCCCCCTCTAAATCATCAAACCCAAAGCCTAGAGCTCCACCACACCTTGCCGCCGCCGCCCCACACCCCGCGCCGCCGCCGCACCTTGCCGCCGCCGCCCCACACCCCGCGCCGCCACCGCACCTTGCCGCCGCCACCCCACACCCGCGCCACCGCCGCACCTTGCCGCCGCCGCCCCTCACCCACGCCACCGCCGCCCAACGCCGCCGCCGTCGGAGCCCCGTTTGCCGGAGACCTCGCCAAGGTTGCCCCGTGCTACATCTATTCTTTTCCTCGGATCGTTTTCTTCTAATCGTTCCGATTCTTTTCTTCTCTAAACCGTTCCGGTTTTCTAGATCGGTTTTTCGATCGTTTTTCTTCTCCGAAACCCTAGATCGGATTCGTTTTCTTCTCCGATTTAGTTGCCTTTGGACCGTTCGCCGGACCGTTCGTCCTAACGAACGTGATCACCGGATTCTTCTAGGTTAACGACATCCGTTCGTTTAACCGTTCTTCTTTTTCTTTTCGTCGGATTTATTCCGCAATCGCGATCTTAGATCCGATCTTCTTTCTAGTCTTTCTTTTCGCTCGTTTATCGGAATCAGGTGATTCAAGCGCCTGGAGTTTCGTCTCGAAACTGCCGTTCCGTCTAATCAACTTGAACAAGCTTTTGCTACAGTAAAATTTTGACCTAGTTTCAACTTGCTAGAACTGAGTTGTTTTCTTTCGCCGTTTGATTCTTTGTTCGGTTCTTTCTTTCTTTGCAACCGGAGTTCTTAATTTGAACTTTCTGGTTCGTTCTCTTGTTCGAGTTTTACCTGTGCATTAGATGAGTACTTATTGTATGCTTGTTGTTTGTCTGCGATAGATTACCTGGATTGCGCCGCTTGTTACTTCGAAACCCTAGGACTCGCGGATCATCAGCAAGGCAAGTAACACTTTGATCATACCTTTTCTATAACCCATGTTTTATTGCATTAGATCAATCCTCTCACACTGCATGATTAGGATCTAATTAAATTGTGGGATGGGAAGTAGATGAGGTAGTACCTATTACCTGTATTATTATGAAACCTTTGGGAGTTACTTCTACGTTTGCTTATTATGCCATGCTAGGCTAGTAGACGTGGATTGGGTGAGTGATATCCATGACAGATGTGAGATGATAATTTTAATGGTTTATCTAAGGTGGCAACTTAAACACACATCTGGGTGGATTGAGGCACCTGATGTCTATCAGGACTTGCCTGTTTTTTTTCGGACCGCCACCCAGGCTCAAAGGGATCATAAGATCTTTCATGCTAGAAACTTCCGTGTGCAGCCACATGCTACTATGGGCTCTGGCATAGTTGACTAAGTTGTGCGAACTCTTACGGGGTAGACTAGCAGATGTAGGGGATGTAGGTGTACCGGTCTACCCCACATGTAAGGTGCTAGCGCTTCTGAAAGACTATGTCTCGGTCATCCGTCTTCTCAAACACCATGTAGTGCGAGAAACCAAACGGAGGCGATCGAGTCTTGTGGGGAAAAGTGCGCAAACCTCTACAGAGTTTACAAACTAATCATGATTAGCCATGTCCCCGGTTATGGACAACTTGAGTATCTAGTACTTGAATATCGAGTGAATCTCAACATGTTACCTCTAATTAATGTTATTGGGTTTTAATTATTTTTAATTGGGATTGAGAATGCTGTCAACCATTCTCAATGTTTCACAACCACCATGATAGTTAATTAAAATTTATTCCTTTGCAGTAGGGAAAAACTGGCTTTACGCAAAAACTGTAACCATAGAGCTTTCCACCAGCCATATATGCATATAGTATAGCTGTTTCATTCCATTACTCTCTATGTGTTACTTTGCCAGCATATTCCATGTGCTGACCCGTTTTCGGGTTGCAACTTCTCATGTTGCAGACTTTTCAGACGACGATTGAGGTGTTTAGGTCGTGGCCCTATACTCAGTGATGCCGCTGGAGTTGATGGACCCATTTATCTTCCGAGTCTTCCGCTGTTATCGATATTAGATGGCCTTCAGCCATATTTATTGTAATAAGTTCTTTTTCAGCCATCGATGTAATAAGTGTGTGATTGCAACTCTGCTATAAAACCTCAATGTACTGTGTGGTGTCAGCATTACTGATCCAGGGATGACACCGTAGCACAGTAGACGTGATCCATTCGGGTCAGGTCGCTACAGAGATGGTATCAGAGCACACGCTGACTGTAGGACACGACCACTAAGTTAAAGCCATAGATCACCCTTCTCTTCTCATTTTCTAACTCCTCATCTTTTCTACTCTATTAGGATGACGCACGCGAAGATTAAGTACGCTCAACCGGATGAAGGCACACCTTTTGGATTTCACCTGAAGGAAGTCACCAAGTACCTGAACATTGGATTACCAAGCTTCACGGGAACCTTCAACGCCACTCTGCCTGAAGAGGAGCGCTGGAAGATTCAAGCTCACGTTCCGGGAAGAACATTCGCGCCAATCACGAAACCCATAGATAGTGTTTTCAATGCACCAACCTGGAGTCTGGGAAGGAGCATGGCCGCTCATATCACCATAGGACGCATTGGAGAAGTTTATCAAGAAGACCTCAAGGACACTATCTACCAGGTTTGCGGACGCCGAGATGAACAATGGGAGTTAGTCAGCACCAAGAAGGATAGATCCATTGCATCTTTCATCCAGGAGTTAAACCAGCACATCCGATGCCACGAGAACCAGATGTGCAATGATATGGTAGAGTTGAAGAATGCGAAGGCAAGGATCATCGAGCTAGAAAGAGAACTGAAGTCTACACGCAAGGACTACATGGACGAGATCGTAGCTCTAGCAAGGCACAACTGCGATCTTAAGCAGGAGATTGAAGAACTCAAGAGGAAGTTAGCATCCACGGAGGAAGACGAGTACGTCGCATGTCCGGACAACTACATCATCATCGACGACACCGATTCGGATCCAAGTGAACCCGACTTTGAAGAAGAAGCTGGAGCAGATATCATGGAGTCTTCCACCGGTTCAAATTTCATAGACCGTTTGTAAGCCCTTGTTTGATTGATTGAAGTGATTCTGTGTGCATTTGCTCATGTGCATATGGGTAGTGTTTTCCCTTTAGACCCCTCTATTCTTAATTCTCGTCTTTTCTAAACCCTCAGATGCCTCCGAGACGTGACAATGGATTTCCACCGGAGCTCACTCAGTTGATCCAGCAGCAGAATCAATTGATGCAGATGTTAGTTCAGAATCAACAGAACAACCACAACAACCCACCACCACCACCACCACCACCTGTTGACCACTTAGCCCATTTTCTTAGGCTGAATCCGCCGGTGTTTTCCAGTAGCACCGAGCCAATAGTAGCAGACGATTGGCTCCGTAAGATAGGAAGGGAGTTGACCACTGCAAGATGCACGGATGGTGAGAAAGTGAAGTTTGCCGCACACCAGCTTGACGGAACCGCGGCAGCATGGTGGGAGAATTTCACAGCCACTTACCCAGTTGACACTGTCACATGGGATCAGTTTCAGCAAGCTTTCCGCACTGCCCATGTTTCAGCAGGAGCTATGGCCATAAAGAAGCGTGAGTTTCGCAACTTACGCCAAGGAGGAAGGACAGTTGGTCAGTACGTTGACGATTTCAGCAAGTTAGCACGTTATGCCCCAGATGACGTTGCTACAGATGCAGCTAAGCAGGAGAAGTTTCTGGAAGGACTGAATGATGAACTAAGCATGCAGTTGATGGTAGCGAGTTTCAACAACTACCAGGAGTTGGTAGATCGTGCCATCATGATAGAAGGGGAGCAACAACAGATTTAGAACCGTAAGAGGAAGTATGGACAGGGGAAGTATAACTCTGGAGCCCAGCAGAAGTCCCGTTTTACCCCTAAACCGGGATTTCAGTTTCAGCATACCCATGGAGGAGGTAGTTCGCACAACCATAATGGCCACAAGAATGGTAATGGGAATGGAGGAAGCAACGGCTAGAACCGGACCACCCCATCGACCCCAACCAAGAGAGAATTGAGTCAAGTCACCTGTTTCAAGTGTTCGAAGACCGGACATTATGCCAATGAATGTCCCGAAGGCCAGAATGGAAATGGCAATGGAAGCTCTGGGAAGAAGCCGAACCCTTTCAACAGGGGACAGGTGAACCACGTTAATGTGGAGGAGATTGAAGATTCGAGAGCAGGATATTCCTAAGACAGCATTCACCACAAGATACGGATTGTATGAGTATACCGTTATGTCATTTGGATTGACTAACGCACCTGCCTATTTTATGAACCTGATGAACAAGGTATTTATGGAGTTTTTGGATAAGTTCGTCGTAGTGTTCATTGATGACATCCTAGTTTATTCGAAGAATGAAGAGGAGCATAAGGAACATTTGCGTTTGGTTTTGGAGAAACTAAGGGAACATCAGTTATACGCCAAATTCAGCAAATGTGAGTTTTGGTTGAAGGAAGTTGGATTCCTTGGACACGCTATATCCGGAGAAGGTATAGCAGTTGACCCCACAAAGGTTGAGATCGTAACCGAATGGGAAGCACCAACAACAGTTGGAGAGATCCGGAGTTTTCTTGGACTCACAGGATACTACCGGAGATTCATTGAGAACTTTTCAAAGATTGCAAAGCCTATGACTGAATTGTTGAAGAAGGATACTAAGTTCAAATGGACTGAGGAGTGTGAGGCTAGTTTCCAGGAGTTGAAGAAACGATTCGTTACCTCACCGGTATTGATTTTGCCAGATCAGACCAAGGATTATGAGGTGTACTGCGACGCTTCACGTCGAGGACTTGGAGCAGTGCTTATGCAGGAAGGGAGAGTTGTTTCGTATGCATCACGACAACTAAAGCCTCATGAGTTGAATTATGCCACGCATGATTTGGAGTTAGCAGCCGTAGTGCATGCGTTGAAAACGTGGAGACATTTCCTCATTGGAAATCATTGTGAGGTGTACACGGATCATAAGAGTTTGAAGTACATTTTCACTCAGAAGGAGTTGAACCTCCGACAAAGGAGATGGTTGGAGCTCATCAAGGATTATGATATGAGATTGCATTATCATCCCGGAAAAGCTAATGTAGTAGCTGACGCATTGAGCCGTAAGAGCCATGTCAATACTCTAATGACGGGAGAAATACCCAAGGAGTTAGCAGAAAACCTTCGTGAGCTATATTTAGAAATAGTTCCGAGAGGCTATGTAGCCGCATTGGAGATTCAATCAACATTCATGGATAAGATGAGAGAAGCTCAGAAATCTGACAAGGAGATTGCTTCTATAAAGGAGAGAATGAGCGAAGGAAAAGCAAATGGATTTCGTGAGGATGAGCACGATACCCTATGGTTTGAGGACCGTGTTTATGTGCCCAATGACCCGGAGATCAGGAAGATGATTATGCAAGAGGCACATGATTCACCATATTCGATTCACCCAGGGAATACCAAGATGTATTTGGATTTGAAGGAAACATTCTGGTGGACCGGAATGAAGAAGGATATTGCAGCATATGTAGCAGTTTGTGATGTATGTCAGAGAGTAAAGGAAGAGCATCAAAAGCCAGCAGGATTGTTACAACCATTGCCGATACCCGAATGGAAGTGGGATAAGATAGGCATGGATTTTATCACAGGACTACCCAGGACGAAAGCAGGGTATGACTCGATATCGGTAGTAGTTGATCGTTTGACGAAGGTAGCACATTTCATTCCAGTTAAGACCACTTACACCAGTGCTAAGTTGGCAAGGATATACATGACTAGTATCATTTGTTTGCATGGAGTTCCGAGGAGTATCGTATCAGATAGAGGAACCCAATTTACCTCAAAGTTTTGGAATCAGTTGCATGAAACTTTAGGAACCAGACTAGAGTTCAGCACAGCTTTTCACCCACAGACGGATGGACAGACCGAGAGAGTCAATCAGATTTTGGAAGATATGCTGAGAGCTTGTGCACTAGATTATGGATCAAGTTGGGACGAAAACTTGCCGTATGCGGAGTTTTCTTATAACAACAGTTACCAAACCAGTATGAAGATGGCCCCTTTCGAAGCTTTATACGGAAGGAGGTGCAGGACACCGTTGACATGGAACGAAGTTGGAGACCGTCAGTTCTTTGGACCAGATTTGATCAAGGAGTCTGAACGGAAAGTTAAGTTGATTCGCGATAGGCTCAAGGTAGCCCAGTCCAGGCAGAAGAGCTACGCAGATTCAAAACGCAAGGAGATAGTTTACGAAACCGGAGACAGAGTTTATCTCCGAGTATCCCCACTTCGAGGAGTTAAGCGCTTTGGAGTTAAGGGAAAGTTAGCACCGCGTTTCGTTGGACCATTTAAGATCTTGAAACGTATGGGAGAAGTCGCTTATAAGTTGGAATTACCAGAAGGACTGTCAGGAGTTCATGATGTATTCCATGTTTCTTAGCTGAAGAGATGTCACGCCGAGATGGCGGAGGTACCGCTAAGAGATACCGTGCCACTCGAAGCGATTCAGTTGAAGGATGACCTAACATATGAGGAGAAGCCAGTCAAGATTCTCGATGTTGCCAGTAGAGTTACTCGCAGCAAGGTTATCAAGTTTTGCAAAGTTCAGTGGAACCACCACTCAGAGGATGAAGCCACCCGGGAGAGAGAAGAAGATTTGCTCAAAGACCACCCTCACCTATTTTCTAGCCAACCCGAATCTCGAGGGCGAGATTCATCTTAAGGGGGGTAGGTTTGTAACATCCCAAATTTTCAATTTGGAATGTTATACACTAGATCATCATGCATAACATATTTTCTTACATCTTGGCCGATCCTAGAAATTTCACGCAACTCAAGGACCCTCGGAGAGAGTTGGAGATTTCGTTATTTTCAAATTTGAAAGTTTTCTCGAAATTTGAAAATAGGATCATTTGATTTATTTGTTTTATCTTCAATAAATTTTCCGGTGTCAAAATATGAGAGAGGGAATAATATGACTTTCCCAAAATTTAGGAAAATGAAGATTTAATAAATAGATCAATTTTTGTTTGCCGGAGTTTTATTTGCATTTTATTTGGATAGGGAAAAATGCGCGTTTTCGAAAATTGCATTTTAGGTCCGGAGAAAAGTTCATTTTGTTCGACTCATTTTTAGGAGTCGAGGAAAATTTACTTTATTAGTTTTGGAGTCCGGTAGATTTTGTTTTTCTGTGTTTATCCGAGCGCGGAACCGTTTAAAAAAAAATCAAAGTCCAGCGCCTTGGCCCAAAGGCCCAACTGGCCAAGGCCATCGCTAGCCGCGCTAGGCGCAGGCGCAGGAGGCCGCCGCCTCGCCTCTTGCTCTAAACCAAATCCTAGTAGGACTTTTGTCCTACTTCCGTATATTCCTTTTCTATTTCTAGATCTTTTCCTATTCCTAGTCTAATTCTTGCCCCCTATCCCAAGTTTTGTCTCCCCTCACCCATATAAATACCCAAGCACCCCCCCTCTAAATCATCAAACCCAAAGCCTAGAGCTCCACCACACCTTGCCGCCGCCGCCCCACACCCCGCGCCGCCGCCGCACCTTGCCGCCGCCGCCCCACACCCCGCGCCGCCACCGCACCTTGCCGCCGCCACCCCACACCCGCGCCGTCGCCGCACCTTGCCGCCGCCGCCCCTCACCCACGCCACCGCCGCCGCCGCCCAACGCCGCCGCCGCCGGAGCCCCGTTCGCCGGAGACCTCGCCAAGGTTGCCCCGTGCTACATCTATTCTTTTCCTCGGATCATTTTCTTCTAATCGTTCCGATTCTTTTCTTCTCTAAACCATTCCGGTTTTCTAGATCGGTTTTTCGATCGATTTTCTTCTCCGAAACCCTAGATCGGATTCGTTTTCTTCTCCGATTTAGTTGCCTTTGGACCGTTCACCGGACCGTTCGTCCTAACGAACGTGATCACCGGATTCTTCTAGGTTAACGACATCCGTTCGTTTAACCGTTCTTCTTTTTCTTTTCATCGGATTTATTCCGCAATCGCGATCTCAGATCCGATCTTCTTTCTAGTCTTTCTTTTCGCTCGTTTATCGGAATCAGGTGATTCAATCGCCTGGAGTTTCGTCTCGAAACCGCCGTTCCGTCTAATCAACTTGAACAAGCTTTTGCTACAGTAAAATTTTGACCTAGTTTCAACTTGCTAGAACCGAGTTGTTTTCTTTCGCCGTTTGATTCTTTGTTCGGTTCTTTCTTTCTTTGCAACCGGAGTTCTTAATTTGAACTTTCTGGTTCGTTCTCTTGTTCGAGTTTTACCTGTGCATTAGATGAGTACTTATTGTATGCTTGTTGTTTGTCTGCGATAGATTACCCGGATTGCGCGACTTGTTACTTCAAAACCCTAGGACTCGCGGATCATCAGCAAGGCAAGTAACACTTTGATCATACCTTTTCTACAACCCATGTTTTATTGCATTAGATCAATCCTCTCACACTGCATGATTAGGATCTAATTAAATTGTGGGATGGGAAGTAGATGAGGTAGTACCTATTACCTGTATTATTATGAAACCTTTGGGAGTTACTTCTACGTTTGCTTATTATGCCATGCTAAGCTAGTAGACGTGGATTGGGTGAGTGATATCCATGACAGATGTGAGATGATAATTTTAATGGTTTATCTAAGGTGGCAACTTAAACACACATCTGGGTGGATTGAGGCACCTGATGTCTATCAGGACTTGCCTATTTTTTTTCGGACCGCCACCCAGGCTCAAAGGGATCATAAGATCTTTCATGCTAGAAACTTCCGTGTGCAGCCACATGCTACTATGGGCTCTGGCATAGTTGACTAAGTTATGCGAACTCTTACGGGGTGGACTAGCAGATGTAGGGGATGTAGGTGTACCGGTCTACCCCACATGTAAGGTGCTAGCGCTTCTGAAAGACTATGTCTCGGTCATCCGTCTTCTCAAACACCATGTAGTGCGAGAAACCAAACGGAGGCGATCGAGTCTTGTGGGGAAAAGTGCGCAAACCTCTACAGAGTTTACAAACTAATCATGATTAGCCGTGTCCCCGGTTATGGACAACTTGAGTATCTAGTACTTGAATATCGAGTGAATCTCAACATGTTACCTCTAATTAATGTTATTGGGTTTTAATTATTTTTAATTGGGATTGAGAATGCTGTCAACCATTCTCAATGTTTCACAACCACCATGATAGTTAATTAAAATTTATTCCTTTGCAGTAGGGAAAAACTGGCTTTACGCAAAAACTGTAACCATAGAGCTTTCCACCAGCCATATATGCATATAGTATAGCTGTTTCATTCCATTACTCTCTATGTGTTACTTTGCCAGCATATTCCATGTGCTGACCCGTTTTCGGGTTGCAACTTCTCATGTTGCAGACTTTTCAGACGACGATTGAGGTGTTTAGGTCGTGGCCCTATACTCAGTGATGCCGCTGGAGTTGATGGACCCATTTATCTTCCGAGTCTTCCGCTGTTATCGATATTAGATGGCCTTCAGCCATATTTATTGTAATAAGTTCTTTTTCAGCCATCGATGTAATAAGTGTGTGATTGCAACTCTGCTATAAAACCTCGATGTACTGTGTGGTGTCAGCATTACTGATCCAGGGATGACACCGTAGCACAGTAGATGTGATCCATTCGGGTCAGGTCGCTACAAGGGGCGCTGCCCCTTCGAACCCCGTCGTGTGCGTAGCGCCTTGTATTTCGTACACGATCACTCAAACCGGTAGAATGCGATTCTATGCATAACTTTATTTTGCAGGGTTTGATGTGAATAGTATGGCTCATGTGTATGTGATGCATGTGTGTAAATTATACATGACCTGCGTGTCATGTTTGTCAGCCGGTAGGAGCCAAAGTGATGTCATTATATTGTATAACGACCTGCGTGTCGACTTGTGACTCTATGTAAAATTCATTACTAGTTGTAGTGGTTGGATAATAGATATCAGGTTGGTGGCTTGGCGTCCCGGCGTGACAAACAAGATGGAGTTCGTAGATGGTCATCGGAGTCGGAGACAACCTGGAAGAACATCCATGAAGGAGCCTGATACGTCCATTTTGCATCATGCTCTTATATCAATATTTATTGCATTATGGGCTGTTATTTCATATTATGTCACAATACTTATGGCTATTCTCTCTTATTTTACAAGGTTTACATAAGGAGGGAGAATGCCGGTAGCTGGAATTCTGGGCTGGAAAAGGAGCAAATATTAGAGACCTATTCTTCACAACTCCAAAAGTCCTGAAACTCCACAGAACACCTTATAATAAATAAATAAAAATCCTCACCAAAGATGAAGACCAGGGGGCCCACACCCTTCTCACGAGGGTGGGGGCGCGCCCCCTGCCTCGTGGGCCCCCTGGTGGCTCTCCGATGACCATCTTCTCCTATATGAAGTCTTTCGTCAAGAAAAATAAATAAGAAGCAACCTTTCAGGACGAAACTCCGCCGCCACGAGGCGGAACCTTGGCGAATCCAATCTAGAGCTCCGGCAGAGCTGTTCTACCGGGGAAACTTCCCTCCCGGAGGGGGAAATCATCACCATCGTCATCACCAACGCTCCTCTCATCGGGAGAGGGCAATCTCCATCAACATCTTCATCAGCACCATCTCATCTCAAAACCCTAGTTCATCTCTTGTATCCGATTCTTGTCTTCAAGTCCGGGATTGGTGCTAGTAGGTTGCTAGTAGTGTTAATTACTCCTTGTAGTTGATGCTAGTTGGTTTAATTGGTGGAAGATCATATGTTCAGATCCTTTATGCATATTAATACTCCTCTGATTATGAACATGTTTATGCTTTGTGAGTAGTTACGTTTGTTCCTGAGGACAAGGGAGAAGTCTTGCTATTAGTAGTCATGTGAATTTGGTATTCGTTCGATATTTTGATGAGATGTATGTTGTCTAGCCTCTAGTGGTGTTATGTGAACGTCGACTACATAACACTTCACCATTATTTGGGCCTAGAGGAAGGCATTGGGAAGTAATAAGTAGATGATGGGTTGCTAGAGTGACAGAAGCTTAAACCCTAGTTTATGCGTTGCTTCGTAAGGGGCTGATTTGGATCCATATGTTTCATGCTATGGTTAGGTTTACCTCAATACTTTTGTTGTAGTTGCGGATGCTTGCAATAGAGGTTAGTCATAAGTGGGATGCTTGTTCAAGTAAGAACAGGACCCAAGCACCGGTCCACCCACATATCAAATTATCAAAGTACTGAACGTGAATCATATGAGCGTGATGAAAACTAGCTTGACGATATTCCCATGTGTCCTCGGGAGCGCTTTTCCTTATATAAGAGTTTGTCCAGGCTTGTCCTTTTCTACAAAAAGGATTGGGCCACCTTGCTACACTTTATTTACTTTTGTTACTTGTTGCTCGTTACAAATTATCTCATTACAAAACTATACGTTACCACTTATTTCAGTACTTGCAGAGAATACCTTGCTGAAAACCGTTTATCATTTCCTTCTGCTCCTCGTTGGGTTCGACACTCTTACTTATCGAAAGTACTACGATAGATCCCCTATACTTGTGGGTCATCAAGACTCTTTTCTTGTGCCGTTGCTGGGGAGTGAAGCGCCTTTGGTAGGTGAAATTTGGTAAGGAAAAATTTATATAGTGTGCTGAAATTTACTGTCACTTGTTACTATGGAAAGTAATCCTCTGAGGGGCTTGTTCGGGGTATCTTCACCCCGACCAGTAGAGCAAAGAGTTGCTCCTCAACCTACTGAACCTATTGAAAATGAAATTCCTTATGAGTATCCTTCGAGTATAATAGAAAAACTGCTAGCTAATCCTTTTACAGGAGATGGAACAAAGCATCCTGATGAACACCTAATATATGTGGATGAAGTTTGTGGATTATTTAAGCTTGCAGGTATTTCCGATGATGTTGCTAAGAAGAAGGTCTTCCCTTTATCTTTGAAGGGAGACGCATTGACATGGTATAGGCTATGTGATCATATGGGATCATGGAACTATAGAAAATTGAAATTGGAATTTCATCAAAAGTATTACCCTATGCATCTTGTTCATCGTGATCGCAATTATATATATAATTTTTGGCCTCACAAAGGAGAAAGCATCGCTCAAGCTTGGGGGAGGCTTAAATCAATGTTATATTCATGCCCTAATCATGAGCTTCCAAGAGAAACAATTTTTCAAAAAATTTATGCTCGGCTTTCTGATAACAATCGCACCATGCTTGATACTTCTTGTGCTGGCTCTTTTATGATGAAGACTATTGAATTCAAATGGGATTTATTGGATAGAATTAAACGCAACTCTGAAGATTGGGACCTTGACAATGGTAAGGAGTCAGGTATGACACCTAAGTTTGATTGTGTTAAATCTTTCATGGATACCGATATTTTCCATAAGTTTAGCACTAAATATGGACTTGATTCTGAGATAGTAGCTTCTTTCTGTGAATCTTTCGCTACTTATGTTGATCTCCCTAAGGAGAAGTGGTTTAAATATCATCCTCCCATAGAAGTAAAAGTAGCTGCACCTATTAAAGTTGAAGAAAAGACTGTCACTTATAATGATCCTATTGTTCCTACTTCTTATGTTGAGAAACCACCTTTCCCTGTTAGGATAAAGGATCATGCTAAAGCTTCAACTGTGGTTCGTAAAAGCAATATTAAAACATATACACCTCCTGAGCAAGTTAAAGTTGAACCTAATATTGCTATTGGTAAAGAGCTCTTGTCTGATAATATTGATGGGCAAGTTATTCAGTTCTGCGGTGAAACTGCTAGAATTGCTAAACCTTGTGCTAAAGATAAACATAGACCTGTGGTAGGCGTGCCTGTTATTTCTGTTAAAATAGGAGATCATTGTTATCATGGCTTATGTGATATGGGTGCTAGTGCTAGTGCAATACCTATTGACTTATACAACGAAATTACGCATGACATTGCACCTGCTGAGTTAGAAGAAATTGATGTTACTATTAAACTTGCTAATAGAGATACTATTTCACCAATGGGAATTGTTAGAGATGTTGAAGTCTTGTGTGGGAAAACTAAATATCCTGCCGATTTTCTTGTTCTTGGTTCCCCACAAGATAGCTTTTGTCCCATTATATTTGGTAGACCCTTCTTAAATACAGTTAATGCTAGGATAGACTGCGAAAAGAATGTTGTTACTATTGGCTTGGATGATATGACTCATGAGTTTAATTTCTCTAAATTTAGTAAACAACACCGTGAAGAAGAATTGCCTAGTAAGGATGAAATTATTGGTCTTGCTTCTATTGTCGTACCTCCTAATGATCCTTTAGAACAATATTTGCTAGACCATGAGAATGATATGTTTATGAATGAAAGAAGGGAAATAGATGAAGTATTCTTTAAACAAGAACCTATGCTAAAACACAATTTGTCTGTTGAAATCCTAGGGAATCCTCCTCCACCTAAGGGTGATCCCGTGTTTGAGCTTAAACCGTTGCCTGATAATCTTAAATATGCTTATCTTGATGAAAAAAAGATATATTCTGTTATTATTAGTGCTAACCTTTCAGAGCATGAAGAAGAAAGATTATTGAAAACTCTGAAGAAGCACCGTGCTTCTATTGGATATACTCTTGATGATCTTAAGGGCATTAGTCCCACTCTATGTCAACATAAAATAAATTTGGAAGCAGATGCCAAACCAGTTCGTGATCCTCAACGACGTCTGAATCCTAAAATGAAGGAAGTGGTAAGAAAAGAAATACTAAAGCTTCTGGAGGCAGGTATAATTTATCCCGTTGCTGATAGTCAGTGGGTAAGTCCTGTTCATTGTGTCCCTAAGAAGGGAGGTATTACTGTTGTTCCTAATGATAAAGATGAATTGATTCCACAAAGAATTATTACAGGTTATAGGATGGTAATTGATTTCCGCAAATTAAATAAGGCTACTAAGAAAGATCATTACCCCTTACCTTTTATCGATCAAATGCTAGAAAGATTATGCAAACATACACATTACTGCTTTCTAGATGGTTATTCTGGTTTCTCTCAAATACCTGTGTCGGCTAAAGATCAATCAAAGACTACTTTTACATGCCCTTTTGGTACTTTTGCTTATAGACGTATGCCTTTTGGTTTATGTAATGCACCTGCTACCTTTCAAAGATGCATGATGGCTATATTCTCTGACTTTTGGGAAAAGATTTGTGAGGTTTTCATGGACGACTTTTCCGTCTATGGATCTTATTTTGATGATTGCTTGAGCAATCTTGATCGAGTTTTGCAGAGATGTGAAGAAACTAAACTTGTCTTCAATTGGGAAAAGTGCCACTTTATGGTTAATGAAGGTTTTGTCTTGGGGCATAAAGTTTCTGAAAGAGGTATTTAAGTTGATAAAGCCAAGGTTGATGCTATTGAAAAGATGCCATGTCCCAAGGACATCAAAGGTATAAGAAGTTTCCTTGGTCACGCTAGATTTTATAGGAGGTTCATTAAGGACTTCTCAAAAATTTCTCGGCCTCTGACTAATTTATTACAAAAAGATATACCATTTGTCTTTGATGATGATTGTGTAGAAGCATTTGAAATACTTAAGAAATCATTAGTCTCTGCACCTATTGTTCAGCCACCTGATTGGAATTTACCCTTTGAAATTATGTGTGATGCTAGCTATTATGCTGTAGGTGTTGTTCTAGGGCAAAGAGTTGATAAGAAATTAAATGTTATCCATTATGCTAGTAAGACTCTAGACAATGCTCAAAGAAATTATGCTACTACTGAAAAAGAACTTTTAGCAGTTGTATTTGCTTGTGATAAGTTCAGACCTTATATTGTTGATTCTAAAGTAACTATCCACACTGATCATGCTGCTATTAAATGTCTTATGGAGAAGAAAGATGCTAAACCTAGACTTATTAGATGGGTCCTCTTGCTACAAGAATTTGATTTGCATATTGTTGATAGAAAAGGAGCTGAGAACCCCGTTGCAGACAACTTATCTAGGTTAGAGAATGTTCTTGATGACCCACTACCTATTGATGATAGCTTTCCTGATGAACAATTAAATGTCATAAGTACTTCTCGTAGTACCCCTTGGTATGCTGATTATGCTAATTACATAGTTGCTAAATTTATACCACCTAGCTTCACATACCAACAAAAGAAAAAAATTCTTTTATGATTTGAGATATTACTTTTGGGATGACCCACATCTTTATAAAGAAGGAGTAGATGGTGTTATTAGACATTGTGTACCTGAGCATGAATAGGAACATATCCTACGCAAGTGCCACTCTGAAACTTATGGAGGACACCACGCGGGAGATAGAACTGCACATAAGGTATTGCAATCCGGCTTTTATTGGCCTACTCTCTTCAAGGATGCCCATAAGTTTGTCCTTTCTTGTGATGAATGTCAAATAATTGGTAATATTAGTAGACGTCAAGAAATGCCTATGAATTATTCATTTTTTATTGAACCGTTTGATGTTTGGGGCTTTGATTATATGGGACCTTTTCCTGCCTCTAATGGATATACACATATTTTAGTTGATGTTGATTACGTTACTAAGTGGGTAGAAGCTATTCCAACTAGTAGTGCTGATCATAACACTTCTATTAAAATGCTTAAAGAAGTTATTTTTCCGAGGTTTGGAGTCCCTAGATATTTAATGACTAATGGTGGTTCACATTTTATTCATGGTGCTTTCCGTAAAATGCTTGCTAAATATGACGTCAATCATAGAATTGCATCTCCGCATCACCCACAGTCTAGTGGTCAAGTAGAATTGAGTAATAGAGAACTCAAAATAATTTTGCAAAAGAATGTCAATAGGTCTAGAAAGAATTGGTCCAAGAAACTTGATGATGCATTATGGGCCTATAGAACTGCATATAAAAATCCTATGGGTATGTCTCCGTGTAAAATGGTATATGGAAAATCATGTCACTTACCTCTCGAACTAGAACATAAGGCATATTGGGCTATTAAAGAGCTCAACTATGATTTCAAACTTGCCGGTGAAAAGAGGTTATTTGATATTAGCTCACTTGATGAATGGAGAACCCAAGCTTATGAAAATGCCAAGTTGTTTAAATAAAAGGTTAAAAGATGGCATGACAAAAGGATACAAAAGTGTGAGTTTAATGTAGGTGATTATGTATTGCTATACAACTCTCGTTTAAGATTTTTTTGCAGGGAAACTTCTCTCTAAATGGGAAGGCCCCTATGTTATCGAGGAGGTCTATCGTTCTGGTGCCATAAAAATCAACAACTTCAAAGGCACAAATCCAAAGGTGGTAAACGGTCAAAGAATCAAACATTATATCTCAGGTAATCCCATAAATGTTGAAACCAATATCATTGAAACCGTAACCCCGGAGGAATACATAAGAGACACTTTCCAGAACGTTTCAGACTCCGAAAAGGAATAGGTATGTGGTACGGTAAGTAAACCGACTCCAAAACAATTTTTAAGGTAATATTTCTCCGTTTTGGAATATTTAGAAAAATAGAAAATTAAGTAGCAGTCCGGGAAGGACACGAGGGCCTCACGAGGGTGGAGGGCGTGCCCTACCCCCTGGGCGCGCCCCCTACCTCGTGAGCTCCTCGTGTGCCTTCCGGACTCCGTTTTGTTGCACGATATGTATTTTGGTCGGTAAAAATTCACTATATATTCTCCCGAAGGTTTTGACTCCCGTATTACGCAAAAATCTCCTGTCTTTGTTTCGAGCTGTTTTCTGTCAGGGTTTTCAAGGCCAGGCACTATGTCGTCTCCCTCCTCCTCCAACCATGAGGACAATGATGCTTGGCTAATGAAGATAGAGCTGAAGAGAGAAGAACCTATGGAGATCAATAAGGATGAAGGGATCAAGAAGGCCGTGGAGGACCAAGTTCCAGCAATAGAAGACACCCTTCAACTGGATCATAATCTTCTTACCCCTATAGAAATCGAAGCTTTCAAGATGATTGAGTTGGCTCGTATACAAAATAAGTATCTCACACGTGAAAATATTTTGTTGAAGGAGCATATCATCGCACTCAAGGGCATTATCCGCAAGTTAGAATACCTTCTACGCTGGATGTGCGACAATCCATCATCAACAACACCTCCACCTTCACCAACCAAGGAGATATAATAACATGGGTATGTGCACTCCCCTTGGCAACAACCAAGCTTGGCGGAGTGCCCCGGTATCGTATTACCATCACTTTTATCTTTACCATTTATCTTAGTTCGATCTTATTAGTAGTATTTTGATCTAGTAGAATAAATTTTGTGGCATGATCTAGTTGTGAGTTTTGCTTTATTATCCTTCTATGTAATCGAGTCTGTGAGCTATATAATAAAGATTAGTGTTGAGTCAGGGGCTTGATTGTTTTGCCATGATCCTAAGTGAATATAAGAAAAGAGAAAGAAATAAAAAGAAACAAAGAGATCATATGGATCTCATGGAGAGTAATGAGCTCACATAGAAAAGGTATGATGAATAAAAGTTGTTGAGAGTTGACAAGCATAGTTTTGGTCATCGTTGCAATTAATAGGAAGTAATAAAGAAAGAGAGGTCTTCACATATAGATATGCTATCTTGGACATCTTTTATGATTTGAGCACTCATTAAAATATGACATGCTAAAGAGTTGACATTGGACAAGGAAGACAACGTAATGGGGTATGGTTTCTTACATCTGAGATAAATTATATTGTCTTGGATCTTCCAACATGTCGAGCTTGCCTTTCCCCCTCATGCTAGCCAAATTCATTGCACCAAGTAGAGATACTACTTGTGCTTCCAAATACCCTTAAACCAGTTTTGCCATGAGATTCCACCATATCTACCTATGGATTGAATAAGATCCTTCAAGTAAGTTGTCATTGGTGCAAAGCAATAAAAATTGCTCTCTAAATATGTATGATTGATTGGTGTGGGAGAAATAAGCTTTATACGATCTTGTGATGTGGAAGTAATAAAAGCGACGGACTGCATAATAAAGGTTCATATCACAAGGGGCAATATAAAGTGACGTTCTTTCGCATTAAGATTTTGTGCATCCAACCATAAAAGCGCATGGCAACCTTTCCTTCCCTCTGCGAAGGGCCTATCTTTTATCATTATCTTCTACCTTATGCAAGAGTCATGGTGATTTTCACCCTTCCTTTTTACACTTTATCCTTTGGCAAGCACATTATGTTGGAAAGATCCTGGTATATATGGCTAATTGGATGTGAGTTTTCATGAACTATTACTGTTGACATTACCCTTGAGGTAAAACGTTGGGAGGCAAGACTATAAGCCCCTATCTTTCTCTGTGTCCGATTAAAACTCCACACCCATAAGTATTGCGTGAGTGTCAGCAGTTGTGAAAGATTATATGATAGTAGTATGTGGACTTGCTGAAAAGCTCTTATACATTGTCTCTTTCCTATGTTATGATAAATTGCAATTGCTTCAATGACCGAGATTGTAGTTTGTTAGTTTTCAATGAAGTTTACGATTCATACTTGATATTGTGATTGAATTATTACTCTAGCATTAGAGATCATATGACAAAAATTATATAAGTTGCTGTTATAAGAATGATCGTGATGCCCTCATGTCCGTATTTTATTTTTATCGACACCTTCATCTCTAAACATGTGGACATATTTTTCGATTTCGGCTTTTCGCTTGAGGACAAGCGAGGTCTAAGCTTGGGGGAGTTGATACGTCCATTTTGCATCATGCTTTTATATCAATATTTATTGCATTATGGGCTGTTATTTCACATTATGTCACAATACTTATGGCTATTATCTCTTATTTTACAAGGTTTACATAAGGAGGGAGAATGTCGGCAGCTGGAATTCTGGGCTGGAAAAGGAGCAAATATTAGAGACCTATTCTACACAACTCCAAAAGTCCTGAAACTCCACGGAACACCTTATAATAAATAATGAAAAATCCTCGCCAAAAGATGAAGACCAGGGGCCCACACCCTTCTCACGAGGGTGGGGGGCGCCCCCCTAGGGCGCGCCCCTGCCTCGTGGGCCCCGTGGTGGTTCTCCGATGACCATCTTCTCCTATATGAAGTCTTTCGTCGAGAAAAAATAAGAAGCAACCTTTCGGGACGAAACTCCGCCGCCACGAGGCGGAACCTTGGCGGATCCAATCTACAGCTCCGACAGAGCTGTTCTGCCGGGGAAACTTCCCTCCCGGAGGGGGAAATCATCGCCATCGTCATCACCAACGCTCCTCTCATCGGGAGAGGGAAATCTCCATCAACATCTTCATCAGCACCATCTCATCTCAAAAACCTAGTTCATCTCTTGTATCCGATTCTTGTCTTCAAGTTCGGGATTGGTGCTAGTAGGTTGCTAGTAGTGTTAATTACTCCTTGTAGTTGATGCTAGTTGGTTTAATTGGTGGAAGATCATATGTTCAGATCCTTTATGCATATTAATACCCCTCTGATTATGAACATGTTTATGCTTTGTGAGTAGTTACGTTTGTTCCTGAGGACAAGGGAGAAGTCTTGCTATTAGTAGTCATGTGAATTTGGTATTTGTTTGATATTTTGATGAGATGTATGTTGTCTAGCCTCTAGTGGTGTTATGTGAACATCGACTACATAACACTTCACCATTATTTTGGCCTAGAGGAAGGCATTGGGAAGTAATAAGTAGATGATGGGTTGCTAGAGTGACAGAAGCTTAAACCCTAGTTTATGTGTTGCTTCGTAAGGGGCTGATTTGGATCCATATGTTTCATGCTATGGTTAGGTTTACCTTAATACTTTTGTTGTAGTTGTGGATGCTTGCAATAGAGGTTAATCATAAGTGGGATGCTTGTTCAAGTAAGAACAGCATCCAAGCACCGGTCCACCCACATATCAAATTATCAAAGTACCGAACGCGAATCATATGAGCGTGATGAAAACTAGCTTGACGATATTCCCATGTGTCCTCGGGAGCGCTTTTCCTTATATAAGAGTTTGTCCAGGCTTGTCCTTTGCTACAAAAAGGATTGGGCCACCTTGCTGCACTTTATTTACTTTTGTTACTTGTTGCTCGCTACAAATTATCTCATTACAAAACTATCTGTTACCACTTATTTCAGTACTTGCAGATAATACCTTGCTAAAAACCGTTTATCAGTTCCTTCTGCTCCTCGTTGGGTTCGACACTCTTACTTATCGAAAGGACTATGATAGATCCCCCATACTTGTGGGTCATCAGAGCCATACTATTTCACAATATGTGTTTATTTGTGATTGTTATGCTTCCTTATTTTCTATGCATGTTAGAATGGTAGAAAGACCCCTCATGAATATCAAGCGAATTGCCATCCCCGATGTTGCACCTTCGCACGTCAAGTACGTCTAGTAGTGGGCTCATAAAATTGGGGTGCTGCTAGGTGTCCTTGAACTGAAGGGTTCGTGTCGGACACGGACATGCACTGCATTAGGTTGACTTGACAAGGCTATCAAAACGGTTTTGGGCCTTGTGGCAAAAGAGGTCGGGAGCCGGGGTATGAGATACCTACCCGACCGATAGGAGTCGTATAGAGATACGATTAGCAAGGAGTTGCTTACCAGATAGACATGTTGTCTAGCAGTGATGCTAAAGCTCACTAGTCGCATGTGCTAGTCGGATCCTAAATCACTGAGAGTTTGCGGAGGGATGCTGACTTCAGTGGGAGTATTTCTGTTTAAGGCTAGAATTACTCTACATAAACACATTGCTTAGTGATTGCATATTTTTCTGTTGTAGATCAATGGCACCACCTGCTCAACCCAACTTTGCATTGAAATCAATTCTGGAAAAGGATAAACTGAATGGAACAAACTTTACTACCTGGTATAGAAATTTGAGAATTGTTCTCAAGCATGATAAAAAGGAACATATTCTAGAGGATCCGCTTCTAGAGGAACCTGCCGATAATGCTAGTACCACAACCAAGAATGCCTACCAGAAACTCATTGATGAATCAAACGAGATCAGCTACCTCATGCTGGCTTGTATGGAGCCCGATTTGCAGCAGCATTTCAAAGACGTTGGGGCTTTCGATATGATCGAGAGTCTTAAGAGCATGTTTCAGGTGCAGGCTAGGACCGAAAGGTTCAGCGTCTGGCGATCCTTGATGGATTGTAAGCTGAAGGAAGGTGATCCACTGAGCCCGCATGTGATCAAGATGATCGGATATGTGCAAGCTTTGGACCGGTTGGGCTTCCCGCTCTTGGATGAGCTGGCTACTGATGCAGTTCTGGGTTCTCTTCCGCCCAGCTATGGGACGTTCATCTCGAACTATCATATGCATGGCATGGATAAGAAGCTCACTGAATTGCATGGGATGCTCAAAGTAGCAGAGTAGGATATTAAGAAAGGCACGCATCAAGTGTTGATGGTGCAGAAATCGGCTAAGTTCAAGATGAGTTAGTCTAAGAAGAAGGCTAAGGCAAAGGGCACGGAGATGGTAACCTCCGCCGCTGCGCCGAAGTCTGGACTGGACTCAAAGACCATTTGCTATCATTGCAAGGAAACTGGTCACTGGAAGAGGAACTGTACCAAGTGGCTTGCAGAGCATGGCAAGAAGGCCGGGAATGCTGCTTCAGGCAAAGGTACACTTGTTGCATATGTTATAGACATTTACCTTGCTGACATACCTAGTAGCTCTTGGGTATTTGATACTGGATCGGTTGTTCATATTTGCAACTCGATGCAGGGGCTAGTAAGAACTAGGCGTGTGGCACAAGGGGAGATTGACATCAGGGTCAGCAACAAAGCAAGAGTTGCTGCGTTGGAGGTCGGCACGATGCAGCTCCAGCTTCCTTCTGGATTTATTTTGGAATTGAATAATTGTTATTACATTCCTGCACTTAGTCGGAACATTATTTCTGCCTCATGCTTGATGAGTCAGGGTTATGAATTCAATTTAAAGGACAATGGTTGTTTGATTTATTTGAATGGTATGTTCCACGGCTATGCACCCATTCTTGATGGGTTATTTATATTGAATCTAGAACAGGAACCGGTCTATAACGTGAATGTCAAGAGGCATAAGCCCAATGAGATAAATCCGACATACTTCTGGCATTGCCGGCTTGGACACATTAGTCTAAAACGCATGAAGAAGCTCCATGATGATGGACTCCTAACTTCGACCGACTTTGGGTCATTCGAGACATGAGAATCATGCTTGCTCGGCAAGATGACTAAGTCTCCTTTCGCAAAGAGTTGTGAGAGGGCATCCGAGCTGTTGGAACTGATACACAGTGATGTGTGTGGACCAATGAGCACAACTGCCAGAGGTGGCTATCAGTACTTCGTGACTTTTACCGACGACTTGAGTAGATATGGATATATCTATTTAATGAGGCACAAGTCAGAGACTTTTGAAATGTTCAAAGAGTTTCAAAACGAGGTGGAGAATCAGCTCGGCAAGACTATAAAATTTCTACGATCTGATCGTGGAGGTGAGTACATGAGCCAGGAGTTTGATGATCATCTGAAAAGCAGAGGTATAGTACCTCAGCTCACACCTCTGGGTACCACAGACAAATGGTGTATCAGAACGGAGGAATCGCACCTTGTTGGACATGGTTCGATCTATGATGAGCAAGTCGGATTTACCCCTGTCATTCTAGGGATATGCTCTAGAAACTGCAGCTTTCACACTTAACAGGGTACCATCAAAATCCGTAGACAAGACACCACATGAAATGTGGACCGGGAAGAGTCCCAGTTTGTCTTTTCTAAAGATTTGGGGTTGTGAAGCATTTGTCAAGAAACTTATGTCAGACAAGCTTACACCCAAGTCGGATAAATGCATATTCGTGGGATATCTAAGGGAAACCTTGGGATATAACTTCTACAACCAAGAAGAGAACAAAGTGTTTGTTGCTCGGAACAGGGTTTTCCTTGAGAAAGAGTTTCTCAGTCGGGAGGCCAGTGGGAGGACGGTCCGACTCGAAGAAATTCGAGGACCACTCGGGGACGGCTCGACTGGTGATGAGATCATACCGGAGTCAGTCAGGGAACCCGTAGTGGAAGCGGCACCGGAACCACGGAGGTCGGAAAGATTGCACAGAGTGTGCGATGTATTGTTGCTAGAAAGTGACGAGCCGACCACATATGCAGAAGCGATGGTGAGCCCAGATTCCGAGGCATGGCTGGAGGCCATGAGATCCGAGTTAAAGTCCATGGATGAGAATCAAGTTTGGGACTTGGTTGATCCGCTGCCTGGCGTAACGGCCATTGGTTGCAAATGGGTCTTTAATAAGAAAACTGATGTGGATGGAAATGTTCAGATCCACAAAGCCCGGCTTGTTGCTAAGGGTTATGGACAAGTTCAAGGAATTGACTACGACGAGACTTACTCGCCGGTAGTGATGCTAAAGTCGGTGATGATCGTACTAGCTATAGCCGCATATTTCGATTACGAGATATGGCAGATGGATGTCAAGACGACTTTCCTTCATGGAAATTTAACCGAGGATGTGTATATGATACAGCCCGAGGGTTTTGTCGATCCGACTAGCACTAGTAAGGTATGCAAGCTCAAGAGATCCATTTATGGGTTGAGGCAAGCATCTCGGAGCTGGAACATTCATTTTGATGAGTTCGTCACTGGTTTCAGCTTCATCAAAAGCGAAGAGGACTCTTGTTTATACAAGAAGTTAAGTGGGAGCCCGATAGTGTTTTTGATCTTGTATGTGGATGACATACTACTGATCGGAAATGATATTTCGATGCTGAACTCGGTCAAGGAGTCATTGAATGGCAAGTTTTCGATGAAGGACCTTGGTGAGGCAATGTACATATTAGGCATTAAGATCTGTAGAGATAGGTCAAGGAGGCTGCTTGGCTTAAGCCAGAGCACGTACATAGATAAAGTGTTGAAGTGGTTCAACATGAGTGAGGCAAAGAAAGGGTTCTTGCCACTCTCACATGATATAAGGCTAAGCGAGACTCAGAGTCCTTCGACATCTGATGAGCGAAGAAGGATGAGTAGGATTCCATATGCCTCGGCAGTTGGATCCAGTATGTATGCCATGATATGTACGCGGCCCGATGTTGCTTTTGCAATAAGCCTAACAAGTAGATACCAGACCAACCCATGTGAGAGTCACTGGGCAGCAGTAAAGACTATTTTGAAGTACCTGAAAAGGACTAAAGAGATGTTCCTACTTTATGGAGGTGAGAAAGAGCTCATCATAAGGGGTTACGCCGATGCTAGTTTCCAAACCGACAGAGATGATTGTCGATCATAGTCTGGATTCATGTACGTCATGAATGGAGGAGCAGTGAGCTGGATGAGTTCCAAGCAAGATACGGTGGCCGATTCTACTACAGAAGCCGAATACATTGCGGCTTGTGAAGCTGCAAAGGAAGGTGTTTGGATCCGGAACTTTCTGGATGATCTTGGTATTTTCCCAGCCTCGGTAAAACCGTTGGACCTTTATTGTGATAATTCTGGTGCCATCGCACAAGCCAAGAAGCCGAGGAATCGCCACAAGGTCAGACACATAGATCGGAAATATCACCTGATACGAACGATCGTAAAGAGTGGTGATGTAGAGTTATGCAAAATTCACATGGATGCAAATGTTGCGGATCTGTTGACTAAGCCGCTTCCACAACCCAAGCATGAGGGGCACGTTAGAGCTATGGGAATTCGATGTCTATTTGATTGACTCTAGTGCAAGTGGGAGACTGTTGGAGATATGCCCTAGAGGCAATCATGTATGATGATATTTCCTATGTGTTTATGAATAAAGATAGTCCTTGGACATTATCAATGATGTGTATCAGTAAGTACATGACTTGTTTGTGGGACTATGCATTGTATGATGACTCTCCTAAAAGATCCCTAGTCGAAAGGGTTGTGTGGACGCGCAAACAAATAGACTAGCATATGACACGGTCGATGGCTTGGTCTCACTAGCCATGGAGCATTGGATACTAAGCGGATAATATGGACTTGGAAGGATCTGGTCGGATTCGACGCAGTCGGATCCGAGTCGAGATAAGGTCCAAGTCGGACAGATCCAACTATGAGACGCAGCTATATGTCATCTCTGAGTCTCTAGTACAACATATGTTCTATGTCCTAAGACCTGAGCTGACGCATGTACTCGGGATGGTGACAGACTTGCTTTGGGCCGACCAAACGCTACTCCGTAACTGGGTAGTTATAAAGGTAGGTTTCGGGTTTGTCTAGAACCATGCTATGAGACGTGGTCGAGCAAGATGGGATTTGCCCCTCCTATCAGGAGAGATATACTCTAGGCCCCTCGTGTGATCCGACCAGGATAAGCATGGCCATGCGACAAGGATTATGAGATAATCCGGTTTTTGGTCAGCATCACTGGAACGAGAAAGAGGTCGGGCTAGCAAAAGGATGACAGACTCGCCTTGAGCTCAACAACATATATCGTGTGGCAAAAGGAATGGAAGTGTGATGTACAGGTTCGCTAACCAGCTTCATAGTATGCTTGGTGTTCGGCATGTCTTGCTAGAGGCCGCTACCAACCGTGCAGTTCGGAGGTGATCCGAACTGCGACCAAGCCGACTTGAACCTAAGGGGTCGCGCGCTTAAGGGAAGGAACCTACGAGGTCGGATCCGACAAAACTGGTCGGATGTGATCCGAACTGTATTCGGATTGTGGCCGAGTAGACTTATGGGCTTTAGGGTCCGTGCGAGGCCCAAGTGTTGAGCCCTTGACGGACGCCTATATATATAGTGGAGGTGCGGCACACTCATGGGCTGATCGCTTCGGCGCTATCACGTGGGAACCGACCACCGGTTGTACGAGGGAGATCGGACGAGGAGGAGACGATCCACGCGGACGCACTGCCCCAACTCTTCTTCCGCTGCACGGCACTGCGCGTCTAGTGGTAACAAACTGTGATCCATCTCTCGTAGCATGTTCTTGGTTGTTCCGCGTGTAGGAAATTTTAATTTGCAGTCGATGCACCCTACCGTAGATCCCAACATTGAGGCCATGAAATCTGAGATGGGATCCATATATGAGAACAAAGTATGGACTTTGATTGACTTGCCCGATGATCGGTGAGTCATTAAAAATAAATGGATCTTCAAGAGGAAGACGGATGCTGATAGTAGTGTTACTATCTACAAAGCTCAAATTGTCGCAAAATGTTTTCGACAAGTTCAAGGTGTTGACTATGATGAGATTTTCTCACTCGTATCGATACTTAAAAGTTTGTCCGAATCATGTTAGCAGTTGCCGCATTTTATGAAATCTGGCAAATGGATGTCAAAACTGTATTCCTTCATGGATTTCCTAAAAGAAGAGTTGTATATGATGCAACCAGAAGGTTTTGTTGATCCTAAAGATGCTAACAAAGTCAGCAAGCTCCAGCGATCCATCTATGGACTGGTGCAAGCATCTCAGAGTTGGAATATATGCTTTGATAAAGTGATCAAAGCATATGGTTTTATACAGACTTGTGGTGAAGCCTATATTTACAAGAAAGTGAGTGGGAGCACTACAACATTTCTGATAAGTATATGTGAATGGCATATTGTTGATCGAAAATAATGTAGAATTTTCTGGAAAGCATAAAGGAGTATTTGAAAGGAGTTTTTCAAAGAAAAACCTCGATGAATCTGCTTACACATTGAGCATCGAGATCTATAGAGATAGATCAAGACGCTTGATAAGTTTTTTTTTCAATGAGTATATACCTTGACAAGATTTTGAAGTAGTTCAAAATGGAACAGTCAAAGAAGGAGTTCTTGCCTGTGTTGCAAGGTGTGAAGTTGAGTAAAGACTCAAAACCCGACCACAGCAGAAAATAGAAAGAGAATGAAAAGTCATTCCCTATGCCTCAGTCATAGGTTCTATAAAGTATGCTATGCTGTTTACCAGTCCTATTGTATACCTTAGCATGATTCTAGCAAGGGAGTACAATAGTGATCTAGGAGTAGATCACTAAACAGCGGTCAAAATTATCCTTAGAGGACTAAGGAAATATTTCTCGGTTATGGAGGTGATGAAAGAGTTCATCGTAAAGAGTTACGTCGATGCAAGCTTTTTACATCGATCTAGATGACTCTAAGTCTCGATCTGGATACATATTGAAAGTTGGAGCAATTAGCTAGAGTAGCTCCGTGCAGGGCATTGTAGACATAGAAATTTGCGAAATACATACGGATCTTAATGTTGAAGACCCGTTGACTAAATTTCTCTCACAAGCAAAACATGATCACTCTTTGGGTGTTAATCACATAGCGATGTGAACTAGATTATTGACTCTAGTAAACCCTTTGGGTGTTAGTCACATGGAGATGTGAACTAATCACATAAAGATGTAAACTATTGATGTTAAATCACATGACAATGTGAACTAGATTACTGACTCTAGTGCAAGTGGGAGACTGAAGGAAATATGCCCTAGAGGCAATAATAAAGTTGTTATTTATATTTACTTATATCATGATAAATGTTTATTATTCATGCTAGAATTGTATTAACCGGAAACTTAGTACATGTGTGAATACATAGACAAACAGAGTGTCACTAGTTTGCCTCTACTTGACTAGCTCGTTGAATCAATGATGGTTATGTTTCCTAACCATAGACATGAGTTGTCATTTGATTAACGGGATCACATCATTAGAGAATGATGTGATTGACTTGACCCATCCGTTAGCTTAGCATGATGATCGTTTAGTTTGTTGCTATTGCTTTCTTCATGACTTATACATGTTCCTATGACTATGAGATTATGCAACTCCCGAATACCGGAGGAACACTTTGTGTGCTACCAAACGTCACAACGTAACTGGGTGATTATAAAGGTGCTCTACATGTGTTTCCGATGGTACTTGTTGAGTTGGCATAGATCGAGATTAGGATTTGTCACTCCAATTATCGGAGAGGTATCTCTGGGCCCTCTCGGTAATGCACATCACTATAAGCCTTGCAAGCAATGTGACTAATGAGTTAGTTGCGGGATGATGCATTACGGAACATGTAAAGAGACTTGCCGGTAACGAGATTGAACTAGGTATTGAGATACCGACTATCGAATCTCGGGCAAGTAACATACGGATGACAATGGGAACAATGCATGTTGTTATGCGGTTTGACCGATAAAGATCTTCGTAGAATATGTGGGAGCCAATATGAACATCCAGGTTCTGCTATTGGTTATTGACCGGAAACGTGTCTCGCTCATGTCTACATCGTTCTCGAACCCATATGTAGGGTCCGCACGCTTAATGTTCGGTGACAATCGATATTACGAGTTTATGTGTTTTGATGTACCGAAGGTAGTTCGGAGTCCCGGATGAGATCGGGAACATGACAAGGAGTCTCGAAATGGTCGAGACATAAAGATCGATATGTTGGATGACTATATTTGGACATCGGAAATGTTCCGAGTGATCCAGGTATTTTTCGGAGTACCGGCAGAGTTACGGGAATACAGGAGTACATATGGGGCTTAGGTGGCTTTAGGGGAAAAAGAGGAGAAGCCACGAGGGCTGGCCGCGCGCCCCCATGGGCCTAGTCCGAATTGGACTAGGGGAGGGGCTGCGCCCCCTCTTTCCTTCTCCTCCCCTCTCCTTCCTCCCCCCTCCTAGTAGGACTAGGAAAAGAGGAATCCTACTCCTACTAGGAGGAGGATTCCTCATCCCCTTGGCGCACCTAGAGAGGCCGGCGGCCTCCCCTCCCTCCTTTAAATACGTGGGGAGGAGGGCACCCTAGAACACACAAGGTGATCATTGATCCCTTAGCCATGTGCGGTTCCCCCTCCACCATAATCCACCTCGATCATATCGTAGCGGTACTTAGGTGAAGCCCTGCATCGGTAGCAACATCATCACCATCATCACGCCGTCATGCTGACGGAACTCTCCCATGAAGCTCTGCTGGATCGGAGTTCGTGGGACGTCATCGAGCTGAACATGTGCTGAACTCGGAGGTGCCGTGCGTTCGGTACTTGGATCGGTCGGATCATGAAAACGTTCGACTACATTAACCGCGTTCTCGTAAAGCTTCCGCTTACGATCTACGAGGGTACATGGAAGATACTCTTCCCTCTCGTTGCTATGCATCACCATGATCTTGCGTGTGCGTAGGAAATTTTTGAAATTACTGCGTTCCCCAACAACCAGATCATTGTACATAGTAGGTGACTATAACTTGCAAGATCGGATCTAGAACATGGATATAATTATGATAACATAAACGGTTCGGATCTGAAATCATGGCACCCGGGCCCAAAGTGACAAGCATTAAGCATGGCAAAGTCATAACAACATCAATCACAGAACATAGTTGATACTAGGGATCAAGCCCTAACAAAACTAACTAGATTACATGATGAATCTCATCCAACTCCTCGCAAACTAGCGAGCCTACGAAGGAATTACTCACTCCTGGCGGGGAGCATCATGGAATTGGCGATGGAGAAGGGTTGGTGATGACGAAGAATAAAGATCCCCCTCTCCGGAGCCCCAAACGGACTCCAGATCTGGCCTCCCGATGAAGAACCGGAGGTGATGGCGGCTCCATCTCGTGGATCATGATAATTCTTTCTCCCTGATGTTTTTCTGGAAATATGGGATTTTATAGCGTCGGTTTCAGGGTCTGCGGGGCCGCCAGGTGGGGACAACCCACCTGGGCGCGCCTGGGTGGCAGACGCGCCCTGGTGGGTTGTGCCCACCCAGGTGCCCCCCTTAGGTGGCTCTTGGCTCCAGAAATTCTCTTTACTAATATAAAAATTCCTCGCAAAGTTCCGTTCCATTCCGAGAACTTTTATTTCTGCAGAAAAACAACACCATGGTAGTTCTGCTGAAAACAACGTCAGTCCGGGGTTAGTTCCATTCAAATCGTGCAAATTAGAGTCCAAAACAAGAGGAAAAGCATTATGAAAAGTAGATATGTTAGAGACGTATCAAAGGTCACCATGTACCCGATCTTGATTCGATGGACGACGACGAAGGTGGCCCAACCCTGATCGAGGGTGACCCTGCCGTTCATCTGCCGGACGATGACCCTTCGTGAGCAGCCGTTGTTCGTCTTCAACTTGAACTCTGTCGACACGGCTGGGAAGTGCTTGGTGAAGTCGAGGGGCATTGAGATGCACTCAAGCTTCGGGGCAAGGATCACCTTGTAGAAGTGAGTTGGCCCAGCCTCCTCATGGTAGTGCCTGTAGTTCCGATGCTTGTCGCTGGGAGCTCCTCCGGCACCACGTCGTCATGCGTGGCCACCTCCTCATGCGTGGTTGGCACAACCTCCAAGGGCAGCACCACCTCCTTGCCATTTTCATTGTTCTCCATCTCAATCTGCATTATAAACAACACAAAGTTCATGGCGTCATGAAGAGCACAAGGTTCAAAGGTTGATCTGCATTAAAACCTATTGTCCAAAGCCCCTATATTTACCCACCCCGATAATCACTACTTGCCCACAACCGCACTCAGTTAACCCTCTCTCATTTTGTCTCTCACTCTTTCTCCTATCATCGCCATGAACTCCAACTCCAACCTTAACCCCTTCCCTTGGGGCATTGGATGGAGGGCTTTCTTCCTCGGGTGCTTGCTCGGTGACCGCAACCAAGTTTGAGAGCACCATGGAAGTGTGCTAGAACTTCAGTAGCATCGAAGACATGCACAAGGAGGCACACGATGTGGTGAAGAAGGCAACAACGGAGGAGTTGAAGACGCTGATTCCTGACCCAGCAAAGGGCGCTATGTCAGTCAAAATCCTTCGTTGGGCCATGAATCATGCCGACTCCAGCGACACTGTATAGAGGGAAAGGTGGTCCAAGTGCAGGGAGTACAGGGCTCCTCATGACCAGCGTGCTGCAGCGTATTGGAATAGGATTTTGGTGGTGCCGGAGGTCATCGGTTTGGAGCCGGAGGAGGAAGAAGAGGTGGAAATGGTTGTCAGGGCACCGGAGCTAGGCCACCGTACTTTGCCAATCGGTCTGGACTCCTGCGACAATGACAAGACGATGGCCTGGCCAGAGGACAAAACAAGGCCAAGGGCACCCGCTGCTCCAACCACCTCCAGGGTCGCCGGGGCTAAGATTTGAAACTACTGTGTAAGATTAACCCCCAATCCCCATTCCCCTTGTACCCAATCTGGATCGGAACCCTAAAATCCATCGCTACTAGGAACTCATGATGATGTTATGATCAGTTCTATGGATATTTACCCCGATTCCCCATTCGCCTAGAACACGGATCGAATGCGAAATAGTATGTGAGGAGGTGAAAGCAGTGCTTACCGCCATTGCGGAAGTGTTGCGGGTGATGTTGCGGATGCCGATGGTCGCCTTGCTATTCGTCGATCCGCTGAACGTCGTGATGACCCACAAGTATAGGGGATCAATCGTAGTCCTTTCGATAAGTAAGAGTGTCGAACCCAACGAGGAGCAAAAGAAAATGTCTAGCGGTTTTCACTAAGGTATTTTCTGCAAGCACTGAAATTATTGGTAACGAGTAGTTTGATAGCAAGATAATTTGCAACAGGCAATATGTAGTAACGGTAACAAAAGTGCAGCAAGGCAGCCCAATCCTTTTTGTAGCAAAGGACAGGCCAGCACGGTGTCTTATAATAAGCAAGGCGTTCTTGAGGACACACAGGAATTTCATCTAGTCACTTTCATCATGCTTGTTTGATTCACGTTCGTTACTTTGATAATTTGATATATGGGTGGACCAGTGCTTGGGTGTTATTCTTACTTGAACAAGCGTCCCACTTATGATTACCCCATCTCGCAAGCATCCGCAACTACGAAAGAAGAATTAAGATAAATCTAACCATAGCATGAAACGTCTGGATCCAAATCAGCCCCTTACGGAATACCACATAAATTAGAGTTTAAGTTTCTACCACTCTAGCAACCCATCATCTAATTACTACTCCACAATGCATTCCTTTAGGCTCAAAGATGATGAAGTGTCATGTAGTCAAAGTTCACATGACACCACTACTAGCAACAAAAGTAACTACTCACAAATCATATTCATGTTCAAGATCAGAGGGGTATTGAATATCATTAAGGATCTGAGCATATAATCTTCCATCAAATAAACCAATTAGCATCAACTACTAGATGTAATCAATATTACTAGCAACCCACGGGTACCAATATGGAGTTTTGATACAAAGACTGAATACAAGAGATGAACTAGGGTTTGAAATGAGATGGTGCTGGTGAAGATGTTCAAGAAGATTGGTCCTCCCATGATGAGAGGGTTGTTGGTGATGACGATGACTTCGATTTCCCAGTATCCCCGGTGGAATTGCTCATCGGAGAGCAAAAGTGATCCTGCCCAAGTTCCACCTCGAGACGGCGGCGCTCCGTCCCAAAAGTCTTCTGCTAATTTTTTCTAGGGCAAATGGGCTTATATACTAGAAGATAGGCATCAGAGGCTGGCCAGGGGCTCCACGAGCCACGAGGGCACGCCCAGGGGGTGGGCGTGCCCTGGTGCCTCATGGGCACCTGGGTGGCCTTCTCTGGTATTTATTTTCAACAATATTTTTTATTTATTCCAACACAAATCTTCGTGAAATTTCAACTCATTTGGAGATGTGCAGAATAGGTATCTCTGACATGGCTTTTTCAGGTCCAGAATTCCAGCTGCAGGCAATCTCCCTCTTCATGTAAATCTTGCAAATTAAGAGAGAAAAGGCATTAGAATTGCTCCACAAAGTGTTATATTGATCAAAAACATTATAAATAACCATAGGAAAACATGATACAAAATGGATGTATCACGCCGCCACCGCCGGTGAGAGTGGGAGAGTGAAGAGAGAGTGGTGCGGGAAGGTGAGGGTAATTATTGCCAGCGCTCTGGGAAGCAACGCGACTTCTCGAGTGTGGCTCCTCGCGTGCAGCCGCCGCCGCCCACGCGCATCGCAAGGGCCTGGCTCTGGAAAAACTGCCTATTTGAGCGTTACCAGCAGGCCCGGCTGGGAGGTGCTTTGAGGTCCGTGCGATGTAGGCCAAACAGTGAACGCAGGTAGGCAAACAACCCATTTTTCTTCCGGCGCGGGCCTGGTTGGCCTCTATGCGGGCTACCAAACACGCCCTCTATGTTTTCCTACTATTTTTTTTTCTTTTCTAATTTTTCTTTTTTTCTTTTCGTCTTTCTCTTCTTCCACGGTTTTTTCGGACATTTTTTTATTTCCTATTTTTTAATTAATGAATATTTTTAAATTTTTTGAACATTTTCATTAATGTCAGTAATATTTTTCAATTCTTTTGAACACCTTTTAATCTGCAAATAAAATTTTCAAATTTGAGTACATTATTAAAATTCATGATCATTTTTTTACAAATTGAATTTTTATAAAAAATCGTGGACATTTTCAAAATTTGTGAGATTTTAAAATTCCCGAACATTTTGCGTTGCGATGGCATCCACCGTTATCGAGTTTGTAGGTGTGGAGTGGTGGCTTTAGGTTGTGTAATGCATATTTTTGCAAGAGCTTTGTTGAAAATTTTAATAAAGATGATTGTGTGCATCTTTTGATGAAGAGGCCCGGAGTTTCAACTTCCTTTTCTAAAAAAATGAACATTTGTCATATAATCGATCCACTAATTTCTTGTTTAAATTTGTTCGTCTTCTGCTCCAGTGGAAGACTCTCGCTAAGGCCGTGGACACTGGTGCTTTTTTTTAAGATCATCTTCAAGATCCGCACATCTGTTATCGCCTTATGTCCTACAATTACTCACCCGGGGATATTTTCTTTACATGATATCCTTGGCCTGCGCGCCTCGTAAGTGTTACATAAACTTGCTTTCACGTCTGGGTTGTACTAACGTTGTTGGATCTCTGTCATGTTGGCTTTATTTATAGAATCGGGCTTTCAACTGTACCCTAAAAAAATCTCAGTGGATATACGGAGCACATGACGTTAAACACCAAGAAGATGGCGCTGCTTTCTTTTGAAAATGTTTAAGCTTATCTAATTTTTATTTTGAACAAATAAGCTTATCTAATTAGGTAGGGTAGCCCTTTTCGCAACTAGTATAATGTGGAGGTAGAGGGTGACCCCAGCCCACCATCACCGGATCACGCATTTGCCAAATTCATCCACTATCGTGGAAGCTTTAGCATTTCCCTTTCCAGTGACGATGATCCAACAGCACGTGCCGCCGCTTGTAATGTATACGAGATGCGCGCATGAGAGCACCCCACATTTGTTCACATCGTGTTTGACCCTGCGCCTTCTGACTTCTCATCTCTCTGAACCTTCTTCAGCTTATCAACTTGCACAACCCCTTCATCCAACGCAGACCAATTAATCGAGTCACATCACATGCACTGTACACTGTCCAATTAATCGCCCGCCGGCGATCCGTCGCCGTCCACCTATCGATTTGCTCTCCATTCGGTCACTTCTTTGATCATCCTTCCGGCCGCGTCCTTCTCGGCAACCATAAATACCCTACATCCATGAGTAACAGCTCGCTAAACCGATTGTAACACCAATGGCCGCGCCCTCCCTTCACACGTATCTCCTCCTCTTCTGCAACGCGATCGCGCTGCTGCTCGTGGTCGTGCCCCCGTGCGCGGGGCTCGGGCTCGACACGGTGAGGGGCTTCCTCACCAGGGAGGAGGACACCGTCGTCTTCAGCCTCATCGAGCGGGCCAAGCACCCGCTGAACCTGCCGGCCTACGACGATCGCCCGTGCTTCGGCCCCGCCGGCCGCCATGGCCGCCGCAACGGCTCCTTCGTCGAGCTCTTCGTCCGGGAGTCCGAGCAGATCCAGGCCAAGGTGTGGTAGTCCGATCGTTCGTTCTCGATGGCATCCATGCATGCATTCATGCATGATGCGATTCTCCTTCCCTCTCTTGTTCTCTTTCTTTGACTCTGCTACCTGGTAGCTGGTAGCTTTCAGTTCTTCTCTTTTCAACGCTCACTTGTCAATTGTTATGGCCCGAGGACGACCTCTGCTGTAGTTATGTCTAAGATGTTTTGACTTGAGCGTCTGAAAACTACGGTCAGACGTTACATGCTCCCGGGAAGGTGTTGACTGAACGTGATAACTAATACGCCCTCTGGTTCAAAATATAATCATATTTTATGAAAAAAAAACTGCTAATATCAATTTAACATTGTTCATGCTTGTAATATCTTGTATAATAATGGCGGTCAAACTTAAAAATGCTTGATTGACGGAAACTCTAAACCGGACCGAGTATATATATTGCAAAACCAGGCACTCCTTCCAATCAATATTATTTGTCGCAGCTTTAGTACAACTTTAATAATTCAGAGAAAGTAGTTAGTTACTTTAAGCATCAATATTACTTGTCGCGGTTTTAGTACAACTTTAGTAATTCGGAGGAAGTAGTTAGTTACTTTAAGCATCAATATTACTTGTTGCAGTTTTAGTACAACTTTAGTAATTCGGAGGAAGTAGTTAGTTACTTTAAGCATCAATATTACTTGTCTCGGTTTTAGTACAAGTTTAGTAATTCGGAGGAAGTAGTTAGTTACTTTAAGCATCAATATTATTTGTCGCAGTTTTAATACAAGTTTAGTAATTCGGAGGAAGTAGTTAGTTACTTTAAGCATCAATATTATTTGTCGCAGTTTTAGTACAACTTTAGTAATTCGGAGAAAGTAGTTGGTTACCTTAAGCAAAGAAGACAAAGCGTAAGTATATATTGCATTGGATTCGATTCACAGCAAAGCTAGACCACACTCCGGGTCTTATTTTCTAAATGAAGACACGTTACCGTTGTGCTAGTGCTACGACTGCAGTACTTAAGCAACCTCACAGGTAACAAACCTGACGAGCTGTGGAACGTTTTGTGCAGGCAGGATGGTACCAAAGCCAGCAGGAGGTCCCTTTCTTCCAATCCAGAGTGCCCTTCACGCTGGCGCCTCCATACAACTTCACCACCGTAAGCTTCCACTCCATGCATCTTCCATTGCCCAACAATGAAGAAACTCTGTCGCCGTCTTACCGTAACCTCGTGCTGACGAAATTCAATCCAGGATCTGCATCCCGGAGCGGCGTCCGTGAACGCGAACGACGCCATATGGGGCATGTATTTCAGCGAGCTGCTCCCTCTGCTGGCCAACAATGGCAGCGAGGATGGCAACTACGCTGTGACCGCCGCATCAGATCTCGCGTGCCTGCAGGTGATATGGAACGCCACATTGCATGCTTTTCTATATATACCCCAAATGCGCGTGGTGATATTGTGTTTGTCATCCTTCTCGCAGGCGCTCTCGAGGAGGATCAACTACGGGAGGTACGTGGCAGAAGTGAAGTTCAGAGGAGACCAGCAAAGATACACAGATTTGATTCGTTCAAAGGTACATGCTTCATCGATCATTTCATCTCATCGCCCAACAGTGAAACCAGTGTTGAAATGATCATGTAGTATAACTGATCTTTTTAAGATGATCATAAATGGTCACCAGAATGCATGGTCTATGTAATAAGCAAAGTAAAATCTCTCGATTTTTATGCAGGACAAGGATGCTCTGATGAAACTGCTGACATCTGAAGCCCAAGAGGATGTGGTGAAGAGGAGGGTGGAGAAGAAGGCCATGGTGTTCGGCCAAGATGTGACCTTGGACGGACCAACTGAAACTGGTGACGACGCCAGCAGCCAATCCAGTTTCAAAGTCGCCCCTTCGGTGGTTTACGAGTTGTATGACCGATGGGTGATCCCCTTGACAAAACAAGTGGAGGTCGAGTACCTTCTCCATCGTCTCGATTGAGCCGAGCCGAGACTCTTATCTTAGCAAAGCTAACCTAATTTGTTCACAATTGTACACACTTTGTATTGTCAGTACATAATTATCATGTGAAGGGAGACAAACACAATAAGAAACATGCATATTTGTGAAGCTCGCGATCTGTTCAGAATGTTCCAACAGAGTGGATTGATGACAGTTAAAGCTAGCAAAACAATGGGCAAAATATGCTTTGCATCTCTCATGTGCAAAGTACCAAATGGCTCCATATGAGCTTCTCTCGGCACAAACAGCTAACCGTTGCCAAGTTCTAGAATTGAGTCTACCAAGCCCAGGCCAACCGCTCTCATATAAGTTAGCCCCAAAATAGAAGAGATCCTACTCAGGTTTATGAGTTATATGCTTACTTATGTTTAGGCATCTCGATTGCATGCCCTGAGAACTCAGGCTTGCAAGTTTGATTGGTGCCTTCTTCCTCGGAGGTGACTCTCGAAATCAGATCGAGACAGGCAGTTAGCATTGCAGATGTTGCACATCCATCTTGACACTTCAGTTCCCTTGCCATCTCCCTACAGAGCTTCTATGTTCTCTTGGTGCCTTCTTCCTCGGAGGTGACTCTTGAGGTCAGATTGAGATGTGCAGTTAGCATTGCAGATGTCGCACATCCATCTTGACGCTTCAGTTCCCTTGTCATCAGCTTCTATGTTCTCTTGGTGCCTTCTGCCTCGGAGGTGACTCTCGAAGTCAGATTGAGATGTGCAATTAGCATTGCAAATGTCGCACATCCATCTTGACAGTTCAGGATCCTTGCCATCTCTTTGCTGAGCTTCTATGTTCTCTTGGTGCCTTCTGCCTCAGAGGTGACTCTCGAAATCAGATTGAGATGTGCAATTAGCATTGCAAATGTCGCACATCCATCTTGACACTTCAGGGTCCTTGTCACCTCCTTGCAGAGCCTCTATGTTCTCTTGGTGCCTTCTGCCTCGGAAGTGACTCTCGAAATCAGATTGAGATGTGCAGTTAGCATTGCAAATGTAGCACATCCATCTTGACACTTCAGGGTCCTTGCCATCTCCTTCCAGAGCTTCTATCTTCTCTTGGTGCCTTCTGCCTCGGAGGTGACTCTCGAAATCAGATTGAGATGTGCAATTAGCATTGCAAATGTCGCACATCCATCCTGACACTTCAGGGTCCTTGCCATCTCCTTGCAGAGCTTCTATGTTCTCTTGGTGCCTTCTGCCTCGGAGGTGACTCTCAAGGTCAGATTGAGATGTGCAGTTAGCATTGCAGATGCTGCACATCCATCTTGACACTTCAGGGTCCTTGCCATCTCCTTGCAGAGCTTCTATGTTCTGTTGGTGCCTTCTGCCTCGGAGGTGATTCTTGAGGTCAGACTGAGATGTACAGTTAGCATCGCAGATGCTGCAAAACCATGTTGGCATTGGTTTCAGGTTTTTGTCTGCAAGCTGGGGCACTTCTTTTTCATGTAGCCTCGCTTCAGCTCCCTTGCCTTCTCCCTGCAGAGCTTCTATGTTCTCTTGGTGCCTTCTGCCTCTTAAGTGATTCTGTAAATCTGTTTCACGATAGCATTTTGCGTCGCAGATGCTGCAAATCAACGATGGAGTTTCTGCAGTCCGTTTCCTCTTCATCCCAGAGAGTGCATTTTTGTGCTGCTTAGCCTGCTCAAGAGAGTTCTTATTAGCATAAAATGGCATGGCTAATCCCATTTCCTTCTTCAACATACAGATCGTATCAACTGAATACAAAGATATTACGACCTTTACTAGACATATATGATGTACAAATTTCCATACCATGAAAGATCTGCATAGAGTGAAATTCCCCTGATGTAACTAAAAGGGCCATATTCTATTTAGAATGCACTTTATCTTGTTCTATTCTCTATCATTCAACTTATGGTGTCAAGAAATTGGCACCATATGCAACTGGCAGATATATGTGGCTTTGTTTTACAGTTGAGCGTTTAAGCATTACTTGTTTGTAATCATAGTATTTAGAGAAGAGCATCTACAAGCCCCACGGTGTGTATTTTATCCATAATCTATACATTGAGGAGGCCCACTTTACCTATAAGCAGCTATTCACTTAACATATAAAAATGTCAAAGTGACATCATACGTAAATTATGTTGCTTGTTTTCAGAGCAAAGCACATCCTAAAAATTTCAATCGCACTAATTGTAGAGCACTGTCACAAGATAAAGATTAGTGAGAAAAGTATTTAGATTAGATAATTGAAAATGATATAGGAGAAGTAAACTATTAAAATTTTAACTATTAATATCTTTCAAGATATTCAGATTGCATAATTGAAAATAAAATCTGTGAATTTGTCTTGAAAAATACTTTCACACTGCATGGTTTTCTTGGAGCTATAAATATATTGTAGTGGAAAATGGTGGTTACAAATTGAGTTTTGTAGACTATGTCAATGTCCACAAGGAGCTTCTAGGGAATCAAATGGGATAGAAAGTATCAAGCATAACAACCATTTAAGGCCTAGGATCTACAAACCATTGTAGCCTAGTAAGAACAAGGGTCACTTTTATTTGGAAACTGCATTGTTTACCATGTATTTGTAAGAAATGACGGGTTTAAACAGATTTGTAAGTATGATCACACTAGACCACATTTCACAACGGAAAATCCTACAAACTGCAGGTCAAGCCATATTCAAATAATTATTTTGACTGTACAATATGGTGCAATGTGATGTTTTAAAAAAACCTGGCTCAACCTGTCGTCCGTAACAAATATACAGTCCAAAATAGAATCTATTCATTTTCAGATGAAAGGCATAGTTATCACTTGTATTGAAAGTCATAAGTCAGTATATTGACCATCAAACAAATACAGAGGCTAGTTTCTCACAAAGGTCAATATTGGACAAACCAAAGGGCAAATGCCCCATAATACAGATTTACAGTCAATCTACTGAATTTTATCACATGAAAGATGCATAGAACAAATTAATTGATGCTTAGCGCCGATCCGGTAGTTAGTCACAAATTCAGTAGTTCTACAAGCTGAATGCATAATGCCATAGTAAACTGGATTCAGTAAAGAGAAAAGTTACAAAATCTTAGCTGAGACATAGTTTACTCCAAAAACACACCTAATATCTGGGATGAACTAGAGCCTAGCTTTTACTTAATGTGTAATAAATATGACTTAGGAACAGAACAAACTTTTAGTGATTTAGCGAGTAGATGGGGATTAAAAAAATCTTGAAAGATGGCAGCATCCCGGCTATTTAGAACATACGATGAATCAACTGTCAAGGTGAACAAAATTGAAGATATAAAGGATAAGCAGCCGCTCACCCCAACGATCGGTGCATCCTCCTCGCTCGCCGGCCTGCACCGTGGAGGTCGATCCCATTCCACGGTCCGATCTTTGATGGGCCGCCTCGCAATCGACACGGGTACATCCAGTGGCTCATCATGAGGCAAAGGGGATGTGCCATGGTGGGGCATTGTGATCTGCCGGAACCTGGCATCAACATCACTGTTCAAGAGTTCGCGCTGGAACTCAGCCTCCAGCTCCTGCTGCTTGGCCAGTTCGTCCACGATGATTCGCTGGCGGATTTTCTCGTGCAAGAGTTCCCGGTGGAGCTCTTGTATCGTCATCTGCTCTGCATCCCCAACGCAACCGCTGTTAATTTCTAAAATGTGCTGGAAATTTCAACTAATGTCGCACAATCATTAAATCCCTAGCCTGCCACGCATTATCAATTCCTCGAATGGACCAAAACAGGTGCCTTTTTTCTGTCATGTTCTTGAATCTTGATCTAATAGGTGTGCAAGACATAGGGGAAAAATCACAAGTATTCAGATCCTAGAGACAGGGAGCAGTTCTTGCGTCTCTTAAAAAGAGAGAATAAATGCAGGCGATACTGGTACCTAACAAAACAGGTTAAAATCCCCTATTTTCTCAGAACAATGACAACTTCTACTGATTCCAAGCTCCAACCGCACAACTGAAGAACAAGAGCTAGTTCCGAATTTCCGTTACCATCAGCGGAAGGGGTGGGAATGCCGTAGATGTCGCCGGCGTCGGCCCGATGAGCGGCTCGGCGAGCGAGTTCCATGGCTGGGGCAAGGGTTTGGTAGAAGAGTGGTTTCTCTCTCCGCATCACGCATCCGCACGCCGGCCTCCACTTCCTGGCTTTGTCGCGTTGGTCCCCGTGCGTGCGTTTGGTTCCTCCGAGACTACCCTTTGGTTTCCCAATCCCAAACATCCGGTGCGTGGGTTTTAATTAAGACTTCCAAAGAGGATGGGGCGTCGACTTTCAAAGAGGATGGGGCGTCAACTCATTGACTGGGCGGCTGAGATTGCTGCCAACCCATCCGAGTTTGAGTCCCGACACGGACACGCGGTGTTCATGGAGTTTCTTCTATAAAGAAAAGCCAACGAGGGTTTAGTCATTGGTTGGTCTTATATTTTAATTAAGACTTTCAAATGATCCATCTAAATTCGGAAATGCTAATGGCCGAACATTCGCTGAGAAGGCAGTTCCAGCGAACGCCCCACAGTCATTGGATCCTGATCACGTGGATGGCAAAAACAAACAAATAAATCACTGGCAACCTTTCCTATATATGGAAAATTTCATGAATTCCCTCAAAAATGCATAGCAATTTTAGTTATTTCGGCATGGCAAATGAGGCGTTCATTGGCAAATTTGAAACTAGCGAACGTTCGCTAGATAAACATGTCCTCTAAATTAAATTCAGATACATCTCACAAAAAAAATACAGGTATCTCTTCTAAAAAGAATTCCATGTATCAACTCGAGGAGTTGTTGATGGATCATTACGACTTTTGAACTTGAAATTTGTATAAATAAAATAGGTCAACATTTTTAGCTAACAACTCAAACATGCTAGGTCCCATAAGTCAGACTCTCAATACATGAAGAAAATGTTGCATACTTGGCACCATTGTTGTACATGAGTCGTGTGATCGTATTTTCAAACACGTTGGGTCTCACATGGGAGTCTCTTCACGTATGGGTGGCAGACGCGCCCTGGTGGGTTGTGCCCACCCAGGTGCCCCCCTTAGGTGGCTCTTGGCTCCAGAAATTCTCTTTACTAATATAAAAATTCCTCGCAAAGTTCCGTTCCATTTCGAGAACTTTTATTTCTGCAGAAAAACAACACCATGGTAGTTCTGCTGAAAACAACGTCAGTCCGGGTTTAGTTCCATTCAAATCGTGCAAATTAGAGTCCAAAACAAGAGGAAAAGCATTATGAAAAGTAGATATGTTAGAGACGTATCAAAGGTCACCATGTACCCGATCTTGATTCGATGGACGACGACGAAGGTGGCCCAACCCTGATCGAGGGTGACCCTGCCGTTCATCTGCCGGACGATGACCCTTCGTGAGAAGCCGTTGTTCGTCTTCAACTTGAACTCTGTCGACACGGCTGGGAAGTGCTTGGTGAAGTCGAGGGGCATTGAGATGCACTCAAGCTTCGGGGCAAGGATCACCTTGTAGAAGTGAGTTGGCCCAGCCTCCTCATGGTAGTGCATGTAGTTCCGATGCTTGTCGCTAGGAGCTCCTCCGGCACCACGTCGTCATGCGTGGCCACCTCCTCATGCGTGGTTGGCACAACCTCCAAGGGCAGCACCACCTCCTTGCCATTTTCATTGTTCTCCATCTCAATCTGCATTATAAACAACACAAAGTTCATGGCGTCATGAAGAGCACAAGGTTCAAAGGTTGATCTGCATTAAAACCTATTGTCCAAAGCCCCTATATTTACCCACCCCGATAATCACTACTTGCCCACAACCGCACTCAGTTAACCCTCTCTCATTTTGTCTCTCACTCTTTCTCCTATCATCGCCATGAACTCCAACTCCAACCTTAACCCCTTCCCTTGGGGCATTGGATGGAGGGCTTTCTTCCTCGGGTGCTTGCTCGGTGACCGCAACCAAGTTTGAGAGCACCATGGAAGTGTGCTAGAACTTCAGTAGCATCGAAGACATGCACAAGGAGGCACACGATGTGGTGAAGAAGGCAACAACGGAGGAGTTGAAGACGCTGATTCCTGACCCAGCAAAGGGCGCTATGTCAGTCGAAATCCTTCGTTGGGCCATGAATCATGCCGACTCCAGCGACACTGTATAGAGGGAAAGGTGGTCCAAGTGCAGGGAGTACAGGGCTCCTCATGACCAGCGTGCTGCAGCGTATTGGAATAGGATTTTGGTGGTGCCGGAGGTCATCGGTTTGGAGCCGGAGGAGGAAGAAGAGGTGGAAATGGTTGTCAGGGCACCGGAGCTAGGCCACCGTACTTTGCCAATCGGTCTGGACTCCTGCGACAATGACAAGACGATGGCCTGGCCAGAGGACAAAACAAGGCCAAGGGCACCCGCTGCTCCAACCACCTCCAGGGTCGCCGGGGCTAAGATTTGAAACTACTGTGTAAGATTAACCCCCAATCCCCATTCCCCTTGTACCCAATCTGGATCGGAACCCTAAAATCCATCGCTACTAGGAACTCATGATGATGTTATGATCAGTTCTATGGATATTTACCCCGATTCCCCATTCGCCTAGAACACGGATCGAATGCGAAATAGTATGTGAGGAGGTGAAAGCAGTGCTTACCGCCATTGCGGAAGTGTGGCGGGTGATGTTGCGGATGCCGATGGTCGCCTTGCTATTCGTCGATCCGCTGAACGTCGTGATGACCCACAAGTATAGGGGATCAATCGTAGTCCTTTCGATAAGTAAGAGTGTCGAACCCAACGAGGAGCAAAAGAAAATGTCTAGCGGTTTTCACTAAGGTATTTTCTGCAAGCACTGAAATTATTGGTAACGAGTAGTTTGATAGCAAGATAATTTGCAACAGGCAATATGTAGTAACGGTAACAAAAGTGCAGCAAGGCAGCCCAATCCTTTTTGTAGCAAAGGACAGGCCAGCACGGTGTCTTATAATAAGCAAGGCGTTCTTGAGGACACACAGGAATTTCATCTAGTCACTTTCATCATGCTTGTTTGATTCACGTTCATTACTTTGATAATTTGATATATGGGTGGACCAGTGCTTGGGTGTTATTCTTACTTGAACAAGCGTCCCACTTATGATTACCCCATCTCGCAAGCATCCGCAACTACGAAAGAAGAATTAAGATAAATCTAACCATAGCATGAAACGTCTGGATCCAAATCAGCCCCTTACGGAATACCACATAAATTAGAGTTTAAGTTTCTACCACTCTAGCAACCCATCATCTAATTACTACTCCACAATGCATTCCTTTAGGCTCAAAGATGATGAAGTGTCATGTAGTCAAAGTTCACATGACACCACTACTAGCAACAAAAGTAACTACTCACAAATCATATTCATGTTCAAGATCAGAGGGGTATTGAATATCATTAAGGATCTGAGCATATAATCTTCCATCAAATAAACCAATTAGCATCAACTACTAGATGTAATCAATATTACTAGCAACCCACGGGTACCAATATGGAGTTTTGATACAAAGACTGAATACAAGAGATGAACTAGCGTTTGAAATGAGATGGTGCTGGTGAAGATGTTCAAGAAGATTGGTCCTCCCATGATGAGAGGGTTGTTGGTGATGACGATGACTTCGATTTCCCAGTATCCCCGGTGGAATTGCTCATCGGAGAGCAAAAGTGATCCTGCCCAAGTTCCACCTCGAGACGGCGGCGCTCCGTCCCAAAAGTCTTCTGCTAATTTTTTCTAGGGCAAATGGGCTTATATACTAGAAGATAGGCATCAGAGGCTGGCCAGGGGCTCCACGAGCCACTAGGGCACGCCCAGGGGGTGGGCGTACCCTGGTGCCTCATGGGCACCTGGGTGGCCTTCTCTGGTATTTATTTTCAACAATATTTTTTATTTATTCCAATACAAATCTTCGTGAAATTTCAACTCATTTGGAGATGTGCAGAATAGGTATCTCTGACATGGCTTTTTCAGGTCCAGAATTCCAGCTGCAGGCAATCTCCCTCTTCATGTAAATCTTGCAAATTAAGAGAGAAAAGGCATTAGAATTGCTCCACAAAGTGTTATATTGATCAAAAACATTATAAATAACCATAGGAAAACATGATACAAAATGGATGTATCACGCCGCCACCGCCGGTGAGAGTGGGAGAGTGAAGAGAGAGTGGTGCGGGAAGGTGAGGGTAATTATTGCCAGCGCTCTGGGAAGCAACGCGACTTCTCGAGTGTGGCTCCTCGCGTGCAGCCGCCGCCGCCCACGCGCATCGCAAGGGCCTGGCTCTGGAAAAACTGCCTATTTGAGCGTTACCAGCAGGCCCGGCTGGGAGGTGCTTTGAGGTCCGTGCGATGTAGGCCAAACAGTGAACGCAGGTAGGCAAACAACCCATTTTTCTTCCGGCGCGGGCCTGGTTGGCCTCTATGCGGGCTACCAAACACGCCCTCTATGTTTTCCTACTATTTTTTTTTCTTTTCTAATTTTTCTTTTTTTCTTTTCGTCTTTCTCTTCTTCCACGGTTTTTTCGGACATTTTTTTATTTCCTATTTTTTAATTAATGAATATTTTTAAATTTTTTGAACATTTTCATTAATGTCAGTAATATTTTTCAATTCTTTTGAACACCTTTTAATCTGCAAATAAAATTTTCAAATTTGAGTACATTATTAAAATTCATGATCATTTTTTTACAAATTGAATTTTTATAAAAAATCGTGGACATTTTCAAAATTTGTGAGATTTTAAAATTCCCGAACATTTTGCGTTGCGATGGCATCCACCGTTATCGAGTTTGTAGGTGTGGAGTGGTGGCTTTAGGTTGTGTAATGCATATTTTTGCAAGAGCTTTGTTGAAAATTTTAATAAAAATGATTGTGTGCATCTTTTGATGAAGAGGCCCGGAGTTTCAACTTCCTTTTCTAAAAAAATGAACATTTGTCATATAATCGATCCACTAATTTCTTGTTTAAATTTGTTCGTCTTCTGCTCCAGTGGAAGACTCTCGCTAAGGCCGTGGACACTGGTGCTTTTTTTTAAGATCATCTTCAAGATCCGCACATCTGTTATCGCCTTATGTCCTACAATTACTCATCCGGGGATATTTTCTTTACATGATATCCTTGGCCTGCGCGCCTCGTAAGTGTTACATAAACTTGCTTTCACGTCTGGGTTGTACTAACGTTGTTGGATCTCTGTCATGTTGGCTTTATTTATAGAATCGGGCTTTCAACTGTACCCTAAAAAAATCTCAGTGGATATACGGAGCACATGACGTTAAACACCAAGAAGATGGCGCTGCTTTCTTTTGAAAATGTTTAAGCTTATCTAATTTTTATTTTGAACAAATAAGCTTATCTAATTAGGTAGGGTAGCCCTTTTCGCAACTAGTATAATGTGGAGGTAGAGGGTGACCCCAGCCCACCATCACCGGATCACGCATTTGCCAAATTCATCCACTATCGTGGAAGCTTTAGCATTTCCCTTTCCAGTGACGATGATCCAACAGCACGTGCCGCCGCTTGTAATGTATACGAGATGCGCGCATGAGAGCACCCCACATTTGTTCACATCGTGTTTGACCCTGCGCCTTCTGACTTCTCATCTCTCTGAACCTTCTTCAGCTTATCAACTTGCACAACCCCTTCATCCAACGCAGACCAATTAATCGAGTCACATCACATGCACTGTACACTGTCCAATTAATCGCCCGCCGGCGATCCGTCGCCGTCCACCTATCGATTTGCTCTCCATTCGGTCACTTCTTTGATCATCCTTCCGGCCGCGTCCTTCTCGGCAACCATAAATACCCTACATCCATGAGTAACAGCTCGCTAAACCGATTGTAACACCAATGGCCGCGCCCTCCCTTCACACGTATCTCCTCCTCTTCTGCAACGCGATCGCGCTGCTGCTCGTGGTCGTGCCCCCGTGCGCGGGGCTCGGGCTCGACACGGTGAGGGGCTTCCTCACCAGGGAGGAGGACACCGTCGTCTTCAGCCTCATCGAGCGGGCCAAGCACCCGCTGAACCTGCCGGCCTACGACGATCGCCCGTGCTTCGGCCCCGCCGGCCGCCATGGCCGCCGCAACGGCTCCTTCGTCGAGCTCTTCGTCCGGGAGTCCGAGCAGATCCAGGCCAAGGTGTGGTAGTCCGATCGTTCGTTCTCGATGGCATCCATGCATGCATTCATGCATGATGCGATTCTCCTTCCCTCTCTTGTTCTCTTTCTTTGACTCTGCTACCTGGTAGCTGGTAGCTTTCAGTTCTTCTCTTTTCAACGCTCACTTGTCAATTGTTATGGCCCGAGGACGACCTCTGCTGTAGTTATGTCTAAGATGTTTTGACTTGAGCGTCTGAAAACTACGGTCAGACGTTACATGCTCCCGGGAAGGTGTTGACTGAACGTGATAACTAATACGCCCTCTGGTTCAAAATATAATCATATTTTATGAAAAAAAAACTGCTAATATCAATTTAACATTGTTCATGCTTGTAATATCTTGTATAATAATGGCGGTCAAACTTAAAAATGCTTGATTGACGGAAACTCTAAACCGGACCGAGTATATATATTGCAAAACCAGGCACTCCTTCCAATCAATATTATTTGTCGCAGCTTTAGTACAACTTTAATAATTCAGAGAAAGTAGTTAGTTACTTTAAGCATCAATATTACTTGTCGCGGTTTTAGTACAACTTTAGTAATTCGGAGGAAGTAGTTAGTTACTTTAAGCATCAATATTACTTGTTGCAGTTTTAGTACAACTTTAGTAATTCGGAGGAAGTAGTTAGTTACTTTAAGCATCAATATTACTTGTCTCGGTTTTAGTACAAGTTTAGTAATTCGGAGGAAGTAGTTAGTTACTTTAAGCATCAATATTATTTGTCGCAGTTTTAATACAAGTTTAGTAATTCGGAGGAAGTAGTTAGTTACTTTAAGCATCAATATTATTTGTCGCAGTTTTAGTACAACTTTAGTAATTCGGAGAAAGTAGTTGGTTACCTTAAGCAAAGAAGACAAAGCGTAAGTATATATTGCATTGGATTCGATTCACAGCAAAGCTAGACCACACTCCGGGTCTTATTTTCTAAATGAAGACACGTTACCGTTGTGCTAGTGCTACGACTGCAGTACTTAAGCAACCTCACAGGTAACAAACCTGACGAGCTGTGGAACGTTTTGTGCAGGCAGGATGGTACCAAAGCCAGCAGGAGGTCCCTTTCTTCCAATCCAGAGTGCCCTTCACGCTGGCGCCTCCATACAACTTCACCACCGTAAGCTTCCACTCCATGCATCTTCCATTGCCCAACAATGAAGAAACTCTGTCGCCGTCTTACCGTAACCTCGTGCTGACGAAATTCAATCCAGGATCTGCATCCCGGAGCGGCGTCCGTGAACGCGAACGACGCCATATGGGGCATGTATTTCAGCGAGCTGCTCCCTCTGCTGGCCAACAATGGCAGCGAGGATGGCAACTACGCTGTGACCGCCGCATCAGATCTCGCGTGCCTGCAGGTGATATGGAACGCCACATTGCATGCTTTTCTATATATACCCCAAATGCGCGTGGTGATATTGTGTTTGTCATCCTTCTCGCAGGCGCTCTCGAGGAGGATCAACTACGGGAGGTACGTGGCAGAAGTGAAGTTCAGAGGAGACCAGCAAAGATACACAGATTTGATTCGTTCAAAGGTACATGCTTCATCGATCATTTCATCTCATCGCCCAACAGTGAAACCAGTGTTGAAATGATCATGTAGTATAACTGATCTTTTTAAGATGATCATAAATGGTCACCAGAATGCATGGTCTATGTAATAAGCAAAGTAAAATCTCTCGATTTTTATGCAGGACAAGGATGCTCTGATGAAACTGCTGACATCTGAAGCCCAAGAGGATGTGGTGAAGAGGAGGGTGGAGAAGAAGGCCATGGTGTTCGGCCAAGATGTGACCTTGGACGGACCAACTGAAACTGGTGACGACGCCAGCAGCCAATCCAGTTTCAAAGTCGCCCCTTCGGTGGTTTACGAGTTGTATGACCGATGGGTGATCCCCTTGACAAAACAAGTGGAGGTCGAGTACCTTCTCCATCGTCTCGATTGAGCCGAGCCGAGACTCTTATCTTAGCAAAGCTAACCTAATTTGTTCACAATTGTACACACTTTGTATTGTCAGTACATAATTATCATGTGAAGGGAGACAAACACAATAAGAAACATGCATATTTGTGAAGCTCGCGATCTGTTCAGAATGTTCCAACAGAGTGGATTGATGACAGTTAAAGCTAGCAAAACAATGGGCAAAATATGCTTTGCATCTCTCATGTGCAAAGTACCAAATGGCTCCATATGAGCTTCTCTCGGCACAAACAGCTAACCGTTGCCAAGTTCTAGAATTGAGTCTACCAAGCCCAGGCCAACCGCTCTCATATAAGTTAGCCCCAAAATAGAAGAGATCCTACTCAGGTTTATGAGTTATATGCTTACTTATGTTTAGGCATCTCGATTGCATGCCCTGAGAACTCAGGCTTGCAAGTTTGATTGGTGCCTTCTTCCTCGGAGGTGACTCTCGAAATCAGATCGAGACAGGCAGTTAGCATTGCAGATGTTGCACATCCATCTTGACACTTCAGTTCCCTTGCCATCTCCCTACAGAGCTTCTATGTTCTCTTGGTGCCTTCTTCCTCGGAGGTGACTCTTGAGGTCAGATTGAGATGTGCAGTTAGCATTGCAGATGTCGCACATCCATCTTGACGCTTCAGTTCCCTTGTCATCAGCTTCTATGTTCTCTTGGTGCCTTCTGCCTCGGAGGTGACTCTCGAAGTCAGATTGAGATGTGCAATTAGCATTGCAAATGTCGCACATCCATCTTGACAGTTCAGGATCCTTGCCATCTCTTTGCTGAGCTTCTATGTTCTCTTGGTGCCTTCTGCCTCAGAGGTGACTCTCGAAATCAGATTGAGATGTGCAATTAGCATTGCAAATGTCGCACATCCATCTTGACACTTCAGGGTCCTTGTCACCTCCTTGCAGAGCCTCTATGTTCTCTTGGTGCCTTCTGCCTCGGAAGTGACTCTCGAAATCAGATTGAGATGTGCAGTTAGCATTGCAAATGTAGCACATCCATCTTGACACTTCAGGGTCCTTGCCATCTCCTTCCAGAGCTTCTATCTTCTCTTGGTGCCTTCTGCCTCGGAGGTGACTCTCGAAATCAGATTGAGATGTGCAATTAGCATTGCAAATGTCGCACATCCATCCTGACACTTCAGGGTCCTTGCCATCTCCTTGCAGAGCTTCTATGTTCTCTTGGTGCCTTCTGCCTCGGAGGTGACTCTCAAGGTCAGATTGAGATGTGCAGTTAGCATTGCAGATGCTGCACATCCATCTTGACACTTCAGGGTCCTTGCCATCTCCTTGCAGAGCTTCTATGTTCTGTTGGTGCCTTCTGCCTCGGAGGTGATTCTTGAGGTCAGACTGAGATGTACAGTTAGCATCGCAGATGCTGCAAAACCATGTTGGCATTGGTTTCAGGTTTTTGTCTGCAAGCTGGGGCACTTCTTTTTCATGTAGCCTCGCTTCAGCTCCCTTGCCTTCTCCCTGCAGAGCTTCTATGTTCTCTTGGTGCCTTCTGCCTCTTAAGTGATTCTGTAAATCTGTTTCACGATAGCATTTTGCGTCGCAGATGCTGCAAATCAACGATGGAGTTTCTGCAGTCCGTTTCCTCTTCATCCCAGAGAGTGCATTTTTGTGCTGCTTAGCCTGCTCAAGAGAGTTCTTATTAGCATAAAATGGCATGGCTAATCCCATTTCCTTCTTCAACATACAGATCGTATCAACTGAATACAAAGATATTACGACCTTTACTAGACATATATGATGTACAAATTTCCATACCATGAAAGATCTGCATAGAGTGAAATTCCCCTGATGTAACTAAAAGGGCCATATTCTATTTAGAATGCACTTTATCTTGTTCTATTCTCTATCATTCAACTTATGGTGTCAAGAAATTGGCACCATATGCAACTGGCAGATATATGTGGCTTTGTTTTACAGTTGAGCGTTTAAGCATTACTTGTTTGTAATCATAGTATTTAGAGAAGAGCATCTACAAGCCCCACGGTGTGTATTTTATCCATAATCTATACATTGAGGAGGCCCACTTTACCTATAAGCAGCTATTCACTTAACATATAAAAATGTCAAAGTGACATCATACGTAAATTATGTTGCTTGTTTTCAGAGCAAAGCACATCCTAAAAATTTCAATCGCACTAATTGTAGAGCACTGTCACAAGATAAAGATTAGTGAGAAAAGTATTTAGATTAGATAATTGAAAATGATATAGGAGAAGTAAACTATTAAAATTTTAACTATTAATATCTTTCAAGATATTCAGATTGCATAATTGAAAATAAAATCTGTGAATTTGTCTTGAAAAATACTTTCACACTGCATGGTTTTCTTGGAGCTATAAATATATTGTAGTGGAAAATGGTGGTTACAAATTGAGTTTTGTAGACTATGTCAATGTCCACAAGGAGCTTCTAGGGAATCAAATGGGATAGAAAGTATCAAGCATAACAACCATTTAAGGCCTAGGATCTACAAACCATTGTAGCCTAGTAAGAACAAGGGTCACTTTTATTTGGAAACTGCATTGTTTACCATGTATTTGTAAGAAATGACGGGTTTAAACAGATTTGTAAGTATGATCACACTAGACCACATTTCACAACGGAAAATCCTACAAACTGCAGGTCAAGCCATATTCAAATAATTATTTTGACTGTACAATATGGTGCAATGTGATGTTTTAAAAAAACCTGGCTCAACCTGTCGTCCGTAACAAATATACAGTCCAAAATAGAATCTATTCATTTTCAGATGAAAGGCATAGTTATCACTTGTATTGAAAGTCATAAGTCAGTATATTGACCATCAAACAAATACAGAGGCTAGTTTCTCACAAAGGTCAATATTGGACAAACCAAAGGGCAAATGCCCCATAATACAGATTTACAGTCAATCTACTGAATTTTATCACATGAAAGATGCATAGAACAAATTAATTGATGCTTAGCGCCGATCCGGTAGTTAGTCACAAATTCAGTAGTTCTACAAGCTGAATGCATAATGCCATAGTAAACTGGATTCAGTAAAGAGAAAAGTTACAAAATCTTAGCTGAGACATAGTTTACTCCAAAAACACACCTAATATCTGGGATGAACTAGAGCCTAGCTTTTACTTAATGTGTAATAAATATGACTTAGGAACAGAACAAACTTTTAGTGATTTAGCGAGTAGATGGGGATTAAAAAAATCTTGAAAGATGGCAGCATCCCGGCTATTTAGAACATACGATGAATCAACTGTCAAGGTGAACAAAATTGAAGATATAAAGGATAAGCAGCCGCTCACCCCAACGATCGGTGCATCCTCCTCGCTCGCCGGCCTGCACCGTGGAGGTCGATCCCATTCCACGGTCCGATCTTTGATGGGCCGCCTCGCAATCGACACGGGTACATCCAGTGGCTCATCATGAGGCAAAGGGGATGTGCCATGGTGGGGCATTGTGATCTGCCGGAACCTGGCATCAACATCACTGTTCAAGAGTTCGCGCTGGAACTCAGCCTCCAGCTCCTGCTGCTTGGCCAGTTCGTCCACGATGATTCGCTGGCGGATTTTCTCGTGCAAGAGTTCCCGGTGGAGCTCTTGTATCGTCATCTGCTCTGCATCCCCAACGCAACCGCTGTTAATTTCTAAAATGTGCTGGAAATTTCAACTAATGTCGCACAATCATTAAATCCCTAGCCTGCCACGCATTATCAATTCCTCGAATGGACCAAAACAGGTGCCTTTTTTCTGTCATGTTCTTGAATCTTGATCTAATAGGTGTGCAAGACATAGGGGAAAAATCACAAGTATTCAGATCCTAGAGACAGGGAGCAGTTCTTGCGTCTCTTAAAAAGAGAGAATAAATGCAGGCGATACTGGTACCTAACAAAACAGGTTAAAATCCCCTATTTTCTCAGAACAATGACAACTTCTACTGATTCCAAGCTCCAACCGCACAACTGAAGAACAAGAGCTAGTTCCGAATTTCCGTTACCATCAGCGGAAGGGGTGGGAATGCCGTAGATGTCGCCGGCGTCGGCCCGATGAGCGGCTCGGCGAGCGAGTTCCATGGCTGGGGCAAGGGTTTGGTAGAAGAGTGGTTTCTCTCTCCGCATCACGCATCCGCACGCCGGCCTCCACTTCCTGGCTTTGTCGCGTTGGTCCCCGTGCGTGCGTTTGGTTCCTCCGAGACTACCCTTTGGTTTCCCAATCCCAAACATCCGGTGCGTGGGTTTTAATTAAGACTTCCAAAGAGGATGGGGCGTCGACTTTCAAAGAGGATGGGGCGTCAACTCATTGACTGGGCGGCTGAGATTGCTGCCAACCCATCCGAGTTTGAGTCCCGACACGGACACGCGGTGTTCATGGAGTTTCTTCTATAAAGAAAAGCCAACGAGGGTTTAGTCATTGGTTGGTCTTATATTTTAATTAAGACTTTCAAATGATCCATCTAAATTCGGAAATGCTAATGGCCGAACATTCGCTGAGAAGGCAGTTCCAGCGAACGCCCCACAGTCATTGGATCCTGATCACGTGGATGGCAAAAACAAACAAATAAATCACTGGCAACCTTTCCTATATATGGAAAATTTCATGAATTCCCTCAAAAATGCATAGCAATTTTAGTTATTTCGGCATGGCAAATGAGGCGTTCATTGGCAAATTTGAAACTAGCGAACGTTCGCTAGATAAACATGTCCTCTAAATTAAATTCAGATACATCTCACAAAAAAAATACAGGTATCTCTTCTAAAAAGAATTCCATGTATCAACTCGAGGAGTTGTTGATGGATCATTACGACTTTTGAACTTGAAATTTGTATAAATAAAATAGGTCAACATTTTTAGCTAACAACTCAAACATGCTAGGTCCCATAAGTCAGACTCTCAATACATGAAGAAAATGTTGCATACTTGGCACCATTGTTGTACATGAGTCGTGTGATCGTATTTTCAAACACGTTGGGTCTCACATGGGAGTCTCTTCACGTATGGGTGGCAGACGCGCCCTGGTGGGTTGTGCCCACCCAGGTGCCCCCCTTAGGTGGCTCTTGGCTCCAGAAATTCTCTTTACTAATATAAAAATTCCTCGCAAAGTTCCGTTCCATTTCGAGAACTTTTATTTCTGCAGAAAAACAACACCATGGTAGTTCTGCTGAAAACAACGTCAGTCCGGGTTTAGTTCCATTCAAATCGTGCAAATTAGAGTCCAAAACAAGAGGAAAAGCATTATGAAAAGTAGATATGTTAGAGACGTATCAAAGGTCACCATGTACCCGATCTTGATTCGATGGACGACGACGAAGGTGGCCCAACCCTGATCGAGGGTGACCCTGCCGTTCATCTGCCGGACGATGACCCTTCGTGAGAAGCCGTTGTTCGTCTTCAACTTGAACTCTGTCGACACGGCTGGGAAGTGCTTGGTGAAGTCGAGGGGCATTGAGATGCACTCAAGCTTCGGGGCAAGGATCACCTTGTAGAAGTGAGTTGGCCCAGCCTCCTCATGGTAGTGCATGTAGTTCCGATGCTTGTCGCTAGGAGCTCCTCCGGCACCACGTCGTCATGCGTGGCCACCTCCTCATGCGTGGTTGGCACAACCTCCAAGGGCAGCACCACCTCCTTGCCATTTTCATTGTTCTCCATCTCAATCTGCATTATAAACAACACAAAGTTCATGGCGTCATGAAGAGCACAAGGTTCAAAGGTTGATCTGCATTAAAACCTATTGTCCAAAGCCCCTATATTTACCCACCCCGATAATCACTACTTGCCCACAACCGCACTCAGTTAACCCTCTCTCATTTTGTCTCTCACTCTTTCTCCTATCATCGCCATGAACTCCAACTCCAACCTTAACCCCTTCCCTTGGGGCATTGGATGGAGGGCTTTCTTCCTCGGGTGCTTGCTCGGTGACCGCAACCAAGTTTGAGAGCACCATGGAAGTGTGCTAGAACTTCAGTAGCATCGAAGACATGCACAAGGAGGCACACGATGTGGTGAAGAAGGCAACAACGGAGGAGTTGAAGACGCTGATTCCTGACCCAGCAAAGGGCGCTATGTCAGTCGAAATCCTTCGTTGGGCCATGAATCATGCCGACTCCAGCGACACTGTATAGAGGGAAAGGTGGTCCAAGTGCAGGGAGTACAGGGCTCCTCATGACCAGCGTGCTGCAGCGTATTGGAATAGGATTTTGGTGGTGCCGGAGGTCATCGGTTTGGAGCCGGAGGAGGAAGAAGAGGTGGAAATGGTTGTCAGGGCACCGGAGCTAGGCCACCGTACTTTGCCAATCGGTCTGGACTCCTGCGACAATGACAAGACGATGGCCTGGCCAGAGGACAAAACAAGGCCAAGGGCACCCGCTGCTCCAACCACCTCCAGGGTCGCCGGGGCTAAGATTTGAAACTACTGTGTAAGATTAACCCCCAATCCCCATTCCCCTTGTACCCAATCTGGATCGGAACCCTAAAATCCATCGCTACTAGGAACTCATGATGATGTTATGATCAGTTCTATGGATATTTACCCCGATTCCCCATTCGCCTAGAACACGGATCGAATGCGAAATAGTATGTGAGGAGGTGAAAGCAGTGCTTACCGCCATTGCGGAAGTGTGGCGGGTGATGTTGCGGATGCCGATGGTCGCCTTGCTATTCGTCGATCCGCTGAACGTCGTGATGACCCACAAGTATAGGGGATCAATCGTAGTCCTTTCGATAAGTAAGAGTGTCGAACCCAACGAGGAGCAAAAGAAAATGTCTAGCGGTTTTCACTAAGGTATTTTCTGCAAGCACTGAAATTATTGGTAACGAGTAGTTTGATAGCAAGATAATTTGCAACAGGCAATATGTAGTAACGGTAACAAAAGTGCAGCAAGGCAGCCCAATCCTTTTTGTAGCAAAGGACAGGCCAGCACGGTGTCTTATAATAAGCAAGGCGTTCTTGAGGACACACAGGAATTTCATCTAGTCACTTTCATCATGCTTGTTTGATTCACGTTCATTACTTTGATAATTTGATATATGGGTGGACCAGTGCTTGGGTGTTATTCTTACTTGAACAAGCGTCCCACTTATGATTACCCCATCTCGCAAGCATCCGCAACTACGAAAGAAGAATTAAGATAAATCTAACCATAGCATGAAACGTCTGGATCCAAATCAGCCCCTTACGGAATACCACATAAATTAGAGTTTAAGTTTCTACCACTCTAGCAACCCATCATCTAATTACTACTCCACAATGCATTCCTTTAGGCTCAAAGATGATGAAGTGTCATGTAGTCAAAGTTCACATGACACCACTACTAGCAACAAAAGTAACTACTCACAAATCATATTCATGTTCAAGATCAGAGGGGTATTGAATATCATTAAGGATCTGAGCATATAATCTTCCATCAAATAAACCAATTAGCATCAACTACTAGATGTAATCAATATTACTAGCAACCCACGGGTACCAATATGGAGTTTTGATACAAAGACTGAATACAAGAGATGAACTAGCGTTTGAAATGAGATGGTGCTGGTGAAGATGTTCAAGAAGATTGGTCCTCCCATGATGAGAGGGTTGTTGGTGATGACGATGACTTCGATTTCCCAGTATCCCCGGTGGAATTGCTCATCGGAGAGCAAAAGTGATCCTGCCCAAGTTCCACCTCGAGACGGCGGCGCTCCGTCCCAAAAGTCTTCTGCTAATTTTTTCTAGGGCAAATGGGCTTATATACTAGAAGATAGGCATCAGAGGCTGGCCAGGGGCTCCACGAGCCACTAGGGCACGCCCAGGGGGTGGGCGTACCCTGGTGCCTCATGGGCACCTGGGTGGCCTTCTCTGGTATTTATTTTCAACAATATTTTTTATTTATTCCAATACAAATCTTTGTGAAATTTCAACTCATTTGGAGATGTGCAGAATAGGTATCTCTGACATGGCTTTTTCAGGTCCAGAATTCCAGCTGCAGGCAATCTCCCTCTTCATGTAAATCTTGCAAATTAAGAGAGAAAAGGCATTAGAATTGCTCCACAAAGTGTTATATTGATCAAAAACATTATAAATAACCATAGGAAAACATGATACAAAATGGATGTATCACGCCGCCACCGCCGGTGAGAGTGGGAGAGTGAAGAGAGAGTGGTGCGGGAAGGTGAGGGTAATTATTGCCAGCGCTCTGGGAAGCAACGCGACTTCTCGAGTGTGGCTCCTCGCGTGCAGCCGCCGCCGCCCACGCGCATCGCAAGGGCCTGGCTCTGGAAAAACTGCCTATTTGAGCGTTACCAGCAGGCCCGGCTGGGAGGTGCTTTGAGGTCCGTGCGATGTAGGCCAAACAGTGAACGCAGGTAGGCAAACAACCCATTTTTCTTCCGGCGCGGGCCTGGTTGGCCTCTATGCGGGCTACCAAACACGCCCTCTATGTTTTCCTACTATTTTTTTTTCTTTTCTAATTTTTCTTTTTTTCTTTTCGTCTTTCTCTTCTTCCACGGTTTTTTCGGACATTTTTTTATTTCCTATTTTTTAATTAATGAATATTTTTAAATTTTTTGAACATTTTCATTAATGTCAGTAAAATTTTTCAATTCTTTTGAACACCTTTTAATCTGCAAATAAAATTTTCAAATTTGAGTACATTATTAAAATTCATGATCATTTTTTTACAAATTGAATTTTTATAAAAAATCGTGGACATTTTCAAAATTTGTGAGATTTTAAAATTCCCGAACATTTTGCGTTGCGATGGCATCCACCGTTATCGAGTTTGTAGGTGTGGAGTGGTGGCTTTAGGTTGTGTAATGCATATTTTTGCAAGAGCTTTGTTGAAAATTTTAATAAAAATGATTGTGTGCATCTTTTGATGAAGAGGCCCGGAGTTTCAACTTCCTTTTCTAAAAAAATGAACATTTGTCATATAATCGATCCACTAATTTCTTGTTTAAATTTGTTCGTCTTCTGCTCCAGTGGAAGACTCTCGCTAAGGCCGTGGACACTGGTGCTTTTTTTTAAGATCATCTTCAAGATCCGCACATCTGTTATCGCCTTATGTCCTACAATTACTCATCCGGGGATATTTTCTTTACATGATATCCTTGGCCTGCGCGCCTCGTAAGTGTTACATAAACTTGCTTTCACGTCTGGGTTGTACTAACGTTGTTGGATCTCTGTCATGTTGGCTTTATTTATAGAATCGGGCTTTCAACTGTACCCTAAAAAAATCTCAGTGGATATACGGAGCACATGACGTTAAACACCAAGAAGATGGCGCTGCTTTCTTTTGAAAATGTTTAAGCTTATCTAATTTTTATTTTGAACAAATAAGCTTATCTAATTAGGTAGGGTAGCCCTTTTCGCAACTAGTATAATGTGGAGGTAGAGGGTGACCCCAGCCCACCATCACCGGATCACGCATTTGCCAAATTCATCCACTATCGTGGAAGCTTTAGCATTTCCCTTTCCAGTGACGATGATCCAACAGCACGTGCCGCCGCTTGTAATGTATACGAGATGCGCGCATGAGAGCACCCCACATTTGTTCACATCGTGTTTGACCCTGCGCCTTCTGACTTCTCATCTCTCTGAACCTTCTTCAGCTTATCAACTTGCACAACCCCTTCATCCAACGCAGACCAATTAATCGAGTCACATCACATGCACTGTACACTGTCCAATTAATCGCCCGCCGGCGATCCGTCGCCGTCCACCTATCGATTTGCTCTCCATTCGGTCACTTCTTTGATCATCCTTCCGGCCGCGTCCTTCTCGGCAACCATAAATACCCTACATCCATGAGTAACAGCTCGCTAAACCGATTGTAACACCAATGGCCGCGCCCTCCCTTCACACGTATCTCCTCCTCTTCTGCAACGCGATCGCGCTGCTGCTCGTGGTCGTGCCCCCGTGCGCGGGGCTCGGGCTCGACACGGTGAGGGGCTTCCTCACCAGGGAGGAGGACACCGTCGTCTTCAGCCTCATCGAGCGGGCCAAGCACCCGCTGAACCTGCCGGCCTACGACGATCGCCCGTGCTTCGGCCCCGCCGGCCGCCATGGCCGCCGCAACGGCTCCTTCGTCGAGCTCTTCGTCCGGGAGTCCGAGCAGATCCAGGCCAAGGTGTGGTAGTCCGATCGTTCGTTCTCGATGGCATCCATGCATGCATTCATGCATGATGCGATTCTCCTTCCCTCTCTTGTTCTCTTTCTTTGACTCTGCTACCTGGTAGCTGGTAGCTTTCAGTTCTTCTCTTTTCAACGCTCACTTGTCAATTGTTATGGCCCGAGGACGACCTCTGCTGTAGTTATGTCTAAGATGTTTTGACTTGAGCGTCTGAAAACTACGGTCAGACGTTACATGCTCCCGGGAAGGTGTTGACTGAACGTGATAACTAATACGCCCTCTGGTTCAAAATATAATCATATTTTATGAAAAAAAAACTGCTAATATCAATTTAACATTGTTCATGCTTGTAATATCTTGTATAATAATGGCGGTCAAACTTAAAAATGCTTGATTGACGGAAACTCTAAACCGGACCGAGTATATATATTGCAAAACCAGGCACTCCTTCCAATCAATATTATTTGTCGCAGCTTTAGTACAACTTTAATAATTCAGAGAAAGTAGTTAGTTACTTTAAGCATCAATATTACTTGTCGCGGTTTTAGTACAACTTTAGTAATTCGGAGGAAGTAGTTAGTTACTTTAAGCATCAATATTACTTGTTGCAGTTTTAGTACAACTTTAGTAATTCGGAGGAAGTAGTTAGTTACTTTAAGCATCAATATTACTTGTCTCGGTTTTAGTACAAGTTTAGTAATTCGGAGGAAGTAGTTAGTTACTTTAAGCATCAATATTATTTGTCGCAGTTTTAATACAAGTTTAGTAATTCGGAGGAAGTAGTTAGTTACTTTAAGCATCAATATTATTTGTCGCAGTTTTAGTACAACTTTAGTAATTCGGAGAAAGTAGTTGGTTACCTTAAGCAAAGAAGACAAAGCGTAAGTATATATTGCATTGGATTCGATTCACAGCAAAGCTAGACCACACTCCGGGTCTTATTTTCTAAATGAAGACACGTTACCGTTGTGCTAGTGCTACGACTGCAGTACTTAAGCAACCTCACAGGTAACAAACCTGACGAGCTGTGGAACGTTTTGTGCAGGCAGGATGGTACCAAAGCCAGCAGGAGGTCCCTTTCTTCCAATCCAGAGTGCCCTTCACGCTGGCGCCTCCATACAACTTCACCACCGTAAGCTTCCACTCCATGCATCTTCCATTGCCCAACAATGAAGAAACTCTGTCGCCGTCTTACCGTAACCTCGTGCTGACGAAATTCAATCCAGGATCTGCATCCCGGAGCGGCGTCCGTGAACGCGAACGACGCCATATGGGGCATGTATTTCAGCGAGCTGCTCCCTCTGCTGGCCAACAATGGCAGCGAGGATGGCAACTACGCTGTGACCGCCGCATCAGATCTCGCGTGCCTGCAGGTGATATGGAACGCCACATTGCATGCTTTTCTATATATACCCCAAATGCGCGTGGTGATATTGTGTTTGTCATCCTTCTCGCAGGCGCTCTCGAGGAGGATCAACTACGGGAGGTACGTGGCAGAAGTGAAGTTCAGAGGAGACCAGCAAAGATACACAGATTTGATTCGTTCAAAGGTACATGCTTCATCGATCATTTCATCTCATCGCCCAACAGTGAAACCAGTGTTGAAATGATCATGTAGTATAACTGATCTTTTTAAGATGATCATAAATGGTCACCAGAATGCATGGTCTATGTAATAAGCAAAGTAAAATCTCTCGATTTTTATGCAGGACAAGGATGCTCTGATGAAACTGCTGACATCTGAAGCCCAAGAGGATGTGGTGAAGAGGAGGGTGGAGAAGAAGGCCATGGTGTTCGGCCAAGATGTGACCTTGGACGGACCAACTGAAACTGGTGACGACGCCAGCAGCCAATCCAGTTTCAAAGTCGCCCCTTCGGTGGTTTACGAGTTGTATGACCGATGGGTGATCCCCTTGACAAAACAAGTGGAGGTCGAGTACCTTCTCCATCGTCTCGATTGAGCCGAGCCGAGACTCTTATCTTAGCAAAGCTAACCTAATTTGTTCACAATTGTACACACTTTGTATTGTCAGTACATAATTATCATGTGAAGGGAGACAAACACAATAAGAAACATGCATATTTGTGAAGCTCGCGATCTGTTCAGAATGTTCCAACAGAGTGGATTGATGACAGTTAAAGCTAGCAAAACAATGGGCAAAATATGCTTTGCATCTCTCATGTGCAAAGTACCAAATGGCTCCATATGAGCTTCTCTCGGCACAAACAGCTAACCGTTGCCAAGTTCTAGAATTGAGTCTACCAAGCCCAGGCCAACCGCTCTCATATAAGTTAGCCCCAAAATAGAAGAGATCCTACTCAGGTTTATGAGTTATATGCTTACTTATGTTTAGGCATCTCGATTGCATGCCCTGAGAACTCAGGCTTGCAAGTTTGATTGGTGCCTTCTTCCTCGGAGGTGACTCTCGAAATCAGATCGAGACAGGCAGTTAGCATTGCAGATGTTGCACATCCATCTTGACACTTCAGTTCCCTTGCCATCTCCCTACAGAGCTTCTATGTTCTCTTGGTGCCTTCTGCCTCGGAGGTGACTCTTGAGGTCAGATTGAGATGTGCAGTTAGCATTGCAGATGTCGCACATCCATCTTGACGCTTCAGTTCCCTTGTCATCAGCTTCTATGTTCTCTTGGTGCCTTCTGCCTCGGAGGTGACTCTCGAAGTCAGATTGAGATGTGCAATTAGCATTGCAAATGTCGCACATCCATCTTGACAGTTCAGGATCCTTGCCATCTCTTTGCTGAGCTTCTATGTTCTCTTGGTGCCTTCTGCCTCAGAGGTGACTCTCGAAATCAGATTGAGATGTGCAATTAGCATTGCAAATGTCGCACATCCATCTTGACACTTCAGGGTCCTTGTCACCTCCTTGCAGAGCTTCTATGTTCTCTTGGTGCCTTCTGCCTCGGAAGTGACTCTCGAAATCAGATTGAGATGTGCAGTTAGCATTGCAAATGTAGCACATCCATCTTGACACTTCAGGGTCCTTGCCATCTCCTTCCAGAGCTTCTATCTTCTCTTGGTGCCTTCTGCCTCGGAGGTGACTCTCGAAATCAGATTGAGATGTGCAATTAGCATTGCAAATGTCGCACATCCATCCTGACACTTCAGGGTCCTTGCCATCTCCTTGCAGAGCTTCTATGTTCTCTTGGTGCCTTCTGCCTCGGAGGTGACTCTCAAGGTCAGATTGAGATGTGCAGTTAGCATTGCAGATGCTGCACATCCATCTTGACACTTCAGGGTCCTTGCCATCTCCTTGCAGAGCTTCTATGTTCTGTTGGTGCCTTCTGCCTCGGAGGTGATTCTTGAGGTCAGACTGAGATGTACAGTTAGCATCGCAGATGCTGCAAAACCATGTTGGCATTGGTTTCAGGTTTTTGTCTGCAAGCTGGGGCACTTCTTTTTCATGTAGCCTCGCTTCAGCTCCCTTGCCTTCTCCCTGCAGAGCTTCTATGTTCTCTTGGTGCCTTCTGCCTCTTAAGTGATTCTGTAAATCTGTTTCACGATAGCATTTTGCGTCGCAGATGCTGCAAATCAACGATGGAGTTTCTGCAGTCCGTTTCCTCTTCATCCCAGAGAGTGCATTTTTGTGCTGCTTAGCCTGCTCAAGAGAGTTCTTATTAGCATAAAATGGCATGGCTAATCCCATTTCCTTCTTCAACATACAGATCGTATCAACTGAATACAAAGATATTACGACCTTTACTAGACATATATGATGTACAAATTTCCATACCATGAAAGATCTGCATAGAGTGAAATTCCCCTGATGTAACTAAAAGGGCCATATTCTATTTAGAATGCACTTTATCTTGTTCTATTCTCTATCATTCAACTTATGGTGTCAAGAAATTGGCACCATATGCAACTGGCAGATATATGTGGCTTTGTTTTACAGTTGAGCGTTTAAGCATTACTTGTTTGTAATCATAGTATTTAGAGAAGAGCATCTACAAGCCCCACGGTGTGTATTTTATCCATAATCTATACATTGAGGAGGCCCACTTTACCTATAAGCAGCTATTCACTTAACATATAAAAATGTCAAAGTGACATCATACGTAAATTATGTTGCTTGTTTTCAGAGCAAAGCACATCCTAAAAATTTCAATCGCACTAATTGTAGAGCACTGTCACAAGATAAAGATTAGTGAGAAAAGTATTTAGATTAGATAATTGAAAATGATATAGGAGAAGTAAACTATTAAAATTTTAACTATTAATATCTTTCAAGATATTCAGATTGCATAATTGAAAATAAAATCTGTGAATTTGTCTTGAAAAATACTTTCACACTGCATGGTTTTCTTGGAGCTATAAATATATTGTAGTGGAAAATGGTGGTTACAAATTGAGTTTTGTAGACTATGTCAATGTCCACAAGGAGCTTCTAGGGAATCAAATGGGATAGAAAGTATCAAGCATAACAACCATTTAAGGCCTAGGATCTACAAACCATTGTAGCCTAGTAAGAACAAGGGTCACTTTTATTTGGAAACTGCATTGTTTACCATGTATTTGTAAGAAATGACGGGTTTAAACAGATTTGTAAGTATGATCACACTAGACCACATTTCACAACGGAAAATCCTACAAACTGCAGGTCAAGCCATATTCAAATAATTATTTTGACTGTACAATATGGTGCAATGTGATGTTTTAAAAAAACCTGGCTCAACCTGTCGTCCGTAACAAATATACAGTCCAAAATAGAATCTATTCATTTTCAGATGAAAGGCATAGTTATCACTTGTATTGAAAGTCATAAGTCAGTATATTGACCATCAAACAAATACAGAGGCTAGTTTCTCACAAAGGTCAATATTGGACAAACCAAAGGGCAAATGCCCCATAATACAGATTTACAGTCAATCTACTGAATTTTATCACATGAAAGATGCATAGAACAAATTAATTGATGCTTAGCGCCGATCCGGTAGTTAGTCACAAATTCAGTAGTTCTACAAGCTGAATGCATAATGCCATAGTAAACTGGATTCAGTAAAGAGAAAAGTTACAAAATCTTAGCTGAGACATAGTTTACTCCAAAAACACACCTAATATCTGGGATGAACTAGAGCCTAGCTTTTACTTAATGTGTAATAAATATGACTTAGGAACAGAACAAACTTTTAGTGATTTAGCGAGTAGATGGGGATTAAAAAAATCTTGAAAGATGGCAGCATCCCGGCTATTTAGAACATACGATGAATCAACTGTCAAGGTGAACAAAATTGAAGATATAAAGGATAAGCAGCCGCTCACCCCAACGATCGGTGCATCCTCCTCGCTCGCCGGCCTGCACCGTGGAGGTCGATCCCATTCCACGGTCCGATCTTTGATGGGCCGCCTCGCAATCGACACGGGTACATCCAGTGGCTCATCATGAGGCAAAGGGGATGTGCCATGGTGGGGCATTGTGATCTGCCGGAACCTGGCATCAACATCACTGTTCAAGAGTTCGCGCTGGAACTCAGCCTCCAGCTCCTGCTGCTTGGCCAGTTCGTCCACGATGATTCGCTGGCGGATTTTCTCGTGCAAGAGTTCCCGGTGGAGCTCTTGTATCGTCATCTGCTCTGCATCCCCAACGCAACCGCTGTTAATTTCTAAAATGTGCTGGAAATTTCAACTAATGTCGCACAATCATTAAATCCCTAGCCTGCCACGCATTATCAATTCCTCGAATGGACCAAAACAGGTGCCTTTTTTCTGTCATGTTCTTGAATCTTGATCTAATAGGTGTGCAAGACATAGGGGAAAAATCACAAGTATTCAGATCCTAGAGACAGGGAGCAGTTCTTGCGTCTCTTAAAAAGAGAGAATAAATGCAGGCGATACTGGTACCTAACAAAACAGGTTAAAATCCCCTATTTTCTCAGAACAATGACAACTTCTACTGATTCCAAGCTCCAACCGCACAACTGAAGAACAAGAGCTAGTTCCGAATTTCCGTTACCATCAGCGGAAGGGGTGGGAATGCCGTAGATGTCGCCGGCGTCGGCCCGATGAGCGGCTCGGCGAGCGAGTTCCATGGCTGGGGCAAGGGTTTGGTAGAAGAGTGGTTTCTCTCTCCGCATCACGCATCCGCACGCCGGCCTCCACTTCCTGGCTTTGTCGCGTTGGTCCCCGTGCGTGCGTTTGGTTCCTCCGAGACTACCCTTTGGTTTCCCAATCCCAAACATCCGGTGCGTGGGTTTTAATTAAGACTTCCAAAGAGGATGGGGCGTCGACTTTCAAAGAGGATGGGGCGTCAACTCATTGACTGGGCGGCTGAGATTGCTGCCAACCCATCCGAGTTTGAGTCCCGACACGGACACGCGGTGTTCATGGAGTTTCTTCTATAAAGAAAAGCCAACGAGGGTTTAGTCATTGGTTGGTCTTATATTTTAATTAAGACTTTCAAATGATCCATCTAAATTCGGAAATGCTAATGGCCGAACATTCGCTGAGAAGGCAGTTCCAGCGAACGCCCCACAGTCATTGGATCCTGATCACGTGGATGGCAAAAACAAACAAATAAATCACTGGCAACCTTTCCTATATATGGAAAATTTCATGAATTCCCTCAAAAATGCATAGCAATTTTAGTTATTTCGGCATGGCAAATGAGGCGTTCATTGGCAAATTTGAAACTAGCGAACGTTCGCTAGATAAACATGTCCTCTAAATTAAATTCAGATACATCTCACAAAAAAAATACAGGTATCTCTTCTAAAAAGAATTCCATGTATCAACTCGAGGAGTTGTTGATGGATCATTACGACTTTTGAACTTGAAATTTGTATAAATAAAATAGGTCAACATTTTTAGCTAACAACTCAAACATGCTAGGTCCCATAAGTCAGACTCTCAATACATGAAGAAAATGTTGCATACTTGGCACCATTGTTGTACATGAGTCGTGTGATCGTATTTTCAAACACGTTGGGTCTCACATGGGAGTCTCTTCATGTATGAACCAAATTCTACTTATTTAATGTCGTGCGGCCGTATTTTTTAAACACGCTTGGTCTCAGGTGCCAACCTCTCAGTATGTGAAACAAATTTTATGTCTTGGCGTCATTGTTGGAGCTTGGATGTCGTGTGTATATGAGCGAGAGGGGATTTTCTAACGAGTTGAGTCCAAATGAACCAATTTTTGCATCCTTGATCTGATGGTTGGAGATCCAAATGTACACGAATGGGACTGAATTTTCAAACAAGTTGGGTCATAAATGCCAGCCTCTCAATACATGAATTGAATGTTGCATACTTGATGCTGTTGTTACATGTAGAGTGGGGTTGTATTTTCTAACAAGTTAGGTCCCGAATGTCAACTTTTCTGGCCTTATATATGCCAGTTTCGTGGTACATTAACAAGATATTGCGTACATAACGCGATCGCTATATGGCACATAAGTATCAAAAATGTTGGCTCTCAATTGCCGGCCTCACAATACAACTGCACTAATATGTCAAAACATTGAGTTGATAGATGTTGCTATCTAAACTTTTCCAGCCGTGTATGGTGTTACAACTGCTAGAACAGTGAGCGACTTGAAAAATCATTTCAAAATGTCACACACATAAAGTGGATGTATCATTCAGCCTTTTTTTAGGGAACTACGGCGGGCAAGGCCAGCCTGAACATTTTATTAATTTGTAGGTTTGACAGAGAGTATATACAAAGAAGGCGGAGAGGGGGAGAGAAAGGAAAAAACAACAGAAACTCTATGCTACATCTAGCCGGGACAACATGATCCCCCTATCAAGCAGAATTTGCTTTCAAGCAGCGTTTACACATCTACTGGACAAAAGAAAAATGTCTTGAGCTGCACGTCGAAGGACAAGTCCTATGGATTCATCCTCGCTTCTGAAGACTTTAGCATTTCTTCTTTGCCATAGACTTCAGAGAATAGCCATAATAACCGTGTTGCGAATCTTGCAAGGAGGTTGTAGCCCCGGCAATTCTTCGATGGAGGCGCAGTCGGCAGGGTTGATGTTAAGAGAGTCGACCGTCGACCAGACATCAACAGTAGTAGAGCAGTGGAGAAGCATGTGGGTCGTTGATTCAGTTGACGTGCAGAATGGGCATGAGTCAGAGTCTGTCAAGTTCCGCCGGAATCGACACTTGTTGGTGAACAGTCTCCCACGGTGCGCAAGCCAGATAAACAACCTGCAGCGGTTAGTCGCATAGTTCTTCCCCCAGATAAAATCTGCGAACAGATCCTCCGGTCTAGATGAGAAAGCAGATTCATATGCATAAGCGACGAACAGGGGCTTATCGTTGACCCTACATAATCTATCATCAGGTACGTGCGGCATTAAGTTAACAGTGGCTAGCAGGCCACGCATGGATTGAAGTTCGGAGGAAACAACGTTGGACAGACACGGCTGTAGTGAGAGACGGAGGTCCGCAACAGAGAGCACGAACACGGCAGAGGCATTAGGTTTGGTGGTGTGGGAGAAGAGGCACCGAAAGTGAACATCTAGGGTGTCAGGGCCAATCTACAGATCAAGACAAAAGGCGATAGAGATGTCGTTACCGAGTCTGACATGGGTTATCGACCGGAAGAAAGAAAGGTCGAAAGTGAGGTCTTTTCAGACGTTAGTGTGCATTCCAGAGCAGTCTCCAATATAGTGGTCTGAAGGAAATATGCCCTAGAGGCAATAATAAAGTTGTTATTTATATTTCCTTATATCATGATAAATGTGTATTATTCATGCTAGAATTGTATTAACTGGAAAGTTGATACATGTGTGGATACATAGACAAAACAGAGTGTCCCTAGTATGCCTCTACTTGACTAACTCGTTAATCAAAGATGGTTAAGTTTCCTGACCATAGACATGTGTTATCATTTAATAAACGGGATCACATCATTAGAGAATGATGTGATGGACAAGACCCATCCATTTGCTTAGCATAATGATCGTTTAGTTTTATTGCTATTGCTTTCTTCATGACATATACATATTCCTCTGACTATGAGATTATGCAACTCCCGAATACCGGAGGAACACCTTGTGTGCTATCAAACATCACAACGTAACTGGGTGATTATAAAGATGCTCTACAGGTGTCTCCGATGGTGTTTGAGTTGGCATAGATCGAGATTAGGATTTGTCACTCCGTGTATCGGAGAGGTATCTCTGGGCCCTCTCGGTAATGAACATCACTATGAGCCTTGCAAGCAATGTGACTAATGAGTTAGTTATGGGATGATGCATTACGGAACGAGTAAAGAGACTTGCCAGTAACGAGATTGAACTAGGTATGATGATACCGACGATCGAATCTCGGGCAAGTAACATACCGATGACAAAGGGAATGACGTATGTTGTTATGGGGTTTGACCGATAAAGATCTTCGTAGAATATGTAGGATCCAATATGAGCATCCAGGTTCTGCTATTGGTTATTGACCAGAGATGTGTCTCGGTCATGTCTACATAGTTCTCGAACCTGTTGGGTCCACACGCTTAACATTCGATGACGATTTGTATTATGAGTTATGTGATTTGATGACCGAAGTTTGTTCGGAGTCCCGAATGAGATCACAGACATGACGAGGAGTCTCGAAATGGTCGAGAGGTAAAGATTCATATATTGGAAGGTTGCAGTTGGACATCGGAATGGTTCCGAGTGGTTCGGGCATTTTTTCGGAGTACCGGGAGGTTACCGGACCCTCTCCCCCTGGGAGAAGTATTGGGCCTATTGGGCCTTATTGGAGGAGAGGAGAAATGCCATGTGAGAGACCCCCCTGCCCAAACGGAATTGGACTAGGGGAGGGGGCCGGCCCCCTCTTTCCTTCTCCCTCTCTCTCCCTTCCCCTTTTCCCTCTCCGGTGGAAGGAAGGAGGGGGGCTGAATCCTACTTGGACTAGGAGTCCAAGTAGGACTCCCCCCTTATGGCGTGCCCCCTTAGGCCGACCACCTCCTCCTCCCTCCCTTTATATACGGAGGTGGGGGACACCCCAAAGGCACAACAGACATCTCATAGCCGCGTGCGGTGCCTCCCTCCATAGTTTATCACCTCGGTCATATCGTCGTAGTGCTTAGGCGAAGCCCTGCGCCGGTAACTTCATCATCACCGTCGCCACGCCGCCGTGCTGACGAACTCTCCCTCGTCCTCAACTGGACCAAGAGCTCGAGGGACGTCAGCATGCTGAACGTGTGCAGAACATGGAGGTGTCGTACGTTCGGTACTTGGACCGGTTGGATCGTGAAGACATTCGACTACATCAACTGCGTTACTAAATGCTTCCGCTTTCGGTCTACGAGGGTACGTGGACACACTCTCCCCTATCATTGCTATGCATCTCCTAGATAGATCTTGCGTGATCGTAGGAATTTTTTTGAAATATTGTGTTCCCCAACATGGTCGTCCTCCCATCTGTAGGAGTTGGCAAGCCAAGTTTCCCAAGAGCCATTGCCGGGGGAGTGGATTTTGTTAAGAGATTTGGGAAGATGACAAATGTTGCGCGTACATAGGCAGGGAAAACCTAGCCCACCCTTGGACAGAGGTGCACAAACAGCGGACCAAGCGACCTTGCATTGTCCTCCATTGACATGATCGTCCCCGGCCTAGAAGAAAGCGCGACAGTGCTTATCGATCTCAAGGATGGTACCAATATGGAGGAGCATAGCGCTCATAGCGTATGTGGGAAGAGCCCAGATGATAGATTTAACCAGGACCGCCCGACCTGCCACGGAAAGAAGGTGGCCACGCCAGCCGGCCAACTGCTTGTCGACCTTAGCGATGAGAGGCTGAAAGTCCAGGAGACGGAGTTTGTGTGTAGACAAGGGAAGGCTGGGGTAATTTTGAGGGAAAGAGGTCACCGAAAATCCCAACATGTTGGCCATATGGGCGGCTGTCTGAGGTTCAACATGGATCGGTGCAAAAGTACTTTTGTCGTAGTTGATGGAGACCAGTGGCTAGAGAGAAGTCTTGAAGAATAGACTTAAGGTTTGCCAGGTGGTTCTCATCAGCCTTAATGATAATGAGGGTGTCGTCGACATACTGCAGCACGGGACAAGGAGAGTTAGGGATGATGGGATGTTCTAGAAGTCCGTGAGATGCAGCATCGATGATCATGCGTTGTAGGACATCGGCGATGATGATGAAAAGGTAGGGGATAGAGAATCACCCTGTCTGAGGCCACGTTTGCATTGAATCCAGCCGCCAGGGGTACCGTCTAGAAGAATCGCCGATTGGCTGGAGTTATTTAACATCTTAATCCAATGCACCCAAACGTCTGGAAAGCCTTTAGCTTTTAGGATGGCTTATAGGCTGTCCCACGCGATGGAGTCGAAGGCTTTCTTAAAATCTAATTTCAGCACAATAGCCGAACATTTTCGTTTGTGATAGGCTTGAACGATGTCTGCGGCAAGGATGAAGTTTCGGCTATATTAGACCTTTAATGAACCCAGATTGATCAGCGTGGACAAGGTCCGGAATGATAGGTTGCACACGATTAGTGAGGCATTTAGAATAGAGTTTAACCGGGTAGTTTTGCGGAGAGATAGGGCGCAAATGGTCTGGATCAGAGGTCCCAATTTTCTTGGGGATCAAGACTATATAGGACTTGTTAATCCAGTGAAGATCTGCAGTGTGATGACCCACAAGTATAGGGGATCAATTGTAGTCTTTTCGATAAGTAAGAGTGTCGAACCCAACGAGGAGCAGAAGGAAATGACAAGTGGTTTTCAGCAAGGTAATGTTCGCAAGTGCTGAAATTGTAAGTAACAAAGTAGTTTGATAGCAAGATATTTCGTAATGAGCAAGTAATGATAATAGTAACAAAAGTGCAGCAAGGTAGCCCAATCCTTTTGAGGCAAAGGACAGGCCAAAACGGTCTCTTATAATAAGTAAAGCATTCTTGAGGGTGCACGGGAATTTCATCTAGTCACTTTCATCATGTTGATTCGATTTGTGTTCGCTACTTTGATAATTTGATATGTGGGTGGACCAGTGCTTAGGTGATGTCTTACTCGAACAAACCTCCTACTTATGATTAACCCCCTCGCAAGCATCCGCAACTATGAGAAAAGTATTAAGGATAAATCCTAACCATAGCATTAAACTTTTGGATCCAATCGGTCCCTTACGGAATAGTGCATAAACTAGGGTTTAAGCTTTTGTCACTCTCGCAACCCATCATCTAATAACCACTCCACAATGCATTCCCTTAGGCCCAAATATGGTGAAGTTTCATGTAGTCGACGTTCACATGACACCACTAAGGGAATCACAACATACATACTATCAAAATATCGAACACATATCAAGTTCACATGATTACTTGCAACGTGATTTCTCCCGTGACCTCATGAACAAAAGTAACTACTCACAAGTGATAAACATGCTCAAGATCAGCGGGGTATTAAATAGCATAATGGATCTAAACATATAATCTTCCACCAAATAAACCATATAGTAATCAACTACAAGATGTAATCAACACTACTAGTCACCCACAAGCACCAATCTATAGTCCTGGTACAAAGATTGAACACAAGAGATGAACTAGCGTTTGAGAGGAGATGGTGCTGTTGAAGATGTTGATGCAGATTGCCCTCCCCAAGATGGGAGAGTTGTTGGTGATGATGATGACGATTTCCCCATCCGGGAGGGAAGTTCCCCCGGCGGAATCGCTCCGCCGGAGGGCAAAAGTGCTCCTGCCCAAGTTCTGCCTCGAGACGGTGGCGCTCCATCCTGAAAGTCCTTTCCTTATTTTTTCTAGGTCAAAATGACTTATATACCAGAAGATGGGCACCGGAGGTGGGACGAGGGGGAGCACAACCCACCAGGGCGCGCCTGGGCTCCCTGGCGCGCCCAGGTGGGTTGTGCCCACCTGGTGGGCCCCCTTTGGTACTTATTGCCTCCAATATTCCGCATATATTCCATAAAAAATCCCCATAAAGTTTCAGCTTGTTTGGAGTTGCGCAGAACGGGTGGCCTGACGTAGCTTTTCCACGTCCAGATTTTCAGCTGCCGGAATTCTGCCTCTTTGTGTGTACCTTGCATATTATGAGAGAAAAGGCATTAAAATTACTCCAAAAAGCATTATTATGCATAAAAACATCTTAAATAACAGTAGGAAAACATGATGCAAAATGGACGTATCAACTCCCCCATGCTTAGACCTCGCTTGTCCTCAAGTGAAAACCGAAATCAAAAAACATGTCCACGTGCTTAGAGAGAGAGAGGTGTTGATAAAAACAAAATACGGACATAGAAGCATCATGTGAATTATTATAACAGCAACAAAGTTTAACATAAAACTTTTATTATAGAACTTTTATCATAGACTTCTCATGAATAAGTAATAATTCATCACATTATCGAAGTATAAAGCATAAACTCTATTAGAAACCAACAAACTATGTTCTCAGTCAACTTTGCAACTACAATTCATCATCTTTTTAGGAAGGGTCACGTATCGGAGCCTTTAGACAAGTCCACATACTCAACCATCATATAGTCTTCTATGATTGCAAACACTCACCTCATACACATGAGCAAAACGTTTCAACCGAACACATAGAAATATAGGGGCTTATATTTTCGCCTCCCAACATATTCACCTCAAGGGTGATGTTAAGAATAATAACTTATGCCACCCATATTCAACTGGACATATGTGCCTAGATCTTTCCTCACTACATGATGCTTGCCAAAGGAGAAAAATAAAAAGGAATAGAGAGAAAAACTTTGACTCTTGCATAATAATAAATACATAGAAGTAAAAGATAGACCCTTCGCAGAGGGAAGCAGAGGTTACCATGTGCTTATTTGTTTGTATGATCAACCCCTTAGTGCAAAATAACATCACGTTGTATTGCCCCTTGTGATGGAAACCTTTATTATGCAGTATATCGCTTTTATTCTTCACCATCACAAGTTCGTACAACACTCAATTTTCTCTTACATGAAAAGGCATGTTAACTACAATATCCTTAACAGGAACCAAATATCGTAATTCATAGTGGTATTGTTGAAACTGTTATTGATGAAATTGAACAACACGGCAAATAGTTGCACATATAGAGTATCATATTGTGAAGAACTGAAATAAACAAGTCATAAGGCCATCTCTAGCTGATCCTTTAAAAGCTAAAGGACTAAAACCCTTAGTGGATATATATATACATACATACTCCAGCAATTTTTGGCCTTTTCTAGTCGATCCCCTAAACTTAACGTTGTAAGCTTCAATTTGATCAAGTTCAAAGCAGGTTCAATCGAAAGTAGCCTGCATTCAAACATAAACATAGATAGTTTTGCATAACCGAACATAAAACATAAATTTAAACTAAGCTAAACTACTTTCGGTCGAAGTAGAGGTTGAGCCCATCCTTCCTCGTCATGTACGGTGTGCCGCGAGCCGGGTCCGGGCCGGTGCCGTCGTCGGGGTCATTGGGAAAGGCACTCCTCCACTCGTCGGTGTCGATCTCCTCGTCCTCGGGGCCCACCTCGACGCCCTCCACACCATCGTCGCCGCCGCCTCCGACCTCGTCATCGGAGGAGAGTGTGATAACCTCGCCGCCCTCTGTGCCGCCGTCCTCGCCGCCTTCGACCTCGTCATCGGAGGAGAGCGTGATAACCTCGCCGCCCTCCACGCCGGCAAAGATCGCCCACTCCGCCTCCATGAGCTCCGGGTGCTGCCGGCGGAGCTCTTGCATGTAGGCCTCATCAGCGGCCTTGGCCTCGAGGCGCTCACACGCCTCGCTGTCCTCCCACACCATAGCCGAGCTCACCAGCCCTGGCTTCGGCGGAACGAGGTCGACCAAACATGTGCCGAAGGGGAAATTGAGCCTAGCCGTCGCGCCGTGGTAGTGGACCTGCCAGCTCTCGTACTCCATGGCCGCGACTCGGCCGTGTGGAAGCTACCGAGCCACCGGCGGGTGTGGGTCTCCCGTTTTGTAATCTCGGCGACCCACGTCCCCCACCGCCGTTGTTGGACCCCGAGGTAGGACCTCGTCAGCTGCCGGGTCCGAGGGAGGATGGGGAAGTCCTCGAACCGGCGTAGGAGCGCGGCGGCGGGCGAATCGGGGGACCGGCGACGGCGGATCAAGCCCGCGGAGGACGACGGGGACACCTCGCCGGCGTCAAGCAAAAAGGCCGCGATAAACCTCTTTTTGGCCATTGGCTCCTCGAGCTCCCCGACACACAGGCAGAGGTTGAGGATGGAGGCGCCGGCGATGGCGGTGACCTACCAATGGTTTCAAGGGTTGTGTGTGTCAGTGTGAGCGGAGGTTTTGGGGAGTGTGTGGTGTGTGTGGAGGGGGCGGGGCTAAGGTGGTGTTTGAGGAAATGCTGTGGCAACTGAAAATTTTACTAGCCGGGAGTAACAAGGCGGGGCTACTGAAAATTTGGATCAAGGGCGAGCAAATATTTTTGAGATTGCGAGGGATGCAAAGGCGGGAGTAAAATGCCAGGGCTACTGAAAATTTGAATCAAGGGACTGAAGAAGAGCGGGAGTAACAGACAACACACACGGTCCGCACATACTAATCGTGTGCTATCAAACATTAAAACCTTCCAGGCGGTAGATATTTTCGAGATTGCGAGGCAGTAATATTTTCGAAATTGCGAGGGATGCAGAGGCGGGAGTATTTGGGGAGAGAGCAAGTGTGCTTGACACGCCGACTGTCGACTGTAGCCGACGCACCTTGTCACGTAAGCCATGGGCGTACTATACACTGACGACGGTGCTCCAGGATATTTTGTACTACATCTCACACTGTTGGTGATAATAAACTGTGTGAGATCTACTTGATTTTTCATCTTGATTTGAATTACATAGTGGGGTCACAGCGGCAATGGATAGTGCTTGAATTGCTAGACCTTTTATCTGAAGTGAACATGCAACTATATGTGTGTCGTAAAAGAATTGGAATTATTCAGGGTTCATTTGGACATTTTATACATTAAAGTGGTTTTCTAGCCATTTCAGGTGCACAATTCAAAATTAAACTACATGCACATGCTCCGGTGCATATAAATTGGTTGAAAAATAAAATATGTGTCCTTGGATGCATGCTTAGGTCCCATGCAAGAAATGAGAATGAATTTCAAACACTAGGGCATTGTTGATTGCCGGCAAAATGTTGAGATACCTGGTTTTTAAATTCTAGTAAATCCAGAACTCGTCTGAAATTCATGAAACTTGGCATGATATCATGGAGCGGCATCAACATACCGTGGTAAAAAATTTGTCCCATTTGGGCGGGTTTGGGTATAAGCTTCTCACAAACCAGAGCTTCTCACAACAAGCCTGATGGTTTCGGTACGGAACGTGCCACCTTTGGGGACGAAATGATATCCGTTGCCTATTATTGCTTTCAAAAAATTTCTAGTGTCAACATAGAACAACATGAGTGTTGTGTTAAGTTTTGGAATTGTTCGGGGTTCGTTTGGACATTTTTATACATTAACTGGGTTTTCTAGGCATTTTATGTGCATAATTCAAATTTGAAATACATGCGCATGCTCCAGTGCATATAAGTTGGTTCAAAAATCAAATATGTGTCATTGGTGCATGCTTAGGCCCCATGCAAGAAATGAGAATGAATTTCAAACACCAGGGCACTATTGATTGCCAACAAAACATTGAGATACCTGGTTTTTAAATTCTAGTAAATCCAAAACTCGTCTAAAATTCATGAAACTTGGCATGGTATCATGGAGCGGCATCAACATGTCATGGTAAAAAAATTATCCCATTTGGAGCAGGTTTGGGTATAAGCTTCTCACAAACAGAGCTTCTCACAACAAGCCTGATGGTTTCGGTACGGAACGTGCCACCTTTGGGGACGAAAAGATATCCGTTGCCTCTTATTGCTTTCAAAAAATTTCTAATGTCAACATAGAACAACAGGATTGTTGTGTTAAGTTTTGAAATTTTTCGGGGTTCGTTTGGACATTTTTATAAATTAACTGGGTTTTCTAGGCATTTTATGTGCATAATTCAAATTTGAAATACATGCACATGCTCCAGTGCATATAAATTGGTTCAAAAATTAAATATGTGTCCTTGGGTGCATGTTTAGGTCCCATGCAAGAAATGGGAATGAATTTCAAACACCAAGGCACTATTGATTGCCGACAAAATGTTGAGATACCTAGTTTTTAAATTCTAGTAAATCCAAAACCCATCTAAAATTGATGAAACTTGGCATGGTATCATGGAGCGGCATCAACATGCCGTGGTAAAAAAATTGTCCCATTTGGGGCAGGTTTGGGTATAAGCTTCTCACAAACCAGAGCTTCTCACAACAAGCCTGATGGTTTCGGTACGGAACGTGCCACCTTTGGGGACGAAACAATATATGTTGCCTCTTATTGCTTTAAAAAAAATTATAGTGCCAACATAGAACAACAGGAGTGTTGTGTTTAGTTTTGGAATTTTTCAGGGTTCGTTTGGACATTTTTATCCATTAACTGGGTTTTCTAGTCATTTTATGTGCATAATTCAAATTTGAAATACATGCACATGCTCCAGTGCATATAAATTGGTTCAAAAATCAATTTTGTCTTCTTGGGTGCATGCTTAGGTCCCATGCAAGAAATGGGAATGAATTTTAAACACCAAGGCACTGTTGATTGCCGGCAAAACGTTGAGATACCTGGTTTTTAAATTCTAGTAAATCCAAAACTTGTCTGAAATTCATGAAACTTGGCATGGTATCATGGAGTGGCACCCGACATGTCGTGGTAAAAATTTTGTCCCATTTGGGGCGGGTTTGGGTATAAGCTTCTCACAAACCAGAGCTTCTCACAACAAGCCTGATGGTTTTGGTATGAAACATGCCACCTTTGGGGACGAAACGATATTTGTTGCCTCTTATTGCTTTCCAAAATTTTCTAGTGCCAACATAGAACAACAGGAGTGTTGTGTTAAGTTCTGGAATTTTTTGGGGTTCGTTTGGACATTTTTATACATTAACTAGGTTTTCTAGGCATTTTATGTGCATAATTCAAATTTGAAATACATGCACATGCTCCAATGCCCAGAAAGCCATGAAGAGTATGGTCAAAGCCTTATGGCCATCCGATGCTCCTCCAGAAAGTATGGAGGGTTGGCGAATCTGTTCAAAGGTGTCCGACGCCGTTTTGAGCTATGGAAGGCCTTAGCATGCCGGGAAGGTGCACGGGAGGCGTGGGCGATGGTGAAAACAGGCTACACCGGGCTCAATCCGAATCATATGGCCCGAGTTGGACCTCAAGGATCGGACGAAAAAGAGATTCTCATGAACTTGATGTATGACCAAGTGATGATAGCTGTGAAATATTCGCAAGAAGACTGTAGTTTAGATAGTCTTATAGATTGCATAGATAAAGAGTATGCATTCAATTCGATGTATGAATGTACTTTATCATCGAACTTATCTCCAACCGAACTTGGTGAAATTTGTCATCCCAGGCCTTCGGCTTCAACCTCCGGACCAAGAAGTTGGAGTGTTTCCGGATACCATGTTGGAATGTAATAAACATTCATTATGTTCGGAAACCAGGCAATCTGATCATAGTGCTCAAACGGACAAAATTTGTTCGGGGAGTTATGTTATATTACTACTTAACGTAAGAAACATCTTCCAGGGAGAATAGTTCCGTTAAGGGTTCCTTTCCTTGGGTTGGCATGCTTAATTATGCTTGCCTAGGCTTTGATCTGAAAGATAGAATTACAGGCACCCTATCCCTTATTTGTTAGAAGAATTACATAAACTTCAATAATCTGTCGTTGCTTGCTGACCAATTATTCCCTTAAGAACGCTAGCCTTTGGCTTCACCCGTCTGAGGTACAGATCCGGATTACCGAGTTGTAACAATCGCAAAGATGCTCCCTTTACACCCTAGCCGAACAATCGGGGACATAGGGTATAAACACAGGAGCGAGGCAACCCAGCTTGGCAAAAACTTAAGTCATAGAGGTGCATATAATGGCAAAAGATGTATAGAACAAACGACGTAAGAAATGTAAGAAACAAGCTTTTAATAATAAGCTTCATCAAAGCAGCCCCCGGTTATAATGGGTGTATACATTTAAAGATGTGTAACCCTAATCGTTCGATAGATCCGAACATACCCTGGGATAAAAAATAAAAAATAAAAAAGGAGAGGAGAAAAAATAAACCTAGTCAGAAAAATAAAAAAGGATGCGGCCGAACTATCTGTAGAATCATCGGAGCCGAGCAGCGTTCCATGGATTCAGCTCAAGGCGATTATCCGATGCATTACAAAGGCGATAGGCTCCTCCTGTGAGAACTTCATCTATGATGAAGGGGCCCTCCCATTTTAGTTTGAGCTTATCCTTCTTCTTCTCCGGGAGACGCAAGGCAAGGTCACCGACATTATATGTCTTGGCCCGCACTTCTCTGCTTTGGTAAAATGCGGAACGAGCTTGTGCAATATCGTGTTCCTCTTCGAGGCCGTCTAGGTCATCCTGTCGATCGAACTCGGCTTCTCGCTCTTCGTACATGCGCACTCGAGGTGAGTCATGAATGATGTCGTAGGGCAGGGTAGCTTTTGCGCCGTACACCATGAAGAAAGGTGTGTATCCGGTTGTTCAATTAGGTGTAGTATGCAGCCCCCAGAGTACGGAATCGAGTTCCTCAACCCAGTGCTTATCCGACTCCCATAGGGAGCGCACCAGTCGGGGTTTGATGCCGCTCATTATCAGGCCATTAGTTTGTTCAACCTGACCGTTTGTTTGAGGATGGTATACGGATGCATAGTCGAGTTTAATGCCCAATTTAGCACACCAGTTTTCACCTCATCGGCTGTAAAATTGGAGCCATTATTAGTGATGATGCTATGCGGGACACCATAGCGGTGTAACACGCCGGATATAAAGTCAACCACTGGTCCCGCTTCAGCCGTTTTTACTGGTTTGGCCTCTATCCACTTAGTAAATTTATCCACCATAACCAGTAAATATTTCTTTTTGTGACTTCCCCCTTTAAGGGGTCCGACTATATCAAGCCCCCAAATCGCGAAGGGCCAAGTTATGGGGATTGTTCTTAAGGCAGTGGGAGGCATATGACTTTGATTAGCGAAAAGCTAGCATCTCACACAATGTTGGACAAGGGCTTTGTGCGTCTGCTCGGGCCGTTGGCTAGAAAAAAACCATCCAGAAGGCTTTGCTTATGAGGGCCCGAGCCGCGGCGTGATGGCCGCCCAGACTGGCATGTATTTCAATCAAGAGTTGTCGTCCCTCCTCTTCGGAGATGCACCTTTGAAGAACTCCGGTAGTGCTTTTCTTGTACAGTTCGCCTTCGTGAACTTTGTAGGCTTTAGAACGCCAAACTATGTGACAGGCCTCATTTTGATCATCAGGAAGCTCCTGCCTATTAAGGTAGGCTGGGAAGGGTTCGGTCCATGCAGCAATAACAGCCATGATCTCATGAGCAGAGGGTATTATTTCGGTATCCGAACCCCGGATGATATTTGTATTCTGTTTGGGTGTTGGGTGCGTGATCAGGTCCATACTGGTGTCTCTGCTCTCGTCCTACCATACCATGGATGGCTTGAAGAGCCTTTCCAGAAAGGTATTATGCAGGATGGGGTCACGCTTAGCGCCCATGCGAGCGAGTATGTCCGCTGCCTGGTTACTGTCTCGAGCGACGTGATGAAATTCAAGCCCCTCAAACCGAGTCAATATTTTTAATACAACATTTCGATATGCCGCATTTTGGATCTTTTGCATCAAACTCTCCATTTACCTGAGATATTGCGAGGTTTGAGTCGTTGCGCACCTCTAGGCGCTATATGCCCATGGAGACAGCCATATGCGGAGACCATGTAGAAGTGCCTCGTATTCGGCTGCATTATTAGAGTCCGTATACATGATTTGCAACACGTAGCGGAGTGTGTCCTGATAACCCACAAGTATAGGGGATCGCAACAGTTTTCGATAAGTAAGAGTGTCGAACCCAACGAGGAGCTAAAGGTAGAACAAACATTCTCTCAAGTTCTATCGACCACCGATACAACTCTACGCACGCTTGACGTTCGCTTTACCTAGAACAAGTATGAAACTAGAAGTACTTTGTAGGTGTTGTTGGATAGGTTTGCAAGATAATAAAGATTACGTAAATAAAACGTAGGGGCTGTTTAGATAAAGACACAACTAAGTTAGTTTTAGTAAAGAGCTTTTTGTTACGAGAAAGTTATTTGTCCCTAGGTAATCGATAACTAGACCGGTAATCGTTATTACAATTTTATATGAGGGAGTGGCATAAGCTAACATACTTTCTCTACTTGGATCATATGTACTTATGATTGGAACTCTAGCAAGCATCCACAACTACTAAAGATCATTGAGGTAAAACCCAACCATAGCATTAAAGCATCAAGTCCTTTTTATCCCATACGCAACAACCCCCTTACTCGGGTTTGTGTTTCAGTCACTCACGCAACCCACTATAAGCGAATCATGAACGTATTGCAACACCCTACAGTGGAGATCCCTCACGCTTGCGCGACACAGAGAGCACCATAGGACAGCACCAATAATAAAACATGCAACTCAAACCAATCTTGATCATCAAATAGCCCATAGGACAAAACGGATCTACTCAAACATCATAGGATAGCCATACATCATTGGGAAATAATATATAGCATTGAACACCATGTTTAAGTAGAGATTACAGCGGGTAAAAGAGAGGTTACGCCGCTGCATAGAGGGGGGAAGAGTTGGTGATGATGGCGGTGAAGTTGTTGGTGAAGATTGCTGTGATGATGATGGCCACGACAACGTTCCGACGCCACCGGAAGAGAAGGGGAGAGGGGGCCCCTTCGTGTTCTTATTCCTTGACCTCCTCCCTAGATGGTAGAAGGGTTTCCCCTCTGGTCCTTGGCCTCCATGGCATCGGAGGGGCGAGAGCCCCTCCAAGATTGGATCTGTCTCTCTCTCTCTGTTTCTGCCTTCTCAGATTCTACCCTTTCACCGTTTCTTATATTTCTGGAGATCCGTAACTCCGATTGGGCTGAAATTTTAACACGATCTCTATCCGGATATTAGCTTTCTTGCGGCGAAAGAAGGGCACCAACCGCCTTACGGGGTGGCCACGAGGGTCAGGGGCGCGCCCAGGGGGTGGGGCGCGCCCCCTGCCTCGTGCCTCCCTCGGGCACCGTCTCTCATGGATTTTTCTTCCCAAAAATCATATATATTCCAAAAAAAATCTTCGTCAGTTTTTATCCCGTTTGGACTCCGTTTGATATGGATATTCTGCGAAACAAAAAACATGCAACAAACAGGAACTGGCACTGGGCACTGGATCAATATGTTAGTCCCAAAAATAGTATAAAAAGTTGCCAAAAGTATATGAAAGTTGTAGAATATTGGCATGGAACAATCAAAAATTATAGATACGACGGGGACGTATCAGTATCCCCAAGCTTAATTCCTGCTCGTCCTCGAGTAGGTAAATGATAAAAAAGATAATTTTTGATGTGGAATGCTACCTAGCATAATCTTGATCACATATCTAATCATGGCATGAATATTAAGACACGAGTGATTCAAAGCAATCGCCTATCATTTGACATAAAAACAATAATACTTCAAGCCTACTAATAAAGCAATCATGTCTTTTCAAAATATCATGGCTAAAGAAAGTTATCCCTACAAAATCATATAGTCTGGCTATGCTCCATCTTCACCACACAAAATATTCACATAATGCACAACCCTGATGACAAGCCAAGCAATTGTTTCATACTTTTGACATTCCCAAACCTTTTCAACTTTCATGCAATACATGAGCGCGAGCCATGGACATAACACTATAGGTGGAATAGAATGGTGGTTGTGGAGAAGACAAAAAGGAGAAGATAGCCTCACATCAACTAGGCGTATCAACGGGCTATGGAGATGCCCATCAATAGATATGAATGTGAGTGAGTAGGGATTGCCATGCAACGGATGCACTAAGAGCTATAAGTGTATGAAAGCTCAAACTGAAACTAAGTGGGTGTGCATCGAACTTGCTTGCTCATGAAGACCTCGGGCATTTGAGGAAGCCCATCATCGGAATATACAAGCCAAGTTCTATAATGAAAATTCCCACTAGTATATGAAAGTGATAATTCAAGAGACTCTCTATATGAAGAACATGGTGCTACTCTGAAGCACAAGTGTGGTAAAAGGATATTAGCATTGCCCCTTCTCTCTTTTTCTCTCATTTTTTGTTTTTTTGTTTTCTTTTTTTTTCTTTTTTGGGCCTTCTCTTTTTTGGCCTTTCTTTTTTTTATTTTTTTTCGTCTGGAGTCTCATCCCGACTTGTGGGGGAATCATAGTCTCCATCATCCTTTCCTCACTAGGACAATGCTCTAATAATGATGATCATCACACTTTTATTTACTTACAACTCAATATTACAACTTGATACTAGAACAAAGATATGACTCTATATGAATGCCTCCGGCGATGTACCGGGATGTGCAATGATCTAGCGTAGCGATGACATCAAAAAACGGACAAGCCATGAAAACATCATGCTAGCTATCTTACGATCATGCAAAGCAATATGACAATGAATGCTCAAGTCATGTATATGATGATGATGGAAGTTGCATGGCAATATATCTCGGAATGGCTATGGAAATGCCATGATAGGTAGGTATGGTGGTTGTTTTGAGGAAGGTATATGGTGGGTTTAAGGTACCGGCGAGAGTTGCGGGATACTAGAGAGGCTAGCAATGGTGGAAGGGTGAAAGTGCGTATAATCCATGGACTCAACATTAGTTATAAAGAACTCACATACTTATTGCAAAAGTGTATTAGCCCTTGAAGCAAAGTACTACTACGCATGCCCCTAGGGGGATAGATTGGTAGGAAAATACCATCGCTCGTCCCCGACCGCCACTCATAAGGAAGACAATCAATAAATACCTCATGCTCCGACTTCGTTACATAACGGTTCACCATACGTGCATGCTACGGAAATCACAAACCTCAACACAAGTATTTCTACTAATCCACAACTACCCACTAGCATGACTCTAATATCACCATCTTTATATCGCAAAACTATTGCAAGGAATCAAACATATCATATTCAGTGATCTCTAAGTTTTATGTAGGATTTTATGACTATCCATGTGAATAACCATTTCCTGTCATCTCTCTAAATAGATATAAGTGAAGCAAGAGAGTTTAATTCTTTCTACAAAAGATATGCCCACGCTCTAACAAATATAAGTGAAGCAAAAGAGCATTCTACAAATGGCGGTTTTCTATGTGAAGAGAAACAGGCAATCCAAACTTCAAATGATACAAGTGAAGCACATGAAGCATTCTATAAAGCCATACTCAAAATATATAAGTGAAGTGCATAGAGCATTCTATAAATCAACCAAGGACTATCTCATACCGGCATGGTGCATAAAAGAAAAGTGAAAACTAAATGCAAAAGAAGCTCCAAGATTGCACATATCGCATAAATGAAACGAATCCGAAAACATACTGATACTTGTTGAAGAAAGAGGGGATGCCTTCCGGGGCATCCCCAAGCTTAGACGCTTGAGGCTCCTTGAATATTTACTTGGGGTGCCTCGGGCATCCCCAAGCTTGAGCTCTTGCCTCTCTTCCTTCTTCTCACATCGAGACCTTCTCGATCATCGAACACTTCATCAACACAAAACTTCAATAGAAAACTCGGTAAGATCCGTTAGTATAATAAAGCAAATCACTACTCTAAGTACTGTTGCAAACTAATTCATGTTTTTTAGCATTGTAGCTACTGTAATATAACTTTTTCATGGCTTAATCCATTGATATAAATCGATAGTTTCATCAAAACAAGCAAACTATGCATAAAAAACAGAATCTGTCTAAAACAGAACAGTCTGTAATAATCTGAACATTCACCATACTTCTGATACTTGAAAAATTCTACTAAACAATTTGTATAGAAAGACAGTGCAAAAAGAATCAGAACCATTTGACGTTCCAGTAAAAAAAATGTAAAATCACGCACTACAACCAAAGTTTCTGTCCTGCACCGTACAAACCAACAAGCAAAGTAAGCATCCTAAAGGCAAACCTTGGCACATTATTTTTATAATACAATGGAATTGTACAAGGAGATAATTATTTTTGTTGAAAAATTTCTGTAATTAACATTCACAAAGTTTCCATGGGCATGAACAAAGTTCAAGGACGTCCCCCACTTTCACAATGCTCGTCTATCTCACTTTCACTTTTCTTTTTGAAAAGTTTAGGGTTCCCCTCTTTATTTTTTTGTTTTTAAACTATACGAAAGCACTGAACAGAAATAAATGACTCTCTAAAACTTCCAGGTTGTCTCCCTGGCAGCGCTTTCTTTAAAGCCATTAAGCTAGGCATATAGTGCTCAAGTAATGGATCCACCCGGATACCAAGGTATATCAAAGCCAATTTTAATTAAAAATGATTTGGCATTTAGAAGTGAGCACAAGGTAACATATATCAAGTAATAACGAAGTCTAACTCTCTTCCTATGCATCGGCATGTCATAAAAGAACAATTCACGCACACATAGTAAAGGCTAATGCATAGTATAAACAGTTTCTTGCAATTTTATCGTATTGGAAACATAGAGAGGTGGAGATATAGTTCATCTCTCATAATAATTGCAAGTAGGAGCAGAAAGCACATGCATATTATATCTATCAAAATCATCATGTGTAGGAGTAAAAGGCAACCCATCAATATAATCCTTAATAAGGGTAAACTTCTCCGATATAGTGTAGTTGGGAGAACTCAAAAAGATAATAGGACTATCATGTGTGGGTGTAATAGCAACAATTTCATGTTTAACATAAGGAACTATAGCAAGTTCATCTCCATAAGCATAATTTATATTGGCATCTTGGCCACAAGCATAGCAAGCATCATCAAAAAGGGATATTTCAAAAGAATCAACGGGATCATAGCAATTATCATAGCATTCATCCTTCGGTAAGAATGAAGGGAAATTAAACAATGTATGAGTTGAAGAGTTACTCTCATTAGAAGGTGGGCACAGGTGATCAATCTGCTCTTCCTCCTTTTGTTCTTCTCTCTCCTCCTCATCTTTTTCATCCAATGAGCTCACAATTTCATCAATTTCTTCTTCCATAGATTCCTGCAAAATATTAGTCTCTTCTGGGACAGCGGAGACTTCCTCAATAAACGCATCAATATCGGAATTGTATTCATAATTCTTATAACAATATTTAAGGATAGCTAAATTTTCAGGTCTGTAGACAACATCATAAAGATTTTCATATTCTTTGAACATAGATTCAATTTCATAAGCACCCATAAAAGCAACAAATTCTTCTATTTGTTCCACATCATAATAGTCATATATACCTCTAGCATAAGAAGCCAAAGTTTCATTATCATTAAATTTGCATAAAAAGGGAATGTGTGGAGCCTTCATCCTAGAGCAACAAGTATAATCATATCTCAAGCATAGTTGCCTAGCATACCATTTCAACATATAAATTTGATCCCATAATAGTTTCCCTTTTAGAGTCAAGCGATAATCCCTAAAGTATTCACGTTGATCCAACGTGTCTCCCATTACCAAATTGAATGGGGTTTTCCCTGGATTATCAAAGTAGTACATAATATCTGTCACATAACGAGCATCGAGGGTTTTAGGAGGTTCCTCATCTCCATGAGCAGCAAGTACACCTAATTTTTTTGGTATTTCGTGACTAAAGATAAAGAACAACTAAGTGTTGGGGAACGTAGTAATCTCAAAAAATTTCCTACGCACACGCAAGATCATGGTGATGCATAGCAACAAGAGGGGAGAGTGTTGTCTATGTACCCTCGTAGACCGTTCACGGAAGAGTTATATCAACGCGGTTGATGTAGTCGTACGTCTTCACATCCGACCGATCCAAGTACCGAAAGCACGACACCTCCGAGTTCTGCACACGTTCGGCTCGGTGACGTCCTCACCTTCTCGATCCAGCAAGAGGGGCGAAGTAGTAGATGAGTTCCGGCAGCACGACGGCGTGGTGACGGTGTTGGTGAAGAACAATCTCCGCAGGGCTTCGCCTAAGCACTACGAAAACTATGACGGAGGATAAACTAGAGGGGACGGGGTTGCCGGCACACGGCTTGGTGTTTCTTGATGTCTCTTTGGTGCTAGCCCTACCCCTCTATTTATATGTTGAGCCCTGGGGTCGAAACTTGGAGTAAAAGCATCCTCAAAGTAGGTTTCACCCGAAAGGCAAGAGTCCTTCTCGGACTCCAGGGCTAGATGCCAGGGTTCCCGGCGTCTACCCCCTAGACGCTAGGGTTCCTGGCGTCTAGCCTCTGGTCTCCGCAAAACTTCCTTTTGCACTTTCCAAAAGCCTCGTTGGCTTTCCCCTTTGGCCCAGATAAACTGTTCTCGTGCCCAAACATTTCAGGAAACATCCGGAACCCTTCCGGAGATCAAACACTACTATCCCATATATCAAACTTTATCTCCGGACCATTCCAGAGTTCCTCGTCATGTCCGTGATCTCATCCCGGACTCCGAACAACATTCGGTCATCAACATACATAACTCATATAGTACTATATCGTCAACGAACGTTAAGCGTGCGGACCCTACGGGTTCGAGAACTATGTAGACATGACCGAGACACCTCTCTGGTCAATAACCAATAGCGGGACCTGGATGCCCATATTGGCTCCTACATATTCTACGAAGATCTTTATCGGTCAGACCGCATAACAACATACGTTGTTCCCTTTGTCATCGGTATGTTACTTGCCCGAGATTCGATCGTCGGTATCTCAATACCTAGTTCAATCTCGTTACCGGCAAGTCTCTTTACTCGTTCCGTAATACATCATCCCACAACTAACTCATTAGTTGCAATGCTTGCAAGGCTTAAGTGATGTGCATTACCGAGAGGGCCCAGAGATGCCTCTCCGACAATCGGAGTGACAAATCCTAATCTCGAAATACGCCAACCCAACAAGTACCTTCGGACACACCTGTAGAGCACCTTTATAATCACCCAGTTACGTTGTGACGTTTGGTGGCACACAAAGTGTTCCTCCGATAAACGGGAGTTGCATAATCTCATAGTCATAGGACATGTATAAGTCATGAAGAAAGCAATAGCAACAAACTAAACGATCAAGTGCTAAGCTAACGGAATGGGTCAAGTCAATCACATCATTCTCCTAATGATGTGATCCCGTTAATCAAATGACAACTCATGTCTATGGTTAGGAAACATAACCATCTTTGATCAATGAGCTAGTCAAGTAGAGGCATACTAGTGACACTCTGTTTGTTTATGTATTCACACATGTATTATGTTTCCGGTTAATACAATTCTAGCATGAATAATAAACATTTATCATGATATGAGGAAATAAATAATAACTTTATTATTGCCTCTAGGGCATATTTCCTTCAGTCTCCCACTTGCACTAGAGTCAATAATCTAGTTCACATCGCCATGTGTTTTAATACCAATAGTTCACATCACCATGTGATTAACACCCATAGTTCACATCGACATGTGACCAACACCCAAAGGGCTTACTAGAGTCAATAATCTAGTTCACATCGCTATGTGATTAACACCCAAAGAGTACTAAGGTGTGATCATGTTTTGCTTGTGAGAGAAGTTTAGTCAACGGGTCTGCCACATTCAGATCCGCATGTATTTTGCAAATTTCTATGTCAACAATGCTCTGCACGGAGCTACTCTAGCTAATTGCTCCCACTTTCAACATGTATCCAGATTGAGACTTTGAGTCATCTGGATCAGTGTCAAAACTTTCATCCATGTAACCCTTTACGACCAACCTTTTGTCACCTCCATAATCGAGAAACATATCCTTATTCCACTAAGGATAATTTTGACCAATGTCCAGTGATCTACTCCTAGATCACTATTGTACTCCCTTGCCAAACACAGGGCAGGGTATACAATAGGTCTGGTACACAACATGGCATACTTTATAGAACCTATGGCTGAGGCATAGGGAATGACTTTCATTCTCTCTCTATATTCTGCCGTGGTCGGGTTTTGAGTCTTACTCAGTTTCACACCTTGTAACACAGGCAAGAACTCTTTCTTTGACTGTTCCATTTTGAACTACTTCAAAATCTTGTCAAGGTATGTACTTATTGAAAAAACTTATCAAGCGTCTTGATCTATCTCTATAGATCTTGATGCTCAATATGTAAACAGCTTCACCGAGGTCTTTCTTTGAAAAACTCCTTTCAAACATTCCTTTATGCTTTGCAGAATAATTCTACATTATCTCCGATCAACAATATGTCATTCACATATACTTATTAGAAATTCTGTAGTGCTCCCACTCACTTTCTTGTAAATATAGGCTTCACTGCAAGTCTGTATAAAACTATATGCTTTGATCAACTTATCAAAGCGTATATTCCAACTCCGAGATGCTTGCACCAGTCCATAGATGGATCGCTAGAGCTTGCATATTTTGTTAGTACCTTTAGGATTGACAAAACCTTCTGGTTGCATCATATACAACTCTTCTTTAATAAATCCATTAAACAATGCAGTTTTGTTTGTCCATTTGCCAGATTTCATAAAATGCGGCAATTGCTAACATGATTCGGACAGACTTAAGCATAGATACGAGTGAGAAACTCTCATCGTAGTCAACACCTTGAACTTGTCGAAAACCTTTTTGCGACAATTCTAGCTGTGTAGATAGTAACACTACTATCAGCGTCTGTCTTCCTCTTGAAGATCCATTTAATCTCAATGGCTCGCCGATCATTGGGCAAGTCAATCAAAGTCCATACTTTGTTCTCATACATGGATCTCATCTCAGATTTCATGGCCTCAAGCCATTTCGCGGAATCTAGGCTCATCATCGCTTCCTCATAGTTTGTAGGCTCGTCATGGTCAAGTAACATGATCTCCAGAACAGGATTACCGTACCACTCTGGTGCGGATCTCACTCTGGTTTACCTACAAGGTTCGGTAGTAACTTGATCTGAAGTTACATGATCATCATCATTAGCTTCCTCACTAATTGGTGTAGTAGTCACAGGAACAGATTTCTGTGATGAACTACTTTCCAATAAGGGAGCAGGTACAATTTACCTCATCAAGTTCTACTTTCCTCCCACTCACTTCTTTCAAGAGAAACTCCTTCTCTAGAAAGGATCCATTCTCAGCAATGAATATCTTGCCTTCGGATCTGTGATAGAAGGTGTACCCAACATTTTCTTTTGGGTATCCTATGAAGACGCACTTCTCCGATTTGGGTTTGAGCTTATCAGGTTGAAACTTTTTCACATAAGCATTGCAACCTCAAACTTTAAGAAATGACAGCTTAGGTTTCTTGCCAAACCATAGTTCATACGGTGTCGTCTCAACGGAGTTAGATGGTGCCCTATTTAACGTGAATGTAGCTGTCTCTAATGCATAACCTCAAAACTATAGTTGTTAATCGGTAAGAAACATCATATATTGCACTATATCCAATAATAGTACGGTTATGATGTTCGGACACACCATTATGCTGTGGTGTTCCAGGTGGCACGATTTTGTGAAACTATTCCACATTGTTTTAATTGAAGACCAAACTCGTAACTCAAATATTTGTCTCTGCGATCAAATCTTAGAAACTTTATTTTCTTGTCACGATGATTTTCCACTTCACTCTAAAGTTTTTGAACTTTTCAAATGTTTCAGACTTATGTTTCATCAAGTAGATATACCCATATCTGCTCAAATCATCTGTGAAGGTCAGAAAATAACGATACCCGCCGTGAGCCTCAATATTCATCGGACTGCATACATCAGTATGTATTATTTCCAATAAGTTAGTTGCTTGCTCCATTGTTCCGGAGAACGGAGTCTTAGTCATCTTGCCCATGAGGCACGGTTCGCAAGCATCAACTTATTCATAATCAAATGATTCCAAAAGCCCATCAACATGGATTTTCTTCATGCGCTTTACACCAATATGACCTAAACGGCAGTGCCACAAATAAGTTGCACTATCATTATTAACTTTGCATCTTTTCGCTTCAATATTATGAGAATGTGTATCACCACGATCGAGATCCAACAAACCATTTTCATTGGGTGTATGACCATAGAGGTTTTATTCATGTAAACAGAACAACAATTTATTCTCTTACTTGAATGAATAACCGTATTGCAATAAACATGATCAAATCATATTCATGCTCAACGCAAACACCAAATAACACTTATTTAGGTTCAACACTAATCCCGAAAGTATAGGGAGTGTGCGATGATGATCATATCAATCTTGGAACCACTTCCAACACACATCGTCACTTCACCCTTAACTAGTCTTTGTTCATTCTGCAACTCCTGTTTCGAGTTACTACTCTTAGCAACTGAATCAGTATAAAATACCGAGGGGTTTCTACGAACACTAGTAAAATACACATCAATAATCTGTATATCAAATATACCTTTGTTCACTTTGCCATCCTTCTTATCCGCCAAATACTTGAGGTAGTTCCGCTTCCAGTGACCAGTCCCTTTGCAATAGAAGCACTTAGTCTTAGGCTTAGGACCAGACTTGGGCTTCTTCACTTGAGCAGCAACTTGCTTGTCGTTCTTCTTGAAGTTCCCTTTCTTTCCCTTGCCCTTTTCTTGAAACTAGTGCTCTTGTTAATCATCAACACTTGATGCTCTTTCTTGATTTCTACCTTCGTCGATTTCATCATCATGAGAAGCTCGGGAATCGTTTTCATCATCCCTTGCATACTATAGTTCATCACGAAGTTCTACTAACTTGGTGATGGTGACTAGAGAATTCTGTCGATCACTATTTTATCTGAAAGATTAACTCCCACTTGATTCAAGCGATTGTAGTACCCAGACAATCTGAACACATGCTCACTGCTTGAGCTATTCTCCTGCATCTTTTAGCTATAGAACTTGTTGGAGACTTCATATCTCTCAACTCGGGTATTTGCTTGAAATATTAACTTCAAATCCTGGAACATCCATATGCCATGACGTTCAAAACGTCTTTGAAGTCCCGATTCTAAGCTGTTAAGCATGGTGCACTAAACTATCAAGTAGTCGTCATATTGAGCTAGCCAAACGTTCATGATGTCTGCATCTGCTCCTGCAATAGGTCTATCACCTAGCGGTGCATTAAGGACATAATTCTTCTGTGCAGCAATGAGGATAAACCTCAGATCATGGATCCAATCCACATCATTGCTACTAACATCTTTCAACTTAGTTTTCTCTAGGAACATATCAAAAAATAAAACAGGGGAGCTAAATGTGAGCTATTGATCTACAACATAGATATGCTAATACTACCAGGACTAAGTTCATGATAAATTTAAGTTCAATTAATCATATTACTTAAGAACTCCCACTTAGAAAGACATCCCTCTAATCTTCTAAGTGATCACGTGATCCAAATCAACTAAACCATAACTGATCATCACGTGAAATGGAGTAGTTTTCAATGGTGAACATCACTATGTTGATCATATCTACTATATGATTCACACTCGACCTTTTGGTCTCAGTGTTCCGAGGCCATATCTGCATATGCTAGGCTCGTCAAGTTTAACCTGAGTATTCTGCGTGTGCAAAAACTGGCTTACACCCGTTGTAGATGGACGTAGAGCTTATCACACCCGATCATCACGTGGTGTCTGGGCACGATGAACTTTGGCAACGGTGCATACTCAGGGAGAACACTTTTATCTTGAAATTTAGTGAGAGATCATCTTATAATGCTACCGTCAATCAAAGCAAGATAAGATGCATAAAAGATAAACATCACATGCAATCAATATAAGTGATATGATATGGCCATCATCATCTTGTGCTTGTGATCTCCATCTCCGAAGCACCGTCATGATCACCATCGTCACCGGCGCTACACATTGATCTCCATCATAGCATCGTTGTTGTCTCGCCAATCTTATGCTTCCACGACTATCGCTACCGCTTAGTGATAAAGTAAAGCATTACAACGCAATTGCATTGCATACAATAAAGCGACAACCATATGGCTCTTGCCAGTTGCCGATAACTCGGTTACAAAACATGATCATCTCATACAATAAAATTTAGCATCATGTCTTGACCATATCACATCACAACATGCCCTGCAAAAACAAGTTAGATGTCCTCTACTTTGTTGTTGCAAGTTTTACGTGGCTGCTACGGGCTTAGCAAGAACCGTTCTTACCTACGCATCAAAACCACAATGATAGTTTGTCAAGTTGATGATGTTTTAACCTTCGCAAGGACTGGGCGTAGCCACACTTGGTTCAACTAAAGTTGGAGAAACTGACACCCGCCAGCCACCTGTGTGCAAAGCACGTTGGTAGAACCAGTCTCGCGTAAGCGTACGCGTAATGTCGGTCTGGGCCGCTTCATCCAACAATACCGCCGAACCAAAGTGTGACATGCTGGTAAGCAGTATGACTTATATCGCCCACAACTCACTTGTGTTCTACTCGTGCATATGACATCTACGCATAAAACCTGGCTCTGATACCACTGTTGGGGAACGTAGTAATTTCAAAAAAATTCCTACGCACACACAAGATCATGGTGATGCATAGCAACAAGAGGGGAGAGTGTTGTCTACGTACCCTCGTAGACCGTTCGCGGAAGAGTTATATCAACACGGTTGATGTAGTCGTACGTCTTCACGTCCGACCGATCCAAGTACCGAAAACACGGCACCTCCGAGTTCTGCACACGTTCGGCTCGGTGATGTCCTCGCCTTCTCGATCCAGCAAGAGGGGCGAAGTAGTAGATGAGTTCCGGCAGCACGACGGCGTGGTGACGGTGTTGGTGAAGAACAATCTTCGCAGGGCTTCGCCTAAGCACTACGAAAACTATGACGGAGGATAAACTAGAGGGGACGGGGTTTCCGGCACACGGCTTGGTGTTTCTTGATGTCTCTTTGGTGCTAGACCTACCCCTCTATTTATATGTTGAGCCCTGGGGTCAAAACTTGGAGTAAAAGCCTCCTCAAAGTCGGTTTCACCCGAAAGGCAAGAGTCCTTCTCGGATTCCAGGGCTAGACGCCAGGGTTCCCGGCATCTACCCCCTAGACGCCAGGGTTCCTGGCGTCTAGCCTCTGGTCTCCGCAAAAATTCCTTTTGCACTTTCCAAAAGCCTCGTGGGCTTTCCCCTTTGGCCCAGATAAAGTGTTCTTGTGCCCAAACATTTCGGGGAACATCCGGAACCCCTTCCGGTGAATTCCGGAACCCTTCCGGAGATCAAACACTACTATTCCATATATCAAACTTTATCTCCGGACCATTCCAGAGTTCCTCGTCATGTCCGTGGTCTCATCCCGGACTCCGAACAACATTCGGTCATCAACATACATAACTCATATAGTACTATATCGTCAACGAACGTTAAGCGTGCGGACCCTACGGGTTCGAGAATTATGTAGACATGACCGAGACACCTCTCTGGTCAATAACCAATAGCGGGACCTGGATGCCCATATTGGCTCCTACATACTCTACGAAGATCTTTATCGGTCAGACCGCATAACAACATACGTTGTTCCCTTTGTCATCGGTATGTTACTTGCCCAAGATTTGATCGTCGGTATCTCAATACCTAGTTCAATCTCGTTACCAGCAAGTCTCTTTACTCGTTCCGTAATACATCATCCCGCAACTAACTCATTAGTTGCAATGCTTGCAAGGCTTAAGTGATGTGCATTACCGAGAGGGCCCAGAGATACCTCTCCGACAATCAGAGTGACAAATCCTAATCTCGAAATACGCCAACCCAACAAGTACCTTCGGAGACACCTGTAGAGCACCTTTATAATCACCCAGTTACGTTGTGATGTTTGGTGGCATACAAAGTGTTCCTCCGGTAAACGGGAGTTGCATAATCTCATAGTCATAGGAACATGTATAAGTCATGAAGAAAGCAATAGCAACAAACTAAACGATCAAGTGCTAAGCTAACGGAATGGGTCAAGTCAATCACATAATTCTCCTAATGATGTGATCCTGTTAATTAAATGACAACTCATGTCTATGGTTAGGAAACATAACCATCTTTGATCAACGAGCTAGTCAAGTAGAGGCATACTAGTGACACTCTGTTTGTCTATGTATTCACACATCTATTATGTTTGCGGTTAATACAATTCTAGCATGAATAATAAACATTTATCATGATATAAGGAAATAAATAATAACTTTATTATTGCCTCTAGGGCATATTTCCTTCACTAAGAACATCAAATAAAATTTACTTAGTGATAAAGCAAACAAGCACACACGAGAATATTCACCCCACGCTATTGCTCCCCGGCAACGGCGCCAAAAGAAGGTCTTGATAACCCACAAGTAGATGGGATCGCAACAGTTTTCGATAAGTAAGAGTGTGGAACCCAACAAGGAGCTAAAGGTAGAACAAATATTCCCTCAAGTTCTATCGACCACCGATACAACTCTACGCACACTTGAGGTTCGCTTTACCTAGAACAAGTATGAAACTAGAAGTACTTTGTAGGTGTTGTTGGATAAGTTTGCAAGATAATAAATATTACGTAAATAAAAAGTAGGGGCTGTTTAGATAAAGACATAACTAAGTTAGTTTTAGTAAAGAGCTTTTTGTTACGAGAAAGTTATTTATCCCTAGGCAATCGATAACTAGACCAATAATCATTATTACAATTTTATATGAGGGAGATGCATAAGCTAATATACTTTCTCTACTTGGATCATATGCACTTATGATTGGAACTCTAGCAAGCATCCACAACTACTAAAGATCATTAAGGTAAAACCCAACCATAGCATTAAAGCATCAAGTCCTCTTTATCCCATACGCAACAACCCCCTTACTCGAGTTTGTGTTTCAGTCACTCACGCAACCCACTATAAGCAAATCATGAACATATTGCAACACCCTACAGTGGGGATACCTCATGCTTGCGGGACACGGACAGCACCATAGGACATCACCAATAATAAAACATGCAACTCAAACCAATCTTGATCATCAAATAGCCCATAGGACAAAACGGATCTACTCAAACATCATATGATAGCCATACATCATTGGGAAATAATATATAGCGTTGAGCACCATGTTTAAGTAGAGATTACAGCGGGTAAAAGAGAGGTTACACCGCTGCATAGAGGGGGGAAGAGTTGGTGATGATGGCGGTGAAGTTGTTGGTGAAGATTGCGGTGATGATGATGGCCACGGCAATGTTCCGGCGCCACCGGAAGAGAAGGGGAGAGGGGGCCCCTTCGTATTCTTCTTCCTTGACCTCCTCCCTAGATGGGAGAAGGGTTTCCCCTCTGGTCCTTGGCCTCCATGGCGTGGGAGGGGCGAGAGCCCCTCCGAGATTGGATCTGTCTCTCTGTCTCTCTCTGTTTATGCCTTCTCAAATTCTACCCTTTCACCGTTTCTTATATTCCCGGAGATCCGTAACTCCGATTGGGCTGAAATTTTAACACGATCTCTATCCGGATATTAGCTTTCTTGCAGCGAAAGAAGGGCACCAACCACCTTACGGGGTGGCCACGAGGGTCAGGGGTGCGCCCAGGGGGTGGGGCGCGCCCCCCTGCCTCGTGCCTCCCTCGGGCACCGTCTCGCGTGGACTTTTCCCCAAAAATCATATATATTCCAAAAAAAATCTTTGTCAGTTTTTATCCCTTTGGACTCCGTTTGATATGGATATTCCGTGAAACAAAAAAACATGCAACAAACAGGAACTGGCACTGGGCGCTGGATCAATATGTTAGTCCCAAAAATAGTATAAAAAGTTGCCAAAAGTATATGAAAGTTGTAGAATATTGGCATGGAACAATCAAAAATTATAGATACGACGGAGACGTATCATGTCCCCCATAGGGGATGTCAAGATGACGCCAACCCCTAGTCCGGCTAGCATTTTAGAGCCATGGAAGTACATGATCCAGTTGGAGTATGAACTATACTCTTTAGGGAGCTCGGCCTCTGTCCACTCGGCGACGAAGTCGGCCAACACCTGAGATTTAATAGCTTGGCGTGGCTTGTATGTTATGTCAAACGGTAAGAGCTCAATAGCCCACTTGGCTATGCGGCTGGTGGCATCCTTGTTGTTTATAATGTCGTTAAGTGGTACTTCAGATGCCAGCGTGATCGAGCACTCTTGAAAATAGTGTCAGAGTTTTCGGGATGCCATGAAGACCATGTAAGCTATCTTTTGGTAGTGAGGGTATCAAGATTTGCATGGTGTAAGGACCTCCGATACGCAATACACTTGTTTTTGGATGGGGAATTTATGTCCCTCTTCCCCTCGCTCGACGATGAGTACGGCGCTCACTACCTGGTGAGTTGCAGAGATATAAAGCAGCATGGGCTCACCAACACTTGGGGCGGCTAGGATTGGATTGCCTGCTTATAAGGTTTTTATTTCTTCCAATCCGGTTGTGGCCGCTTTCGTCCATTCAAATTTGTCGGTGCGTCTGAGCAGTCTATAGAGTGGTAATGTTTTTTCTCCTAATCTGGAGATAACGCGGCTCAAGGACGCTATGCACCCTGCTTTGGAACTGTTTTAGGTTTGTTGGCGTATCCAATTGCGACAAGGCTTGGATTTTGGTTGGGTTTGCTTCGATTCCTCTATGGGAGACAATGAACCCGAGTAGCTTTCCAGCTGGAACGCCGAAGATGCATTTTTTCGGATTGAGCCGTATGTCGTATGTTCGGAGGTTGTCAAATGTGAGGCGGAGATCATCCACCAATGATTCGACGTGTTTAGTCTTGATGACCACGTCGTCCACATATGCTTCAACTGTCTTGTCGATTTGTTTTTCCAAGCATGTTTGAATCATGCGTTGGTAAGTAGCACTAGCCTTTTTAAGCCCAAAAGGCATAGTGTTGAAACAAAAAGGCCGATACAGGGTGACGAACGCCATTGCGGCCTAGTCAGACTCCTTCATTTTAATCTGATGGTATCTGGAGTAAGCGTGGAGGAAACACAATGAATCGTGTCTCGCGGTCGCATCAATGATCTGGTCAATGCGGGGCAATAGGAAAGGGCCTTTAGGGCAAGCCTTATTGAGGTCCTTGAAATCGACACAAAGGCGCCAAGATTTATCCTTCTTTGGCACCATGACTAAGTTGGCTAGCCAATCCGGGTGTTCGATTTCTCTGATGAACCCGGCCTCGAGTAGTTTGGCTAGACTGGGTTCAAAAAATCGCCACAGTATTTGCTTGACTGGTTTGAACCCTTTGATTATGTTAAGGCTGTGTTCGGCCAGTCTGCGTGGGATCCCGGGCATGTCCGAAGGGTGCCAGGCAAAGATATACCAATTTTCACGTAGGTACGCACGTAAGGAGACATCTACCGTCAGATCCAAATGTGCTCCGATGGACGCTGTTTTATTAGGATCCGTCGGGTGCACTTGAAATTTAAGTATTTCATCTGCTGGCTTGAAAGAGGTGGATTTAGGTCTCTTATCGAGGATCACATCATCCTTGTCCACCGTGGATCAGAGGGTGGTTAATTCTTTGGCCGCAAAGGCTTTGGAGAGTGCCTCAAGGGCCAAGGATGTGAGTTTTTTTTTGCATGGAGTGCTTTATCCGGATCACTCGTGACTGTGATTATTCCATTGGGCCCTGGCATTTTAAGCTTCATGTACCTGTAATGGGGTACGGCTTGGAAGCGTAAAAAAGCGCCCCGCCCAAGAAGGGTGTGGTATGAGAAACTCCTCCGACCTATAATCTTCATGTGTGTTGAATACTATGTCAAGCTTAATTCTCACAAACATCATGCTTCTAGACTGGGGATGATGCCTCGAAAGGTGGTACCGCTTTGCTCGATGCGTGTTCGATCGAATTGCATTTTATCGAGCGTGTCCTCGTAGATAAGGTTAAGCCCACTACAGACGTCCATGAGCACTTTAGTAAGTCGAAAGTCGTCCACAATTGGGTTTAGAACTAAAGCGGTGGGTGCTCGGACTGATCGGGCCCTTGCTTCATCGTCATCAGTGAAGGTTATTGCCGCGTCGTTCCATGGGCTCACTGCGGTTACTTGGTGGACTTCGGCGAGGTCGCGGAGTGCCCTCTTACACCGATTATTTGAAGAGAAAGTCTCGAAGACTGTAAGGATGTTAAAATCGTCATCCTCCAGAGAATGCTTCTCTAGAGTGGAGGTGGTGAGCATGGCCTCGCCACTTTTAGCTACCTGCTGGAGTACCCAACATGCTCGAAGGCTGTGAGTTGAGTCAGTTCTCAGCGTCGCATGAACCAGACAGGGCTTGTCGAGGAGTTCGTCAAGAATGGACCTGTATCCCGTAAAAGGTTTGCTTTTCCTACCGACGTGCTTATGGTCGGATGCCTCGTAAGGGTGTATCCGTTTTTCCCGGGCAGTGCACTGCTTAAAGGCAGCATGTTCCAATTGGGTTTTCTAGGCCTTCCAAGTGCTTTCCATCGCGCAGTACTTCCGTACTACATGTGATAGTTCCGTGAAACTCTAAATGTGACGGCGGTTGAGGGCATTCCAAATTCCCTCGTCAGTACAATTGCGATGAAAGACCGAGACTGCGTCGTCATCACATCAATCTTTGATATTGTTTTTGACAAGTAGGAACCTGGCCCAAAAGTGATGGACCATTTCCTGAGGTTGTTGCCATACATACATCACATCATATATGTCTGGAGGGCCTGAATTACTTGGGGAGTATTGATTGTGGTGGGTGGGTGGGCTAAAACTCAAATCTCGACCCAAAATTGTATCCGGAGCTTGTAAAATCTCTGAGGTTACCAGTTCGGGAAGATCCACGTGCTCTCCGGACCCTATGTCCGGCCCTGAGTTTGAGGGATGCGAAGTCTCATCCAAGGGGAGGGTGTCCGACTCAAGGGGTTCAGAGATCCGAACATAGCTGGTCTTTAACTTAGGGGAAGAAGTATTTTCTGCCCGTTCCTCGACGACCGCTACCAAGTGGGTGATCGACGGGAGATTGATTTCCCTCTGGTCAGGTTTAAGCCCGATCCGATCATAGTCTGTTGAAAGCCCCAGGCGGCGATGCGATCTAGCAGCTCATTTAAGGACGAGATGTCCGCCGGGTCCATCTTTTCAGAGTATTCGAGATCGATGCGGGGGTGGTGCTTGGCGATCGCGGGGGACGATGTCGGCTTAATGGCCATGCAGGCACCCATGGTGAAACCGCTGAGCTGGAGGACCTGTCCTGAAGTTAGGCTCCTTCCATAAGTGATATTGTTATTGATGATAGGGCGAGCCATGGATCACTTTACGTGACTACACAGCAGAGTTCTCAATGAAAGCACCAATGTCGGTGTCAAAACCGGCAGATCTCGGGTAGGGGAGCCCAAGCTGTGAGTCTAAGGATCAATGGTAACAAGGGACAATGGGGACACATTTACCCAGGTTCGGGCCCTCTTTAAGGAGGTAAAACTCTACGTCCTACTTCATTGTATTCGATGAGTATAGGGGTTACAAGAGTTGATGTACCTCGAGATCATAATGGCTAAACCCTAGCTGTCTAGCCTATGATTGTTTTGATAGCCTCTACGGACTAACCCCTCCGGAGGGGCCTAGGGTTGTACAGAGTCGGTTTACAAGGGAAAGAAATAGTATATCCAGACACCAAACTTGCCGTCCACGCATATAGGAGTCCTACCCGGACATGGGGGATAGTCTTATGTTTTATCTTCACGGCCCATCAGTCCAGCCCATATTGGATTGACTGGACACTCGAGGACCCCCTAATCCAGGACTCCCTCAACTACGAATACCTTTAATATCTTTAGGGCATGGTGTCGGTTTCAAAATCGGCCGATCTCGGGTACAGGGTCCCGAACTGTGCGTCTGAGGATCGAAGGACACAGGAGACAAGGGTGACCAATGTTTACCCAGGTTCAGGCCCTCTTAATGGACATAAAACCCTACATCCTTCTTGTTGTATTTGATGAGTATGGGGGTTAAAAGAGTCGATCTACCTCGAGATCGTAATGGCTGAAACCCTAGATGTCTAGCCTATGCGATTTGTGATAGCCTCTACGGACTAAACCCTCCGGTTTATATAGACACCGGGGGGGGGGGTCAAGGGTTGTACAGAAGTCGGTTTACAGAGAAAGGAAATAATACATCCAAACGCTAGGCTTGCTATCCATGCAAAGGAGAGTCCCATCCAGACACCGGGAAAGGTCTTTGTCGGTGTCAAAACCGGCGGATCTCGGGTAGTGGGTACCGAACTGTGCGTCTAGGCCGGATGGTAACAGGAGGTAGGGAACACGATGTTTTACCCAGGTTCGGGCCCTCTTGATGGAGGTAAAACCCTACGTCCTGCTTGATTAATATTGATGATATGGGTAGTACAAGAGTAGATCTACCACGAGATCAAGGAGGCTAAACCCTAGAAGCTAGCCTATGGTATGATTGTTGTATATGGAATTGATTGCCTACGGACTAGAACCCTCCGGTTTATATAGACACCGGATAGGGTTAGGGTTACATAGAGTCGGTTACAATGGTAGGAGATCTTGAATATCCGCATCGCCAAGCTTGCCTTCCACGCCAAGGAAAGTCCCATCCGGACACGGGACGAAGTCTTCAATCTTGTATCTTCATAGTCCAGGAGTCCGGCTGAAGGTATAGTCTGGCTATCCGAACACCCCCTAATCCGGGACTCCCTCAGTAGCCCCTGAACCTGGCTTCAATGACGACGAGTCCGGCGCGCAAATTGTCTTCGGCATTGCAAGGCGGGTTCCTCCTCCAAGTCCTTCATAGAAGATTGTAAACACCAAGAGTAGTGTCCGGCTCTGCAAAATAAGCTTCCACATATTGCCATAGAGAGAATAATATTAACACAAATCAAATCTGCTGACGTATTCCGCAGTGCGTCAACACACTACAGCCAAGTCCTTTACTTGAATCGATTTCACTTTTCCACCTCAGCGTGTTTTGCGAGGCAGTTTCCTTGGCACGTCTTGTCAAAGCAGAGATCGTGTGCCCCCTTTGGGATTCTCATCAATACGGACGTGGGTAACCCAATCGTGCCCGTTAGCATGTTTTCTCGATTAAAGGCGAGTCCCAAACGGTTACGGGGAGGGCTCCTGGTATTCAACCTCTTATAAAGAGACCAGGGCCTTACTCCTTTTCTCCAATCCCAAAACGAGTTTGCCCATCGCCTCGAGTTCCAACACCCTAGGCTCCAGATTCCGGGCGCCTCAGACCTTCGACAATGTCCGGTTCCGACCTTCAAGGCCGATGGATGCCCTCCTCTGTCACGGAGGAGGACGTGCTAAAGTTGAGAGAGGCTAAGTTCTTGACCGCCGAAATTTCGCACAGGTTGCCTGCTCAAGGGCAGGCTATCCCCAGTCCCCAGCCCGGTGAGAGCGTAGTGTTCGTGTCTCACTTCCTTCGGGGGTTAGGCTTCCCGATGGATCCCTTTGTGAGGGGACTACTGTTTTATTACGGGATGGAATTTCACGACTTAGCTCCGGAGTCCATCCTCCATATCTCCTCGTTTATCGTTGTATGCGAAGCGTTCCTCCGTGTTACCCCTCACTTCGGATTATGGCTCAAGACTTTCAAAGTGGAGCCGAAGATGATCAAGGGATGGCACGCAGAGTGCGGAGGCGCTGTTATAAGCAAAAATGCTAATGCTCCATGGCCCGAGGGCTCTTTTAAAGAGGAGCTAGGCTTGTGGCAACGAGAGTGGTTCTATATCACCACTCCCCGGAGCACCAAGTGGGTGGCGCTTCCTGCCTTTCGCTCGGGTCCCCCACCATGGTTAGCATCATGGGTTAACAGAGGGTTAGATTGGGGTTTGCCCAAAGACGTGCCCTTGTTACAGGGCCGCATTAAGGATCTCTTGGAAGGAGACCTCAGCCTGGTCAAGGTGACGCAGGTCATGCTGATTCGCCGAATATTGCCCGGCAAACGTCGCTCCCTTCGCCTGTGGGAGTTTAATCCAGAGGGACCGCGAGCTCTCCAGAATTTCATGGGCGCAACACCCGCGGAGATGTATAAACTGTTCTTCGGATCACGAGAGATGTGTCCGGATTTAACCGAGGACGCAGGCCTAAGCTGCAATCGCCCGGATACTCAAGTAAGCAACCTTGTGCCCGGACCTTCTATCCGTATAATTGTCATAAACTTGCCCCTAAAAGAGCCGTCCTTTTAAGCAGGAGTGGATAGCGAAGGCAAAGCTGATCAGGTGTCTGGCTCCCCTTCCCGAAACCAGGCCGGATCCCGTGCTGGTCAGGATGCTGGAGATAATGCCTTTGGAGGGAAGCAAGGGGGAGGACAAGGAAACTATGTCCTCCTCGAAGGAGGTTGCTCCGAAGGGAGGAACCGACAATTCCTCTCATAAGGGGAAGAAGAGAGCCGCCTCTGATGACCCGGAAACCATGGCCTCGAAGCGGGGGAAAAAATCCTCGTCAGAGGGTCCGACGCTGGGGAGTTCCTCGGCCGGACTACGCCCTCAAGGGGATCAGCCCTCCAGCGAGCCGTAAGTAGAAAAAGATTTTCCTTTTGAGGGATGAGGGAAATCCTTGATTTAGATCTAAGAAGATTAACCGAATTTTTACCCTGTAGCTCGGACCTCAGCCCTTCTCAGTAGAGCTCGTCTTCGGGGGATCTCCTTCCGGAGATGATGGAGAGCGGGATGTCTCCCCCTGCCGTACCGCCTAGCGAGGCGGGCGACCCTGAGGTGTCGTCACGGAGGGTTTCTCCGAATCCGGCAGAGGCGGAAGATAGCTATGTGGCCCCCCGAGGTTTTCTGCGTCCGGCCTTTGAAAGAGGTCGTGGGACAAGTCCGGCACCGTCTGGTGCTCGGCCGGAGGAGCTAAAGATTCTGCTGGGGCGAGCTTCTATCTCGGAGGAGCACCGTGCATTGATGGGCACGGTGATTGAAAGGATCTCATCCGCAGAGAGCGGATTGCATGAGGCCGTCAAAAGTTTACTGACGGGTTTTGAGGTACATTAGATAATGTACACTTTTGTCAGTTGCGCATGAATAAGATGCGCCCTGTGTAGATAGTAGCCCCTGAGACTCTGCGCGTCGTCAAGAAATGACGGCACGCGGAGGATCATAATCCCAGGTCTAAGATGTCACCTTTGAATGTAGGCGGCAGGGTGTCCGGAATCGAGCCGAACTGATGATTTTGCCGAACTAAAGCGGCAACTGGACGTGGCAGATGCCGACATCGCGCTTGTCAACAAGCGGCTTGATGAGGCTCAAGGTATGTAATTCCTTGGGCGACATCAGGTAAGAAGAGTTTTATGCCAGTGTCTTACGATGCGTGTGCTTGACGCAGATGGTGCGGCCGCCGTGGAGAGTCTTAGGGCAAAACTTGCCCGAGCTAAAGAACAAGCCAGAGAAAGTGATGCGGCTACCAAGAAAGCCCTTGAAGAGCTGAGAGCCGAACAGGCTGCTCATTGCCAAAGCAAGGAAGAGATGGCCGAGATGGCCGAAAAGTTAAAGAGTGTTGCAGACCGTTGCAGACTTCTTGAGAAAGAAGACCAGGCGAAACAGACGGACTTAGAGTTATTGGCTTCCAATGCCAAGGACGCGCGCTCTGCGATGAGAGCTGCGAAGGAGGAGCTGCGTCAGGCCGAACAGATTGCGGCTAGAAAGCCCTTTATGCTGTGAAGGAGATTTTGTGATCCGAAGTTTGCTCCGTTGGACCGGATGTGGAGTGTGGAGGATACCTATCTAGATTTGGCAGCGAGTGCTGCTGATGCGACCGAACACTTTTGAGATCAGAAAGATCGCGAAGTGGAAAAGCTTTTCTGGTCGCAGTTTCACAATCCAGAGCGTCCGCTGGCAGTGGACGATCGTTTGGCTCAATGGGCCGAACTGAATAGGTTGTCCGGACTCGCCATGAAGTACGTCATGGGTCATCTGTGGCCGGGGAGATCGGAGCCGAAGAGTTATTTCAGCTTGGTGCAGCAATTCCTTGACGCGGTGCCGCGTATTAATGCAATGAAGAGGTCAGCATGCATAGAGGGCGCAAGGATGGCTCTTGCCCGTGTCAAGACATACTGGGCAGAGATGGAGACCACCATTGTTGCGTCCCGAGATTCGGACAAAAGCCGAGTACCCTCCGAGCACTATTTTCAGGAAGTCCTTGAAGGCGCTCGTGTAATAGAGACGCAGTGCTCGAAAGATGCTATGTTATGATAGCATATGTAATTATAAAGTAATATTTTGATAAACTGTAGTGGCCTTTTTATACTTGTGCCTTCAAGTAATGGGAACACCTCCTGTGCGGCCGTTTTAAGATATATATATATGTATATACAAAATCTGAAAGATGGCAGTCGTTGGCTTCAGCCCCCACGCACATAGTGCGGGGGTGCTCGCAGAAGACGCATTTTCACACTTAACCCAATGTCTTGGTCCTACAAAGGAGGTGATAGCGCAGCGGGCCAGGCAAGCGGACTATAATGCTTTAACACTTTCACTTAGCCATAGTAGCTTGACGGTGAGACTATTTAGGTAGCCCCTTGGTGGCGACTGCGCTCGCCCGAGTTCGGGGCGCGTATGTGCCTGACCAGGAAGCGGCCCTTTGTTAAAGCGGAGGAATCCGATAGATTCCGATAGGTCATCGAGTGGCTGACCGGTCTCACGCTGCATCATGACAGTCAGTTTTCGGCTTTCTCTACTGAGGTGCTCGCCCGGCCGAACTGGGGCACAATCGCAGTAGTTCTCCTGGTGCTACCTTAGCCGATAGAGCGGAACGTAAGGTAGCCGAACTCAGGAGCCGGGCAACCCAACATTTGACCAAAGACATGATTCGGAGCCGATGCATATAATGCCAAAACTCGCGACGCCGAACACTCCCTAAGGTGTTTGGTCTTTATGAGTGCGGGTGAAACAACACTCTTTATTAAAAAAGCCCCTAGTGTCCAGGTACATGCAAAAATTCTGACATGGCCACATGCCAAGACGCCAGCCTCCTCCTTGGTTATATCAGAAAAAACCAGGGGATGTGTAGCAACGAGAGACAGTAAAAAAGGTTTATGCAGGGTCTTAATCTAAAAAGAACCCTTTAGGACGGGTCCCTACTGCACGTCTGCGCCTGTGTCTCCGTTGTGCCGTATCCTGGACGGGCGCCGCACGAAGTTCATTTGTAAAAGAGAGGAACTGAGTTGAAAACGGGTCGTGCCGAAAAAGTTGAAAATAAACAAAGTAAAAAGTAAAATATATAAGATTGAGCTTTATTGTCTCTTATTGTATATGCGTGGAGCCCCTAGTGCGGGGGTATGTGGCCACTAGGCCTGCATCAATGATGATTGTGCACCGAACTCGTCTATCTGCGTTCGTGGTCTTGAATGACCTATTTCGAAGTTTTTTGGCTGGTGAGGCCATTTTGCTGTGGGGCTGTCAAAGCGGCCGCACAGTCCTCTGCTTGGGGAGGCGCACTTTAGTGCTTCCCCTTCAAAGAGATGATGCCTCGTGGACCGGGCATCTTAAGCGTAAGTGATGCATAATGCGGTATTGCGTTAAAGCGAGCGAAAGCTTCACGTCCCAGTAGTGCTTGATAGCGACTTGAGAACGGGACGATATGGAAGGTCAGCTTTTCGCGGCGGAGGTTATCGGCAGAGCCGAATATGACTTCGAGCCGGAGGAAACCCATAGAATGGGTGTCCGGACCAGGTATTACCCCTTGAAAGGAGGTTTTGCTGCGGCGGATTCTTGCTGGGTTTATCCCCATGTGCTGGATTGTATCCTGATATATCAGGTTTAGTCCACTGCCGCCGTCCATAAGGACATTTGAAAACTGGAGTCCGCCAATTATTGGATCGAGTATCAAGGCAGTCCAGCCTACATTCTTGATATTTCTAGAATAATCTAGCTGATCGGTTTTGACAACCAGTGGCAGGACCCTCTGGGGATGGGCCGTGTGGTGCGTACCTTTACGGGCGCCGCACGTTTTGTTATGTGAAGTGAGTTCACTGTTTTTACTTCTTGTGGGAAGTTCTTTTGTTTCCTGGTGCTCTGCTTTTGGGGTTCGTCCTCGTCTTCGCTTGGTGTGTCGAGCCCCTTGTGTTCGGCATGGAGTCTGCCGGATTGTTTGAAAACCCAACAGTCTCTGTGGGTATGGTTAGCAGGCTTCCCGGGAGTACTGTGTATCTGACATATCCTGTCCAGGATTTTATTTAGGTTGGATGGATCGTCCCTGTTGTCCTGGGGGGGGGGGGCAATTTTGCCTAATTTTGTCGTGAGCATTTGAATCCGGCATTGACTGCCGTGCTCTTCGGACTTTTGTCCTTAGTCCAGCGACGGTCCTTGTTGCGTCGCGGTTTTCCATTTCCATCCCTAGTCTCGGATGTACTTGGGTCGCTGGGGCTGCACCTTGCCAACCAGCTGTCCTCCCCTGCACAAAAGCGGGTCATGAGGCTTGTTAGTGCGGCCATTGTTCTTGGCTTTTCTTGGCCGAGGTGTCTGGCGAGCCATTCATCTCGGACGTTGTGCCTGAAAGCTGCTAAGGCTTCGGCGTCCGGACAGTCGACTATCTGATTCTTTTTAGTGAGGAATCTATTCCAGAACTGCCGAGCTGATTCTCTGGGTTGTTGAGTTATGTGACTAGGATCGTCTGCATCCGGAGGGCGGACATAGGTCCCTTGAAAGTTTGCTCGGAAAGCATCCTTGAGCTCTTCCCAGCTTCCAATTGTGTTTTCGGGAAGGCTTTTAAGCCAATGCCGGGCTGGCCCTTTAAGCTTAAGGGGTAAATATTTTATGGCGTGGAGATCATCTCCTCTAGCCATGTGTATGTGGAGGATATAATCCTCGATCCAAACTCCAGGGTCTGTTGTTCCATCATATGCCTCTATGTTTACGGGTTTGAATCCCTCTGGAAATTCATAGTCCAGGACCTCATCGGTGAAACATAGGGGGTGTGCGGCGCCCCTATATTTGGGTGTGCCGGATTCTGATGATGGCTTCATAGCGTTGTTTACGAGAGCTTGCTTTCTTGGCCCATAAATGGACCTGACTGGGCCATGATGCGAATCCTTAAGTGGGTCGCATGCCGATTTAGGTGTGGCGCCGCTTGCCACTTTATGGGGTCGTCTATCCGACCGTGTGGCTTTCTCATTTTTTGAATGCGAGGGCTCTAGGGCCTATTCGTCGAATTCAGGCAGTAGCTTTCTTTTTGGATAGCTTTTAGTGCGGCGACTGTCGCCGTATTTATCTGCGGTACTGATTACTTTGCTCCATCTAATCCGGAGTGCATCTTCCGCTGTTTTTAGCTTCCGCTTCTGCTTTTTTAGGCTGCGTGCAGTTGCAACGAGCCTCTCGTGGAGATTCTTCTGCTCCATAGGTTTATCCGGCGTGAGGTCGTCTGGAATGATGTTTTCGCCGGAGGAGGGATGTTCGGTTTCTCTGTCCGTGTTGCCCTGTTCGGACGGTTGCTCTAAGGCCTGCTCGTCGTCTACCGGCTCGTCCTGCTCTATGGCTGGGTTTTTGTCGAGGCGGGGCTTGGGTCGGCGTTTACGCCGACGTTTTGATTGCTTTTCGGGGGGTCGATCTCCAGTCCCATCCCCTTTTTCCTCGTTGTTGCTTCCTTTAGGGGTATCCACCATGTACACATCGTGAGATGAGGTGGCTGTCCAATGCCCTATGGGCGTTGGTTCGTCGGTATCTCCTGCATCGTGTAAGTGCATCTAGTGCCACCCCTAATTGGTTTTGGAGTATTGACGACAAACCTAGTTGAGGGACTAATGTGTTGGTGAGAATTGCAGGATAACACAGGTAGAAGTCCCTCATTGATTCGGTTTTACTACCAGAGATGACCCCTAAAAATGTATGAAGACATTGAAGTCAAAGGTGGTATATGAAGATATTCACATTGAAGACTATGACAAGAGAAGACACTATATGAAGCCTATGGAGCTCGAAGACTTAGATCTTTCGTAGTTCTTTTTCTTTTGTGTTGAGTCATAGGAACCACCGTACTGTTAAGTGGGGTCCAAGAGAACCAGTCAGAATGACTGAAGTGATGGCTAAACCAAAAACCTATGTCTTCGAGTGAAGACTATGAGAGCGAATCTTGTCCAGAGTCGGACAAGTCAGCTTTGCTTGTAGCCCAAGTAAAGTTGCCGTGTGAGTTTGAAATCTGACCGTTGGAACACGTGTCAGTTCCTTAGTGACCCAGGGTCATTTCGGACAAATCAGGTCGGGTTGCCAAGTGGCTATAAATAGCCCACCCCCTACAACCATAAACGGTTGGCTGCTCAGATTGAAAGTAGGGCTTTTGTCGTTTGAGAGCAACCCACCTCGAAGCCTTTGAGAGAGAATTCCTTGCGAGGATAAAGCCCTAACCACCAGAGCCAGAGAGAATTGGGCATCATTTAAGTCTTCTTGTCTGTGTGATCTGAAGACTTATTACACTTGAGGACTATGCATCCTCCAGCCGGTTAGGCATCGCGTTCTGAGCATCCAAGAGACATTGTGGATTGCCGGTGAACGAAGTCTGTGAAGGTTTGGGAGTCTACCTTGAAGACTTACCAGAGTGATTGGGCGAGGTCTATGTGACCTTAGCTCAAGGAGAATACGGTGAGGACTGGGTGTCCTGAGCTACGTGTTCAGGACTGGGTGTCCGGGACTGTGTGTCCTAAGGTTTAAATACCTAGCCGCTCCAACCAGACGTACAGTTGTCACAGCAACTGGAACTGGTCCAACAAATCATTGTCTTCAACGAGTCACTGGTTTCATCTTCACTTCACTTTACTTACTGTTACTCCTTGTGAAGTCATTGTATGTTTGCACTATCATTTTTCTTCACTGAGTGACTGCGTGTTCTGTTTGGCTTCACAATATCTTCCTACCTGATCCTTACTACCTAGCTGCTATTAGTCTTTGTGCTTTCACTTCACTGAATACTTGACTATGGTTTGCCTAGTGTAGTCTACCTTCCGCTGCATGGTAATAGGTTTAATTTTATCGTTTGTCTTCAAAACTTCTATGTTCTGAAGACTTCAATAAAAATCGCCTATTCACCCCCCCTCTAGTCGATATAATGCACTTTTAATTGGTATCAGAGCAAGGTGCTCCCTTGTTCTGTGTGATTAGGTTTAACCACCTGGAGTTTTAGCTATGTCGACTGCAGGGATAATTAAAGTCTCCGCCGCGTGCCCCGTCTTTGATGGAACTGAATATCCCTACTGGAAGAATAAGATGCGCATGCATCTTGAAGCCATTGACGTCGACCTATGGTATGTCGTCGAGAACGGCGTTCCCAAGGCTGGAGAAGGTGTCACTGCTGCTGATGTCAAGAAACTCGTTCAACTAGACTCTACTGCCAAGAATATCATCTGTGGTCATCTGACCAAAGGACAGTATGGCCGTGTGAGTGCTTTGAAGACATCCAAGCTGGTCTGGGACTGGCTCTCCAAGGTCAATGAAGGCATCTCAACCCAGAGAGATCAGAGAATCAGTGTCCTTCGCAACCTCTTCAACCGCTTCAAGTGAAATGACAATGAAAATGTCCAACACACATTTGACCGACTCACTGACATCACAAATGAGCTTCAAGCCCTCGGCACCACTGAGATTACCAAACACGAAGTCGTCAAGATGCTGCTGAGATCACTTGATAGTTTGTTTGACATCCTGGCCCTGATGATTCAAGAACGTCCTGATTTCAAGACACTCGATCCGTCTGACATACTTGAGAGGCTCAACACACATGAGTTTCAGCTTTCGGAGAAAAGAGATATCTATGGTCCAAACTATGGGCGAACTCGTGCCTTGAAGGCAAAAGCTGTCTCCTCATCTGAAGAAGAATCTGACAGCAGTTCTGGTGATCCTGAAGACATTGGAAGGGAACTTGCTATGCTTGTCAAGAAGTTCCAAAATTTCACCAAGAAGAAACGCTTCAGAAAGTCTTCCTGAGCAAGTTCAAGGAATGATGAAGCTCCTGCTCATGACTACAAGAAGAAAACATGTCACAAGTGCAAGAAACTTGGCCACTTCATCTCTGAGTGTCCACAGTGGGACAATGAGAACAAAAAGAAGAAGAAGAGCAAGGAATATGACTCTGACGACAAGAAGAAGAAGAAGAAGAAATACTCAAAGTCTTCTTCCAAGTCTTCCTCAAAGTCTTCATCACACAAGAAGAGCTCATCTGGCAAGGCACATGCGTTTGTTGGCAAGGAAATGGATTCAGAGGAGGAGTCTGCTTCTGAGGAGGCGAAGGTGGAGTCTGAGGAGGAATCCGACTCAGGCGTCGCAAGTCTGGCTACAGCATACGTTGCCAAGTCCATCTTCAACACTGAAGACAATGACTTCATCACCGACACCGATGCAAATGACAAGGACTACTCCGCTTCTACCTACTGCTTCATGGCACGCGGTGCCAAGGTAAACACACGCACTACTCACTATCAAACATCTAGTGACGATGACTCTGATTGTGGTTCAAAATCTAGCTACAAAACACTTGCTAAAATTGCAACTGAACAACAAAAAGCTATGGAGCATATTCAAAAACTGTTAGACAGAAGCGATGATCTGTTAGGTGCTGAAATGACTCGATCTGAATCCTTAATTGAAGACATAAAAAATCTTCATGTTAAGTATCAGGAACTTGAAAGTCATCATGAAACTCTCTCAACAACTCATGAAAAGCTTTCCTATGATTATATTCAAAGGAAGCAAGATCTTGAGAAATTGACAGCGGTTCATGAAGATCTTCAAACGGAAAACGAGTCACTTCGCGCCAAACAGACCAGTCCCGCTCAGGAAGGATTTGAACCACCATGACTTAAATGCATTGAGCGTGATAATGCTATTTCTGTTGCTGAATGTTCTACTGCTACTGCTGTTGCAATATCTTCAACTGTTGATGTGGTAACTAACCCCTCTGTTGAGGATACCACCGCTATTGCTGATGAGAATGCTAGGTTGAAGACATTGCTTGAAACATGGATGTACAGAAGTCTTAAAGGGCATCAGACGCTATGTGATGTCCTGAAAAAGCAGATTCTGAACCGAAACCCTAGGAAAGAGGGTGTAGGGTTCGTAAGGAAAATGAATGCAGATGGCTCTTACTGGAAACCTGAGCAGTACCCCAAAACCATGTGGGTTGCTGCAAAGGAACCTTCAGCAGATCCATCCAATCTATCTGGCTTCACTTGTGCTAACCCCATTATCATTGATGAATCCTTTGATGCAAACTATATACTGTTTAAGAATCAGAATGATGAAGTATTTGCCAGGTACATTGGTACTAACTGCAGGAATGGACCGCCTATGAAGAAGATCTGGGTTCTGAAAAGGTGTCTGGAGAGTCTTTCTGTGAATGTCATCATGACACCTCACGTGAAGAAGACAAACCTCAGACCAAAGGCTTCATACGGTCCAAAGGCTTCATACGGTCCAAAGGCTTCATACAAACAGAGGACTCACCTGAGTCGCACTAACACAAATGTTTTGCAGGGAAACCATACTCAGGCATATGAATATGAGAGCGGTTCATCAAACCGCCATGTTCATAAGACCAAGAACTATTCTGCTTATTCTTATGAGTACTATTGTCCGCCTGCAAGACTGTTTGCTAAGGCTTCAAAGCCAAAATTCTCAGATGCTGCACTTAGACTTATTGCTTCTAAGCCGCCCTTGATGTGGGTGGCTAAGAAAGCTTAACTCTCTTTTGCAGGGAAAGGTCTCCAGCAGAAAACCAAAATCGTCTAACGCTATTGCGGGGGACCTTAAACATCTTGTAGGGCGCAAGATCAAATGCCCAAATGGTCTTACTATGTACTTCGTACCTGAATCACTTGCTACTCTCCCTATTAGTCCTAACCTGGATCTAAGCTTTCATAACCCACTGGTTTGTCAAATGTTTTTGCTTCACAATGCTCTTGGTGAAGCCTATCCCCCTAACTGCACTGTAGGGTACGACACCAGCGTATTTAGAATGGATTATTGACAGTGGGTGTACAAATCACATGACTGGCAAAAGAAGTCTTCTTATGGACTCAACCTTACGTCCATCCGACAAGAGCCACATCACATTTGCTGACACTGGTAAAAGTAAGGTATTGGGTCTAGGTAGAGTTGCAATCTCAAGGGATCAACACATGGATAAAGTCATGCTTGTTGAATCCCTTGGCTTCAACTTAATGTCTGTCTCAATGCTTTGCGATTTGAACATGATCGTAATGTTTGGAAAATATCATTGCCTTGTACTAATGGAATCTGACAAGTCTCTAGTGTTTGAAGGGTATCGAAAAGATGATTTGTACGTGGTAGATTTCTCAGCAGGGCCACAGCTTGCAGTATGTCTTCTAGCAAAGGCTTCAGAATGCTGGCTCTGGCATCGGAGGCTTGGACATGCTGGCATGAGGAACCTCCACACCCTTGCGAAGAAGAAGCATGTCATAGGCATCGAGGGCGTCAAGTTCAAGAAAGACCACTTATGCGGTGCCTGTGAAGCAGGGAAGATGACGAGGGCCAAACATCCCTCGAAGACAATCATGACCACTACTCGACCCTTCGAACTGCTTCACATGGATCTTTTCGGTCCCACTCATTACTCAACTCTAACTACTACTGCTTGCCTCTATGGCTTCATTATTGTTGATGATTATTCTAGATATACTTGGGTGCACATAATTCTTTACAAGACTGAAGTGCAGGATGTCTTCAGATGCTTCGCCAATCGAGCTATGAACAATTTTGGCGCCAAGATAAAGCACATCAAAAGTGACAATGGCACTGAATTCAAGAACACTGGCCTTGATACATATCTTGATACCTTGGGCATCACACATGAATTCTCAGCCCCGTACACGCCACAGCAGAATGGCGTCGTCGAACGCAAGAACAGAACACTAATTGAGATGGCCAGAACGATGCTAGATGAATACAAGACCCCAAGAAAATTCTGGCCCGAAGCCATTGATACTGCATGCCATACAATCAATCGTGTTTATCTTCACAAGCTACTGAACAAGACATCTTATGAGCTCCTTACTAGCAAGAAGCCAAATGTCAGTTACTTCAGAGTATTTGGCGCAAGGTGCTGGATCAAGGACCCACATCACACCTCAAAATTTGCACCAAAAGGACATGAGGGTTTTATGCTTGGATATGGAAAGGATTCGCACTCCTACAGAGTCTTCAATCTCTTTCATTACAAAGTGGTTGAAACAGTGGATGTGCGGTTCGATGAGACCAACGGTTCACAAAGAGAGCAGCTGTCAAATGTGCTAGATGAAGTTCCATCCAGTGAATCAATCAAGCTAATGGGAACTGGAGAAATTATACCTTTTGAAGCTCATCCTGAAGAAGAACTTATCATCTCAGCACCTGATCAACATGAAGACAATGCTCAGCCTAAAGACATTCCTTCTAGCAACGACAATGAACAGCAAGAGCAAAGTCTTCGCCCTGTACATCCTCGCGTTGCCAATGAAGTGCAGATTGAAAGAATAATTGATATCATCAATGCACCTGGTCCACTCACTCATTCAAGGGAAACTCAGCTAGCAAATTTCTGTGGGCACTTCGCATTCGTCTCAATAACAGAACCCAAGAAAGTTGAAGAAGCCTTCATGGAACCTGAATGGATTCAAGCTATGCAAGAAGAGCTTCAACAGTTTGAGCTGAATAATGTATGGGAACTGGTTAAGCGTCCTAATCCACGGAAGCACAATATAATAGGCACCAAATGGATATACCGCAACAAGCAAGATGAGCATGGTCAAGTTGTCAGAAACAAAGCTCGTCTCGTTGCTCAAGGATATACTCAAGTGGAAGGCATTGACTTCGATGAAACATTTGCTCATGTGGCTAGACTTGAAGCCATATGCATACTGCTGGCCTATGCAAATCATCATAACATACTTCTATATCAAATGGATGTGAATAGTGCCTTTCTCAATGGCAAGATTGGAGAAGAAGTGTATGTTGCACAACCGCCTGGCTTTGAAGATCCAAAACATCCTGACATGGTATACAAGCTCAACAAGGCACTGTATGGCCTCAAACAAGCCCCTCGGGCCTGGTATGACACACTGAAATACTTCCTGAAGAGAAAAGGCTTCATACCTGGTTCCCTAGATCCCACTCTTTTCACGAGGACATATGATGGTGAACTGTTTGTGTGCCAAATATATGTGGATGACATTAGCTTCAGCTGCACCAATCAGAAGTACAGTGAAGAGTTTGGATATATGATGCAAGAGCAATATCAGATGTCTATGATGGGGGAGATGAAGTTCTTCCTCGGTCTTCAAATACGACAACAACGCAATGGCATCTTCATATCTCAAGAGAAGTATCTCAAAGATTGCCTGAAGAAGTTCGGTATGCAAGACTGCAAAGGCTTCACAACACCAATGCCAGCCAAACATCATCTGGGTCCTGACGACAATGGTAAAGAGTTCGATCAAAAGGTATACCGCTCCATGATTGGTTCTTTACTTTATCTATGTGCATCTAGGCCAGATATTATGCTTAGTGTTTGCATGTGTGCTCGATTTCAAGCGGCACCAAAGGAGTCGCATCACTTAGCTGTGAAGCGAATTCTTTGATATTTGGCTCACACCCCAACTCTAGGATTATGGTATCCAAAGGGCTCAGAGTTTGATCTGGTTGGATTTTCGGATGCTTATTATGCTGGTGACAAAGTCGATCGCAAGTCTACATCAGGCACATGTCACTTTCTGGGATGATCACTTGTATGTTGGTCTTCAAAGAAGCAGAACTGTGTATCTCTCTCCACTGCTGAATCTGAATACATTGCTGCTGGATCTTGCTGCGCTCAGCTTCTATGGATGAAGCAAACACTCAAGGACTATGGCATTCATCTGAAGCAAGTGCCACTTTACTGCGACAACGAAAGCGCCATCAAGATTGCCAACAACCCAGTTCAGCACTCGAAGACAAAGCACATTGAAATTCGTCATCACTTTCTCAGAGATCATGTTGTGAAGGAAGACATTGATATCATACACGTCAACACTGAAGAGCAATTGGTAGATATCTTCACCAAGCCCTTGGATGAGAAGAGGTTTTGCAAGTTACGGTGTGAGCTAAATATCCTGGAATCCTCAAATGTCTTGTGATCAGGCACACATCCTAACCCTTATGCAAATTGATGACTTAGATGTGCAACACACGAAGTAAAGTATATCTTGAATCAATGAAGACATACATTCTAAGTGTGAATACATTAATGTGGAATTTGACTTCGGAGCGCCACGATAATTGTGCGCCGTGTCTGGGTCTAATACTTCCTATACGGTGGGTAACGCCACCACCAAACGTTCTATTTTGAAGTGTTTCACTCATGGCGTTACCTTGCAATGTCTTCACATTTGGTTTGGCTTCGATCTCAACATATTTTCATGATTATCTTCACTATGTTGATTATATATTGATTATATATATATATATATGCTAGTGTTCTGTCCTCTACAGCATTCACTTATAGCTATGTCTTCGTGTTGAATCTTTTGAACTAAGTGAATGTGATCGGACCCTAACCTCTCTATGCTTTCTATCTCAAACTCTATCTCCCCAAGTCATATGCATTCTATTGAAACTGTCGAATGTCTTCTCTGCGTCCTTGTCAGCAGAAGATACAGAGACAACCATTAAGTCCGTTTTCAATGCTCATTCCTCCACATGAAATCCGGAGAAGTAGAAACGACCACCCGACAATCCAGGCATGCGTGGGACGTGGAACAAACCCCAAAATTCCGCATAATGGCCACGTGTTCCTCATATGCGAATCGCTAGGGGCACCTGTGTAATAGCACAGTGCCGCCCCTGTGCCTATAAATACACACTCATAGCGGTCATTATCTCTTCTTCCACCCTCGCATGAACCCTAGCGCCACCGCTAGCCCTCGACGACGCTGGCGACGAAGCGCTTCGCTGCATCAACCTCTCTGACACCGTCTTCACGCCGACCACGGACATTGTCCTCTCCGCCGTCGCCGTAGGTGTCCTCCGTCGCCAAGTTAGGGCATAGAAGATCGAACTGCTCGGCCTCACCTTACACTCCATCTAGCAGTTCTTAGTGTGGTAAATAAAACTTCCTCTTTTTACAGCACCATTAATCCTATGGATTTGTCACTTTCTACCACAAGTAGTTTCTGTTCACACAAGCTAGATCTCTCTAATACTGCATCTCATAACATGCCTAGTACATTCACTTGTGCTTCACAAAGTAGTTAGATTCCTCACTTGTACTGATCTATGGATTCGTAAAAATCTGGAACCAACTTCTTATCTATGAGTGAATGTCTTCGCACGATGAGGTCAATGTCTTCTAAACTGATTTATCTTCAAAATCTTCTGAGAATGCATATGACCTCTTCCCCTTCCCTCGCACCTTAATGCTGTCACAGGTACATGTCCGTGGGAGAATCCTTTGGTTCTCATAGTCTGCATTCATTTGCAGAATTCTTACAGCATCACATAAATTCTCCCGAAGCCAGTTCCTGTTGGTCCAGCAAACGAAAACCTTTGAAGCCTTTGAACGTCTTGAAGCCTTTCAAGTTAAAGTTTATGGCTTCAGAGAAAGCAGCAAGGAAGGGTGGCAGAAAGCGTCGTGGTGAGACCTCCAGAGATCTGCCAGATGAACTCTCAGAAATGTACAAGACAGATCCTAAAGAGGATTACAGTCAGCGCAAGACTCGAATCTAATGGATTCGAAGATATTGGGCAGAACAATGGTTCAAATACAGATTTGTGACCCAGGAGTATGCTGAGAAAAACGCCATCAAGAGACCGTGGGGAGACATCCTATTCAAGAATCTTCTACCCAGGTCCAGAGATGAAGCCATTGCTCAAGGCTTCTATCCATGCATGGTCCGTGGACCACAGCCTGCTGATGCACACTCGTCGTCACTGCTATGGTGTCGTGACGACAATCTGTTCAAGCGCAACTTCCAGTTTGCTCAGAACTCAGCGAAGCAGAACAAGAAGACTTTTGGGTTAGACTTCAACCCTGGTCCCTCATCTCCAAGGGCAGATGGCACACGACATGCAGAACCCAATGTCATCGGTCCTTTCGCCAACCTTGAAGGCCTCATCACCTACATCTTGGTTCAAGGGACTGCAGTGAATGAGCCTGCAGCCGACACTGAGTCTGATGACGCGCCTGTAGTGCCGAAGCCAAAGCAGTTGAAGAAGCCAAAAGCTTCAAAGCCGGCCCCTTCACCAAAAATCTCAAGGGCGAAGCCATTGGCAACTGCACCTCCTGAAGACAGTGTGCAGTCTGAAGACTTATCACGCGTCTCCAAGCCCCAGAAGGCCAAGATGCCTCTGTCTCACACTGGCAAAGAGCTAACAGCTGCTGCCATTCTGCGCAACGACGACATTGATCTGTCAAGTGATGAAGATCTTGCAGATGACGCTCTTGAGAAACTCATCAAGAGCAAAGAAGAAGCAGAAATCTTCAATGATCTGCCTCTCTTTGATGTCACCATCATCCACAACTTCATTGACGAGTGGTTTGACACGCCAAACATCAGCTTTGAAGATCTGCAGCTACCCATTGGCCTCAGTGTCGCCTTCCAAGGCGCCATTGCTTCAGAACTTGCTATTGCCCAGCGCATTGTTGAACTGAAGCAGAAGATTGACTATGAAAAGGCTCGGTTCAAGAAGCATATGGCCAAGCTCAGCGTGCAAGAAGTGAAGAACTTCAAGACAATGATGCACGAGCTCAAGGAAGCCTTTGTGAAGAAGCGTGCAGAAGCTCAGGGTTCGCGTGAGCGCATGAAGACTATGGCTGACAGATGTGTGCAAGCCTATAATGAGGCTGAGAAGCGCAAGGCACTTGGGCGTCCTGGCATTGACCCTAGGATGGCCGCAAAGAAGAAGAAGAAGCCTGCTACGGCTGAACCTGATGCACCAAGGCAAGAAGCAGTTCTGATTGTCTTCCCAACTAGACTGACTGGCTCGCCAAAAAGCCGGTCAACAGCTTCAGAGCTCAAGAAGACAAGGACTGCTGAGGCTGAAGCCAGGAAGAGGAAACACTTTGAAGCCTCTCCTACTGCCCCCTCCAAGAAGAAGAGGAAGACCAAGAAAGCTCGGGCAGCTTCCACAGAGCCCTTGATAGTTGAACCCATTTCTATGGTCTATCCTGAAGCTGAATGACAAATGACAATTCATGAGCCTGCTTCCATAGAGGCTCATGAAGCTGAAGACATTCCAGTAGCCGATCCCTTCGCTGCTGAAGACATTGGTCATCATGACAATATAGTCGATGGTGCAGTCCTTCCTCGGTTTGAAAACAGCGAACTCATCAGCATTGGTCGTCCACTGACGCCAATTGCACATGATGCTTCATGGGCGGATCGCCCACAAGAGGAAGAAGACTATGAGGCCCAGCCCACTCCAACTCCACAGGCGCCATCTGCGCTCCGCAGGCTTCGCATAGGTCCAAGGCCTCAAGTCTCTGCTGAAGACATTCCGGCTGCATCAGCCGCAGAATAAGGAGTCCCACAAGATCCCACTCCCCTGTCCCACCAAGAAGCAGTTCTCCAGGAGAATGTGCTTGTGACCGACCCTCCAGCTAGTCAAGTGGAGGATGAAAATCATGAGGCTGCCACAATCACCAATGAAGCTAATGTGGAGCCCTCCCCAACAAAGGCATCAGAAGACAGCGAAGCCACTGATCCCGCCACTTCTGTTCCTGAGTCTGCTGCCAGTCCTCAATTCGACTATCATGTTGAGCACAGGCCTCAGGTCCAGAAGACAATCCCAAGACTGCCAAGGTTTCTAGGTCCTGCATCAGCACCTGGCTCCTTCAACATCAATGGCTTCAGGGCAGACAACACGTTCTTCAATAGCTCCAGGAACCCCTACTCGAGGGAAAGGATATCATATGATCGGTTCTGGAGCTATCCTCAGCGAAGCTATTACTCTTGCATTCTGTACAACCAAGGTCGCATCTTCCCACACAAGCGCCTTGACGTTGAAGCTATAGCTGGTCTGCCCTGTCTGGAAGAAGCTTTAGATTGCTTCAAGGAAGTTGGACTGCTGTCGTTCATTACTGACGAAGAGCATTGGAATGAAGAGCTGCTGCTTCAATTCTATGCCACACTTCACATCAAAGGGTACAGCAGAGATCCAAAGACTTGGGTCCTGGAGTGGATGACTGGCAACGTTCATCACGAAGCCAATGCATTTGACATCATTGAGCTCACTGGCTTGCCCACTCCTGGCGATCTCTTCGAGCAAGGCTGTTAGCTGCATGCTGAAGCTATTGAGAGCATCTTTCAGCGACCAGAACCTGATATGAGTCAAATGCTCAGCATGATGAAGCCATTGCCCCAAGATGCTGCTTATCCCACAGAGTTCTTCGTTGAAGACCTTGAGTACCTTCCCAGAACCATCTATCACATCATAAGGCGAACTCTCTGGCCTATCAAAGGGCACTCTCCAAATGCCAAGCTTCAGGGTGCAATGAAGACTTTTGTCTTCTATATACTTCATGGCAAATGCTTCAATGCCCAGGACTTCTTCATACGCCAACTTGCTGCATCAGGCATTGATCTGTTTGGTTTGAAGTTCTACGCCCCTTGGGTCATGCGGCTGATCAAGCTAAACTCCGCCATCTCGTATCAGCCCTCAGCTCGCAACCATCAGATCTTCTTGCCTGACGTGGACATGTCTACTGAAGCCATATATTCTGAGCCTGCCAAGCAACCTCTAAGTCTTCAAAATGCAGAACATCAGTGTTTTACTCAGAATGTTGAAGGCGTTGAAGCAGTTTCTCGGGTGTATCCTTTGGCTGGCACTACACGTGCACCACACCCCGCTTCCACTGAAGCCACTGATAGTGCCACTGCTCCAAGACCCAAGAAGCGCACTCGTGTTCTCAACGACCGAGAGCTTCTTGTGGCTCTACATCAAAAACAAGATAGGCATCATGACTGGCTGAAGCGTCAGATGAAAAGCCTCTTGGTGGATGTTAATCGCACTCGAAATCTTGCCACCAAGAATGCTTTCGTTGCCCATGAAACCTGTCGCCGCACATGGAAAGGGCTCACGATGATGTGTTCTGAAGCTAATCTTCAAGAGGATGGCTTCATTGAGAGATTCAAGTTTGACTCCACACCTCCTCGAAGGGCTGTGCTGCTAGGAACTCCATCCCTTGAAGACTCTGAGTTCTCTTCCTCTGCTGCCACAGTGACTGCCAGAATTATTGAGGAAGAAGACGATGCTACTTCACCGCCACCTCCTTCAGCACCTCCAAGCTCTTCTGCACCGCCAAACAACACCAACAACCCTGCTACTTCACCTACTCCTCATGGGAACGAGTAGAGGCTCTATGTCTTCAAACCTTTTTGGTCATTACTGACAAAAGGGGGAGAAGCATATGAGATTGATAGTCTTCAAGCGGGTCCATATGGACGGGTGCTATATTTTGCTTCGTGCTTACAACTCTCGTTTTTGCTACATTTGGTTCTTATGAGTTGTAACACTTAAACTAGATGGTCGTCTGCTACTTATTTGCCACCATGTTTTGCGAAGATAAATTCCGCATGTGCGACGATAAATTCCGCACTTAGCTCATTCTGCAGACGTCCATTTTCCATTATGCATGTCATTATCTTCATATACTTTCACATGCATAGTAGATTGTCATCATAAGTTGAAGTGGATCTCCACAAGTACAACCTGCCATGTGCATTTGCATTCCAAAAGCAAATTAACTTATATGCACATCTTCAGGGGGAGCCCTTGCAACCTATGAAGAAAATTCCTTATCCTTTACAATTTCACAGATTATATTCCCCGTTGAAAACTTCAACTAGTTTGTCATCAATCACCAAAAAGGGGGAGGTTGTAAGTGCATCTAGTGCCACCCCTAATTGGTTTTGGAGTATTGACGACAAACCTAGTTGAGGGACTAATGTGTTTGTGAGAATTGCAGGATAACACAGGTAGAAGTCCCTCATTGATTCGGTTTTACTACCAGAGATGACTCCTAAAAATGTATCAAGACATTGAAGTCAAAGGTGGTATATGAAGATATTCATATTGAAGACTATGACAAGAGAAGACACTATATGAAGCCTATGGAGCTCGAAGACTTAGATCTTTCGTAGTTCTTTTTCTTTTGTGTTGAGTCATAGGAACCACCGTACTGTTAAGTGGGGTCCAAGAGAACCAGTCAGAATGACTGAAGTGATGCCTAAACCAAAAACCTATGTCTTCGAGTGAAGACTATGAGAGCGAATCTTGTCCAGACTCGGACAAGTCAGCTTTGATTGTAGCCCAAGTAAAGTTGCCGTGTGAGTTTGAAATCTGACCGTTGGAACACGTGTCAGTTCCTTAGTGACCCAGGGTCATTTCGGACAAATCAGGTCGGGTTGCCAAGTGGCTATAAATAGCCCACCCCCTACAACCATAAACGGTTGGCTGCTCAGATTGAAAGTACGGCTTTTTTTGTTTGAGAGCAACCCACCTCGAAGCCTTTGAGAGAGAATTCCTTGCGAGGATAAAGCCCTAACCACCAGAGCCAGAGAGAATTGGGCATCACTTAAGTCTTCTTGTCTGTGTGATCTGAAGACTTATTACACTTGAGGACTGTGCATCCTCCAGCCGATTAGGCGTCGCGTTCTGAGCATCCAAGAGACATTGTGGATTACCGGTGAACAAAGTCTGTGAAGGTTTGGGAGTCTACCTTGAAGACTTACCAGAGTGATTGGGCGAGGTCTATGTGACCTTAGCTCAAGGAGAATACGGTGAGGACTGGGTGTCCTGAGCTGCGTGTTCAGGACTGGGTGTCCGGGACTGTGTGTCCTAAGGTTTAAATACCTAGCCGCTCCAACCAGACGTACAGTTGTCACAGCAACTGGAACTGGTCCAACAAATCATTGTCTTCAACGAGTCACTGGTTTCATCTTCACTTCACTTTACTTACTGTTACTCCTTGTGAAGTCATTGTATGTTTGCACTATCATTTGTCTTCACTGAGCGACTGCGTGTTCTGTTTGGCTTCACAATATCTTCCTACCTGATCCTTACTACCTAGCTGCTATTAGTCTTTGTGCTTTCACTTGATTGAATACTTGACTATGGTTTGCCTAGTGTAGTCTACCTTCCGCTGCATGGTAATAGGTTTAATTTTATCGTTTGTCTTCAAAACTTCTATGTTCTGAAGACTTTCATAAAAATCGCCTATTCACCCCCCTCTAGTCGATATAACGCACTTTCACATCATCATCCATGCTGTCGATGTCTCCGGAGTCGAAGTTGAGCAGGTCGTTTAAATTGTCGACAGTGGCTACCAAGTGGGTGGTGGGTGGGCTTTGAATTTCTTCCTCGTCCGTATCCCATCCTCGCTGACCGTAGTTTCGCCAGGGCTCTCCTGATAAAGAGAGAGACTTGAGAGAGTTCAGGATATCGCCAAAAGGCGAGTGCTGAAAGATGTCTGCGGCGGTGAACTCCATTATCGGCGCCCAATCGGATTCGATCGGCAGGGGCGCGGGGGGTTCGGAGTTCGGAAAGGAGTCCGGATCCTCGGAGTCACGGATCATGCAGAGTGCGGGGCTAGCGTTCGGCTCGATCGCCTTTGAGATCGAAGCCCCCGAGGTGACGTCCAACCGCTCATCCTCGATCGGCGCAATAGGCTCCGAGTTAGGAGTCGGAACCGATGCGTGTGCGGCCTCCAGGACACCATTCGGAGGCAGAGCTAGATCATGCCCCTCGAGATAGTGCAGCGCGCTTGGCCGTGGCTCGAACCCGTCGAAGATCAAGTCTCCGCGGATGTCAGCCGTGTAGTTTAAGCTTCCAAACCTGACTTGATGGCCAGGGGCGTAGCTTTCGATCTGCTCCAGGTGGCCGAGCGAATTGGCCCGCAGAGCGAAGCCGCTGAAGACGAAGATCTGTTCGGGGAGAAAAGTCTCACCCTGGACCGTATCGTTGTTGATGATCAAAGGAGCCATCAGGCCTAAAGGCGACGACACAGAGGAACTCTCAATGGAAGCACCAATGTCGGTGTCAAAACCGGCGGATCTCGGGTAGTGGGTCCCGAACTGTGCATCTAGGCCGGATGGTAACAGGAGGCAGGGAACACGATGTTTTACCCTGGTTTGGGCCCTCTTGATGGAGGTAAAACCCTACGTCCTGCTTAATCAATATTGATGATATGGGTAGTACAAGAGTAGATCTACCACGAGATCAAGGAGGCTAAACCCTAGAAGCTAGCCTATGGTATGATTGTTGTATATGGAGTTGATTGCCTACGGACTACAACCCTCCGGTTTATATAGACACCGGATAGGGTTAGGGTTACATAGAGTCGGTTACAATGGTAGGAGATCTTGAATATCCGCATCGCCAAGCTTGCCTTCCACGCCAAGGAAAGTCCCATCCGTACACGGGACGAAGTCTTCAATCTTGTATCTTCATAGTCCAGGAGTCTGGCTGAAGGTATAGTCCGGCTATACGAACACCCCCTAATCCGGGACTCCCTCAGTCTTCTTCCTGGCATCTTCAAGGCCCTCCAATCCGGCCCATATCAAATTGTCCGGACGCCCAGGACCCCTGATACGTCTCTATCGTATCTACTTTTCCAAACACTTTTGCCCTTGTTTTGGACTCTAACTTGCATGATTAGAATGGAACTAACCCGGACTGACGCTGTTTTAGCAGAAATGCCATGGTGTTATTTATGTGTAGAAACAAAAGTCCGCGGAATGACCTGAAACTCCATGGAGATTATTTTTGGAAATAATAAAAAATATTGGCAAAGAATCAACGCCAGGGGGCACACCCTAGCCACGAGGGTGGGGCCGCGCCCCCTACCTCATGGGCCCCCTGGAGCTCCACCGACGTCCATCTTGACTCCATATATTTGTGTTCGGGGAGAAAAAAATAACAAAGAAGGATTCATCGTGTTTTACGATACGGAGCCACTGCCAAGCCCTAAACTCTCTCGGGAGGGCTGATCTGGAGTCCGTTCGGGGCTCCGGAGAGGGGAATTCGTCGCCATCGTCATCATCAAGCATCCTCCATCACCAATTTCATGATGCTCACCGCCGTGCGTGAGTAATTCCATCATAGGCTTGCTGGACGGTGATGGGTTGGATGAGATTTATCATCTAATCGAGTTAGTTTTGTTAGGGTTTGATCCCTAGTATCCACTATGTTCTGAGATTGATGTTGCTATGACTTTGCTATGCTTAATGCTTGTCACTAGGGCCTGAGTGCCATGATTTCAGATCTGAACCTATTATGTTTTCATCAATATATGAGAGTTCTTGATCCTATCTTGAAAGTCTATAGTCACCTACTATGTGTTATGATCCATCAACCCCGAAGTGAAAATAATCGGGACCACTCCCGGTGATGACCGTAGTTTGAGGAGTTCATGTATTCACTATGTGTTAATGCTTTGGTCCAGTACTCTATTAAAAGGAGGCCTGAATATCCCTTAGTTTCCACTAGGACCCCGCTGCCACGGGAGGGTTGGACAAACGATGTCATGCAAGTTCTTTTCCATAAGCACGTATGACTATATTCAGAATACATGCCTACATTACATTGATGAATTGGAGCTAGTTCTGTGTCACCCTAGGTTATGACTATTACATGATGAACCGCATCCGGCATAATTCTCCATCACTGATCCATTGCCTACGAGCTTTCCATATATTGTTCTTCGCTTATTTACTTTTCCGTTGCTATTGTTATCATCACTACAAAATACCAAAAAAAATACTTTTGCTACTGTTACCTTTTGCTAGCGTTACTACTACTATCATATTACTTTGCCACTAAACACTTGGCTCCAGATATTAAGTTTCCAGGTGTGGTTGAATTGACAACTTAGCTGCTAATACTTGAGAATATTCTTTGGCTCCCCTTGTGTCGAATCAATAAATTTGGGTTGAATACTCTTACCCCAAAAACTATTGCGATCCCCTATACTTGTGGGTTATCAGGACTATTTTCTGGCGCCGTTTCTGGGGAGCATAGCTCTATTCTTTGAGTCACTTGGGATTTATATCTGCTTATCATTATGAAGAACTTGAGAGATGCAAAAACCAATATTTATCCCTCAACTACGAGGGGAGGTAAGGAACTGCCATCTAGCTCTGCACTTGATTCACCTTCTGTTTTGAGTAAGCTTGCGACACCTAAACCTGCTTCTGCTATTAATTCTGATATGTCGCATATTATTGATGATGCGACTTCTGCCATGCATGATACTTATGATGAAACTACTTCTATGCTTGATACTACTGTGCCACTTGGTGAATTTCTTGATGAACAACTTGCTAGGGCTAGAGAGAATGAAATTATTGAAACTGATAATATTGATGAAAGTAATGATGAAGGCTCCCCTAATAAATATGAATTGCCTATTGTGCATGAGGGCTATGTTATGGATGAAGAAACTAAAAGAAACTTTCTTGCTTGCAATGATAGAAGTGATCTTAAGAAATTATTAGCTATGCTTAAACAAAAAACTCTAAATGCTAGAATGAAATATGATCCTGCTTATGCTACTTCACCTATCTTTGTTACTCATAAGGATTATGAATTCTCTATTGATCCTGATATAATTACTTTGGTTGAATCTGATCCTTTTTATGGCTATGAATCTGAAACTGTTGGGGCACATCTTACTAAATTAAATGATATTGCCACCCTGTTCACTAATGATGAGAGAACTCGCTACTTTTATATCCTTAAAATATTCCCATTCTCATTAAAGGGTGATGCTAAGATATGGTTTAATTCTCTTGATCCTGGTTGTGTGCGTAGTCCCCAGGATATGATTTATTACTTCTCTGCTAAATATTTCCCTGCTCATAAGAAACAAGCTTCCTTAAGGGGTATATATATAATTTTATGCAAATTGAAGAAGAGAGTCTCCCACAAGCTTGGGGGAGGCTTCTCCGATTACTTAATGCTTTGCCTGATCACCCCCATAAGAAAAATGAAATACTTGATATCTTTTATAATGGATTAACCGATGCTTCCAGAGATTACATGGATAGTTGTGCTGGTTCTATTTTCAGGGAAAGAACACCTGATGAAGCTGAAATTCTATTGAATAATATGTTGACAAATGAAAATAATAGGACACTTCCTGAGGCAGCTCCTGAGCCCATTCCTAAACCAACTCCGAAGAAAAGAGGTGTTCTATTTCTCAGTCCTAAATATATGCAAGAGGCAAAGAAATCTATGAAAGAAAAGGGTATTAAAGCTGAAGATGTTAAGAATTTACCTCCTATTGAAGAAATACATGGTCTTAATTTACCGCCTGTTGAAGAAATATATGGTTTTAATCCATCACCTATTAAAGAAACACATGGTCTTGATAACCCGACACAGGTAGTAAAGGTAAATTCTCTCTATAGTTATGATAAAGATGAAATCCCTCCTACTAAGTTTGCTAGCCAATGTTTGGATGAGTTTGATAACTTTATGGTTAAGTAAGAAGACTTCAATACTTATTTTGGTAGACAATTGAAACAAAATGCTTATATGATTGAACACTTGGGTGATTATATGTCTAGAGTTAAAGGTGAACTTAAACTCATTAGTAAACATGCTTCTATGGTTACCACTCAAGTAGAACAAGTACTTAAAGCTCAAAATGATTTGCTCAATGAATTGAATAGTAAGAATAATGACTATGCTGTTAGAGTGGCTACTAGAACTGCTAAAATGCTCAGGAACCTTTGTATCCTGAAGGCCATCCTAAGAGAATTGAGCAAGATTCTCAGAGAAATAATATAGATGCACCTAGTCCTTCTAAAAGGAAGAAAAAGAAAAATGATAGGACTTTGCATGCTTCTAGTGAACCTATTGCTGAAACACCTGAGAATTCAAATGATATCTCTATTTCTGATGCTAAAACACAATCTGGTAATGAACATGAACTAGTGATAATATTAATGATAATGTTCATGTTGATGCTCAACCTAGCAATGATAATGATGTAGAGATTGAACCTGCTGTTGATCTTGATAACCCACAATCAAAGAATCAATGTTATGATAAAAGAGACTTTGTTGCTAGGAAGCACGGTAAAGAAAGAGAACCATGGGTTCAGAAACCCATGCCTTTTCCTCCTAAGCCATCCAAGAAAAAGGATGATGAGGATTTTGAGCACTTTGCTGAAATGATTAGAACTATCTTTTTGCGTATGCGTTTGACTGATATGCTTAAAATGAATCCTTATGCTAAGTACATGAAAGGTATTGTTACCAATAAAAGAAAGATACCAGAAGCTGAAATTTCCACCATGCTTGCTAATTATACTTTTAAGGGTGGAATACCTAAGAAACTAGGAGATCCAGGAGTACCAACTATACCATGCTCCATTAAAAGAAACTATGTTAGAACTGCTTTATGTGATCTTGGAGCCAGTGTTAGTGTTATGCCTCTCTTTTATACCGTAGACTTGATTTGAATAAGTTGACACCTACTAAAATATCTTTGCAAATGGCTAATAAATCAACTGCTATACCTGTCGGTATTTGTGAGGATGTGCCTGTTGTGGTTCCAAACGTTACTATTTTAACAGACTTTGTTATTATTGATATTCCCGAGGACGATAGTATGTCTATTATTCTTGGAAGACCCGTTTTGAATACTGCAGGGGCTGTTATTGATTGCAACAAGGGCAATGTCACTTTTCATGTTAATGGTAATGAGCATACGGTACACTTTCCGAGGAAACAACCTCAAGTCCACAGTATCAATTCTATTGGAAAAATTCCATTGATTATTTTTGGAGGTTTTGAGTTTCCTCTAACTACTGTTAAGAAGAAATATGATATTCTTATTGTTGGGGATGTCCATATCCCCGTTGAGGTAACCTAGTGTTATTCGAAAATTCTCCGGTTCCATGTTATTCGGAATGAGTTTGTTAACAAGACTTGATCAACCTTGTTAGTGGATTCCTTTTGATGAGCATGAGATGCATGAAGTTAGAAAACACAACTCTATGTACCCTCTTTTTACTTTTTGTTATTTATATTAAATAAAGAAAAAATAGTAATTTCTGTCTGTTTTTTAATTATTCGTGCCATATAAAATACCCCAAAAATAAAAGTTCTCCAAATGCCCTGAAATTTAAATATGTTTTTTCTGGAATATTTGAGAATATCTGGCACTGAGAACACAGCAGGGGGAGCAAGCACCTGGCCACGAGGGTCCACGATGCGCCCCCTGCCTCGTGGGCCCACGGTGGCTCCCCTCCACTTATTCCTGCACCCACACATTTCTTCTTCCTCCCAAAAAAATCAGCATCCAGCTCAAGCACGAGTTCCAGCTCATTTTGCTGCGATTTTCGATCTCCTTGCTCAAAGCACCTCTCACAGAACTGCTTTGGGGGATTGTTCCTTGGTATGTGACTCCTCCAATGGTCCAATTAGTTTTTGTTCTAGTTCTTTATTCATTGCATATTTTTTGCTGCTTAGGTGACCCTGTTCTTGAGCTTGCATGTCAAATTTATATGGTCAAAAGTAGTTTTGATGCATGATATAGGCTCTAGGCACTTGTAGGAGTAGTTACAACCAATTTTGTTGAGTCTGGTTTACTTTTATTTGAAGTCACTAAAAATTTCAGAATTTTTTAGAAAATGATGAAGAGATTTTTGAGGGGCTCATCGAGCCGAAGCTCGAAGGATAAGCAAAGTAAGGAGGATAAGAGACCCAAGTATAATCTCCCTCGCATCGCGGAGGTCCGGCCGTGTGAATGGCCTTGTGATGAATTCTTGAGAGCAACCGGGATTTATGATGATTTCTATGAATTGGCTGAGAATGCAGGCCTCACCGCCTTCCTCCACGACCAACGCGAACAATATCTCTTACTCACCAATATCTTTGTGCAAAAATTTCATTTCCATGCTAGGAGCTCACCACCTACGGTGGAGTTTTATTTATATGATGAGCATAAGGAGATGTCACTTCATGATTTTTGTCAGGTTTGTTTGATCCCTTTTGAGGGCATAATAGAGGAACCACATCGAGACGATGTGGATGGGTTTATTGATACCATCACTGTAGGGGAAACGAGGAAGGTTTCCGACGCATGAACTACTATCATACACTTTCCTGTTCTATGTTACTTTGCTATATTTGCTAGTAGATGCTTAATTGGGTGCGGAAACTGTGGAAACGTGAGTGCCCCTGATATTGTTATTTTGTGACATGCCTTATTTCGTGATGATACATTCAACATGGGTGCTATTATTGCAAAGCGGTTAAATCTTAACCGTACTAAGGGCCCCGTCTTTGGAGGCATTTTCGCCTCGCGCCTAGCTGCACATTTTAACATACCTATTTGGCATTATGAGAAGGAAGAAAAATTGCTGCCTCCTATTTATTTAGATTATCAGAGTATGGTAGCACATGATTTTATTGTTAAGAATAGGGAAAAGGCTCTTAAGTACAAATTAATATTTGGTAAAAATCATCCTGAGATTATTACCTTGCCTGCTCCTTCCTTGTTTGATTTATCTGCAGGCAAGTACCTTGTTCCGTTGAAGGCCATTCATGCCTACCAGAACCCTACAGCAGCTATAGAGCCAGAGCCGGAATCACAATTTGATCCTCCATGATAGTCTGATTATCAGTGGGACCCGGAGATGATTGCCAACCAGTGGCAATCCAAGGCTTCTTCGCAGTACGACCCCAACTATTACTTTGGATATCCTCTAGGCCAGCCGTGGCCATATACCAACTTAGGCCAAAAGCCTAAGCTTGGGGGAGTACCTGTTTCCCATTGACATTACATTCATGTTCACACACTCATTGCTAGATGTCGGTGCTCATACTTTTTCATTGTAATATCCATGCTAGTTTATTTCATTTTTATGCTTTCTTCTTTTGTGTTTGATAAACCTTAAGAAAAACCAAAAAAATTAGTTGTAGCTTTTAGCTAGTGTTAATTTCTATGCTTGTAGTAGTAATTAAAAAGAAAACCCAAAAAGATTTCTTGTTCTTCTTTTGCTTGTTGGGAGCTTTCCCGTGTAAATAGTTTTATTTCTTTTCTTTGGGGGTCGATGGGAGAAGACCATAATTAAACTGTTAAAGTAGCTCTTATATGCATTATTGTTGATCTGACAAAAGAGTCCATATTGCCTTGTCTTCTCCTGTTTATTGAATGCTTGTAGATTCCGGCTCAGTCCAATGCATGTGCACTTTTATTATTATTCACATCATTCGGTCGTGCAAGTGAAAGGCAATTATGATGATATATGATGGACCGATTGAGATGGGAGAAGCTGGTATGAACTCGACCTCTCTTGTTTTTGTAAATATGATTAGTTCATCGTTCCTGATTCAGCCTATTATGAATAAACATGTTTGCAATGACAATTAGAGATTATAGTTGCTTATGCCATGCTTAATTAGCAAGGAGCTTATAATGGTTTACCTTGCATGCCAACATGCTATTAAAATAGTTGTGATGTGGTATGATAGGGTGGTATCCTCTTTTGAACGATTCGAGTGGCCTGACTTGGCACATGTTCACGCATGTAGTTGAAACAAAATAAACATAGCCTCTACGATATTTATGTTCAGGGTGCATTATATCCTACTCATGCTTGCATTCGGTGTTGATTAATTTTAATGCATGTTCATGATTGTTGTCGCTCTCTAGCTGGTCGCTTCCCAGTCTTTTTCTAGCCTTCACCTGTACTAAGCGGGAATACTGCTTGTGCATCCAATCCCATAAACCCCAAAGTTATTCCATATGAGTCCACCATACCTACCTATATACGATATCTACCTGCCGTCCCAAGTAAATTTGTGTGTGCCAAACTCTAAACCTTCAAATAAACATTCTGTTTTGTATGCTCGAATAGCTCATGTATCAACTAGGGCTGTCTGTATCTTCCATGTTAGGCGGGTTATTCTCAAGAGGAGTGGACTTTGCTCCTCACTCACGAGAAAATGGTCGGTCACCGGGATACCTAGTCCCATGCTTTATGCAAATCAAATCAAAATAATTGCAAACAGAACTCCCCCTGGGACTGTTGTTAGTTGGAGGCACTCGTTGTTTCGAGCAAGCCATGGATTGATGCTTGTTGGTGGAGGGGGAGTATAAACTTCACCATTCTATTTGGGAACCGCCTATAATGTGTGTAGCATGGAAGATATCGCCATCTCTTGGTTGTTATCTTGACAATGAAAGTATACCGCTCAAAATATTATTCACCTCTATTTCAAAATTGAGCTCTGGCACCTCTACAAATCCCTGCTTCCCTCTGCGAAGGGCCTATCTATTTACTTTTATGTTGAGTCACCATCCTCTTATTAAAAACCACTAGTTGGAGAGCACCACTGTCATTTGCATTCATTATTGTTAGTTTACATTGAGTATGACTTGACTGGATCTCTTTTACCATGAATTACAATGTCTAGTCAGTCCTTGATCTTTAAAGGTGCTCTGCATTTATGTTTTGCGGTCTCAGAAAGGGCTAGCGAGATACCATCTTGTTATATCATATTATGATTGTTTTGAGAAAGTGTTGTCACCTGAGATTTATTATTATTTCTCGCTAGTTGATTATGCCATTGATATGATTAAACATGAGACCTAAGAGTTATTGTGAACATGGTTAGTTTATAATCTTTGCCGAAAACTTGAATGCTGGCTTTACATATTTACAACAACAAGAGCAAACAGAGTTTGTAAAAGTTTTTTCTTTATCACTTTTAGTTTGTCAACTGAATTGCTTAGGACAAGCAAAGGTTTAAGCTTGGGGGAGTTGATACGTCTCCGTCATATCTACTTTTCCAAACACTTTTGTCCTTGTTTTGGACTCTAACTTGCATGATTTGAATGGAACTAACCCGGACTGACGCTGTTTTCAGCAGAATTGCCATGGTGTTATTTATGTGCAGAAACAAAAGTTCTCAGAATGAACTGAAACTCCACGAAGAATATTTTTGGAAATAATAAAAAATATTGGCAAAGAATCAAGGCCAGGGGCCCACACCCTAGCCACAAGGGTGGGGGCGCGCCCCCTGCCTCGTGGGCCCCCTGGAGCTCCACCGACGTCCATCTTGACTCCATATATTCGTGTTCGGGGAGAAAAAATAAGAAAGAAGGATTCATCATGTTTTACGATACGGAGTCGCTGCCAAGCCCTAAACTCTCTCGGGAGGACTGATCTGGAGTTCGTTCGGGGCTCCGGAGGGGGGAATCCATCGCCATCGTCATCATCGACCATCCTCCATCATCAATTTCATGATGCTCACCGCCGTGCATGAGTAATTCCATCGTAGGCTTGCTCGACGGTGATGGGTTGGATGAGATTTATCATGTAATCGAGTTAGTTGTGTTAGGGTTAGATCCCTAGTATCCACCATGTTCTGAGATTGATGTTGCTATGACGTTGCTATGCTTAATGCTTGTCACTAGGGCCCGAGTGCCATGATTTCATATTTGAACCTATTATGTTTTCAATAATATATGAGAGTTCTTGATCCTATCTTGCAAGTCTATAGTCACCTACTATGTGTTATGATCTGGCAACCCCTAAGTGACAACAATCGGGACCACTCCCAGTGATGACCGTAGTTTGAGGAGTCCATGTATTCACTATGTGTTAATGATTTGGTCCGGTACTCTGTTAAAAGGAGGCCTTAATATCCCTTAGTTTCCACTAGGACCCCACTGCCACGGGAGGGTAGGACAAAAGATGTCATGCAAGTTCTTTTCCATAAGCATGTATGACTATATTAGGAATACATGCCTACATTACATTGATGAATTGATCTAGTTCTGTGTCACCCTAGGTTATGACTGTTACATGATGAACCGCATCCAGCATAATTCTCCATCACTGATCCATTGCCTACGAGCTTTCCATATATTGTTCTTTGCTTATTTACTTTTTCGTTGCTATTGTTATCATCACTACAAAATACCAAAAAAACTACTTTTGCTACTGTTACTACTACTATCATATTACTTTGCTACTAAACACTTTGCTGCAGATATTAAGTTTCTAGGTGTGGTTGAATTGACAACTCAGCTGCTAATACTTGAGAACATTCTTTGGCTCCCCTTGTGTCTAATCAATAAATTTGGGTTGAATACTCTACCATCAAAAACTGTTGCGATCCCCTATACTTGTGGGTTATCAACCCCTTAGTCCAGGACTCCCTCAATAGCCCCCGAACTTTCCTTCAATGACGACGTAGTCTTCGTCTCATGTCTTGGGCTTTGCAAGGCGGGTTCTTCATTATAATCCGGACTGTCGATAATCTGGCGACAGCCTCAACGTCTTTTACAATTCCCCCTGATGGCGCTTCAATTTTCACGCGCGGGATGAATATGAACAGTCCATGTCTCTTTTCAAATAAACCCTTCACAACACGAGGGTGGCGCCTATATAAAGGGATATGGATCTCCCAAGGCCATCTCGCACCGCGCAGAAGGAAAAATCGGCCAAGTCTAGCCACAAACAAAAGCCCTTGCCATGGCCAGCGCCCCAGGCTCCTCTTCGCGCCCCCACGGCCCTCAAGAGGGCGATTGGCAAAGTTGCTCCGTGCCTCACCTTCAACTAAGCCGGCTCCAAACACAGGGCTACCTCCCCCTCGCGGATCTAGTTCCCACTCGGGCGGGATTATATTCAATCGGCAACGACACGATAGCTGAGAATTTCCCCAACCCCAATAAGGAGGAGAGGGTGTGCTTCATCCCGTTTCTATTACGGGGCCTGGGATTTCCAATCCACCCCTTCCTCAGGGGGTTATTGGAATTTTATGGCATCCAACTACATAACCTCACCCCAAGTTCGATTCTGCACATCTCAGGCTTTGTTGCCCTCTGCGAGTTATTCCTAGGCATCGAGGCCCATTTCCGATTATGGAGGAAATTCTCCTCCCTCGTTCCCCGCCACAAAGGGGGTTCCATATTTGAAGTGGGTGGTGCCGAAGTATGGCGCATTGCTGGATCCGGATACCCCGTAGGAACTCCTAAAGAAGCGTACCCGCAGTGGTCTTCGGAATGGTTCTATATGGATGATGTTCCGCCGCCGGATCCAGTCAGGCGCGGTCTCCCTGAATTTTCCAGCACTCCCTAAAGAAGTGCCTCAACTGGCATCCCCGAAGTCCCAAAGAAGAGGACAATGCGGAGATACAGAGGTTGGTCAGCAAGGTCAGGCTGCTGGCCCACTCCGAACTCTCAATAGTCGAAGTCATGGCGATTGCAATAAAGAGGTGTGTGCAGCCTCTTCAATCTAGAGTAACTTATTTATGGTGTTACAACGGAGAAGACGACGCGTCCCATTACAGACGGCAAGGTCCGGATACTCCAGTCGAACTGGCCTCCATTTTGACCGATCTGTACAAGGGTGAAAAATAAGATTTTCTCCGGTTAAACTATCGGGAGGCCTATTCCGTGTAAACCCCTATCGAATGGGTAAGATCTTGATTCGGCTGTGTTTACTTCACTGCATGACAGACACTGATCGAATGTACTTTTTCCTTGTTGCCACCAACTAGTAATGGAGGAGGATGGTCGAGGACGTCCACTGTCCTGCTCCTCAGCCGGAGGATCATAATCGCGACAAAGATCCTGGCTTTTGCGAGGATCTAGATATATATATATATATGTATATATATAGAGAGAGAGAGAATTCGATGATGGGGTATTCTATCAGGCGAGCCTTGACGGTTCGGAACTGGCCATCATCGCCGACTACCCTCGCCTTTACCCATTCTGCATTGTGAGTATCCAGAGGCTCCTTAAGAAGATATCCCCATCTGTATCCTTATACATTGTACTGATCCGGATCCTTAATAGGATCAGTGCTCCAGGGATCGTGTCTCTTCAAGGGCGGCCCCCACACAAGGCCGTCATTCAAAATGGAAAGGGACCAGGAGTACCATGGAGACTTCACAGTCTTCCAAGAGGTATGTGTACTTAATGCATGCCTAGGAATGAGTCTGGATTGTTAAGAGTCTCCCTCTTTTTTATTTCTAGGAGGAGTACGCGACAAACGGTGGGAAAATGCCCCATTAGCCAAATGCCTACTAATCCAGTACCGAACTCGCCGATTAGGACGCAAGAAAATGTCGCGCCCGTTCCGCCTCCCCAAGAGGATTCAGATGACGTGTCAGTCACGAATTCCTAAGTGGAAAGCGTGATGAACCACCGTCGCCTGAAGGAAGCTATGCGTGCTCCGGCCTTGTCCAAACAAGAGTTCACTGCACTGAGTTCGACATATGCCTATATCTGATCCGCTCGAGACGGCCTTGCTAGAGTTATACATCTATTGCTGACAAAAATATAGGTAAAGTTTGACACAATTTTGCATGGCTCTATACCAGTAACCCCCGAGACTTGAAGCGGTTGGCCCAACTGATTTAAGGGTCATTATATCATCAGGTACTCACGGAGAAGAATAACACATTGTCCAAGGAGCTTCAAGAATGTCAGACCAAGCTAACTATTGTCACCGCCGAACTGGAAGATTTGAAGAATTCCAAAAAGGCAACCGATGGTAAGCACAACAGTGTCCGGAAAATACGATTCTGCACCAACAATGAGTTTTAAATATGCATTGTTTTGTTTTCAGCGGCAGGATCAACAGAGTAGTTGGAGGAGAGGCTAAGGGCTGCTTAGGCGGACAAACAACACGCCAAAGGGCAAGAAACCGCTGGTTAACATGTATTAACACGGACCATTGATGAGAAGAACAAATTACAGGATGCAAACATCAAGCAAGCCGAAGAACTAAAGGATTTACGACGTCAACTGTCAGATGCCTTGAAGGAGAACAAAAAATTGAAGGGCAGCATGTTCAGTGTGTCCTTTATCCTTACTTTCATACGGTCCCTTGATGGAAAGTTTTACGAAATTGTTCCTGTAGGTTTGCTAACCGGGCGGCCCGAGGGAGAAGTGTCCGGATTTCAAGGCGACTTGCTGCAAGGGCTATTCCAAGTGCACGAGCGAGCTCGGAAAGTCATGAGGAACATGGTTAAGGCCTTGTGGCCATCCGATTCTCCTCCAGAAATTATGGAGGAGCTCGTGCATTTATTCAAGGGAGCTCGATGCCGCTTTGAACTATGGAAGGCGTCAGCATGTCGAGAAGGTGTACAAGAAGCCTGGGCCATGGTGAAAACAAGGTATACCGGACTTGATCCGAATCATATGGCCCGGGTTAGACCTCGGGGGCCAGACGGACAAGAAATTCTGGTTAGCTTGGTGTACGACCAAGTAAAAATAGCCGCCAAATTTTCCCAACAGGACTATAAACTAGATAGCCTTATAGATGGTATAGATAAAGAGTAGGCATTTGATTCCATGTAACAATGCGCTTTATCAACCTTATCCCCGGCCGAACTTGAAAAGATTGTCATGGCAGGCCTTCCGCTTCAACCTCCGAAACCTACGGGTTGGAGTGTTTCTGAATACTATGCCTGTGATAAACACCAAGTATGTTCAGAAACCAGGCAATCAGGTCATGGTGCTTGAACAGACAAACTGTATTCGGGGAGTTATGTTATATTACTTTTTAACGTAAGAAACATCTTCTAGAGAGAATAGTTCCGTTAAGGGTTCCTCTCCCTGGGTCATCATGCGTTATTTATGCATGTCTAAGCTGTGATGCTAAAAAATCAAAGGAACCTTTATATTTTGGGAGTTTTATATTGCAAAGAAGGCAGTTCGTCGTTTGTTCGCCGGCCAATCATTTTCTTAAGAACGCTAGCTTTCGGCTTCACCCGTCTGAGGTACATATCCGGATAACCCACTTGTAACAAACGCGGAGGTGCTCCCTTTATGCCCTAGCCGAACAAGTGGGAACGTAGGGCATAAGCACAGGAGCCAGGCAACCCAGCTTGGCAAAAACTGAAGTCATAAAGGTGCATATAATGGCGAAGAAAGGACGTATGTGAGCAGACGACACATATATATGGTGAGCTCTATGCTCCGAATAATAATAAGCTTTTATTAAGAAAAGCCCCCAGTTGTGGTGGGGTGTGTACATTTAATTATGTATACCCCACAAGTGTGCGGCTTACCCGAACACATGTTAGAAATCGTATAACAATGAGAAAAAGGAAAAATTGTAAAGGAGAAAAAGGAACGAACAAAGGTATATGTCCGTATTAGGCGTAGAATCTTCGGGGCCGAGCAGCATTCCATGGGTTCGGCTCTAAGCGATTATTCGATGCATTGCGAAGGTGATAGGCTCCTCCAGTGAGAACTTCATCTATAATGAAGGGATCCTCCCATTTGGGTTTGAGCTTGTCCTTTTTCTTCTCTGGTAGGCATAGAACGAGCTCGCCGATGTTATAAGTCTTTGCCCGCACTTCTCTACTTTGATATCTCTGAGCCTGTTATTGATAAAATGTGGAACACGCCTTCGCAACATCGTACTCCTCTTCCAGGCCGTCTAGATCGGCCTGCCGATCGAGCTCGGCTTCTCTCTCTTCATACATGCGCACTCAAGGTGAGTCATGAATAATGTCACAAGGCAAGACAGCCTCTGCCCCGTACACCATAACGAAGGGTGTGTATCTGGTCGTGCGATTGGGCGTAGTCCGCAGCCCCCAGAGTCCGGAATCGAGCTCCTCAACCCTATGCTTATCTGATTCCCGTAAGGAGCGCACTAGTCTGGGTTTGATGCCGCTCATTATCAGGCCATTAGCCCGTTCGACCTGACCGTTTGTTTGAGGGTGACAAACGGAGGCGTAGTCGAGCTTAATGCCCAGGTTAGCACACCAAGTTTTCACCTCGTCGGTTGTGAAGTTAGAGCCATTGTCAGTAATGATGTTGTGCGGGATGCCATAACGGTGTACAACACCGGATATTAAATCGATCACTGGTCCGGCTTCGACTGTTTTTACCGGTTTGGCCTCTATCCACTTGGTGAACTTATCCACCATAACCAGGAGATACTTTTTCTTATGGCTTCCCCCTTTAAGGGGTCCAGCCATGTTTAGCCCCCAAACCGTGAAAGTCCAGGTGATGGGGATTGTTCTAAGGGCAGTGGGTGGCAAATGGCTTTGATTGGCAAAAGGCTGGCATCCGACGCAACGCTGTACATGGGCCTGTGCGTCCGCTTGGGTTGTGGGCCAGAAGAAGCCTGTACGGAAGGCTTTGCTTACTAGGGCCCGGGCTGTAGCATGATGGCCACCGAGGCCAGCATGTATTTCGGCCAGGAGCTGCCGCCCCTCCTCTACGGAGATACATCTTTGAAGAACTCCAGTGGTACTTTTCTTGTAGAGCTCTCCATCATGGACTTTATAGGCCTTAGAGTGTCGGACTATGCGACAGGCCTTGTTCTGATCATTAGGGAGCTCCTTCCTATTAAGGTAGGCCAAGAAGGGTTCGGTCCATGGAGCAATGACTGCCATGAGTACATGAGCGAAGGGTGTTGGCTCGGTGCTCGAGCCCCCGATGATATCCGAATCATGTTTGGCGTCCGGGGGTATGATCAACGACGGACTGTGATTTTCGCTGTCGTCCTGCCATACCACGGATGGTTTGAAAAGCCTTTCCAAAAAGGTGTTAGACGGGACTAAGTCGCATTTACCGCCCAATCGAGCCAGGATGTCCGATTCCTGATTGCTATCTCGAGCCACATGATGAAACTCTAGCCCCTCAAATCGAGTGGATATTCTTAGTATGGCATTGCGGTAGGCCGCCATCTTTGGATCCTTTGCGTAAAATTCTCCATTTATTTGGGATATCGCGAGGTTCAAATCCCACGCACTTCGAGGCCTTGTATGCCCATGGAAACGGCCATCCGGAGTCCATGTAGGAGCACTTCATATTCGGCTGCATTATTGGAATCCGTATACATGATTTGCAATACATAACAGACTATGTCCCCTATAGGGGATATTAGAATGACACCAGCCCCCAGTCCAGCTAACATTTTGGAGCTGCCAAAGCACATCACCCAGTTGGAGTATGTGATGTACTCTTTAGAGAGTTCGGCTTCTGTCCATTCGGCGACGAAGTCGGCCAACACCTGAGATTTAATAGCTCGGCATGGCTTGTATGTTATTTCGAATGGTAAGAGCTCTATGTCCCATTTGGCAATGCAGCTGGAGGTATCTCGGTTGTTTATGATATCATTGAGTGGTACTTCAGAGGCCACCGTGATCGAGCACTCTTGGAAGTAGTACCACAGCTTTCGAGATGCCATGAAGACCGCATATGCTATCTTTTGATAATGCAGGTATCGGGATTTGCATGGTGTGAGGACCTCTGATACGTAATATACTGGTTTTTGGAGTGGGAATTTGTGTCCCTCTTCCTCTCGTTCGACAACGAGCACAACGCTCACTACTTGGTGAGTTGCTGATATGTACAAAAGCATGGGTTCGCCGACGCTTGGTGCGGCCAGAATTGGTTTATTTGCTAACAAAGTTTTTATTTCTTCCAACCCAGCGGTTGCCACGTCTGTCCACTCAAAATGATCGGTACATTGGAGCAGGCGATAAAGTGGTAGTGCCTTTTCTCCCAGTCTGGAGATAAAGCGGCTTAGGGCTGCCATGCACCCAGCTAGTTTTTGGACCTGCTTTAGGTTTGTTGGTGTCGCCAATTGTGACAAGGCTCAGATTTTGGCCGGATTTGCTTCGATTCCTCTATTGGAAACAATAAACCCGAGCAGTTTTCCGGCCGGGACGTCGAAAACACATTTTTCCGGATTGAGCCGTATGTCATATGTTCGGAGGTTGTCAAATGTGAGGCACAAGTCGTCCACCAATGATTAGACATGTTTGGTTTTGATGACTACATCATCTACATATGCCTCCACTGTCTTGCCAATTTGTTTTTCTAGGCATGTTTGGATCATGCGCTGGTAGGTGGCGCCGGCGTTTTTGAGCCCGAAAGGCATAGTGTTAAAGCAAACGGCCCATACAGAGTGATGAGTGCCATCACAGCTTGATCGGATTCCTTCATCTTAATTTAATGGTATCCGGAGTATGAGTCGAGGAAGCATAGTGAGTCATGCCCTGCTGTTGCATCAATGATTTGGTCGATGCGGGGCATTGGGAAGGGGTCCTTAGGGCAAGCCTTGTTTAAGTCTTTGAAATCGACACAGAGGCGCCAGGACTTATCCTTCTTTGGCACCATGACTAGGTTTTCTAGCCAGTCCAGGTGTTTGATCTCTCTAATGAATACGACTTCAAGTAGTTTGGCTAGCTCTTCCCCCATGGCTTGTCGCTTGGGTTCGGAAAAGCGCCACAGTGTTTGCTTGACTGGTTTAAAGCCCTTAATTGTATTGAGGCTGTGTTCGGCCAGCCTGCGTGGGATTCCTGGCAAACTGAAGGATGCCAGGCAAAGATGTCCAAATTTTCACGCAAAAATGCTCTTAAGGTGGCGTCAATCGTTGGATCCAACTGTGCTCCAATGGCTGCAGTTCTGTTAGGATCCATTGGGTGCACTTGAAATTTTACTATTTTGTCTGCTGGTTTAAAGGAAGTGGATTTGGGCCTTTTATCAAGGATTACATCATCCTTGTCCACTGTAGATCATAGAGTAGTCAGTTCCTTGGCCGCCAGGGCCTCGGATAGCGCCCCAGGGCTAGTGATGCAGTTTTATTTTTGGCACAGAGTGCTATATCCGGATCACTAGAAATAGTGATAACTCCGTTGGGTCCTCACATTTTGAGCTTCATGTACCCGTAATGGGGTATAGCTTGAAAGCGGATGAATGCTTCTCACCCTAACGGGGCATGATATCCGCTGTGGAAATGTGCCATGTGGAAGAGCAACTCTTCGGACCTATAGTTTTCCGTCATGTCAAATACGACGTCGAGTTTGATTCTCCCCGAGCTTATTGCTTCTTGACTAGGGATGATACCCCGGAAAGTGGTGCCGCTTTGCTCAACGCGACTTTTGTCCACCTGCATTTTTTGGAGTGTGTCTTCGTAGATGAGGTTTAATCCGCTGCCACCTTCCATGGGTACTTTTGTGAGCCGAAAGCCATCTACTATTGGGTTTAAGACCAAAGCGGCTGGTGCTCGGGCTGATCTGGCCCTTGGCTCATCGTCCGCGGTGAAGGTTATCGCCATGTCGTTCCAAGGATTTGCTGCTGCTACCTGGTTGACTTCGGCAAGGTCGCACAGCGCCCTCTTGCGCCAGTTGTTGGAAGAAAAGGTCTCGAAGACCATAAAAATGTTGAGATCAGCGTTTTCCGAAGAGTGCCTTTCTTTGGGAATGCTGGTGAGGATGGCCTCACCGCTCCTAGCCACCTGCTGGAGTACCCAACATGCCTGAAGGCTATGTGTTGGTTTGGTATTCGGCATTGTGTGTATCTGGCAAGGTTTATCGAGCAGGTCGTCAAGGACAATTCTGTATCCGGTAAAGGGCTTCGCTTTTTTGTCCATAGGATAATGATCGGGTGCCCCAAAGGGGTGCATCCTTTTTGTCCATCCGGTGGGCTGCTTGAAGTCCGGAAGATCCCACCGAGCTGTTTGTACCCTCCAGGTGCTTTCCATTGCACAAAACTTCTGGATGATGTGTGCTAGATCTGAAAAGTGCGATAAGCGGCGGCGGTTGAGGGCGTTAAGGATTCCCTCGTTCGTGCAATTGTGGCAAAATATTGAAATCGTGTCGTCGTCGCGGCAGTCCTTGATCTTGTCTTTAACAAGGAGGAACCTGGCCCAAAAGTGGTGGACTGTTTCCTCAGGTTGCTGCCGCACGTACATTAGGTCGCATACATCTGGAGGACCTGAGTTGTTTGGGGAATATTGTATGTGGTGGGTGGGCGGGCTAAAATACGAATCCTGAACCATTGTTGCATCCGGAATTTGAAGAATCTATGAAGTCACCAGTCCAGGGTCTGGAGCGTCCTAGCGGTCTTCGGGCTCAACGCCCGGTTCTATGTTCAGAGGACATGAGGTCTCTTCCCGAAGATGGGTATCCGGCTCGTGCGACTCAGAAATCCGAACATAGTTTGTTCTTAACTTGTTGGGGAGTATCATCGGCCTGTTCTTCCACGACCGCTACCGTATGGGTGAGGAGTCCTGGATTAGGGGGTCCCCGGGCGTCCGGGACTCATGACGTGGGCCGGACTGCTGGGCTGTGAAGATACAAGATAGAATACTTCCCTCCGTGTCCGGACAGGACCCTCCTTTGCGTGTGTGGCAAGCTTGACGTCCAGATGTATTGTTTCCTTCCCTTGTAAACCGACGTTGTACAAATCCTAGCCCCCTCTGGCGTCTATATAAACCGGAGGGTTTAGTCCGTAGAGGCAGTCATAATCATACAGGCTAGACATCTAGGGTTTAGCCATTACGATCTCGTGGTAGATCAACTCGTGTAACCCCTATACTCATCAAAGTCAATCAAGCAGGACATAGGATTTTACCTCCATCAAGAGGGCCCGAACCTGGGTAAACATTGTGTCCCCTGCCTCCTGTTACCTTTGATCCTTAGACGCATAGTTCGGGACCCCCTACCCGAGATCTTCCGGTATTGATACCGACATTGGTGCTTTCATTGAGAGTTCCTCCGTGTTGTCGATAGAAGGATCGATGGCTCGCCTTGTCATTAATAATGAAATCACCTTTGGACAAGCCCTGGCTCCTGGGCAGATCCTCCAGATTGGCAATTTCGCCATAGGCGCCCGCCCGGCCATCAAGCCCAAGGCGGTCCCTCGGATTGCCAAAAATCATCTCCGCATTAACCCCGAAAGCGACGATAAGATGGATCCGATAGATGTCTCGTCTTTAAATGAACTGCTAGATCACATCACCGCCCTGGGGGTCGCAACGGATTACGACCTGATTGGGCTTAAACCCAATCAGAGGGAAATCAGGTCTCCACCTGTCACTCACCTGGTGACTATTGTGGAAGAACAAGTTGAGGATACCGCCCCTCCTATGATAAAAACAAATTATGTATGGATCTCTGAGCCCTATGAGCCGGACACTCATCTTCGAGAAGGGACTATCTGTCTCCCGAAGATAGAATCCGGCACTGAGTCTAAAAAACCGCCGGACACTCCGGACCCTGGGCCAATGATCTCAGAAAACTTTCAAAATACGGATTCCACAATGGGTCAAGGTTCGGATTCAAGCCCGCCCACCCACCGCAATTAATACTCTCCAAGCAATTCCGGTCCTCCGGATATATACGATTTAATGTATATACATCAGCAACCTCTAGAAATAGTCCATCACTTTTGGGCTAGATTCCTACTTGTTAAAAATAAGATCAAAGATTGCTACGACAACTATGCGGTATCAGTATTTTGCCACAACTGTACAGATGAGGGCATCCTCAACGCCCTCAATCGGTACCGCATTATGCACTTTGCAGATTTGGCACACATAGTACAGAAGTATTGCGCAATGGAAAGCGCCTAGAAATCCGAGACAGCTCAGTGGGACCCACCGGCCTTTAAGCCACCCACTGACCGGACAAAAAGGATGCACCCTTAGGGGGCACCTGATCATTCTTCCATGGAAAGACAAATTTAGCCCTTACCGGGACACATAGCCGTCCTTGATGGATGGCTCGAAAAGCCCTGTCAGATACATGCAATGCCAAATTATGAGCCAACTCATAACCTTCGGGCATGTTGGATACTTCGGCAGGTGGATAAAAGCGGGGAGGCTATCCTCACCAACACTACTCTGAAAGGTCATTCCCCTGAGGATAACGACCTTGGCGTGTTTACGGTCTTCGAGACCTTTTCTTCAAACAACCAGCGCAAAAGGGTGCTCCGCGACCTCAACGAAGTCAATCACGTAGCCACAATAAATCCTTGGAACGATATGGTGATAAGCTTCAACGCCAATGACGAGCCAAGGGCCCGATCAGTCCGAGCACCAACCGCTTTGGTTCTAAACCCAATTGTAGACGGCTTTTGCCTCACTAAAGTGTTCATGGACGGCGGGAGCGGACTGAACCTCATCAACGAAGACACGCTCAATAAAATGCAGATGGACATGAGTCCCATTGAGAAAAGCAATACATCCTTTCGAGGAATCATCCCCAGTCGGGAAGCAAGATGCTCAAGGAAATTAAACTAGATGTGGTATTTGGCATACCAGAGAATTATAGGTCCGAAGAGATAATCTTCCAGGTGGCCCCTTTGAACAGCGGATATCATGCCCTGTTAGGGCGAGATGCATTCACACGCTTTCAAGCCATACCTCATTACGGGTACATGAAGCTCAAAATGCCCGGGCCCAACGGTGTTATCACTATCTCCAATGATCCGGCCATACCACTCCGTGCCGAAAAAAACCGCATCCCTAGCCCTCGAGGCATTGAGCAAAGCCCTGGCGGCCGAGGAGCTCACCGCTCTGCGTTCTACCGTGGATAGAGATGACGTAATTCTTGATAAAAGGCCTAAATCTACTTCTTTCAAGCCAGCAGACAAGATAGTCAAATTTCAAGTTCACCCGATGGACCCCAAGAAGACAACTTCCATTGGGGCACAGCTGGATCCGGCGATCGACGCCGCATTGCGCACGTTCTTGCGCGAGAACTGGGACATCTTCGCCTGGCACCCCTCGGATATGCCGAGAATCACACGTGCGCTGGCCAAACATAGTCTCAACATACTGAAGGGATACAAGCTAGTCAAGCAAATGTTGTGGCGATTTTACGAACCCAAACAACAGGCTATGGGGGAGGAGCTAGCCAAGCTACTCGAAGCCGGGTTTATTAGAGAGATCAAACATCCAGATTGGCTAGCAAACCTGGTCATGGTGCCGAAGAAGGATAAATCCTGGTGCTTGTGTGTCGACTTCAAGGACCTAAGGACCCCTTCCCACTACCCCGCATCGACTAGATTATTGACGCAACAGCAGGGCACGACACACTGTGCTTCCTCGACGCATATTCCAGATACCATCAAATCAAAATGAAGGAATCCGATCAAGCCGCAATGGCATTCATCACCCCATACGAGCCCTTCTGCTTCAACACCATGCCCTTTGGGCTCAAAAACGTTGGCGCCACATACCAACGCATGATTCAAATGTGCCTGGAAAAGCAAATCGGCAAGACAGTTGAAGCATATGTGGATGATGTAGTCATCAAAACTAAGCATGTCAAATCATTGGTGGACGACTTACGACTTACATTCGACAACCTCCGAAGATATGACATACGACTCAATCCGGAAAAGTGCATTTTCAGCGTTCCCACCGGAAAACTGCTTGGGTTCATTGTTTCCAACAGGGGAATCGAAGCAAACCCAGCCAAAATCCGAGCCCTATCACAGTTGGCTACACCAATAGACCTCAAACAGGTCCAAAAACTAGCTGGATGCATAGCAGCATTGAGCCGCTTCATCTCCAGATTAGGAGAAAAGGTGCTACCATTGTATCGCCTGCTCCGACGCACCGACCACTTCACGTGGACGGTTGCTGCAACAGCCGGACTGGAAGAAATAAAAGCTTTGTTAGTAAGCAACCCAATCCTGGCCGCACCAAACGTCAGCGAACCCATGTTACTGTACATATCTGCAACACATCAGGCGGTGATTGCGGTGCTCGTCGTTGAACGAGAGGAAGAGAGACATAAATTCCCACTTCAAAAACCCATATACTATGTGTCAACGGTCCTCACACCATGCAAATCCCGATACCCGCATTATCAAAAGATAGCGTATGCGGTCTTCATGGCATCCCGGAAGTTGCGGCACTACTTTCAAGAGTGTTCAATCACGGTGGCTTCCGAAGTACCACTTAATGATATTATAAACAACCGGGACGCCACTGGCCGGATCGCCACTGGTCGGATCGCCAAATGGGCTATTGAGCTCTTACCGTTTGAAATAACATATAACCCGCGTTGACCCATTAAATCTCAGGTGTTGGCCGACTTCATCGCCAAATGGACAGAGGCCGAACTCCCAAAAGAGTACGACACATATTCCAACTGGGTGATGCACTTCGACGGCTCTAAAATGCTAGCCGAACTTGGGGCTGGTGTCGTCCTGACATCCCCCACAGGAGACACAGTCCACTATGTTCTCCAAATAATGTATATAGACTCTGATAACGCAGCCCAATATGAGGCCTTGTTGCATGGTCTTCGGATGGCCGTCTTTATGGGCATACAACACCTGGAGGTGCGTGGGGATTCAAACCTCGCAATATCCCAAATAAACGGAGAATTTGATGCCAAAGATCCCAAGATGGCGGCTTACTGCAACGCCTTACTTAAAATATCAGCTCGGTTCGAGGGGCTTGAGTTTCATCGCGTGGCATGAGAGTAACCAAGCAGCGGACTGATACGTCTCCAACGTATCTATAATTTTGATTGCTCCATGCTATATTATCTACTGTTTTGGACTATATTGGGCTTTATTTTCCACTTCTATATTATTTTTGGGACTAACCTATTAACCGGAGGCCCAGCCCAGAATTGATGTTTTTTTGCCTATTTCAGTGTTTCGGATAAACAGAATATCAAACGGAGTCCAAACGGAATAAAATTTTCGAGAACGTGATTTTCTCACCGAACGTGATCCAGGAGACTTGGACCCTACTACAAGGGATCAAAGAGGAGGTCGCGAGGGTGGGCCCCCCCTAGGGCGCGCCCCCTGCCTCGTGGGCCCCTCGGTGCTCCACCGACGTACTCCTTCCTCCTATATATACACACGTACCCCCAAACGATCAGACCAGGAGCCAAAAACCTAATTCCACCGCCGCAACTTTCTGTATCCACGAGATCCCATCTTGGGGCCTGTTCCGGAGCTCCGCCGGAAGAGAGCCGTCATCACGGAGGGCTTCTACATCATCATATCCCCTCCGATGAAGTGTGAGTAGTTTACCTCAGACCTTCGGGTCCATAGTTAGTAGCTAGATGGCTTCTTCTCTCTCTTTGAATCTCAATACAAAGTTCTCCCCCTCTCTCGTGGAGATCTATTCGATGTAATGTTCTTTTTGCGGTGTGTTTGTTAAGACCGATGAATTGTGGGTTTATGATCAAGTCTATCTATGAATAATATTTGAATCTTTTCTGAATTCTTTTATGTATGATTGGTTATCTTTGCAAGTCTCTTCGAATTATCCGTTTGGTTTGGCCAACTAGATTGGTTGTTCTTGCCATGGGAGAAGTGCTTAGCTTTGGGTTCGATCTTGCGGTGTCCTTACCCAGTGACAGAAGGGGCAGCAAGGCACGTTTTGTACCGTTGCCATCGAGGATAACAAGATGGGGTTTATTTCATATTGCATGAATTTATCTCTCTACATCATGTCATCTTGCTTAAGGCGTTACTCTGTTTTTAACTTAATACTCTAGATGCATGCTGGATAGCGGTCGATGAGTGGAGTAATAGTAGTAGATGCAGAATCGTTTCGATCTACTTGTCACGGACGTGATGCCTATATACATGAACATGCCTAGATATTCTCATAACTATGCTCAATTCTGTCAATTTCTCAACAGTAATTTATTCACCCACCGTAGAATACTTATGCTCTTGAGAGAAGCCACTAGTGAAACCTATGGCCCCCGGTTCTATTCTCATCATATCAATCTCCATCACTTTAATATTGTTTTGCTTTTTACTTTGTCTTTACTTTTTACTTTGCATCTTTATATCAAAAAATACCAAAAATATTATATCTATCAGATCTCACTCTCGTAAGTGACCGTGAAGGGCTTGACAACCCCTAATCGCATTGGTTGTGAGTAGCTATCACTTTGTGCAGGTACGAGGGACTTGAGCGTGGGCTCCTACTGGATTGATATCTTGGTTCTCAAAAACTGAGGGAAATACTTATGCTACTCTGCTGCATCATCCCTTCCTCTTCGGGGAAAAACAACGCAAGCTCATGACGTAGCAAGAAGGATTTCTGGCGCCGTTGCCGGGGATTCTACACAAAAAGTCAATATACCAAGTACCCATCACAATCCCTATCTCTCGCATTACATTATTTGCCATTTGCCTCTCATTTTCCTCTCCCCCAATTCACCCTTGTCGTTTTATTTGCCCTCTCTCTCCCTACCCTCCCTCTCTGTTCGCCTCTTTGTTTGCTTGTCGCCATGGCTAGTCATCTTTCTGCTCCTATGTCCCCTGAGTTTGAAGTCCTTCACTTCAAACAAAAGCAAGGAGAAAATTTAAAGGATGCTTGGTTTAGAATGATGGAATCTTATCATAAATGCACCCTAGAAGTAAATTTCAGAATTTTGCTTCGCAACTTTTATGTTGGGCTTAATTTGTCTCATAGATAACTTTTAGATTGTGTTGCCAAGGGCAATTTTATTGAAATTGATCCCAGTATCGCGCATGAAATTATAGAAGGTATAGTAGGAACTTTACCTCAACAAAGGGGGCTCCATCATACCCAAGAGAAAATGCAAGTTTTTGAAAAAAATTGCGAAGTAACTAAAATTTTACAGAAATCTCTTGAACCTCTTAAGAGCGTTAGCTTAAATCTTCACTGCATGAATATGTTGATTACTCTTTGCAATAAGCTGTTGGATTCTTTAGATCTCAAGATCTATGAATATGAAGGGAAACATAAGGAACCTCCCGGATTTGATCATAACATCGCTAAAATAATTAAGAATCAAGATGGCAATACCTAGATCTATCCTTGCTTGTTATGCCTAGCTAGGGGCGTTAAACGATAGCGCTTGTTGGGAGGCAACCCAATTTTATTTTTATTCCTTTAATTTTTCTCCTGTTTATTAATAAATAAATTATTTAGCCTCTGTTTTGGTTGTGTATTTTTGTGTTTAATTAGTGTTTGTACCAAGTAGAACCGTTGGGAAGACTTGGGGAAAGTCTTGTTGAACTTGCCGTAAAAAACAGAAACTTTAGCGCTCACGAGAACTGCTGTAATTTTTATTTGAAGAGTGATATTTAGTTAATTATTTTTTCAGATGATTAATAGATAAATTCCTCACGTCCAGCAATTTATTTTAGAATTTTTGGGGTTCCAGATTTTGCGCTAGCTACAGATTACTACAGACTGTTCTGTTTTTGACAGATTCTGTTTTTCATGTGTTGTTTGCTTATTTTGATGAATCTATGGCTAGTAAAATAGTTTATAATCCATAGAGAAGTTGGAATACAGTAGGTCTAACACCAATATAAATAAATAATGAGTTCATTATAGTACCTTGAAGTGGTCTTTTGTTTTCTTTCGCTAACGGAGCTCACGAGTTTTCTATTTTGAGTTTTGTGTTGTGAAGTTTTCAAGTTTTGGGTGAATTCTTTTGATGGATCATGGAACAAGGAGTGGCAAGAGCTAAGCTCGGGGATGCCCATGGCACCCCCAAGATAATCCAAGGACACCAAAAAGTCAAAGCTTGGGGATGCCCCGGAAGGCATCCCCTCTTTTCGTCCACTTCCATCGGTAATTTACTTGGAGCTATATTTTTATTCACCAACATGATATGTGTTTTGCTTGGAGTGTCTTGTATTATTTGTGTCTTTGTGTCTTAGTATGCCAGAATCATCCTTGCTGTACACACCTTTTGAGAGAGCCATACATGAATTAAAATTTGATAGAATACTCTATGTGCTTCACTTATATCTTTTGAGCTAGATAGTTTTGCTCTGTGTGCTTCACCTATATCTTTTGAGCTAGATAATTTTGCTCTATGTGCTTCACTTAGATATTTTAGAGCACGGTGGTGGATTCGTTTTAAAGAAACTATTGATCTCTCATGCTTCACTTACATTAATTTGAGAGTCTCTTAATAGCATGGTAATTTGCCTAATAATAATATGCTTGGTATTCAAGATTTGTGAAACTTTCTTTTGAGTGTGTTGAATACTAAGAAAAGATTGAAGCATGATAATTGTTTTGAGATATGGAGGTGATAATATTAAAGTCATGCTAGTTGAGTAGTTTTGAATTTAAAGAATACTTGTGTTGAAGTTTGTGATTCCCGTAGCATGCACGTATGGTGAACCGTTCTGTGATCAAGTCGGAGCATGATTTATTTATTTCTTGTCTTCCTTATGAGTGGCGGTCGGGGACGAGCGATGGTCTTTTCCTACCAATCTATCCCCCTAGGAGCATGCGCGTAATACTTTGCTTTGATAACTTCTAGATTTTTGCAATAAGTATATGAGTTCTTTATGACTAATGTTGAGTCCATGGATCATACGCACTCCCACCCTTCCACCCTTGCTAGCCTCTCTAATACCGCGCAACTTTCGCCGGTATCATACACCTACCATATACCTTCCTCAAAACAGCCACCATACCTACCTATTATGGCATTTCCATAGCCATTCCGAGATATATTGCCATGCAACTTTCCACCATCTAGTTCATCATGACACATCCATCATTGTCATATTGCTTAGCATGATCATGTAGTTGACATAGTATTTGTGGCAAAGCCACCGTTCATAATTCTTTCATACTTGTCACTCTTGATTCATTGCATATCCCGGTACACCGCCGGAGGCATTCATATAGAGTCATACTTTGTTTTAGTATCGAGTTGTAATCATTGAGTCATAAATAAATAGAAGTGTGATGATCATCATTCAATAGAGCATTGTCCCAAAAAAGAGAAAGGCCAAAGAAAAAAAAGAAAGGCCCAAAAAAATAAATAAATAAAAAAGGGGCAATGCTACTATCCTTTTTTCCACACTTGTGCTTCAAAGTAGCACCATGATATAGTGAGTCTAATATATTGTGCTTCAAAGTAGCACCATGTTCTTCATATATAGTCTCATATGTTGTCACTTTCATATACTAGTGGGAATTTTACGTTATAGAACTTGGCTTGTATATTTCAATGATGGGCTTCCTCAAAATGCCCTAGGTCTTCGTGAGCAAGCAAGTTGGATGCACACCCACTTAGTTTGTTTTTGAGCTTTCATATATTATAGCTCTAGTGCATCTGTTGCATGGCAATCCCTACTCACTCACATTGATATCTATTGATGGGCATCTCCATAGCCCGTTGATACGCCTAGTTGATGTGAGACTATCTTCTCCTTTTTGTATTCTCCACAACCACCATTCTATTCCACCTATAGTGCTATATCCATGGCTCACGCTCATGTATTGCGTGAAAATTGAAGAAGATCTAAAAAAGTTAGAGTATGAAACAATTGCTTGGCTTGTCATTGGGGTTGTGCGTGATTTAAATACTTTGTGTGGGGAAGATGGAGCATAGCCAGACTATATGATTTTGTAGGGATAACTTTCTTTGGCCATGTTATTTTGAGAAGACATAATTGCTTTGTAGTATGCTTGAAGTATTATTATTTTTCTATGTCAATATAAACTTTTGTCTTGAATCTTTCTAATCTGAATATTCATACCACAATTAAGAAGATTTGCATTGAAATTATGCCAAGTAGCACTCCGCATCAAAAATTCTCTTTTTGTCATTTACCGACTGGAGGACGAGCAGGAATTAAGCTTGGGGATGCCTGATACGTCTCCAACGTATCTATAATTTTTGATTGCTCCATGCTATATTATCTACTGTTTCGGACTATAGGGCTTTATTTTCCACTTTTATATTATTTTTGGGACTAACCTATTAACCGGAGGCCCAGCCCAGAATTGTTGTTTTTTTGCCTATTTCAGTGTTTCGGATAAACAGAATATCAAACGGAGTCCAAACGGTATAAAATCTTCGGGATCGTGATTTTCTCACCGAACGTGATCTAGGAGACTTGGACCCTACTACAAGGGATCAAAGAGGAGGTCACGAGGGTGGGGGGCGCCCCCCTTGGGGCGCGCCCCCTGCCTCGTGGGCCCCTCGGTGCTCCACCGACGTACTCCTTCCTCCTATATATACACACGTACCCCCAAACGATCAGACCAGGAGCCAAAAACCTAATTCCACCGCCGCAACTTTCTGTATCCACGAGATCCCATCTTGGGGCCTGTTCCGGAGCTCCGCCGGAAGAGAGCCGTCATCACGGAGGGCTTCTACATCATCATAGCCCCTCCGATGAAGTGTGAGTAGTTTACCTCAGACCTTCGGGTTCATAGTTAGTAGCTAGATGGCTTCTTCTCTCTCTTTGAATCTCAATACAAAGTTCTCCCCCTCTCTCGTGGAGATCTATTTGATGTAATCTTCTTTTTGCGGTGTGTTTGTTGAGACCGATGAATTGTGGGTTTATGATCAAGTCTATCTATGAATAATATTTGAATCTTTTCTGAATTCTTTTATGTATGATTGGTTATCTTTGCAAGTTTCTTCAAATTATCCATTTGGTTCGGCCAACTAGATTGGTAGTTCTTGCCATGGGAGAAGTGCTTAGCTTTGGGTTCGATCTTGCGGTGTCCTTACCCAGTGACAGAAGGGGCAGCAAGGCATGTATTGTATCGTTGCCATCGAGGATAACAAGATGGGGTTTATTTCATATTGCATGAATTTATCTCTCTACATCATGTCATCTTGCTTAAGGCGTTACTCTGTTTTTAACTTAATACTCTAGATGCATGCTGGATAGCGGTCGATGATTGGAGTAATAGTAGTAGATGCAGAATCGTTTCGATCTACTTGTCACGGACGTGATGCCTATATACATGATCATGCCTAGATATTCTCATAACTATGCTCAATTCTGTCAATTGCTCAACAGTAATTTGTTCACCCACCGTAGAATACTTATGCTCTTGAGAGAAGCCACTAGTGAAACCTATGGCCCCCGGGTCTATTCTCATCTTATCAATCTCCATCACTTTAATATTGTTTTGCTTTTTTACTTTGTCTTTACTTTTTACTTTGCATCTTTATATCAAAAATACCAAAAATATTATATCTATCAGATCTCACTCTCGTAAGTGACCGTGAAGGGCTTGACAACCCCTAATCGCATTGGTTGCGAGTAGCTATCGCTTTGTGCAGGTACGAGGGACTTGAGCATGGGCTCCTACTGGATTGATACGTTGGTTCTCAAAAACTGAGGGAAATACTCACGCTACTCTGCTGCATCATCGCTTCCTCTTCGGGGAAAACCAACGCAAGCTCAAGACGTAGCACAGACACCCTTGCTCGCATGGGCGCTAAACGCGACCCCGTCCCACCCAATACCTTTGTGGAAAGGCTTTTCAATCCATCCATGGCGTGGCAGGACGAGAGCAGCAATACCACTCCGGATCCGGTCATACCCCCTGATTCTGAACACAATTCCGATATCATTGGGGGCTCAACCACCGAAATAACACCATCGGCCCATGTAATCATGGAACCTTGCAAGCCTACCTTAATAGGCGAGAGCTCCCTGAAGACCAGAATGAGGCTCGATGCATTGTTCGTCGTTCGAAAGCCTAAAAGGTTCATGAAGGAAAACTCTACAAGAAAAGTACTACCGGAGTCCTTCAAATATGTATCTCCGAAGAAGAGGGATGGCAACTCTTGGCTGAAATCCATGCTGGTCTTGGCGACCATCATGCCGCAGCTTGGGCCCTCGTAAGTAAGGCCTTCCGTACCGGTTTTTTCTGGCCCATGGCTCGAGCAGACGCACAAGACCTCGTCCAACGTTGTGTAGGATGCCAGCTTTTCGCCAATCAAAGCCATATGCCGCCTACCGCCCTACAAACAATCCCCATTACTTGGCCTTTCGCGGTCTAGGGGCTTGACATGATCGGACCCCTCAAAGAGGGAAGCCATAAGAAAAAATACCTCCTGGTCATGGTAGATAAATTCACTAAGTGGATAGAGGCCAAACCAGCTAAACGGTCGAAGCTGTACTAGTGATAGACTTCATATCCGGTGTCGTACACCATTATGGTGTCCCACACAGCATCATCACCGATAACGGCTCTAACTTCACAGTCGACAAAGTAAAAACCTGGTGCACTAATCTGGGCATCAAGCTCAATTATGCCTCCGTCTATCACCCCCAAACAAACGGTCAAGCTGAACGGGCTAGCGGCCTGCTAATGAGAGGCATTAAACCCAGACTAGTGTGATCCTTAAAGGAGTCAGATAAACACTGGGCTGAGGATCTTGACTCCGTACTCTGGGGACTGCGGACCACGCCCAATCGCACGACCGGATACACACCGTTCTTTATGGTGTACGACGCAGAGGCTGTCTTGCCCTGCGATATTATTCACGACTCACCTCGAGTACGCATGTACGAAGAGAGAGAGGCTAAGCTCTATCAGCAAGATGACTTAGACGGCCTGGAGGAGGAGCGCGATGTCACAAAAGCTCACTCAGCATTCTACCAACAACAAGCTCGAAGATACCAAAGCAGAGAAGTGCGGGCCAAGACTTACAATGTTGGTGAACTCGTTCTACGCCTACCAGAGAAGAAAAAGGACAAGCTCAAGCCCAAATAGGAGGGTCCCTTCGTTATAGATGAAGTTCTCACTGGAGGAGCCTTTCGCCTTCGTAATGCATCGAACAATCGCTTAGAGCTAAATCTTTCCTTGGAATGCTGCCAGACTCCAAAGATTCTACGCCTAAGTCCGGACTCATAGTTCGTTACCTTTTTCTCTTTTTTCTCTTTCTTCTTTTTGTTTTTATACGATTTTTAGCCCGTGTTCGGATAAACCGCACACTTAAGGGTATACATCCTTAAATGTACATACCCCTCAATACCTGGGGGCTTCTTGTCACAGAAGCTTATTATTATTTTTCAAGCATCAAGCTCACCGCATATATGCGTCTTCTTCTCATATATGTCTTTTCTTCGCCATTATATGCACCTTTATGACTTAAGTTTTTGCCAAGCTGGGTTGCATGGCTCCTGTGCTTATGCCCTACGTTCCCGTTTGTTCGGCTAGGGCATAAAGGGAGCACCTCTGCGATTTTTACAGCCGGGTTATCCGGACGTGTACCTCAGACGGGTGAAGCCGAAAGATAGTGTTCTTAAGGGAATAATAGGTCAGCGAACAAAAGATAAACTGCACTCGTTGCGCTGCAAGCCCCCAAAATATAACGCACTGTGATTTTTAGCATCACAACTCAGGCGTGCACAACAACGCACGTTGGCCTAGGGAAAGGAACCCTTAACAGAACTATTCTCTCTAGAATATGTTTCTTACGATCAAATGTAATATAACATAACTCCTCGAATACAACTTGTCTGTTCAAGCAACTATGATTGGTCTGCCTGGTTTCCAAACATACTTTGGTGTTTACCACCAATACAGTACTCGGAAACACTCCAAACTTTGGATTTAGGAGGTTAAAGCGGAAGGTCTGCCATGACAATCGTTTAATAATTTGGCTGGAGATATTTATCGATAAAAGTACATTACTACTTGGACTCAAAAACTTCCTCCTCCTCTAGACCATCTAATAAGTTGTCTAGCTTACAATCCTGCTAAGAAAACTTGGTGGCTATCTTTACTTGGTCATATACTAAGCTAACATCAATTTCCTGTCCGTCTGGTCCCGAGGCCCAACCCGGGACATATGATTCGGATCAAGTCTGGTGTACCGTGTTTTCACCATGGCCCAGGCCTCTCATGCACCTTCTCGGCATGCTGATATCTTCCATAGTCCAAAGTGGCGACGAGCTTCTTTGAATAAATTCACGAGCTCCTCCATACTTCCTAGAGGAGAATCGGCTGTCCATAGAGCTTTAGCAATGTTCCTCATTGCCTTCTGGGCTCGTTCATGCACTTTGGACAGCTCTTGTAGCACATCGCCTTGAAATCCGGACACCTCTTCTTCGGGCCGCCCAGTCAGCACGCCTACTGATACATCTCTGTCGTATCTATAATTTTTGATTGTTTCATGCCAATATTATACCACTTCCACATACTTTTCGCAACTTTTTATATGATTTATTGGACTAACCTATTGATCCAGTGCCCAGTGCCAGTTCCTGTTTTCTGCATGTTTTTGTATCGCAGAGTATCCATATCAAACAAAGTCCAAATGCGATGAAAATTTACGGAGAATTATCTTGGAATATATGCGATTTTTGGGAGTTGGAATCACCCCCAAACGGAGGCCCACACAGGGCACAATATACCAGGGCATGCCAGAGGCCCCTGGCGCGTGGTGGTGGGTTGTGCCCACCTCGTACGTCGGTTGGACCTCTACTTTGGGCGCAAGGAAGCTTATATTCGGAAAAAATTGTGTTAAAATCTCAATGCAATCGGAGTTACGGAACTCCGGGAATAGAAGAAATGGTTTTCGGCCAGATCTGAGAATGGGGAAACAGAAGAGGACAGAGAGACATATCCAATCTCGGAGGGGCTCTCGCCCCTCCCATGCCATGGGAGCCAAGGACCAGAGGGGAAATCCTTCTCCCACCTAGGGAGGAGGCCAATGAAGAAGAAGAAGGAGGGGGGTTCTCTCCCCCTCGCTTCCGGTGGCGCCGGAGTGACACCGGGGCTAGGATCATGACGGCGATCTACATCAACAATCTTGCTACCGTCAACACCAACTTTATCCCCCTCTATGCAGTGGTGTAACACCTCCCCCCTCCCCCCGTTGTAATCTCTACTTAAACATGGTGCTCAACTCCATATATTATTTCCCAATGATCTATGGTTATCCTATGATGTTTTTGTAGATCTGTTTTGTCCTGTGGGTTAATCGTGATCTTGGTTGGTATGATTGTATATTTTATTTATGGTGTTGTCCTACGGTGCCCTCCGTCTCGCGCAAATGTGAGGGGCCCTCGCTGTAGGGTGTTGCAATATGTTCATGGTTTGCTTATTGTCAGTGTTGCGAGAGTGACATGAACTTAAACGCGGATAGGTGGGCTATGGCGTTTGGGAGTAAAGAGGACTTGATACTTAATGTTATGGTTGTGTTTCATGACCTTAATGATCTTTAGTAGTTGCGGATGCTTGCTAGAGTTCCAATCATAAGTGCATATGATCCAAGTAGAGAAAGTATGTTAGCTCATGCCTCTCCCTCATATAAAATTGCAAGAATGATTACCGGTACTTGTTATCGATTGCCTAGGGACAAATGACTTTCTTATTGACAAAAGCTTTCCACTTTTCTTAGCTTGCAATTTATTCGTAGTTTTATTCCCGCAAAGTACTCGTAGATTTATTCCTACAAAATAGTTTCATACTTGTTTTCGGTAAAGCAAACGTCAAGCGTGCGTAGAGTTGTATCGGTGGTCAATAGAACTTAAGGGAATATTTGTTCTACCTTTATCTCCTTGTTGGGTTCGACACTCTTATTTACCAAAAAAAGGCTACAAACGATCCCCTATACTTGTGGGTTATCAAGACCTTTTTCTGGCGCCGATGCCCGAGAGTTATGGCGTGGGGTGAATATTCTCGTGTGTGCTTGTTTGCTTTATCACTAAGTAGTTTTTATTTCCTGTTATAAGTTGTTCTCTATCTTTAGTTATGGATATGGAATACGAGACACCAAAAAAATTAGTGGTACTTACTACTCATGGAGATGGGGAACCTCCTAAAACCCTCAATGCTCTTTATGTGAAAAATATTATGCACTACTTTGATAATCCTGAGAAAACCCCATTCAACTTGATAATGGGAGTAATGTTGGATCAACGTGAATACTTTAAGGATTATCTCTTGACTCATAAAGGGAAATTGTTATGGGATCAAATTCATATGTTGCATTGGTATGCTTGGGATTTATGCCAGAGATATCATTATACTTGTTGCTCTAGGATGAATGCTCCACATCTTCCCTTTTCATGTGAATTTAATGATAATGAAACCTTGGCTTCTTATGCTAATGGTATATATGATTACTATGATGTGGAACGAATAGAAGAATTTGTTGCTTTTAAGGGTGCATGTGAAATTGAATATTTGTTTAAAAAGTTTGAAGATTTTGATGATTCAGTTTATAGACCTCAAAATCTTGCTATCCGTAAATATTGTTGTGATAATTATAAATACAATTCCGATATTGATGCATTTATTGAGAAAGTCTCTGTTGTGCAAGAAGAGACTAATATTTTGCAGGAGTCTAGGGAAGAAGGAATTGATGAAACTGTGAGCTCACTGGATGAAAAAGATGACGAGGAGAGTGAAGAACAAGCGAAGGAAGACCAGATTGATCACCCGTGTCCACCTTCTAATGAGAGTAACCCTCCAACTCATACATTGTTTAATGCTCCTTCGTTCTTATCAAAGGATGAATGCTATGATAATTGCTATGATCCTGTCGATTCATTTGAAATATACTTTTTTTATGATGCTTGCTATGCTTGTGGCCATGATGCCAATTTAAATGATGCTTATGGAGATGAACTTGCTATACTTCCTTATGTTAAGAATGAAATTGTTGTTATTGCACCCACACATGATAGTCCTATTATTTTTTTGAATTCTTCCAACTACACTATATCGGAGAAGTTTGCTCTTGTTAAAGATTATATTGATGGGTTGCCTTTTACCGTTGCACATGATGATTTTTATGAATATAATATGCATGTGCTTGCTTCTCCTACTTGCAATTACTATGAGAGAGGAACTACATCTCCACCTCTTTATGTTTCCAACACGATAAAAGTGCAAGAAACTTCTTATGCTATGTATTGGCCTTTACTTGATGTGCGTGAATTGTTCTTGTATGACATGCCGATGCATATGAAGAGAGTTATACTTCGTCATTGCTTGATATATGTTGGTTTGTGCTCACTACTAAATGCCAAATCATTGCTAATTAAAATTGGCTTTGATATACCTTGGGATCCGGGTGGATCCATTACTTGAGTACTTTATGCCTAGCTTAATGGCTTTAAAGAAAGCGCTGCCAGGGAGACAACCTGGAAGTTTTAGAGAGTCATTTATTTATGTTGAGTGCTTTTATAAAGTTTTAAAACAAAAAAATATAGAGGGGAACTTAAAACTTCACAAAAAGAAAAGTGAAAATGAGATAGACGAGCATTGTGAAAGTGGGGGGTGTCCTTGAACTTTGTTCATGCTCACGGAACTTTGTGAATCTTAATTACATAAACTTTTCAACAAAAATAATTATCCCCTTGTACAATTCCATTGTATTATAAAAATAATGTGCCAAGATTTGCCTTTAGGATGTTTACATTGCTTGTTGGTTTGTGCGGTGAAAAATAGAAACTTTCGCTGTAGTGCGTGATTTTACATTTTTTACTGGAACGTCAAACGGTTCTGAAACTTTTTGCGCTGTCTTGCTATAATTTTTTTTATTTTTCCTAATTGTTTCAGAATTTTTGGAGTACCAGAAGTATGGTTAAGGTTCAGATTACTACAGACTGTCCTGTTTAAGACAGATTCTGTTTTTGATGCATTGTTTGCTTGTTTTGATGAAATTATAAATTTTTATCGGTGGTATAAGCCATGAAAAAGTTATATTACAGTAGATACAATGAAAAAACAAAATATGAATTGGTTTGCAACATTACTTAGAGTAGTAATTTTCTTTATTATACTAATGGATCTTACCGAGTTTTCTGTTGAGTTTTGTGTGGATGAAGTGATCAAAGATCGAGGAGGTCTCGATATGAGGAGAAGGAGGAGAGGAAAGAGCTCAAGCTTGGGGATGCCCAAGGTACCCCAAGTAAATATTAAAGGAGACTCAAGTGTCTAAGCTTGGGGATCCCTCGGAAGGCATCCCGTCTTTCTTCAACAAGTATCGGTATGTTTTCGGTTTTGTTTCGTTCATGTGATATGTGCAAATCTTGGAGCATATTTTGTGTTTATTTTTCTCTTTTGTTTTAGGAACCATGCTGGTATGAGATAGTCCATGGTTGATTATATAATTCTCATTGCACTTCACTTACATCTTTTGAGTGTGGCTTTATAGAATGCTTCATGTGCTTCACTTATATCATTTGAAGTTTGGATTGCCTGTTTCTCTTCACATAGAAAGCCGTTGTTTGAAGAATGCTCTTTTGATTCACTTATATTTATTAGAGCATGGCCTTTTGTAGAAAGAATTAAACTCTCATGCTTCACTTATATCTATTTAGGGAGTCAACGGGAATTGGTCAATTGCATGGTTAGTCATAAAATCCTACATAAAACTTATGGATCACTGAATATGATATGCTTGATTCCTTGCAATAGTTTTGCGATATAGAGATGGAATATGTGGGAGGTACTAGTAAATGGTTATGTTTAGTAAGAATATTGGTGTTAAGGTTTCTGATTCCCGAAGCATGCACGTATGGTCTCTCGTTATGCTATGATGTTGGAGCATGATTTATTATTGATTGTCTTCCTTATGAGTGGCGGTCGAGGACGAGCGATGGTCTTTTCCTACCAATCTATCCCCCTAGGGGCATGTGTAGTAGTACTTTGCTTTGAGGGCTAATAAACTTTTGCAATAAGTATATGAGTTCTTTATGACTAATGCGAGTCCATGGATTATACGCACTCTTACCTTTCCGCAATTTGCTAGCCTCTACGGTACCGTGCATTGCCCTTTCTCTCATCGAGACATGGTGCAAACTTCTCAGGTGCATCCAAACCCCGTGATATGATACACTTTATCACACATAAGCTTATTATATCTTCCTTAAAATAGCCACCATACCTACCTATTATGGCTTTTCCATGACCATTCTAAGATATACTGCCATGCAACTTCCACCGCTTCCGTTTGATGACTTGAGCATTCATTGTCATATTGCTTTGCATGATCATATAGCTGACATAGTGATTGTGGCTCAGCCACCGTTCATCATTTTTCATACATGTTACGCTAGATCATTGCACATCCTGGTACATTGCCAGAGGCATTCATATAGACTCATACTTTGTCATAGGTATCGAGTTGTAATTTTTATTTCTTTTGAGTTATAAGTAAATAGAAGTGTGATGATCATCATTATTCATTTTTTAGAGCAGTGCCCTAGTGAGGAAAGGATGATGGAGACTATGATTCCCCCACAAGTAGGGATGAGACTCTGGACAATGAGAGAAAACATATATAAAAAGAAAAAAAGAAAAAGAAAGAAAGAAAGAAAAAAAGAAAAAAGAAAAAAATAAACAAAGAAAGAAGGGGCATTGTTAGTATCCTTTACCACACTTGTGCTTCAAAGTAGACCATGTTTTTCATATGGAGAGTCTCCTATGTTGTCACTTTCATATACTAGTGGGAATTTTTCATTATAGGATTAGATGCACACCCACTTAGTTTCATATTGAGCTCTCATACACTTATAGCTCTTAGTGCATTAGTTGCATGGCAATCCCTACTCCTGACATTGATATCAATTGATGGGCATCTCCATAGCCCGTTGTTTATCCGCGTCGATGTGAGACTTTCTTACTTCTTTGTCTTCTTTATATTTACCCATGTCCTCATACTCTATTCCACCCATAGTGCTATATCCATGGCTTGCGTGTTGGAAATATGCCCTAGAGGCAATAATAAAAGCATTATTATTATATTTCCTTGTTCATGATAATTGTCTTTATTCATGCTATAATTGTGTTATCCAGAAATCATAATACATGTGTGAATAATAGACACTAACATGTCCCTAGTTAGCCTCTAGTTGACTAGCTCGTTGATCAACGGATAGTCATGGTTTCCTGACTATGGACATTGGATGTCATTGATAACGAGATCACATCATTAGGAGAATGATGTGATGGACAAGACCCAATCCTAAACATAGCACAAGATCGTATAGTTCGTTTGCTAGAGTTTTCCAATGTCAAGTATCTTTTCCTTAGACCATGAGATCGTGTAACTCCCGGATACCGTAGGAGTGCTTTGGGTGTGCCAAACGTCACAATGTAACTGGGTGACTATAAAGGTATACTACGGGTATCTCCGAAAGTGTCTATTTGGTTGACACGGATCAAGACTGGGATTTGTCACTCCGTATAACGGAGAGGTATCACTGGGCCCACTCGGTAATGCATCATCATTATGAGCTCAAAGTGACCAAGTGTCTGGTCACGGGATCATGCATTACGGTACGAGTAAAGTGACTTGCCGGTAACGAGATTGAACGAGGTATTGGGATACCGACGATCGAATCTCGGGCAAGTAACATACTGATTGACAAAGGGAATTGTATACGGGGTTGCTTGAATCCTCGACATCGTGGTTCATCCGATGAGATCATCGAGGAGCATGTGGGAGCCCACATGGGTATCCAGATCCCGCTGTTGGTTATTGACCGGAGAGCGATCTCGGTCATGTCTACATGTCTCCCGAACCCGTAGGGTCTACACACTTAAGGTTCGGTGACGCTAGGGTTGTAGGGATATGTATATGCAGTAACCCGAATGTTGTTCGGAGTCCCGGATGAGATCCCGGACGTCACGAGGAGTTCCGGAATGGTCCGGAGGTAAAGAATTATATATAGGAAGTGCTATTTCGGGCATCGGGACAAGTTTCGGGGTTACCGGTATTGTACCGGGACCACCGGAAGGGTCCCGGGGGTCCACCGGGTGGGGCCACCTGCCCCAGGGGTCCACATGGGCTGTAGGGGGTGCGCCTTGGCCTACATGGGCCAAGGGCACCAGCCCCAAGAGGCCCATGCGCCTAGGGTTCAAGAAGGGAAGAGTCCCAAAGGGGGAAGGCACCCCCTAGGTGCCTTGGGGGGGAGGGATTCCTCCCTTGGCCGCACCCCCCCTAGGAGATTGGATCTCCTAGGGCCGCCCCCCCCCCCCCCGCTTGGACTCCCTATATATTGTGGGGAAAGGAGGGCCTCTCATAACACATCTTTGGTGCCTCCCTCTCCCTCTCCAACACATCCTCCTCCTCCATAGTGCTTGGCGAAGCCCTGCCGGAGTACTGCAGCTCCATCAACACCACGCCGTCGTGCTGCTGCTGGAGCCATCTTCCTCAACCTCTCCTCTCCCCTTGCTGGATCAAGAAGGAGGAGACGTTACGCAGACCGTACGTGTGTTGAACGCGGAGGTGCCGTCCGTTCGGTGCTAGGATCTCCGGTGATTTGGATCACGTCGAGTACGCCTTCCTCATCCCCGTTCTTTGAACGCTTCCGCGCGTCATCTACAAAGGTATGTAGATGCAATCCAATCACTCGTTGCTAGATGAACTCATAGATGGATCTTGGTGAAACCGTAGGAAAATTTTTGTTTTCTGCTACGTTCCCCAACAGTGGCATCATGAGCTAGGTCTATGCGTAGTTCTTTTTTTTGCATGAGTAGAACACAATTTGTTGTGGGAGTTGATGTTGTCAACTTTCTTGCCGCTACTAGTCTTATCTTGCTTCAACGGTATTGTGGGATGAAGCGGCCCGGACCAACCTTACACGTACGCTTACGTGAGACCGGTTCCACCGACTAACATCCACAAGTTGCATAAAGGTGGCTGGCGGGTGTCTGTCTCTCCCACTTTAGTTGGAGCGGATTCGATGAAAAGGGTCCTTATGAAGGGTAAATAGAAGTTGACAAATCACGTTGTGGCTTTCACGTAGGTAAGAAAACATTCTTGCTAGAACCCTACTTCAGCCACGTAAAACTTGCAACAACAATTAGAGGACGTCTAACTTGTTTTTGCAGCAAGTGCTTTGTGATATGATATGGCCAAAGTTGTGATGAATGATGAATGATATATATGTGATGTATGAGATGTTCATGCTATTGTAATAGGAATCACGACTTGCATGTCGATGAGTATGACAACCGGCAGGAGCCATAGGAGTTGTCTTTATTTTTTGTATGACCTGCGTGTCATTAAGAAACGCCATGTAAATTACTTTACTTTATTGCTAAACGCGTTAGCCATAGTAGTAGAAGTAATAGTTGGCGAGCAACTTCATGGAGACACGATGATGGAGATCATGATGATGGAGATCATGTGTCATACCGGTGACAAGATGATCATGGAGCCCCAAGATGGAGATCAAAGGAGCTATGTGATATTGGCCATATCATGTCACTTTTATTATTTGATTGCATGTGATGTTTATCATATTTATGCATCTTGTTTACTTAGAATGAAGGTAGTAAATAAGATGATCCCTCATAATAATTTCAAGAAAGTGTTTCCCCTAACTGTGCACCATTGCGACAGTTCGTTGTTTCGAAGCACCACGTGATGATCGGGTGTGATAGATTCTAACGTTCACATACAACGGGTGTAAGACAGATTTACACATGCAAAACACTTAGGTTGACTTGACGAGCCTAGCATGTACAGACATGGCCTCGGAACACAGAAGACCGAAAGGTCGAGCATGAGTCGTATAGAAGATACGATCAACATGAAGATGTTCATCGATGTTGACTAGTCTGTCTCACGTGATGATCGGGCACGGCCTAGTTAACTCGGATCATGTTATACTTAGATTACAGGAGGGATGTCTATCTAAGTGGGAGTTCATTGAATAATTTGATTAGATGAACTTAATAATCATGAACTTAGTCTAAATTTTTTACAATATGTCTTGTAGATCAAATGGCCAACGTAGTCCTCAACTTCAACGCGTTCCTAGAAAACCAAGCTAAAAGACGATGGCAGCAACTACACGGACTGGGTCCGGAACCTGACGATCATCCTCATAGCTGCCAAGAAAGATTATGTCCTACAAGCACCGCTAGGTGACGCACCTGTTCTCCCTGTAGAACAAGACGTTATGAACGCTTGGCAGGCACGTACCGATGACTACTCCCTCGTTCAGTGCGGCATGCTTTACAGCTTAGAGCCGGGGCTCCAAAAGCGTTTTGAGAGACACGGAGCATATGAGATGTTCGAAGAGCTGAAAATGGTTTTCCAAGCTCATGCCTGGGTCGAGAGATATCAAGTCTCCGACAAGTTCTTCAGCTGTAAGATGGAGGAAAACAGTTCTGTCAGTGAGCACATACTCACTATGTCTGGGTTACATAACCGCTTGACTCAGCTGGGAGTTAATCTCCTGGATGACGCGGTCATTGACAAAACCCTTCAGTCACTTCCACCGAGCTACAAGAGCTTTGTGATGAACTTCAATATGCAGGGGATGGAAAAGACCATTCCTGAAGTATTTGCAATGCTGAAATCAGCAGAGGTAGAAGTCAAAAAGGAACATCAAGTGTTGATGGTGAATAAAACCACTAAGTTCAAGAAAGGCAAGGGTAAGAAAACCTTCAAGAAGGATGGCAAGGGAGTTGCCGCGCCCGGCAAGCAAGCTGCCGGGAAGAAGCCAAAGAATGGACCCAAGCCCGAGACTGAGTGCTTTTATTGCAAGGAAAGTGGTCACTGGAAGCGGAACTGCCCCAAATACTTAGCGGACAAGAAGGCCGGCAAAACAAAAGGTATATGTGATATACATGTAATTGATGTGTACCTTACCAGTACTCGTAGTAGCTCCTGGGTATTTGATACCGGTGCAGTTGCTCACATTTGTAACTCAAAACAGGAGCTGCAGAATAAGCAGAGACTGGCGAAGGACGAGGTGACGATGCGCGTCGGGAATGGTTCCAAGGTCGATGTGATCGCCGTCGGCACGCTACCTCTACATTTACCTACGTGATTAGTTTTGAACCTCAATAATTGTTATTTAGTGCCAAGTTTGAGCATGAACATTGTATCAGGATCTCATTTAATTCGAGATGGCTACTCGTTTAAATCCGAGAATAATGGTTGTTCTATTTATATGAGAGATATGTTTTATGGTCATGCTCCGATGGTGAATGGTTTATTCTTAATGAATCTCGAGCGTAATGCTACACATATTCATAGTGTGAATACCAAAAGATGTAAGATTGATAATGATAGCCCCACATACTTGTGGCACTGCCGCCTTGGTCACATAGGTGTCAAACGCATGAAGAAGCTCCATGCTGATGGACTTTTAGAGTCTCTTGATTACGAATCATTTGACACGTGCGAACCATGCCTCATGGGTAAAATGACCAAGACTCCGTTCTCAGGAACAATGGAGCGAGCAACCAACTTATTGGAAATCATACATACTGATGTGTGCGGTCCAATGAGTGTTGAGGCTCGCGGTGGCTATCGTTATGTTCTCACCCTCACTGATGACTTGAGTAGATATGGGTATGTCTACTTAATGAAACACAAGTCTAAGACCTTTGAAAAGTTCAAGGAATTTCAGAGTGAGGTTGAGAATCAACGTGACAGGAAAATCAAGTTCCTGCGATCAGATCGTGGAGGAGAATACTTGAGTCATGAGTTTGGCACACACTTAAGAAAATGTGGAATAGTTTCACAGCTCACGCCGCCTGGAACACCTCAGCGTAATGGTGTGTCCGAACGTCGTAATCGCACTCTATTAGATATGGTCCGATCTATGATGTCTCTTGCCGATTTACCGCTATCTTTTTGGGGGTATGCTTTAGAGACTGCCGCATTCACTTTAAATAGGGCTCCGTCGAAATCTGTTGAGACGACACCGTTTGAATTATGGTTTGGGAAGAAACCTAAGCTGTCGTTTCTAAAAGTTTGGGGATGCGATGCTTATGTCAGGAAACTTCAACCTGAAAAGCTCGAACCCAAGTCGGAAAAATGCGTCTTCATAGGATACCCTAAAGAAACTATTGGGTATACCTTCTACCTCAGATCCGAAGGCAAGATCTTTGTTGCCAAGAATGGGTCCTTTCTAGAGAAAGAGTTTCTCTCGAAAGAAGTAAGTGGGAGGAAAGTAGAACTTGATGAAGTATTACCTCTTGAACCGGAAAATGGCGCAACTCAAGAAAATGTTCCTGAGGTGCCTGCACCGACTAGAGAGGAAGTTAATGATGATGATCAAGATACTTCTGATCAAGCTCCTACTGAAATTCGAAGGTCCACAAGGACACGTTCCGCACCAGAGTGGTACGGCAACCCTGTCTTGGAAATCATGTTGTTAGACAACGGTGAACCTTCGAACTATGAAGAAGCGATGGCGGGCCCGGATTCTGACAAATGGCTAGAAGCCATGAAATCCGAGATAGGATCCATGTATGAAAACGAAGTATGGACTTTGACTGACTTGCCTGTTGAGCGGCGAGCCATAGAAAATAAATGGATCTTTAAGAAGAAGACAGACGCGGATGGTAATGTGACCATCTATAAAGCTCGGCTTGTCGCTAAGGGTTATCGACAAGTTCAAGGGGTTGACTACGATGAGACTTTCTCACCGGTAGCGAAGCTAAAGTCCATCCGAATCATGTTAGCAATTGCCGCTTTCTACGATTATGAGATATGGCAAATGGACGTCAAAACGGCATTCCTTAATGGTTTCCTTAAGGAAGAATTGTATATGATGCAGCCGGAAGGTTTTGTCGATCCTAAGAATGCTGACAAGGTGTGCAAGCTCCAACGCTCGATTTATGGGCTGGTGCAAGCATCTCGGAGTTGGAACATTCGCTTTGATGAGATGATCAAAGCGTTTGGGTTTACGCAGACTTATGGAGAAGCCTGCGTTTACAAGAAAGTGAGTGGGAGCTCTGTAGCATTTCTCATATTGTATGTAGATGACATACTTTTGATGGGAAATGATATAGAACTTTTGGATAGCATTAAGGCCTACTTGAATAAGAGTTTTTGAATGAAGGACCTTGGAGAAGCTGCTTATATATTAGGCATCAAGATCTACAGAGATAGATCAAGACGCCTCATAGGTCTTTCACAAAGCACATACCTTGATAAGATATTGAAGAAGTTCAATATGGATCAGTCTAAGAAGGGGTTCTTGCCTGTGTTGCAAGGTGTGAAATTGAGCTCAGCTCAATGTCCGACCACGGCAGAAGATATAGAAGAGATGAGTGTCATCCCCTATGCCTCAGCCATAGATTCTATTATGTATGCCATGCTGTGTACCAGACCTGATGTAAACCTTGTCGTAAGTTTGGTAGGAAGGTACCAAAGTAATCCCGACAAGGAACACTGGACAGCGGTCAAGAATATCCTGAAGTACCTGAAAAGGACTAAGGAAATGTTTCTCGTTTATGGAGGTGACGAAGAGCTCGTCGTAAAGAGTTACGTCGACGCTAGCTTCGACACAGATCTGGATGACTCAAAGTCACAAACCGGATACGTGTATATTTTGAATGGTGGGGCAGTAAGCTGGTGCAGTTGCAAGCAGAGCGTCGTGGCGGGATCTACATGTGAAGCGGAGTACATGGCAGCATCGGAGGCAGCACATGAAGCAATTTGGGTGAAGGAGTTCATCACCGACCTAGGAGTCATACCCAATGCGTCGGGGCCGATCAAGCTCTTCTGTGACAACACTGGAGCTATTGCTCTTGCCAAGGAGCCCAGGTTTCACAAGAAGACAAGGCACATCAAGCGTCGCTTCAACTCCATTCGTGAAAATGTTCAAGATGGAGACATAGATATTTGTAAAGTACACACGGACCTGAATGTAGCAGATCCGTTAACTAAACCTCTCCCTAGAGCAAAACATGATCAACACCAGAATTCCATGGGTGTTCGATTCATCACAATGTAACTAGATTATTGACTCTAGTGCAAGTGGGAGACTATTGGAAATATGCCCTATAGGCAATAATAAAAGCATTATTATTATATTTCCTTGTTCATGATAATTGCCTTTATTCATGCTATAATTGTGTTATCCGGAAATCGTAATACATGTGTGAATAATAGACACCAACATGTCCCTAGTAAGCCTCTAGTTGACTAGCTCGTTGATCAACGGATAGTCATGGTTTCCTGACTATGGACATTGGATGTCATTGATAACGAGATCACATCATTAGGAGAATGATGTGATGGACAAGACCCAATCCTAAACATAGCACAAGATCGTATAGTTCGTTTGCTAGAGTTTTCCAATGTCAAGTATCTTTTCCTTAGACCATGAGATCGTGTAACTCCCGGATACCGTAGGAGTGCTTTGGGTGTGCCAAACGTCACAATGTAACTGGGTGACTATAAAGGTATACTACGGGTATCTCCAAAAGTGTCTATTTGGTTGACACGGATCAAGACTGGGATTTGTCACTCCGTATAACGGAGAGGTATCACTGGGCCCACTCGGTAATGCATCATCATTATGAGCTCAAAGTGACCAAGTGTCTGGTCACGGGATCATGCATTACGGTACGAGTAAAGTGACTTGCCGGTAACGAGATTGAACGAGGTATTGGGATACCGACGATCGAATCTCGGGCAAGTAACATACTGATTGACAAAGGGAATTGTATACGGGGTTGCTTGAATCCTCGACATCGTGGTTCATCCGATGAGATCATCGAGGAGCATGTGGGAGCCCACATGGGTATCCAGATCCCGCTGTTGGTTATTGACCGGAGAGCGATCTCGGTCATGTCTACATGTCTCCCGAACCCGTAGGGTCTACACACTTAAGGTTCGGTGACGCTAGGGTTGTAGGGATATGTATATGCAGTAACCCGAATGTTGTTCGGAGTCCCGGATGAGATCCCGGACGTCACGAGGAGTTCCGGAATGGTCCGGAGGTAAAGAATTATATATAGGAAGTGCTATTTCGGGCATCGGGACAAGTTTCGGGGTCACCGGTATTGTACCGGGACCACCGGAAGGGTCCCGGGGGTCCACCGGGTGGGGCCACCTGCCCCAGGGGGCCACATGGGCTGTAGGGGGTGCGCCTTGGCCTACATGGGCCAAGGGCACCAGCCCCAAGAGGCCCATGCGCCTAGGGTTCAAGAAGGGAAGAGTCCCAAAGGGGGAAGGCACCCCCTAGGTGCCTTGGGGGGGAGGGATTCCTCCCTTGGCCGCACCCCCCCCTAGGAGATTGGATCTCCTAGGGCCGCCCCCCCCCCCCCCCCGCTTGGACTCCCTATATATTGTGGGGAAAGGAGGGCCTCTCATAACACATCTTTGGTGCCTCCCTCTCCCTCTCCAACACATCCTCCTCCTCCATAGTGCTTGGCGAAGCCCTGCCGGAGTACTGCAGCTCCATCAACACCACGCCGTCGTGCTGCTGCTGGAGCCATCTTCCTCAACCTCTCCTCTCCCCTTGCTGGATCAAGAAGGAGGAGACGTTACGCAGACCGTACGTGTGTTGAACGCGGAGGTGCCGTCCGTTCGGTGCTAGGATCTCCGGTGATTTGGATCACGTCGAGTACGCCTTCCTCATCCCCGTTCTTTGAACGCTTCCGCGCGTCATCTACAAAGGTATGTAGATGCAATCCAATCACTCGTTGCTAGATGAACTCATAGATGAATCTTGGTGAAACCGTAGGAAAATTTTTGTTTTCTGCTACGTTCCCCAACATTGCGCTCATGTATTGCGTGAGAGTTGAAAAAGCTGAAGCGCGTTAAAAAATATGAACCAATTGCTCGGCTTGTCATCGGGGTTGTGCATGATAAATACTTTGTGTTAATAAGATAGAGCATGACAAGACTATATGGTTTTGTAGGGATAGCTTTCTTTAGCGTTGATATTTTGAAAGACATGATTGTTTGTTGGATGCCTGAATATTGATGTCTTTATGCCAAATTATAGACTATTGCTTTGAATCACTTATGTCTTAATATTCATGCCATGATTAGATATATGATCAAGTTTATGCTAGGTAGCATTCCACATCAAAAATTATCTTTTTTATCATTTACCTGCTCGAGGACGAGCAGGAATTAAGCTTGGGGATGCTGATATGTCTCCATCGTTTCTATAATTTTTGATTGTTTCATGCCAATATTATACCACTTTCACATACTTTTCGCAACTTTTTATATGATTTATTGGACTAACCTATTGATCCAGTGCCCAGTGCCAGTTCCTGTTTTCTGCATGTTTTCTGTATCGCACGGTATCCATATCAAACGAAGTCCAAACACGATGAAAATTTACAGAGAATTATTTTGGAATATATGTGATTTTTGGGAGTTGGAATCACCCCAAACGGAGGCCCACATAGGGCACAATACACCAGGGCGCGCCAGAGGCCCCTGGCGCGCGGTGGTGGGTTGTGCCCACCTCGTACGTCGGTTGGACCTCTACTTCGGGCGCAAGGAAGCTTATATTCGGAAAAAAATCATGTTAAAATCTCAGTGCAATCGGAGTTACGGATCTCCGGGAATATAAGAAACGGTTTTCGGTCAGATCTGAGAATGGGGAAACAGAAGAGGACAGAGAGACAGATCCAATCTCGGAGGGGCTCTCGCCCCTCCCATGCCATGGGAGCCAAGAAACAGAGGGGAAATCCTTCTCCCACCTAGGGAGGAGGTCAAGGAAGAATAAGAAGGAGGGGGGCTCTCTCCCCCTCGCTTCCGGTGGCACCGGAGTGCCACCGGGGCTAGGATCGTGACGGTGATCTACATCAATAATCTTGCTACCGTCAACACCAACTTTCTCCCCCTCTATGCAGCAGTGTAACACCTCTTTCCCCCGCTGTAATCTCTACTTAAACATGGTGCTCAACTCCATATATTATTCCCAATGATCTATGGTTATCCTATGATGTTTGAGTAGATCTGTTTTGTCTTGTGGGTTAATCATGATCTTGGTTGGTATGATTGTATATTTTATTTATGGTGTTGTCCTACGGTGCCCTTCGTCTCGCGCAAACGTGAGGGGCCCTCGCTGTAGGATGTTGCAATATGTTCATGGTTTGCTTATTGTCAGTATTGCGAGAGTGATAGAAACTTAAACGCGGATAGGTGGGCTATGGCGTATGGGAGTAAAGAGGACTTCATACTTAATGCTATGGTTGGGTTTCACGACCTTAATGATCTTTAGTAGTTGAGGATGCTTGCTAGAGTTCCAATCATAAGTGCATATGATCCAAGTAGAGAAAGTATGTTAGCTCATGCCTCTCCCTCATATAAAATTGCAAGAATGATTACCGATACTTGTTATCGATTTCCTAGGGACAAATGACTTTCTTATTGACAAAAGCTTTCCACTTTTATTAGCTTGCAATTTATTCATAGTTTTATTCCCGTAAAGTACTCGTAGATTTATTCCTACAAAATAGTTTCATACTTGTTTCCGGTAAAGCAAACGTCAAGCGTGCGTAGAGTTGTATCGGTGGTCGATAGAACTTGAGGGAATATTTGTTCTACCTTTAGCTCCTCGTTGGATTTAACACTCTTATTTATCGAAAAAGGCTACAAGCGATCCTCTATACTTGTGGGTTATCACCTACAAGAAAAACCTGTTTAAACCTCGCATTAGGGAACTATACAAAAGTAAGGATAAACGACATAATGAATATGCCACCTTTCAGCTTTCTGTTCTCTTTCAAGGCGTTCGTCAGTTGGGCCCGCACGTCCTTCAGCTCTTCGGCTTGCTTGGTGTTAGCATCCTGTAGCTTGTTCTTCTCATCCCTGGTCCATGTAAGTATACGTTGACCAGCGGCTTCTTGCCTTTTGGCATGTTGTTTATCCGTTTGTGCGGCTCTTAGTTCCTTTTCTAGCTGATCTGCCAATCCTGCTGTCGTAAATGCAACGGTGCTTATGTTAAAACATTGCAGGCATAGAATCGTATTTTCCGGACAGTAGTTGACATTACCAGTTGGTGCCTTCTTGGATTTCTCCAGTTCGGCGGTGACAGCAGTTAGCTGGGACTGACAATTTTCAAGCTCCTGAGAGAGCATGTTGTTCTTCTCCATGAGTACCTAAATTATACAATGATTCTTAAATCAGTTGTGCCAACTACTTTAAGTCTCGGGGTCTATGGGTGCATAGGGTCATTGAACCTACACAAAAGTCTTACCCGCATATCCTCTGAAAGCTGATGAGTGGCTCCAGCGAGTCCATCCCGAGCAGCTCGGATATATGCATCCGCTGAGTTGAAGGCATTGAATGCCTCTTCGGAGAAAGTTGGGTCATGCATAGCCGCCCTTCGGCACCGATGATTCATCGCACTCTCCACTTCGGAGTTGGTAACGGATGCATCATCCGAATCCTCGGGAAGAGGACAATCCGGTGTCGCACCGGCATCAACCCTAGTCCATGGAACGGAGTTCGGGGTTGGATTGGGAGGAGTATGACCAGTGAGGCCTCCGGACATAGTCCGACGTATGCTTTTCCTAAAAACAATATGGCACAACGGGAGACATGCTACCTCTTGAGCATGCGTTGGTTTTCCCTTGAAGACGAAAGGGTGATGCAGCAAAGTAGCGTAAGTATATCCCTCATTTTTTAGAACCAAGGTGTCAATCCAGTACGAGATAACACACAAGTCACCTAGTACCTGCACAAACAGTCAAGAACCTTGCAACCAATGCGATAAAGGGGTTGTCAATCCCTTCACGGTCACCTGCGAAAGTGAGATATGATAAAGATAGTAAGGTAAATATTTTTGGTACTTCTGTTGTATAGATAGCAAAATAGAAAATAAGATGGGATGTAAATAAAAGAGATGTAGTATAATAAGAAAGAGACCCAAGGGCCATAGGTTTCACTAGTGGCTTCTCTCATGATAGCATGTATTACGGTGGGTGAACAAATTACTGTCGAGCAATTGATAGAAAAGTGCATAGTTATGAGAATATCTAGGCATGATCACGAATATAAGCATCACGTCCGTGTCAAGTAGACCGAAACGATTCTGCATCTACTACTATTACTCCACACATCGACCGCTATCCAGCATGCATCTAGAGTATTAAGTTCATAAGAACAGGGTAATGCATTAGGCAAGATGACATGATGTAGAGGGATAATCTCAAGCAATATGATATAAACCCCATCTTTTTATCCTCGATGGCAACAATACAATACGTGCCTTGCTGCCCCTACTGTCACTGAAAAAGGACACCGCAAGATTGTGACGCCCCCGATTTAATCATACACTAATCATACACGCAAACGTGTACGATCAAGATCAGGGACTCACGGGAAGATATCACAACACAACTCTACAAAAAAAATAAGTCATACAAGCATCATATTACAAGCCAGGGGCCTCGAGGGCTCGAATACAAGAGCTCGATCATAGACGAGTCAGCGGAAGCAACAATATCTGAGTACAGACATAAGTTAAACACATTGCCATAAGATGGCTAGCACAAACTGGGATACAGATCGAAAGAGGCGCAGGCCTCCTGCCTGGGATCCTCCTAAACTACTCCTGGTCATCGTCAGCGGGCATCACGTAGTAGTAGGCACCTCCGGTGTAGTAGGAGTCGTCGTCGAAGGTGGCGTCTGGCTCCTGGGCTCCAACATCTGGTTGCGACAACCAGGTAGAAGGGATAGGGGAAAAAGAGGGAGAAAGCAACCGTGAGTACTCATCCAAAGTACTCGCAAGCAAGGAGCTATACTACATATGTATGCATTGGTATCAAATGGAATAAGGGTATCATATGTGGACTGAACTGCAGAATGCCAGAATAAGAGGGGGATAACTAATCCTTTCAAAGACTACGCTTCTGGCAGCCTCCGTCTTGCAACATGTAGAAGAGAGTAGACTGAAGTCCTCCAAGTAGCATCGCATAGCATAATCCTAACCGATGATCCTCCCCTCGTCGCCCTGTGAGAGAGCGACCAACGGTTGTATCTGGCACTTGGAAGGGTGTGTTTTATTAAGTATCCGGTTCTAGTTGTCATAAGGTCAAGGTACAACTCCAAGTCGTCCTGTTACCGAAGATCACGGCTATTCGAATAGATTAACTTCCCTGCAGGGGTGCACCACATAACCCAACACGCTCGATCCCATTTGGCCGGACACACTTTTCTGGGTCATGCCCGGCCTCGGAAGATCAACACGTCGTAGCCCCACCTAGACCAACAGAGAGGTCAGCACGCCGGTCTAAACCTAAGCGCCCAGGGGTCTGGGCCCATCGCCCTTAGCACACCTGCACGTTGCGTGGGCGGCCGGAAGCAGACCTAGCCTAGTAGGCGTTCCAGTCCAATCCAGCGCGCGCCGCTCCGTTGCTGATGTCACGAAGGCTTCGGCTGATACCACGACGTCGAGTGCCCATAACTGTCCCCGCGTAGATGGTTAGTGCGTATAGGCCAGTAGCCAGACTCAGATCAAATACCAAGATCTCGTTAAACGTGTTAAGTATCTGCGAACGCCGACTAGGGCCAGGCCCACCCCTCTCCTAGGTGGTCTCAACCTGCCCTGTCGCTCTGCCTCAAAGTAACATTCGGGGGCCGTCGGGAACCCAGGCCCACCTCTACCGGGATGGAGCCACCTGCCCCTTCAGCCCCCATCTCCGAACAGTATCACAGGTAAGGTAACTGTGTAAAGTATATTGTATATGCCCGTGATCACCTCCCGAAGTGATCACGGCCCAGTAGTATAGCATGGCAGACGGACAAGAGTGTAGGGCCACTGATGGAACACTAGCATCCTATACTAAGCAGTAGGATAGCAGGTAATGGTAACAACAGTAGTAGCAAGGATAGGCTATGCATCAGGATAGGAATAACGGAAAGCAGTAACATGCTACACTACTCTAATGCAAGCAGTATAGAGAAGAGTAGGCGATATCTGGTGATCAAAGGGGGGGCTTGCCTGGTTGCTCTGGCAAGAGAGAGGGGTCGTCGATGTAGTCGTACTGGGTAGCAGCGGCGTCGGTCTCGGTGTCTAGCGAGAGAAGAGGGGGAAGAAACAATAAATATAATGCAAACAATTGCATGACGATGCATGACATTATAAAGCGTGATGCTAGGTGTGCCCTAACGCGGTACGAGGTGGTACCGGTGAAGGGGGGAAACATCCGGGAAATTATCCCCGGCGTTTCGCGTTTTCGGACAGACGAACCGGAGGGGGAAAGTTGCGTGTTCGCTATGCTAGGGATGCGTGGCGGATAAACGGGCTGTGTATTCAAATTCGTCTCGTCGTTCTGAGCAACTTTCATGTACAAAGTTTTTCCATCCGAGCTACGGTTTATTTTATATTAATTTTTAAAGATTTTAAATCATTTTCTAGAAATTAGCATAATTAAATTAATTTAGAAATTGCGATTATGATGTCAGCGTGACATCAGCATGATGTCAGCAGGACCAAAGGTTGACTGGGTCAAACTTGGCAGGTGGGACCCGTTCGTCATTGACTGCCTATCTAACTAACAGATTAGTTAGATTAGTTAGCTAATTAGATTATTTTAACACTGGTTAATTAAGTTAAATTAATTAAGTTAATTTAATTAATTCGTTAATTATTTAATTAATCTTCTTAATCCTTAAAAAAATCATTTTGGGGCTGGGCCCATTCGGTCAGTGGCCCAGGGCCATTGCGGGTGTGCGGGCGCCAGTGGCGCGGTTACGGGCGCACCCATGCGGGGCCGAACCCGACCGGGGAGGCGAGGCGAGGCGAGGCCACCAAGGCGCGGTGGGCGCGGCGCGACAGTGCCAGCGGTGAGCGGGAAGGGGAGAGCCCGGGGTGGACGCCGGAGTTGGCCGCCGGCGCGTCGATGGCCCGCGGGGCCAGAGGCAGAGGCGGGGCACAGGCAGCGGCAGGCTGCAAGAGGACGAGCACGCGCGGGCGGGGCACCGCGGGGTTGGCCGGGTGCAGCTGTCTGCGGGCGCCGGCGGGCGGCGGAGGCAGCAGGGGAGGCTGCAGCGGTGCGGGCCGCGGCAGGTGCGAGCTGACGAGCGCGCGAGGGTAGGGTGAGCACGGGCCAGAGGCACGGACGCGGGCGAGAGCGATAGGAGGCGAGGCCACAGCGGGGGGAGGCGGAGCACGTCGAGCTGCGGCGTGGGCGCGGCCAGAACGCGGCCCCGAGGCGTGGGCGGGGCGCGTGCGCGGTGCGGCGCGTTCGGCGATGCGGGAGCAGAAGCAGGGGAGAGGAGGCCGGGGGCGGGCACGGAGCAGGGGAAGAGCGGAGGAGAGGCTGGGCCTCACTTGCGGTGGAGGGGAACGGGGCGGCGAGGCTTGGTGATGCGCGTCGGGGAGGAGGACGAGGAAGGCGTGCGGTTCGGCGGGGAGGCCGGCGAGGTCTAGGCGGCGGCGCGTGCACCGGGCGGCGAGGGCGCGGTCGGGGATGGGCGCCTGCGTCGGGATCGGGCGCGGCCCCGATCTAGATCGAGATGAGGGGGAGAGAGACGTGGGGGAGGAGTGGGGATCGTGCGGGAGCAGTGGGGGTGGACCGGGCTAGGGTTTCCGTCGGTGGGGGGGTTATGGAGGGGTTAGGTGGGCCGGCCCGGTTGGATGGCCAGCTGGGCTGAGGCCCAGCGTGGGGGGGTCTTTCTTCCTTTTTTTGTTGTTGTTTTGTTTTTGTTTATACCTCTTCCTTTTATTTATTTTTCCTGTACTGTTTTCTTTTATTTTTGTTAGTAAAATAGTTTTACAAAATATTAAACTGGCTCCATATTTAGAGTGGCAAAATGAGACACGGTCACAAAAAGTTTGGTACCTAAACGAAATATTTTGCACTTCTATAAATTTAGAAGGCATTTAAATATTTATTTTTAGCCATTTTTTTAATTAATTTAGAGCCTTTAAACTTTATAACAAAGTTTGGTTTCTCCACCATAATTATTTATGCATCATCTGGTACCTCTAGAACATTTTAGTTTTATTGTTTAAAAACTTTTGTTGTTTGCCTATACTTTAAATTTGAATTTGAATTGGTTTCGAACTAACATGAGATTAGCGATAGTAATCGAAGTGACGTGGCATCATTAACAGAGAATTACTGTAGCTTAATTATCCGGACGTCACAATTCTCCTCCACTACAAGAAATCTCATCCCGAGATTTAAGAGGGAAGTAAGGGGGAAAGTTCTGGTTACGATATTCTAACGGATCTTCTCGAAGAAGTTAATCCCTTTCATTGATGTCTTCAATTCTTTATTCCAATGCATCATGATAAACTTGTCATCATTTCTTTGGGAACTCCATCGTACTTACGAAAGGATAAGGGGCAGCTCAGCTACGACAGAATGCTTTTGAGGGAAACAATCTGGGGTTAACCCATGAATGAGTATAAGATTATCTCTCGAGTTGAACATATGAAATACAACGAGAGTAAGGTACGAAGGTATAATAAGAGGTTCCAAGCGGATAGAGAGTTGCTCGAAGTCTGAACCAGAGTGAGAAAGGGTTTCAGAGCAGCGAGAGTAAGTATTGCGTCTAATACCAGAATAGAGCACTAGGAAGGTGGCCCGTGAATTAAATACGAAGCCAAGCGCGAGGATTAACTTCGACAACAGGGTGTATAGGAGAGTCAGGTTTCGATCCTGTAGAACTGTGGGTTATGGGTCCACCATGTGGGTTAAAACTAGGAAGGGCGTTGACATCTTGCATGGTCATGTAGGCAAGGCATGTCAGAGGTTAGTCTGTCGGTTATGTCGACAACAACATCGGTACCAAGAGCGAGGGACAAAGAGAACCATTTTTCCTGCTCGTTTGAACGAGGCGGACCAATAGGCAAAGTTCTCGTCCATCGATGGTTACCAGAATGTCATCAACAATAGTAACAGGGTCTTGCTGACAGAAATGTACACCGAGGTGTTTACATAAGCAGGAGAATATTTCTGCTGGGATCATAAAGATCACAAGAAAGGTTTAAACCAAACAATGGAAAGGAAAATATGATTATCAGATCTAAACAGGACAATGGAACACATATTTCAAGGGTATATCCTCCCAAGGACAAGCAGAGCATGATATCCATGACAGGATAGAAAGTAGAAAACTCTTTAGATACGGGAGAGAATTTTCATGCCATTACCCATACAACGGTGTTTGGATAATTGAGCAGGAAACATTTAGCATTGGGCTTCAAATGTTCCTGTTGAAAATCAGAATACCATAGACATGCCTCGAGATAGCATTGACATGGTCAACAGGTGAAGATCAGACTTTGGAAACAAAAAGGATCCATCAGGAACAACTTATAGAATAAGTCTTTACAATTTCCTCATGGAAGAATGGCCAATATTGCTAAAAGGAAGAACTATAACAATAGGGCCTCCGGCCAGGTGGGCTAGGTATGACACCACCTTATCGGGTCATACAAAGACCAACGTTATAACTCTTGGAAATATGTTCCAACCATCATATCTGACCGAGATTCAGATCTGATTGGTGTCAGGATACCTCAGACCCGGGATGAGAAAAAGAGGTGCAACACATGGACGGGATGGCGTTGCAAGATTCTCGTGAAATGAACTATGAAGGCAAGTCCCGAATCATGAGTTCACCATTTAATCAAGGAGAGGATGAAGGGGTGGCTAATGAAATCAGCGACAATTCATTGAGATTTCCAAAAGATGGATCTCCACAATTATGTGAACAAGGAGGTAACATTAGCTAGATCAAATGACTTAATGATGTATGCTCGAGGAAAACATACACAGTTAAACATTGGTTGAAATGTGTACCCGAAATATGGGCTGGGTAGCACGATCAATGTTCGAACGATGATTCAATAAGCCATAGACATAGAATGAAACTATAGAACAATAACTTCAAAGCAATAGGGTTGCTAGAAGTTTAGAATTTACACATCACAGACCATTTGTCGGTATTCCGGTTAGAAACAACACGGGGACCAAGAAAAGAATGGTGATGTTAATAAGTATCACTTGTATCAAGAATTCTTAAGGGTGGTGAATTTCCCATGACATTCTTGACCTAAAAGATAGCAATACTCCAAGGTAGAACATAACATAAGTTGGATAGCAAGGATCTCAAGGTACGACACAAAACAGGAACAAGTTTGTGTTGAAGGGAAAGCAAGAATGTTGCCGATGATAACCCAAATCATCGAGGGCAAAGGATTCTATTTCTCATCAAGAATTCGATAGATATCTTGGAAGACCTCATAAGGTTGATGATGTTCACGACACATTTGTCAAGAGATTTCAAGATGTAAACAATCAGCAACGACATCGAGTCAAAGAAATGATGAAGCGGAAGGTCATTGGAACCATGGGTAGGACACAAACTTTAAATCAAGCTTGTTGTTCAAGGTGAACTGATATGACGAGGAAGATCGACGTAAGCTTAGCTCATCATCGAAAGTTTTGCTCCGGGATTAAGGACCAGGTAGCACAGTTAAAATTTAGCATGATAATGATATAGCCGATCAGGCTAGGAATGACTTGAAGGATTATTAAACTCGTAAGCAACAAGAATTACTTAGAGTTATTGAATCGGAGTGCGGAATCGATTCACTTATCAGTGTTCTCGAGTGACTAATAACTCAGAACCTGGGGGGATCCAAGATCGGTGAGAAACAATACTAGATGAAGACTCGCAGGAAGTAACACAGTACTCGAGATACCAGAGGTTAATACTCGAGGAAGATCAAAAATAGAGGTTGCAGAGATGTATTGATCAACAAAAGACAAGTGCTTTAACTTGTCTGAGAAATGGAATCAAGGAGAAAATGTGGTCGGGATCATGATTGCAAATGACCAATTCACAGATACCAGATGATAGTTATCAAGGAATAGTTATTATTACAAGAAGCTTCTATGATAGGATCTACATCCTGTCCATGGGCATGAACACAAAGTTCAAGGTCGACTCCCACTTCTTTAATGCATAACCTTTCATTCACTTCTCGCCTTCAACGAAGTTGTGGTGTTGAAATTTTATCTGACATAACACCAGTAGAGTATGACCCGTAGTAGTTTCCGGGTTCACACAGATTAAAAAAAAGCATATGTCCAACCCATCGAGGTATCTTAGGAACATATACCACAATTTTTTAGAAGTAATTAACACAAGCTTGAAAGTAGAGCATTGTTCAAAAGCAGATGATACAATTTACCAAAGGCATTATATACCCATGAAAAGGCTCACAAGGTTATTCAATATGAAGCACACTGTCGGATAAAATCCAACAAAGGAACCGATGGTCCACCAGGGATATGATGTGAGCATCGGTACTCAACCAGAGGAAGAAGAATGCAAGTAGATCTGATTATAGAAACAACTGACTAATTCAAAGTTCACATGCAAAAGAATTATGATTTCCAAATCAGGGGATCAGAAGCAACGCTCTGATCAAGGATGGATAAGTTGAGTAGGCTTAGGGGTACAATCGATGGCAATTTGATTGGTCGAGATCCATCTCATATACAAATTGAAACTGAGTCGGAAGGATGAATTCAAGGATTGAACTGAGGAATGCGAGCATTCGCATCTTATTGAATCAATGGACTCAAAAGGGTAGTGGCAAAGGTTGCCAATAAGATTACTAGACTTATGGGATTAACCAAAATGTAAGCAAGCAAGAATTTCAAGAGCAATAGGCTCCTGAGGATTTTTGGAAGATCGAATGGTATTTCGAAGATTGATGACATACATGAATCAACTGGGGATGAGTGGATACTCGGTAAGTGTGAGAAATTATCCGTAGGGATATTCATGTGTCAAGAACTGCAAGGCAGTGAGCTCAAAGGATTATCGAAACAACGACGAGTGTTTTGGGGTATCTTGTAATAACAAGACCATCTGGGGATGAATGTAAGAATAACAACTGTAAGTAGTTATCCTTAAGGGTTTACGGTGGAAGGGGAATTGCAAGAGGGATGGCACAAAGTATCGAGGGAACATCCGAGAGTATTGTCAGAATCTTTCGTTGAAGCAGTCGATCATCCGTATTAAAGGGCTCTCCGGCAGGAAGTGGTAACGAGAACCTAGAGTTGGATTATAGCAAAATCATTTAACCCGAATAGAAGAGATGTCAGAGCCCCAGAGTATAGGTCAAGGAGTAAAAGATCCTACTACCACCCAATGGCGACGTGTGCCCGTAAGACACACAGCCAAGTTAGTAAAAGTTTTGCAATGCCTAGACTCAACTTCGGCCAAGGAGTTGGAAAGGGGGATTCCTACAGGCAGTCGGCTCTGATACCAACTTGTGACGCCCCCGATTTAATCGTACACTAATCATACACGCAAACGTGTACGATCAAGATCAGGGACTCACGGGAAGATATCACAACACAACTCTACAAATAAAATAAGTCATACAAGCATCATATTACAAGCCAGGGGCCTCGAGGGCTCGAATACAAGAGCTCAATCATAGACGAGTCAGCGGAAGCAACAATATCTGAGTACAGACATAAGTTAAACACATTGCCATAAGATGGCTAGCACAAACTGGGATACAGATCGAAAGAGGCGCAGGCCTCCTGCCTGGGATCCTCCTAAACTACTCCTGGTCGTCGTCAGCGGGCATCACGTAGTAGTAGGCACCTCCGGTGTAGTAGGAGTCGTCGTCGAAGGTGGTGTCTGGCTCCTGGGCTCCAACATCTGGTTGCGACAACCAGGTAGAAGGGATAGGGGAAAGAGGGAGAAAGCAACCGTGAGTACTCATCCAAAGTACTCGCAATCAAGGAGCTATACTACATATGTATGCATTGGTATCAAATGGAATAAGGGTATCATATGTGGACTGAACTGCAGAATGCCAGAATAAGAGGGGGATAACTAATCCTTTCGAAGACTACGCTTCTGGCAGCCTTCGTCTTGCAACATGTAGAAGAGAGTAGACGGAAGTCCTCCAAGTAGCATCGCATAGCATAATCCTAACCGATGATCCTCCCCTCGTCGCCCTGTGAGAGAGCGACCACCGGTTGTATCTGGCACTTGGAAGGGTGTGTTTTATTAAGTATCCGGTTCTAGTTGTCATAAGGTCAAGGTACAACTCCAAGTCGTCCTGTTACCGAAGATCACGGCTATTCGAATAGATTAACTTCCCTGCAGGGGTGCACCACATAACCCAACACGCTCGATCCCATTTGGCCGGACACACTTTTCTGGGTCATGCCCGGCCTCGGAAGATCAACACGTCGTAGCCCCACCTAGACCAACAGAGAGGTCAGCACGCCGGTCTAAACCTAAGCGCCCAGGGGTCTGGGCCCATCGCCCTTAGCACACCTGCACGTTGCGTGGGCTGCCGGAAGCAGACCTAGCCTAGTAGGCGTTCCAGTCCAATCCAGCACACGCCGCTCCGTTGCTGACGTCATGAAGGCTTCGGCTGATACCACGACGTCGAGTGCCCATAACTGTCCCCGCGTAGATGGTTAGTGCGTATAGGCCAGTAGCCAGACTCAGATCAAATACCAAGATCTCGTTAAACGTGTTAAGTATCTGCGAACGCCGACCAGGGCCAGGCCAACCCCTCTCCTAGGTGGTCTCAACCTGCCCTGTCGCTCCGCCTCAAAGTAACAGTCGGGGGCCGTCGGGAACCCAGGCCCACCTCTACCGGGATGGAGCCACCTGCCCCTTCAGCCCCCATCTCCGAACAGTATCACAGGTAAGGTAACTGTGTAAAGTATATTGTATATGCCCGTGATCACCTCCCAAAGTGATCACGGCCCAGTAGTATAGCATGGCAGACGGACAAGAGTGTAGGGCCACTGATGGAACACTAGCATCCTATACTAAGCAGTAGGATAGCAGGTAATGGTAACAACAGTAGTAGCAAGGATAGGCTATGCATCAGGATAGGAATAACGGAAAGCAGTAACATGCTACACTACTCTAATGCAAGCAGTATAGAGAAGAGTAGGCGATATCTGGTGATCAAAGGGGGGGCTTGCCTGGTTGCTCTGGCAAGAGAGAGGGGTCGTCGATGTAGTCGTACTGGGTAGCAGCGGCGTCGGTCTCGGTGTCTAGCGAGAGAAGAGGGGGAAGAAACAATAAATATAATGCAAACAATTGCATGACGATGCATGACATTATAAAGCGTGATGCTAGGTGTGCCCTAACGCGGTACGAGGTGGTACCGGTGAAGGGGGGAAACATCCGGGAAATTATCCCCGGCGTTTCGCGTTTTCGGACAGACGAACCGGAGGGGGAAAGTTGCGTGTTCGCTATGCTAGGGATGCGTGGCGGATAAACGGGCTGCGTATTCAAATTCGTCTCGTCGTTCTGAGCAACTTTCATGTACAAAGTTTTTCCATCCGAGCTACGGTTTATTTTATATTAATTTTTAAAGATTTTAAATCATTTCCTAGAAATTAGCATAATTAAATTAATTTAGAAATTGCAATTATGATGTCAGCGTGACATCAGCATGATGTCAGCAGGACCAAAGGTTGACTGGGTCAAACTTGGCAGGTGGGACCCGTTCGTCATTGACTGCCTATCTAACTAACAGATTAGTTAGATTAGTTAGCTAATTAGATTATTCTAACACTGGTTAATTAAGTTAAATTAATTAAGTTAATTTAATTAATTCGTTAATTATTTAATTAATCTTCTTAATCCTTAAAAAAAATCATTTTGGGGCTGGGCCCATTCGGTCAGTGGCCCAGGGCCATTGCGGGTGTGCGGGCGCCAGTGGTGCGGTTACGGGCGCACCCATGCGGGGCCGAACCCGACCGGGGAGGCGAGGCGAGGCGAGGCCACCAAGGCGTGGTGGGCGCGGCGCGACAGTGCCAGCGGTGAGCGGGAAGGGGAGAGCCCGGGGTGGGCGCCGGAGTTGGCCGCCGGCGCGTCGATGGCCCGCGGGGCCAGAGGCAGAGGCGGGGCACAGGCAGCGGCAGGCTGCAAGAGGACGAGCACGCGCGGGCGGGGCACCGCGGGGTTGGCCGGGTGCGGCTGTCTGCGGGCGCCGGCGGGCGGCGGAGGCAGCAGGGGAGGCTGCAGTGGTGCGGACCGCGGCAGGTGCGAGCTGACGAGCGCGCGAGGGTAGGGTGAGCACGGGCCAGAGGCACGGACCCGGGCGAGAGCGATAGGAGGCGAGGCCACAGCGGGGGGAGGCGGAGCACGTCGAGCTGCGGCGTGGGCGCGGCCAGAACGCGGCCCTGAGGCGTGGGCGGGGCGCGTGCGCGGTGCGGCACGTTCGGCGATGCGGGAGCAGAAGCAGGGGAGAGGAGGCCGGGGGCGGGCACGGAGCAGGGGAAGAGCGGAGGAGTGGCTGGGCCTCACTTGCGGTGGAGGGGAACGGGGCGGCGTGGCTTGGTGATGCGCGTCGAGGAGGAGGACGAGGAAGGCGTGCGGTCCGGCGGGGAGGCCGGCGAGGTCTAGGCGGCGGCGCGTGCACCGGGCGGCGAGGGCGCGGTCGGGGATGGGCGCCTGCGTCGGGATCGGGCGCGGCCCCGATCTAGATCGAGATGAGGGGGAGAGAGACGTGGGGGAGGAGTGGGGATCGTGCGGGAGCAGTGGGGGTGGACCGGGCTAGGGTTTGCGTCGGTGGGGGGGTTATGGAGGGGTTAGGTGGGCCGGCCCGGTTGGATGGCCAGCTGGGCTGAGGCCCAGCGTGGGGGGGTCTTTCTTCCTTTTTTTGTTGTTGTTTTGTTTTTGTTTATACCTCTTCCTTTTATTTATTTTTCCTATACTGTTTTCTTTTATTTTTGTTAGTAAAATAGTTTTACAAAATATTAAACTGGCTTCATATTTAGAGTGGCAAAATGAGACACGGTCACAAAAAGTTTGGTACCTAAACGAAATATTTTGCACTTCTATAAATTTAGAAGGCATTTAAATATTTATTTTTAGACATTTTTTTAATTAATTTAGAGCCTTTAAACTTTATAACAAAGTTTGGTTTCTCCACCATAATTATTTATGCATCATCTGGTACCTCTAGAACATTTTAGTTTTATTGTTTAAAACTTTTGTTGTTTGCCTATACTTTAAATTTGAATTTGAATCGGTTTCGAACTAACATGAGATTAGCGATAGTAATCGAAGTGACGTGGCATCATTAACAGAGAATTACTGTAGCTTAATTATCCGGACGTCACAAAGATTGAACCCAAAGCTAAGCACTTCTCCCATTGCAAGAAAGATCAATCTAGTAGGCCAAACTAAACCGATAATTCAAAGAGACTTGCAAAGATATCAAATCATGCATATAAGAATTCAGAGAAGAACCAAATATTATTCATAAATAAACTTGATCATAAATACATAATTCATCAGATCTCGGCAAACACACCGCAAAAGAATATTACATCGAATAGATCTCCAAGAACATCGAGGAGAACTTTGTATTGAGAACCAAAGAGAGAGAAGAAGCCATCTGGCTAATAACTATGGACCCGAAGGTCTATGGTAAACTACTCACACATCATCAGAGAGGCTATGGTGTTGATGTAGAAGCCCTCCGTGATCGATTCCCCCTCCGGCAGATCGCCGGAAAAGGCCCCAGATGGGATCTCACAGGTGCAGAAGGTTGCGATGGTGGAAAAGTGGTTTCGTGGCTCCTGCATGTTTTTAGGGTATAAGAGTATATATAGGCAAAAGAAGTACGTCGGTGGAGCTACGAGGGGCCCATGAGGGTGGGGGCGCACCTACCCCTTGGGCGGGCCCTCCTGCCTCGTGGCCGCCTCGTTGCATCTCTGACTTCCACTTCAAGTCTCCTGAATTGTGTTTGTTCCAAGAAAGACCCTCGTGAGGGTTTCGTTCCGTTTGGATTCCGTTTGACATTCCTTTTCTGTGAAACACTGAAATAGGCACAAAAGAACAGAAACTGGCACTGGGCCTCCGCTTAATAGGTTAGTCCCAAAAATAATATAAAATAGCATATTAAAGCCCATTAAACATCCAAAAAAGATAACATAATAGCATGGAACAATCAAAAATTATAGATACGTTGGAGACATATCAGCATCCCCAAGCTTAATTCCTGCTCGTCCTCGAGTAGGTAAATGATAAAAACAGAATTTTTGATGTGGAATGCTTCCTAACATAATTTTCAATGTAATTTTCTTTATTGTGGCATGAATATTCAGATCCGAAAGATTCAATACAAAAGTTTAATATTGACATAAAAAGAATAATACTTCAAGCATACTAACCAAGCAATTATGTCTTCTCAAAATAACATAGCCAAAGAAAGCTCATCCCTACAAAATCATATAGTTTGGCCATGCTTCATTTTCGTCACACAAAATGCTCCCATCATGCACAACCCCGATGACGAGCCAAGCAATTGTTTCATACTTTAGTATTCTCAAACTTTTTCAAGTTTCACGCAATACATGAGCGCGAGCCATGGACATAGCACTATAGGTGGAACAGAATATGATGATGGAGGTTGTGTGGAGAAGACAAAAAAGGGAGAAAGTCTCACATCGACGTGGCTAATCAACAGGATATGGAGATGCCCATCAATTGATGTCAATGCGAGGAGTAGGTATTGCCATGCAACGGATGCACTAGAGCTATAAATGTATGAAAGCTCAACAAAAGAAACTAAGTGGGTGTGCATCCAACTTGCTTGCTCATAAAGACCTAGGGAATTTTGAGGAAGCCCATTGTTGGAATATACAAGCCAGGTTCTATAATGAAAATTCCCACTAGTATATGAAAGTTACAAAATAAGAGACTCTCTATCATGAAGATCATGGTGCTACTTTGAAGCACAAGTGTGGAAAAAGGATAGTAACATTGTCCCTTCTCTCTTTTTCTCTCATTTTTTGGGCCTTCTTTTTTTATTTGGCCTTTCTGTTTTTTCTCACACGGGACAATGCTCTAATAATGATGATCATCACACTTATATTTGTTTACAACTGAAAAATTACAACTCGATACTAGAACAAAATATGACTCTATATGAATGCCTCCGGCGGTGTACTGGGATGTGTAATGATTCAAGAATGACATGTATAAAAAAATTATGAGCGGTGGCTTTGCCACAAATACAATGTCAACTACATGATCATGCAAGGCAATATGACAATGATGAAGCATGGCATAATAAACGGAACGGTGGAAAGCTGCATGACAATATATCTTGGAAGGGCTATGGAAATGCCATAATAGGTAGGTGTGGTGGCTGTTTTGAGGAAGATATAAGGTGTCTTATGTGTTATAAAGTGTATCATATCACGGGGTTTGGATGCACCGGCAAAGTTTTCACCAACTCTTGAGGTGAGAAAGGGCAATGCACGGTACTGAAGAGGCTAGCAATGATGGAAGGGTGAGAGTGCGTATAATCCATGGACTCAACATTAGTCATAAAGAACTCACATACTTATTGCAAAAATATACAAGTCATCAAAACTAAGCACTACGCGCATGCTCCTAGGGGATAGATTGGTAGGAAAAGACCATCGCTCGTCCCCGACCGCCACTCATAAGGAGGACAATCAAAGAAACACCTCATGCTTCAAATTTGTTACACAACGGTTACCATACGTGCATGCTATGGGACTTGCAAACCTCAACGCAAGTATTTCTCAAATTCATAAATACTCAACTAGCATGACTCTAATATCACCATCTTCATATCTCAAAACAATAATCAAGTATCAAACTTCTCATAGTATTCAATGCACTCTATATGAAAGTTTTTATTATACCCATCTTGGATGCCTATTATATTAGGACTAATTTCATAACCAAAGCAAATTACCATGATGTTCTAAAAGACTCTCAAAATAATATAAGTGAAGCATGAGAGATCAATAATTTCTATAAAAATAAAACCACCACCGTGCTCTAAAAAGATATAAGTGAAGCACTAGAGCAAAATCATCTAGCTCAAAAGATATAAGTGAAGCACATAGAGTATTCTAGTAAATTCCGATTCATGTGTGTCTCTCCCAAAAGGTGTGTACAGCAAGGATGATTGTGGTAAACTAAAAATCAAAGACTCAGATCATACAAGACGCTCCAAGCAAAACACATATCATGTGGTGAATAAAAATATAGCCTCAAGTAAAGTTACCGATAGATGAAGACGAAAGAGGGGATGCCTTTCGGGGCATCCCCAAGCTTAGGCTTTTGGTTGTCCTTGAATTTTACCTTGGGTTTCCTTGGGAATCCCCAATCTTAGGCTATTGTCACTCCTTATTCCAAAATCCATCAAATCTTTACCCAAAAACTTGAAAACTTTACAACACAAAACTCAACAGAAAATCTCATGAGCTCCGTTAGTATAAGAAAACAAACCACCACTTTAATGTACTGTAATGAACTCATTATTTATTTATATTGGTGTTAAACCTACTTTATTAAAACTTCTCTATGGTTCATACCCCCAGATACTAGACATAGATTCATCAAAATAAGAAAACAACACACGAAAAACAGAATCTGTCAAAAACAGAACAGTCTGTAGTAATCAGGAGGTTTCGAATACTTCTATAACTACAAAAATTCTGAAAAATTAGGAAAACCTAAATAATTTGTATATTGATCTACTTAAGTTGTAATTAGTATTTTATCGTTCTCTGGTAAAAAATGAAAATTATTTTCGTGAGCGCATACTTTCTGTTTTTATCAGCAAGATCAAACAACAATCACCCAAGAAGATCCTAAAGGCTTTACTTGGCACAAACACTAATTAAAACATAAAAAACACACAATCATAACAGAGCATAGATGATTTATTTATTACTAAAAAGGAATAAAAATCAAGGAACAAAAATAAAATTGGGTTGCCTCCCAACAAGCGCTATCGTTTAACGCCCCTAGCTAGGCATAAAAGCAAGAATAGATCTAGGTATTGCCATGATGATGATAAGGCAAATCGCGAAAACTCATCTCATACTCCCTACGTTCAGCAGCAAGTTTTCTTTGTGGCAATCAAAAGTAATCAAAAGGGCTAAATTTAATGGGACAAAAGTCCCCAGGATCAAGCTCGGGAGGTATTGGTTCCTCCTTTGGCCTCTCATATTGCACAACCAATTCATCATTATAAGCATTCTTTTGGCACAAAGTCATGAGCCTTTGTTCAAGGGAAAAAACTAACCCATTGTTATGGATAGAAAACTTATCATTAAGTTCATAAATCATGTCAACTACAACATCGGCAGGAACCTTTTTTCTAAGGTTTTCATTAAAAGCAACGTGATCTAAAGATCGTAAGCGCATTATGTCTTCTTGATAAAAAAGGATCGCTTCTATGGGAGGAAGGCCGGCATCCACCCTATAATGCGCAAAAATTTCATTGGCCTCTTTTATTATAAATCTGAACTCATGAGCTAAAAAGATGGTAGCTGCTCGCTTAACAGAAGAATGCTCAATATTGGAAAATTCTAGAAAAATCCTCTGTATGCAAGGATGCATGTGGATAAATTGTCTTTCAACTTCAACCACGAGCAAAGATATAGCATCCACAAGACTACTAGTTTTATGAAGAATAGACCCGCCCATAGTGGGCAAAGCATCGGCGCAAGTAAAGAAATCTTGAATAACTCCTTTTCCAATAATATTGCCACTACCAATCCGAAACTTTTTAGTGTGTAAAATAGTAGGTTCTTCATGAGGATAATCAAAAGCATCAACGTTTCCCCCATCTTTACTACTACCCTTTTCAATGATAACCTCCCAAGTTTTAGACATGATTGCAACAAACCGCACTAAGAGCGAACACACAAGAGGCAAGCGGAAAGAGGCGAATAGAAAAGGGGCGAATAAAACGGCAAAGGTGAAGTGGGGGAGAGGAAAATGAGAGGCAAATGGCAAATTATGCAATGCGAGGGAGAAGAGTTTGTGATGGGTACTTGGTATGTCTTGACTTGAGCGTAGATCTCCCCGACAACGGCGCCAGAAATCCTTCTTGCTACCTCTAAAGCATGCGTTGGTTTTCCCTTGAAGAGGAAAGGGTGATGCAGCAAAGTAGCATAAGTATTTCCCTCGGTTTTTGAGTACCAAGGTATCAATCCAGTAGGAGATAACACGCAAGTCACCTAGTACCTGCACAAACAATCAACAACCTTGCAACCAACGCGATAAAGGGGTTGTCAATCCCTTCACGGTCACTTGCGAAAGTGAGATCTGATAAAGATAGTAAGGTAAATATTTTTGGTATTTTTGTTGTATAGATAGCAAAATAGTAAAAAAGATGCGATGTAAATAAAAGAGATGCAATATAATAACAAAGAGACCCGGGGGCCATAGGTTTCACTAGTAGCTTCTCTCATGATAGCATGTATTACGGTGGGTGAACAAATTACTGCCGAGCAATTGATAGAAAAGCGCATAGTTATGAGAATATCTAGGCATGATCATGAATATAAGCATCACGTCCGTGTCAAGTAGACCGAAATGATTCTGCATCTACTACTATTACTCCACACATCAACCGCTATCCAGCATGCATCTAGAGTATTAAGTTCATAAGAACAGAGTAACGGATTAGGCAAGATGACATGATGTAGAGGGATAAACTCAAGCAATATGATATAAACCCCATATTTTTATCCTCGATGGAAACAATACAATACATGCCTTGGTGCCCCTACTGTCACTAGGAAAGGACACCGCAAGATTGAACCCAAATCTAAGCACTTCTCCCATTGCAAGAAAGATCAATCTAGTAGGCCAAACTAAACCGATAATTCAAAGACACTTGCAAAGATATCAAATCATATTATAAGAATTCAGAGAAGAACCAAATATTGTTCATAGATAAACTTGAACATAAATCCAAAATTCATCGGATCTTGGCAAACACACCGCAAAAGAATATTACATCGAATAGATCTCCAAGAACATCGAGGAGAACTTTGTATTGAGAACCAAAGAGAGAGAAGAATCCATCTAGCTAATAACTATGGACCCGAAGGTCTATGGTAAACTACTCACACATCATCAGAAAGGCTATGGTGTTGATGTAGAAGCCCTCCGTGATCGATTCCCCCTCCGGCAGATCGTCAGAAAAAGCCCCAAATGGGATCTCATGGGTACAGAAGGTTGTGGCGGTGGAAAAGTGGTTTCGTGGCTCTCCTGGATGTTTTTAGGGTATAAGAGTATATATAGGCGAAATAAGTACGTCGGTGGAGCTACGAGGGGCCCACGAGGGTGGGGGGCGTGCCTACCCCCTGGGCGCGCCCTCCAGCCTCGTGGCCGCCTCGTTGCGTCTCTGACTTCCACTCCAAGTCTCCTGAATTGCGTTTGTTCCAAGAAAGATCCTCGCGAAGGTTTTGTTTCGTTTGATATTCCTTTTCTACGAAACACTGAAATAGGCAAAAAATAGAAACTGGCACTGGGCCTACCGTTAATAGGTTAGTCCCAAAAATTAATATACAAGAGCATATTAAAGCCCATTAAACATCCAAAAAAGATAATATAATAGCATGGAACAATCAAAAATTATAGATACGCTGGAGACGTATCAAGACATCACAATTCGGTATACCTGCCAAGGGCATATTAAAAATCATACCTTTTTTATGAAGGTGGGGGCTCGACAGTATCACCGGCCACCTTTCTTTTTGAAGATCCGTCTTGCGCAGGCATCGCTTTCTTAAGGGACGTTTCGGATGCGGCATGGTGAGACGAGCATCGCCCCTTTGGAGCACGAGATAGTGTGGTGGGTGAGGCGCGATGAGAAAACTCTTGTGGAGGAGGCATCTCCTGGGCACTTACGTGGGACGAAGGGAGAATGCCGGGATAATCGGCTATGATGCCACCTCTGTGCCGTCATAGCTCGCCTGAAAAAAACCCTCCTTGAGATCTATGAATATATCCAGATCCTCTTCAAATCCGAGATCCAGGTCTCGGATATGATCCTCCGGCTGCGGAGCGGGGTTATAGATCCATGCGACAACCTTCCTCCATTCCTGTTAAAAATAATCAGATTGAGTTCATCTAGGTGCGACTCGGGAAGATGATTGAGTAAGGTTACGAAGCGAAAGCTCACCCAGCTAGGAGGGTTGTACATGGAAAAGCCCTCTCGGCCCTTAAGGCGAGTAAAATCTTCTTTCTCCCCTTTAAAAAGATTAGTTAACATGGTGCCCAAGGCGGCAAAGGTGTCCAGACCCTTGCGTCCATAACGTGAAGCATCATCTTCCCCGTTGCAGTGCCACATGGGGAGTCCTCTGGATTGAAGTGGCTGAACGCCTCACGTTATTGAAATCGCCATTACTTCAATTATGGATAGTCCGGATTGGGCGAGTGCATTTATCTTGCCCATTAACTGCTTTACCTCCGCACTGTCCTCCTCTTTAATGAAGCATTGTCAAATTCAAGAAGGCCCCACCGGATTGGGTCTGGGAGAACAACGTCTTCGATATAAAACCACTCTGAAGGCCACTCTTCGGATGCTTTCTTTGGAGTGCCGGACAGGTATCATGTCCCGCCTATGTGCCATACTTATGCACCATCCACGTTGAATATAGATCCCTTCTGGGAGCGGAGGATGAGGCAGAAAAGTTTTCTCCACAATTCAAAATGGGCCTCGTAGCCCAGGAACAACTCACAAAGAGCAACAAAGCCCGCTGTCAGTGTCAAACCCGGCGGATCTCGGGTAGGGGGTCCCGAACTATGCGTCTAGGTCGGATGGTAACAGGAGGCAGGGGACACGATGTTTTACCCAGGTTCGGGCCCTCTTGATGGAGGTAAAACCCTACGTCCTGCTTGATTAATATTGATGATATGGGTAGTACAAGAGTAGATCTACCACGAGATCAGAGAGGCTAAACCCTAAAAGCTAGCCTATGGTATGATTGTTTTCGTCTTACGGACTAAAACTCTCCGGTTTATATAGACATTGGAGAGGGCTAGGGTTACACAGAGTCGGTTACAATGGTAGGAGATCTACATATCCGTATTGCCAAGCTTGCCTTCCACGCCAAGGAAAGTCCCTTCCGGACACGGGACGAAGTCTTCAATCTTGTATCTTCATAGTCCAGGAGTCTGGCCGAAGGTATAGTCCTGCCATCCGGACACCCCCTAATCCAGGACTCCCTCAGTAGCCCCTGAACCAGGCTTCAATGACGACGAGTCCGGCGCGCAGATTTTCTTCGGCATTGCAAGGCGGGTTCCTCCTCCAAGTACTTCATAGAAGATTTTGAACATAAAGGTAGTGTCCGGCTCTGCAAAATAAGTTTCCACATATTGCCATAGAGAGAATAATATTTACACAAATCTAATCTGATGACGTATTCCGTAGAGTGACATCACACCATGGCCAAGTCTTTATTCGAATCGTTTTACTGTCCCACCTCAGCGCGTTTAGCGAGGCGGTTTCCTTGGCATGTCTTGTTAAAGCAGAGATCGTGTCCCCTTATTCCGGGATTCTCATCAATACAGGTGTGGGTAACCCAACCGCGCCATTGACTACGACGCTTGGGAGATAAGCGAGTTTTACCAGGCTGGTGGGGGCGCATAGTCACGTCCGCCCATATAAGGGGATAAGGATCCACATTTTCATCCACACCTTCTTCTTCCTTTGCCTATCCATTTCCGCGCACTCGAGCTCCAGCGCCCAAGTCCGCACACCCCACCTCAACCTTCTCCAGCCATGTCCGGAGCGGGAGGCAAGTGGATGGTGTCCTTCGTCACGGAAGGACACATCAAAAGACTGAGGAAGGCCGGATACTTGTCTAACGACATTGCGCACCGGCTTCCCGAAGAGGGGCAGCTCATCCCCACCCCTAGGCCCCATGAGAGGGTGGTGTTCCTCCCCCATTTCCTTCGCGGACTGGGCTTCCCTCTCCACCCATTTGTCCGGGGGCTCATGTCCTACTATGGCCTGGATTTCCACGATCTAGCCCCGAACTTTGTCCTCAACATCTCGGCGTTTATCGTCGTGTGCGAGGCTTTCTTCCGCATCCGCCCCCATTTCGACCTATGGCTCAAGACTTTCAATGTCAAGCCGAAGGTGGTGCACGGCACCCAAGCGGAGTGCGGAGGCGCCATGGTGGGCAAGATGCCCAATGTCCTATGGTTCAAGGGCTCCTTCATGGAGTCCCTAAAGGGGTGGCAGTCGGGGTGGTTTTACATCACCGAGCCGCGCGACCCTGAATGGGTCGCAGCCCCCGAGTTCCGATCCGAACCCCCTACGCGGCTCACCTCCTGGAAAGAGACGGGCCTGTCGTGGGGTAAAAAAGGAGAGCTGACCGGACTCCAAACATGAGTCCAAACCCTGGTGAATAGGAAGCTCAAACTTGTCAACGTAGTCCAGGTTATGCTCATTCGCCGGATCCTCCCGTGTCAACAACGGGCTTTCAACCTGTGGGAGTTCGACCCGGCGCGGCACCGAACTCTGAGCAGGCTCTTCGACACAACGTACGAAGATGCCTGGAAGGTGCTTTTCAAGGGCGCCGAGGCCCCCGCATCCGCTACCGAGGATCGCGGATTCAGCACGCAGCGTCACGCTCGTGCGGTGAGCTGTTTTTACCTTTTACAGGGTATTAGTTTTTTTATAGTTTGACTCCATGCGGGATCTAAGCTCCCTTACCTTTGACAAGATTGGCAGGAGATGTCCGGACAGATCAACTGTCCGGCTCCTTTGCCCGAAGGCCCAGCGGACGCTCGCTTGGCGAAGCTGCTGGTTCCGGCACCCTACGTGGTGCCGGAGAAGAAGGCCAAGAAGAAGGCCACTAGGACTCGAAAGAGTGCCCGGCGCCAGGAGGTGTCGGATTCATCATCCGACGACTCCAAGGCGCACTCCTCCCGTGAAGACGAGGAGGAGGAAGAAGAGACCTCTCCCCTCCAGCGGGGGGAGGGAAGAAAAGGAAGGTCGCCCCAACCGGGGAGGCCGAAGGGTCCAACAGGGGGAAGACCCCTCCTCCGGACTACTCCACCAACGCCGACGACGGCGAAGAGGAGTGGCCGCACAGGGCCAAGCCCCTGGCGAGATCGTAAGTATCCGGATACCAGAGTGATTCATAGTATTCCCCCATTGCACAGTTTTTCCTTACGTCGAATATGATTGTGCAGTCCGCCCAAGGCCGGGCTCGACGAGTCGTCGAGCGGCTCCCTGGATTCGTCGGATGTGAATTCACTTCCGACGGCTTCCTCCCCCCACCCTACGGACGGCGCCGAGGTGGCGTCCCAACAGGTTCCAAGCCAGGAGGAGGTGGTCCTGGAGGCGCCGCAAGGCAACCTCCCGGACTCCAGGCATAAAGGGGATAGAACCCCCAAGGGCTCCAAGTCCAGCCTTGAGCCGGACACCGCGCCGGAACCTTCAACGGTTCCGGACTCCGGTAGGCAGCCTCCTGCTAAGAGGAGCAAGCCTACCGAGCCGGTGACCTCCGTCCAACCGGAGGCACCGGACAGTTTGCTGGAGACGCTTAATGGCGCCTCCATCGACAAGGAGCACCGCACTATTATGAGTGCGGTGATCCAGAAGGTTCAGTCTGCCAAGAGCGGACTGACTGAAGCCTGTGCCAGCCTTCTAACAGGCTTTGAGGTAAGTAAAGAATATGTAAAAATATTACCGCATAGACAGTAGCCCCTGATGCTCTGTTCGGCGTTCGGAAAGAAAAGCCGAACAGAGGATCTAATAACATTCGCAGGAGTCTAACATGATCAAGTCAATATGCGTATGCAGGCTTCCCTGCTGGCCTCCACCGCACTGACTGCGGAGGTGGATACGCTGAAGCAGAACCTCGAGCGGTCCAAGCAAGAGCTCGGCCTAGCCAAGCAGCAGGTCGAGGAGAAGGAAGGTAAGAAATACCTTAGTGAAATATGTGAAAGGTGCAATTGCAAAAAGTGACAGGATTAACGCGGCTATTGTAGGGGCCACAACTGAGGTGGCAACCCTTAAGCAAGCGCTGTCCGAGGCCAAAAAGAGGGCGGCCACGGAGAGCACCGAGCAGGAGAAGCATGAGACGCAGGTTGGCGAGGTGCGGCAAGAGCTCCGGGCTCTCATGAAAAAACATGAGAGTTTGGAGCTTGACTCGAAGACGCGAGAGTCTGAGCTCGCGGCGGCCATTGAAAATGCCAAGTCTGCCAAGGCCGAAGCCCAGAAGGCCCTCTAGGAGGTTGAGGCAATAAAAAAGATAGCGGCGGGTAAGGCATTCTTTATGCAAAGCAAGCACGTAAAAGTGAATTACTTGTCACTTACCCGAATCCAGAGCTCTCCAGGAGCATTCACAGACTTGCCCCGTAGCATGTCGGATGCCGCCGCCTTCTTCCGAGCCGAGGAGGGAAGCTCGACGGAGAAGGTGTTCTGGTCTCAGTATGCTGAGGCCGAACACCCGGTGCCCTTAAGCGACAAGCTGAAACAGCTGGTCGAGCTCCATAAGGTGTCCGAACAGGCCATGAAGGGCCTCATAGTCCGGCTGTGGCCTGGAGAGGCCATGCCTGGGAGCTACTTCGGGCTGGTGAGGCGGCTGGTGGAGGCATGTCCAAGGCTCAAAGTCATCAAGCGCTCGGTATGCATCGAGGGTGCCCGTAGGGTGCTTGCCCGTGCGAAGGTGCACTGGGGCAAGCTGGATGCTGAGAAGCTTGTGAAGGACGGGCCACCGCCGGGCAAGGAGCATCGCAAGCCCGAGATGTATTATAAGGGCGTTCTGAAGGGTGCTCGCCTTGTGGCGGATGAATGTTCCATGAATGTAATTTTTCAGTGAACTCGCTCGTTTTGTCCTGTGCGCTGAAAACTTGTTCATGTGCGCTAAGCAATGCTTTTTGAATTTAAAATATTACCTTCTGTGCGGTCGTTTATCAAATTTGAGAGATGGCGAGTCGTCAGCTTCTGCCCCCATGGCACGAGTGCTGGGGTGTTCGGGATAAACATGAGCGCTCCTTTTCCCATTCTTGGGTCCTTCGAGGGAGGTGCTCAACATAACGAACAAGGCAATCGGACTATAATGCTTGAACACTCTCACTTAGCCATAGAATTTTATAATTTTAAATTTCGGCGAAGCCCCTAGTGTTCGGAAGACCGAGTTCGGGGCGCTATCCACGCCTAGGCCGGACAAAGCCGACTCCTCGCTCTAAGCGGCATAAGTCTTTAGGGACTCGAGAATCTCTCGAACAGCGACTAGCTCTCGCCTCATCATGACGGTCAGTTTTAGCTTTCTCTACTGAGGTGCTTAGCCCAGCTCAACTGGGGCACAATCGCAGTAGTTCTCCTAGTGCTACCTTAGCCGATATAACGGAACGTAAGGTACCAAAACATAGGAGCCGGGCAAACCCAACTATTGACCCAAGACATGATTCGGAGCCCATGCATATAATGCTATAAGTTCGGGGTGCCGCACTTGTGAAAGTGTTCGGACTTCTCACACCATGTTGTGGGGTACTTAAGCCCCTGGCGTATTGGTCGTACCAAAGTGTACGGGTGCAACATGTCATTAATGAACATATATTCGTAAAAAAAGAGGTAATGCAATAATAGACGGAAGCTATGCATTGTTTATTTAAAAAAGTTGTGATCAAAGCAGAACGATAACAAATAGTGCGATAAGCAAAAGATGGGACTATCAAATATGTCCTTTCCAGGGGCGAGCTGCGGAATGTTATGTGAAACATGTATACTGCTCGTTATAGAGACCACCTTAGAGTTCCGTAGTGCGGCGTAGCTTTCTGCTTCCCTGGTTGTATCATTTGTGCGGCAATTGTACTGCCGAACAAGCCTTCCGAAGAATGGAGTCATGAAAATAAGAGAAAATTAAGAAATCGGCAGCCCATAGTGCGGTTTAAGCCGTGTTTCGGTCGTGCCGTGATGGTGCCCCTCCCCCTGTGCCCATGGTATTTCCAGAGTGTAGTTATGTACGCGCAGCACTGGTTTCGCAAGTTGGCGAGGGCTGGGGTTGGGGCCGCATTGTTATGCTTGCTCGGAACGTGTCAGGCGGTCTTGTTGTAGGTTACTCTGTTGGGGAACGTAGCAGAAATTCAAAATTTTCCTACGTGTCACCAAGATCTATCTATGGAGAAACCAGCAATGAGGGGAAGGAGACTGCATCTACATACCCTTGTAGATCGCTATGCGGAAGCGTTCAAGAGAACAGGGTTGAAGGAGTCGTACTCGTCGTGATCCAAATCACCGGAGATCCTAGTGCCGAACGGACGGCACCTCCGTGTTCAACACACGTACAGCCCGGTGACATCTCCCATGCCTTGATCCAGCAAGGAGAGAGGGAGAGGTTGAGGAAGACTCCATCCAGCAGCAGCACAACGGCGTGGTGGTGGTGGAGGAGCGTGGTACTCCAGCAGGGCTTCGCCAAGCACCGCAAGAGACGAGGAGGGAGAGGGGTAGGGCTGCACCAACAGGGGAAGAATTCATGTGTGATGGGCAGCCCAAACCTCAAGTATATATAGGGGAAGGGAAGGGGCTGCGCCCCACCTAGGGTTTCCACCCCTAGGGGTGGCGGCCAGCCTAGATCCCATCTAAGGGGGGCGGCCAAGGGGGGAGAGAGGGGGGCGCACCACTAGGTGGGCCTTAGGCCCATCTGAGCCTAGGGTTTGCCCCCTTCCACTCTCCCTTGCGCCTTGGGCCTTGGTGGGGGGCGCACCAGCCCACCTGGGGCTGGTCCCCTCCCACACTTGGCCCATGCAGCCCTCCGAGGCTGGTGGCCCCACTTGGTGGACCCCTGGGACCCTCCCGGTGGTCCCGGTACGTTACCGATAAACCCCGAAACTTTTCCGGCGACCAAAACAAGACTTCCCATATATAAATCTTTACCTTCGGAACTCCTCGTGACGTCCGAGATCTCATCCGGGACTCCGAACACCATTCGGTAACCACATACAAACTTCCTTTATAACCCTAGCGTCATCGAACCTTAAGTGTGTAGACCCTACGGGTTCGGGAACCATGCAGACATGACCGAGACGTTCTCCGGTCAATAACCAACAGCGGGATCTGGATACCCATGTTGGTTCCCACATGTTCCACGATGATCTCATCGGATGAACCACGATGTCGAGGATTCGATCAATCCCTTATACAATTCCCTTTGTCTATCGGTATTGTACTTGCCCGAGATTCGATCATCGGTATCCCGATACCTTGTTCAATCTCGTTACCGGCAAGTCTCTTTACTCGTTCCGTAACACATCATCCCGTGATCAACTCCTTGATCACATTGTGCACATTATGATGATGTCCTACCAAGTGGGCCCAGAGATACCTCTCCGTTTACACGGAGTGACAAATCCCAGTCTCGATTCGTGCCAACCCAACAGACACTTTCGGAGATACCTGTAGTGTACCTTTATAGACACCCAGTTACGTTGTGACGTTTGCCACACCCAAAGTATTCCTACGGTATCCGGGAGTTGCACAATCTCATGGTCTAAGGAAATGATACTTGACATTAGAAAAGCTTTAGCATACGAACTACACGATCTTTGTGCTAGGCTTAGGATTGGGTCTTATCCATCACATCATTCTCCCAATGATGTGATCCCGTTATCAACGACATCCAATGTCCATGGTCAGGAAACCGTAACCATCTATTGATCAACGAGCTAGTCAACTAGAGGCTTACTAGGGACATGGTGTTGTCTATGTATCCACACATGTATCTGAGTTTCCTATCAATACAATTATAGCATGGATAATAAACGATTATCATGAACAAGGAAATATAATAATAACCAATTTATTATTGCCTCTAGGGCATATTTCCAACAGTCTCCCACTTGCACTAGAGTTAATAATCTAGTTCACATCGCCATGTGATTAACACTCACAGGTCACATCGCCATGTGACCAACATCCAAAGAGTTTACTAGTGTCACTAAACTAGTTCACATCATCATGTGATTAAGACTCAATGAGTTCTGGGTTTGATCATGTTTTGCTTGTGAGAGAGGTTTTAGTTAACGGGTCTGCAACATTCAGATCTGTATGTACTTCGCAAATCTCTAGGTCATATTATAAATGCTGCTTCCACGCTCCACTTGGAGCTATTCCAAATGGTTGCTCCACTATACGTGTCCGGTTTGCTACTCAGAGTCATTCGGATAGGTGTTAAAGCTTGCATCGATGTAACCCTTTACGCCGAACTCTTTATCACCTCCATAATCGAGAAACATGTCCTTATTACTCCAAGGACAATTTTGACCGCTGTCTAGTGATCCACTCCTGGATCACCTTTGTACCCTCTTGCCAAACATGTGGCAAGGCACACATCAGGTGCGGTACTCAGCATGGCATACGTATAGAGCCTATGACAAAAGCATAGGGGACGACATTCTTCCTTTCTCTTTCTTCTGCCGTGGTCGAGCTTTAAGTCTTAACTTCATACCTTACAACTCAGGCAAGTACTCCTTCTTTGACTGATCCATCTTGAACACCTTCAAGATCATGTCAAGGTATGTGCTCATTTGAAAGTACCATTAAGCGTTTTGATCTATCCTTATAGATCTTGATGCTCAATGTTCAAGTAGCTTAATCCAGGATTTCCATTGAAAAACACTTTCCAAATAACCCTATATGCTTTCCAGAAATTCTACATCATTTCTGATCCATAATATGTCAACAACATATACTCATCAGAAATTCTATAGTGCTCCCACTCACTTCTTTGGAAATACAAGTTTCTCATAAACTTTGTATAAACCCAAAATATTTGATCATCTCATCAAAGCATACATTCCAACTCCGAGATGCTTACTCCAGTCCTTAGAAGGATTGCTGGAGCTTTGCATACTTATTAGCATCTTTCAGGATTGACAAAACCTTCCGGTTGTATCACATACAACCTTTCCTCAAGAAAATCATCGAGGAAACAATGTTTTGACATCCTATCTACAAGATTTCATAAATAATGCAGTAATCGCTAATATAATTCCAACAGACTCTTAGCATCGCTACGAGTGAGAAAGTCTCATCGTAGTCAACTCCTTGAACTTGTCAGAAAACATATTAACGACAAGTCGAGCTTTCTTAATGGTGATACTTACCATCATTGTCCGTCTTACGACCATCAAGTAGTTCTTCCAAAGTCTACACTTTGTTTTCATACATGGATCTTATCTCGGATTTTATGGCCTCGAGCCATTTATCGGAATCCGGGCCCACCATCGCTTCTCCATGGCTCGTAGGTTCATTGTTGTCTAGCAACATGACTTCCAAGACAGGATCACGTACCACTCTGAAGTAGTACGCATCCTTGTCATCCCACGAGGTTTGGTAGTGACTTGATCTGAAGTTTCATGATCACTATCATAAGCTTCCACTTCAATTGGTATAGGTGCCATAGGAACAACTTCCTGTGCCCTGCCACACACTAGTTGAAGAGACGGTTCAATAACCCCATCAAGTCTCCACCATCCTCCCACTCAATTCTTTCGAGAGAAACTTTTCCTCGAGAAAGGACCCGATTCTAGAAACAATCCCTTATTGCTTTCGGTTCTGAGACAGGAGGTATACCCAACTGTTTTGGGTGTCCTATGAAGATGCATTTATCCGCTTTGGGTTCGAGCTTATCAGCCTGAAACTTTTTCGCATAAGCGTCGCAGCCCCAAACTTTTAAGAAATGACAGCTTAGGTTTCTCTAAACCATAGTTCATACGGTCTCATCTCATCGGAATTATGTGGTGCCCTATTTAAAGTGAATGTGGTTGTCTCTAATGCCTAACCCATAAACTATCGTGGTAATTCGATAAGAGACATCATCGTATGCATCATATCCAATAGGGTGCAGTTATGATGTTCGGACACACCATCACACTATGGTGTTCCAGGCTGTATTAGTTGTGAAACAATTTCCACAATGTCTTAATTCTGTGCCAAACTCGTAATTCAGATATTCATCTCTATGATCATATCATAGATATTTTATCCTCTTGTCACGATGATCTTTCAACTTCACCCTGAAATTACTTGAACCTTTCAATAATTCAGACTCGTGATTCATCAAGTAAATATACTCAACATCTACTCAAATCATCTATGAAGTAAGAACATAACGATATCCACTACATGCCTCAGTACTCATTGGACTGCACACATCAAAATGTATTACTTCCAACAAGTTGCTTTCTAGTTCCATTTTACTGAAAACGAGGCTTTCAGTCATGTTGCCCATGTGGTATGATTTGCATGTCTCAAGTGATTCAAAATCAAGTGAGTCCAAACAGTCCGTTTGCATGGAGTTTCTTCATGCATATACACCAATAGACATGGTTCGCATGCCTCAAACTTTTCAAAAACGAGTGAGCCCAAAGATCCATCAACATGGAGCTTCTTCATGCGTTTTATACCGATATGACTTACGTGGCAGTGCCACAAGTAGGTGGTACTATCATTACTATCTTTTGGCATGAACATGTGTATCACTACGATCGAGATTCAATAAACCATTCATTTTAGGTGTAAGACCATTGAAGGTATTATTCAAATAAACAGAGTAACCATTACTCTCTCCTTAAATGAATAACCGTATTGCGATAGACATAATCCAATCATGTCTATGCTCAACGCAAACACCAATCTTGATGGTAGAGGGAGCGTACGATATTTGATCAACCTTGGAAATACTTCCAACACATATCGTCATCTCACCTTTTGGCTAGTCTCCGTTTATTCCGTAGCTTTTATTTCGAGTTACTAACACTTAGCAACCGAACCGGTATCTAATACCCTGGTGCAACTAGGAGTACTAGTAAAGTACACATTAACATAATGTATATCCAATATACTTCTATCGACAGCCTTCTCATCTACCAAGTATCTAGGGTAATTCTGCTCCAGTGGCTGTTCCCCTTATTACAGAAGCACTTAGTCTCGGGTTTGGGTTCAACCTTGGGTTTCTTCACTAGAGCAGCAGCTGATTTGCCGTTTCATGAAGCATCCCTTTTTGCCCTTGCCCTCCTTGAAACTAGTGGTTTCACAAACCATCAACAATTGATGCTCCTTCTTGATTTCTACTTTTGTGGTGTCAAACATCGCGGATATCTCAAGGATCATCATATATGTCCCCGATACATTATAGTTCATCACGAAGCTCTAGCAGCTTGGTGGTAATGACTTCGGAGAAACATCACTATCTCATCTGGAAGATCAACTCCCACTCAATTCAAATGATTGTTGTACTCAGACAATCTGAGCACAAGCTCAACAATTGAGCTTTTCTCCTTAGTTTGTAGGCTAAGAAAATCGTCGAAGGTCTTATACCTCTTGACGTGGGCACGAGCCTGAAATCCCAATTTCAGCCCTCGAAACATCTCATATGTTTCGCGACGTTTCAAAACGTCTTCGGTGCCTCAACTCTAAACCGTTTAACTGAACTATCACGTAGTTATCAAAATGTGTATGTCAGATGTTCGCAACATCCACAGACGACGTTCGAGGTTCAGCACACTGAGCGGTGCATTAAGGACATAAGCCTTCTATGAAGCAATGAGGACAATCCTCAGTTTATGGACCTAGTCCGCATAATTTCTACTATCAACTTTCAACTAAATTTTCTCTAGGAACATAACTAAACCGTAGAACTGAAGCGCGAGCTACGACATAATTTGCGAAGATCTTTTGACTATGTTCAGGATAATTAAGTTCATCTTATGAACTCCCACTCAGATAGACATCCCTCTAGTCATCTAAGTGATTACATGATCCAAGTCAACTAGGCCATGTCCGATCATCACGTGAGACGGACTAGTCATCATCGGTGAACATCTTCATGTTGATCGTATCTACCATATGACTCATGCTCGACCTTTCGGTCTCTTGTGTTCTGAGGCCATGTCTGTACATGCTAGGCTCGTCAAGTCAACCTAAGTGTTTCGCGTGTGTAAATCTGTCTTACACCCGTTGTATGTGAACGTTAGAATCTATCACACCCGATCATCACGTGGTGCTTTGAAACAACGAACTATCGCAACGGTGCACAGTTAGGGGGAACACCTTCTTGAAATTATTATGAGGGATCATCTTATTTACTACCATCGTTCTAAGTAAACAAGATGCAAAAACATGATAAACATCACATGCAATCAAATAATAGTGACATGATATGGCCAATATCATATAGCTCCTTTGATCTCCATCTTGGGGCTCCATGATCATCTTGTCACCGGCATGACACCATGATCTCCATCATCATGATCTCCATCATCGTGTCTCCATGAATTTGCTCGCCAACTATTACTTCTACTACTATGGCTACCGGTTAGCAATAAAGTAAAGTAATTACATGGCGTTGTTCAATGACACGCAGGTCATACAATTAATAAAGACAACTCCTATGGCTCCTGCCGGTTGTCATACTCATCGACATGCAAGTCGTGATTCCTATTACAAGAACATGATCAATCTCATACATCACATATCATTCATCACATTCTTCTTGGCCATATCACATCACATAGCATACCCTGCAAAAACAAGTTAGACGTCCTCTAATTGTTGTTTGCATGTTTTACGTGGCTGTTATGGGTTTCTAGCAAGAACGTTTCTTACCTACGCAAAAACCACAACGTGATATGCCAATTGCTATTTACCCTTCATAAGGACCCTTTTCATCGAATTCGATCTGACTAAAGTGGGAGAGACAAACACCCGCTAGCCACCTTATGCAACTAGTGCATGTCAGTCAGTGGAACCAGTCTCACGTAAGAGTACGTGTAAGGTCGGTCCGGGCCGCTTCATCCCACAATGCCGCCGAATCAAGATTGGACTAGTAATGGTAAGCATATTGAACAAAATCAACGCCCACAACTACTTTGTGTTCTACTCGTGCATAGAATCTACGCAAAGACCTGGCTCATGATGCCACTGTTGGGGAACGTAGCAGAAATTCAAAATTTTCCTACGTGTCACCAAGATCTATCTATGGAGAAACCAGCAACGAGGGGAAGGAGAGTGCATCTACATACCCTTGTAGATTGCTATGCGGAAGCGTTCAAGAGAACGGGGTTGAAGGAGTCGTACTCGTTGTGATCCAAATCACCGGAGATCCTAGTGCCGAACGGACGGCACCTCCGCGTTCAACACACGTACAGCCCGGTGACGTCTCCCATGCCTTGATCCAGCAAGGAGAGAGGGAGAGGTTGAGGAAGACTCCATCCAGCAGCAGCACAACGGCGTGGTGGTGGTGGAGGAGCGTGGTACTCCGGCAGGGCTTCGCCAAGCACCGCAAGAGACGAGGAGGGAGAGGGGTAGGGCTGCACCAACAGGGGAAGAATTCATGTGTGATGGGCAGCCCAAACCTCAAGTATATATAGGGGAAGGGAAGGGGCTGTGCCCCACCTAGGGTTTCCACCCCTAGGGGTGGCGGCCAGCCTAGATCCCATCTAAGGGGGGCGGCCAAGGGGGGAGAGAGGGGGGCGCACCACTAGGTGGGCCTTAGGCCCATCTGAGCCTAGGGTTTGCCCCCTTCCACTCTCCCTTGCGCCTTGGCCTTGGTGGGGGGGCGCACCAGCCCACCTGGGGCTGGTCCCCTCCCACACATGGCCCATGCAGCCCTCCGGGGCTGGTGGCCCCACTTGGTGGACCCCCGGGACCCTCCCGGTGGTCCCGGTACGTTACCGATAAACCCCGAAACTTTTCCGGCGACCAAAACAGGACTTCCCATATATAAATCTTTACCTCCGGACCATTCCGGAACTCCTCGTGATGTCCGGGATCTCATCCGGGACTCCGAACACCATTCGGTAACCACATACAAACTTCCTTTATAACCCTAGCGTCATCGAACCTTAAGTGTGTAGACCCTACGGGTTCGGGAACCATGCAGACATGACCGAGACGTTCTCCGGTCAATAACCAACAGCGGGATCTGGATACCCATGTTGGTTCCCACATGTTCCACGATGATCTCATCGGATGAACCACGATGTCGAGGATTCGATCAATCCCGTATACAATTCCCTTTGTCTATCGGTATTGTACTTGCCCGAGATTCGATCGTCGGTATCCCGATACCTTGTTCAATCTCGTTACCGGCAAGTCTCTTTACTCGTTCCGTAACACATCATCCCGTGATCAACTCCTTGATCACATTGCACATTATGATGATGTCCTACCAAGTGGGCCCAGAGATACCTCTCTGTTTACACGAAGTGACAAATCCCAGTCTCGATTCGTGCCAACCCAACAGACACTTTCGGAGATACCTGTAGTGTACCTTTATAGCCACCCAGTTACGTTGTGACGTTTGGCACACCCAAAGTATTCCTACGGTATCCGGGAGTTGCACAATCTCATGGTCTAAGGAAATGATACTTGACATTAGAAAAGCTTTAGCATACGAACTACACGATCTTTGTGCTAGGCTTAGGATTGGGTCTTGTCCATCACATCATTCTCCCAATGATGTGATCCCGTTATCAATGACATCCAATGTCCATGGTTAGGAAACCGTAACCATCTATTGACCAATGAGCTAGTCAACTAGAGGCTTACTAGGGACATGGTGTTGTCTATGTATCCACACATGTATCTGAGTTTCCTATCAATACAATTATAGCATGGATAATAGACGATTATCATGAACAAGGAAATATAATAATAACCAATTTATTATTGCCTCTAGGGCATATTTCCAACATACTCTGGGCGTGCTTGACGGTGTCCGGACGTTTAATGGCCGGACTGGAGAATTGCCTTGAGAGGCTGCTTTCTACTTCCGCTGCGATAGCCGCCGTATGATCCTCCGTTTGGAGAGAGCATTCGGTGTTTCCATTGACCGTGATGACTCCTCGAGGGCCTGGCATCTTGAGCTTGAGGTATGCGTAGTACGGTACCGCATTGAACTTGGCAAATGCGGTTCGCCCGAGCAGTGCGTGATAGCCACTGCGGAACGGGACTATGTCGAAGATTAACTCCTCGCTTCGGAAATTATCCGGAGATCCGAAGACCACTTCAAGTGTAACTGAGCCTGTACGGTTGGCTTCTACACCTGGTATGACGCCTTTAAAGGTCGTTCTGGTGGGTTTAATCCTCGAGGGATCGATGCCCATTTTCCGCACTGTATCCTGATAAAGCAGGTTCAGGCTGCTGCCGCCGTCCATAAGGACTCTAGTGAGGTGAAATCCGTCAATAATTGGGTCTAGAACCAATGCGGCGAATCCTCCATGACGGATGCTAGTGGGGTGGTCCCTTCGATCAAAAGTGATCGGGCAGGAAGACCATGGGTTGAACTTTGGGGCGACTGGCTCCATCGCGTATACGTCCCTTAGCACACGCTTCCGCTCCCTCTTGGGGACGTGGGTTGCGTATATCATGTTCACCGTCCGCACTTGTGGGGGAAAACCTTTCTGTCCACTGTTGTTCGGCGGCCGGGGCTCCTCCTCATCATTGCTATGCAGCCCCTTGTCTCTGCTTTCGGCATTTAACTTTCCTGCCTGCTTGAACACCCAACAATCCCTGTTGGTGTGATTGGCTAGTTTTTCGGGGGTGCCATGTATCTGGCATGAGCGGTCGAGTATTCGGTCCAAACTGGACGGGCCCGGAGTATTTCTTTTGAATGGCTTTTTCCGCTGACCGGGTTTAGAGCCTTTGAATCCGGCATTAACTGTCGTATCCTCAGCATTGTCGCCGTTAATGCGGCACTTTTTCTTGTTGCGACGCGACCTGCCACTGCTGTCCTTGGTATCCGAATTACCAGGGCTCTTGGTCATGTTATTGTCGTGAGCTAGCCAGCTGTCTTCTCCCGCGCAAAAGCGGGTCATAAGTGTCGTGAGGGCTGCCATAGATTTCGGCTTTTCCTATCCTAGGTGTCGTGCAAGCCACTCGTCGCGGATGTTATGCTTGAAGGCTGCTAGGGCCTCTGCGTCCGGACAGTCGACGATTTGATTTTTCTTGGTTAGGAACCGTGTCCAGAATTGTCTGGCCGATTTCTCTGGCTGCTGAATTATGTGGCTTAGGTCATCGGCGTCTGGTGGTCGCACATAAGTGCCCTGGAAATTGTCGAGGAATGCGGCTTCCAGGTCCTCCCAACAACCAATTGATTTTGCTGGCAAGCTGTTAAGCCAATGCCGGGCTGGTCCTTTAAGCTTGAGTGGGAGGTATTTGATGGCGTGCAGGTCATCACCGCAAGCTGTTGTGCCATCGTATGATTCGATGTTCACGGGTTTGAAACCCTCGGGGATTTGATGATCCATTACTTCATCTGTGAAGCATAGTGGGTATGCGGCGCCTCTGTATTGGGCTACATCACGATGCAGCTCAAACGAGCTTTGTCTACTGTGTTCGGCCCGGCCGGATTTACTGTATCCGGCGTGACGAGTACCGTCTCGTGCCGTGGGGAGCCCACATGATCCGTAGATCGATCTTGTTTGCCTTGCCTTGTCCTCCAATATATCTTGCAGGTCTGGCGCATTTTCCCATGCCTTGGTAGTTTTTGAGCGGCGCCGGGGTGCGGCTTGAGTGGAGGGCCGAGAGGCCTCTCTATCGCGGCCACGGGGTGGCTGGTCGGCCGCATCATGCGTTGGTGATGTAGGTTTAGGTGCTTCCTCCTCTAATTGGGGTAGCAACCTGCGCTTTGGGTAGCTCTTGGAGGGGCGTTCGAGTTCATACTCTTCGGCCCCAAGGACTTCAGTCCATCTGTCGGCTAGCAAATCTTGATCAGCTCTAAGTTGTTGCTGTTTTTTCTTGAGGCTGCTCCCCGTGGCCATAAGCCTGCGTTTGAAACGCTCTTGTTCGACGGGATCCTCCGGCATGACAAATTCGTCGTCGTCGAGGCTTACCTCATCTTCGGAGGGAGGCATATAATTATCGTCCTCGACCTCTCTGTCTGCCGCTCTCTCATGAGGGCTGGCTTCTCTATCCTCCTGTGCTGAATCTTGCTGGAGGTGGTTGTCTTCGGCACTGTCCGGGGTGTTATTATCCCCCGTGCCGGAATCACCGTTTTTGTTTTGGCGGGATTTAGAGCGGCGCCGCTGACGCCGGCGCTTAGGCTGCTTCTTGGAGGGGTCATCCTCCGTTGTTCCATCGCCATTGCCTTCTTTTGGGGTGTCCACCTTGTATATATCATATGGCGAGGTGGCTTTCCAGTGCCCTATAGGCGCTGGTTCTTGATCGTCTCCTGCATCAGCGTCCATACCATCGATGTCTTCGGAGTCGAAGTCGAGCATGTAGGTTAAATCATCGACAGTGGCTATGAAGTGGGTGGTGGGTGGGCTTTGAATTTCTTCATCATCCGCGTCCCAACCTTGCTGACCATAGTCCGGCCAGGGCTCTCCTGACAAAGAGAGAGACTTTAGTGAATTCAGAATATCGTCGAAGGGCGAGTGCTGAAAGATGTCCGCGGCGGTGAACTCCATGATCGGCACCCAATCGGGTTTGATCGGTCGAGGCGCGGAGGGCTCGGAGTCTGGAGAGGAGTCTGGCTCCTTTGAGTCACGGGCTTCGCAGAGAATAGGGCTGGTGTTCGGCTCGATCGCCGTAGAGATTGCAGCCCCCGAGGCGGTGTCTAACCACCCATCCTCGGTTGGTGTGATCGGCTCTGAGCTAGGGGTCGGAGCGGACACAGGTGCGGCCTCCAGGGCACTGTTAGCTAAATCATGCCCATCATGACAGCGCGGCGCGCTCGGCTGTGGCTCGAGTCCGTCGAAGATCAAGTCCCCACGGATGTCGGCCGTGTAGTTCAAACTTCCAAATCTGACCTGATGGCCACGGGCGTAGCTTTCGATCTGCTCCAGATGACCAAGCGAATTGGCCCGCAGTGCAAAGCCGCCGAATACGAAGATCTGTCCGGGGAGAAAAGTCTCACCCTAGATCGCATCGCTGTTGATGATCGGAGAAGCCATCGGGCCTAAAAGTGACGACACAGAGGAACTCTCAATGAAAGCACCAATGTCGGTGTCAAAACCGACGGATCTCGGGTAGGGGGTCCCGAACTGTGCGTCTAGGTCGGATGGTAACAGGAGGCAGGGGACACGATGTTTTACCCAGGTTCGGGCCCTCTTGATGGAGGTAAAACCCTACGTCCTGCTTGATTAATATTGATGATATGGGTAGTACGAGAGTAGATCTACCATGAGATCAGAGAGGCTAAACCCTAAAAGCTAGCCTATGGTATGATTGTTTTTCGTCCTACGGACTAAAACTCTCCGGTTTATATAGACACCGGAGAGGGCTAGGGTTACACAGAGTCGGTTACAATGGTAGGAGATCTACATATCCGTATCGCCAAGCTTGCCTTCCACGCCAAGGAAAGTCCCTTCCGGACATGGGACGAAGTCTTCAATCTTGTATCTTCATAGTCCAGGAGTCCGGCCGAAGGTATAGTCCGGCCATCCGGACACCCCCTAATCCAGGACTCCCTCACCCGCGATGTGCAGAATGGAGCCCGACATGAGATTGTGCATCTGAAGTCCATAGTACTCCAGGAGACCTTGGAGGAAAGGGTGGATTGGAAATCCAACACCTCTTAAAAGGAAGGAAACAAAGCACACTCACTCCCCTTCTGAAGGATTGGGGAAATTTTCTGCCAGGGCTTCGCCATTTATGGAAGTCAATCCCGCCCAGACGGGGACCAGGTCTGCGGGAGGGAGATATCCTTGCACCTGGAGCTTGGTAAGCTGGGCGTGGGAGACCGAGCAGATCTCCCAATCGCCTTTTTGAGGGCCGTGAGGGCGTGAGGAAGAACTAAGAGCACTAGCCATGTTGGTGCGGTTCTCTGTGGCCAGCTCTATGGATTTCCTCGCTTGGTTGAGAATGGCATTTGAGATCCAGTCTCCTTAAATAGACGACTTCCATATGCCATCAGGGTGTTATCTGTAAAACACTTGGATCCTTCATATTCATTTGACACGTGGAAGCCGAGGCGACGGCGGCACAGAAGCCAAAGGGTATTATATTTAATGTGAAGTCGAAGCTTTCTGAAATATCAGGGGGAGTCCACTTTGTGAAGCCGAAGGTGTAAGCCAGATACATCATCATTGCTGAAAAGCGAATATAGTTCCTTTTGATCAAATTGCTTTGAAGTGTTCAGAGGAGGAAGCCTCCTTGCAATGCCGAAGACAATCTGCGAGACGGATATATCGTCATTGAAGCCTGGTACGGGAGATACTGAGGGAGTCCTCGATTAGGGGGTCCCCGGGCGTCTGGGACTCATGACGTGGGCCGGACTGCTGGGCTGTGAAGATACAAGATAGAAGACTTCCCCCCGTGTCCGGACAGGACTCTCCTTTGCGTGTGTGGCAAGCTTGATGTCCGGATGTATGGTTTCCTTCCCTTGTAAACCGACCTTGTACAAATCCTAGCCCCCTCTGGTGTTTATATAAACCGGAGGGTTTAGTCCGTAGAGGCGGTCATAATCATATAGGCGAGACATCTAGGGTTTAGCCATTACGATCTCGTGGTAGATCAACTCTTGTAACCCCTATACTCATCAAAGTCAATCAAGCAGGATGTAGGGTTCTACCTCCATCAAGAGGGCCTGAAGCTGGGTAAACATCGTGTCCCCTGCCTCCTGTTACCTTCGATCCTTAGACTCACAGTTCGGGAGCCCCTACCCGAGATCTGCCTATTTTGACACCGACAATGGGTGATCGGCGGGGACCTGATTTTCCTCTGATCGGGTTTAAGCCCAACCCGATCGTAATCTATTACTACTCCCAGGGCGGAGATGCGACCAAGTAGTTCGTTAAAGATCAAATATCTGTTGGATCCATCTTTTCGGGGTGTTCGAGGCCGACATGAAGATGATGTTTAGTGATTTCGAGGGCCGCCCATGGCTTAAAGGACGTATGGGCGCCCATTGTGAAACCGCCGAGCTGAAGGAGCTGTCCTAGAGCTAGGGTTTCTCCTAAGGTGATGTTGTTGTTAATGACGAGGCGAGACATCAATCCCACCGTCGATGGCATAGTGGAACTCTCAATGAAAGCACCAATGTTGGTGTCAAAACCGATCGATCTCGGGTAGGGGATCCCGAACTGTGCGTCTGAGGATCGAAGGAAACAGGAGACAAGGGTGACACGATGTTTACCCAGCTTCAGGCCCTCTTAATGGAGGTAAAACCCTACGTCCTGCTTGATTTTATTTGATGAGTATGGGGGTTACAAGAGTCGATCTAACTCGAGATCGTAATGGCTAAAACCCTAGATGTCTAGCCTATGTGATTTGCGATAGCCTCTACAGACTAAACCCTCCGGTTTATATAGACACTGGGGGTCAAGGGTTGTACAGAGTCGGTTTACAGAGAAAGGAAATAATACATCCAAATGCTAGGCTTGATATCCACGCAAAGGAGAGTCCCATCCGGACATGGGGAAAGGTCTTCTGCCTGGCATCTTCATGGCCCTCCAATCCGGCCCATATTAAATTGTCTAGACGCTCGGGGACCCCTTAGTCCAGGACTCCCTCACATGGAATTTTCTCAATTGCATCAACCTTAGCTTTGTCCACTTCAATACCTCTTTCAGAAATTTGATGACCCAAGACAATACCTTCATTAACCATAAAGTGGAACTTCTCCCAATTCAAGACAAGATTTGTTTGTTCACATCTCTGCAAAACGCGATCAAGATTGCTTAAACAATCATCAAAAGACTTCCCATAAACGGAGAAGTCATCCATGAAAACCTCAACAATCTTTTCACAAAAGTCAAAGAATATAGCAGTCATACATCTTTGAAAGGTAGCAGGTGCATTGCATAAACCAAAAGGCATACGTCTATAAGCATAAGTTCCAAAAGGACAAGTAAAGGTGGTTTTCTCTTGATTAGGTTGTGAAACAGGTATTTGAGAAAAACCAAAATATCCATCGAGAAAACAAAAGTGTGTGTGCTTCGATAATCTTTATAGCATTTGCTCAATAAAAGGCAGAGGGTAATGATATTTTTTAGTAGCTTTGTTTAATTTTCTGAAATCAGTTACCATTCTATAGCCTGTAACAATTCTCTGTGGAATAAGTTCATTTTTATCATTAGGAACAACAGTAATACCTCCTTTCTTAGGGACACAATGAACGGGACTTAGCCATCTACTATCAGCTAGGGGATAGACTATACAAGCTTCTAGAAGATTTAGTATTTCAGCTCTTACCACTTCTTTCATCTTAGGATTCAAACGTCATTGGTGATCAACAACGGGTTTAGTATCAGGCTTCATATTAATATTGTGCTGATAGGGAGTGGGACTAATGCCCTTAAGATCATCAAGAGTATACCCAATAGCAGCTCGGTGCTTCTTCAGAATTTTCAATAATCTTTCTTCTTCATGTTCTGAAAGGTTAGCACTAATAATAACAAGATATATCTTCTTCTCATCAAGATAAGCATATTTCAAAGTGTCCGGCAATTGTTTTTTCCTTCAAATATAAAGGGAAAAACTTATTTTTAAATTCATCTCTGGGTAAACCTGCAAGCTTAAACAATCCACAAATTTGTTCCACATATATCAAGTGCATATCACGAAGTTCGGTTCCATCTCCTACATAAGGATTAGCTAGCAGTTGTTCTATCATACCCGAAGGAATTTCATATTCAGTATTTTCAGTAGGTGCAATAGGACGAGGGGTAGCTAATTGTGGTTTCGATCGAGGTGAAGATACCCCGAACAAAACCCTCAAAGGATTGTTTTCCATAGTAACAAGTGACAGTAAATTTCAGCACACTATATAAATGTTTCCTTGCCAATTTACACTTACTAAAGGCGCTTCACTCCCCGGCAACGGCCAGAAAATAGCCTTGATGACCCACAAGTATAGGGGATCAATTTTAGCCTTTTTGATAAGTAAAAGTGTCGAACCCAACAAGGAGCAGAAGGAAATGACAAGTGGTTTTCAGTAAGGTAATGTATGCAAGTGCTGAAATTGTAAGTAACAGAGTAGTTTGATAGCAAGATATTTTGTAACGAGCAAGTAATGATAATAGTAACGAAAGTGCAGCAAGGTAGCCCAATATTTTTGTGGCAAAGGACAGGCCAAAACGGTCTCTTATAATAAGCAAAGCCATCTTGAGGGTGCACGGGAATTTCATCTAGTCACTTTCATCATGTTGATTCGATTTGTGTTCGCTACTTTGATAATTTGATATGTGGCTGGACCAGTGCTTAGGTGCTATTCTTACTCGAACAAACCTCCTACTTATGATTAACCCCCTCGCAAGCATCCGCAACTATGAGAAAAGTATTAAGGATAAATCCTAACCATAGCATTAAACTTTTGGATCCAATCGGTCCCTTATGGAATAGCGCATAAACTAGGGTTTAAGCTTCTATCAGTCTCGCAACCCATCATCTAATAACTACTCCACAATGCATTCCCTTAGGCCCAAATATGGTGAAGTGTCATGTAGTCGACATTCACATGACACCACTAAGGGAATCACAACATACATACTATCAAAATATCGAACACATATCAAGTTCACATGATTTGTTGCAACATGATTTCTCCTGGGACCTCATGAACAAAAGTAACTACTCACAAGTGATAAACATGCTCAAGATCAGAGGGGTATTAAATAGTATAATGCATCTGAACATATAATCTTCCACCAAATAAACCATATAGTAATCAACTACAAGATGTAATCAACATACTAGTCACCCACAAGCACCAATCTATAGTTCTGGTACAAAGATTGAACACAAGAGATGAACTAGGGTTTGAGAGGAGATGGTGTTGTTGAAGATGTTGATGGCAATTGCCATCCCCAAGATGGGAGAGTTGGTGGTGATGATGATGACGATGATTTCCCCCTCCAGGAGGGAAGTTCCCCCGAAGGAATCGCTCCGCCGGAGGGCAAAAGTGCTCCTGCCCAAGTTCCGCCTCGAGACAGCAGCGCTCCGTCCCGAAAGTCCTCTCCTTATTTTTTCTAGGTCAAAATGACTTATATAACAGAAGATGGGTGATATGTCTCCAACGTATCTATAATTTTTTATTGTTCCATGCTATTATATGTCTCGTGGAGGACTCGGGCACCTTCTTGACGTGAGACCTACACCCAAAATTCCTATAAATACAGAAACCTCCAGAAAATAACCTAGATCGGGAGTTCCACCGCCATAAGCCTCCGTAGCCACCGAAAACCAATCTAGACCCGTTCTGGCACCCTGCCGGAGGGGGAATCCCTCTCCGGTGGCCATCTTCATCATCCCGGCGCTCTCCATGACGAGGAGGGAGTAGTTCACCCTCGGGGCTGAGGGTATGTACCAGTAGCTATGTGTTTGATCTCTCTCTCTCTCTCGTGTTCCTTATTCGGCGCGATCTTGATGTATCGTGAGCTTTGCTATTATAGTTGGATCTTATGATGTTTCTCCCCCTCTACTCTCTTGTGATGGATTGAGTTTTCCCTTTGAAGTTATCTTATCAGATTGAGTCTTTAAGGATTTGAGAACACTTGTTGTATGTCTTGCATGTGCTTATCTGTGGTGACAATGGGATATCACGTGATCCACTTGATGTATGTTTTGGTGATCAACTTGCGAGTTCCGTGACCTCGTGAACTTATGCATAGGGGTTGGCACACGTTTTCATCTTGACTCTCTGGTAGAAACTTTGAGGCACTCTTTGAAGTTCTTTGTGTTGGTTGAATAGATGATCTGAGATTGTGTGATGCATATCGTATAATCATACCCACGGATACTTGAGGAGACATTAGGGTTTTGGTTTATTTGTGTCTTAAGGTGTTATTCTAGTACGAACTCTTGAATAGATCGATCAGAAAGAATAACTTTGAGGTGGTTTAGTACCCTACAATAATCTCTTCATTTGTTCTCCGCTATTAGTGACTTTGGAGTGACTCTTTGTTGCATGTTGAGGGATAGTTATATGTTCCAATTATGTTATTATTGTTGAGAGAACTTGCACTAGTGAAAGTATGAACCCTAGGCCTTGTTTACTAGCATTGCAATACCGTTTACACTCACTTTTACCACTTGCTACCTTGCTATTTTTATATTTTCAGATTAAAAAAACCTTTATCTACCATCCATATTGCACTTGTATCACCATCTCTTCACCAAACTAGTGCACCTATACAATTTACCATTGTATTGGGTGTGTTGGGGACACAAGAGACTCTTTGTTATTTGGTTGCAGGGTTGCTTGAGAGAGACCATCTTCATCCTACGCCTCCCATAGATTGATAAACCTTAGGTCATCCACTTGAGGGTAATTTGCTACTGTCCTACAAACCTCTGCACTTGGAGGCCCAACAACGTCTACAAGAAGAAGGTTGTGTAGTAGACATCAAGACTCGGGGAGGTTAGCGCTTGAAGGTATATCTTTAGATCTTGCAATCGAATCTTTTAGTTTCTTGTTTTATTACTAGTTTAGTCCATAAAATAAAATTACAAAATATGGAATTGAGGGTACCTCATATGCTTCATCTTTTTAATATCTTTCATGAAAATAAGGATTCCGATAATTGTGCTCAATTGCTAGAGGAAGAATGCATTAGAATGTTTGGCACTAAATCTTTGAATGATGAGCATGATTGCAATGTTGTTAGTATGAATTCCTTGAATATCCATGATTCTAATGATACGCAAAGCCACAAGCTTGGGGATGCTATGTTTTATGAAGATGATATTTTTTGTCCCCCAAGTTTTGATGAGCAAATTTATTTTGATATAGCATGCCTCCTATTTATGATGATTATATTGATGAAAGTGGGTTTGGAAGAGTGTCAACTTTAGGAAGTAATGATCCCACTATTTTGGAGGGTGTTGAATCTTATTGTGATAATTATGAAAGTGGGTTTGGAGAGGTCATGACTTTAGTTAATGTTAATCCCACTATTTTGGAAGAGTGTCAACTTTGCATACATGTGAATCGTGTTAAGAATATGTTTTGTGATAGCTATATTGTTGAATTTTCTTATGATCCTACATGTAATTATTATGAGGGGGAACATATGCTTCTAGGGATTGCAATAATATCAAGTTTCCTCTCTATGTGTTGAAAATCTTGAAGCTATGCTTGTTTTACCTTCCTACGCAAGTTGATTATTGTTCCCATAAGTTGTTTGCTCCCAAAATCCCTATGCATAGGAAGTGGGTTAGACTTAAATGTTCTAGTAATATTCTTCATGATGCTCTCTTTATGTTTCAATTCTTATCTTTTATGTGAGCATCATTGAAATCATCATGCCTAGCTAGGGGCGTTAAACGATAGTGCTTGTTGGGAGGCAACCCAATTTTATTTTTGTTCCTTGCTTTTCATTCCTGTTTAGTAATAAATATTTCATCTAGACTCTATTATGGTTTTTTTTGTGTTTAATTAGTGTTTGTGCCAAGTAGGACCTTTGGGAAGACTTGGGGAAAGTCTTTGCGATCTTGCTGTAAAAAACAGAAACTTTAGCGCTCACGAGATTGGCTGCTATTTTTTACTGGAGAATGATATTTAGTTGATTCTTTTTGAAGATGATTAATAGATAAATTACTCACGTCCATAGATTTATTTCAGAATTTTTGGGGTTCCATAAGTATACGTTTGATACAGATTACTACAGACTGTTCTGTTTTTGACAGATTCTGTTTTTATTGTGTTGTTTGCTTATTTTGATGAATCTATGAGTAGTATCGGAGGGTATGAACCATAGAGAAGTTGGAATACAGTATATATTACACAAATATTAATTTACAATGAGTTCACAACAGTACCTAAGTGGTGGTTTTATTTTCTTATACTAACGAAGCTTACGAGTTTTCTGTTGAGTTTTGTGTTGTGAAGTTTTCAAGTTTTGGGTAAAGATTCGATGGACTATGGAATAAGGACTGGCAAGAGCCTAAGCTTGGGGATGCCAAAGGAATCCCAAGGTAATATTTAAGGACAACCAAGAGCCTAAGCTTGGGGATGCCCCGGAAGGCATCCCCTCTTTCGTCTTCGTTCATCGGTAACTTTACTTGAGGCTATATTTTTATTCACCACATGATATGTGTTTTGCTTGGAGCGTCATTTTATTTTCTTTTGTTTTCCTTTCTGTTTGAATAAAATACCAAGATCTGAAATTCTTAAATGTTAGAGAGTCTTCACATAGTTACATAATTATTCAACTACTCATTGATCTTCATTTATATCTTTCGGAGTAGTTTGCCATTTGCTCCAGTGCTTCACTTATATTCTATTATAGAACGGTGGTGGTTTTATTTTGAAGAAATAGATGGACTCTCATCCTTCACTTATATTACTTTGAGAGTCTTTTAGAACAGCATGGTAATTTGCTTTGGTTATAAAATTAGTCCTAATATGATGGGCATCCAAGATGGGTATAATAAAAACTTTCATATAAAGCGCATTGAATACTATGAGAAGTTTGATAATTGGTAATTGTTTTGAGATATAAAGATGGTGATATTAGAGTTGTGCTAGTTGAGTAATTATGAATTTGAGAAATACTTGTGTTGAGGTTTGCAAGTCCTGTAGCATGCACGTATGGTAACCGTTGTGTGACAAATTTGAAGCATGGGGTGTTCTTTGATTGTCTTCCATATGAGTGGCGGTCGGGGACGAGCGATGGTCTTTTCCTACCAATCTATCCCCCTAGGAGCATGTGCATAGTGCTTGGTTTTTGATGACTTGTAGATTTTTGCAATAAGTATGTGAGTTATTTATGACTAATTTTGAGTCCATGGATTATACGCACTCTTATCTTCCATCATTGCTAGCCTCTTCGGTACTGTGCATTTCCCTTTCTCACCTCGAGAGTTGGTGCAAACTTCGCCAGTGCATCCAAACCCTGTGATATGATACGCTCTGTCACACATAAACCTCCTTATATCTTCCTCAAAACAGCCACCATACCTACCTATTATGGCATTTTCATAGCCATTCCGAGATATACTGCCATGCAACTTTCCACCATTCCATTTATTATGACACGCTTCATCATTGTCATATTGCCTTGCATGATCATGTAGTTGACATCATATTTGTGGCAAAGCCACCATGCATAATTTATCATACATGTCACTCTTGATTCATTGCCCTTCCTGGTACACCGCCGGAGGCATTCATATAGAGTCATATTTCATTCTAGTATCGAGTTGTAATCATTGAGTTGTAAATAAATAGAAGCGTGATGATCGTCATTAATAGAGCATTGTCCCAGAAAAAAAGAGAAAGGTCAAAAAAAGAAAGGCCCCAAAAAAGAAGAAATAAAAAGGGGCAATGCCACTATCCTTTTTTCCACACTTGTGCTTCAAAGTAGCACCATGATCTTTATGATAGGCAGTCTCTTGTTTTGTCACTTTCATATACTAGTGGGAATTTTTCATTATAGAACTTGGCTTGTATATTCCAACAATGGGCTTCCTCAAGTGCCCTAGTTCTTCGTGAGCAAGCAAGTTGGATGCACACCCACTTAGTTTCTTTTGTTGAGCTTTCATACATTTATAGCTCTAGTGCATTCGTTGCATGGCAATCCCTACTCCTCGCATTGACATCAATTGATGGGCATCTCCCTAGCCCGTTGATTAGCCTCGTCGGTGTGAGACTTTCTCCTTTTTGTCTTCTCCACATAACCCCCATCATCATATTCTATTCCACCCATAGTGCTATATCCATGGCTCACGCTCATGTATTGCGTGAAAGTTGAAAAAGGTTTGAGATTACTAAAGTATGAAACAATTGCTTGGCTTGTCATCGGGGTTGTGCATGATGAGAGCATTCTTGTGTGACGAAAATGAAGCATGACCAAACTATATGATTTTGTAGGGATGAACTTTCTTTGGCCATGTTATTTTGAGAAGACATGATTGCTTTGTTAGTATGCTTGAAGTATTATTATTTTTATGTCAATATTAAACTTGTGTCTTGAATCTTATGGACCTGAATATTCTTGCCACATTAAAGAAGATTACATTGATAAATATGTTAGGTAGCATTCCACATCAAAAATTCTGTTTTTATCGTTTACCTACTCGAGGACGAGCAGGAATTAAGCTTGGGGATGCTTGATATGTCTCCAACGTATCTATAATTTTTGATTGTTCCATGCTATTATATTATCCATCTAGGATGTTTTATATGCATTTATATGCTATTTTATATGATTTTTGGGACTAACCTATAAACCTAGAGCCTAGTGTCAGTTTCTGTTTTTTCCTTGTTTTTGAGTTTTACAGAAAAGGAATACCAAACGGAGTCCAATTGACGTGCCAATTTTTGACGATTTTTTATGGACCAAAAGAAGACCCCCGGAGTAAAAGAGTTGGGCCAGAAGAGTCCCGGGCCATCCACGAGGGTGGGGGCACCCCCCTGGCGCATGGGCCTACCTCGTGGATGACTCGGGCACCTGCTTGACGTGAGACCTACGCCAAAAATTCCTATAAATACAAAAACCTCCAGAAAATAGCCTAGATCGGGAGTTCCGCCACCATAAGCCTCTGTAGCCACCAAAAACCAATCTAGACCCGTTCCGGGACCCTGCCGGAGGGGGGAATCCCTCTCCGGTGGCCATCTTCATCATCCTGACGCTCTCCATGACGAGGAGGGAGTAGTTCACCCTCGGGGCTGAGGGTATGTACCAGTAGTTATGTGTTTGATCTCTCTCTCTCTCGTGTTCTTGATTCGGCACGATCTTGATGTATCACGAGCTTTGCTATTATAGTTGGATCTTATGATGTTTCTCCCCATCTACTCTCTTGTGATGGATTGAGTTTTCCCTTTGAAGTTATCTTATCGGATTGAGTCTTTAAGGATTTGAGAACACTTGATGTATGTCTTGCATGTGCTTATCTGTGGTGACAATGGGATATCATGTGATCCACTTGATGTATGTTTTGGTGATCAACTTGCGAGTTCCGTGACCTCGTGAACTTATGCATAGGGGTTGGCACACGTTTTCGTCTTGACTCTCCAGTAGAAACTTTGGGGCACTCTTTGAAGTTCTTTGTGTTGGTTGAATAGATGAATCTTAGATTGTGTGATGCATATCGTATAATCATACCCACGGATACTTGAGGTGACATTGGAGTATCTAGGTGACATTAGGGTTTTGGTTGATTTGTGTCTTAAGGTGTTATTCTAGTATGAACTCTTGAATAGATCGATCAGAAAGAATAACTTTGAGGTGGTTTCGTACCCTACAATAATCTCTTCGTTTGTTCTCCGCTATTAGTGGCTTTGGAGTGACTCTTTGTTGCATGTTGAGGGATAGTTATATGATCCAATTATGTTATTATTGTTGAGAGAACTTGCACTAGTGAAAGTATGAACCCTAGGCCTTGTTTCCTAGCATTGTAATACCGTTTAGGCTCACTTTTACCACTTGCTACCTTGCTGTTTTCATATTTTCAGATTACAAAAACCTTTATCTACCATCCATATTGCACTTGTATCACCATCTCTTCGCCGAACTAGTGCACCTATACAATTTACCATTGTATTGGGTGTGTTGGGGACACAAGAGACTCTTTGTTATTTGGTTGCAGGGTTGCTTGAGAGAGACCATCTTCATCCTACGCCTCCCACGGATTGATAAACCTTAGGTCATCCACTTGAGGGAAATTTGCTAGTGTCCTACAAACCTCAGCACTTGGAGGCCCAACAACGTCTACAAGAAGAAGGTTGTGTAGTAGACATCAATGGGCACCAGAGGTGGGCCGAGGGGACACAACCCACCAAGGCGTGCTTGGGCTCCCTGACACGCCCAGGTGGGTTGTGCCCACCTGGTGGGCCCCTTATGGTACTTATTGGCTCCAATATTCCTCATATATTCCATAAAAAATCTCTGTAAAGTTTCAACTTGTTTGGAGTTGTGCAGAATAGGTGGCCTGACGTAGCTTTTCCAGGTCCAGATTTCCAACTACCGGAATTCTCCGTCTTTGTGTGTACCTTGCATATTATGAGAGAAAATGCATTAGAATTACTCCAAAAAGCATTATTGTGCATAAAAACATCATAAATAACAGTAGGAAAACATGATGCAAAATGGACGTATCAACTCCTCCAAGCTTAGACCTCAGTTTTCTTTGTAGAATGCTGACCCGAACCCGTCTGGACCCGGACTAGCATTGTCATTCATGGAGAACAAAGCTTTTTTGATCTCGTCTAGCGAGAAGGGGATGGTTAAAGCATCGGTATGAGACGTGGTGATTCGTGACGAAGAGACTAGATCAGGAAGGTTCGGAGGTAAGTCACATATAAGAGGGAAGCCAATAATATTCTTGAAGTAATCACGAAGGGCACGGTGCTTCCCAGAGTGAGATGCCACATCGACACCGTTTAGAACCAGAGACTTAATGTGATTTTTACGCATTCTCACTATGGCACATAGATGGAAGTAGTCTGAGTTTTTGTCCCCCAGAATACAGTCCTTTATTTTTGCATGTTTATGCCAATACATAGCAGTGAGGGCATTTTGACGATAAAGAGAAAGGGCGGCCTGGGTGGATAACGAGCGTTCCAGAGAGGAGAGGGGCCTAAGCTCCTCTATCTTGTCTAGGAAAGTGATAACAGTTTGACAGTTCTTAGTGAACACGAGCGGAGCCCTGGATTGCTTGGCCCAGGATTCGGCGGCTGCGCGGACACGTTTCAGCTTTAGGCAGAAAGAACCCAAGTGTTGAGAGGGAGGGACGCTATTCCAGTTCTGCAAGATGATGTTATTGAAAGGATCAAGGCACATGAGGCCATTGTTGAACCTAAAAATGGAAGGCTTAGGAATTTTGGATGAGGCGGAGAGGGTCAGTGGCACGTGATCCAAAGTAGAGCAGCATGCAGAGGTGAGGGATGAATCCAGATATAGAAAGCTCCAGTCGGTGTTGACAAAAATCCTATCAAGGCGAACTAAAATAGGTGATTCTTTTTGATTGGACCACGCAAAAAGTCTATCGAGAAGGGGAAGCTCCTGAAGATGGAGAAGGGTTAGCGTAGAGGAGAACAAAGCTCCCTCAGAATGAAAGCTCATCGGCAAAAGCTTGTTTGTTGGTGCTGCTGCATGGGCCATAAATATTAGAGATTGAGAAGGCATTGTCGTTCGCTCTAGCTTCTAAGTGTAAGGTTAGCGAGTAAGTTAGAGATGTTACCGAGGAGCAAGTAAACTCTTGATCGTCCCAGGCAGTTAGGATTCCTCCGGCAGATCCTAAGGAGGGAAGGAAGTGAAAGGAGCGCAATTTTGGAGGGAGGAAAGAGGTGGACTTAAAGACTGAAATATCATCAAGTTTAGTTTCTTGAAGGTAGATGAAGGAGGCATCGAGGCCCGAGATGGCTGATTTAACATTAGTACATTTTTTGTTTCTGCCGAGACCACATACATTCCAAGAGACAAAAATAGTTTTATGATTCATGGGAAACTTAAGAGCCACCGAAAGACGAGCGATACAAGGCCGGACTGGGCCACCCGAACATAACAAACATGAAGAAAAGCTAGGCCTAAAAGCCAGAGGGCCAACGGAGGAAAGGGTCTCCGGCCAAGCTCGGAAGAGCAATAACCTATGTCCAGAGCAAGACTAGGACGGATACAAGCCGCACCATAGCGGCGATGAGGGGTTGCAAGAGCACTAAGAGCTAGCCACAGGTGCCAATACATTAGTCACTGATGTTGTCACCATCGAGAGCAGAGATGGGGATGTCACAAGCGGTCGCGAGCTCCAGGACGTCACGGCGGGGCAGGGGCGCATAGACCTCCCCAGCCATACCGATGAGTTGTGCCGCCGGGATCAGCATCTTCACTCCTGCAGAGAGCTTTCCTTCCTTGAGAGAGCGCATGCGTTGTGTAGCCTTCTGCAGGATGGTGGTGTAGGTCGGGGCCTCGATGCTGGCGAGACGCGCGCTCCGGCGCCGGCCAGGGGAGGACGGTGGGGAAGGAGGCATCGCTGCAGTGACGATATGCACATCAGAAGCGTCCTCCTGGACCAGTGGGGTGCCAAGCTAGGAGAGGATGATGTTGTCGGTGCCAGTAGATGGTGGGCCTTTAGAGGATGCATCGGCAGGAGGGGCAGGCAGCGCCGGAGAGTCACGACAGAGGACGTCAACAGATGTGACTAGGGTTTTGGAGGGACCCACAGTGGCTATCTTGGAGAGGTGGCCGATGGAGGTGGTGGCAAAGTTAGCGACGAGCATGTCGACGGCGGACCCTGCCACCTGCATGGGGATGCGGTAGTGCCCACGGTCACCGGCAGAGCTGATGATGACAACATCAAAGAAGCCGGGGCGCATATAGACGAGGACGTTAGCTGGTTTCTCCAGGAGCGGCTTGGCCTTGACCGCGGGCGAAGGGAATGCCCACATGGTGCGGCCACCAGGAAGCTCTGCAATCCTTCCACCGTTGTCGTTGCCGGCAGGCGGAGGGGGAGGCAGAGCGAGGTTGGTGTCCATGTCAGCGGGGAAGTCGCCGTTGATGGAGTCGTCTGAGGGTGGTGCAGAAGCGAAGTCGAAGCCGGAGGCGGGCAGGTTGGTGCAGGAGATGGTGGAGACTGAGGCAATTGCCCCGATGCCGTTGAACCCGTGCATGGCCAGCGCGTGGGGAACATCATTGACGTCTCGAGCCTTGACAGTGACGAGAACTACAGAGTAGTCGACGCCAACTAGACAGATGGGGTTGATGTCGAACGGGTTGGCGAAGGGGCCAGTGGTGTGCAGGATGTGTTGTGGGAACCAGTGCTCGATGGGGTAGTACTCGATGGCGATGACGACGAGGTCGCGGTGGGGGAAGAGGAAGCAGTTGTCGGTGTCGTTGTGCCTGTTGAGGTAGACGGTGTGCTCGTGCCCGAGGAAGGGGCCTTCCCCCATAGTGCGCTCACGGTCATCGGGGGCGGCAAAGACGAGCATGCCAACCCCGTGCGAGGCTGTGACCAGCGTGCATGGGGGGTCGCCGGCCTCCTCCCTCAAGGCGCGGTGGATGAGAGCCACCGGGTTGGCAGCAGGAGGGTTGACGTAAGCATAGGCGATGTTGTCGAAGTGCTCGAGCGGGACGTATGGCATGAAAACGTTGATGTGGTGTGGGTGAGAGTGGGATGGGTTCATGTCGATGTCGACCATCGCCTCGTCAGAGTCCACGGACTCATCACCGGAGGCAAACTCCACTTCTCCGGGTCCTCCTCCTCCACCTCATCATCGGAGATGACGACGACCGGGGAGGGGAGGCTGGGTGGGCATGGGCGAGCGATGCAGCGGGAGCGGTGCTGGGGAGGGGCGAGGGCGGTTGCGACGGGGCCAAGGCAAGGTCAGCGGCAAGTGCTACCTCTTGAGTTTGCGTTGGTTTTTCCCTTGAAGAGGAAAGGGTGATGCAGCAAAGTAGCGTAAGTATTTCCCTCAGTTTGAGAACCAAGGTATCAATCCAGTAGGAGATAATGCGACAAGCCACCGAATACCTGCACAAACAAACACCAACTTGCAACCAACGCGACAAAGGGGTTGTCAATCCCTTCACGGTTATTCGCAAAGTGAGATCTGATAGAGATGGATAAACGGTAAAGTAATATTTTTGGTTTATGGAACGGAAAGTAAAAGATGGCAAAAGAAAGTAAATAGGAAACTAGAATTGTAGATCGGAAACTTATATGATGGGAAATAGACCCGGGGGCCATAGGTTTCACTAGAGGCTTCTCTCAAGAAAGGAATTATTACGGTGGGTGAACAAATTACTGTCGAGCAATTGATAGAAAAGCGCAAAGTTATGATGATACCTAAGGCAATGATCATGAATATAGGCATCACATCCGTGTCAAGTAGACCGAAATGGTTCTGCATCTACTACTATTACTCCACACATCGACCGACTCCTGCCTGCATCTAGAGTATTAAGTTCATGAAGAACAGAGTGACGCATTAAGTAAGATGACATGATGTAGCGGAATTAACTCAAGCAATATGATGAAAACCCCATCTTGTTATCCTCGATGGCAATAATACAATACGTGCTTTCATGCCCCTACTGTCACTGGGAAAGGACACCGCAAGCTTGAACCCAAAGCTAAGCACTTCTCCCATTGCAAGAAAAACCAATCTAGTTGGCCAAATCAAATCGATAGTTCAAAGAGACTTGCAAAGATATTAAATCATGCATATAAGAATTCAGAGGAGATTCAAATAATATTCATAGATAAGCTGATCATAAATCCACAATTCATTGGATCTCGGCAAACACACCGCAAAAGAGTATTACATCGAATAGATCTCCAAGAACATCGAGGAGAACATGGTATTGGGAATCAAAGAGAGAGAGAAAGCCATCTAGCTACTAGCTATGGACCCGTAGGTCTGTGGTAAACTACTCACGCTTCATCGAAGAGGGAATGGTGTTGATGTAGAAGCCGTCCGTGATCGAATCACCCTCCGGTAGGATGCCGAAAAAGGCCCCAAGATTGGATCTCACGGTTACAGAAGGTTGCGGCGATGGAAAAGTAGTTTCGTGGCTCTCTTGGAAGTTTTCAGGGTATAAGAGTATATATAGGAGGAAGATCTAGGTCAGGAGGCCACCAAGGGGTCCACAAGGTTGGGGGGCACGCCCTCCACCCTTGTGACCGCCTCGTGGCTATTCCAACTTGCACTCCAAGTCTCCTCGGTGTCTTCTGGTCCAAGAAAGATCATCGCGAAAGTTTTATTCCGTTTGGACTCCGTTTGGTATTCCTTTTCTGCGAAACTCTAAAACAAGGAAAAAACATAAACTGGCACTGGCTCTAGGTTAATAGGTTAGTCCCAAAAATCATATAAAACAGCATATTAATGCATATAAAACATCCAAAACAGATAATATAATAGCATGGAACAATCAAAAATTATAGATATGTTGGAGATGTATCAGCAAGCACCTTGTCGACCAGCGGGATGAAGTCAGCCATTGGACCTGAGGATGGCCGAAGAACGGGACACGAGAAAGTGGGGAGCTAAGTCAACCGGGGAAGGAAAGTAGAGGAAGAAGCGTGGAGGAAACAAGAAGGATGCTTACAGTCGCGTTGACGGTGGCCGGAGACCCAACAGTTCCTACAACGCATAGGGTCTCGACAATGTTGAACGCGGTGGTCGAGGGCAAGGCAGCGGTAGCAGCGCATGGAGGGGCTAGTTATAAGGAGGATGCGGAGCTGCATGCATTGAAGGATAAGTGCGGGGGGAGGATGCACGTAGAGCCATGCACAAGGGCATGGGCGTAGGAGGCGTTAGTGGGGGATCGGGGCTTGCAGGGATTCGGCTAGGGGAGCAGGCACCGCAGAGGAGGCAGGCGCACACGTATGCCCTAAGGGGTGGTTGGTCAAATCCATGAGGGTCGGCAAGGGGAAAAGGCTTCCGAGATGGGAAGGAGAGGCTCACAGCGCGAGAGCCACGGGAGAGGCCTTTCTGGAGTCTCTAGGATGCCACGCGTGCGGCAGTCGATGGTCATGGGCCTCCGGAGAGAGAAACGAGGGCGGGCTCGCCTGGTAGCTACGTCAGGGTGAGGGTCAGCGGCAGGAGATTTGTAGGTATGTGGTTGGGTGCATGCGAGGGATCTCGGAAGGCCATCGGATTGGCTGGGCGGTGGGTTACAGGCGGAGGGATCAGGCAGCTGCATGGCTCGTGGGTGAATTTGTCGCACAGGGGCAGCATTGACGCAGGGAGAGTGGCAGGATCCGTGGCGCAAACGTCCAGCCTGGTCTCAGAATCCGCGGACCCACAGACCGAATCAACAGGGGGCGAGAGTTGTCTGATAGGTTGGGAGGGCTGCGACGGCGAGAGGAGCAGGAGCACGCGCAACAGGAGATTGAGAGCGGACAAACGCAACATTTAAGGAGATCTCTCCATGGCAGCCATGGAGAGGGGAAGAAGACAAAGTTGTCGGAGATTTGAATCCCAGAAAAAAGACGAACCCGAGCCAACTGGAGGACCTATGTGAAATGACAGCCTAACCGGACCATCACTAATACCTCCGAGCGAGACAATAAATGCGGCGACATCCGCATTAGCCACTGTTAATGAAAATAAGCCCGCACCAAATGATCGAATAATTGGCATCTCGGATTGAGACCCTAACCAGAACTTGAGCAAAGAGAAAACAACTAAATCATCAAGACATTGAGAGGAGGGAAGCAGCTTGATCCAGATTGAAGTTGGAGAAACCAACCTCGAGTGTGGATCGAGCGGCGAGCATACCAGCGAGGAGAAGTTTTCCAGAGCGTACTGCAACAGAGCGTCATCGAGCATCGATCCCAGACCATCAGGGAGGCCCGAGCATAGCACCGGCGGAGTTGAGGGAGATAGGAGCCCGAAGGCAGCATCCGGCTTCCGCAGGCCAGCGGGGAGGGGGTGAGCGGCCGCGACTGGCGAATTGTGTAGGGTGGCGACTTCCGGAGGTGGGCTGACTGGCAGCGCTGAAGGGGCCGGGTCGCCATTGGCGGTGGGAGAGGTAGACAGTGGTGGTGGGAAGGTGCATGAAGAGTTGTTTGCGTGGATTGAAGCGGACATTATTTAGTGTTCGTCGTGGACAGAGTGAGCAACGACGACAAGGGGACTACCGGCCGCAAGGCGGCGGGGGGGGGGGGGGGGGGCGGGCGTGACCAGAACTACATCATGGCCAGACTCAGGATGGATCGAGGCTGGCAAGGCAGCCGCCGTAGCCAGAGCGAACTGCGGCGGATGGGACGCGCCCGGAGCTCCGCTCTAGCTCACTTGCCTCTGTTCTCTCGCTGTCTCACGAGCGGTGCCTGTCAGCCAATAAACATTTATCTTTCAGCCTTGTGCATTAATAATGTTCAATATTAATTGACCATCCTACTGGTAGTAGCTATGGTACTCTTACGATGTACGATGGCCGAGGCAGATCAGGAATTCAGGAGGGGGCATCCTCTGCGCCGCCCCGGTGTGTGTTCATCAGGCATGCCGCTCACGTGTGTGGGCGTAGAACATAAGAGCATATAGAACCGGATTTGGTAAATTGGATCTCTCAAACACCCGCGGTCGCAATTGGGTGCGTCTGCGGGTCAGTGACCGGTCACATTTCAAATTTGCTTCTCTGCATTTGAGTCTCTCATATTTTATCAGGTCCATACAAGTCACGCAAAATAAACATATGTACTACGACACCCTAGTTACGATTCGTCGTCGGATATGTCCAGGATGTCAGTGGTGGGTGTCGGGTGGACGGGCGTGCACGAGGGCTCCGGCTCCTCATCATCATCATCATCCATGTACGCGAGAATCTCGTCGACTTCCGTGGCGTGCTCCGCCTCAATCTCCTGCCAACACGGCATCTGGCTTCCACATCCGACTCCAAGCGAAGGGAATCGAGGATGGCCTACTGCTTTGTTTGTAGTTTCGCGTACCAGCATGCCCCACATCGTCCTCATGCTCCTCCTCTTCCTCAACCTACTCCTCCTCCGTATAACCGCATCCGGAGGTAGCCCCGCGGCGATCCGGGCTTCGCGCCTTGCCCGGATCTGCTCAAGAAGTTGCAGTCGGCGCTCCGATGTAAGATATGGGTAGCTCCTTACCCGAGGGCATGGGGCATGGCTACTTGTAATGGCAAACGGCGAGTGGAAAGTGAGGGACGACGAGTGGAAAGTGGCGGCGGCGGCGAACTAGAAGGGGAAATGTGGACAGGTATGGTTTCGGTGTCGACAGTCGGCTTAAATAGCCGTGCTAGGCACTACGCGGCCCGCAGAAGCGGCGGCACGCAGGGCCATCGGTCCGACGGAGGAGATGAGCTAGGCACTACGCGGCCCGCAGGAGCAGGGCCACCGGGTTTCAAACTGTTTTCCTGTGGGACCCTAGCATCGGTCTGACGTGGCGGACCGTACGGGCGCGCCCGGACGCTCCATATCCGCCTCATATTTGAGTTAGATTTTTTTAGGGGTATAACCAAGCTTTTATTCATCAAACTCCACAAGATGTGGGATACAAATCGGGTTATGGGGTTGACCCAATCATACATGGCACGAGAACGCTTGGCTAGTCTATGTGCTTCTAGATTATTTGCACGACCTTCAGAAACAAATTACAAAGAAAAGAAGCTTGTTGTAGTCTAATCCCCTTGATGATAGCACCATAAGCTCCTAGACTTTCATTATGGATGACACTGACCACTTGCATTGCGTCCGATGCAATCACGAACTAATCTAAGTGAAGGTCTGCTGCAAGCGCCATTCCTTCCCGACATGCTATTGCTTCTAGCGTTGCCGGATCATCCACTCCGCGGATGACCAATGCTGAACTCCCAAGGAAAGCACATGTACTGTCCCTGCATACTGCGGCCGCTGTTCCTCGGCTTCCTCTTCGGCATCCAGCATCTACATTGATCTTGGCGTATCCCATTGGAGGAGGTTCTGGTCTCCTGTTTTGCGTTGGAACCCTTGGCTCCATTCTCTCTATTTCCTGCTTTCCTCCAATAATTTCGAGCTCATCTATATATCTGTCCATAAAAGTGATGATAGCATGTGGACTCTAAAAAATTCCTTCGTGGATAGCTTTACGTCTTGCTGCCCAAATGGTCCAAAGTGTAACTGAGAGCCTCACGAATTCTGCATGTGATAACAGATCCATGAGTGTGAAAAGCCATTCTTTCGCCTTTGGTTCTGTTGTAGTTGCCATCTTCTGCGTCAATTCCTCATCTATGAGCGACCAAGTGCAGCGGGACATGGTACACTCCAGGAGGGAGTGCCTCCAAGAATCTGGGGCTCCACACATGCCACATAGATTAGAGTCTGCCATATGTCTTCGGGCTCGGACATCATTAGTTGGAATTGAGTGTTTTGATAGTCTTCATAAGAACATCCTCACGTTCTCAGGCACTTGTATCTTCCATAAACTCTTCCAGGATCTTTCCTCACCCGCCATACTCGATGAACCTGACGTATTCTTTAGCTATGCTTCTTTTCTTGGTCTTGTTGCAACAAGCATGCGATAGGCCGATCGAACTGAAAAGAGCTCATTCTTTTCATAATGCCAGCTCCAAAAATCTGGTATATTACGCGTGCATGGAGGAATGCCTAGGATCACTTGAGCATCCATCGGCATGAACACGGACTCAATCTTCTGTGTTTCCCAACATTTGAGTTAGATACGAGGGGTTTCGGTCAGTCCGGACGTTTGAGGCCTGGCCCGCCTGGGTTGTATTTTCGTGACTGGGCCGTTCATCCAGACGTTTGAGGCGAATTTGGTGCAGCTGTTCCATTTCGAATCGGCCCGGCCCAAATAACACATGGATCAGCGTCAAGTCTCTGACCTTTCTGGGCTTTCATCCAAGCGCCAGCAGCTTCCCCCGCATCGCCCGCAGCTCCCAAACCCCAGGTCCTCCCAGCCGCCATGGCAGCCGCTCGTCCCGCTGCTCGCCGACCTGCAGCTGCTCGCGCGTGACCTGCGCCCTGACACAGGCTGCTATCGCGCGACCCTGTTTCGTCTGAGCCTCCGACGTCGTCTTGGCCCCCTGGAATCTGCGACGTGTGCAGGCGTCAGCGGCACGCCGTGGAGCAGAGCCCCCTCCCCCGGTTGGTCCTGAAGCTGGCGCGATTCCCGTTGCTTCGTTTTCGCCATGAACAACCACCTCCGCGCCGCATTAAGCGCAGCCCGGCTCCGGTGGGCTCCTGGTGCCCTCGACAAATCCTCCAGAGTGCCGCCGTGCTGTGCTGCCAGTTGGCGGCATGTACAAGGATCATTCCCGGCATCGGGTCGGGTTGCTCCGAGTGACCATCGGATTCAACGGCGGCTCTATTCAGCTGCTCCCCTCCACAGCGAGGGGGAAACCTTGGTGGATGAGGAGGAGGACGAGGTGGATCGGAAGATCAGGCAAATGGAGAGGAGGCGGGAGGTCCGCGCCGCGCAGAAGACGTTCATGGAGTACCTCCATGTCACGCGCGGCATGTGCTTCAGCGACGCCGAGCATATAAGCAAGCGCTCGCCTGTTTACCTGAGCAAGCTGCTGGAGGAGGTGAAGGATGCCCTGAAGGAGCCCCCGGAGGGAGGAACCGAGCTGGTCTTCAGGTCCAAGGTGAAGAAGAGGGACATGAAGGATGAAAGGGTCAGCAAGGCCCTGGTGCGGTTATTTCAATTCAATCCTGTCAACGAGTTTGAGCCCTTCTTGGAGAGCATTGGCCTCAGACCGAGCGAGTGCAGTGCGTTCTTGCCTCGGGATCTCATGTTTCTCACGGACGATGAGATGTTGCTCGGCAACTTCCGCCTGCTTTGCAATTACGGCATTGCGCGCAGGAAGATAGGGAGGATATACCGGGATGCTATGGAGGTCTTTAGTTTTGGCCATGGTGTGCTTGCATCTAAGCTGAAGGCCCTTGAGGAACTTGGGTTCAGTAGGACCAGTGTGATCAAGCTCGTAATTGCTACTCCTGTTGTATTGGTTCGTGACCCGAATGTGGAATTGAAGATCCTGGAGTGGCTAGACGACATTGGGATCCAGCGGGACTGGATTAGTCAGTTCTTATCTGCTAGGAAGTCTTATGATTGGAGAAAGATGGTTCGAGTTCCCCAGTTCTTCGTTAACTTGGGATTTACTAAGGAAGCTGTTGGTAAATTGGTCAGGCAAAATCCAGATTTCTTGCTGGATGGTTCAGGAAAAATGCTATTTACAGTGGTTCTCATGATGCTAAAAGCGGGATGTGGAAAAAAAGAGCTGTATGATCTTTTTATGGACTTCCCAAATGTGTCGGTCGAGGATTTCACAAGTAACCTACGGAGGGGAATGCTGTTCTTAGCTGAGATTGGCATAAGCCATGAGGATGTTAACAAGTTTGTTCTTTCTCATGGATTAATCCTTGGTTCTGCCCCATTGAAGATGCCAAACAGCATTGTTACAAATCTCAATGTGGGAAAGAGGCGCCTGCGCAAGATTATACTGGAGGACCCGAAACTGTTGATGAGTTACACATTAGGGTCAAAAGTCAGCCAGCTACCAAAAATTGACCCCTTTGAAGCATCATTCAATGAGAGAAAAAAATTCTTGAAAAGCATAGGATTTGTTGAAGGCTCTGAAGATATGAAGAAGGCACTCAAAACCTTCCGTGGTAAAGGTGACGAACTACAAGATCGGTACGAGTTCTTAGTGAACAATACTGGGTTGGACCCAAAAGATGTAGTAAACATGATCAAGCTGGCTCCACAGGTTCTGAACCAGAAGATTGATGTGCTCGAGTCAAAGATATCCTTCCTTATAAATCATTCAGGGTATACTCTGAGTGACATGGTTGCTTTCCCTGCTTGCCTGTCATTTACCGTGGAAAGAACCAAAGTCAGGATTTTCATGTACAATTGGCTGCTAGAAAGGGGGTTGGTTACATCCCGGCTGGCTTTAAGCACAATCCTAGCTTGCTCAGACAAATATTTCATGAGTTATTTTGTGAAAAAGCATCCCATGGGACCTGAAGTTTGGGAAAACTACAAGAGGGAAGTAGCTAAGGCCAAAAACATGCCTTGCAGTTGAGATCATTAGCACCCTCTCCTTTGATGAATTAACTTGTTTCACTGTCTACATTTGCTCACATAATGCTATTCTTTGATAATTTGCGGCACATCATCTGTCCTCATTTATAGTGTGGTCGTGTGGATGGTGTTTCTGCTCTGCTGCAGGAACTGGCTTGTTGCAGGCAGAAGATTTAGCAAACTATTGGACCATGTTTTTGAGAGTTTGGCATTTTAGAGTTTGATGATCAACTCGAGGAAAGCAAAAAAGAGTAATTGTTCCCTGCCCGGTGGTAGTGCTGAATCTATTTCACTTTTCCTGCCCACGTGGATATATCATAGATGCTTCAGTATGATATGGGCTAAATCTGAAAAACCCTATCTGTCATGCACTCCCTCTGTAAAGAAATATAAGAGCTTAGTAGTGATCTAAACGCTCTTATATTTCTTTTATGGAGGGAGTATTTGATACTTTTAGCTTGTTATATCTTTGGAAATGGCTCACTGTCCTGGTAGGTGCTTTTGTGGTGCAACTGGTTCAAGGGAAGAAAAAGATTTGCTGCTTTCAGTTTGTTTCAGATTCGCGTCTACACATTTTTGTATATATAGAGAGATGGTGCTAGTATAGTTTTGGTGGTAAGCAGCGCAGCAGTGATCATGTATACCTCATTCCCAGTACATGTACCCCGACGCTGAAACATGATGAATGCATTTCATGGATGCACAAATATTTGTCCGTGCATTTGTTTTTCTTGTAGAATTCATGTTTGGAGAGTTTTTACGGTTGCACCATGTTGTACAACAAACATGTCTTTCTTTTCCACGCTAAATATATATTCCCACCGTTGCAAAATATAAGGTGTGTTAACTTTTAGAAAGCCGAACTTCTCTATGTTTGGCGTAGTTTATCATCGTGAGATATATTCTTATATTTTGCTTGCACCTTACATGTGGAATAGAGGGAGTAATGCATGTTTGGAATAGGCGGCGCCATTGGTTCTGTTGAGCAAAACCCCGAAGCCTTGATGCTTGTGGTATCTGAGCAGGCAGCAGCGAACTGAAACTGCTCAATCTTGTGTAGTCAAAGTCGTCAATCGCTGTGGAGGTGGGTGGATAGGAATAGGACTGCTGACTCACTGCCACTTGGAATTGGAAATCGCGGTGTAGTTTCCTCCTCCGTTGGACCACGCCGCTCATGATAATGCCCCGACAAGGGCACGGCCGGATGTCTGGAAGCCCGACCGCTCCTCGTGTCCTCGAGTACCCCTGATCAAAATTGGGTCTGTATAGGACACATCTAGATGTGACATAGTTATGTCACATCTAACCTGATAAGCACTATGTTTATGGTTTATTTTTTTTGTCTCAGCTTTTTTTTTTATTTCTTATTGCTGCGTAGTTATTTTTAGGAGGTTAGATATGACATCATTAAAAAACATTTAGATGTGAATTAGACAAACTGATCAAAATTACCCCCTTCCTACGTCCCGTCACAGCGGGGGACATTTTAGAACCTGACTGAGGATGACCAATCAGGTACAGTATGTTCAGCACACGCGCCGACAGCAAAGAAAACTGAAGCAATGGAACTATTCCTTCCATTTATTCCCCCTTGACCAGTTAATCTTACAAAATTCTTCCATCAAAAAATACATCCTTCTAACGCTGACCGACGTAAACTACTGCCTCGTCGTCGCGGCGACACCTAGATTCATCGGAGTTCCTTAGGTTCGTACGTACAGTGCCTTAATTAGTTACATGATGGACTCGAATGGGATGATCCAATGGAACCTATATGTACATATGGAGCAGCGCAGGAGCACCGGTGGACAAGATGGTGGGCGAGGCACCTCGCTTGCTGTTATCACCAGGCAGGCCATCGACTGCTGAGCTAGAGAGAGGGGTTGGGCAGGAACAGACGGCCTGTGGCTACATCTCGCTGAGCAAGTTGCTGATCTTGCGGAGCTCGGTCAGAGCCGCAGTCGCCGTCACCTGTCCTTTGCCGCCCAGGATGTTGTTCGAGAAGTTCTCCATCGGCCCGGGCTGGCTGCGATCTTGCTGAAACGCTGACTCGATCACCTATAGTTACATTGCAACCATTGTTAGTGATGCATAGATAGGCATGATCCGTTGTTAGTGATGCATACATAGATAGGAATGATCCAAATTACACCATACATGCATGTTTGGCAAATAAAGATACAGAAGAATTATGTTTTTTCAGGCAAGTATTTCTTTTGGCACACACTTCACTAATGACTTCAGAACGCAAGCCAAGCAATTCTACCAAGTGGTAAGACACAAACATTTGATGTAGAAAATTATGCAAATACTTTTATCAGGATAGAGACTACCAAAAAGTACCACACAAGGCAATAAATGATGTTGCATATGATATACCTGGATATTCTCGAGCATGCTTTGTCCAAGATTCTTAAATGTGCCCATCACCTTCTTATCACCAGCAGCCAACTTCACGTTACCACGCGGGTTATTCGAATTCCCTTCGGAGCAGGATGGGTCAACAGCATCTTTAGCATCTGATTTCTCACCGCTACCCTTCTCGATGTTGCCTTCACCTGAGGGTCTCCCTAGCTTCAACAGCCACTGAAATTTACTGATAAATGGCTTCCTTTCATTAGGAACCACAGTTTTTTCAGAGGATCCATCTGGATCTGCAGTTTTATTAGAAGTTTCTGCTTCTGAATCTTGAACACTACTGCCGTCATGATTACAGCTGGATGACTCATCTTGCAGTATTTCATCCCTGTCATTGTCACCACCATACGAAATTGAAATGACACTACTTCTCTCAGAATCGTTATCTTGAATGTTCTCATGCTCATTACCAGCAACGGCTGCATAGAACACTGGAGAGTTCTCACCGCTAGAAGAACAAGCTTCTGTTGCACATTGTGTCCTTTGTGTTGCGCTCTCATCAGCTGGCACAGCCAGCGGATTTTCTAGAGGGCTGAGTTTAGCCAGGCACGGTGGGCTTACAGTTACACTTTCAGCAGCTGCTCTTGGTTGCAAAGGCTCTGCGGGACTCACTGGAGGCTCCTTGTGAATTGAGACGATAGGGAATTCATCTTCTTGAATTTTCCCTGCAATTTCATGAGACCTCCCCGCACTATCTGATAAAGTATCCAGAAGGCATCGCCTTGCTGAATTCCGAGCATCACTTTTCACACTGATTGCTTTCACTGGAGAAGGATCTGACTCTGTCCTACACAAACCAAGCTTCTCCCTTAAGGATTTCTTTATTTCTCTGCTGAAAGAATGACCCTTCTCAGTCTCCTTGGGAGATGTCCCATCAGTGTGCAAATTTCTCCACTGCTTTTCCCAGTAACTCTCGGATAAAGGATGCAATGGAGTTCTCGGAGGAGTTGAAATAGAGATAATACTGTTAACTCTGTCATACTCGCCGATATCCCTATTTAATAGGACAGATGGGGATGAAGTGTTCGCATCAATGGCAGTAGACTGCAGGGACTGGGCCTTCTCAATTAGCTTCTGCACATCAACATTCGTCGGGTAATTCAATAATCTCTGGAGACAAGAGACATCAGTCTCGGTAGCCAACAGAGACGATCTAACATGAAGAAGCATAGAGACTGCCATAGCTGCAATGAATGCCCCTCTATCTGAACACAAGATCCGAAAGCTATATTCCTCATCACTATTTAGCAGCATACTATTGGAACAGGCGAAGACTTTGTCCCATACTACTAAGAGATCACTGAGGCCGAATTCTCGTCCAAACAAGACCCTCAGCCAACGAAGTGCAAACCACTGAGGTTCCACTTTCAGCTCAATGAAATGGTTATGAAGAGATGGCTCAACAATGGAAAGCAAATGATACAATGCTGAGGAGGCTTCAATAGCAGGCGGTAGACTTGAGCTAGATCCAACACTGGATGGAGAGTAAAATTCTGCCATGCGAACCACTCCACCGCCCCCATCCATCAAACCATCAAAAATGGCATAGGCATCATGCTCCATGAATCTTTCAGATAATACAATGCCTAGTTCACCTTCAGCTCCATATGCATCACTAAGTAAAATTATTTCTTTTGTATCTGAGTCAAGCTCATCAAGACTGTTAGCTCTGGAAGCACTTTCAGAATCATTTTCATTGTCAGTTCCTGAATGCCACTTTGGGTCCTTTCTAGGTTTATAACTAAAAACCATATCAGTATCTGGGAAAGGTACTCCAACAAAATCATCATTGAAGCAGTCTTCATGGAGTTTTCGTATTTGCGATAGTTTATCAATGTCGACCTGAAGAACATACACAAGTGGAGCCAATAGCTCATGCATTCCTGTGACAAGATGAGCCATATGTCAATGCATATTCAGCAATTAAACAAGAAGATATAAATGAAAAGATATACTGAAGTGGCCATGCTACTTAGTCAAATACTTGATGTAAGATACTTTGGTGCTACCCGGCATTGCTATTAAGAGATCTCAGAGCTAATTAATATGCTTTAACAATGCCATCTTAAGATATTTATACTCTTGTTTTATAAAATGGTAACTTTTACCGTGCAAAGATTAACAGCCCTAGATGATTTTAGACCCATGAACTAATTAATATGCTTTAACAATGCCATCTTAAGATATTTATACTCTTGTTTTATAAAATGGTAACTTTTACCGTGCAAAGATTAACAGCCCTAGATGATTTTAGACCCATGAAGTTCTCAGTTGAAAGGAGAAAGCAAACCAGATTCCTTGCAATAACTTGAGAACTTTGTTTCTTCTACATGCGGAAGGAGTTTCTTACCTTGGCGGTAACCATACTCTGGATGCTGAAGACACCACATTAACAGTATCCTACGCAGCATGGCCTGGCAAGTAGGTGTTTGGAAGTAACTACCATCTTCGGGATACAAGCGAGACAAATCTTGGTCCACAGTCTTCTCCAACTCTGCCCCTCTGAAAAACCGACCCCAGCTACTCTCTGCAGAAAGAAGTTAAATAAAAATATCAAGATGGAAACTTGGAATCAGAGCTGTCGCACAAAGTGTCAAGCAACACCTGGAGGCTTTTGTTACATAACATCATAGAAAAAAGTATACATTTTTGTGTGAGCAAACTATTCACACTCTGAATAATAGGTTTCATCCCGCCTCTTAGGCACTAGCATAGCTAAAACACCAGTAATTATACCAGTAGAAAAGAGCCCTAATAAATAATTATGAACAATAATAAATTAATAAAAAGAGTACACATTTATATATCTTAATGTGTTAAATAACACTTGTCAAGCACCGCTCATCGTTTAATAAATGAAGTGCGTCACAACCCACGGAAATTCAGGAAAACACTTTGCAGTGCAAATCTGTGATGGTAAGTGATCACGCAAGTGTTTGCGGTAGATAACAAGTCATCCATGTTCAAAGATATCATCCTTGTAATTTGTTTACCATGTAATCATCACAATTCACAAGATAATGTTTAGGATCAAATACCTGGGTTCTGAGAGAGCGGGTTGTCCACGATGAGGTTAGGTGATCTAGCCTCCTCCTTTGGAAGATGAGGGTCTACCAGAACACGGCGCCTCAAACTAACATACCTACAACAAACATGAATCAAATTTAACATGTCATTCTTAGGTAGAAAGAAATAGCAAGGAGCAAAATTCATTTGCCCCAATCACTTATAGATCAGTAACAGCACCAATCTCTCTCGCCGAAATTTCATCTCATGAAACAAACATGGCATGTGGCCATGTGCACGATAACACCGACAGAACCAGAAATCTAGCAATCGACGAGCTATATTCATACGACCACAACCAAATCAGATGCATTAGCAGCCGGTGATTGCATTAATTTGCTAACAAACACAACCATCTGGACGAAATCAACGCCTGACCGCGCAAGAATCAAATGAAAGCATAACAAGAACGAGCCAGCTAAGCAGGAAAAACAGAGCAGAGCAGATTCCTGCCGCAAAAGGACAAAACACCAGCAAACACCCGGGAACAAGGATGGCGGGCTCACCTCCGCCGCGAATCGGCGGCAGCGCGGCGGAGCTCCTCGACGGAGGCCTCCGGCGACGCCGGCAGGATGCCGAGATCGACCCGCCACCGGACGCTGCGTAGACTCGAGAACCGCCGCCGCCTCTCCTCCTCCGCCATGGCCGGGCCCCTTCAGTCGCAGGCGAATTGGACTCCCTCGAATTAACAACAACCCACAACGGAAGCCAAGAAACGTGGCCAAAACGCTATATATGGCTTTGTTTATCTGTAGCAAAGTGGAAACCAAGAAAAGGAGGATCTTTCCGGGGACGAGGATTAGGTTTTCGGAGGATTTTGGGGGGGGACGGAGAGGTTAGGGGGAGGTGAATTCTCCTCTTCTCTTCTGTATCCACGGGAATGGCGTTCTGGCTTGAGCTGGGGGAGGGGGCTGATTTGGCCGGGACGGTGGATGCTTGGAGGAGAGGGGGAGGGGGTGGGGTGGGGTGGGTTAGGCCGGAGGAGAAGAAGGGAAGGTCTCCCTCTTATTATTTTCTCGTTTATGGTGGTTTTTTAAATGTATTTATTTTAATAGGAGAGAGAATCTATAGAAGAGGTTGAGGATTTTGTTCTCTATTGGCAGTAGAGCAGTTGGTAAGAGAGAGGTGATGGATGATGATGATGACTAGGAGAGTGGTGATTGGCAAGGTGGCTAGGCTTATTGGCATTTTCTTGTTCTTTAATGAAGTTCTCATAAAATGCATTTATATGTTTTTAAAGGAAATATCGGTGCTTGGATGTTTGTGGGTGTGTCTAACCGTGAAGGGGGCATGTATGGATGAGAGGAAGGAGCAAAGATGAAGTTGTCGCTACCGTTGGTTTTGTGGGCTATTTTGATGGAACGGTTAAATAATGAAAGATAACGCCTCCTGGATAGTGCAACTGATTGTAGCATTGCAAGCTATTCTTATCTCTTTACTCGTCGTTACGGTTCATCGACGCACCCATGTTCGGCCGTTTAGGTTTACGGTTGAGCATGATTCGACATGTATCAAATGGTCCATCGGATGTTAATCATGGTGGAAAGTGGCGATTGCAGCCATTCACTGTCTGGGGGCAACCGTTAAAAAGTGATAGTGAGATGATAATCCTAAGTTTGTTACAGCAATGGTTGATCGAAGGGTTGATAACTTGTGATACAGTGAAGCGCCACGTGTGGTAGCTGGGAGAGCGAGGCGGGTGCAACAACAAGAGTGTAAGGATGGTGCAATAGAAGACGTGCGAATGCAGAAAAGAGACATTTTGTTCATCGAGGATAGACATTCATGGAAGCATGTTCTATACTATGTCAAGTGCATTAGTTGTGCCTCTGCAGTGCCACCGTGCACCATACGGGACAATATACACTTCATCGTCATCTTAAGCTATTTCACAAATCTAGAAGGAACTTGGTAATTTCTCTCGATACAAAAACCATGTAATTTTAACATTGCGTGCGCAATAGGAAAGGAGTCGAGCATCATGTAGCTCTGTTTATCAATGTTCTAAAACACCTTCCTATGGAAATGACAAGAGAAGTTGCTACGGATCTTCTGGTAACATACTCATCTATATTGTTTTTTTTTCTAGGAGTAATTTGCATGCTTGCTTGCATGAGTAGGGTATACAGATTGAAGGTATGACATGTCGCTGCTGCAGCTGACGACGTTGGAGCAAATTAGGAGCTAGTGTTTAGGATTACAAAACCCGCGTGTTGTAGAAGCAAGTAGAGTTGTTGTTGTTGTTGTTGTTGACATGTGTTTTACCTCTTGGTGACATTGACAAATCAAATTGTTCTCTTTTTTGCGGGTCAACAAATCAAAATTGGTTAGTTTAACAGCCGATCGAGAATGGAATTCGTTCTGGGCCTGTGATTTTTTTGTGTTCTAATAATGGAAATAACCGCATGGCGTATGGGCAGCCGGAGCTTAGCTAGAGCACCACCGGCTGCATGCATCCGGTGTAAACCAGCCGAATATGCTCGTCAGGCCAGGCGAGAGTCTCTCATGTACTCGTATATCAGCTTTGGTCTACAGTAAGTACGGGTGGCTCTCATAAATGTTCTTGTCCTGCGTACGCGATCCGCCTGTACGATTGACCTGGACATGCCCACACACGGGCCAGCTGTGCCGTGTACACGTACGCATCCCCGTCACGTAGACCAGTACCACAAGAGCCACGTCTCTCGCCTATCCATCCTCTTGTCTTGAGACCGCAAGCGATAGCAAAGAAAAGCTCGAGACAAGACGAGAAGCAAGTTCCGGCAGGTTTCCGTTCCGTTCCGTCCGGTCCAGCACGTCGACGGCGACGCTCGCAGAGTCACCGTCCTGCATACGTGCCCCCATCTCCCGCTCATAATTAGCACTGTTCCCTCCGGCGTGTTTTCCTTGGGCCTCACGGATAGGATGACATGGCAGTGGCCCTGCTCCATCGGCCGCTGGCTGCACGCTGGGTCGCTGGCTCATCACCATGCATGGACCATGCGTTCCACGCCTCGGTCACGCCACCGGGTTGCTGCGTTCGCTCTCGCGGGTTGTTGTTGTTGTGTGGAGGAGGCCGTGTTTGGTTCCAGTTGCAAACGGAAAAAGGATGTGTTTGGATCATCGCCATGGTTTTTGTTCTCCCCTCCTCGGCCTCTATCTAGAATCTCATCTTTTTTGTTTCGGAGATGGATTGCACTCGCACCAATCACCGCATTCATTGTAAATGGATACACACGCAAATCGGTTGTGTCGCTAAGATAGTAACCTGTCAATTTCTTTTCTTTTTGTTTTTTGGGAGCCAGTAGCCTGTCAAATTTGGCAATGATAGGAAAGTTCCTACCCTTTTCTCTCACGAAAAACCATTGACTTGCTATCCTATCAGCCCTGTTAATTGACTCAAGTTCTCCAACAGTTGCAACGGGCGTTCAACTTTGAGCGGCCATGGATGCTTACATGTAGTAGTAGTAGTACAAGCTAGTACTGGTTTTTAGTTATGACTTCCGGATATTTACTTTGCTAATATGGAAAAGCAGATTGAAAGTGCAGCCACTTTCAAGTCGCTCCCTACTAAAACCACGTCTGAGTATTTGCGAACGGAGGTAATTATATACTATTGAAATGCTGAAAAGCTACATGAGATGAGGACAGGCCGGGCGTGCTTCCACAGGAAAACAGGTGATCAAATGTCCGAGACTCTGAAACAACACAAGAGAAAATTCAGTTGTGAAGACAGTGTTAATTACTATAAGAAGAGTACTCCTATAAGAAAGAAGCATGAGTACAACACTATGACCAAATTTCGACCCGGATGGTTCATGCCCTGTACTGCTAGATGGTACTCCCTTCGTCCGGAAATACTTGTCCTCGAATTAGATAAAATGGATGTATCTATAACTAAAATAAGTCTAGATACAACCATTTCAAGGACAAGTATTTTCGGACGGAGGGAGTACTACTAGCACATGCACTGTTCTTCAGGGCAACTCTCACGGATCCTCTATAACTAGTTAGAGAATTAAAAATCCGGTTTTACACCTTTAACCGATACATAGCCTATCCCTAATCGGTGTTATAGGAGTAAAAAATATCCTCAACCGCTTATGATTTTCTTGTTACTCCACTGCTCCGTGATTGAATAAAAAAAATTAACTCCTTCTCATTTTTCTCTCTGCCTTCCCCATCCCCGTCGCGGGCACCCCCCCCCCCCCCGCCGCCACTGTTCCCGCCGCCCCCTCTCCTCCCAATGGCCGGATGCAGTGGCCGGAGGTTCCCGCCGCTGATCCGCAGCGCGGATCCGCGCCACCACGTGAGTCGCGCATCCTTCACCTGATCCTCCTCAAGCAGCAGCAGCAGCCGCGACGATGCCGCTCCTCCGGCCACCCTCCCCGCGCCGCGGCAGCCACAGAGGAAGTAGCACGTTGTCCGATAGTGAGGGTGGGGACTTGGGTGTCGGAGATCACGGATAGAGAGACCCACCAACGCCATTATGTTTGGGTCCTTCCACACGGCCGAACTCGTCGCGCTCGAGCACGGCTGGTGGGATGTCCGGCCGCACGGCTATGCGTCACGCTTCAACTTCTCGTTCAGGACGACGCCTATCGAGCTCCAGCCGCTGCCACCAAGAACGGTGACCGCGTCGGTGGCTAGGGAGGACCCGGAGGCGAGGGAGCGCCTTGCGGCGGAGGCCGCCAGCGACGAGTACAAGGCATACCTCTGCTGCCAGTACCCTGAGTTTGAGGAGGCACTGCGGAAACGATTCGCCGACGAGGTTGTACGACGAGGAGGGGATTGACGTCGAAGAATGGCGCCGCATCTTTTTCGACTGCGGCGACGACGACATAGGGTCGGACCCCAAGATCAGTGGTGTGACGCGGGCCAAATGGCTAGCACTCTATAAGAGTGATTAGAGTTTTTGTTTAGGTTGAGTTTAAGCCGAAGTTTAATTTAAGTAGAACCTATGTTGAACTTTATGAAAATTTCCATTGAATATATGTACATTGTGTCAAACTTCGGTTATTTAAATGGAATCTATGTTGAACTTTATGTAAATTTGGTTTTTACCCCGTTATATATAAGGGATCGGTCAGGTCCGGCCTTAGTGAAGTAAAAATACTCCGCTAAGGGTTTACTCAGCCGGATCCTCCTCTATTTATTGGGATTGGTTAGAGCTGCCCCTATGCTCTGTTATTTATAGTGCAATTATTTGCTTGGCTCTTATTCTTTGGGCATACTTATCATCACTACCAGATCTAGTAGTACATCATACAGCAATACATATCTTTTCATTCATGCCTGGTTGAAATATTCTCATGATCCTCTCGATGTGCCACCATCCATAATTAACCACGCATGTGCAGCCCTCTCCACACTATATACACGCATGGAAACAACAACTACTACAATAGGAGCGCTAATGAGTCGGCGAAACTGCAGCCAATTTAAGATCTTTTGGTAACATGCCCAAGTTTAATAGAGTTTGCCAATAAAACCAAAACAATATTACTTGATCTATCATTTTCACACTGTGTTTTTACGATTTTTTTCCGGGTGTGCATTTTTATGAAGTTGCATATTTCAAAAAATAATAGTATAGTAACTATGATAAACTTGGTCATACCTAAGATAAACAGATTGTGCTTTCTAAACCCGGCTAGAGGGTCCATGCTTACTTGCATGAGTAAAGGTAGTAAAGAGAAAACGTAAGCTTGGCTTGAATATCTATTTCTGAGCCCAAATTCATCTGCACTCGGTTAAGAAAACATTCATAATTTTTTTTAAAAAAAATCTAATTTTTTGCATGATAGATAATTTGATATGTGATGTGCGCTTCAAATTTCAGATAATTTGGACATATGAGTAGCTCTCAGCAAAAAAATAAGATACAGACCCCAAATTTTTTTTTACCGAGAGCTACTCAGAAGTTCAAATGATCTGAAATTTGGAGCGAAATTCATGCACCAAATTATCTATCATACAAAAAGAAAGTTATCTTTTTGAAAAATATTCTAGTATTTGTTGTGAATTTTTTCTTCATCGTCGGTACAGATGAGTCTGGGTACTGAATCGCTGCAGCTGACGGCTTTGAAATAAATTAGGAGCTAAGCGTTAGGATTACGTATCCCGCTTACTGCAGAAGCTCCCTCGTGCAATAGTTGTTGCTAGGAAATGAGAAGAGAAGTTGTTGCTAGCAACAATTCATCCAATTTCAATTCTTCATGTAGCAAAGCCATTCATGCTTGTTGCTTGCTCTCTGATTCATTTCTCCATGCTTGCTTGCATGAGCAGGATAAGGATTGTTGATTAGTACATGTGCTGACGGCGTTTAAATAAGTTAGGCATGCTGCAGAGGCTTCTAGAGCACGTTGTTGTTTGTTGACGTGCATTTTACCTCTCGGTGATTTGACAGATTAAATTGGTTAATCCTACAGCGATCAATAATGGAATTCTTTACGAACGAAAGGCCATTACGGCAAGCAGCCATTGATTCGCATTAAATTCTCTGTTACTTAGACGACGGCGGAGCCGTGGTATCTCTTTCAGAGAAAAAAAAACCATAGTTGCTTTACTCCATATGGAAAGCAAGATTGCTACGTACCAACTGTGTTAACACCAAAGTCAAGAAGTTTGTTGCAATTTGTAATAATAACAGGTTGTAAGGGCACCTTCAACGCCGACTCTCAAACCGACCATATACGTGTCATTCAACGCGGGTCTGTATCGGTTCATCGAGTGGTCCAGATGTATTTTTTTCGCAAAACAAAGACAAAGTGGTGATGAGAGAGGGGGAGGGAGGGTGCAGGCTTCCGGACCGCTTCCACGTCTCGAGAAACCAACTTCGGCCGTTGCACCACATTGAAACGGGTTGACCGCCTGTTCGCCTGGTTGTCGCCGCGACTATTTAAGTCGCACGTCGGCAATGCAAATCCACACCGAGCCCCCCTCCTCCTCATCATCCTCTTTGAGCCCCTCCTCCTCTTCAAGCCCCTCCAACTCCAGTGGCGATGCCGAAGTCTTGGTACTCCGCGCGGGAAGTCGAAGGTGGTGGCGGCAGCAGTTCGTCATCAGACGGATCTTGGCACCGCCGCCCGCCCTCTCAGGAACCCTCGGCATCAACGGCGGTTGCCTCCTTCGGCAAGGAGGAAATCACCATCTCTTCCAGCGATGAGGAGGACAAGAAGCCGCAACAACAGTTGGAGCAGCGGTGGCACCTCCCCGCGGAGGCGACTCTGGGAGGAAGTGTTTGTCCGTCAAATGAAGATCATGTCGAAGCGTTCACTCCACCAGATGGGCCCGGCGCCACTGATGCAGCTTGAACTACGTCGGTATTTTTCCAAAGAAGAAGGTATGATGCAGCACGTCTACGGTAGGTATTTTCCTCAGTGATGAGATCAAGGTTATCGAACCAATAGGAGAACCACGCAACACTACGTGAACGACACCTGCACACAAATAACAAATGCTTGTAACCCGACGTATTAAAGGGGTTATCAATCCCTTTCGGGTAACGGCGCCAGAAATTGGCAAGTAGACGGGATAAAAATTATGGTAGATTGACAAATGCAAATAAAAGCAAATAGAATTCAGTGAGGTATTTTTGGGTTTTTGGATTAATAGATCTGAAATAAAAGCAAATAAAAATAGATCGTGAAGGCATATATAATAAAGAAGAGACCCGGGGGCCGCAGATTTCACTAGTGGCTTCTCTCGAGAAAAATAGCATACGATGGGTAAACAAATTATTGTTGAGCAATTGATAGAACTTCAAATAATTATGACGATATCCAGGCAATGATCATTATATAGGCATCACGTCCAAGATTAGTAGACCGACTCCTGCCTGTTGGGGAACTTAACACGTAATTTCAAAAAAAAAAAATCCTACGCTCACGCAAAATCTATCTAGGAGATGCATAGCAACGAGAGGCGGAGAGTGTGTCCATGTACCCTCGTAGACCGAAAGCGAAAGCGTTTGATAACGCGGTTGATGTAGTCGAACTTCTTCTTGTTCCGACCGATCAAGCACCAAACGTACGACACCTCGGAGTTCTGCACACGTTCAACTCGATGACGTCCCTCAAACTCTTGATCCAGCAAAGTGTCAAGGGAGAGTTCTGTCAGCACGATGGCGTGGTGCCGGTGATGGTGAAGTGATCCACGTAGGGTTTCGCCTAAGCACTACGTGAATATGACCGGAGGCGTAAACTGTGGAGGATGGCGCCGCACATGGCTAGGAATCAATGTTGTGTGTTCTAGCGATGCCCTCCCCACATATATATAGGTGGGAGAGGGAGAGCGGTAGCAAGGGGAACCCCAAGTAGGAGTAATCCTACTAGGGCGCCTCCCACAAGTCGGCCTCCCCCCTTCCATAAGTGTCGGAGGAGGAAGGAAAGAGAGGAGGAGGGGAAGGAAAGGGGGAGGCCGAATCCTCCCCTTTCCTTCTCCCTTCCCTTCCTTTCCTTCTCCTCCTATTCGGCCTATAGGGGGCGCACCAGCCCCTTAGGGGATGGTCTGTCCCTCTCTTGGCCCATTAGGCCCATATAGTTTGTCGGGATTGCCCGGAACCCCTTCCAGTGACCCGATACATACCTGGTACCTCCGGAACACTTCTGGTGTCTGAATACTATCATCCTATATATGAATATTTACCTCTCAGCCATTTCGAGACTCCTCGTCATGTCCGTGATCTTATCCGGGACTCCGTACAACATTCGGTCACCAAATCACATAACTCATATAATACAAAATCGTCATCGAACGTTAAGCGTGCGGACCCTACGGGTTCGAGAACTATGTAGACATGACCGAGACACCTCTCCGGTCAATAACCAACAGTGGAACCTGGATGCTCATATTGGTTCCCACATATTCTACGAAGATCTTTATCGGTCATACCGTAATGACAACATACGTTATTCCCTTTGTCATCGGCATGTTACTTGCCCGAGATTCGATCATTGCTATCTTCATACCTAGTTCAATCTCGTTACCGACAAGTCTCTTTACTCGTTCCGTAATGCATCATCCCGCAACTAACTCATTAGTCACATTGCTTGCAAGTCTTATTATGATGTGCATTACGGAGAGGGCCCAGAGATACCACTCCGATACTCGGAGTGACAAATCCTAATCTCGATCTATGCCAACCCAACAAACACCTTAGGAGATACCTGTAGAGTATCTTTATAATCACCAGTTACGTTCTGACCTTTGATAGCACACAAGGTATTCCTCCGGTATCCGGGAGTTGCATAATCTCATAGTCAATGGAATATGTATATGACATGAAGAAAGCAATAGCAATAAAACTGAACGATCAACATGCTAAGCTAACGGATGGGTCTTGTCCATCACATCATTCTCCTAATGATGTGATCTCGTTCATCAAATGACAACACATGTCTATGGTTAAGAAACTTAACCATCTTTGATTAACGAGCTAGTCTAGTAGAGGCTTACTAGGGACACTATGTTTTGTCTATGTATCCACACATGTATCAAGTTTCCGGTTAGTACAATTCTAGCATAAATAATAAAAATTTATCATGATATAAGGAAATATAAATAACAACTTTATTATTGCCTCTAGGGCATATTTCCTTCAGTCTCCCACTTGCACTAGAGTCAATAATCTAGCTCACACCGCCATGTGATTTAACACCAATAGTTCACATTGCCATGTGACCAACACCCAAAGGGTTTACTAGAGTCAATAATCTAGTTCACATCGCCATGTGATTAATGACCAAATAGTACTAAGGTGTGATCATGTTTTGCTTGTGAGAGAGGTTTAGTCAACGGGTCTGCCACATTCAGATCTGTATGTATTTTGCAAATTTCTATGTCTACAATTCTTTGCACTAAGCTACTCTAGCTATTTGTTCCCACTTTCAATATGTATCCGGATTGAGACTCAAAGTCACTTGGATCGGTGTAAAAGCTTGCATCGACGTAACTCTTTACGACAAACTCTTTATCACCTCCATAACCGAGAAATGTTTCCTTAGTCCTCTTAAGTAACTAAGGATAATTTTGACCGCTGTCCAGTGATCTACTCCTGGATCACTATTGTACCCCTTGCCAAACTCATGCAAGGTACATGATATGTATGGCACACAACATGGCATACTTTATAGAACCTATGGCTGAGGCATAGGGAATGACTTTCATTCTCTCTCTCTATCTTCTGTGTGGTCGGGCTTTGAGTCTTACTAAACTTCACACCTTGCAACACAGGCAAGAACTCTTTCTTTGACTGATCCATTTTGAACTTCTTCAAAATCTTGTCAAGGTATGTGCTTTGTGAAAGTCCAATTAAGCGTCTTGATCTATCCCTATAGATCTTGATGCCCAATATATAAGTAGCTTCACCGAGGTCTTTTATTGAAAAGTTCTTATTCAAGTATCCTTTTATGCTATCCAGAAATTCTATATCATTTCCAATCAACGATATGCCATCCACATATACTATCAGAAATGCTACAAAGCTCCCACTCACTTTCTTGTAAATACAGGCTTCACCAAAAGTCTGTATAAAACCATATGCTTTGATCACCTCATCAAAGCGTATATTCCAACTCCTAGATGCTTGCACCAATCCATAGATGGATCGCTGGAGCTTGCACACTTTGTTAGCACCTTTAGGATCGACAAAACCTTTTGGTTGCATCATATGCAATTCTTCTTTAAGAAATCCATTAAGGAATGAAGTTTTGACATCCATTTGCCAGGTTTCATAAAATGCGGCAATTGCTAACATGATTCAGACAGACTTAAGCATCGCTATGAGTGAGAAAATCTCATCGTAGTCAACACCTTGAACTTGTCGAAAACCCTTTGCGACAAGTCGAGCTTTGTAGATAGTAACACCACCATCAGTGTTCGTCTTCCTCTGGAAGATCCATTTATTCTCAATGGCTTGACGATCATTGGGCAAGTCAACCAAAGTCCATACTTTGTTCTCATACATCGATTCTATCTCAGATTTCATGGTCTCAAGCCATTTATTGGAATCTAGGCTCATCATTGCTTGCTCATAGTTCGTAGGCTCGTCATGGTCTAGTAACATGACTTCCAGAACAGGATTACCGTACCACTGTGGTGCGGAACGTGCTCTGGTTGACCTATGAGGTTCAGTAGCAACTTGATCTGAAGTTTCATGATCGTTATCATTAGCTTCCTCTCTAGATGGTGTAGGCATCACGGGAAGGGTTTTCTGTGATGAACTACTTTCCAATTCAAGAGAAGGTACACTTACCTCATCAAGTTCTACATTCCTCCCACGCACTCCTTTCGAGAGAAACTCCTTCTCTAGAAAGGGTCCATTCTTAGCAACAAAGATCTTGCCTTCGGAGCTTTGATAGAAGGTGTACCCAACAGTTTCTTTTGGATATCCTTTGAAGACACACTTCTCCGATTTGGGCTCAAGCTTATCAGGCTGAAGCTTTTTCACATAAGCATCACAAACCCAAACTTTAAGAAATGACAGCTTAGGTTTCTTGCGAAACCATAATTCATACGTTGTCGTCTCAACGGATTTAGACGGTGCCCTATTTAACGTAAATGCAGTTGTCTTTAATGCATAACCCCAAAATGATAGTGGTAAATCGGTAAGAGACATCATGGATCGTACCATATCTAATAAAGTACGGTTACGACGTTCGGACACACCATTACGCTGTGGTGTTCCAGGTGGCGTGAGTTATGAAACTATTCCACACTGTTTTAAATGAAGGCCAAACTCATAACTCAAAAATTCACCTCCGCGATCAGATCATAGAAGCTTTATTTTCTTGTTACGATGATTCTCCACTTCACTCTGAAATTCCTTGAACTTTTCAAATGTTTCAGACTTGTGTTTCATTAAGTAGATATACCCATATCTGCTCAAATCATCTGTGAAGGTCAGAAAATAACGATACCCGCCGCGTGCCTCAACACTCATTGGACCGCATACATCGGTATGTATTATTTCCAGTAAGTCATTGGATCGCTCAATTGTTCCGGAGAACGGAGTTTTAGTCATCTTGCCCATGAGGCATGGTTCGCAAGTATCAAAATGATTCATAATCAAGTGATTCCAAAATACCATCTGCATGGAGTTTCTTCATGCGCTTTACACCAGTATGACCTAAACGGTAGTGCTACAAATATGTTGCACTATCATTATCAACTTTATATCTTTTGGAATCAATATTATGAATATGTGTATCACTACGATCGAGATTCAATAAACTATTTACATTGGGTGTCTGACCATAGAAGGTTTTATTCATGTAAACAGAACAACAATTATTCTCTAGCTTAAATGAATAACCGTATCGCAATAAACATGATCCAATCATATTCATGCTCAACGCAACCACCAAATAACATTTATTTAGGTTCAACACTAATCCCGAAGGTAGAGGGAGTTTGCGATGGTGATCTTATCAACCTTGGAATCACTTCCAACACATATAGCCACCTCGCCCTTAACTAGTCTCTATTCATTCTGTAACTCCAGTTTCGAGTTACTAATCTTAGCAACTGAACCGGTATCAAATACCGTGGGGTTATTGAATAGTATTAAAATATACATTAATAACATGTATATCAAATATACCTTTGTTCATTTTGCCATCCTTCTTATCCGCCAAATACTTGGGGTAGTTCCGCTTCCAGTGACTATTCCCTTTGCAGTAGAAACACTCAGTTTCAGGCTTAGGTCTAGCTTTGGGCTTCTTCATGGGAGTGGCAACTTGCTTGCCATTCTTCTTGAAGTTCCCTCTCTTTTCCTTGCCCTTTTTCTTGAAACTAGTGATCTTGTTAACCATCAACACTTGATGATCTTTCTTTATTTCTCCTTCGCCGATTTCAGCATCGCGAAGAGCTTGGGAATAGTTTTTGTCATCCCTTGCTTATTATAGTTCATCACGAAGTTTTAGTAGCTTGGTGATAGTGACTAGAGAACTCTGTCGATCACTATCTTATCTGGAAGATTAACTCCCACTTGATTCAAGCGATTGTAGTACCCCAGACATTCTGAGTACATGCTCACTAGCTGAGCTATTCTCCTCCATCTTGTAGGCAAAGTACTTGTCAGAGTTCTCATACCTCTCGACACGGGCATGAATCTGAAATACCAATTTTCAGCTCTTGGAACATCTCATATGCTTCGTGGCATTCAAAACATTTTTGAAGTCCCGGTTCTAAGACGTAAAGCATGGCACACTAAACTACCAAGTAGTCATCATACTGAGTTGGTCAAATGTTCATAACATCTGCATCTGCTCATGCAATAGGTCTGTCACCTAGCGGTGCATCAAGGACATAATTCTTCTGTGAAGCAATGAGGATAATCCTCAGATTACGAACCCAATCTGCATCATTGCTACTATCATCTTTCATCTTAGTTTTCTCTAGGAACATATCAAAAACATAGGGGAGCTACAATGCGAGCTATTGATCTACAACATAGATATGCAAATACTATCAGGACTAAGTTCATGATAAATTAAGTTCAATTAATCAAATTACTTAAGAACTCCCACTTAGATAGACATCCCACGATATGATTCACGTTCGACCTTTCAGTCTCCAGTGTTCCGAGGTCATGTTTGTACAAGCTATGCTCGTCAAGTTGAACCCGAGTATTCCGCGTGTGCAAAACTGTCTTCCACCTGTTGTATGTGAACGTAGAGCTTATCACACCCGATCATCACATGGTGTCTCGGCATGATGAACTGTCACAACGGTGCATACTCAGGGAGAACACTTATACCTTGAAATTTTAGTGAGGGATCATTTTATAATGCTACCGCCGTACTAAGCAAAATAAGATGCATAAAAGATAAACATCACATGCAATCAAAATATGTGACATGATATGGCCATCATCATCTTGTGCCTTTGATCTCCATCTCCAAAGGATCGTCATGATCTCCATCTTCACCGGCTTGACACCTTGATCTCCATCGTAGCGTCGTGGTCGTCTAGCCAACTATTGCTTCTATAACTATCGCTAACACGTAGTGATAAAGTAAAGCAATTACATGGCGTTTGCATTTCATATAATAAAGCGACAACCATAAGGCTCTTGCCAGTTGCCAATAACTTCTACAAAACATGATCATCTCCAATAACTGTTGGGGAACGTAGTAATTTCAAAAAAATTCCTACGCACACGCAAGATCATGGTGATGCATAGCAACGAGAGGGGAGAGTGTTGTCTACGTACTCTCGTAGACCGAAAGCGGAAGCGTTAGCACAACGCGGTTGATGTAGTCGTACATCTTCACGATCCGACCGATCAAGTACCGAACGTACGGCACCTCCGAGTTCAGCACACGTTCAGCCCAATGACGTCCCTCGAACTCTGATCCAGCCGAGTGTTGAGGGAGAGTTTCGTCAGCACGACGGCGTGGTGACGATCACTACAAAAAAATACACTTCCGTGATGATACGTGTTTGTCACAGTAGGTCGCTTTTTTGTCATGCATGTACATCCATGATAAATTTATGACAGAATCAAGATAGTCATACCTGTGCTGTCGTAGAAGTGTTCCATGACAACCAAAATTATCATCACGGAAGTGTCCACTTCCATGACGATAAATCGCGCGTCACAGAAGTGCTTTCGTCAAGGGTGACCGACACGTGTCATCCACCGTAACAGAACGCCGTTAAGCTATCGGGTCGGGTTTTGGATCCGATAACCCGTTAACAGCCCCGACCAATGGGGATTTTCCACGTGTAAAATCATCATTGGCTGGAGGAAACACGTATCGGCTCATCGTTGGGACAGATGTCAACCACTCATTGGACGGAAGGCGCCTATGATACGTCGACACGTGGCACGGCCCAACAAAGGCCCATTCCTGTGAAAAGGCCGGCCCGTTTGACTTGGTCAAAAGCTTGCGGGCCGGCCCATGGAAAGCCTATTAACGGCATGTTCGAATATAGCTCATTTACAGCCCGCTAACCCAAGGCCCGTTATGCCCTATCCGAATTAGGCCCAGTAGCGTCATCTGGGCCATCCAATATGACTCCAGCCCGTTTTCACTTCTGGCCCATGTATGGCCCATGAAGTCTTTCGGCCCATATGAGGCCCTATGTAACTCTTGGCCTACTAACGACCCGTGGTGAAACTGGCCCGTAATGAACAGTGTATCACTTTACACCCATTAACGGCCCGTGGTGAAACTGGCCCGTAATGAACAGTGTATCACTTTATACCCATTAACGGCCTGTTATTCCGTTGGGCCATTTCCAGCCCATGTTATCTTTCGGCCTTCTCAGAGCCCATTTATTCTTGGCCTCATTTCCAGCATTCGTTTACTTACGGCCCGTTACTGTCATTTTTTGATTGTGGGCCAAATTCAGCCCGTGGTTACAGTCGGCCCGTTTGTGGTCCGTTAGTACGTTGGGCCGATTTCATAGCGTCATTAAATACGGCCTATTAACGATGGCCCGTTATGGTCGGCCCATGAACGGACGATTCCAACTCTAACCCGTTTACGGCCATAATGCGGTCTGTTTGGCCCATGTTTGGCCAATCGATTATACGGCCCATATAAGGCCCATTGATAATACAGCCCGCTGAAGGCCCATTGTTTCTACGGCCCGTAGAAGGCCCATTGTTTCTATGGCCCATAGAAGGCCCACTGTTTCTACGGCCAGTAGGAGGCCCAGTGTCACTACGGTAAATATTAGCCCATGGTTATTGTGGCCTAGTTTTAAAAAATAGGTTATTGCAGCCACTAGCTAACCGCGGAAAAAGAACTGCAATGACTACAAGAAAACAAATAAACAAGACAATAAGGAAATAAATAAGCAAGCAACTAACGCTAGGCTATCACGGCTATTACACATATTACATCCACTGGGCATCAAAGTTCGCCACCAGTGCAAATATAGGGAACAAAGCAGCATATCATATACACTGGTTGTCAAAGTTGGCGACCAGCGCAAATAAATGCCGCAGCAAAACAAATCCAGAACTGAAACCACTTCAGAAGATCTCAAGAAACAATATCCTGGGTACCCATAATGCTGGCAAGATGCTTAGCAAACTTATTAACTTTCTCTTGTTTGGCGCTTAAATCCTCTAGCGCTTGCTGTTGCACCAGAAAATATGCATCTGAATTCTGCAGGGACTTCCTCAATCCTTCAGCTTCCTATCGCAGCACATCTGATCGATGTCTTTCAACTTGAAGTTGAGACTCAAGAAGACGAACTGATTCAGGCAGCGAGTTCGAAGAGCTTGTGCCAGCAGTAGTGGCCAGTAACTCGAACACTACATCAAGACAGGACTTTTGGGTTCCCTCACTATCGTCAAGATAGTTTTTATCAGCTTTCTTGGAGACCAATAGGGATGTCTCACTATCTTGAACCTTATCTGCATTACTTCTTTTACCATTGGATAACGCGGTACTGTTCTCCAATATTTTGTCCGCATTCTAAAAGAGAAACAAGCAGACACATCACATGTTTACCATCTTGTATATGAAACTCATTTTGGTAAATGAGTTCAGTAGTAAAGTGGACAGGATAACAGCATGAAAAAAACATATATCGATGTACCATGGTCACTTTATGGTCTATATCATTCTAGTTCTTGTTGCCAAATCAGGATAGAGACACAGTTCAAATAATATTTGTTCAAGATAAAGCAGAATAGACAGAATATAAGTGTGGGTAACTATAGAGCAATAACAACACTTGTAATGTGCATGACATGAGAACATAACTGTTTATTCAATTGAAACTGAAATCAACATAGAGCAGGTTACAACAGCAAACCATTTAAAGAAACAGGTTTAAAACATACCTGTTGCGCCATTGGAGTTTCAATTCCATCCTTCAAATTTGAAAATAGTTGGTATGAGTAAATACAGTCATGCAAGAGCAAAGGCGTATGAACCATAGCTACAGAACCTGACCTGAGAACAAATCTTCTTCTCCTTTAAGCGTTGAGTTGGGATTCGGAGTGGTGGTCCTCGTGCTTTGGGCACTGCAGTTCCCTTACTAACTGCTCGTGTTTGGGTGCTCTGTGGTGGAGACGGTGCTGTGTCAACTGGAACTGGGTTACTATCTGCCGGGGTTGGGGTTAGAAGGGGTGTAGCTGGTTCTCTGTCCAACTGGGTAGGGGTACAATCTGCGAGAGTCTGGGTTATGTGTGGTGGATCTGGTCCTTGGGCAAGTACAACCGTGGTTCTATCTGCATCAACTTGTAGCACTATCTTTTCTGAAGACTGTGTTGTTACTCCCTTAGATACTGCCATCACGCTCTCCAATTCAAATGGCTGATAAACAAGGAAAGTAATTGAAAGTATAGACATTGTATGATAGACAGGTGCAATGGATAGTGGGGAATAAAAGAGGGCATGAAATAATTCATATTTATGTTGTCTAACCAAACAGGATAGCATGACACAATTTCACATGTATGATGGCTAACTAAACAGGATAGCATGACACAATTTCACATTATGATGGCTAACTAAAAAAGATGGAAAGACATAGTTCAAAATACGAGACTATGTAAACATGATGACATGACATAACTATATAATGTGTTTATTAAATAGGTTGGCATGCCATAATTCACATACATTCACGGATAGAATGCCATAATTCAAAATATGATGAATGTAAACACTAAACAGAATGAGATGATATAACTATATGATGTCTTTATTAAATGGGTTGCCATGCCATAATTTAGATAGATGATGTGTATGTACTATGTAAACATGATGGCATGATATAATTCAAATATATGATTTATATAGTAAGCAAGTAAGCAGATGGCAATCCATATATGATGTAAAAACTAAGCAATGCAAGACAACATGCATGACATGGGTAATATAACCCTGCCAAGTTTGAGCATAGACCTTAGGGGGAAGATAGGACTGGTCATCAGTCTCTGAATCCTCCTCTGAGGAGCTCTCTGTAACCAGCAAGATGTCTACTTCAGCAGGTTGCATTGTCTGCTCTGAATACCTTGTTTTCACTCCAGATACTTCCATCACCGCTTCAAATGGCTGATGCACAGGAAGAGTAGTTAAATATACAAACGTTGTCGACAAATGGAACACGTAATACAAAAAAATGATAGCATGATATAATTCACATACATGATGATTGGCTAAACAGCATGGCATTGCATAATTCACATATATAATGCCTTTGCAACAAGATAGCATTGTATAATTCACATATATAATGTCTTGCAAGAAGATGGCAATGCATAATTCACATATATGGTAATTAGACACTGAACAGGTGGCATTCACACAAAGCATGTCTAAACTAATCAAATGACATAGCAATGCGAGACACCATACGCACGATATGAGCAACATAACCCTGCCAAGTTAGAGCATACACCTCGGGGGGGGGGGATAGGACTGGTCATCTGTATCTGAATCCTCCTCTGAGGAGCTATCCGTAACCAGCGAGATATGCGCTTCGTCAGATAGCATAGTCTGCTCTGAAGACCTTGTTTTAACTCTAGAATTTGCCATCACCGTGTCAAATGGCTGATGCACACGAAGATCAGTTGAATGTAATAACATTGTTGACAAATGTAATATGTAACGAAAAAAAGGATGGCTTGATATAATTTACATATAAGATGATTAGCTAAGTAGGATGACATTGCAAAATTCACATATATGATGCCTTGCTAAACAAGATGGCGTTGCATAATTCACATAAACGATGAATAAACTAAACAGATGGCATTCGCACAAAGGATGTCTAAACTAAGCAGATGACATATTTGATGTATAAAGTAAGCAATGCAAGACACCATATGCATGATATAACCAACATCAGCATGCCAAGTTAGAGCGAAGACCTCAGGGGGTAAATAGGAGTTGTCTTCTCCTTCTAAATCCCCCTCGGAACAGATATCTTCCTCTCGATTACAATCCGAAATGCGTGGAGGGGGGCTGCCTTTGCGCCTACCATGGAGCGACGTCTGCATAAAATTTTATTGCCATGCAAGGCTCGTCTCTTTTACTCTACATGTTCAGTTCCATTGTTTACAATAACTGTCATGCATAGGAAGAAAACATAGTGAGATTATGTAAGGAGTGCATGCAGAAATCCAGAGTGATGGTAGCAACCTGTGGATAAACCTAAAACCAATAATAGCAGGCAAATAATGGCTTCAGTTAAAAAATACAGATAATGGCTTCTTTACTGTTTGTTTCCCACCCAACATGAAACTCATAGTAGACACCGGAGATTAACCAGATAGTAGATAGATACTATTGATAGCGGGAGTCTAATCGGTGAACTCAAGTTTAAAAACTCAAGTTTGTATCCCACCCAACATGTACCCCACAACCATTTAAAAACTCAAGTTTGACCATTAGTTTGGAGCTGACTCAGAGTCTAATCGGTGAACAGGACGATAAAGTAGCATATAATATTAAGCGATGCATAACGTAAGCAGACACGAAAGAGTGCGACCTCTCTTGCAGACCCGTGTAGTCCTCGAGGTCATCTGCTCGGTTGATGATGGTAGTGCAGTTTTCATGGCTGCCAGCGACGGGGAAGAAGATCTGAGGCGGCGAAAGATAGTCTGGAGGCCGGATCCCTGCTGTGCTGGACCCTTCTGTCATTGGAGCAGCTGAGCTGGGGTGGACGACGGCGCAGCAGGAGCGGGACAAACCACGCAAGGTTTTCTTTGACAACTATCTGTAAGAGAAGTAATTCTGTAAGGGCTCGTTTGAATTGGAGGATTCCAACAATGCAGGGATAGGAAATAGACAGGAATAGGATAGGAATGCACGTGCAAAATAGAGAATTTAAAAACACAGGATTTCTGCCAATCTGGGTGTTTGATTCACAACAATTGGAAGATCACAGGATGCAAAGAAGCATGGTGAGATTAAGTCAAACCACAAGAAAATGTACGGTTATAATGCTATTATGCTACTATCTCTTAGTCTTGTGCTTCATGAATAGGAATTTGAAAAGGAGGACAAGTGAAAATTAAAATTCCTATGTTTTTTCTTTCAAGGAGACACTAAAGGAACAAATCCGTGTGCTCAGTGGACAATATATATAACATGTAGAGTAAAAAAGAGATGCAACAAGTGTACAACCTCTTTGGTGAAGCCATGTCGATCTCAGCATGATTGGGTTGGCCGGTGAGGATGCTCCGACTGACTTGGCTGTCGGAGGAGGGGAAGAAGATCTTAGGCGTCTGGAGATGGAGCCCGAGGTACTGCTCCGCTGTGATGGAGGGTTTCGTCGATGGAGCAGCTCCGGTGCGTTGTACGACGCGGAGGCTGAAGCAGGACAAGAGAGACAACAAACAACGTTAACCTGAGTAGAATTCTAATAGCATCTCCAATACATGACGTAAAATACATAAACACAAAGTGCTAGATGTAAAATACATCAGCCGCTCATCTCTGAACTTAACTGTTGGAACTGAATTTAACTGTCGAAACTGAACTTAACTATCGAAACTGAACTTAACTGTCGAAACTGAATTTTGCTGTCGAAACTGAATTTTGCTGTCAAAACTAAACGCACTAGCAAGGTGAGGCTACACGCCAGTCGACTGACTTTTTCATCTCTGGACAGTCGATTTTGCAGCTGTTGGATACGAAATCAAGGGCCTGCGGTTCATCTTCAACCTCCACCCCGCTGAGTCGGCCAAACAGCAGCTTCCCGCCGCCCGCGGCCGGCGGTTGGCCGCCCCACCCGCCCTAAAAACACTCCCCACCGCCGGTCCGCCGCCGCCCCGGCCATCCCTCTAGCCCCCCCCTCCCCGTGCCGAGCTTTTTTTCCGGCGATCCCCACGCCACCGCCCCGCCACCACCGGTGACCACCGTCCCCATCCTGAACCCTAAGATAGAAGTGGGGTACCTCTCCGGCGAGCCCCCCTCCCCGCTGCGGCTGGTTCTTCCTTCACCCCGGCGGCATCGGAGTGAAGTGTAGCTAAATTGGAGCAGCATCGCAAGCAAGAGCAAGAGCGAGAGCAGCAGCGTGAGCAAGAGCAATAGCAAGAGTAGACCAGGCAGGGGACCGAGAGCAAGAGCAGAGCAGCAGCGCGAGCAAGATCTAAAGCAGCAGCAGGTCCTACTGATGTGGACGTCGCCGCCGAGGGAGCGGCGCCGTGGAGGAAGTGGCCGGCGCCGCCGCCGTGGATGGAGCCGCGCCGTGTCGGCTCGGGACCGAGCGCCGGCAGCATCGTGAGATCGAATCAAGAAGAAAATGCGGCGATTAGTGTACAACCTCTTTGGTGGCGCCGATTAGGCCGCAGCTTCATCCGAGGAAACGGTGATGATGATGATCTTTCGGTGGTGCAGGTGAAGATGGCGGTGTGGGAATGGAGGTGGCGCGAAAGACGAGGGGAACGTCGGGGCAGCTCCTTAGGGGTGGAGGACGGGGTGGCTGAACCGGCGGGACGATGAGATCGACGACGGATCCTCATCCGGTACGGTGGATGAGGGACGTCGAGGTGTTGCTGTGGACGATGTCATCGGGGAAGAGGCTCCGGCTGGGTGGCGGATGGAGCAGGGTGTGGGGTTTCGTCGCGGGTTTTCGCGGCCTCGGTGTACGAATGGGTGGGCGGATGCGATGGCAGTGGGGAACCATGGCTTTGAGACGCACTTGTCTGAAATGTGGGGTAAGTTACGAAAGTACCCCCACCGATTTGAGGCGGTTCTTTCGGTTCAGGGGTACCACGGGCATTTCGCGTGTCGGGATTTCACAGGAGGTGGGAGTTTTCGCCCGCGTTGTAATTTTGGAATAGCAAGGCGCGGGTTGAGATGGAGGGAGTTGTCGGAGCACAACGAGACAAAGATATATCTTAAATATTTTGGGCTAACAAGGCGCGGGTTGAAATTTCTGGACAAGCCTAACGTGTACTGTACCAAATCAATGCGCCCTACAAATGTCATTCAAAACTTTGAATTCATGTTATGTTCAATTAAAATATTTTTCTATGTGTATAATGCATGCAACCTACTACTCAAATGAATGTTTTAGTGCATTCCAAACGTATATACTACCGCTTCAATATGAACTAAATTTGAATTCGTTTCTCTATTTGAATAAGATCTACAGTAATGATTGTTGTGAAGTCAAAGCATTTGAATTCGTTTCTCTATTTTAATAAGATCTACAATCATCATTATTGTCAAGTTAAACCATCGTTTGTGTATTATCTTCACAGCACACCACATGATTAGTCTCGAGTTACATATGAACTATGTGTACTATATGAACTCGAACTAGATTTTTTGAATCCACTTTATTTTGATTTCAAATCACATTACATTTCTAGCTCTAGCTAGATCTTCATAATCTAAACCATGTCTCATATGTATAATGTGTTTATCACATTATGTATGGTGCCCCGCCCCCTACGCCTACAAGTATTTAGATGTGAGTTGCAAACACCACACATTACCACAAATTCAAATAAAATGTGAGAATGTTCGATATATAGTATTGTTTAGAATGTTCGATATTTAGTTGTAAGCTGCAAACGCCACACATTATCACAAATTCAAATAAAATGTGAGATTGTTTGATGTATAGTATGGTTTAGATTGTTTGACATTTAGCTGTGAGTTGCAAACGCCATGCATTATCACATTATGGTATAACATGTGCACAGCACGTGTATCACCGCTATATTCATGCATGCAATGTTTAAAACACTATGATCTCCTTTTCAAATATATGAATCCGCTTTCATATCAAATTATGATCTTTGTTAGTCTCTTACACCCACACAATCCTCTAACCTTTGTAGCTACCACTAACTTTCTCTCGTGCATGCACATGCCCTCCTCGCCCTCCCCCTCCCTCGGCATTCTATCCACCGGGCACATTCATTTTTTTTCTTTAGGTCATTCTCCCAGAGTCTCCACAACTCCTTTCCGACACACACCGATCGATAAACCTCTCCAGCGATGCCTGCCTACAACATACAAACACACCTTCAATCTCCTCCTTTATGTGTCCTTGCCTCGTGTCTCTCATACGGCCAGACACACGTGTAAACTCTCGTCCCTCTTTTCATCGCTCTCACAACTGCACACTCCTCCCCCTATCTAGCTAGTAGTTGGGCCTCTCGCACCACCTCCTAGCTCCATTCTCTCTGTCTATCCGTCTCGCTGGGCCTTATTTGCCTCTAACAAATGGACGTACACCGACCGATCTCTCGCTATACATATAGCTAGCTAGGTCCTTATAACTCGTTTTTACCCACACGTCAATCGATCTACCTCATTAGTTGTGTCTCTCCCTTCCTCCGACAAACAACAATTGATCTACCGATCTAGTTAGGTTTGCTTACCAAACACATGGTTCCCCTTAATCATCCATGGATGTGTCTCGACAGATCTATCACGCACAGGCACACACAGAAACACATCCCCACTCTTATTGATAACATTGCAGTTCCACCCTCAGTTTGTCTAGTAGGCCTCTCCCACCATCTTTGAGAAGCAACTCCATCACCCATCCAGCACTCTACCCCTCTCCCTCCCTCTCTCTCTCCTCTCTCTCTCATCATATTTCCCGTCCTTCAGTTATGTATGGATGTCAACCGATCTCCCTCAATACATAGCTGGGTCTCTCCTTCTCAACACATATACGAGTCGTTCTACCTCTATAGTTAGGCCTCTGCCTACCCCTCCCACCACCCCCTCCCCCCACAGACACCGATACATCGAGCGCTCTAGTCATGTCTCACTGCCACACATAAACTTGACGTGTGCCCTCTAACGTTCCGGTAGGCCAGTCGCCCTATATCTTTGACTTGTACACACACACAATTTCGATGGCTCTCTTCATCGATCTCGCACCGACCCACTTGATCCTCTCTTCGACTCTATCGATAGCTATGACCCCTCCCTCTCTTCTCGTGGATTGCCCGACCCTCTATGTATGATATGGATAGGCCTCCATTTCACACACATTGCATGCAAAATTTTGTTTGAGATGTCATCGACACATATTCCCACAAATAATTCACGAAATCAACCCCCACCCCACCCCACCCCACCCCAAAACAAAAACACTCACAAACGCGGTTTGTATCTCTCACACACACCCACGTAGGTGGGGGACGTGCACGAAGAGAAGAGGTGCATGCACGGTGCACGTACTCCCGTCTCTTTCCCAACCACACCCACGCGGGCACACGGTGGAGCTCATTTCTGTACGAAAAAGGCAGCCCGCGTGGTAATTTGGCACATGTACTGGTTGTCCACTTGGTGGAGGGAGGATCGTCTACCACGGGTGAACAAACAAATTGCGACTTGATGTGTTATGTTAAAAAAAGAGGCAAACCATGTGGGGCCTACCTTAGAGGCAAGACTCTATACACTGGAGTACTTTTGATGTGTCCTGTCAACTCGCAGAACGAGGAGAAGCTTGCTTAGTACACCGTCTCCCCCGCCCACGGGCGCGGTGGCTCGCAGGATGAGGTGAAGCTTGCTTACTATGCCTTACGCCCGCTCCCTCGCCCATGCACGCGGTGGCTCGCAGGTCGAGGAGAAAAATTTACTACTCCCTCCGTTTACTCCTCGTCCCTACTACCTTGGTTATAGAGATTATATCATATTGTTTGGAATATATATGTCCTTTAGTAGATTTCAATATGAACTACTAGTACATACTCCAAACACTGATGTATATAGACGCATTTTAGAGTGTAGATTCACTCATTTTGCTCCGTATGTAGCACTCTCCCTCGCCCCTCGACCCTCGCCCACGTGGTGGACGTGCAGCAATTCATTCGGTCTCATATAGCCAGAACGATATATACTGCACTACCACTATTGCTCGACTTCCTAAAGAGGCGAAGAGCCAATCGCAAGGTTAATATTTTGGAGATGCCAAGCGCAAGGTTATAGGAGAACGAGTAGTAGGTGCCGCGTCATTTATAAATAAAGTTTTTTTCTTCAGTGGCACGTACGCAATATGATAGGTTCATATGGAGAGAAAAGGAAACCGCTCCACTATATACATAGTCAGGACGGGCCAGCCTACACGGTTGCTTGCTGGGGTTGCTCTCTTCACACTCTCTCGCACAAAATGACTGTGGCCACATCTCTAACATCCTGGCGGATCACGTCCGCTTGGGGAAGGGGTGGATGCTTAGTGTAGATGCGGTGGCCGTCGCCGACGGCGAAAACCGACTGTCGGCACGTCCCGATCAGGGGTCCCCACCGTTCTCTCTCACAAAGCCGGGGAGGTTGCCTTCGTCCCTTGCTCACTGCCGCGACGTGGGAAGTTGCCGCCTTCCGCCGCCCTCCTCAAGGTTGAGCTACGTCCCTCAGGTACAACTCCCTTTACAGCCGGCTTGCACCACTGCTCTAGCTGCCCACATCACTCCCTGTGGATATTTCTCTACTTCTTTGCCCCGCACATGCCTCTACTGGCTTCTACGTACTGTATTTGTGATGAGTTTATGTCTCATCAACTAGTCCCAGTAATCTTATTCTAATCATGCTTGTTCAATTTCTTTGCCACAGGGATGCTCATCTCGATTTTGGTGAAACTGCACAAAATGATCCGATGGTCAAAAGGTTGCAAACTTCATTTATTAGGAAGCTCGAACGTTGCCAGCAAATTTAAGCCTGGTCAGGGTTCACGGTTCAAGGGCTAGGGACTGCATGGATCGTTTTTTTCTTTAGATGCCTCTGTTCCAAAATAAGTGTCAACTTTAGTAGTAGTACAAATTTGTACTAAAGTTTGCACAAAGTTGAGAAACTTATTTTGGAATGGAGGGAGTACATATTTGCTATGATCTGTCAATCATTGAGATGCAATAGCATGCATGTTAGTCTCCTTTGTATTTGATGAAATGTTGCAACGGGCAACCTTGGACGCAAGATACATGTAACAGAATCTGGAAGCTTCATAGCATTGTACAAATTTATCTCACTGATAAATTACAGTACGTACTATACTAGTACTTCCTCCGTTCCTAAATATAAGTCTTTGTAGAGATTTCACCATGAACCACATGCGGATGTATATAGATGCATTTTAAGTGCAGATTCATTCATTTTGTTCCGTATGTAGTGGAATCTCTACAAAGACTTATATCTACTAATAATAGCTAGCCCCCACTACTAGGAATTCTCTATCCTCTCCTTGAGCCACATCATCAAAATTGATGTAGTCGTTAGATGAAGTAAATCAGTCCATAATAGCCGTCTGATCTTGACGTTGAGAGGCTCCGCACTAAGCCACATGCAAGCATGCAGAAATACCGTGCGACATGCATGTGAGTGGGTTTTAAATCACATCAACATGTCTACATGCAAGCATGCACCGATAGCATGCATGTAAGTGAGCTTTTTAAGTCCCATTAACATGTCAAAAAGAAAAATATAATCCCATTATGCAGTAGGAGTTGGCTGATCTTTTTTCCTTACGTGGGATGATCTAAATGATGATGGGAGTTTATTTAGTTTGGCTACCACATTTGTCATGCGGTTATAGAGTTTTTTTTGTTCTATGAAATCGATAATTTTGCGCAGAGAGATATATCGCTGTTCTGCGCCAACGCGCGGGGACTCATCTAGTAATATTTAGGAACGGAGGGAGTACTATGTAAAGAGTTAGGTGTCGCACGGTGATAGTGTGAGGTGGGCCATGTAATCACTAAGCCTACGTGTTTTCACTGCTCTTGCATGCCTCCGCTGTAAGAATGGAGAAAATTGTAATCTAGTAGTAGTATACCTCCTTTCGCCGAAAGCGTGGGACATCCAGCAGTCCTACCACCTCAGTAATAAAGACCAATGAGCCGACAAATCACATAGACCCAGTAGTAAGTTGGATGGACAAAGCAACCATCACTCTTGCGCCAGTGAGAGGTCGCGTCTGCTCTGCCCGGGCATGAATGCGGCACCGATTCTTTGGAACGGTGCTGACCGTTTCAGGCGGGAAGCGCGCGCGGGCGATGGAGGGGCTTTGGGTGGGCCAGGCTGGTCAGGAGCGAGCGTGGCAGCTGTCCGCATGTCCCTACCGGACACGCCCGGAAACGAGAGGATGCACCGACTCTCGCGGCTAAAATCGTACACTACACAACATCTCTCTGTAGGAGTAGGTCGATCTGTCGCTCTCTCTAACACACACATGGTGTTAAACACACACACACACACGCACACGCACGCACCTTGGTCCCGTTGCACCTCCTAACGTGACTTATTACACCTAGACGGAGGGAGTAGTAAGTATACGAGATACGGTGGCACACTGACTTAAGTCGAATACAAGTGCCCAAAATTTGTGTGCATGTTATAATAAGGATTCACTTAAAATAGTACGTGAGCGAACAGAGGGATCAATTGGATAGTGTTCCCGAGCAGTAGCGAGATGTGTGAGGTAAGATACACCGCTGGCGCTTTTAAATTTTCTTATTAATTTGTTTGTTTCACCCTCTGACTGCTGGGACCCAACGTACTACGTGGAGAGAGGTAAGGTGACTAAGGCTGCATTATTTCTACACCACTGTGGATAGTCTTACCACCAAAGCCACATGACACGATTATGATTGAAATCCCAATGACTCCCACACACACAAAAAAACACGGCATGCTTGTCACACGAATGCAGGAATGTATAAAAGTTTATTTCCCTCTCGTTGAACATAACGGGAGGGTTGTGTAGCTGGTTAGCATGTTCGCTCATCAAACTTGAGGTCTCGGTTTCAATAACTACACTTGAGCATAATTTGTGCCAGGAGGATTCTTTAACTGGTCAAAATGTTTTCTAGGGTTTGCACGCTTCACACACTCTCTCTCCAATATATATATACACGCTGGAGCCTCAGCGCTTGTAGTTGCTCTCTTCACACTCTCTCGCCCTCTCCTACTGGAGCCTCAACGCTTGTAGTTGCTCTCTTCACACTCTCTCGCCCTCTCCAGGTATAAACAAGACTTCGTTGGCCTCTCTCTCCCCTCACTGCTGCTCAAAGAGCCGGCAGGATCCGTCCGCCGGGAAGGGAAGGAGGCTTAACGCTGTCGCCGTCGGTGCGGGACTACCGGCGTAGCTGTTCACTTTCCACCCAGCGGTGGCGCGGGAGGGCCTCCGACCCCTTCTTCTTCGCCGCTGTCCTGTCGCCCACCGAACCACGCCCCAAGAACCTTAAGGTATAATTTACTTACTCCACATGCATTGCTCTAGCTGCATGTATACCATGAATCTAGGACGTGGTTCAAAGAGGAAAGGAGTGGGGGAAAGTAGTGGGAAAAGTTGTATATAGCATGAATCTAGGACGTGGTTCAAAGAGGAAATGAAGGGGGAAAGTTGTATAGCATTAATCTAGGACGTGGTTCAAAGAGGAAAGGAATGGGGGTAAGTAGTGGGGAAAGTTGTATCACATAAATCTAGGACATGGTTCAAAGAGGAAAGGAAGGGGCGAAAGTACTAGTTCAAAAAGGAAAGGAAGGGACAAGGCTGTAGAGTTTGAGCAGGACTAGATTTGCTGCACTCACATAGGGAAAGGCGTCTAAAGATAACAAAACTGGGACCAACACAAATATGCTCCTTGGTTGTTTGTTCTTTGTTGCAACAGACTGTGCATGACCACAGTACATCGGTAGATGCACATGGTGCTGGTGCGTCCACTGTCCCATGCAACTCATTAGCTGTTGTTAATCTAAGGCCCTGTTTGGTTAAAAACTCCCTAGTCCCTACCTGCTGGGTTCCAGGGACTAAACATAGACTAGAGGTTATTAAATAACATGCTAAAAGACCATGTTACCCCTAGTAATGAACTAATAGAGACAAGGTGCGATGCGTGGCAGGGGCAACTATTGGAAAAAGTCCCAAAAAGACTCCCTCGGGGTCTTCTTTCTTTAGTCCCAAATGCCCACTTTTAGTCCCTAAAAGTCCCTCCTCTTTGGTTTAGATGGGACTGACACGGAGTTTTTTTAGTCCCTACACCAAAATGTCCCTGTAAACAAACACCCTTTAATAATGCTGCTGGAAAATTGATGCAATGCCACAGTTAAAAGCAAATTACATGTTTAACGAATTTTATTGTTAATATAATCTCTATGTAAATATTAATCAATGCCACCGTTTGAGAAATGCTACTGTCTTGCTTTATTTCCCATTTAGATAAGGTAGATGCTTCTTTTTGTTGGCTTCTGTGTCATCCACCGTTATTGACCACTAATTGTTTCCTTTGCACCTCTGTGTAAACAGGGTTACCTGCTTCACCTCATTGCCATTGTGACCTTTTGTTGCACTACACAAAACACTTCTGTTTTAAGAGTGTTTTGTGCAGTTCAACCAAAATGTCACACCGACAACGTTGCTTGATTGCTTGATCTTAGTGGAACTGCACAAGAGGAGATCTTACTTCCTATTCGTTAAGGCGAATTTGGTTCAGATCTTCTTCTTGTGAGTTGTTTGAATTCCGCATCATGAGAGGTCAGTACTGGCCTTCTTTCACATGATTCTGCAGTGTGCATTCATATGTTGTGCTACTTGTATGATAATGTTGCTTGATTTTAGTGAACTGCACAAATGGAGACAAGACTTCCAATATGTATGTGCACTGTAATATTCCATTGAGGTAAGATAAGGATATTTCACAACTACTGGCCTGTATTTTGCCACTTTCATCAGAAAATTAAGTTTACTACTATACTTGTGCTCCCTAATTGACATGCCAAATCTTACATTGAAGGCGGAGCTTGTTTGTTATTGAACCAAGTGATGAAGGGGAAGAACAAGGGGGAAGAAAAACAAAAATCAACTCCCGGTGCTGTAATGAAGCACTGGAACTGTGATGACACAAGTAATGATATAGTTTTGCATTTTAATTTATTGCTATGGCTGGAACGAGCAATTGTTTTGCCACTGATTTGATGCCACTCTTAATGTAATATGTAATTATCTCTACTTGTGCAAACAGGGATCTTCTTTGAAGATACCATATATTTTAGTGGAACTGCACAAGAAGATGTTGGAAACATTAAACTAATCGAGGAGTATATAGTAAGCATGGCCACCACCGTAGATAGCAACAGATGGTTTCGGAGAATTGCTTCATATGTATGCTCTACACAATAAGCCTCCTGACAAAGGTTGGTACTCGCCCACTAATTTCATCCATATGATTGAGCTTTGTCATCTCTATTGGTGTTGTTCTACTGTTTAGATACTGTCATGAAAAAGTGGTATTGTCCTTGAGAAGTGCTTCAACTGTGCTATTTTAAATATTTCCTTTCCTTTTTTTCGAGCAAACAATGATGCTAGCATTTAGTAGTCCTCTTGTCTTTGCACAACAGGATCATCTTCCTCTGAAGAAGAATATGGAGTACGTGAAGTGACTAGTTCCGATTATGCCAGGATGAAGAAGCCCTGTCTATCTTATCATCAGAAGGAGCAGTTGAGGGATGGTTACATTACTCCCCACAAGACCAAACTAACTTCAGCTCAGAAGGACTGACAAAATCTCCATTTTTTGTTGTGATGCGCGAGTACAATGTTGTTCTAGGATTCTTTCTGGTGAGTTCCATTTTTCTAAAAGTGTGCTCTACATGGACCATGTATGTGCCTGTTGAAACTGTTAATTCATAGTACAGTTTGCTCTATACTAATCACTTTTTTGTATTTGTGCAAACAGGGGTGCTCATCTTGATTTCAATTGGAACTGCACAAAATGTTCATGAATACATCGAATCATTCATTTCCACCACAAGAAAGGAGGTGCCGATAAGTTCAAGGCATTGCAACATATAAGGGCGAAATCATACAAGCTACGCGCGAATTTGGTTGATTTTGGTGGAACTGCACAAAAAGAACAGCTGGTTTATTTAGCACGAGGTGCCATGTCAATGTCCAAACTAATGGCAAACCCTGCCCATTCCACAATCGTAGGCATTTGATATTTTGGAATGGGACAACCTTTTCAAATTTTGCTCATTGATTTTAGCAAGACATGCGTTTGATATTTTCAAATGGGACGCCCTTTGCTGTCAGCAGCGTCGATCAATTTTTTCTTTATTCTTTAGTTGTGAAGTAAATATTGCCTCTGACATGTGAGTCCGTGAGATGCATAATCATCGATTGTTTTGAATGTTCTATATGAATTGCCAGTCCTATGTGTTTGATTGCAATGTACAGAAACGCTAAAAAGCTGCTCAAACTCTTTGTACTCCTTCTGTTCCTTTTTACTTCGCATGTTGTGAAAGTGCATACTTTTTTGTATAAGATTGGTCAAAGTAGAGATACTTTGACTGCAGACAGAACTTGTATGCAGACTAGAAAGGATCGGAGGGAGTACATGTGAAACTGCTGCAAACGAGGTGATCACCCTGGGAATAATGCTAGTACGTATTGTTTTGCATGTTCATCCAATGCTGGTGATACATGAATTCGAACTAATCAAAATAAATTCATTCATACACGGTCGGATTTCATATAAACATGCCAGATTTCATTACATTTCATACATTCTTCAACTAAAAAGGGGTGCGCTGGAGGTATAATTAATTAACCGAAGCTACCCACCTGTGTCCCGCTGAGCCGAACAGAAGCTTCAGTGACTTAACTGCAGGTGCAGTTGCGTAACTGACATGTGGCCTGTTGGGCCCACGTGTCAGTCAGCCAACTGCACCAGCAGTTAAGTAGAAGCAGTGTTATTCTCCAGCAGAACTCCCCGACTCCACGTCGCCGCCAAGAAGCTAACCGACCGTCAATGGTCAACCCTCCTAGTTTGGCTTCAACAGGAGGGTACCAGCGGTGGCCTTACTTGGACCCGAGCGGCGGCGACCTACCGTGTTCTACTCTTCCTCGTTTTCCATGTGGCGCGGCCTCGGCGGAGCCGGCGATGTCCTCTATCTCATTGCCAGCAGGCGACGGCTCAGCGGAGCGGTGGAAATCCTCCCCCAAGTTGCCGGCAGGATGGGGCCTTGGCTGAGCCGGCGATGTCCTCTGCCTCATTGTTGGCGGGGCGGGGCCTCGGTGGAGCCGGCGGTGTCCTCTGCCTTGTTGTTGGCGCCGCATGGCCTCGGTGGAGCAGGGCCTCGTCGACACCAGCGGAGCGGGGACTCGTCCGAGCCGGCATTGTCCTCTGCCTCGTCCTCGGTCTCGCCAAACAGCGCCTCGCCCGCTTCATCGCCCTCTTTGCTAGCCTCTTTGTAGGCGGCCGCAGCCTCCGCCACCTGCATGCGGTACCGCCAGCGCTCGAAGCGGCCCTTGCGGGCGGAGTGGTATGAGTCGAGCAGCGCCTCCTGCTCCGCCCGCTCCGCGGTGATCTGCTCCTCTGCCAGCAGGTGCTCCTGGAGGAGATGGTGGTTGTAGGCGGCGTCGGCCTGCGCCTCCCAGAACTGCTCTTGACGCATCTGCCTCACACTGTCCATATATTGGGCACGGGCCTCGCCGATGGTCATGGTGCAATGCACCGGCGAGGATGGCGCGGTGGAGGGGGTTGGCACCGGATCGTCGACTACCATGTTCTCCATTGGGACGTCGTCGTCCTCCGGCTGCCTGCCGGCCAGCCGGTTGGCAGCAATGGCTGCCATCTCCTTGTGGTCCGTCGTCCGCCCGTCCCGAAGAGCGTTGGAGCGCGAGGAAGCCATGGTGGGCAGTAGTGGTGTGGACAGGAGAAAGGGAACAGATGCGGATGACTGCGACTATGGCCGGCGCAGCAGTTTATATAGCAATGGTGGGCGGGCGGAGGGACGGACGCGTGGCGCCGGAGTAGCCGCCTCGGCAACCGCGTATCATTAATGTGGGCGGCAGATAGACAGACGGACGGCACTTGTGTCATTTGAAGGCGGAGCAATCGCCTGCACTGGGAAGCGGGGTGGGCGGCGCTGACTGTTTCGGGCGGAAAGCGCGCGCGAGCGAGGAGATGACTTTACTTGGAGAGGATGACAATGGGGACCCACCAGGTCCATAGCCTCACGTACGCAAGTGCCTCCTTATTATATATATATGTATAAAACTATACTCCCTCCGTCTAGGTGAATAAGTCGTATTTGAAGGTGCATCACGACCTAGGTGCAAGCAGATTGGTGGAAAAGAAGAATATTTCTCTCTTCTAAACACAACATTTAATCACAGCAGTTAAGAGGATGCCTTATTAGCTACCCATGCAGGCCATCGTAATTCATAGCATGCAAAGCGCTTCTATTTCTTGCCTAATAACCGCATGGACGTGCTGCATGCATTGGTCCTTGCCCGAGCAAAAAAAAGGGAGGAAAGGGGTTTCCACAGGAGACAACAAGGCAGAGGTGGAAGCGCTCGCTGGAGTAATTTATTTTGCTTCCCCTGGTTTCCTGACATCACGGTCCCACACCATTGTCAACCTATGTAGTAATCAATAAACAAGAGAATTGCACAAGAAGCGGCCGACAGCTGGGACCAAGCAGCTCGAGCAGTATTTGTGTTTTTGAGGTGTGAGCACTGCAGAGTTTTTCGATGTTTAGCCCAGATATCAATTTTTATCCTCTGAACAACAACGAAAACATCACTGTAGGTATTAACTGGGCGGGCTGTGGCCCGTCTAGCCCAGGCCAGATATTCAGCCCAGATATTAATTTTTTTTCAAGCTGAAAATGGCTAGCCCAGCTATACTTTTTTTAGGAATACCCAGGCAAGGTCAAGTTGTTATTCTCCGCCCCGCTAGGCTGCAAATCTTTGCTAGGAGGGATGCATTAGGCTTAACAAGAAAATGGGCTTTAAGAAATAATAAATGGGATGTAATTATAAAAACTGGGAAGTAACTATAAAAAATGCACCAAACACGTGATTACTTTATAAAATATTATTTTTGGATATTGAAAATCTTAATTTCATTAATTGTTGCGAGTGCAATGTTTCGTTGGATTTTTACGTAATATAAATTTATATTGAAATTGTATTTTATCTGACTATAAATTTCGGGATAAAAATATTTCGGATCCCATCAAAATGTGGGAAATTTTATTGAATTCTGTTTTGAACGGTTGGTTGAAATGGGCTGTACTTTTAACAAACTATAAATGGGCTGTAGTAAATTCCATTAGAATTCAAAAATGGGCTACACATTCTTACAAATCTTAAATGGGCTATAAGTTCTCTGCCACACACTTCTGGCCTAACTAAGTTGACGCGTCCCCTAAAAAAACAGAGTTGACGCGTATGCAAGGTTTTGTCAACTTATAGTCAACACACGATTCTAGCAGCAGTGGCCGTTGGATGTCCGTCCAACGGATGTCGTGCTTCTTCTTCAATCTCGGATGTTCTAGCTTCACCCGCCCAAAAAATGATTCATCCCCCTGACATCTGGGGCGCACAGTTTCGGAAGCTGACCTGTGGGCCTACTAAGTTGACGCACCAAGGGCTTTGTCAACTTAGTCAATATAAACGATTCTAGCTGCAGTGATCGTATGATGTCCATCCAACGGCCGTAGTGCTTCTTCAACCTCTGGTCTTCTTGCTCCAGCCGCCCAAAGCAGCACCGGTCATGTCGCCTGCTCCTGCCTCCCGTGGCCGGCTGTGCTGCCACGGAGGCCTCACCGCCCCCTACTATTTCCACCGCTGGCCAGGCCCTGCGGCGACGGCAGCCTCACACCACAGCCGAACGAGTGAACCCTCATACTCCTCTCCGCATGGGCATCCACTGTCGCGTCTTCACCGGCTCCGCATCGTCCCTTCCTAGGCCTCGCCATCGTCCACCGCCTTGGTGCTCTCGGCACGGCGTGGTCAACGTGGTCAAGCAACGACTTCCATCGGACGTGGACTGTACGTGGAGAGGCTGACAGCTGGGTCCATGGCGGTAGCAAGGAAGTGCCTCCTTATTACGCGGAAAATAATGATTCCTCCACCTGACAGCAGGGACCCACCGGACGGGCCACCAGTATTTTGCGAAAAAAATCGTTTCCCCCTGACTGCTGGGACCCACCTGACGGGCCACTGTATTTCACGAAAAAAACGTTCCCCCCGCTGTCAGCTCGGGCCCACCGGAAGTGCCTCCTTATTATGCACAAAAAAATGAATACTCCCCCGGCTAGCTGGGACCCACCTTGCTGGGAGGCTGACTTGTGGGCCTACTAAGTTGACGGGATGAAGGGCTTTGTCAACTTAGTCAATATGAACGATTCTAGCTCCAGTGACCGTACGATGTCCATCCAATAGCCATAGTGCTTCTTCAACCTCTGGTCTTCTTGCTCCAGCCGCCCAAAGCAGCGCCGGTCGTGCCGCATGCTCCTGCCTCCCGTGGCCGGCTGTGCTGCCGCAGAGGCCTCATCGCCCCTACTATTCCCACCGCTGGCCAGGCCCTGCGGCGACGGGAGCCTCACACCGCAGCCGAACCAGTGAACCCTCATAGTCCTCTCCGCGCGGGCTTCCACTGCCGCGTCGTCCCCTTCCTAGGCCTCGCCGTCGTCCACCGCCGTGGTGCTCTCCGCGCGGCGTGGTCAACATGGTCAAGGAACGACTTCCATCGGAGGAGTACTGTACATGGAGAGGCTGACAGTTGGGTCCACGGCCACAGCCCAGTTTTTTTGTGATTTGCCAAGTAAGTCGCTTTGTCAGGCCTGTTGGGCTGCAAATCTTTCAAGACGAGGAGAGCTTTCATTCGGCTGGCCGAGAAAATGGCCCATCAGTAATGAGAAATGGGTTGTACATTTTTAAAACAGATCAAACCGACAATTAGTTTCAAATATCTTTTTTTTCATTTCAAGATTCTAAATTACATTAATTTTTATGCGTGGAGAATTTGTTGGATTTTATATTGATATACATTTATTTTTAAAATCAGTTTGAATGTGAGTCGAAATTTCAGGATTAAAAACAGTTCGGACCGCACCGAAATATGCGAAACTTCATATATTTTTTTAACCGTTGCCACAATATGGGCTGTAATGCTAACAAAAAGAATATGGGCTGCAAAAAAACCTTAAGAATTAGCAAATGGGCTGTAAATTATTAGAAATAATGGCAGATGGTTGTATGCTGTTTTCCACAGATTTAAGGCTTTCCTAAAAAAAGGTTGATGCACAAGCACTAACTGTTGGATGTCCATCCAACGGCCGTCGTGCTTCTTCAATCTCTGCTCTTCCTGCTCCAGCCGCTCAAACAAGCGCCGGCGGGACTGCCTGCTCCCTCCTCCTCGCGGCCGGCTGTGCTGCCACACAGGCCTCACCGCCCGACCATACTCCCATCGCTGGCCTAGCCATCCCTCTACTCACCCACACCTGCTGTTATTCTCTGGCGACGGCAGACGAACCAGTAAACCCTCGTACAGTGCACTCCCCTCCGCGTGGGAAACAACTGCCGAGTCTTCCCTGCCTCCATGTCGTCCCCTTCCTAGGCCTCGCCGTCGTCCACCGCCCTGGTGCTCTCGGCGCGGCGTGGTCAACGTGGTCAAGGAACGACTTCCATCGGACGTGGACTGTACGTGGAGAGACTGACAGCTGGGTCCACGGCCGCAGCAAGGAAGTGCCTCCTTATTACGCGGAAAATAATGATTCCTCCACTTGACAGCTGGGACCCACCGGACGGGCCACTGTATTTCGCGAAAAAAACGTTCCCCCCTGACTGTTGGGACCCACCAGCTACATCTTCGCATGCAAGGAATTGCGTCCGGGCAAAAAAACGATTCGCCCCCTGACTGCTGGGACCCACCAGCTACATCTTCGCAGGCAAGAAAGTGCCTAACAGTCGGGACCCACCTGGTCGAAGCGTACATAGCGTTGTCATTCTGGTCGCGAATGTGTACGTACATACTGGTCAATGTAGAGGCACGCACGTGTCGTAGTAGAGGCACACACGTGTCGTAGTGGAGGCGCGCACGTAGCATGTACACGTACGTACAGCGGCCAGGGTGCAAGAAAGAAAATACGGCCATGTATGTGTACATACGGGCGGGGTCTCGAACGCCTACTCACGCATACGTACGGCCATGGCTCGTGTACATGGCTGGGTCAGAACGGAGAAACAACGTCGTCGTCGTGTTCATGGGGAGGCAACGGAATGCGTCATGTTCATGGGGAGGCAACGGAATGCGTCGTGTTCATGGGGAGGCAACGGAATGCGTCGTGTTCATGGGGAGGCAACGGAACGCGTGGGAGCCAACCGGCTGGGTCAGAACGGAATGCGTGGTCGTGTTCATCGGGAGGGCTTGGACGGAACAGGCGATGGAAACGAGGCCTGGCGTACCGTAAAACGGAGGAAACTGCCTTGTGTTCGACCGGCCACGTTCGAAACGGGATCCTGTTCATCGGGAGGGGTCTGGCGTACCGCAAAACGGAGAAAACGGACCTCCTACGGTCGAAACGGGGGTCCTGTTGATCGGGAGGGGTGTGGCGTACCGCAAAACGGAGGAAACGGACTTGTGTTGGAGCGCTACGGTCGAAACGGGGGTCCTGTTCATCGGGAGGGGTGTGGCGTACCGCAAAACGGGACTCCACGGGATACTGTTCATCTCCACCGTCGACCCCCTCCAGCCTCCACGAGCTACTGTTCATCCACCGTCGACCTCCTCCAGCCTCCACCTGCGACTGTTCATCCACGGGCTCCTGTTCATCCAGCCTCCACCGCGCGCTACTCCACCGGCTACTGTTCAACCAGCCCTCTCCACGGGCTCCTGTTCAACCACCCCTCCACGGGCTACTATTCATCCTGCCCTCCACCGTCTACTGTTCATCCTGCCCTCCACCGTCTACTGTTCATCCTACCCTCCATGGGGTGGTCCTGTTCATCCAGCCCTCCAAGGGGTCCTATTCATCCAGCCCCAACCGGCTCGATCGATCGGGGTCCTGTTCATCCAAAGGCAACACCACAGGGTCCTGTTCATCCACCCCCACCGGGAACTGTTCATCCACCCCCCCGCAACGCTCACTGTTCATCCAGAGGCAGCATCAATCGGCTTTAGTTAGCAGCAGTAGCGAAGGAATCGCTCGATCGGGTTCAGTTAACAACCATCGATCGATCGCTCCGGTTCAATAACGCGTAGCCTACAGTGCAATCGCTCGGGTTCAGTTAGAGCCCAAGGCCTCGCTCGGGTTCAGTTAGAGCCAACGCCTCGCACACATGCGCGTACGTGTACGAGAGAAACGCGCATCGCTCGGCCCCCGACCTCCCACCGTAACCGGGAACTCCTCGAAATTTTCCTCGCCCTCGCTTCTACCATGGTTTTTCCGTCATGGACGGCCCAAAGAATGTCATGCAGCTGCGTCTCCGGCCCGCCCAGGATGAAAAGCCCATTTTCTGTCATGATTTTTTGTCATAGAAGTAGGAGCCCACCACATCTATGATGATACCGGGTTTTGTCACAATTATCGTCATAGAAGTGTCATATGTATGACAGAATTTTTTTCGTTCGGCCCAAAATGTCATGGATGTGTCTTTTTTTTCTAGTGGATGTTGATGTTCTACCGACGCAGGGCTTCGCCTAAGCACCGCTACAGTATTATCGAGGTGGACTATGGTGGAGGGGGGCACCGCACACGACTAAGAGATCAATGATCAATTGTTGTGTCTATGGGGTGCCCCTGCCCCCGTATATAAAGGAGCAAGGGGGGGTGCAGCCGGCCATAGGAGGAGGCGCGTCAGAGGAGTCCTACTCCCACCGGGAGTAGGACTCCCCTCCTTTTTCCTAGTTGGATTAGGACTTGGGGGGGAGGAGGAGAGAGGGGAAAGGAAAGGGGGGGGGGCGCCGCCCCCTCCTTGTCCAATTCAGACTTGGGGGGAGGGGCGCGCGGTTGCCCCTTGGACGCCTCTCCTCTTCCTCCACTTGGGCCCATAAGGCCCAATAGCCTCCGGGGGTTCCGGTAACCCCTCCGCTACTCCGGTAAAATCACTATTTCACCCGGAACACTTCCGATATCCAAACATAGGCTTCCAATATATCAATCTTCATGTCTTGACCATTTCGAGACTCCTCGTCATGTCCGTGATCACATCCGGGACTCCGAACAACCTTCGGTACATTAAAACACATAAACTCATAATAAAACTGTCATCGTAATGTTAAGCATGCGGACCCTACGGGTTCGAGAACTATGTAGACATGACCGAGACACGTCTCCGATCAATAACCAATAGCGGAACCTGGATGCTCATATTGGCTCCCACATATTCTACGAAGATCTTTATCGGTCTGACCGCATAACAACATACGTTGTTCCCTTTGTCATCGGTATGTTACTTGCCCGAGATTCGATCGTCGGTATCTCAATACCTAGTTCAATCTTGTTACCGACAAGTCTCTTTACTCATTCCGTAATACATCATCCCGCAACTAACTCATTAGTTGTAATGCTTGCAAGGCTTAAGTGATGTGCATTACTGAGAGGGCCTAGAGATACCTCTCCGACAATCGGAGTGACAAATCCTAATCTCGAAATACGCCAACCCAACATGTACCTTCGGAGACACCTGTAGAGCACCTTTATAATCATCCAGTTACATTGTGACGTTTGGTAGCACACAAAGTGTTCCTCCGGTAAACGGGAGTTGCATAATCTCATAGTCATAGCAACATGTATAAGTCATGAACAAAGCAATAGCAACATACTAAACGATCAAGTGCTATGCTAACGGAATGGGTCAAGTCAATCACATCATTCTCTAATGATTTGACCCCGTTAATCAAATGACAACTCATGTCTATGGCTAGGAAACTTAACCATCTTTGATTCAATGAGCTAGTCAAGTAGAGGCATACTAGTGACACTCTGTTTGTCTATGTATTCACACATGTATTATGTTTCCGGTTAATACAATTCTAGCATGAATAATAAACATTTATCATGAAATAAGGAAATAAATAATAACTCTATTATTGCCTCTAGGGCATATTTCCTTCAGTTTCCCACTTGCACTAGAGTCAATAATCTAGTTCACATTGCCATGTGATTTAACATCAATAGTTCACATCACCATGTGATTAACACCCATAGTTCACATCGTCATGTGACCAACACCCAAAGGGTTTACTAGAGTCAATAATCTAGTTCAAATTACTATGTGATTAATACCCAAAGAGTACTAAGGTGTGATCATGTTGTGCTTGTGAGGGAAGTTTAGTCAACGGGTTTGCCACATTCAGATCCGTATGTATTTTGCAAATTTCTATGTCAACAATGCTCTGCACGGAGCTACTCTAGCTAATTGCTCCCACTTTCAATATGTATCCAGATTGAGACTTTGAGTCATCTGGATCAGTGTCAAAACTTGCATCGACGTAACCCTTTACGACGAACCTTTTGTCACCTCCATAATTGAGAAACATATCCTTATTCCACTAAGGATAATTTTGACCAATGTCCAGTGATTTACTCCTAGATCACTATTGTACTCCTTTGCCAAACTCAGGGCAGGGTATACAATAGGTCTGGTACACAACATGACATACTTTATAGAACCTATGGCTGAGGCATAGGGAATGATTTCTTTCTCTCTCTATCTTCTACCGTGGTCGGGCTTTGAGTCTTACTCAGTTTCACACCTTGTAACACAGGCAAGAACTCTTTCTTTGACTGTTCCATTTTGAACCACTTCAAAATCTTGTCAAGGTATGTACTTATTGAAAAACTTATCAAGCGTCTTGATCTATATCTATAGATCTTGATGCTCAATATGCAAGTAGCTTCACCGAGGTATTTCTTTGAAAAACTCCTTTCAAACATTCCTTTATGCTTTGCAGAATAATTCTACATTATCTCCGATCAACAATATGTCATTCACATATACTTATCAGAAATGCTGTAGTGCTCCCACTCACTTTCTTGTAAATACAGGCTTTACCACAAGTCTGTATAAAACTATATGCTTTGATCAACTTATCAAAGCGTATATTCCAACTCCGAGATGCTTGCACCAGTCCATAGATAGATTGCTGGAGCTTGCATATTTTGTTAGTACCTTTAGGATTGACAAAACCTTCTGGTTGCATCATACACAACTCTTCTTTAATAAATCCATTAAGGAACGCAGTTTTGTTTATCCATTTGCCAGATTTCATAAAATGTGGTAATTGCTAACATGATTCAGACAGACTTAAGCATAGATACGAGTGAGAAACTCTCATCGTAGTCAACACTTTGAACTTGTCGAAAACCTTTTTGCGACAATTCTAGCTTTGTAGATAGTAACACTACTATTAGCGTCCGTCTTCCTCTTGAAGATCCATTTAGTCTCAATGTCTCGCCGATCATTGGGCAAGTCAATCAAAGTCCATACTTTGTTCTCATACATGGATCTCATCTCAGATTTCATGGCCTCAAGCCATTTCGCGGAATCTGGGCTCATCATCGCTTCCTCATAGTTCGTAGGCTCGTCATGGTCAAGTAACATGACCTCCAGAACAGGATTACCATAGCACTCTGGTGCGGATCTCACTCTGGTTTACCTACTAGGTTTCGGTAGTAACTTGATCTGAAGTTACATGATCATCATCATTAGCTTCCTCACTAATTGGTGTAGTAGCCACAGGAACAGATTTCTGTGATGAACTACTTTCCAATAAGGGAGCAGGTACAGTTACCTCATCAAGTTCTACTTTCCTCCCACTCACTTCTTTCGAGAGAAACTCCTTCTCTAGAAAGGATCCATTTTCAGCAATGAATAACTTGCCTTCGGATCTATGATAGAAGGTGTACCCAACATTTTCTTTTGGGTATCCTATGAAGACGCACTTCCCTGATTTGGGTCTGAGCTTATCAGGTTGAAACCTTTTCACATAAGCATTGCAACCTCAAACTTTAAGAAACGACAGCTTAGGTTTCTTGCTAAACCACAGTTCATATGGTGTCGTCTCAACGGATTTAGATGGTGCCCTTTTAATGTGAATGCAGCTGTCTCTAATGCATAACCCCAAAATGATAGTGGTAAATCGGTAAGAGACATCATAGATTGCACTATATCAAATAAAGTACGGTTATAACGTTCGGACACACCATTGCGTTGTGGTGTCCCAGGTGGCGTGAGTTGCGAAACTATTCCGCATTGTTTCAAATGTAGACCAAACTCATAACTCAAATATTCTCCTCCACGATCAGATCGTAGAAACTTTATTTTCTTGTTATGATGATTTTCAACTTCACTCTGAAATTCTTTGAACTTTTCAAATGTTTCAGACTTATGTTTCATTAAGTAGATATACCCATATCTGCTCAAATCGTCTATGAAGGTCAGAAAATAACGATACTTGCCGTGAGCCTCAACACTTATCCATTGTTCTGGAGAACGGAGTCTTAGTCATCTTGCCCATGAGGCACGGTTTGCAAGCATCAACTGATTCATAATCAAGTGATTCCAAAAGCCCATCAACATGGATTTTCTTCATGCGCTTTACACCAATATGACCTAAACGACAGTGCCACAAATAAGTTGCACTATCATTATTAACTTTGCATCTTTTTGGCTTCAATATTATGAATATGTGTATCACTATGATCGAGATCCAACAAACCATTTTCGTTTGGTGTATAACCATAGAAGGTTTTATTCATGTAAATAGAATAACAATTATTCTCTAACTTAAATGAATAACCATATTGCAATAAACATGATCAAATCATATTCTTGCTCAACGCAAATACCAATAACATTTATTTAGGTTTAACACTAATCCCGAAAGTACAGGGAGTGTGCGATGATGATCATATCATTCTTGGAACTACTTCCATCACACATCATCACTTCACCCTTAACTAGTCTCTGTTCATTCTACAACTCCCATTTCAAGTTACTACTCTTAGCAACTGAACTAGTATCAAATACCGAGGGGTTGCTATAAACACTAGTAAAGTACACATCAATAACATGTATATCAAATATAGCTAGTTCACTTTGCCATCCTTCTTATCCTTCAAATACTTGGGGTGTTTCCGCTTCTAGTGACCAGTCCCTTTGCAGTAGAAGCACTTAGTCTCAGGCTTAGGTCCAGACTTGGGGTTCTTCACTTGAGCAGCAACTTGCTTCCTGTTCTTCTTGAAGTTCCCCTTCTATCCATTTGCCCTTTTTTGAAACTAGTGATCTTGTTAACCATCAACACTTGATGCTCTTTCTTGATTTCTACCTCCGTTGATTTCAGCATCAAAGAGCTTGGGAATCGTTTCCGTTATCCCTTGCATATTATAGTTCATCATGAAGTTCTACTAACTTGGTGATGGTGACTAGAGAATTCTGTCAATCACTATTTTATCTGGAAGATTAACTCCCACTTGATTCAAGCTATTGTAGTACCCAGACAATCTGAGCACATGCTCACTGCTTGAGCTATTCTCCTCCATCTTTTAGCTATAGAACTTGTTGGAAATTTCATATCTCTCAACTCGGGTATTTGCTTGAAATATTAACTTCAACTCCTGGAACATCTCATATGGTCCATGACATTCAAAATGTCTTTGAAGTCCCGATTCTAAGCCGTTAAGCATGGTGCACTAAACTATCAAGTAGTCATCATATTGAGCTAGCCAAACGTTCATAACGTCTACATCTGCTCCTGCAATAGGTCTGTCACCTAGCGATGCATCAAGGACATAATTCTTCTGTGCAGCAATGAGGATAATCCTCAGATCATGGATCCAATCCGTATCATTGCTACTAACATCTTTCAACTTAGTTTTGTCTAGGAACATATCAAAAATAAAGCGAGCAATTGATCTACAACATAGATATGCTAATACTACCAGGACTAAGTTCATGATAAATTAAAGTTCAATTAATCATATTACTTAAGAACTCCCACTTAGATAGACATCCCTCTAGTCATCTAAGTGATCACGTGATCCAAATCAACTAAATCATAACCGATCATCACGTGAAATGGAGTAGTTTTCAATGGTGAACATCACTATGTTGATCATATCTACTATATGATTCACGCTCGACCTTTCAGTCTCAGTGTTCCGAGGCCATATCTGCATATGCTAGGCTCGTCAAGTTTAACCTAAGTATTCTGCGTGTGCAAAACTGGCTTGCACCCGTTGTAGATGAACGTAGAGCTTATCACACCAGATCATCACATGGTGTCTGGGCACGATGAACTTTGGCAACGGTGCATACTCAGGGAGAACACTTTAATCTTGAAATTTAGTGAGAGATCATCTTATAAAGCTGCCGCCGAACTAAGCAAAATAAGATGTATAAAAGATAAACATCACATGCAACCATAATATGTGACATGATATGGCCATCATCATCTTGTGCCTTTGATCTCCATCTCCTGAGCATTGTCATGATCTCCATTGTCACCGGCATGACACCATGATCTCCATCATCTTGATCTATATCAATGTGTCGTCACATGGTCGTCTCGCCAACTATTGCTCTTGCAACTAATGCTATTGCATAGAGATAAAGTAAAGCAATTATTTGGCGCTTGCATCTTATGCAATAGAGAGACAACCATAAGGCTTTTGCCAATTGCCGATAACTTCAACAAAACATGATCATCTCATACAACAACTTATATCTCATCACGTCTTGACCATATCACATCACAACATGCCCTGGAAAAACAAGTTAGACGTCCTCTACTTTATTGTTGCAAGTTTTACGTGGCTGCTACGGGCTGAGTAAGAACCATTCTTACCTACGCATCAGAAGCACAACGATAGTCTGTCAAGTTGGTGCTGTTTTAACCTTCGCAAGGACCGGGCGTAGCCACACTTGGTTCAACTAAAGTTGGAGAAACTGACACCCGCCAGCCACCTATGTACAAAGCACGTCGGTAGAACCAGTCTCGCGTAAGTGTACGCGTAATGTCGGTCCGGGCCGCTTCATCCAACAATACCGCCGAACCAAAGTATGACATGCTGGTAAGCAGTATGACTTATATCGCCCACAACTCACTTGTGTTCTACTCGTGCATATAACATCAACGCATAAAACCTGGCTCTGATACCACTGTTGGGGAACGTAGTAATTTCAAAAAATTTCCTACGCACACGCAAGATCATGGTGATGCATAGAAACGAGAGGGGAGAGTGTTGTCTACGTACCCTTGTAGACCAAAAGCGGAAGCGTTATCACAAAGCGGTTGATGTAGTCATACGTCTTCACCGACCGATCAAGTACCAAACGTACGACACCTCCGAGTTCAGCACACGTTCAGCCGAGTGTTGAGGGAGAGTTTCGTCAGCACGACGGTGTGGTGACGATGTTGATGTTCTACCGACGCAGGGCTTCGCCTAAGCACCGCTACAGTATTATCGAGGTGGACTATGGTGGAGGGGGCACCGCACACCACTAAGAGATCAATGATCAATTGTTGTGTCTATGGGGTGCCCCCTGCCCCCGTATATAAAGGAGCAAGGGGGGGTGCGGCCGGCCATAGGAGGAGGCGCGCCGGAGGAGTCCTACTCCCACCAGGAGTAGGACTCCCCTCCTTTTTCCTAGTTGGATTAGGACTTGGGGGGAAGGAGGAGAGAGGGGAAAGGAAAGGGGGGGCGCCGCCCCCCCCCTTGTCCAATTTGGACTTGGGGGGGGGGGGGGGAGGGGCGCGCGGCTGCCCCTTGGCCGCGTCTCCTCTTCCTCCACTTGGGCCCATAAGGCCCAATAGCCTCCGGGGGGTTCCGGTAACCCCTCCGGTACTCCGGTAAAATCACTATTTCACCCGGAACACTTCCGATATCCAAACACAGGCTTCCAATATATCAATCTTCACGTCTCGACCATTTCGAGACTCCTCGTCATTTCCGTGATCACATCCGGGACTCCGAACAACCTTCGGTACATCAAAACACATAAACTCATAATAAAATTGTCATCATAACATTAAGCGCGCGGACCCTACGGGTTCGAGAACTATGTAGACATGACCGAGACACGTCTCCGGTCAATAACCAATAGCGGAACCTGGTGCTCATATTGGCTCCCACATATTCTACGAAGATCTTTATCGGTCTGACCGCATAACAACATACGTTGTTCCCTTTGTCATCGGTATGGTACTTGCCCGAGATTCGATCGTTGGTATCTCAATACCTAGTTCAATCTCGTTACCGGCAAGTCTCTTTACTCGTTCCGTAATACATCATCCCACAACTAACTCATTAGTTGCAATGCTTGCAAGGCTTAAGTGACGTGCATTACCGAGAGGGCCCAGAGATACCTCTCTGACAATCGGAGTGACAAATCCTAATCTCGAAATACGCCAACCCAACATGTACCTTCGGAGACACCTGTAGAGCACCTTTATAATCACCCAGTTACGTTGTGACGTTTGGTAGCACACAAAGTGTTCCTCCAGTAAACGGGAGTTGCATAATCTCATAGTCATAGGAACATGTATAAGTCATGAATAAAGCAATATCAACATACTAAACGATCAAGTGCTATGCTAACAGAATGTGTCAAGTCAATCACATCATTCTCTAATGATGTGACCCCGTTAATCAAATGACAACTCATGTCTATGGCTAGGGAAGTTAACCATCTTTGATTCAACGAGCTAGTCAAGTAGAGGCATACTAGTGACACTCTGTTTGTCTATGTATTCACACATGTCTTATGTTTCCGGTTAATACAATTCTAGCATGAATAATAAACATTTATTAGGAAATAAGGAAATAAATAATAACTTTATTATTGCCTCTAGGGCATATTTCCTTCAATAACGTATATCTCGTCATGTCTTGACCATATCACATCACAACATGCCCTGCAAAAACAAGTTAGATGTCCTCTACTTTGTTGTTGCAAGTTTTACATGGCTGATGTGGGCTTCTAGTAAGAACTGTTTTTACCTACGCATCAAAACCACAACGGTGATTTATCAAGTTTGCTGTTTTAACCTTCAACAAGGATCGGCCACTGTCAAATTTGATTCAACTGAAGTTGGAGAAACCGACACCCGCCAGCCACCTTTATGCAAAACTAGTTGCATGTCTGTCAGTGGAACCGGTCTCATGAACGTGGTCATGTAAGGTTGGTGCAGGCCGCTTCATCCAACAATAACGCCGAATCAAAATAATACATTGGTCGTAAGCAGTATGATGATCACCGCCCACAACACTTTGTGTTCTACTCGTGCATATCATCTACGCATAAACCTAGCTCAGATACCACTGTTGGGGAACGTAGCATGCAATTTCAAAAAAAAATCATATGCTAACGCAAGATCTATCTAAGAGATGCATAGCAACGAGAGAGGGAGAGTGTGTCCACGTACCCTCATAGACCAAAAGCAGAAGCATTTGATAATGTGGTTGATGTAGTCGAACTTCTTCTCGTTCCAATCGATCAAGCACCGAACATACGACACCTTTGAGTTCTGCACACGTTCAGCTCGATGACGTCCCTCGAACTCTTGATCCAACAAAGTGTCGAGGGAGAGTTCCATCAGCACGATGACGTGGTGATGGTGATGGTGAAGTGATCCGCGTAGGGCTTCGCCTAAGCACAACGTGAATATGACCGGAGGCGTAAACTGTGGAGGGGGCGTCGCACACGGCTAGGAATCAATGTTGTGTGTTCTAGCGGTGCCCTCCCCACATATATATAGGTGGGAGAGGGAGAGGGGTACAAAGGGGCGCCCCAAGTAGGAGTAATCCTACTTGGGCGCCTCCCACAGGTTGGCCTCCCCCCTTCCATAAGTGTCGGAGGGGGAAGGAAAGAGAGGGGGAGGGAAAGGAAAGGGGAGGCAGAATCCTCCCCTTTCCTTCTCCCTTCCCTTCCTTTCCTTCTCCTCCTATTCAGTCTATAGGGGGCGCACCAGCCCCTTAGGGGCTGGTCTGTCCCTCTCTTGGCCCATTAGGCCAATATAGTTTGTCGGGGGTTGCCCGGAACCCCTTCCGGTGACCCGATACATACCCGGTACCCCTAGAACACTTCCAGTGTCCGAATACTATCATCCTATATATGAATCTTTACCTCTCGACCATCTCGAGACTCCTCGTCATATCTGCGATCTCATTTGGGACTTCGAACAACATTCGATCACCAAATCACATAACTCATATAATACAAAATCGTCATCGAATGTTAAGCGTGCGGACCCTACGGGTTCGAGAACTATGTAGACATGACTGAGACACCTCTCCGGTCAATAACCAACAATGGAACCTGGATACTCATATTAGTTTCCACACATATTCTATGAAGATCTTTATCGATCGTACCGTAATGACAACATACGTTATTCCCTTTGTCATCAGCATGTTACTTGCCCGAGATTCGATCGTCAGTATCTTCATACCTAGTTCAATCTCGTTACTGGCAAGTCTCTCTCGATCCGTAATGCATTGTCCCGCAAGTAACTCATTAGTCACATTGCTTGCAAGGCTTATTATAATGTGCATCACCGAGGGGGCCCAGAGATACCTCTCCGATACTCGGAGTGACAAATCCTAATCTCGGTCTATGCCAACCCAACAAACACCTTCGGAAATACCTGTAGAGTATCTTTATAATCACCCAGTTACGTTGTGACGTTTGATAGCACAAAAAGTATTCCTCCGGTATCTGGGAGTTGCATAATCTCATAGTCAAAGGAGTATTTATATGACATGAAGAAAACAATAGCAATAAAACTGAACGATCAACATGCTAAGCTAACGGATGGGTCTTGTCCATCACATCATTCTCCTAATGATGTGACCCCGTTCATCAAATGACAACACATGTCTATGGTTAGGAAACTTAACCATCTTTGATTAACGAGCTAGTCTAGTAGAGGCTTACTAGGGACACTGTGTTTTGTCTACGTATCCAGACATGTATCAAGTTTCCGGTTAATACAATTCTAGCATGAATAATAAACATTTGTCATGATATAAGGAAATATAAATAACAACTTTATTATTGCCTCTAGGGCATATTTCCTTCACTGCTTGCATCTACTACTATTACTTCACACATCGACCGCTATCCAGCATGCATCTAGTGTATTAAGTTCTTGGAGAAACGTAGTAATGCAATAAAAACGATGGCATGATGCAGACAAGATCTATTTATGTAGAAATAGACCCCATTTTGTTATCCTTAATAGCAATGATACATACATGTCATTTTCCCTTCTGTCACTGGGATCAAGCACTGTAAGATCGAACCCATCACAAAGCACCTCTTCCCATGGCAAGAAAATCGATCTAGTTGGCCTAACTAAACCAAAGATTCGAAGAAGAAATACGAGGCTATAATTAATCATGCATATAAGAGATCAAAGAACTCAAATAACTTTCATGGATGAAAACATAGATCTGATCATAAACTCAAAGTTCATCGGATCCCAACAAACACACCGCAAAAAGAGTTACATCAAATAGATCTTCAAGAGACCATTATATTGAGAATCAAAAGAGAGAGAGAGGAAGCCATCTAGCTACTAACTATGGACCCGTAGGTCTACAAAGAACTACTCACCCATCATCTGTAGCGCCCAACATGCGATTCTATCCCAATCATGTGATGAACTCATGATTGGGGCACAACCGCATTTCGAGCGCCTAGCAAGGTGGATATCATTACAACATACCATGTACTGAATAGATGAGAATACAATATAAAGGCTTACACTCGCCACAAGCTACACCATGAATACAACAATTCATCAATACATAGCAATCATCATACAGAAGAGCAGGATCCGACTACGGATGAAATCAAACGAAAAAGAAGAACGACATCCACCCTGCCCATCCCAGGATCCACGACCTGGAACCTATTCCCTTGATCGAAGAAGAAGCAGAAGAACTCCAAACAATCAAGCATCGCTCTCATGTCACATCATCGCATAACCTGTACTTGCAACTATTGTTGTAGTAATCTATGAGCCACGAGGACTTAGCAATCCCATTATCATGGGTATCAAGACTAGCAAATCTTAATGGGTATGGAAAGGATAAGTGGTGAGGTTGCCTCAAGCGACTAAGCATTGTATGGTGGCTAACTTACGAGTACTAAAGTAAGATGAGAAACTACGCAAACGGTCGCGAACTAGTAATGATCAAGAAGTGATCCTGAACTACTTACATTCAAACATAACCAAACCGTGTTCTCTTCTCGAACGCACCTGAAAAGAGACAGTCATGGTTACGCACGCGGTTGGTGTGTTTTATTTGGGTTTAGTTCAAGTCCACTACAACCGGATATTAACAAATTCCCATCTGCCACATAACCGCGGGCACGGCTCTCGAAAGTTTAAACCCTGCAGGGGTGTCCCAACTTAGCCCATGACAAGCTCACGATCTGCGGAGACAATCCTCCATCGCGGGACCCTCCGACCAGACTCGGAATCCCGGTGCACAAGACATTTCGACAATGGTAAAACAAGTCCAGCAAGACCTCCCGACGTGCCGACACCCTAATAGTAGCCGCGCATATCTCGTCTCAAGCCACGGTGGGTGAGCTACGCGTATAGGTGCCAAAGAAAAATAACCCAGGTTGCCCCGGGGCGGTCCCGCCACAGTGCTCTAGTTTGGGACCAACACCATCAGCATTGCCCCCTGTATTATGTGGAATTACTCCTCGGGTAGCACTAACTCCCTATGCATAAAATTTAATATAATGTTTAGTTATTACATTGGGCAAATGGTAAAACCAATGTCGGGCCTTGCTGGAAGAGTTTTATACAAAGCGAACTGTCAATAGGGGCCCATAAACCCTCATCGTGTTAGGGACGCAAAATCAAGGAACATAACACCGGTATGATGAAAACTAGGGCAGCAAGAGTGGAACAAAACACCAAGCAAAAGGCTAAGCCTTCCACCCTTTACCAAGTATATATGTGCATTAATTAAATAAGACATACTAGTACAAATGCCCGTGCGTTGCACCGAGCGAAATATTAAACATAACCTGCTCCATACGACATTATGCAATGCTTTTTAATTAAATTTTTACAAATGTTAGAAATAAGGTTATTTCCTTTTGGACCATGAAATTTGGACACACGTTAGCAATATTTTTTATGACCCATTTGAGCTCCCCGAAGAATGAGTAGTTGTGTATTGAATAGTCTTTCAATCAATTTTATTTTTTGTTAATCAGAAAAACATGAATATATATTTATTTTGAGAAGGTGTTTTTTTATTTTCAAGAATACTTTTTAAAATGGAATCAATTTTATGGTGATGAACTTTTTTTGGAATATTATATTTCATTTGTAATTTATTTTGCACTGTTTTCTAGGCTTGGCCCATTGAAAGACTTGACCGACACACACAAGCAGTACATGATTTTCAAAGAATTTTTTTGTTTATATAGGAACTCAAGATGCACTTGTTATAGTAAAAGCGAAAGAGGAAACACATAAAACCAATGACAAACAACTATAAAATAACTATTGATCAAGACAGTACATGACACAGTAGTGCTTGCGATTTCCACAATATTATCATTTTAGAACCCACAAACATCAAATTTTAAAGCACTCCATTAACTCTTATAATTGGCAACCCAAAAAATGTATATCCTTGGAAGCTCCAAAAGAATTTACATGTGGTGAAGAACTTCTTAAGTGATGTCTTAAGTACAGACCAAACTCCAGCTTTGTTTTCTAAAAAACTCCAGCTCTACATGTTCATTGTCTCCCTGCTCACCACCTATTAATTGCTGGCTGCTAGAATTCTCTTTGACAAATCACCTTCCACCGATTGGGCTCCCTACACAAGCATATTGGTAGGAAAACAATATTAGTTATGCATTTAGATGTCAAATATGGAATCCGAAATTTGAGTCATTTGACATTTCAAGATGAATTGATACTATTTGACATACCAATTTTACTTTGGATTTTTCATGATTATAATTTACGAAAGTACACATAATAAATCAAATAAATACCTTGTGGGAGATAATCATATGTCTCATCGACTTTGATCTCTTTATGTGAATCTGGTTCCTTGACATCATGTAATGACAAAACATGAGATAATGTTGAGCTAGATGGGGATGGAGGTGATGTCAATGGATCATGATCTATCTAATTATCTGATTCGGGCACAATCGATTCAAAACACTCAGAAACTGGAGTAGATGTTGACATAGTTGGTGACATAGGTGATGGCTCTAGAAATACCTGATTCGGAATATTTTGTTTTTTTGAAGATCGGTTATCAAAATCCTATGCAATGTTCAGTTCGGTGATGTCATCCATTTTCTGCAATCACAATAAAAATAAAAGGTAAACCTCCAACCGTTAGAAGCACTATTTGTGGAATCAGTTGAAACAGAGGTAGTACATCATAGTCAGTTTACGGTTGGGATATTACTACATAAATTACCGTTTCACCTCATCAGTGACCACCGCCTCTAGTCTAGCAGCATCTCTACAGTACTGATTTAGCATCTCTACAGTACTGGTTTAACACAGATGGCTACCTCCTTGACAACATGGCCCCTGCTTGCTTACTTATGGATTAGATAGACAACCAAATCCTAAGTTCTTTTTTACTTTCACCTTGATGGCAACTGGTTCATTTTCTCTATTTGTATAACCTTGATGTTTTAGTTTATGGGAAGACATATTTTTCTTATATGTGCACACTTCGTTTATGTCCTTTTTGGTTTCCAAGTAACAGAGCACCACCTACACCAGTTTCATGACAAATACGTGTCTAAAGTACTTGCATCCATATGGCTACTTTGGATGCAGAACCAAAAGAGGACTTACCTAGTCTAACCCTGTAAACCACATCACAGTTCAGATACATCAAAGGAACAACTCACAAACTATCACATAACATCTAACAGACTATCAAATATAAAGAATACTATTTTTGTTATGGATCAGAACATATCAAATATATTCTGCACAAATTAAGTAGTCCCTACAACTCGAGTCCTTGACCACTTTTGGTTTCTCAATCTGTGGAGTATAATCAGGACAACAGAAAAAGGAACAAACTAACAGCGTGTATAAGGTGTCAACTCTATTCTTGAGGTCCAATAAGCAGCATGTATAACAAATTATGCAATTTGCATGCGGTCCTAGCAATATCATGTAAATGCAGCATGTCTCGCATCAATATATCAGGACTGAGAGGGGAAACTTACAATCTGCACGCCAGTGTCGTTGAGAAAAATAGAACAATTTGAACACCTGGGCGTTTTGCCCAATCTTCATTTGATCCGTACTCACCTGACAGCTCCTTGTATTCTTCAAAGATTGCCAACCGAACTTTATACAAAAAAGGTAGACATGATAAACCTATTTATCTCTCGCCGAACTACTCTGAATTTTGTGGTACCTGGTGAAGATTAAGAAAATAGTTATGCCCTTCTATATTTGGTGATAAATAAGATATCAAATGTGACTAAATAGTTCTACTTAAGCGTATGTACATGGACTCTTTGGTATAATCCGAACAACAAAAGCTCCATCAGATAGATAATGCTATAAGCGCTAGGAATCATCTAATTAATTTTAGACCACCTAAGGAAAAACTAATGCCATGTTGCAACTGGGACTGTAAAAAGAAAGCTTTTGTTTGTAGAAAAATTATCAATAGCTTATCACATAATAGAAGTCTGGTATGTTTAATTTAAATAGCGAAGGAGCACAGAGTCCGAGATTACCTTTAAACTGATGGTGTACTCTGCAAATTAACATGCACAACAACTATATATATTATATTTTCCATGTCGTGCTCTGCATGTTCTTGGAGGAATGTTTTTCCTGAGCTTTTCTTCTTTTTCTTTCTTTGGGGTCTTGGAATATACAGAACTACATGAAGTAAGTACACTTTAATGTTTCAAAACCCGCAGGCTATAGCTATGCCTCAGTTCTAAAACATTGTAAAAATTTAGCTCCCCGATGGTCCTTGAGCTAGTAGTCGAATTCCTAGTTCATATACTTTGCTTAGGAACCTACAGCTGCATATCCATTAGAAAGTAGGGGCACAACCTTTTCACAGATAAAACTAACCGGTAGGCTGGTGATCAGAACTAACCAAAGCCTTATCAATTAGTATACATGATGTCTAGTACCAACTCTTTCTGAATTTGAGTACCTACGTAAGTAAAAATACACTGAATTTGGTGTTGCCGTGTAGAAAGGATCAAACTGATCAAGTATAATCAACTATTACTACCTGCAGGCTCTAGCATGCGTTATCCTTCTTCGCACGCTTGCAACTACTACCCGGTCATAGCGTAGTTGATGACATAGACATTGATGAAGCATATGGCATAGATATTGATGCGATTAAATATATAAATTAAAAGGAAGGAAGCTAGTAATATATAGTAAACTCGAGAGGAATCTATTGCATAATTGCAATGTTAGAGAGCCCCATCACAGAATTTGAAGTGAGGCTTTCATCTCTGGACCTTTTACCCTTATTCCCAAGCAGAGACCAAAACACATCTCAAGTATATACCAAAATTACAATGGGCATCCCTTCAAGGTCATGATTATTATGCTGATAAAGAACTGCAGATTTTTATATTGCGCATAATATAGCAAGGCTCACAAGCTACATTGCCACATACGTGAAGCTGAAGTAGTGAACATACAGTTTGGTACATATAATTCATAGAACGAACAATACACCACTGCGTAAGAATACTTACATGGAGTTAAATATATCAATTCGGCACATATAGTATTTAGTTGCTCTTGTCTAATCATCTATTACCATTAATGAACCTTGTGTCTGCATGTACAAAAAATCTTGGCTAAAAATGACCTTACGGAAGTTAGCCATAGCTAACGACACAGGAAGTGCTAGTGAATACTTCTTGATACTGATGATTAGCTAGAAAATTGATCAGTAAACCTACATTACTTAGGCCCATAGCAAGCCATTGTACAATGACACTCTAAATCTGAAAGAGACAATTTGTCAAACATCTTACCTGCAACAGCCAACGACAATCCATCAATCAAAAATTATTGCTGAGCACCACAGCAAGCCGTTGTACAACGACACTCTAAATCTGAAAGAAACAATTTGTCAAACATCTTACCTGCAATAGCCAACGACAATCCATCAATCAAAAATTATTGCTGAGTGAAAGTGCAACTATCCTCGGGTGGTTTTGGTAATTCCTAACAACATATAGCTCATTGAGCTAACATTATTCCAAGATTAATATTTCAGGAAAAGCTCAATGAACGGCATGGCATGGATGAGGAAAGTGGATCCCTCAAAATTCTAAGGACAAAAAGTTTGGCTCAAGCTTCAAGATCAAGACTCTACATTTTATATTTTAGTGATCCAAGATCACATTGAGTCTATAGGAAAAGCCAATATTATCAAGGAGGGATGAGGTGTTGCTTAATGGCTTGTTTGCTCAAAGTGCTTAGTGATATGCTCCAAAACCCTCAACTACCTTCCCACATCCACATATGACCTAAACCAAAAGTCAAACTCGGCCCCACCAATTCTATCTATCCGGTGCCACCGAGTTTCAAATGTCATAGCCACTGCCACAAACCCTAGGCAAATCGGTTTCACCGATAGGGATCTCGGTCTCACCAAGATGGGATTGTAATCTCTCTATTTCCCTTCGTAATGTTTCGGCCTTACCGAGATGAGCGATCGGTCCCACCAAGATTGCAATGTAAACTCTCTGTTTCCCTTTTGTAACATTTTGGTCTCACCGAGATGAGCGAATCGGTCCCACCAAGTTTACCTGACCAACTCTCTGGTTAGCTTATTACCAAAATCGGTCCCACCGAGTTTGTGTAATCGGTCACACCGAGATTACATTATGCCCTAACCCTAACCATATCGGTCCTACCGAGTTGCATCTCAGTCCCACCGAAAATCCTAACGGTCACTAGGTTTGCTGAATCGGTCCGATCGAGTTAAACCATTCGGTCCCACCGAGTTTGGCAAATTGTGTGTAACGGTTAGATTTTGTGTGGAGGCTATATATACCCCTCCACCCACTCTTCATTCGTAGCGAGAGCCATCAGAACATACCTACACTTCCAATACACATTTTCTGAGAGAGAACCACCTACACTTGTGTTGAGGTCAAGATATTCCATTGCAACCATATGAATCTTGATCTCTAGCCTTCCCCAAGTTGCTTTCCACTCCAATCTTCTTTCCACCAAATCCAAATCCTGTGATAGAGAGAGTTGAGTGTTGGGGAGACTATCATTTGAAGCACAAGAGCAAGGAGTTCATCATCAACACACCATTTGTTACTTCTTGGAGAGTGGTGTCTCCTAGATTGGCTAGGTGTCACTTGGGAGCCTCCGACAAGATTGTGGAGTTGAACCAAGGAGTTTGTAAGGGCACGGAGATCGCCTACTTCGTGAAGATCTACCGCTAGTGAGGCAAGTCCTTCGTGGGCGACGACCATGATGGAATAGACAAGGTTGCTTCTTCGTGGACCCTTCGTGGGTGGAGCCCTCCGTGGACTCGCGCAACCGTTACCCTCCGTGGGTTGAAGTCTCCGTCAACGTGGATGTACGATAGCACCACCTATCGGAACCACGACAAAAACATCCGTGTCTCCAATTGCGTTTGAATCCTCCAAACCCTTCCCTTTACATTCTTGCAAGTTGCATGCTTTACTTTCCACTTCTCATATACTCTTTTGCATGCTTTCTTGAATTGTGTGAAGATTGCTTGACTTGTGCTAAGATAGCTAAAATCTGCCAAGAACTAAAATTGGGAAAAGGCTAGATTTTTATTTGGTCAAGTAGTCTAATCACCCTCCCTCTAGACATACTTTCGATCCTACAAGTGGTATCAGAGCTTTGGTCTCCGTTTGCTTTGATTTCCATAGCTTTTGGTGGTCATAGCCTTGGTTTCACAACCTAAGAGAGTATGGCGTCTAGAGAGGAAAATTATCACCGTAGAGGTCCTTACTTTGATGGTACTAATTTTGCTAGTTGGAAGCATAAGATGAAAATGCATATTCTTGGACATAACCCCGCCGTTTGGGCTATTGTGTGTGTTGGCTTGCAAGGTGAATTCTTTAATGGGAGAGAACTAAATCGTGAAGCTACCGCGGATGAGTTGAAGATGCTACAATACAATGCTCAAGCTTGTGATATCCTCTTCAACGGATTGTGCCCCGAAGAATTCAACAAAATCAGCCGTCTTGAGAATGCAAAGGAAATTTGGGATACTTTGATTGACATGCATGAAGGTACCGACTCCGTCAAGGAATCCAAGTTGGATGTGCTTCAAAGTCAACTTGACAAGTTCAAAATGAAGGATGGTGAAGGTATCGCTGAAATGTACTCTAGGCTTGCTCTTATCACAAATGAGATTGCCGGCTTAGGGAGTGAAGAGATGACCGATAGATTCATCATCAAGAAGATCCTAAGAGCCTTGGATGGAAAATATGACACCGTGTGCACATTGATCCAAATGATCCAAATAAGTCAAGGTCCTACAATGACAAAAGATCTTCTAGTCGAGAGAGAAACTACTACAATTGTGGAAGGCCCGGACACTATTCCAATGAGTGTACGGCCCCCTACAAGAGAAGAGAAGATTCTCCCAAGATAAGACGTAGAAGAGAAGAATCACCATCTAGAGAAAGAAGGAGTAGAGATGATCGTTATGAACGAAGACCCTCACGGAGAAGCAAGGATTCGGAAAGAAAGTACAAGTCATCAAGGAGCTACACAAAACGAAGACATCAAGCTCATGTTGGTGAATGGGTATCCGGCTCCGACTCCAACAACCACTCCGAGAGAAGCTATCACTCCGACTTCGAATATACTCAAGATGAAGGTGTTGCCGGTCTAGCACTTGTGACAACCAACTCCTACGACATATTTGACTCACCAAATGAAGGAGTTGGAACATGCTTCATGGCTAAAGGCCCAAAGGTATCACACCCCGAGTATGTTGATTTCAATAGTGATGAAGATGACTTGTTAGGTGATGATGATTTACTTGTTGACAACTCTAGTGATGAATACTATGATGAAACGTCAATTAACCATGCTAATCAAGATAAAATGAATGACAATGATAAGGAAAAGATTGAGTCTCTAACTAAAGAACTAAACACTCTTAAGTTAGCTCATGAAACTATCTTAGGAGATCATCGAGAACTTTTAAGGACTCATGAGAAATTGCGCTTTGAAAAGCTCAACCTTGAGCAAGAGCATGAGTTCTTAAAAGCAATCAATGATGATCTTCGCAAGAAAAGTTCTTCTTACATTGCCAAGCGTCTACTCTTATCCACTTACATGCCTCAAGTCAAGTCTAGTAACAAGAACAAGAAAGATTCTTCCTCTAGTAGTAGCAACAATCATGCTAAATCCAATATTCTTGCTTCTAGTAGTTCTCTTGATTCCACTAATGATTCTCTTAGCCAAGTTACACTTGAGCAAGAAAATATCTTATTGAAGGGAATTATAGAGAAAGGTGTTTACAAGAGCCTTGCCGGAAGTAAGCAATTCGAGGAAATTGTACGCAAGCAAGGAAGGCACCGGAAGAATCAAGGTGTTGGCTTTGAACGAAAGTTCAATGCCAATGGAGTTGAGTGGGAAGAAGATCAATACCCCAAGACGAAGTTTGTTCCTCAACAAGAGAAGTATGATCCTACTTCTCTCAAAGGGACACAAGCTCAAGATGATCTTCCACCACAAGACCACAAGCAAAAAGGAAAGGACAAGCTTCAAGAGGAAATTGATGCATTTGAAGAAGCTCCTAAGGCCTTGGTCAAGTGGGTTCCCAAGACTACTTCAAGTTCCACTTCATCAAGTACAACTACAACACCGAGGATTCCCATCAAGATGGTGTGGATCCCGAAGAAGAGGAACTAGAGAGTTCTTGAGGGTGACTCCGCCAACATACTTCACTCTTATCATCTTGGCAAGAACAAGTGCAATCAACTTCCACATCTTGCACTAGTTCAAGGAGTCACAAACCCTCTTGTTGGTAAGACAAGGGACAAGGTAACCTAAAAGCTTTCATAGACATCATCTTGTGTGTGCATCACTCTATGTCTATGGATATCCTTGTTTGTTCCTTGTGGGACTAACCCGTGTAGGTACTGAAAGTGCAACTCACTCCAATGGATAGCTCCAAATGATCTACATCAACATTGAGCATCCACATCTTCAACATCTACATGAAGTCATCATCGACAAAACCCAAGGTTAGTTCATCCCTCTTAGGGGGGATCTCACATCTAGGGGGAGCTTTACTCTAAGAATTGAGCTAAAGCAACTCTAATGGTGTGAACACAACAATGATTTATGAAAAAGTGGTAACCCCACTTGTTCTTAAACGATGAGTATGACCTATGATCAAATGTTCTCATTTGACTCCTAAGTCAATATACTCATATATAGATGACCTAGTCGTCGCAAATTGTTTGATAGATGCTAGAATTGGTTGTGCATGCTTTGCCACATATTTCAATTGCCATTTTATTGTGTGAGCATGTTGATTGCATATTTTACTCATTCGAGGACATCCACTTGTTGTTTTGATTGATTGGTTTTCTTTTCTTTTGCCAAGTGGATGGACAAGAATGCCTAAGAACCCTCTCTAGCTATCTCTGCTTTTCTCGTCTCAAACTCTATTCATGCTACATCACAAAATTTGATCAAGTCAGATTCGAACCACTCTGTGTGAGGAGCACTCGGAGTCCCCGATTCTTCATAGACTTAAACTTCCAAAACTTCTTTGTGCGTTTCAGTCTGACCGATTCCTCCATTTCGGTCATACCGAGATCACTAAGTCGATCTAGGTTTTCAATCTCGGTGCAACTGATTTGAACTTTTCGGTCACACCGAGTTGATGTAACTGCCAACAGTTATGCATCTCGGTGCCACCGAGTTGTTCCACTCGGTCACACCGACAGGGTTGGGCTATATATACTCACGGGCAAAATTTTGGAAATTTCTCCGAAACCCCTTCGCCCGCGCATAGCTCGCTCTGCCTCCTGGGTCTCCGGATCGTCCTCCTCGTCGCCAGCCGCCTCCTGTCGCTGGTCTCCGCCGCCGTCAACGGAATTCTTCCCCGCCGTTGCCTCCGTAGCGAGTTCATCGCCGAACTAGGGTATGGACTCAATCACAGTGCTATCCCCGTCCGATTCCTAGCACATTGTGTTCATTATGATTCTTACCACGATTGAAACGCTTCTATCCAGTCAAAACACTCCGTAGATTAGAGTTGAATTGAAAATTTAGGGTTAGGTTTCCGCCAAAACCATCTCGGACCCACTGGGTTGCAGAACTCGGTTCCACCAATTCGGCCAAGGCCATTGCACATGTGGTTCTCGGTCTGACCGAGAATTACAAATCGGTGTGACCGAGTTCAGGACTTTGTGAAACCCTAGCAGTCTCGGTGCCACCGAACTGTGACTCGGTATGACCGAGTTCACTAGTTTAGGTTCCAACAGCTGCTTCGGTATCACCGAGTTTGCAAATCGGTTGATCCGAAATGCTTTCTGTGGAAAACTAAAACTAAGTTTTTGACTCATTATTTTGCAAAAACCTCTGCATTTTGTGATGCTCATCCACTCTATCTCATCTATATCTATTCACAGGTCTGCTGTCAGTGTTTGCAACATGTCTGACCAGAGTGACAGCCAGAACAGGTCAGAGGAGCAGGTTCACCTGAGTGAGGGCACTAGTCCGTCTAGCAGTTCAGATGATGGTAGCAAGAGCACCCCAAGCAATTTGCCAAAGGCTGCCACTAGAGCAAGCAAGAAGAAAACTTCAGAGTCTGAGGATGAAGACTATGTGGCCACTGAGGATGAGGCCACATCAAAGAAGAAAGTGGTTAAGAAGGAGTACAGCTCAGCTGCAGTTAAGCCAGGAATGAAGATCAAAAGGCCAGCAGGAAGACAACCAATGTCTAAGGCCAGAGCATCCTCTCAAGCATCTTTGGAATCTCAACCCAAAGAGCCTGCTGCAGAAGGAAAGAAAAGGAAGGAAAGGGTCAAGAAGACCATGGCCAGAGTGATTGGAAAGGCTTCCATGATGGAAGAATAAGAGGAAGAAGAGGTTGTTGCACCAGCACCCAAGGCACAGAAGCTTATGGGTGATGCTATCAGGACAGGGGCTGCATCATCAAAGCCCAAAGAAGCACCCAAAGCTGCCTCCAAGCCCAAGACTGCACCAAAGAGAAATACCAGAAACATACCAGCTGCTGAGAAGAACAAGGCCCCAGTGCATGAGACTGTTGCTGAAGAAGAAGATGAAGAGCATGTTCTGAGAAAATTGAAGCCAAAAATTCCAGATCACAATGATGCTCATCCTGTGGCTGAGAACATGAAGATCAGGAGAGATTCAGGACTGAGGAAATGGAGAGAGACAGATCCATATTCTACCAGGAGAAGGACTGCTGTTGATTATAGGTTCCACACAAAGAAACAGCAGGATTTCTATGAGACAGTGCTGCTGGACAAGAAGCCTATAGTGTGTGAAATGAGGTGGGTCGACTGGAAGTATATCAAGGAAAATGAGGAACACTATCCTGGTGTGTTTGACAGCTTCAGTGCTTGTGGAGTTGCATACTTTTTTGGGCAGAAGCTCACAAAGTGGAATGAGGAGCTCATAATGCAATTCTACTCCACAGCACACTTCTATCCAGATGGCAGGATAGTATGGATGTCTGAAGGTATAAGGTACCACTCAACTATTGAGGAATGGGCAAATCTGATCAATGCTCCTAAGGAAAAAGAAGATGACTTGGATGTCTATGCCAAGAAGAAGATGGATCACAACTCTATGGCAAACATGTACAAGGAGATTCCTGAAGAAGATCTTGAGACTCACTAGTTTGGGTCAGTAAAACACTTGCTGTCAGGGTTGCCTACAATCAATTAGATCCTTAGGCACACTCTCTTGCCCAAGTCTGGTGATCACAGAATGATCAGAGGCCATGCAATTAACTTGATACATATATTTGATGTGCCATAGAAGTTCAAGGTCATGAGCCTTATAGTTGAGACTATCAAGAGGACTGCAGCTGACCAGAAAAGAAGTTGTGGATATGCCCCATAGATCCAGGAGTTGATAAACTCAAAGATGGGCACAGGCACATACTTGTTGGATAAGGAACACTTGCCTATCTATCCTGACTTCGAGGACAACCAAGTTGTGATGAATGAAGATGAACCCTCCTCAGTGCAAGCACAAGCAAAGAAGGAGAAGGCAAAGAAAGAGAAGGCCGCCAAGATGCCAACTCAAGAGGAGGCATCTGAGTACTTTTTGAAAAGCAAGTAGGACCAGCTTGGTTACTTGATAGCATCATCACTGAGGATTGAGAAGGGGTTGGCCACCCTAACTCGAAACCAGGAGAGCCTGGAAAGAATCGTGGAACAAAATTTTTATGATTTAGATGTCAAAGTAACTGAGATTCAGTCTGTTGTGGAGCAGCTACAGGATGACATGCAGGAGAGGAAAGGCAAGACAACCACTGATGCATTTTCCAGAGTGCCTCGAGCTCAGAGATCTGTTGCAGTGCCTATACCAGACACTAGAGCTACTTCATCTGCACCAGCTACAGCTTTAGTGCCACCAGCTCCAGCACCTACCCCATCAGCTCCGTCTACTTCGACTGAAGCCTTCGTCCTTGGAGTTCTCCGGACACCACCACCTGAAGACCAAGCCTGAGAGACGTTTTAGTGTTATGCATCTTCTATGAACTTTTTGGTAACTTGTTGCCAAAGGGGGAGAAAAATGTATAGATCATAGGCTTCAAGAGAGAGAGAGTTGCTTTTTATTCTCTCTTGCTTTGGTGGTTGAACTTTGTTTGTCTTTTGATTGCTTGAGATACTATGCCATTATCTGTGAGACATTGATGATCATGTGGTTGATCATAAGCTACACTTATGCTTGTTAGATGACATTATCTTACTTATCCTTATATGATCATTCACTTTGCTTGGTGATGAGTGCATGTATTTAATTCTTATCATTTTGAGCGCTCCACCAAGATGTATGTGACATGGAAGAGTAACCCATGATCCTAACTCATTGTGCATTTGCAGTCCAAAGCAAATCTTAAGATATGCACAAATTTAGGGGGAGCTCTTGCTTTTCACATACTTCTCAAAGTGACGATATCTTTCACTCTTATTATCATTTGTCAAAGCTTTGATCTATATGTTGTCATCAATTACCAAAAAGGGGGAGATTGAAAGTGCAACTATCCCCGGGTGGTTTTGGTAATTCCTAACAACATATAGCTCATTGAGCTAACATTATTCCAATATTAATATTTCAGGAAAAGCTCAATGAATGGCATGGCATGGATGAGGAAAGTGGATCCCTCAAAATTCTAAGGACAAAAAGTTTGGCTCAAGCTTCAAGATCAAGACTCTACATTTTATATTTTAGTGATCCAAGATCACATTGAGTCTATAGGAAAAGCCAATACTATCAAGGAGGGATGAGGTGTTGCTTAATGGCTTGCTTGCTCAAAGTGCTTAGTGATATGCTCCAAAACCCTCAACTACCTTCCCACATCCACATATGACCTAAACCAAAAGTCAAACTCGGCCCCACCGAATCTATCTATCCGGCGCCACCGAGTTTCAAATGTCATAGCCACTGCCACAAACCCTAGGCAAATCGGTTTCACCGATAGGGATCTCGGTCTCACCGAGATGGGATTGTAATCTCTCTGTTTCCCTTCGTAATGTTTCGGTCTTACCGAGATGAGCGATCGGTCCCACCAAGATTGCAATGTAAACTCTCTGTTTCCCTTTTGTAACATTTCGGTCTCACCGAGATGAGCGAATCGGTCCCACCAAGTTTACCTGACCAACTCTCTGGTTAGCTTATTACCAAAATTGGTCCCACCGAGTTTGTGTAATCGGTCACACCGAGATTACAGTATGCCCTAACCCTAACCATATCGGTCCTACCGAGTTGCATCTCAGTCCCACCGAAAATCCTAACGGTCACTAGGTTTGCTGAATCGGTCCGATCGAGTTAAACCATTCGGTCCCACCGAGTTTGGCAAATTGTGTGTAACGGTTAGATTCTGTGTGGAGGCTATATATACCCCTCCACCCACTCTTCATTCGTAGCGAGAGCCATCAGAACATACCTACACTTCCAATACACATTTTCTGAGAGAGAACCACCTACACTTGTGTTGAGGTCAAGATATTCCATTGCAACCATATGAATCTTGATCTCTAGCCTTCCCCAAGTTGCTTTCCACTCCAATCTTCTTTCCACCAAATCCAAATCCTGTGAGAGAGAGTTGAGTGTTGGGGGGACTATCATTTGAAGCACAAGAGCAAGGAGTTCATCATCAACACACCATTTGTTACTTCTTGGAGAGTGGTGTCTCCTAGATTGGCTAGGTGTCACTTGGGAGCCTCCGACAAGATTGTGGAGTTGAACCAAGGAGTTTGTAAGGGCAAGGAGATCGCCTACTTCGTGAAGATCTACCGCTAGTGAGGCAAGTCCTTCGTGGGCGACGGCCGTAATGGAATAGACAAGGTTGCTTATTCGTGGACCCTTCATGGGTGGAGCCCTCCGTGGACTCGTGCAACCGTTACCCTCCATGGGTTGAAGTCTCCATCAACATGGATGTATGATAGCACCACCTATCGGAACCACGACAAAAACATTTGTGTCTCCAATTGCGTTTGAATCCTCCAAACCCTTCCCTTTACATTCTTGCAAGTTGCATGCTTTACTTTCCACTGCTCATATACTCTTTTGCATCTTGCTTGAATTGTGTGAAGATTGCTTGACTTGTGCTAAGATAGCTAAAATCTGCCAAGAACTAAAATTGGGAAAAGGCTAGATTTTTATTTGGTCAAGTAGTCTAATCACCCCCTCTAGACATACTTTCGATCCTACACTGAGCACCACAACAAGCTGTTGTACAACGACACTCTAAATCTGAAAGAAACAATTTGTCAAACATCTTACCTGCAACAGCCAACGGCAATCCATCAATCCAAAAGTTATTGCTGAGCACCACAGCGTTCGGCAAGGTAATGTGGATGGGACTTGTCGGCTGGATACCACAGCCTTCATCCATTCCGTCGGTTGGGGAACAACTCCTCATCGGTGCGTGCTCGTCGTCGGCGACCAAGGGAACCAGAAGGAGGCCGATGACAGGTGAAGCACAGCGGCCGTGCGTCGCGCGAGATGCAGCCGGTCCCGCCGATCGAGAAAAGGGGGAGGGTGGTGCCACGACGGATGGGGCGGCGGCGTGCGTGGGTGGGGCTGGATCGTGCTCGCTGTCTTGCTCTGGGAGAAGATCTTGCCCGAGGAGGGGTCCACCTGGAGGGCGACGCGCCATGGCTGCAGGGGTAGGCGCACCGGCGGGGGTAGGAGGCGGCGGCGTGGGGCAATGGCCGGTGGCGCGGTGGCGGCCAGGCGGGGTAGGAGATGACGGTGGGCTGGAGGTTGAGATGGGATTGGGAGGGTGCGCGGATTGAATTCTTACAGATATAGGGAGGTTTCTACAAAAGCAAAAAGTTTTTTCAGATTCACTAAAATAGGGACGTCGGGTTTAATTTCTAAAAACTATAGGGACCTTTATGTAAAAGACGTCGCGACGGTGAACCCGGAGACTCAATCTGTGCTAAATTATTAAGGGAGAGATTGTGATATCCCAAGATATCCATGTCCCAACATGGAACAAACTGCAACTGCACCTGCCACTAGCAACGCTATAAGAGGGGCTGAGCAAAGCGGTAACATAGCCAAACAACGGTTTGCTAGGATGGTGGAAAAGGTTAGAGGCTATCATGACAATTCGGGAGGCTTGATAAACAAGTTGTAGGTAGCGCGACATAGCAATAGCATCGAAACAACTAGCATAGGAAAGATAGTAGTGCGATCCAGGATAACGGTCATCTTGCCTGAAATCCTGCTAGGAAGAAGACCGAATCTATGAAGTAGACGAACCAACGTAGTCGAACGGATCCTCACAATCGCAACATGACCAGAACTATCAAGAAGAAGCACAACCAAAAAGAAGCAAACAACATGGTAAACAACCATCACATAAACATGGCATGATGCATGTCCATTTTAAAGAGGCGTGGCATGGCAAAGTGCAACAAACAATACTACAAATTAAGTGGACCTCAATATGCACCGAGTTTCATATTGACGAAACACCACATTCATTTATTTAGTTCTCTCCCGTTTATGTACCCAACAATATTAAATGTTGTTAAACATGGCAAGAGGTGAAGCATAATTAAGCTAACTATTTAGGCAAGTTTAAATGAGGCCGGAAACATCAAACAACAATTCCGGTAAATCCTCATGTGCATATAGCAATTTAATGCAAACAACAATTTTAAAAAAATTAAATGTTATTATCATGATGCGGATGACATATGCAAGTTATATGCAATTTTTTATGAAGATGTTGGCATGTTATAAGATATGGAGCATTTTGTCACCATGGCGGAACGAAAGGGGTGCCACAGCAAGGACAACGGAAATGGTGCCACAACAACATTCCGGTGATTCGACAACTCATTGAGATACCGGTGTAAAAGAGTAAGTGTGCGGAACATGCTAGAGATGGTGGGGTGATCCCGGTCACCGGGTTCCCATGGGTCGACGGCATGGAAAACGAGGTGGGACGTGCAAGTAACAATTCATGCACGGCAAACATTGGATACATGCAACCATCTCATACACACATACATTCGTTCACGGCGGTCGTCTCGGCGGTTATACCTTCGAAGCGTGCATTTGGGACGGTTCGGGTTCGATGGGATGTAGTTGTTCACGGGTCATCGTGGGATGTAGTGGTACATGTCTCAGAGGGGAACTTTACGAATCCGAATAACTTGGGGTCGACCGTAGTTGTACACTTGGTTTTGTCGGATCCATGGCGACGGTAGAGGTACACATGTTCTCGGGGTGCTTGTTGGTCCGGTCTTGGTGTAGATGTACATGGCAAACGTAGTGGTACTAAACGTCGGTCGGACTTGTCGAATTCGAACTCTTCGAGGGCCGTCGTGGAACTTGGGGTCTTCGGACTTGCCGGTCTCATTCTTGCGACGGTAGTCATACACAGGTTGTAGAGGAACTTGACGGACCCGAGGTCTCCGGGCGTAGTGGTACTTGTCGAGTCCCGAACGGTTTTTATGATCTGGCAAGACGACATGGTTCGGGGCAGTCTCGATCTTGATGGTCTCGGCGAATCCTCGGAGTGGTCGTTGGACTTGGCAGTTTGAAGGCGTCGGTGGTTCCAGGGTACTTGACAAATGCACGTAGTCGCACTCGAGTCATCGTACACTTGACGGGTCCGGAAGAGGAACTTGGTGCCCACGGGTGTTGCAGTTGCAGTCTTCACGTCAATGAGAATATGCAGCGAAGGATGGAACTCGGGCAGGGAGGTGGAGCACAGCAGGCGGCCGGAGATGGCAGATCGGCAGCAGGCAGAGAGGGCTGATACATCCATTTTGCATCATACTTTTATATCGATATTTATTGCATTATGGGCTGTTATTACACATTATGTCACAATATTTATGCATTTTCTCTCTTATTTTACAAGGTTTACATGAAGAGGGAGAATGCCAGCAGCTGGAATTCTGGGTTGGAAAAGGAGCAATATTAGAGACCTATTCTGCACAACTCCAAAAGTCCTGAAACTTCACGAAAGTCAGTTTTGGAATATATAAAAAATATTGGGCGAAAGAAGCACCACAGGGGGGCCACCAACTGTCCACGAGGGTGGAGGGCGCGCCCTACCCCCGGGCGCGCCCCCTGCCTCGTGGGCCACCTTGGTAGTCCCCCGATGCCCATATTCTGGTATAAGGTGTCTTTTGTCATGGAAAAAAAACAAGAAGGAAGCTTTCGGGATGAAGCGCCGCCGTCTCGAGGCGGAACCTTGGCGGAACCAATCTTGGGCTCCGGCGGAGCTGTTCTGCCGGGGAAACATCCCTCTGGGAGGGGGAAATCGTCACCATCATCATCACCATCGACCCTCTCATCGGGAGGGGGTCAATCTCCATCAACATCTTCACCAGCACCATCTCCTCTCAAACCCTAGTTCATATCTTGTATCTGATCTTTGCCTCAAAACCTCAAATTTGTACCTGTGGGTTGCTAGTAGTGTTGATTACTCCTTGTAGTTGATGCTAGTTGGTTTATTCGGCAGAAGATTACATGTTCAGATCCTTTATGCATATTAATACCCCTCTGATTATGAACATGAATATGATTTGTGAGTAGTCACGTTTGTTCACAAGGACATGGGAGAAGCCTTGTTATAAGTAGTCATGTGAATTTGGTATTCATTCGATATTTTGAAGAGATGTATGTTGTCTTTCCTCTAGTGGTGTTATGTGAACATCGACTACGTGACACTTCACCATTGTTTGGGCCTAGGGGAAGGCATTGGGAAGTAATAAGTAGATGATGGGTTGCTAGAGTGACAGAAGCTTAAACCCTAGTTTATGCGTTGCTTCGTAAGGGGCTGATTTGGATCCGTATGTTTCATGATATGGTTAGGTTTACCTTAATTCTTCTTTCGTAGTTGCGGATTCTTGCGAGGGGGGTTAATCATAAGTGGGACGCTTGTCAAAGGAAGGGCAGTACCCAAGCACCGGTCCACCTACATATCAAATTATCAAAGTAACGAACGCGAATCATATGAGCGTGATGAAAACTAGCTTGACGATAATTCCCATGTGTCCTCGGGAGCGCTTTCCTTTATATAAGAGTTTGTCCAGGCTTGTCCTTTGCTACAAAAAGGATTGGGCCACCTTGCTACACATTGTTTACTTTCATTACTTGTTACTCGTTACGAATTACCTTATCACAAAACTATCTATTACCGACAATTTCAGTGTTTGCAGAGAATACCTTATTGAAAACCGCTTGTCATTTCCTTCTGCTCCTCGTTGGGTTCGACACTCTTACTTACCGAAAAGACTACGATAGATCCCCTATACTTGTGGGTCATCAAGGGACGACAGGAGGAGGCAGGCGAGGTGGTTGTCCGTGGCAGCGGAAGGGAAGTAGTAGGTTGGACCGTGCAGCGGCGGGCGAGGGACTCCGGGATGGTGTGGAGGTCGAGGATGATGAGCTCGAGGCGGCACTGGAGCATGGCGACGCGGCGGCCGAATGAAGCAGGGAGGCGCACGAGGAGACTCAGACGCATCAGGGCAGCGGTGTTGGCGATGGGGAGGTCTCGCAGCGCGGGTGAGGGCGCCATGGGAGGTGGCTGGAGGTGCGAATGGAGCAGAGGAAAGGGAGGTCGGGCAATGCAGCGGATCGAGGCGGCAATGCGAGCGGGGACTGCGGTGGTTGGGGACGGGGCAATGGCACCGCTCTTATGTGTGTGCACATGTGGCGGTGGGTAGGAACAAGAGGGAGAGATGGGGATCGAGAGGATGGGATCGGGGGAGGGTTAGGTTAAGGAGAGGCTGACTGGGCCTAGGAGAGGTGGGCTGTGAAGCAGATGGGCCAACGCGGGAGTTGGGAGGCCCATCTGGGCTTTCTTCTCTCCCTCTTATTCTTATTTTCTAAAAAAATAAAATAACAAAGAAGAAAAGGATAAGGAAGGAGGTGTTAGGGGAAGAAGTTGGACACACAAATAATTTTCCCGGACTCACAAAAAAGCGCTTGGTCCGAGAAAATAGAAGTTGGCATGATGCAAGATTTAAATTCAAACTCATTTGAATATAATTAGAATGGGTTTGAATTGGGACTAGGCTTAGGAGTGGCCAAAATGTTGAGATTTTTGGTGGAGCTCCGGAAAGTGATGAAAGAATTTATGGGCAAAGTTGGAGACCAAGAATTGAGATAACAAAGGCATGGAATATTTTGCAAGTGTGTTATGGTTAATTCCAAAACAATGGAATATCTATGTAGCTCCCTAAATATCGTGAGGATATGTTAGAAAGAGAAATCACCATGTGAATACCCTCGATTTAAATGGATCGAAGATCCACACGATTTCACTACAGGAATCAGGTTCTTTGCCGTCTGCCACGGCGGACGGCAAAGGCATGAACCGCGGACAGCAAAGCCCTTTGCCGTCAGCCGCGGACGGCAAAAGGCTCCGGCAAAGTAGGCTTCGGTAAACAGCTACTTTGCCATCTGCTACTGATGGCAAAGTCTTTGCCGTCCGCCGCAGACGGCAAAGAGAGCGCGACAGACGACAAAGAAGGCGGACGGCAATAATTGCGCTGTTAGTCTGTTAAGTGGCTAACGGCAGGCCTTTGCCGTCCGCCGCTGACGGCAAACTTTCTAGTGTCTTTGCCGTCCGCCATGTGATGTCATCTACACGTCACTAGATGGCAGGTTCTTTTCCGTCTGCCACTGATGGCAAAGTCTTTGCCGTCTGCCAGTGTAGGCAAACTGACCAAACGGGTCAGCTCCCAGGAAGCACAGCTGGATGCCACGTGCCTTCTTTGCCGTCCGCGGCGGACGGCAAAGAGCCCGTTGCCGTCGGTGGCAAACGGCAAAGAGCCTGTATATTGGCTCTTTTATTTGTTTTTTATTAAATCCAACAATTTTCATCACAAATATATATGACATATATAGATATATTTCAAAAGGCCATTACAGAGCAAACATATAAGATATCCAACACATAACTTCATCATCCAACCATACATATTACATGCATAGTTCCATCATACATAACAAGTTCAACATAGAGGCATCCAACCATATATATTACAATAGTTTCATCCAACGATACATGCATAGTTCAACGATACAAAAGAAACAGAGAAAGGGATAAGGAGCACTCCATCTATGCAAGCTTTCGTCAAGTGAATGAACTCTGCAAAATGAAAAATAAGAAAGTTAGAACAAGAAGAGTAGAACAAGAAGAAGAGTAGAACAAGAAGAAGACTAGAACAAGAAGAGTAGAACAAGAAGAAGACTAGAACAAGAAGAGTATGTCATTTATGAGCTAACTTACGTGAAATGGATCATATATGAGCTAACTAAGTTGAAATGGGTCGTTTATGAGCTAGCTAAGGTGAAATGGATCATTTATGAGCTAACTTAGTTGAAATGGGTCGTTTATGAGCTAACTAAGGTCAAATGGATCGTTTTTCAGGTAACTAAGGTGAAATGGATCTTTTTAGCTAACTTAGATGAAATGGATCATTTATGAGCTAACTTAGTTGAAATGGATCGTTTTTGAGCTAACTTAGGTGAAATGGATCATTTATGAGCTAATTTAGTTGAAATGGATCTTTTTGAGCTAACTTAGGTGAAATGGATCATATATGAGCTAACTAAGTTGAAATGGGTCGTTTATGAGCTAGCTAAGGTGAAATGGATCATTTATGAGCTAACTTAGTTGAAATGGGTCGTTTATGAGCTAACTAAGGTCAAATGGATCGTTTTTCAGGTAACTAAGGTGAAATGGATCTTTTTTAGCTAACTTAGATGAAATGGATCATTTATGAGCTAACTTAGTTGAAATGGATCGTTTTTGAGCTAACTTAGGTGAAATGGATCATTTATGAGCTAATTTAGTTGAAATGGATCTTTTTGAGCTAACTTAGGTGAAATGGATCATATATGAGCTAACTAAGTTGAAATGGGTCGTTTATGAGCTAGCTAAGGTGAAATGGATCATTTATGAGCTAACTTAGTTGAAATGGGTCGTTTATGAGCTAACTAAGGTCAAATGGATCGTTTTTCAGGTAACTAAGGTGAAATGGATCTTTTTTAGCTAACTTAGATGAAATGGATCATTTATGAGCTAACTTAGTTGAAATGGATCGTTTTTGAGCTAACTTAGGTGAAATGGATCATTTATGAGCTAATTTAGTTGAAATGGATCTTTTTGAGCTAACTTACGTGAAATGGATCATATATGAGCTAACTAAGTTGAAATGGGTCGTTTATGAGCTAGCTAAGGTGAAATGGATCATTTATGAGCTAACTTAGTTGAAATGGGTCGTTTATGAGCTAACTAAGGTCAAATGGATCGTTTTTCAGGTAACTAAGGTGAAATGGATCTTTTTTAGCTACTTAGATGAAATGGATCATTTATGAGCTAACTTAGTTGAAATGGATCGTTTTTGAGCTAACTTAGGTGAAATGGATCATTTATGAGCTAATTTAGTTGAAATGGATCTTTTTAAGCTAACTTACGTGAAATGGATCATATATGAGCTAACTAAGTTGAAATGGGTCGTTTATGAGCTAGCTAAGGTGAAATGGATCATTTATGAGCTAACTTAGTTGAAATGGGTCGTTTATGAGCTAACTAAGGTCAAATGGATCGTTTTTCAGGTAACTAAGGTGAAATGGATCTTTTTTAGCTAACTTAGATGAAATGGATCATTTATGAGCTAACTTAGTTGAAATGGATCGTTTTTGAGCCAACTTAGGTGAAATGGATCATTTATGAGCTAATTTAGTTGAAATGGATCTTTTTGAGGTAACTTAGGTGAAATGGATCATTTAAGAGCTAATTTAGGTGAAATGGATCGTTTTTTAGGTAACCTAGGTGAAATGGATCGTTTATGAGCTAAATTAGTTGAAATGGATCGTTTATGAGATAACCTAGGTAAGATTGGTCATTTTGGAGTTAACCTAGGTGAAATGGGTCATTTTAAAGCTAACGTAGGTAAAATGGATCATTTAGGAGCTAATCTAGGTAAAATGGGTCATTTTTGAGCTAACTTGGATGAACTAGATCATTTATAAGCTAACCTAGGTAAAATGGGTCATTTTAGAGCTAACTTAGGTAAAATGGATCGTCTATAAGCTAACTAAGCTAATTATGCAATTTTTGACATAAGTAAGCTAAGTACAGATCGTTTTAGAGCTAACTTAGGTAAAATGGATGGTTTTGGAGGTCAGTAAGCTTATTAAGTCATTTTGGAGGTGAAGAAGCTAAGTCTAGGTCATTATGGTAAGCATTGGAGGAAATAAAGCTAAGTCTAGGTCTTTATGCATGTGTTAAGCAAAACACTAGATAAACTTACCAAGATGTAGGAGGTGTAGGAGCGGGGTGGCTCGTGTCAGTAGCTGGAGAAGGATCGTGCGATGCTTGTCTGGAGTTACGCTGCACCAAAGATCATTTCCAATGTCTTGTTAGCATGATGACACTCAAATGTTAAGACTAGCAAGTAATGTCCATTCAATAAAACTCACCGTGGTCCCAGGAGCAATCACTGGCATCGGCGGAGCGGTCTGACCTGTCTTCTCGCACACAGACTGCACATTTGGTTTTGACGACTCAGTCATACTAGTTAGTAATGAGACAAACACTACATGAATGTTTTGGCTAATCTGCAGAAGAAACTTACCACAAGGAGCTCGTACATGGCCCTTGCCTGCATGTCATTCCGTGCCCTCTCCTCCTCCATCATCTTTGTCGTCCTCTCCTCCAACTCCCGCTGCCTCTCCGCCGCCTCCGCCAGAAGTTTCTCCGTTCTACCTCTCTCACTCTGTATAGCAGCCTGCAACACCACTCACATGACCATTTGTAATCATTGATGGAAGCGCACACAATGTAATGGAGAAAGATAACTGAGTACGTATCACTAACCTTGATGGCGAGTTGCACTGGCCGTTCACGAGGCCTTATCTCAGGAGCGGAGCTCGACTGGTGCGCCTTGATCTCCGGGAGAGTGCTAGGACAACGGATAAGTCCATCTCCAATGGCTATGGAGCCATGGGACCTCCTGCCACCAGATATCATCAACAGCTCTGGATCAATGGGACCCTGGCTCGGGTTAAAGTCCTCCCCTTTCCTCGCCTTCCCCTCATCAAACTTTTTCCACGCAACACCATCCGATGTGTGTACCATCATCAGATTCCCATCTGCATCTAGTTCGGTTCTTTTGCCTGTTTTGTGCCATGTCATCTGTCTGGCCGTCCCTTCGACCATGAAAAGACGTTGAAGTCTTGGTACGATTGGCATATACCGAAGAACACTAACGGGGATTTTGGTCTGTGTCTTCTCACCCATACCGTTGTCTACCACAATATACCTGGAAGACTTGCAAATGGGACAATAGTTCAAGTCCGCATAGTCAAGCCTAAATAAGGCACATCCTTTCTCACAGGCATGTATCTTCTCATAGGGCATCTTCAGTGCACGGAGGATTTTGTCCGACTGGTACAGGTTTGCAGGCATTACATGGCCTTTGTGTAGAAAGCGTCCAAATACTGTCATAATTGCGTCATAGCATTCTCTGCCCAAGTTGAACTGAGCCTTCAGAGCCATTACTTGTGAGATGGCATCCAACTGACAAAGCTCAGTGTGCTCGTGGAGCGGACGTTTCGAAGACTCCAACATTTCATTGAAGGCCTTTGCAGATTCCTCCATCTCCTCGTCCGAATCCCGAGCATCATCATAGTCTTGCACCATGTTTTCCATCCCGGTACCATGCTCGTCGGTGCGACGACGATCCACCTCAGCTCGGTCACGTTGGGCAGACTCACCATGAAATGTCCACACCGTATAATCGGGCGTAAAACCACTCTTCTGCAGGTGTTTGCCCATTTCAGCCTCTGTCTTCTTTTCCCAATTACCGCACCGGAAACAGGGGCACCAGGTTTTCTTTTGGCCATTTGCAAATGCGGCTTGCACAAACCCCTTAGTTTTTGTGAACCATTCAGCGCTCCATTTGTTCTGACCAGTGTGACCGGTATACATCCAAGCACGGTCACTCATCTTGACTTTCAGAGCTACTGCACACACAACAATTATATATGTAATTCACCATGTATATATTCATCAGTTGATCTACTTTGTCAATTTTATTACGTCCATGCAACCTACACTCTAATAGGTAATGATAGGTCCTAATCCCACCCGTGTATGTGTAGATTGGGTTTATTTTCCCATGCTATGCTCCGGATCTGACGCAAAATTTTGGCAGCACCTCCCCGCTGTTCTCCTGATACACGTCTTTGCAATAAACAGAGAGGATGTGTACCCGGAGAACAACAGGGGAGGCACTGACGAAATATATGTGTCGGATCCGGAGCAAAGCATATGGAAAAACGAACCCAATCTACACATACTCGGGCTGTCCATGGATAGCGTTGGACAATTCGAAAGAATCGAGGTTATAAATATGCAAATGCATGCATATGCATATTTATAACTATGACGCTTTCGAACGGGAGACACATATTGGTTACGCATACTGATGATTCAAGACACATATATAGCTAGCTATCAAGTTTCATCGGAATAGATCAAATAATTAATGGGGGAAGAGGACTTGTCATTTGTGCTCACCCACGAATGAAGGGGCAGAGCTCGTCAAACGCACGGCGAGGTCGTCGAACACCAAATCTCGCAGCGATGAAACAACTGCACATTTAAAACTACACGATCAACACAATTATATATGATGTTTTTCATAACAAAATCGAAAAATATATGACCTAACTAATAATTCACAAATATATGACCCCGTCGGCCTCTCGAAGGCCAAAGAACACCTTTTCGGGAGGTGTCGGTGGTCGGGGTGTCCTGTGGGTGTCGGGGTGCCGTGTCGGGGTCGGGGTGCTGTTTCGGGGTCGGGGGGTCGGGGTGTCGTGTCGATGTCGGGGTAGTGCCGTGTCGGTGTCGGGGTGTTGTTTCGGGGTCGGGGTGTGGTGTCGGGTCCGGCTCGGGGTCGGGGTGTCGGGTCAGGCTCGGGGGGTCGGGGTGTCAGGGTCGAGGTGTCGGGTCAGGCTTGGGGGGTCGGGGTGTCGGGGTCGGGGTCGGGGTGTCGGGGTCGGGGTCTCGGGGTCGGGGTCGGGGTCGGGGTCTCGGGGTCGGGGTGTCGTGTCGGGGTGCCGGGTCGGGGTCTGGGTACCGTGTCGGGTCGGGGTCGGGGTGTCGGGTCAGGCTTGGGGGGTCGGGGTGTCGGGGTCGGGGTCGGGGTGTCGGGGTCGGGGTCGGGGTGTCGGGGTCGGGGTCGGGGTCGGAGTCGGGGTGTCGGGGTCGAGGTCTCGGGGTCGGGGTGTCGTGTCAGGGTGCCGGGTCGGGGTCAGGGTACCGTGTCGGGTCGGGTTTTTTTCCTTTTCTTCTTCTTCCTCTTTTTCCTTTTCTTCCTTTTTTTTCCTTCTTCTTCTTCTTCTTCTTCTTCTTCCTCCTTTCCTTTTTCCTCTTCTTCTTCTCCTCCTCTCCTTTTTTTCCTTCTTCTTCTTCTTCTTCTTCTTCCTCCTTTCCTTTTTCCTCTTCTTCTTCTCCTCCTCTCCTGTTTTTTTTCTTCTTCTTCTTCTTCTTCTTCCTCTTCTTCTTTTTTCTTCTCCTCCTCCTCTTCTTCTTCCTCCTTTCCTTTTTCCTCTTCTTCTTCTCCTCCTCTCCTGTTTTTTCTTCTTCTTCTTTTTCTTTCCTAAAACTAAACTAAACCTAAAACTAAACCTAAATCTAATCTAAACATAAACCTAAAACTAAAAAAATAGAAAAAAGGAAAAAACTAAATCTAAACCTAAAACTAATCTAAGACTAAACCTGAACCTAAAACTAAACCTAAAACTAAAACTAAAACTGAAACTAAATCTAAACTAAACATAAACCTAAAACTAAAAAAATAGAAGAAAAAAAAGGAAAAACAGAGGAGGGGTAGAGCTCACCTGGGCCGGTGGAGGAGGTGGCCGGTGGAGGAGGGGGGCGGCCTGGGGCGGCGGCGGCGGGCCCAGGGCGGTGGGGCGCGGGGGGGCGGGGGGCCGGGGCGCGGCGGCAGTGGCGATGAGGCGGGGGGCCGATGGAGGAGGGGGGGCGGGGCGGCGGCAGTGGCGACGAGGCGGGGGGCCGGTGGAGGAGGGGGGGCGGGGCGGCGGCGCCGGGCCCGGGGCGGTGGGGCGCGGGGGGGCCGGGGCGCGGCGGCGGCGAGTGGTGGTGGCGGCGGCGCACGTATGGGAGCAGCTGGGGAGAGAAACAGAGAGAGAGGGCGCGGGGTGGGGGGCGCGCCGTTAGATATGTCAAATCTTTGCCGTCCGCCCCCCTTTGCCGTCCGCTTATTTGCTCTTTGCCGTCTGCTAGCAGACGGCAAAGAGGGGGGCCCGTTAAGTTTTTTTTAAGCAGCTCGTCAGTGGGGCCCCTTCCTCTTTGCCGTCTGCTAGCCGACGGCAAAGAATCTTTGCCGTCAGCTAGCGGATGGTAAAGAACTGGCTGATGGCAAACTTGGTCTTTGCCATCAGCCAGTTCTTTGTCGTCTGCTTTTTGGAAGCTGATGGCAAAGAGCTTCTTTGCCGTCCGCTAGCGGACGGCAAAGAACTGGCTGATGGCAAACTAGCTGATTCCAGTAGTGTTTATTTAGCTGAGTTTTAAAAAGAGGGTGCAAGATGACATGACGCAATGCACATGTTGAAAAGATGAATGCAACAAACAAAACAAATTACACGACGAATCTTGGAATCCATGGAAGGCATTTGGAGCGCCGGTGTTGGGGCGTCACATCATCGGAGGGGCACCAATGAGGATGATGAACCCCTATGTGATGGTGTTTAGATTGGATCTGGTGTTTCTGGAACTTGCGGTGGCTGGAATTGAATTTCGTCGACTCTCCTAGGGTTTCTGGAATATTGGGGTATTTATAGAGCAAAGAGGCGGTGCGAGAGGCCACCGAGGTGGCCACAACCCACCTGGGTGCGCCTGGGGGCCCAGGCGCGCCCTGGTGGGTTGTGCCCCCCTCGGGGCACCCCCAGGTGCTTCTATGTCCCATTGGGTATCTTCTGGTCCATAAAAAATCCACAAAAAGTTTTGCTGCATTTCGACTCCGTTTGATATTGATTTTCTGTGATGTAAAAAACAAGCAAAAAACAACAACTGGCACTTGGTACTATGTCAATAGGTTAGTCTGAAAAAATGATATTAAAATGATTATAAAACATCCAAGAATGATAATATAACATCATTGAACAATTAAAAATTATAGATACATTGGAGACGTATCTATATCCCCAAGCTTAATTCCTGCTCGTCCTCGAGGTGGTAAATGATAAAAACAGAATTTTTGATGTGTAATGCTGCCTAACATGTTCATCACATATTCTTTCTTTTATAGCATGGACAATTGGAGTTTTATATGGTTCAAAGCAATATTCTGGTTTTGACATGAGGACTTCAATACTCAAAGATATCAACAGACAACCATGTCTTTCAAAATATCAACGCTAAAGCCAGTTATCCCTAGCCCATTATGCTCAATCATTGATCCATTCATGAAACACACTCGCATATTAGCTACACCCAATGCTCAAGTACGATCATAGTGCCTCTTAGTTGGTGCTTTATAAGAGAAGATGGAGACTCAAGTAAAAATAAAAATTGCATGAAGTAAATAGAAAGGCCCTTCGCGGAGGGAAGTAGGGATTTGTAGAGGTGCCAGAGCTCAAAGCGAAAAAGATAGAGATAAAAATTTTTGGGTGACATGCTTTTCCTGTTAATGAAAACAATCGAGTAGTTTCCAATACTTTCCATGCTAGATATATCATAGGCGGTTCCCAAATAGAAAATAACGTTTATTCCATTTTCCACCATACTTTCACTTTCCTTGGCTAACCGTATCCACGGGTGCCTTCCATACCAACACTTTCCAAGGAATTTATTATTTGACAACATAAAGTAAATTCATTTTTCATTTCGGTATTGGGCATCCCTAATACCTTTGTCGTACTCTCGTGCAACGACAAGTGAATAAACACTCATCTTGAGAATAACACATCTAGCATGGAAATATATCAGCCACCCCTACCGTTTCATGAGCTGTACGAGCACACAAAAGAGAAATTTATTTTGAAAATAATAGATGGCACATACAAATTTGCTTACAACGTCAAAAGAATACTGCATATAGGTAGGTACAGTGGACTCATGTGGCAAAAACTGGTTTAAAGGATTTTGGATGGACAAGTAGTGATCATACTTAGTGCAAATGAAGGCTAGCAAAAGAATGAGAAGCATCCAACCAAGAAACGAAAAATCTCATAAGCGAGCTTTAAGCATAACTAACACCGAATAATGCACCACAAGTAGGATATAAATTTCACTGCATAACTATTGACTCTCCTGCTTTCATAGGGAATCACAAACATTAACATCAATATTCTTACTAAAGCATAATTATTAATCAACATGACTCGCATATCACTATCATCATATCTCAAAACTATTACAAGGAATCAAGTTTATTTTGTCCAATGATCTTCATGAATTTTTTTATTATATCCTCCTTGGATATCTATCATTTTGGAACTAGTTTCATATGTTGCTTTTAATAAGCTCAAACAAATCTAAGTGAAGAACATGAGCATAAAAAATTCTTTCTCTCAAAATAATTTAAGTGAAGCATGAGAGAAATTCTTAAAAAAACTACTAACTCTCAAATAAATCTAAGTGAAGCATGAGAGCATTTATCCAAAAATACTAAAGCACACCGTGCTCAAAAATATATAAGTGAAGCACTAGAGCAATTCCATAGCTCATAAAGATTTAAGTGAAGCATAGAGAGAAATTCTAACAAGTCATGGCATAATTTTGGCTCTCTCAAATAGGTGTGTCCAGCAAGGATTCATGACTAAAAATAAAAAGCAAAACAAGCAAAGACTCATATCGTACAAGACGCTCCAAGCAAAACTCATAATATGTGACGAATAAAAATATAGTTTCAAGTAAAATACCGATGGTTGTTAGAAGAAAGAGGGGATGCCACTCGGGGGCATCCCCAAGCCTAGTTGCTTGATACTTTTTGAATATTATCTTAGGGTGCCATGGGAATCCCCAAGCTTAGCCTTTTACTAATCCTTATTCCTTCATCCATCGTAATGTCACCCAAAACTTGAAAACTTCAATCACACAAAACTCAACAAAACCTTTGTGAGATCCGTTAGTATAAGAAAGCAAATCACTACTTTAAGTACTGTTGCAAACCCATTCATATTATATTTTTGCATCATATCTACTGTATTTCAACTTTTCTAGGGCAAAAACTTGATATGTCTCCAACATATCTATAATTTTTCATTGTTCCATGCTATTATATTATCTGTTTGGGATGTTTTATATGCATTAATATGCTCTTTTATATTATTTTTTGGACTAGCCTATTAACCTAGAGCCCAGTGCCAGTTCCTATTTTTTCCCTGTTTTTGAGTTTTGCGGAAAAGGAATACCAAACGGAGTCCAAACGGAATAAACCTTCGCGATGATTTTTCTTGGACCAGAAGACAACCAGGAGACTTGGAGATGAAGTCGGAGGAGCCACGAGGTGGCCACAAGGATGGAGAGCGAGCCCCCACCCTTGTGGGCCCCTCGTGCACCCCTTGAACTAATTCTTTCGCTTATATACTCTTAAATCCCCAAACCACCAGAACAAGCCACAAAAACACTTTTCCACCACTGCAACCTTTTGTACCCGTGAGATCACATCTAGGGATCTTTTTTGGCATCCTACCAGAGGGGGATTCGATCATGTATGGCTTCTACATCAACTCTATTGCCCTTCCGATGAAGCATGAGTAATTTAGCTCAGACCTACGGGTCCATATCTAGTAGCTAGATGGCTTCTTCTCTCTCTTTCATTCTCAATACCATGTTCTCCTCGATGTTCTTGGAGATCTAGTCAATGTAATACTTTTTTGCGGTGTGTTTGCCGAGATCCGATGAATTGTGGATTTATGATCAGCTTATCTATGAATATTATTTGAATCTCCTCGGAATTCTTTTATGCATGATCTGATATCTTTGTAGTTCTCTTCGAACTATCGGTTTGGTTTGGCCAACTAGATTGGTTTTTCTTGCAATAGGAGAAGTGCTTAGCTTTGGGTTCAATCTTGTGGTGTCCTTTCCCAGTGATAGTAGGGGCAGCAAGGCACGTATTGTATTGTTGCCATCGAGGATAAAAAGATGGGGTTTCATCATATTGCTTGAGTTAATTCCTCTACATCATGTCATCTTGCTTAATGTGTTACTCCGTTCTTTATGAACTTAATACTCTAGATGCATGCTGGATAGCGATCAATGTGTGGAGTAATAGTAGTAGATGCAGAATCGTTTCGGTCTACTTGACACGGACGTGATGCCTAAATTCATGATCATTGCCTTAGATATCGTCATAACTTTGCGCTTTTCTATCAATTGCTCCACAGTAATTTGTTCACCCACCATATTATTTTCTATCTTGAGAGAAGCCTCTAGTGAAACCTATGGCCCCCGGGTTTACTTTCCATCATATAAGTTCCCGATCTATAATTTTAGTTTCCGATTTACTATTTTTGCAATCTTTTACTTTCTGATCTATAAACAAAAAATACCAAAAATATTTACTTTATCGTTTATCTATCTCTATCAGATCTCACTTTAGCAAGTAACCATGAAGCGATTGACAACCCCTTTATCCTGCTGGGTGCAAGTTGTTGTTTGTTTGTGCAGGTATTAGGTGACTTGTGTGTTGTCTCCTACTGGATTGATACATTGTGATGCGGAGCATCCTATGGATATCACCATGTTAAGAGTTCATTCGGCAAGTGACACGTGCGACATCTACTTCACATACATAAAGGTGAATCCTCTCCTTTACACGTGCTCACTTGACCCCTTCGAGGATGGTATACTACTTGACCCTCCATCGTGCATGCATGGGTATTGTCGGAGCTTCACGGATGACGAGGAGGAGTGCAAGCGCCAAGGATCACCTACACCATCCGCGAGGGAAGCGTGGAAGAGAAGGAAGAAGAAGCCTGGACAAGCTTCTGGAAAGCCCGGAACTTCCGGCCGCTGCCCGGAACTTCCGGCCACCGGAACCTCCGGCCATCCCGGAGCTTCCGGCCCTGCTGCACCGAAGCCGTCTGAGAGTGTGCCAACTCTCTGGATAGCCCGGACCCTGCCTGGACCTTCGCCCGGAACCTGCGGCGCCCGAACCTTCCGTCCGTCCCCGGAACTTCCGGCCCTGCCTGCGCGCAGACACTCGGGCCGAAGCCCATGTACCCTTTCGCCCCTCACTTACCCCTTCGTGGACCTATACTATATATACTCCTTCACCTCCTCCTTTCTAGGGTTAGCGTTGGTTTAGCTCATACTTAGAGATAGAGCTTCGCTCATCCACATCGGATCTACTCCTCGTGAGAGACCGCGGCCTCTTCGGAGAAGATCCACCTTGGATTCAAGACCCCTTTACGGGAAGATCCCCTTGTGGATTCAAGACCTCCTCACGGAAAAGAACCGGTTACCCTATGTATCGTCCTTTGTTGAATTTGGATCGTGTATCTCTTTGTGTTCCGAGGATCTAGCACATGTGTGACTATTTTTTGTTGCTTGAGTGATTCTCTCGTGTTTCCCCTCGTGATTTCCCTCGTTTTCCCCCTCGTGTTCCTCGTGTTCTTCACGGGATCCGCTCCTTTCGTGAAAGATCGGGCCACTAGGGTTCTACCCTACATCATCTTGGTATCATGAGCCACGTTGATCACGATTTCGGAGCCTCCCCTCTTTGTTTGCTAGCCTAATTTTGTTGATTTCGTCCTAAATTCGAAAATCCCCACCAAAAATAGCCCCAATTTTTTTTGTGATTTGTTGGTTTTGATGATGTTTTGTTGATTTTGATCCATGGATTCGTTATATCTCAAGTGGATCTAGCATTCCCCATATTTTCCCCCATTTCTATCCACAAAATCTTCCCAATTTTGACCTTGGAAATCGAGTTTTTCCGCCCCCATTCTCAGATCTGGAATTTAGGGTTCGTCCCGGAAGAAATTCCACGACCCCCGGAACTTCCGTCCTAACCCCGGAACTTCCGGGCTAAACAGAGAGTTTACCCAAAATCCACCGGCTTCCTCGAGACTTTTTCCGTGACCCCCGGAACTTCCGGCCACCCCCCGGAACTTCCGGAGCCCGGAACTTCCGGCCCTAGGCCCGGAACTTCCGGCCTAACCCGAAACATTGCACAGAATTTCAGCATCAGCCTTCTTCACCGTTTTCATCACAACTTTTCACTCCGAACTCCGATTTGAGTGTTCTTTGGCTCTTTTTGAAGCTATCGAGGTGCCCGAGGACCTCACCTTGGTTTCACCACCTTTTGACACCATCAAATTTTGTGCATTTTGGCATCTTTGCCTAGGGCTTCCACCACATCATCTGCTACACCACCGCAGACTTCCGCAACCTAACCAATTTTGTTCCCCATCGCATATGTGGTTGATTGAGGAGTGATTTGAGTTTCCTAAGGTGTCTAGGCTACTTAGGGACAGTTGCTTCTTCATCAACCACCACCACCACCATAACTTCTGCATAGGCTTACCAACCATACACTTCTTACACTCCAACCTAACCCAATTTTGTTTGTGTTGTGAGTTGTGTCTCCTAAGGTGTTTCGGCTACTTAGGGACCGTGCTTCCAACTCCGACTCACATAACCCAATAACCCTCCACTTCCACATTGCCTACTCGCATAACCCATCATTGCATTGCCGCAATCCCACTGAGCTTCTGCAACACCACCACCGCATCCCGATACCACCATTTCACATTTGAGATTTTGAGTTCGCGGTTTTTCCGTTTCCTAAGGTGTTTCGGCTACTTAGGGATGAGTCTCCATCATCTTGGTATCTCCATCAAGATCACCGCCACTCATCATCACCACGGACGGTAACCTCCATATCATCTTGGTATCGCGGTATCCCTCCATTGTATATTCCCTTGCCATTGCATTGATAACCCCTAGACCATTTTGCGTCACTTGCCTATCGATACTAGCCATTTGAGTATTGCCGGCAATGTTACTTGTGCACATTAGTGGTCTACACCTTCCATTACATACATACCATACCATATCGGTATCATATTGGTATCATCATATCATATCTTGTGCCTCAAGTTTGTTCCCGCATATACACAATAGCTATCTTGATTTGTGCATTTCGTAAAGTGGCCATACAAAGAAAAAAAAGGAGAATAAAGCTTTTAAGCAAAGAAAAAGAGTGAACAAAGAGCTTGTAAGCAAGTGCCATAGCATCGTACCACATTGTCATATAAGATCATCTTGGATTATAACACCGGGAACCATATATACATAGCATACTTGGGATAGAAAGTTATCCATTTTGCATCTTATAGGTTGTGCACAAGTGTCGTATCCGCCTATTGAGAAATCGTGATAGCGTCTCTCTTGAGTTGTGCAACACGAGCGTTTTCCGTGGATTCCACATTTTGAGCTCATTCCTTGGTTGCACGACCCCATTTATCTATCCATGTGTGTGTTTCCGTGTGCCACATATTGCTATTGGTCTACTTGTTTCACTTGTGAATTTGTGAATCTCTTTCAACATTATTGACTCTTGCTAACATTTTGCATAAAAAATTTTGTGCCACTATCCTCACCGAGCTCCACCATAAGCCTTATTTGTGTAGGTGTGAGAAACCGACAAGAATTGGTACCAATTGTGCTATTTCCTTGTCCACATTGGAGTGATCATTGATCCACTTTCAACTTCGGTCAAGGTACATTTGGTATTCGTTCTTCTCTTTCTACCACTCACATTTTTCTCTTGGAGTGATGGATAGGCAAGGCATTTCATCTCCGTTCTTCCACAACAACGACGGCATGAACAACTACATCACCAAAGCGTCAATCTTCGATCTACAACGACAAATGCAAGGCGCACAATCAAGATTGAGAGAGCGCATCGAGAACCTCTCCATTGACATTCGCCACTCCGAAGCGAGGAAAAGGGAATACACCGACAACAAGCTTTCCGCACAAAATGAGGACCAAGATGCAAGGATGGAGGAGATTCGGACCTTGTTGATCAACCGTTCTTCCCCTTCATCATCCTCAAGGCGGCGACATTCAAGTCAGAAGTCTTCGGAGCGCAAAAATGATGCAAGCGCAAGTCGTCCACGTCCACATCTCCATGGCGACCACCATCACGTTCATGATCCACCTCGTCATGAAGGGCAAGTCACCTCCAAGAAACATGTGCACGACGACGACGAACGACATCTACATCCAGCTAAAGCACGACAACGACAACATCATCATGAAGATGCTCGAGATGCGCCTACCTACAAGTCGCAACAAGCCCTACTTCACGCCAAGTCCAAACTTCATGACCACAAGAGAAGACCGCGAGACAAGCACCACCAAGACAGAGCTACGGCTACACCAACCACTTTGGCATCTTTGCCAAGCGACTTCAAGGCATCTTCGCCTTCGGATATATGGCATCTTCGCCAACAAGCACCTCAAGACTACGCTCAAGAGAAGCTCCCCAAGCTCAAGTCCGCGACTTCCACGAGCTACTACGACCTCGACATCGACCACACGATTCCTTTCTATGGGACTCAAGAATCCGAGGAGTATCTCGAGTGGGAGCGTTTGATGGACGACTACCTCAAGCTACATCAAGTCCCTCCCGAAGATCAAGTGAAGTGCGCCACAAGGAACTTCCATGACTAGGCGTCCACATGGTGGCTTCACACACCTTCGGAGAGCTACAACATGAGTTGGCCCAAGATGACAAGAGCTTTGCGGCGAGAGTTTGTGCCTCCAACCTACACGGAACAACTTCAACGCCAATTGGAGAACACCATCCAAGGATCCAAGTCCATCGACGAGTACTTCAAGGAGATGAATATTGCCTTGTGACGAGCCGGCGTGGATGACCCCATTTTGATGAAGTTCCACTTCATGATGGGATTGCACAATGACATCTCCAAGACGATCTTCCTCGAGAACTACAAGTCCCTCGATGACAACTACATTGGTGCTCTCAAGGCAGAACAAGAACTCATGAAGGCCAAAGTTTCTCTACCCCAAGCTCACTTCGCGACGACCAAGCTCCATGAGAACGAGCATGAGGCTAGTACCACCATGATGTCCAAGCCCGACGAGCTCCAAGATGCTACTCCCAAGTTTGACGCCATCCCTCTTTGTGGCATTGACGATGCCGAGTCCTCCATGACTCTTTTTCAAGACGGTGCGGCGACGAGTACGACTACGGAAACCCTCAAGGACCAAACTTTGAAGGCGAGCGACAAGGTGGCGAGCAAGGATGGTGCTTCCATCTTAGGAGGCGAGAGTGATGATGTGCCATCTTCGGCTTTCATCCACGGCGACGACGGTGAGAAGGTTGAGCATGGGATTTTCCCTTCGACCACGGTGACATATGATGACTTAAGTGACTTGTGCCACCATATTGAGAGTGAGAGTGACTTCACCACTAGCCACATATATGTGTTGCCACAATTCCCATGTGAGGAGAGCCACAACCCCCACCACTTGAGTGAGATGAGTGACTCCACTATATGTGAGTTTGAGTGCACCTATTTTGAGGGAGTGAGTGAACCACCACATAGAGAGAGTGAGATAGTTGATAGGTCATGTGAGGCCACTTTCAACACTAACGACTTGGCCTCTACCTCTATTGTGTCTTCTCATTTGGTGCTAGGTCCCTTATATGATGACACGCTGATTCTCGACGACTTCGTCCTAACTTTGGACAAGATGATGGCCATGGTGGAATATGATGCACCCCCCACATGGTTCCATCACAATGATGATCTTGACCACCATTCGTTCTTACCCACCTCACCTACACCACATGAGTGGAATGACAAAGGTAACATAGGTGAAGGTGATGCTCTTGTCCCACTAGTGGACTATCATGACATTGATTGCTTGCATGATGTTGATCAACCTATTTCCATGCTTCATGCTAGTATGATTTCCCCATGCGATGATTTACCCATTTATGATGAGTATGATGATTGCCATGTGGAGTCTTTTAGTTGTGATGCCATGTTACATAGGATTTCTTGTGACAATTCTCTAGGTCACATCATGTTTGACAATCCGCTTGACTTGTCATATGCTATGCATGAGATCAATCATATGTCCTATTTGCAATCTCTTCATAGTGACTATGCATGTGCCATTAAGATTAACCCAATTTGCACTTATGGCATAGATGACAAGCCCATGGTTATTGGCATTTGTTTTTCTTGTGATGATATTGATATGCTCCCTTTGCATCCTTTATCTCATATGCCATGCCATGACCACCTAGCTTCGGATATGCATTGTTTTGGATGTTGTCCATTTTCTCCATGTGATGTTTACAGTATTGCTCATGAGGAGACCCCCATAGTTTCCTCATACATTTTAGGAGATTTTGATTCATCCCATCCATTGTGTGATCCTTATAATTGTATGCTCAATTTGCATCCCCATCGTGTCATACACAATAGCTATTCTTTCATGATGGATGACATGTTCTTATACCATGCTTCAAATTTCTTTGAGAGATGCTTATCTTGTGCTAACTCTCACGTGCACATACACATCATGATGGATGATGTGTACATTTACCACACACACAATTTCTTTCGCTTGTGTCTATTTTGTGTAGGTACCCATGAATACTTGTCAACCTCGCAATCCCACGAGTTGACAAAACGAGCTCTAGAGAGCAATGATGACTTGGGATCCCATGGATCGCATTTCCTGCCGCTCCCTTCACACGAAGTCTTCGCACATTTTTTCTACATGACCCTCACTTGGCTATGGGTTATTGTCCACTACATATTCTATGCCCATCTTGCCATGTTCACTTTGCATGTTATGCTCATTACTATGCTTTTGCCATGCATTCGTGACCCATGCTTTGCATTACACATGATGATTGATTCTCATACTTGTATGTGTATTTGCAAGCTTGGTGGAGATATTGCTTGCTATTGCTATGTTTGCTTTGTACCCCATGCCAATGATGATACTTTCATCTTGCTTTGTGTTCGTGCTTGCGATATGTCATGTGCATTGCCTATGCCTATTATTTGCTCTCATGACATGATTGCCATGATTTACTCTAGTATGTTGCATCTTCGCACTACTAGATTGCACGACTTGATTCCTATGCTTGACTTGATTGCCTCACACATGATGAACAATTGCTCTTTCTATTGTGTTGAGTGCCGCACTATTTTCACTACACCCCATGCACATTATGCTTGGATTGTCTTGCACTTGACCCATGTGTTTAGACACTTCATTTTACTTGGTGTTGTGAATGATTCATATGCCTACCATCGACCTTACATTGAGCAATTTGTGAATGCTTGCTATGAACTTGAGGTAGATGCTTCTTATCTTGTCACACATATTTGCATCACTACCTCACATTCACATGCTTGTTTCCATGATGTCCTTCTTTGTGCTCAATTTATGTGCTTACATGCCATGTCACAATCCTTTGTCACACCATATGCTATGCTTGATGACAACACTTGTCGGGTGAATCACCTTTTGAATGCTTGGTTTTGCACTAATGCTAACCGCATTTGTTTTCCCAAGTGTTTGTTCTCCTTGCTCCTTTTGAAGGAATCACAAGACGGTGCGACATTGGAGAGTGCCCATTTCAAGCTTCAAGATGACGAGAACTTGGTGATCGACCACTACTACACGGCGACGCCATCTCTTTCCCATGGTGATTTGGGTTTCGATCCGAGGTCGGATCTTTCCCAAGGGGGAGGGGATGATGCGGAGCATCCTATGGACATCACCATGTCAAGAGTTCATTCGGCAAGTGACACGTGCGACATCTACTTCACATACATAAAGGTGAATCATCTCCTTTACACGTGCTCACTTGACCCCTTCGAGGATGGTATACTACTTGACCCACCATCGTGCATGCATAGGTATTGTCGGAGCTTCACGGATGACGAGGAGGAGTGCAAGCGCCAAGGATCACCTACACCATCCGCGAGGGAAGCGTGGAAGAGAAGGAAGAAGAAGCCTGGACAAGCTTCTGGAAAGCCCGGAACTTCCGGCCACTTCCCGGAACTTCCGGCCACCGGAACCTCCGGCCATCCCGGAGCTTCCGGCCCTGCTGCACCGAAGCCGTCCAAGAGTGTGCCAACTCTCTGGATAGCCCGGACCCTGCCTGGACCTTCGCCCGGAACCTCCGGCGCCCGGACCTTCGCCCGAAACCTCCGGCGCCCGGACCTTCCGGCCGTCCCTGGAACTTCCAGCCCTGCCTGCGCGCAGACACTCGGGCCGAAGCCCATGTACCCTTTCGCCCTCACTTACCCCTTCGTGGACCTAGACTATATATACTCCTCCACCTCCTCCTTTCTAGGGTTAGCGTTGGTTTAGCTCATACTTAGAGATAGAGCTTCGCTCATCCACATCGTATCTACTCCTCGTGAGAGACTGTGGCCTCTTCGGAGAAGATCCACCTTGGATTCAAGACCCCTTTACGGGAAGATCCCCTTGTGGATTCAAGACCTCCTCACGGAGAAGAACCGGTTACCCTATGTATTGTCCTTTGTTGGATTTGGATCGTGTATCTCTTTGTGTTCTGAGGATCTAGCACATGTGTGACTATTTCTTGTTGCTTGAGTGATTCTCTCGTGTTTTCCCTCGTGATTTCCCTCGTTTTCCCCCTCGTGTTCCTCGTGTTCTTCGCGGGATCCGCTCCTTTCGTGAAAGATCGGGCCACTAGGGTTCTACCCTACATCACATTGGTTCTCAAACTGAGGGAAATAATTATCTCTACTTTGCTGCATCACCCTTTCCTCTTCAAGGAAAAAACCAATTCAATCTCAGGAAGTAGCAAAACTCTTCAAAGAAAACCATAGAATCATCAAAACAAGCACACAACGCAAAGAAAACAGAATCTGTCAAAAACAGAACAGTCTATAGAAATCTGGATATTTAGAATACTTCTGTAACTCCAAAAATTCTGAAAAATTAGGACAACATGAGAAATTTGTATATTAGTATTTTGCAAAAAGAATGAGTATTTTATCATGCTTATGTTAAAAATGAAAATTATTTTTCTGGGCGCAAAAGTTTCTATTTTTAAGCAAGATCAAATTAACTATCACCTAACATGATCCCAAAGGCTTTACTTGGAACAAACACTAATTAAAACACAAAAAACACAATCACAACAGTAGCATAATTGTGCAAACACTCAAGAATAGAAAGAAAAGGACAAAAATAAATTGTGTTCATTGGGTTGCCTCCCAACAAGCACTATCGTTTTATGCCCCTAGCTAGGCATAATACCTAATTTTAATGATGCTCACATGAAAGACAAAATATTGAAGCACAAAGAGGGCATCATAAAGCATGTGAAAAACACAATTAAGTGTAACATACTTCCTATGCATAGGCATTTTATAAGAAAACAAATTATCAAGACAAGCAATTTCCAACATATGCAAATGGGAAGAAGAAAGCATTAATAATTTCAATGCAAAGAGAGGTGATTTAGTAACATGAAAATTTCTACAACTATATTTTCCTCTCTCATAATAAACATGTTGGATCATAATCAAATTCAACAATATAGCTATCACATAAAATATTCTCTTCATGATCCATATGCATGCAAAGTTGACACTCTTCCAAAATACTGGGATTATTATCAACTAAAGTCATGCCCTCTCGAAACCCACTTTTATCAAAAATTTCATGAGATTGAATACTCTCCAAATATGTGGGATTATTTTTACATAAATTTGACACTCTTCCAAACCCACTTTCAATATTAATGCAAACATTATTATCAATAGCATAATCATCATGAAGCATAAACAATTTTTCAAGATCATATGAAACGTTATCACCCCAATCATGATCATTGCAATAAGTAGTGGACATATCAAAATTAGCATCCCCAAGCTTGGGGTTTTCATATTATTAGCACAATTGACATCAACATAATTTATATTAACATCATTGCAATCATTCTTTTCATTCAAGGAGCTATCATGAATCACTTTATAAATTCCTTCGTTTAACACTTCATCACAATTTTTAGATTCATAAATCTCAAGCAAAACTTCATAAAGATAATCTAGTGAACTCAATTCACTAGCAATTGGTTCATCATAGTTGGACCTTTTGAAAAGATTAGCAAGTGGATGAGGATCCATATAAATAGATTTTTAGCAAGCAAAGATGCAAGCAAATAGAAGACTCATGGCACACAAGCAAAGATAGCAAACAAGAGATCTGACGAGAAAAAGGCGAACAAAAAAGAGGGCGAATAAAACGACAATTTTTTGTGAAGTGGGGGATATGAAAACGAGAGGCAGATGGCAAATAATGTAAATTGCAAGGAGATGAGATTTGTGATTAGAAACCTGGTAGATGTTGATGCTGTCTCTCCAGTAACGGCACCAGGAATTCCTTTTGATGTGGCTTGAACTACGTCGATATTTCTCCAAAGAGGAAGGGATGATGCAGCACAACTACGGTAGGTATTTACCTCAGTGATGAGACCAAGGTTATCGAACTAGTAGGAGAACCACACAACACTATATGAACGGCACCTGCACACAAATAACAAATACTCATAACCCAACGTATTAAAGGGGTTGTCAATCCCTTTTGGATAACGACGCCTGAAATTGGCAAGTAGACGGGATAAAAATTGTGGTAGATTGATAAATACAAATAAAAACAAATAAAATTCAGCGAGGTATTTTTGGGTTTTTGGATTAATAGATCTGAAAATAAAAGCAAATAAAAATAGATCGCGAAGGCAAATATAATAAAGAAGAGACCCAGGGGCCGTAGATTTCACTAGTGGCTTCTCTCGAGAAAAATAGCATACAGTGCGTAAACAAATTACTATTGAGCAATTGATAGAACTTCAAATAATCATGACGATATCCAGGCAATGATCATTATATAGGCATCACGTCCAATATTAGTAGACCGACTCCTGCCTGCATCTACCACTATTACTTCACACATCGACCGCTATCCAGTATGCATCTAGTGTATTAAATTCATGGAGAAACAGAGTAACGCAATAAGAACGATGACATGATGTAGACAAGATCTATTTATGTAGAAAAAGACCCCATCTTGTTATCCTTAATAGCAACGATACATACGTGTCGTTTCCCCTTCTGTCACTGGGATCAAGCACCATAAGATCGAACCCATCACAAAGCACCTCTTCCCATGGCAAGAAAAATTGATATAATTAGCCTAACTAAACCAAAGATTCGAAGAAGAAATACGAGGCTATAAGTAATCATGCATATAAGAGATCAAAGAACTCAAATAACTTTCATGGATAAAAACATAGATCTGATCATAAACTCAAAGTTCATCGGATCCCAACAAACACACTGCAAAAAGAGTTACATCAAATAGATCTCCAAGAGACCATTGTATTGAGAATCAAAAGAGAGAGAGGAAGCCATCTAGCTGTTGGGGAACGTAGTAATTTAAAAAAAATCCTACGGACATGCAAGATCATGGTGATGCATAGCAACGAAAGGGAAGAGTGTTGTCTATGTACCCTCGTAGACCGTAAGCGGAAGCGTTATGAAAACGCGGTTGATGTTGTCGTACGTCTTCACGATCGGCCGATCCAGCACCGAAGGTACGACACCTCCGCGATCTGCACACGTTCGGCTCGGTGATGTCGCATGAACTCACGATCCAGTATTGTCGGGGAAGAGCTTCGTCAGCACGACGGCGTGATGACGGTGATGATGGTGCTACCGAAACAGGGCTTTGCCTAAGCACCGCTACGATATGACCGAGGTGGATTATGATGGAGGGGGGCGCCGCACATGGCTAAAAGATCAATGATCAACTTGTGTGTCTATGGGGCGCCCCCTTCCCCCGTATATAAAGGAGTGGAGGAGGGGGAGGGGGCCGACCTCCTAGGCGCGCCCCAAGGGGAGTCCTACTCCCACCGGGGGTAGGATTCCCCCCTTCCCTAGTTGGATTAGGAGAAAAGGAAGGGGAGGAAGAAAAGGGGGCCCGGCCCCCCTCCCAATTCGGATTGGGCTTGGGGGCCCTCCTTTGCTCCCTTCTCCTCTCTCCCACTATGGCCCAATAAGGCCCATATACCTCCCGGGGGTTACGGTAACCTCCCGATTCATCGGTAAATGCCCGATCTCACCCGGAACCATTCTGATGTCCAAATTTAGTCATCCAATATATTGATCTTTATGTATGGACCATTTCGAGACTCCTTGTCATGTCCATGATCATATCTAGGACTCCGAACAAACTTCGGTCATCAAATCACATAACTCATAATACAAATCGTCACAGAACGTTAAGCGTGCGGGCCCTACGGGTTCGAGAACTATGTAGACATGACCGAGACTCATCTCCAGTCAATAACCAATAGCGGAACCTAGGTGCTCATATTGGTTCGTACATATTCTACGAAGATCTTTATCGGTCAAACCGCATAACGATATACGTTGTTCCCTTTGTCATCAGTATGTTACTTGCCCGAGATTCGATCGTCGGTATCTCAATACCTAGTTCAATCTCGTTACTGGCAAGTCTCTTTACTTGTTCCGTAATGCATCATCTCGTAACTAACTCATTAGTCACATTGCTTGCAAGTATTATAGTGATGTGCATTACCGAGAGGGCCCAGAGATACCTCTCCGATACTTGGAGTGCCAAATCCTAATCTTGATCTATGCCAACTCAACAAACACCATCGGAGACACCTGTAGAGCATCTTTATAGTCACCCAGTTACGTTGTGACCTTTGATAGCACACAAGGTGTTCCTCCGGTATTTGGGAGTTGCATAATCTCATACTCTGAGGAAACATGTGTAAGTCATGAAGAAAGCAGTAGCAATGAAACTGTAACGATCATCATGCTAAGCTAATGGATGGGTCAAGTCAATCACATCATTCTATAATGATGTGATCCCGCTTATCAAATGACAACTCTTTGTCCATGGCTAGGAAATTTAACCATCTTTGATCAACGAGCTAGTCAAGTAGAGGCATACTAGTGACACTCTATTTTTTATGTATTCACACATGTACTAAGTTTCTGGTTAATACAATTCTAGAATGAATAATAAAAATTTATCATGATATATGGAAATATAAATAACAACTTTATTATTACCTCTAGGGCATATTTTCTTCAGTCTCCCACTTGCACTAAAGTCAATAATTTAGTTCACATCGTCATGTGATTGAACACGAATAGTTCACATATTTATGTGATTAGTTCACATCTCCATGTGACTAACACCCAAAGGGTTTACTGGAGTCGATAATCTAGTTCACATCGCTATGTGATTAACACCCAAAGAGTGATAATGTTTTTCTTGTGAGATAAATTTAGTTAACGGGTCTGCCAGATTCAGAGCCGTGTGTATTTTGCAAATTTTCTATGTCTACAATGCTTTGCATGGAGCTACCCTAGCTAATTTCTCCCACTTTTAATATCTACCTAGATCGAGACTTAGAGTCATCCAGATCGGTGTCAAAGCTTGCATTGACGTAACTCTTTACGACGGACTCTTTGTCACCTCCATAACCGAGAAACATTTCCTTATTCCACTAAGGATATTTTTGACCGTTGTCCAGTGATCCACTCCTGGATCACTATTGTACCCTCTTGCCAATCTTATGGTGAGGTACACAATAGGTCTGGTACACAACATAGCATATTTTATAGAACCTATGGCTAAGGCATAGGGAATGACTTTTCATTCTCTTTCTATTTTCTGCCATGGTCGGGTTTTGAGTCTTTACTCAACTTCACACCTTGCAACACAGGAAAGAACTCCTTCTTTGACTGTTCTATTTTGAACTACTTCAAAATCTTGTCAAGGTATGTACTCATTGAAAATATATCAAGCGTCTTGATCTATCTGTATAGATCTGGATGCTCAATATGTAAGTAGCTTCACCGAGGTCTTTCTTGAAAAACTCCTTTCAAACACTCCTTTATGATTTCCAGAAAATTCTACATTATTTCCGATCAACAATATGTCATTCACATATACTTATCAGAAATGCTGTAGTGCTCCCACTCACTTTCTTGTAAATATAGGCTTCACCGCAAGTCTGTATAAAACCATATGCTTTGATCACTTTATCAAAGCATATATTCCAACTCTGAGATGCTTGCACCAGTCCATAAATGGATCGCTAGAGCTTGCTCACTTTGTTAGCACCTTTAGGATTGAAAAACCTTGTGGTTTCATATACAATTCTTCTTTAAGAAATCCATTAAGGAATGCAGTTTTGACATCCATTTGCCAGATTTCATAAAATGCAGCAACTACTAACATGATTCGGACAGACTTTTAAGCATCGATACGAGTGAGAAAATCTCATCGTAGTCAACACCTTGATCTTCTCGAAAACATTTTGCGACAATTCGAGCTTTGTAGATAGTAACACTACTATCATCATCCGTCTTCCTCTTGAAGATCCATTTATTCTCAATGACTCACCGATCATCGGGCAAGTCAATCAAAGTCCATACTTTGTTCTCATACATGGATCCCATCTCAGATTTCATGGCCTCAAGCCATTTTGCGGAATCTGGGCTCATCATCGCTTCCTCATAGTTCATAGGTTCATCATGGTCTAGTAACATGACTTCCAGAACAGGATTACCATACCACTCTGGTGTGGACCATACTCTAGTTGACCTACGAGGTTCGGTAGTAACTTGATCTGAAGTTTCATGATCATCATCATTAGCTTCCTCACTAATTGGTGTAGGAGGTACTGAAACTGATTTCTGTGATGAACTACTTTCCAATTCGGGAGAAACTACAATTACCTCATCAAGTTCTACTTTCCTCCCACTCACTTCTTTCGAGAGAAACTCCTTCTCTAGAAAGGATCCATTCTTAGTAACAAAATATCTTGCCTTCAGATCTGTGATAGAAGGTGTACCCAACAGTATCTTTTGGGTATCCTATGAAGACGCACTACTCCGATTTGGGCCGAGCTTATCAGTTTGAAACTTTTTCACATAAGCATCGCAACCCCAAACTTTAAGAAATGACCACTTTGGTTTCTTGCCAAACCATAGTTCATACAGTGTCATCTCAACGGATTTAGATGGTGCCCTATTTAACGTGAATGCATTTGTCTCTAATGCATAACCCCAAAACGACAGTGGTAAATCGGTAAGAGACATCAAAGATCGCACCATATCCAATAAAGTACGATTACAACGTTCGGACACACCATTACGTTGTGGTGTTCCAGGTGGCGTGAGTTGCGAAACTATTCCACATTGTTTCAAATGAAGACCAAACCCGTAACTCAAATATTCGCCTCCGTTATCAGATCGTAGAAACTTTATTTTCTTGTTACGATGATTTTCCACTTCACTCTGAAATTCTTTGAACTTCTCAAATGTTTTAGACTTATGTTTCATTAAGTAGATATACCCATATCTGCTCAAATCATCTGTGAAGGTCAGAAAATAACGATACCCGCCGCAAGCCTCAACACTTATCGGATCACATACATCAGTATGTATTATTTCCAATAAGTCAGTTGTTCGCTCCATTGTTCCGGAGAACAGGGTCTTAGTGATATTTCCCATGAGGCATGGTTCGCAAGCATCAAGTGATTCATAATCAAGTGATTCCAAAAGTCCATCAGCATGGAGTTTCTTTATGTGCTTTACACCAATATGACCTAAACGGTAGTGCCACAAATAGGTTGCACTATCATTATTAACTTTGCATCTTTTGGCTTCAATATATGAATATGTGTATCACTATGATCGAGATTCAATAAACCATTCACCTTGGGTGTATGACCACAAAAGGTTTTATTCATGTAAACAGAATAACAATTATTCTTTGACTTAAATGAATAACCGTATTGCAATAAACATGATCCAATCATATTATGCTCGATGTAAACACCAAATAACATTTATTTTAGGTTCAACACTAATCCCGAAGGTAAAGGGAGTGTGCGATGGTGATCTTATCAACCTTGGAATCATTTCCAACATACATCGTGACCTCGTTCTCAACTAGTCTTTGTTTATTTTTCAACTCCCATTTCGAGTTACTACTCTTAGCAACTGAACTAGTATCAAATACCGAGGGGTTTGCTATAAATACTAGTAAAGTACACATCAATAACATGTATATCAAATATACCTTTGTTCACTTTGCCATCCTCCTTATCCGCCAAGTATCTAGGGCAGTTCCACTTCCAGTGACCATTTCCTTTGCAGTAGAAGCACTCAGTTTCAGGCTTGGGTCTAGCTTTGGGCTTCTTCATGGGAGTGACAACTTGCTTGCCATTCTTATTGAAGTTCCCTTTCTTTCCCTTGCCCTTTTACTTGAATCTAGTGGTCTTGTCAACCATCAACACTTGATGATTTTTCTTGATTTCTACCTTCGCCGATAGCATCGTGAAGAGCTTTGAGAATCGTTTCTGTTATCCCTTGCATATTATAGTTCATCATGAAGTTCTAGTAACTTGCTGTCAGGGACTATAGAACTCTGTAAATCACTATCTTATCGGGAATATTAACTCCCACTTGATTCAAGTGATTGTAGTACTCAGACATTCTGAGCACATGCTCACTCGTTGAGCAATTCTCCTCCATCTTGTAGGCAAAGTATCGTCAGAGGTCTCATACCTCTTGACACGGGCAATAGTATGAGATACCAATTTCAACTCTTGTAACATCTTATATGCTCTGTGGCATTCAAAACATTTTTGAAGTCCTGGTTCTAAGCCGTAAAGCATGGTGCACTAAACTATCAAGTAGTCATCATACCGAGCTTGTCAAACGTTCATAACGTCTACATCTGCTCCTGCAATAGGTCTGTCACCTATCAGTGCATCAAGGACAGAATTCTTCTGTGCAGCAATGAGGATAGTCCTCAGATCACGGACCTAGTCCGCATCATTGCTACTATCATCGTTTAACATAGTTTTCTCTAGGAACATATCAAAAATAAACGGGGAGCTACATCGCGAGCTATTGATCTATAAAATAGTTATGCAAATACTATCTTGACTAAGTTCATTATAAATTAAAGTTCAATTAATCATATTACTTAAGAACTTCCACTTAGATAGACATCTCTCTAGTCATCTAAATGATCACATGATCCAAATCAACTAAACCATGTCCGATCATCACGTGAGATGGAGTAGTTTTCAATGGTGAACATCACTATGTTGATCCTATCTACTATATGATTCACGCTCGACCTTTCGGTCTCCAGTGTTCTAAGGCCATATCTGCATATGGTAGGCTCGTCAAGTTTAACCTGAGTATTCCGCGTGTGCAAAACTTGCTTGCACCCGTTGTATGTGAACGTAGAGCTTATCACACCCGATCATCACGTGGTGTCTCGGCACGACGAACTATCGCAACGGTGCATACTCAGGGAGAACACTTATACCTTCAAATTTAGTGAGAGATCATCTTATAATGCTACTGCTGAACTAAGCAAAATAAGATGCATAAAGGATAAACATCACATGCAATCAGTATAAGTGATATGATATGGCCATCATCATCTTGTGCCTTTGATCTCCATCTCTAAAGCACCGTCATGATCACCATCGTCACTGGCTTGACACCTTGATCTCCATCGAAGCATCGTTGTTGTCTCGCCAACTATTTCTTCTACGACTATCGCTACCGCTTAGTGATAAAGTAAAGCAATTACATGGCGATTGCATTTCATACAATAAAGCGACAACCATATGGGTCCTGCTTGTTGCCGATAACTCTGTTACAAAACTTGATCATCTCATACAATAAAATTTAGCATCATGTCTTGACCATATCACATCACAACATGCCCTGCAAAAACAAGTTAGACGTCCTCTACTTTGTTGTTGCAAGTTTTACGTGGCTGCTACGGGCTGAGCAAGAACCGTTCTTACCTACGCATCAAAAACCACAATGCGGTATAGTGATTGCTTTTTGATCTTCAGAAAGAACCCTGTTCATTGAATCCCCGATTCAACTAAAGTTGGAGAAATTGACACCCACCAGCCACCTGTGCGCGAAGCACGTCGGTAGAACCAGTCTCGCGTAAGTGTACGTGTAATGTCGGTCTGGGACGCTTCATCCAACAATACCGCTGAATCAAGAATCAACTAGTGACGGCAAGCAATATGTATATACACACATCCACAACTCGTTTATGTTCTACTCGTGCATATAACATCTACGCATAAACCTGGTTCTGATACCACTGTTGGGGAACATAGTAATTTCAAAAAAAATCCTACAACACACGCAAGATCATGGTTATGCATAGCAACAAGAGGGAAGAGTGTTGTCTACGTACCCTCTATTGGAAATATGCCCTAGAGGCAATAATAAAATGGTTATTATTATATTTCTTTGTTCATGATAATTGTCTATTGTTCATGCTATAATTGTGTTTTCCGGAAATCGTAATACATGTGTGAATACATAGACCACAACACGTCCCTAGTGAGCCTCTAGTTGACTAGCTCGTTGATCAAAAGATAGTCATGGTTTCCTGACTATGGACATTGGATGTCATTGATAACGGGATCACATCATTAGGAGAATGATGTGATGGACAAGACCAATCCTAAGCATAGCTCAAAGATCGTGTAGTTCGTTTGCTGTAGCTTTTCCGAATGTCAAGTATCATTTCCTTAGACCATGAGATTGTGCAACTCCCGGATACCGTAGGAGTGCTTTGGGTGTGCCAAACATCACAATGTAACTGGGTGACTATAAAGGTACACTACAGGTATCTGCGAAAGTGTCTGTTGGGTTGGAACGAATCAAGACTGGGATTTGTCACTCCGTATGATGGAGAGGTATCTCTGGGCCCACTCGGTAATGCATCATCATAATGAGCTCAATGTGACCAAGTGGTTGATCACGGGATCATGCATTACGGTATGAGTAAAGTGACTTGCCGGTAACGAGATTGAACGAGGTATTGGGATACCGACGATCGAGTCTCGGGCAAGTAACGTACCGATTGACAAAGGGAATTGTATACGGATTGATTGAATCCTCGACATCGTGGTTCATTCGATGAGATCATCGAGGAGCATGTGGGAGCCAACATGGGTATCCAGATCCCGCTGTTGGTTATTGACCGGAGAGTCGTCTCGGTCATGTCTGCGTGTCTCCCGAACCCGTAGGGTCTACACACTTAAGGTTCGGTGACGCTAGGGTTGTAGAGATATTAGTATGCAGTAACCCGAAAGTTGTTCGGAGTCCCGGATGAGATCCCGGACGTCACGAGGAGTTCCGGAATGGTCCGGAGGTAAAGATTTATATATATAGGAAGTCCAGTTTCGGCCATCGGGAAGGTTTCGGGGGTCGCCGGTATTGTACCGGGACCACCGGAAGGGTCCCGGGGGTCCATCGGGTGGGGCCACCTATCCCGGAGGGCCCCATGGGCTGAAGTGGGAGGGGAACCAGCCCCTGGTGGGCTGGTGCGCCCCCCTTGGGCCTCCCTTGCGCCTAGGGTTGGGAAACCCTAGGGGTGGGGGCGCCCCCCACTTGGCTTGGGGGGAAGCCACCCCTTGGCCGCCGCCCCCCTTGGAGATTGCATCTCCTAGGGCCGGGGCCCCCCAAGGCCCCTATATAAAGAGGGGGGAGGGAGGGCAGCCGCACCCTTGCTCTTGGCGCCTCCCTCTCCCTCCGTAACACCTCTCCTCCCCGCTTGCGCTTGGCGAAGCCCTGCCGGGATCCTGCTGCATCCACCACCATGCCGTCGTGCTACTGGATCTTCATCAACCTCTCCTTTCCCCTTGCTGGATCAAGGAGGAGGAGACGTCTTCCCAACCATACGTGTGTTGAACGCGGAGGTGTTTCGGCACTTGGTCATCGGTGATTTGGATCACGACGAGTACGACTCCATCAACCCCGTTCTCTTGAACGCTTCCGCGCGCGATCTACAAGGTTATGTAGATGCACTCCTCTCTCCCTCGTTGCTAGATGACTCCATAGATTGATATTGGTGATGCGTAGAAAATTTTAAAATTCTGCTACATAACCCAACAGTGGCATCATGAGCTAGGTCTATGCGTAGTTTCTATGCACGAGTAGAACACAAAGCAGTTGTGGGCATGGATATTGTCAATTTGCTTGCCGTTACTAGTCTTATCTTGATTCGGCAGCATCGTGAGATGAAGCGGCCCGGACCGACCTTACACGTACACTTACGTGAGACTGGTTCCACCGATTGACATGCACTAGCTGCATAAGGTGGCTGGCGGGTGTCTGTCTCTCCCACTTTAGTCGGATCGGATTCGATGAAAAGGGTCCTTATGAAGGGTAAATAGAAATTGGCATATCACTTTGTGGTTATGGCGTAGTTAAGAAACGTTCTTGCTAGAAACCTATAGCAGCCACGTAAAAACTTGCAACAACAATTAGAGGACGTCTAACTTGTTTTTGCAGCATGTGCCGTGTGATGTGATATGGCCAAAAGGATGTGATGAATGATATATGTGATGTATGAGATTGATCATGTTCTTGTAATAGGAATCATGACTTGCATGTCGATGAGTATGACAACCGGCAGGAGCCATAGGAGTTGTCTTTATTTATTTATGACCTGCGTGTCAACATAAACGTCATGTAATTACTTTACTTTATTGCTAAAGCATTAGCCATAGTAGTAGAAGTAATAGATGACGAGACAACTTCAAGAAGACACGATGATGGAGATCATGATGATGGAGATCATGGTGTCATGCTGGTGACAACGATGATCATGAAGCCCCGAAGATGGAGATCAAAAGGAGCAAATGATATTGGTCATATCATGTCACTATTTGATTGCATGTGATGTTTATCATGTTTTACATCTTATTTGCTTAGAACGACGATAGCTTAAATAAGATGATCCCTCGTAATAATTTCAAGAAAGTGTTCCCCCTAACTGCGCACCATTGCGAAGGTTCGTTGTTTCGAAGCACCACGTGATGATTGGGTGTGATAGATTCTAACGTTCGAATACAACGGGTGTAAGCCAGATTTACACACGCAATACACTTAGGTTGACTTGACGAGCCTAGTATGTACAGACATGGCCTCGGAACATGGAAGACCGAAAGGTCGAGCATGAGTCGTATAGAAGATACGATCAACATGAAGATGTTCACCGATGTTGACTAGTCCATCTCACGTGATGATCGGACACGGCCTAGTTAACTCGGATCATGTTTCACTTAGATGACTGGAGGTATGTCTATCTGAGTAGGAGTTCATTGAATAATTTGATTAGATGAACTTAATTATCATGAACTTAGTCTAAAATCTTTACAATATGTCTTGTAGATCAAATGGCCAACGTTGTCCTCAACTTCAACGCGTTCCTAGAGAAAACCAAGCTCAAAGATGATGGCAGCAACTATACGGACTGGGTCCGGAACCTGAGGATCATCCTCATAGCTGCCAAGAAAGATTATGTCCTAGAAGCACCGCTAGGTGATGCACCCATCCCAGAGAACCAAGACGTTATGAATGCTTGGCAGTCACGTGCTGATGATTACTCCCTCGTTCAGTGCGGCATGCTTTACAGCTTAGAACCGGGGCTCCAAAAGCGTTTTGAGAGACACGGAGCATATGAGATGTTCGAATAGCTGAAAATGGTTTTCCAAGATCATGCCCGGGTCGAGATATATGAAGTCTCTGACAAGTTCTTCAGCTGTAAGATGGAGGAAAATAGTTCTGTCAGTGAGCACATACTCAAAATGTCTGGGTTGCATAACCGCTTGACTCAACTGGGAGTTAATCTCCCGGATGACGCAGTCATTGACAGAATCCTTCAGTCGCTTCCACCGAGCTACAAGAGCTTTGTGATGAACTTCAATATGCAGGGGATGGAAAAGACCATTCCTGAGGTATATTCAATGCTGAAATCAGCAGAGGTGGAAATCAAAAAGGAACATCAAGTGTTGATGGTGAATAAAACCACTAAGTTCAAGAAAGACAAGGGTAAGAAGAACTTCAAGAAGGACGACAAGGGAGTTGCCGCGCCTGGTAAGCAAGGTGCCGGGAAGAAGCCAAAGAACGGACCCAAGCCTGAGACTGGGTGTTTTTATTGCAAGGGAAGTGGTCACTGGAAGCGGAACTGCCCCAAATACTTAGCGGACAAGAAGGCCGGCAACACTAAAGGTATATGTGATATACATGTAATTGATGTGTACCTTACCAGTACTCATAGTAGCTCCTGGGTATTTGATACCGGTGTGGTTGCTCACATTTGTAACTCAAAGCAGGAACTGCGGAATAAGCGGAGACTGGCGAAGGACGAGGTGACGATGCGCGTCGGGAATGGTTCCAAGGTCGATGTGATCGCCGTCGGCACGCTACCTCTACATTTACCTACGGGATTAGTTTTAAACCTCAATAATTGTTATTTAGTGCCAGCTTTGAGCATGAACATTGTATTAGGATCTCGTTTAATTCGAGATGGCTACTCATTTAAATCCGAGAATAATGGTTGTTCTATTTATATGAGAGATATGTTTTATGGTCATGCTCCACTGGTGAATGGTTTATTCTTAATGAATCTCGAGCGTAATGTTACACATATTCATAGTGTGAATACCAAAAGATGTAAGGTTGATAATGATAGTCCCACATACTTGTGGCACTTCCGCCTTGGTCACATAGGTGTCAAACGCATGAAGAAGCTCCATGCAGATGGAATTTTGGAGTCTCTTGATTACGAATCATTTGACACGTGCGAACCATGCCTCATGGGTAAAATGACCAAGACTCCGTTCTCAGGAACAATGGAGCGAGCAACCAACTTATTGGAAATCATACATACCGATGTGTGCGGTCCAATGAGTGTTGAGGCTCGCGGTGGCTATCGTTATGTTCTCACCCTCACTGATGACTTGAGTAGATATGGGTATGTCTACTTAATGAAACACAAGTCTGAGACCTTTGAAAAGTTCAAGGAATTTCAGAGCGAGGTTGAGAATCAACGTGACATGAAAATCAAGTTCTTGCGATCAGATCATGGGGGAGAATACTTGAGTCACGAATTTGGCACACACTTAAGAAAATGTGGAATAGTTTCACAACTCACGCCGCCTGGAACACCTCAGCGTAATGGTGTGTCTGAACGTCGTAATCGCACTCTATTGGATATGGTGCGATCTATGATGTCTCTTACCGATCTACCGCTGTCATTTTGGGGCTATGCTTTAGAGACTGCCGCATTCACTTTAGATAGGGCTCCGTCGAAATCCGTTGAGACGACACCGTATGAATTATGGTTTGGGAAGAAACCTAAGCTGTCGTTTCTAAAAGTTTGGGGGATGCGATGCTTATGCCAAGAAATTTCAACCTGAAAAGCTCGAACCCAAATCGGAAAAAATGCGTCTTCATAGGATACCCTAAAGAAACTATTGGGTATACCTTCTACCTCAGATCCGAAGGCAAGATCTTTGTTGCCAAGAATGGGTCCTTTCTAGAGAAAGAGTTTCTCTCGAAAGAAATAAGTGGGAGGAAAGTAGAACTTGATGAAGTTTTACCTCTTGAACCGGTGAGTGGCGCAGCTCAAGAAAATGTTCCTGAGGTGCCTGCACCAACTAGAGAGGAAGTTGATGATGATGATCATGAAACTTCAGATCAAGGTGCTACTGAACTTCGTAGGTCCACGAGGACACGTTCCGCACCAGAGTGGTACGGCAACCCTGTCTTGGAAATCATGCTGTTAGACAACAGTGAACCTTCGAACTATGAAGAAGCGATGGCGGGCCCGAATTCCGACAAATGGCTGGAAGCCATGAAATCCAAGATAGGATCCATGTATGAAAACGAAGTATGGACTTTGACTGACTTGCCCGATGATCGGGGAGACATAGAAAATAAATGGATCTTTAAGAAGAAGACAGACGCGGATGGTAATTTAACCATCTATAAAGCTCGGCTTGTCGCTAAGGGTTATCGACAAGTTCAAGGGGTTGACTACGATGAGACTTTTTCACCCGTAGCGAAGCTGAAGTCCGTCCGAATCATGTTAGCAATTGCCACATTCTATGATTATGAGATATGGCAAATGGACGTCAAAACGGCATTCCTTAAGGAAGAATTGTATATGATACAGCCGAAAGGTTTTGTCGATCCTAAGAATGCTGACAAGGTGTGCAAGCTCCAACGCTTGATTTATGGGCTGGTGCAAGCATCTCGGAGTTGGAACATTCATTTTGATGAGATGATCAAAGCGTTTGGGTTTACGCAGACTTATGGAGAAGCCTGCATTTACAAGAAAGTGAGTGGGAGCTCTGTAGCATTTCTCATATTGTATGTGGATGACATACTGTTGATGGGAAATGATATAGAATTCTTGGAAAGCATAAAGGCCTACTTGAACAAGTGTTTTTCAATGAAGGATCTTGGAGAAGCTGCTTATATATTAGGCATCAAGATCTATAGAGATAGATCGAGACGCCTCATTGGTCTTTCACAGAGTACGTACCTTGACAAGATATTGTAGAAGTTCAAAATGGATCAGTCAAAGAAGGGGTTCTTGCCTGTATTGCAAGGTACGAGATTGAGCACAGCTCAATGCCCGAGCACGGCAGAAGATAGAGAAAAGATGAGTGTCGTCCCCTATGCCTCGGCCATAGGGTCTATCATGTATGCTATGTTGTGTACCAGACCTGATGTAAACCTTGTCGTAAGTTTGGTAGGAAGGTACCAAAGTAATCCCGGCATGGAACACTGGACAGCGGTCAAGAATATCCTGAAGTACCTGAAGAGGACTAAGGATATGTTTCTCGTTTATGGAGGTGACGAAGAGCTCGTCCTAAAGGGTTACGTCGATGCTAGCTTCGACACAGATCTGGATGACTCTAAGTCACAAACCGGATACGTGTATATTTTGAATGGTGGGGCAGTAAGCTGGTGTAGTTGCAAGCAAAGCATTGTGGCAGGATCTACATGTGAAGCGGAGTACATGGCAGCCTCGGAGGCAGCACAAGAAGCAGTCTGGGTGAAGGAGTTCATTGCCAACCTAGGAGTCATACCCAATGCGTCGGGCTCGATGACTCTATTCTGTGACAACACTAGAGCTATTGCCCTTGCCAAGGAGCCCAGGTTTCATAGGAAGACCAGGCATATCAAGCATCGCTTCAACTCCATTCGTGAAAGTGTTCAAAATGGAGACATAGAGATTTGTAAAGTACATACGGACCTGAATGTGGCGGATCCGTTGACTAAACCTCTCCCTAGAGCAAAACATGATCAACACCAGAACTGCATGGGTGTTCGATTCATCACAATGTAACTAGACTATTGACTCTAGTGCAAGTGGGAGACTATTGGAAATATGCCCTAGAGGCAATAATAAAATGGTTATTATTATATTTCTTTGTTCATGATAATTGTCTATTGTTCATGCTATAATTGTGTTATCCGGAAATCATAATACATGTGTGAATACATAGACCACAACACGTCCCTAGTGAGCCTCTAGTTGACTAGCTCGTTGATCAAAAGATAGTCATGGTTGCCTGACTATGGACATTGGATGTCATTGATAACGGGATCACATCATTAGGAGAATGATGTAATGGACAAGACCCAATCCTAAGCATAGCTCAAAGATCGTGTAGTTCGTTTGCTGTAGCTTTTCTGAATGTCAAGTATCATTTCCTTAGACCATGAGATTGTGCAACTCCCGGATACCGTAGGAGTGCTTTGGGTGTGCCAAACGTCACAACGTAACTGGGTGACTATAAAGGTACACTACAAGTATCTGCGAAAGTGTCTGTTGGGTTGGCACGAATCGAGACTGGGATTGTTCACTCCGTATGACGGAGAGGTATCTCTGGGCCCACTCGGTAATGCATCATCATAATGAGCTCAATGTGACCAAGTGGTTGATCACGGGATCATGCATTACGGTACGAGTAAAGTGACTTGCCGGTAACGAGATTGAACGAGGTATTGGGATACCGACGATCGAGTCTCGGGCAAGTAACGTACCGATTGACAAAGGGAATTGTATACGGATTGATTGAATCCTCGGCATCGTGGTTCATCCGATGAGATCATCGAGGAGCATGTGGGAGCCAACATGGTTGTCCAGATCCCGCTGTTGGTTATTGACCGGAGAGTCGTCTCGGTCATGTCTGCGTGTCTCCCGAACCCGTAGGGTCTACACACTTAAGGTTCGGTGACGCTAGGGTTGTAGAGATATTAGTATGCAGTAACCCGAAAATTGTTCGGAGTCCCGGATGAGATCCCGGACGTCACGAGGAGTTCCGGAATGGTCCGGAGGTAAAGATTTATATATAGGAAGTCCAGTTTCGGCCATCGGGAAGGTTTTGGGGGTCGCCGGTATTGTACCGGGACCACCGGGTGGGGCCACCTATCCCGGAGGGCCCCATGGGCTGAAGTGGGAGGGGAACCAGCCCCTGGTGGGCTGGTGCACCCCCCTTGGGCCTCCCCTGCGCCTAGGGTTGGGAAACCCTAGGGGTGGGGGCGCCCCCCCCCACTTGGCTTGGGAGGGAAGCCACCCCTTGGCCGTCGCCCCCCTTGGAGATTGCATCTCCTAGGGCCGGCGCCCCCCCCCCAAGGCCCCTATATAAAGAGGGAGGAGGGAGGGCAGCCGCACCCTTGCTCTTGGCGCCTCCCTCTCCCTCAGTAACACCTCTCCTCCCCGCTTGCGCTTGACGAAGCCCTACCGGGATCCTGCTGCATCCACCACCACGCCGTCGTGCTGCTGGATCTTCATCAACCTCTCCTTTCCCCTTGCTGGATCAAGAAGGAGGAGACGTCTTCCCAACCGTACGTGTGTTGAATGCGGAGGTGTTGTCCGTTCGGCACTTGGTCATCGGTGATTTGGATCACGACGAGTACGACTCCATCAACCCCGTTCTCTTGAACGCTTCCGCGTGCGATCTACAAGGGTATGTAGATGCACTCCTCTCTCCCTCGTTGCTAGATGACTCCATAGATTGATCTTGGTGATGCGTAGAAAATTTTAAAATTCTGCTACATAACCCAACACCCTTGTAGACCGTAAGCGGAAGCGTTATGACAACGCGGTTGATGTATTCGTACGTCTTCATGATCGGCCGATCCAGCACCAAAGGTACGGCACCTCCGCGATCTGCACACGTTCGGCTCGGTGACGTCGCATGAACTCACGATCCAGTAGTGTCAGGGAAGAGCTTCATCAGCACGACGGCGTGATGACGGTGATGATGGTGCTACCTAAACAGGGCTTCGCCTAAGCACCGCTACGATATGACCGAGGTGGATTATGATGGAGGGGGGCACCGCACACGGCTAAAAGATCAATGATCAACTTGTGTGTCTATGGGGTGCCCCCTTCCCCCGTATATAAAGGAGTGGAGGAGGAGGAGGGGGCGGCCTCCTAGGCGCACCCCAAGGGGAGTCCTACTCCCACCGGGAGTAGGATTTCCCCTGAGGGAGTCCTGGATTAGGGGGTGTTCGGGTAGACGGACTATACCTTCATCCGGACTCCAGGACTATGAAGATACAAGATTGAAGACTTCGTCCCATGTCCGGATGGGACTTTCCTTGGCGTGGAAGGCAAGCTTGGCGATGCGGATATTCAAGATCTCCTACCATTGTAACCGACTTTGTGTAACCCTAACCCTCTCCGGTGTCTATATAAACCGGAGGGTTTTAGTCCGTAGGACAACTTCATCATACAACAATCATACCATAGGCTAGCTTCTAGGGTTTAGCCTCCTTGATCTCGTGGTAGATCTACTCCTGTACTACCCATATCATCAATATTAATCAAGCAGGACGTAGGGTTTTACCTCCATCAAGAGGGCCCGAACCTGGGTAAAACATCGTGTTCCTTGCCTCCTGTTACCATCCGGCCTAGACGCACAGTTCAGGAACCCCTACCCGAGATCCACCGGTTTTGACACCGACATTGGTGCTTTCATTGAGAGTTCCTCTGTGTCGTCGCCTTTAGGCCCGATGGCTCCTTCGATCATTAACAACGATGCAGACCAGGGTGAGACTTTTCTCCCCGGACAGATCTTCGTCTTCGGCGGCTTCGCACTGTGGGCCAATTCGCTTGGCCACCTTGAGCAGATCGAAAGCTACGCCCCTGGCCATCAGGACAGGTTTGGAAGCCTAAACTATACGGCTGACATCCGCGGGGACTTGATCTTCGACGGATTTGAGCCACAGCTAAGCGCGCCGCACTGTCTCGATGGGCATGATATAGCTCTGCCGCCGAACAGTGCCTTGAAGGCCGCACACGCACCGGTTCCGACCATTGATTCGGAGCCTACTATGCCGATCGAGGATCAGCGGTTGGACGCTGCCTCAGGGGCTGCGATCTCAGAGGCGATCGAGCCGAACTCCAGCCCCACACTCCGCATGGCCCGTGACTCCGAGGAGCCGGATTCCTTTCCGAACTCCGAGCCCCCCGCGCCCCTGCCGATCGAACCCGATTGGGCGCCGATAATGGAGTTCACCGCCACAGACATCTTTCAGCACTCGCCCTTCGGCGACATCCTGAATTCGTTAAAGTCTCTCTCTTTATCTGGAGAGCCCTGGCCGGACTACGGTCAACAAGGATGGGATTCAGATGATGAAGAAATTCAAAACCCACCCACCACCCACTTCGTAGCCACTGTCGACGACTTAACCGACATGCTCGACTTCGACTCTGAAGACATCGACGGTATGGACGACGATGCAGGAGACAACCAAGAACCAACGCCTATAGGGCATCGGACAGCCACCTCATCTCACGATGTGTACATGGTAGATACCCCTAAAGGAAGCAACAACGAGGAAAACGGGGATGGAAAGAGGGATCAATCTCTCGAAAAACAATCAAAGCGTCGGCATAAACGCCGACCCAAGCCCCGCCTCGACAAAGACCCAGCCATAGAGCAGGATGAGCCGGTAGACGACGAGCATGCCTTAGAGCAACCGTCCCAACAGGACAACCCGGATAGAGAAACCGAACATCCCTCCCCCGGCGAAAACGGCATTCCGGACGACCCTATGCCGGACAAGCCCACGAAGCAGAAGAACCTCCACAAACGGCTCGTTGCAACCGCACGCAGCCTGAAAAAGCAGAAGCAGAAGCTAAAAACTGCGGAAGATGCACTCAGGATTAGATGGAATAAAGTAATCAATACCGCAGACAAATACGACGACAGTCGCCGCACTAAAAGCTATCCAAAGAGAAAGCTACTGCCTGAATTCGACGAGGAGGCCTTAGAGCCCTCGCATTCCAAAAGTGAGAAAACCACATGGTTGGATAGACGACCCCATGGCCAGCATAAAGCGGCAAGCAGCGCCGCACTTAAGCCGGCATGCGACCCACTTAAGGATTCGCATCATGGCCCAGCCAGGTCCATTTACGGGTCAAGAAAGCAAGCTCTCGTAAGCAATGCAATAAAGCCATCATCAGAATCCGGCACACCCAAATACAGGGGTGCCGCACACCCCCTATGTTTCACCGATGAGGTCCTGGACTATGAATTTCTGGCGGGATTCAAACCCGTAAACATAGAGGCATATGATGGAACAACAGACCCTAGAGTCTGGATCGAGGATTATATCCTCCACATACATATGGCTAGAGGTGATGACCTCCACGCCATAAAATACTTACCCCTCAAGCTTAAAGGGCCAGCCCGGCATTGGCTCAAAAGCCTTCCTGAAAACACAATCGGAAGTTGGGAAGAGCTCGAGGACGCTTTCCGAGCAAATTTTCAAGGGACCTATGTCCGCCCTCCGGATGCAGGCGATCTTAGTCACATAACTCAACAGCCCGGAGAGTCAGCTCGGCAATTCTGGAATAGATTTCTTACTAAAAAGAATCAGATAGTCGACTGTCCGGACGCTGAAGCCTTAGCGGCTTTCAGGCATAATGTCCGAGACGAATGGCTCGCCAGACACCTCGGCCAAGAAAAGCCAAGAACAATGGCCGCACTAACAAGCCTCATGACCCGCTTTTGCGCAGGAGAGGACAGCTGGTTGGCAAGATGCAGCACCAGTGACCCAAGTACATCCGAAACTAGGGATGGAAACGGAAAACCGCGACGCAATAAGGACCGTCGCCGGACTAAGGAAAAAAGTCCGAAGAGCACGGCAGTCAACGCCGGATTCAAAAGCTCACGACAGAATCAGAAAAAGCCGCCCCTCTAAGATAACAGGGACGACCTATCCAACCTAAACAAAATCTTGGATAGGATATGTCAAATACACAGCACTCCCGGGAAGCCTGCTAACCATACCCACAGAGATTGTTGGGTTTTCAAACAATCCGGCAGACTCAACGCCGAACACAAGGGGCTCGACACACCAAGCGAAGACGAGGAGGAACCCCAAAAGCAGAGTACCAGGAAACAAAAGAATTTCCCACAAGAAGTAAAAACAGTAAACTTACTCCACATAACAAAAAGCGCGGCGCCCATAAAGGTACGCGCCCCATGGCCTATCCCAAAGGAATCCCGCCACTGGTTGTCAAAACCAATCATCTTCGATCATCTGGATTATTCTAGAAGTATCAGGAACCCAGGCTGGACTGCCCTGGTACTCGATCCAATAATTGGCGGACACCAGTTTTCAAATGTCCTTATGGACGGTGGCAGCGGACTCAACCTGATATATCAGGACTCAATCTGCCGCATGGGGATCGACCTAAAAAGAATTCGCCACATCAAAACCTCCTTTCAAGGAGTAACGCCAGGTCCGGACACCCATTGCATGGGTTTTCTCCGGCTCGAGGTTATTTTTGGCTCTGCCGATAACTTCCGTCGTGAAAAGCTGACTTTCCACATCGTCCCATTCTCAAGTCGCTACCAAGCACTACTGGGACGCAAAGCTTTCGCCCGCTTTAACGCAATACCGCATTATGCATCTCTTACGCTTAAGATGCCCGGTCCACGCGGCATCATCTCCTTAAAGGGGAAGTAGTGAGAACACCTCCCCCAAGCGGAGGATTGTGCGGCCGCTTTAATAGCCCCACAATACAATGGCTTCACCAGCCAGAACATCGGAATAGGTCATTAAGACCACGGACACGGATAGACGAGTCCGGCACAAAAGTATCATTGATAAAGGCTTAGTGGCCATATACCCCTGCACTAGGGGCTTCACACGTATAAAATAAGAGACAATAAAGCTCGATTTTTCATATTTTACTTTACACTTTGTTTATTTCATATAACTTTCGTTCGGCACGCCCCTTTTTCAACTTAGTTGCTCTCTTTTTACAGATGAACGTCGTGCTGCGCCCGTCCAGGATACGGCACAACGGAGACACAGGCGCAGACGTGCAGTAGGGACCCGTTCCAAGGATTCTTTTCAGATTAAGACCCTGCGTAAACCTTTTTTACTGTCTCTTGTTGATACACATCCCCTGGTTCTATGACCAAGGAGGAGGCTGGCGTCTTGGCATGTGGCCACGTCAGAATTCTTGCGCGTACCTGGACACTAGGGGCTTATACCTCAAAGTGTTACCTCGCCCGCTCTCATAAAGACCGAATACCTTAGGGAGTGTTCGGCGTCGCGAGTTTGGCCTTATATGCATCAGCTCCGAGTCATGATTTTGGTCAAATGTTGGGTTGCCCGGCTCCTGTGTTCAGCCGCCTTACGTTCCGCTCTATCGGCTAAGGCGGCACCGGGAGAACTACTGCGATTGTGCCCTGGTTCGGCCAGGCGAGCACCTCAGTAGAGAAAGCCGAAAACCGACTGTCATGATATGGCGTGAGACTGGTCAACCACTCGATGACTCTCCGGAATCTGTAGGATTCCCCCGCATTAACGAAGGGCCGTTTCCCGGCCAGGCACATACGCGCCCTGAATTCGGGCGAGCGCAGTCGCCACCAGGGGCTACCTAAATAGTCCCATTGTCAAGCTCCTATGGCTAAGTGAAAGTGTTAAAGCATTATAGTCTGGTTGCCTAGCTCGCTGCGCTATCACCTCCTTTGTAGGACCAAGACGTTGGATTAAGTGTGAAAATGCGCCTTCTGCGAGCACCCCCGCACTACGTGCGTGGGGGCTGAAGCCAACGACTGCAATCTTTCAGATTTTGTATATATATCTTAAAACGGCCGCACAGGAGGTGTTCCAAATACTTGAAGGCACAAGTATAAAAGGCTACTACAATTCATCAAAATATTGCTTTATAATTACATATGCTATCAGAACATAGCATCCTTCGAGCACTGCGCCTCTATTACACGAGCGCCTTCAAGGACTTCCTGAAAATAGTGCTCGGAGGGTACTCGGCTTTTGTCCGAGTCTCGGGATGCAACAACGATGGTCTCCATCTCTGCCCAGTATATCTTGACACGGGCAAGAGCCATCCGTGCGCCCTCTATGCATGCTGACCTCTTCATCGCATTGATACGTGGCACCGCGTCAAGGAATTGCTGCACCAAGCTGAAATAACTTTTCGGCTCCGATCTCCCCGGCCACAGATGACCCATGACGTACTTCATGGCGAGTCCGGATAATCTATTCAGTTCGGCCCATTGAGCCAGACGATCGTCCACTGCCAGTGGACGCTCTGGATTCTGAAAGTGCGACCAGAAAAGCCTTTCCACTTCGCGATCTTCTTGATCTCGAAAGTGTTCGGTCGCATCAGCAGCACTCGCTGCCAAATCCAGATAGGTGTCCTCCGCACTCCACATCCGGTCCAACGGAGAAAACTTCGGATCGCAAAACTTCCTCCGCAGCATAAAGGGCTTTCCAGCCGCAATCTGTCCGGCCTGACGCAGCTCCTCCTTCGTAGCTCTTATCGCAGAGCGAGCGTCCTTGGCATTAGCAGCGGCCTTCTCTAAGTCCGTCTGTCTCGCCCGGTCTTCTTTCTCAAGAAACTTGCAACGGTCAGCAGCACTTTTTAACTTCACGGCCATCTCGGCCATCTCCTTCTTGCTTCGGCAGTGAGCAGCCTATTCGGCTCTCAGCTCTTCAAGGGCCTTCTCGGCAGCCGCATCACTTTTCCTGGCTTGTTCCTTAGCTCGGGCAAGTTCCGCCCGAAGACTCTCTACGGCGGCCGCACCATCTGCGTCAAGCACACACATTGTAAGATACTGGCATAAAGCTCCTCTTACCAGATGCCGCCCAAGGAATTGCATACCTTGAGCCTCATCAAGCCGCTCGTTGACGAGCGCGATGTCGGCATCTGCCACGTCAAGTTGCCGCTTTAGTTTGGCAAAATCATCAGTTCGGCTCGATTCCGGACACTTCGCCACCTGTATACAAAGGCGACATTTTAGACCTGGGATTATGATCCTCTGCGCGCCGTCAATTTTGACAACGCACAGAGTCTCAGGGGCTACTATCTACACAGGGCACATCTTGTTTATGCGCAACTGACAAAGAAGTACATTATCAAACGTACCTCAAAACCCGTCAGCAAACTTCTGACGGCCTCATGCAATCCGCTTTTCGCAGACGAAATCCTTCCAATCACCGTACCCATCAATGCACGGTGCTCCTCTGAGATAGAAGCTCGCCCCAGCAGAATCATCAGCTCCTCCGACCGCGCATCGGACGGTGCCGGACTCGTCCTATGACCTCCATCGAAGGCCGGACGCGGAGAACCTTGGGGGGATATATGGCTACCTTCCACCCCTGTCGGATTCGGAGAAACCCTCCGCGACGACACCTCAGGGTCGCCCGCCTCGCCAGGCGGTACGGCAGGGGGAGGCATTCCACTCTCCATCATCTCCGGAAGAAGATCCCCCGAAGACGAGCTCTGCTGAGAAGGGCTGAGGTCCGAGCTACAAAGTAAAATTTCGGTTAATCTTCTCAGATAAAAAGCAAGGATTTCTCTCATCCCTCTAAAGGAAAATCTTTCTCTACTTACGGCTCGCTGGAGGGCTGATCCCTTTGAGGGCGTAGTTCGGCCGAGGATCTCCCCGGCGTCGGACCCTCTGACGAGGACTTTTTCCCCCGCTTTGAGGCCATGGTCTCCGGGTCGTCAGCGGCGGCCCTCTTCTTCCCCTTAGGAGAGGAATTGTCGGTTCCTCCCTTCGGAGCAGCCTCCTTCGAGGAGGCCATAGTTTCCTTGTCCTCCCCCTCACTTCCCTTCAAAGGCACGATCTTCAACATCCTGACTAGCACGGGATCCGGCCTGGTCTCAGGAAGGGGAGCCGGACACCTGATCAGCTTTGCCTTCGCTATCCACTCCTGTTTAAAAGGACAGCTCTTTTAGGGGCGAATTTATGACAATTTTACGGATAGTGAGTCCGGGCACAAAGTTACTTACTTGAGTATCCGGGCGATTGCAGCTTAAACCTGCGTCCTCGGTCAAATCCGGACACATTGCTTGTGATCCAAAGAACATTTTATACATCTCCACGGGCGTTGCGCCCATAAAATGCTGGAGAGCTCGTGGTCCGTCCGGATTAAATTCCCACAGACGAAGGGAGCGACGTTTGCCGGGCAATGTTCGGCGAATCAGCATGACCTATGTCACCTTGACCAGGTTGAGGTCCCTTTCTAAGAGATCCCTAATGCGGCCCTGCAACAAGGGCATGTCTTTGGATAACCCCCAATTTAATCCTTTGTTGACCCATGACGCTAGCCGTGGTGGGGGACCCGCGCGAAAGGCAGGAGGCGCCACCCACTTGGCGCTCCTGGGAGCGGTGATATAGAACCACTCTCGTTGCCACAAGCCGAGCTCCTTTTGAAAGGAGCCCTCGGGCCATGGAGCATCAACATTCTTACTTATGACAGCACCTCCGCACTCTGTGTGTCGTCCCTTGATCATCTTCGGCTCCACTCCAAAATTCATGAGCCATAATCCGAAGTGAGGAGTAACACGGAGGAACGCTTCGCACACAACGATGAATGAGGAAATGTGGAGGATGGACTCTGGAGCTAAGTCATGAAATTCCAGCCCATAATAGAACATCAGCCCCCTCACGAAGGGATCCATCGGGAAGCCTAACCCCCGAAGGAAGTGAGACATGAACACTACGCTCTCACCGGGCTGGGGACTAGGAATAGCCTGCCCTTGAGCAGGCAACCTATGCGAAATTTCGGCGGTCAAGAACTTAGCCTCTCTCAACTTTAGCACGTCCTCCTCCGTGACGGAGGAGGGCATCCACCGGCCTTGAAGGTCGGAACCGGACATTGTCGAAGGTCCGAAGCGCCTGGAATCTGGAGCCTAGGGTGTTGGAACTCGAGGCGACGGGCGAACTTGTTTTGAGATTGGGGAAAAGGAGTAAGGCCCTGGTCTCTTTATAAGAGGTTGAATACCAGGAGCCCTCCTCGTAACCATTTGGGACTCGCCTTTAATCGAGAAGACATGCTAACGGGCACGATTGGGTTACCCACGTCCGTATTGATGAGAATCCCGTAAATAAAGGGGACACGATCTCTGCTTTAACAAGACGTGCCAAGGAAACCGCCTCGCAAAACACGCTGAGGTGGAAAAGTGAAAACGATTTGAATAAAGGCTTGGCCGTAGTGTGATGTCACGCTGCGGAATACGTCAGCAGATTAGATTTGTGTTAATATTATTCTCTCTGTGGCAATACGTGGAAACTTATTTTGCAGAGCCGAGCACTACTCTTGGTGTTTACAAACTTTTATGAAGAATTTGGAGGAGGAACCCGCCTTGCAATGCCGAAGACAATCTACGCGCCGGACTCGTCGTCATTGAAGCCTGGTTCAGGGGCTACTGAGGGAGTCCTGGATTAGGGGGTGTTCGGGTAGACGGACTATACCTTCAACCGGACTCCAGGACTATGAAGATACAAGATTGAAGACTTCGTCCCGTGTCCGGATGGGACTTTCCTTGGCGTGGAAGGCAAGCTTGGCGATGCGGATATTCAAGATCTCCTACCATTGTAACCGACTTTGTGTAACCCTAACCCTCTCCGGTGTCTATATAAACCGGAGGGTTTTAGTCCGTAGGACAACTTCATCATACAACAATCATACCATAGGCTAGCTTCTAGGATTTAGCCTCCTTGATCTCGTGGTAGATCTACTCTTGTACTACCCATATCATCAATATTAATCAAGCAGGACGTAGGGTTTTACCTCCATCAAGAGGGCCCGAACCTGGGTAAAACATTGTGTTCCTTGCCTCCTGTTACCATCCGGCCTAGACGCACAGTTCGGGAATCCCTACCCGAGATCCGCCGGTTTTGACACCGACACCCCCCTTCCCTAGTTGTATTAGGAGAAAAGGAAGGGGGAGGAAGGAGGAAGGAGGAAGGAAAGGGGTGCCGACCCCCTCCCAATTTGGATTGGGCTTGGGGGCGGGGGCGCCCCCTCCTTTGCTCCCTTCTCCTCTCTCCCACTATGGCCCAATAAGGCCCATATGCCTCCCGGGGGGTTACGGCAACCTCTTGGTTCATCGGTAAATGCACGATCTCACCTGGAACCATTCTGATGTCCAAATATAGTTGTCCAATATATCGATCTTTATGTATCGACCATTTCGAGACTCCTTGTCATGTCCGTGATCATATCTGGGACTTCGAACAAACTTCGGTCATCAAATCACATAACTCATAATACAAATCGTCACAGAACGTTAAGCATGCGGACCCTACGGGTTCGAGAACTATGTAGACATGACCGAGACTCATCTCCAGTCAATAACCAATAGCGGAACCTGGATGCTCATATTGGTTCTTACATATTCTACGAAGATCTTTATCGGTCAAACCGTATAACGATATACGTTGTTCCCTTTGTCATTGTTATGTTACTTGCCCGAGATTCGATCGTCGGTATCTCAATACCTAGTTTAATCTCGTTATCGGCAAGTCTCTTTACTCATTCTGTAATGCATCATCTCGTAACTAACTCATTAGTCACATTGCTTGCAAGGCTTATAGTGATGTGCATTACTGAGAGGGCCCAAAGATACCTCTCCGATACTCGGAGTGACAAATCCTAATCTTGATCTATGCCAACTCAACAAACACCATCGGAGACACTTGTAGAGCATCTTTATAATCGCCCAGTTACATTGTGACGTTTGATAGCACACAAGGGTGTTCCTCCGGTATTTGGGAGTTGCATAATCTCATAGTCTGAGGAACATGTACAAGTCATGAAGAAAGCAGTAGCAATAAAACTGTAACGATCATCGTGCTAAGCTAACGGATGGGTCAAGTCAATCGCATCATTCTATAATGATGTGATCCCACTTATCAAATGACAACTCTTTGTCCATGGCTAGGAAACTTAACCATCTTTGATTAACGAGCTAGTCAAGTAGAGGCGTACTAGTGACACTCTGTTTGTTTATGTATTCACACATGTACTAATTTTCCGGTTAATACAATTCTAGCATGAATAATAAACATTTATCATGATATAAGAAAATATAAATAAAAACTTTATTATTGCCTCTAGGGCATATTTCCTTCGCTAGCTACTAACTACGGACCCGTAGGTCTACAAAAAACTACTCACGCATCATCGGAGGGGCACTAATGAGGATGATGAACCCCTCTGTGATGGTGTTTAGATTGGATCCAGTGTTTCTGGAACTTGCGGCGACTGGAATTAATTTTCGTTGACTCTCCTAGGGTTACTGAAATATTGGAGTATTTATAGAGCAAAGGGGCCCAGGCGCGCCCTGGTGGGTTGTGCCCCTCTCGGGGCACCCCCCCAGGTGCTTGTCTGTCCCATTGGGTGTCTTCTGGTCCATAAAAAATTCATAAAAAGTTTCGCTGCATTTGGACTCCGTTTGATATTGATTTTCTATGATGTAAAAACCAAGCAAAAAATAGCAACTGGCATTGGCACTATGTCAATCGGTTATTCCCAAAAAAATGATATAAAATAATTGTAAAACATCCAAGAATGATAATATAACACCATGGAACAATCAAAAATTATAAATACGTTGGAGAAGTATCAGCCATCGTCGCCGGCACGGGTCAAGGAGGAGTCACCATCCCCGCCGCGCTACTGCGTCATGCGGGAGCCGGCGTCCCCACTTCGGTACGTCAAAGAGGAACACCCCCCCCCCCCCCGGTGCAACTGCGGCGATGTTCAGATTGGACGCCCCGACAAGGACGAGCCGACCTCGCCCGAGCACAGCCGGTACGCCCGCATCGGCGGGCCTGCCTCGCCGCCTCGTCAAGGAGGAGCTGTTACCCGCGATCACGAAGGCGCGGGGCCACATCCTCCACTACCTCACAGGCGACGGTCTCGATGGTCCCTTGGGCTCGAGGACCGTCGTCTCTGAGGAGCGCACGATGCAACAGTAGGTGCGGTACGACCGGCGCATCGCCGCCCGCCACTCTGCGTTCGCCGAGACTGGCCTGGCACCGGAATGGGTCTGCAACGACCCGGGCCTCGCTGTTATGTGGGCCCTCAACCGCTTCATCACCATCGCGGAGACGGCCGCCAGGCACCGCCACCGCCTTGACGACGAGCTCGCCAAGATTGGGGATGAGTGGCCGCTTAGCGACTGCAACGCCAACGCCGGCAGGGGCAAGGCCACCGCTAGGGCTCCACCGGCGCCAGAGGCAGTGGCCAAGGCGGCCCTCCACACCGTGCAGCAGGAGGCGGAGCGGCTCCTCCGCGAGCAGCCTGCAGCCGCCGGACAAGACTGTCGCGTCCCTCCGGCGCCCTTCCACTCTGGAGGGACGACGCCAACAACGGTGCGGCAGGACAAGGCGGCCACGCGTATGAGGTGGTCGTCCGATATAGGGTTTATTTTTTATTCTTTTAGTTTTTAGTTAAACGATCGAAATATCAATCTTTTATGTAAATTAAGTCTGAATTTTAATAAAAATCATTGTGTTTATATGAATTTTGTCTGGTTAGTTCAAATACGATTTCAATTATACGCAGATAGTGCTTGATAGCTGGCTTCTACGTCCGTGTCCGCGAACTAATCTCTTTCAACATTGGAGATGCCCTAAATCAAAACATTTGTTGTAAATATTACTAACAGATTGGCAGCCGCGAGGGCCAGGCGGAGGTAGCTGAGCACCGGCTGCAGGCAAGGTAGCCGCGGCAACCCGGCCGAATATGCTCAGGCGAGTCTCATCTACTTTTACCAACTGTGTTCCAGTGTTACAGTAGCTCAGCTCCTTAACTACGTGTGGGTCTGGGACTCTGGGTACAGGATACCATCATAAATGTTTTTGTCATACAGTATCAACTTGGACATTTGACCTGGACCCGCCTGCCTGCCAACACGCCGGCCAGCTGTACCGGGTACACGCACGCAGCTCCGCCAGCAACGCCCCAAGAGCCACACCCACATCCTCTTGAGTGATGAGAAAGAAAAGCTCGAGACAAAACGAGAAGCAAGTTCTGGCGGGTTTCCGTCCGGTCCAGCTCGTACTGCTACGTCGATGGCGACGCTCGCCAAGTCACGGTCGTGCACGCGTGCTCCTATCCCTTGCTCATAATTAGCACCGTTCCCTCCCTCCCCGCGCCCCCGCCCCGCGCTCGCCGAGCATTTTCCTCCGGCGTCGCGTGGAGGATGGATGAATGGATCGATGACATGGCGGTGGCCCTGCTAGACCGATCGATCGATCGATCGCTTGGTGCACGCTGCTGGCTCCTACACGGCCGCAAGCCCGCACGGACGCATGCATGGACCATGCACCACGCGTTGCACGCCTCGATCAGGCCAGGCCACCATGTTGTTTTCGCGTGTGTTGTGTGGAGGATGGCGTTTTTGGTTTGACCTGCAAACCTAAAAAGGACGTGTTTCGATCGTCGCCACGTTTTTTTCTTCTTCTTTTTCTTTCCCGTGCTTCAGCCGCCACACTATCTTTGTCTGTGATGGATTATACTCGCAGCAATCCCCACATTTATTGTTGCAGATGGATATACAGGTCACTTGTATCTTAATGCATTCGCCTGCCAAAATTGGCAATGATAAGAAAGTTTCTACTTTCTGACCGCCACTTTTTCCCCGAAAAATCTTTGACTTACAATTATAGTCGTTCAGTAGTAGTCTTAGTCTTTTTTTCTTCTTTGACTCAAGTATATATTGAGCAGAGTGCTTTCTCCGACAGTTCAACGGGCATTCAACTTTGAGCACATGTACAGGCAATAGTTTTATGCTATTTTACATGCGGTTATTGACTTTACAGATATGGCAAGCAGCAGAAAGTGCAGAGACTTTCAAATTATATCAGAATGGTTGAAAGCCACACAAATACAGCTGAAACAGAAATGGTTTCATTCTGGTAATGCAACCAGAGAATGCGGCCTCCCTTTTGCCTCAAAAAGCAGCTTTTTTTTTTGCGCTACCCGAGGAAACAGGTGATCAAGAGACTGAGACTAAACAACAGAAGAAGAAAATTCAGTTGTAAAGACTGTTAAAAAAAAAAGCACGAGTAAACTTGATTCTGGTGGTTCATGCTCAGCAGTGCTACTAGCTAGTGCTAGCGGCAGTAGTACAACTCATGTGCCCTGCACCATTCGTTTCATTATTTCCAGATGCACTATTATTTCCGGTGCAATTATTTGCTTGGCTCTTCTTCTTTGGGCATCCTTATCATCACCACCAGATCTAATAGTACAGCATATAATACACATCTTCATTCATGTCTGGTTGAAATATTCTCAGGATCTTCTCGATGATCCCTAGTTAACCATACATGCGCAGCCCTCTCCCCATTATATATGCACAAAAACAATTACTCTCTCTGTCTCAAAATAAGTGTCGCCGTTTTAGTACAAAGTTATACTAAGTTAGTGACACTTAGGGCCTGTTCAGCTATCCACTTGCTCCGTGAAATTACAGGGATCTGCGGAGCACCAAAATTCCAGCTCTACTAATTTAGCCTGCAGCTCCATCAGCTTCGCGAGCGGAGGGACTCCGAACACTCCCTTATACCCGCGAAAAAAAAAGTTAGTGACACTTATTTTGAGATGGAGGGAGTATTTTTTAAATTGATATGTTTACTTAGAAAATAAATAAATAAACATTCATACAATCATTTTTCTGATTCTTTCTGACTGGCTGCTAGTGGGAGCGAGATACAATCATACCGTAGAATTTCTTAAATTTTAGCTTGCGATCGGTCGGTGGTGGCGGCTCGTGCCGTGACGACGAGCGGCCGCGCATTGGATACCAGGCACACATCGCCGAACCCACCCACCGGCCGGACAGGTTTGGTCACCCTGCCCCCTGCTTTTGCTAGCCTATGTTTCAGTCCAATGGCAGCGAGCGTCACACATGACGACTTTTTAATCGCGAATGATGGCGCCAATAATCGTTGATTGATAATTAGCTTAGCTCCAAATCAAAGCACGCTCCATGGTCTCTAATTTTGTCACTGGTCGCTTTCTGCCACCGGCTCAAGATGTCGCGGTCTGGCTAACAAAAACCATGAGGTTTGGTTTGGTATACCTCACAAGGTTTTTTCTTTTGTTTGCAGGAACGTCATTATAGCAATAAAGATTGGGAACCCGTGATTAATTTTTCTTATGAACTACCTCCTCCGTATCAAAATATAAGACTTTTTTAGGCTAATTAGCCTACAGAAGCGTGTTATATTATGGAACAGAAATATAGTATAGTATTTATGAAAGAAAACATGGTTAGTTAGCTATACAGTATCCCTCTGTAAACTAATATAAGACGTGTTAGATCATTAAAGTAATGATCTAAAATATTTTATATTACTTGTTTGTAGAGAGAGTACATATGTTGTTTAACAAAATGTCAATTTACACACTGAAACATGTCTCAAAATCCTCACAAAATTAGACATCTATGCATATGAATTTCACGACCTAAGACAACAACTTTCAATGAACCCGGGACATGGAGATATCATACATCAGGTTTAGTTATTTTTATTTAGTAGTAGGTCTTGCATTATGGAGTATATGCTTCGAGGTGGAGTAGCTAACAAATTAGCTAAAGGGAAGCAAGTTGTCTACATATTGAGAACTCAGCTCTCATTGTTAATTAAACTTGTGATGACACAAACCGAATGTAAGCCAATGCTGGGACAAATCAATCGTCGTCTCCGCAACGAAACTACCGGCATTTAGACTGGACCACACTGCACTGCAGTGGAGCCGGAGATGCCCTCTCAGCCACGGATCCCATGACCGACGTCAATTAACAAAACTGAGACCTCAGTTGAGCTTGAGCAGGGCCAAATTTAAACTATTGAGATGGGATCTGCCAATCTCATTGTCAGGGCTCTCATTAAAGAAAATTTAGCAGTCTAATAAATGGTGTCCTTCCAATCATCTGAAATGGACAGATATACTGGTGTGCAGGGGTGCATGAAAGGAACATGGATAGCAATTTCTCTGCAGCCAGAAAGGAGGTGGTTTATTTTTTCAGGAGAAAAAGGGATGGAGGATAAGGAAGAAGCGTCGCTCCATGGCCATGCGCACACTTGTTTATCAGCTCACATCACAATCTTACAGCTTGCATTATGATTTGAGTAGGAGACGTCCTTGTGAAAGAAAGAAAAGGACCGCTTCCACCCAAATGCTTTTACTTTATGGCTAGCCTCTAGAACGTTCGGCAATACATATGTGTAACCAAAATCGCGCATACATAATTCATTTTCTGTCTAGCTATATATGATATGTGCACGTTATCCTGTAGTTATACATGTATTTTAGAATATATTTTATGTCCTTTCCAAATGGATGATTTTATATTGCCGAAAAATGCATCCCTTAGATGCGCCTATTGGCTTTTGGTGATTAATAACAAAAACGGACCGAGAGGACTAGCATGTTTTTTTTTCGAGAAAACTCTTTATCTATTTATCAACTGTCAACAATGTTTGTCCGGCTCCGATGAGGGAGGGGCGATGACGGCGACGCGCCTTCGGCTCTCTTCAGTGCTTGTAGTCGTCGCTAGGTGGCCTATGGACCTGGATGTAAATTTTACTTCTAGTGTTCTTTGTACTACCTTGACAGTTGATGAATAGATCGGAAGTTTTCTCGCAAAAAAAAGATAGTACAAAGAACACCCAAAATAAGAATTACATCCAGGTCCGTAGACCATTTAGCGATGACTACAATCACTAAAGCGAGCCGAAGGTGCACCGTCGTCATCACCCCTCCCTCATTGGAGCCGGACAAACATTGTTGTAGAAGACAGTCGGGAAGTCGTCTGCTAAGGCCCCATAGGACCAGCGCACCAGAATAGCAACCGCTGCTCATGAACAGAAGCCTAGATCGGAATAATCTAACCTGCGGACACATAGACGCACACGAACGAAGACCGAATCCAAGCAGATCCATCGAAGACAAACACCGACCGGATCCCACGAGATCCACCGGCCCGGAGACAATCCTCTACACGCCATCCAATGATGCCAGAAGCATCGCCGAGACGTGGGCTAGGCGGGGAGGACCTTATTCTATCTTCAAGAAGTCGTCTCCGTCTCGTCTTCCTGATCATGGCACAAACCCTAACAAAACTAAAAAAACAATCAAAAAATGGAGCCCTCCCATCAGCAAGGGCCAGGATCCACCGCGCCTCCATGATCCAAGGACCATAGGAGACGAGGCGGACCAGCGTCGGCGCCGGCGAGAGGCAGGGAACCCTAGCTGAGAGTATTAGCATGTTACCGAGTTTATTTCAGAAACATAGTTCTTATTTTGAGGGGAACATCACTGGTGACTCCTATCTTCACTTTTTTTTCAAGTGGTTCTCTAATCCAATGACTTTGCATTAATTTATATGTTTTTGATGAATCCAAATTTTACATTGAACTACAAGACAGTCGTACAATCAACACGAGCACAATCAAAAGAGCTATGGTTGAACTTCAAGATAAGATCCTCAACAAAAATTCTCAAGAATTCCACTCTCGATACTAGAATCCTCCATTTTTTCACCGTCTTGGCACCTCTGAGTTCTTCTACCCGGTACTACCGAGTTTATGAGGATTCAGTTAGCCTTGTCAAGCAAACTTTGTTCCTATAGTGTTGAAATTGCCAAAGAATCTTTTTTAGTATAGTACTGCCCAACTGTGTTTCCTCTAAGACCACTAATGTTAGCTTCGACACCTCCAAGCATAACCTTTTATCCGACACTTCCGAGCCCTTTTTCAGGTTGCTTCTGCGTCGGAGTCTCGGTATAGGCCCAGTGCTACCAAGAAAATATTTTTGGTACTTTGAGCTGAGATTTAGGCATGTTTACAGTAATTTCATTGAGAACTACGCTATTAGATCCAGTACCTCTGAGATTTCGGTATTCCTACTTCCAAGCTAGCCCAACTCTGCCAAAAAAGAGCCACCTTTTTGGTCTATTTCTATCACGGGTACCTTTGAGTAACGACTCTTTGAGAGGTATAATAGACAACCCGGCACTGAGGGTACTATGCAATTCCAGAAACCTATGTTTCCTTCCGACAATTCAAATTTTTAAACACGCCTGGTACTTACGAGAACTTCTCTCTAGTACTTCAGTGCAAGCTACTATTTTTGAGTAATGATCAGATTTTTTCTCTTACTATAAAGAAAACCACACACCTCTTCATTTTGTGAACCACCTCATTCCATTCCAAGAGAGAGTAGATCTTTCAAGAAGACATGTTTGCTTTGGTGATTCCAAGATACTTCCTTGGATCATGAATACTTAGTTGATCCCTTTCTTGAACCCTTATTCCTAAGTGTTTATCTCTCTTTACTTCAAGCATATACTTTGTAAGAGAGAGATCCTATGGTTCTTGCGAGTGCTTTGTCGAAGATCCTTTGAGTAGTTCATCCAAGTGACTTTTCTTTACTTGTTACTTGGAGAGTTTGCGCCTCCTAGACAGTTATGAATCACTTGAGAGCCTTCAACCATCATATTGTGAAGGAATCAAGGGTTTGTACAAGACCCAAAGACCGCCTTCTTCATGAAGATCTACCCCGACCGAGGCTTGACTTTTATGGTCTATAAACCATGGTGGAATAGGTGGGTGTGTGCTAAGTGAGCTCTTTTTGGGCGACGATGCCAAGACCTTGTGGCTTAAATCCTTTGTGGTTCGAAAAACCTCCATCAATAAGGAGTATGATTGAACCAACTATATGAACCTCGGTAATACATCATTGAGCCCCCTCTATGTTTGCGTCTCTTAACTCTAATCATTACTCTTCATGAAATGTCTTGGTATCACTTACTCATTTTAGATTTGCTTGCTAGTTTCCCTATGCAACCTTATTGGCATAGTTTAAAAACAACCAACTATTTTGGATGAAAACTTGGTTTGGTCTACCCCCCCTAAGACCGGCATAGACCATGTCCTTACAACTGCTTTGACTATTTCTCTTATTGTGAAGGTGACATGGATATGGATGAGGCGAACGAGGTTGGGATGGTGTGGGCACCTTATTTTTCTAATAAAATTGGTGAATACATGTAAAAGAAATTACTTAATGAAACACTCATTAGTTTGTTCACGTCTACGTAGATGTAGTATTACATACTCATAGGCCAACACTTTGCGCCATTCGGATGATTATTTACCCAATTTGATGCCCACCCACCTATATGATCTCACTTAAATGTGATATGTGGACTGATGGATCATTTTTTTTGCAAGGGGGGCATGGATCATTTTTTTGCAAGGGGGGCATGGATCATTGTAGAATGAAAATATTACACATAATATTTTTTCATGTGTATGTAACATCATTGCAATATTTTACCCCATGTTTTGTAAAGAAGTGCAAAAATATTGTAACATTTTTAATCATGCCCATGGAATAACTAAATCCAGGAAATGCATCAGATCCCTAATTTTCCAATGAATCGTTGAAAACTGGATCACAACGCAACATGAAAAACCATCACATTCAACATACAACAAATGACACAGATAGTTGCAAGGAAACAAATTTGTAGCACAAAATCAACCATTCACAATAGGTTCTAGAATAATTGCAACATGTTGCTCATGTATACACAACAAATACATACTATCTTCTTGCATGGCACAACACCATATATGTAACACCCTCATTCGAATTCTCTCAAATCACAACCCACCTGTGAGGTGCACCCACATATTCATACCACTTACACCTCTGTTTCGCTACGTGTATAAGGGTTAGAGGTGCTATGTTTGGATCACTGGGGTATACATTAGTCAAATTCTCTTTACAATTTTCCATGTGAGATTAAACCATCGCACACTCCACTTTACTAGATGGGTATCCACTAACTGGTCCGGGTTGGTTTCACTAACACCTTGATGCCAACATTTAAGGCGCCATCCTTCACACATTTAGGCTGCCCGATAACGAAATTGGCTCTGGAACAAATGACGATAGACCTATGCACCTAAGGGTTGTCTTCCTCAACTCTGGCAGTGTGCGTGACACGCTCCAACTTAAACTCCTTCGTGAAGTTATCCAGGGCATGTGATGTGGTTGATGACCTTCAACTAAGGAGGAAGAGAAGTGTTAGTGGATGAATGGGGGCAGTAGATGAAGGTGAAATAGAAGGGGGTGGAGGAGGAAAAATCGGGTCAAAGGAATAAAAGGGAGACATGATGGAAAACAAGGGCATGGTGGTGGTGGTCGAAGCCGGGGTGGGGTGATTGGAGGAGGATTTGGTACATTGTAATCTTGAAACAGGCTTTCGCCCCGCTTTATATATAAAGCAAACACACAACAAAGTACATGACCGAACAATACAAAGTAATGGGGCAACCCTCATACAGCGCCAGTCCCGGGATAACTGGATCACGTGAGACGCACACGATTATGCAACCGAAATAAAAGAGCAGGAAGAACTGAGTACAACACCACTTACGCTCCACAACATCGTCCCAAGAGAGAGAACGACGCCATGCGTCGCCGCTGCCGAGTCCATGATGGACAAAGAGTTTCACCTGGAAAGACACAGAGAGGAGCTACACAACGATGTCTTCAAGAAGAGAACGTCACCCGCAGGCATCGCCATCGTTGGTGACAATGCGCGGAGGTTTCGCTCGACACTCCCCCCATGTTAGCGCGGGTTGTTTAGGGTACACGCGACGAGAATAGGTCCCTAGGTCCTGATCGGGGGTCGCTGCTGCCAGAGACAGAGCACACTGGAGTCACCCACCACACTATAGCTCTCGCCACCCACATGGCTTAGACACATAGACACCACCACTGCCATGGTGCCCGCCAGAGAGCTAACCATGCGGACCGCCTTCCAGGGCCACCGCCCTGCGTCCATGCCCCGGGACAACGCCAATCGTCCGCTTCACGGAGCACAAACAGTGACACGAGAAGCCTGACATCAGCCACCAAGCCCGGGTCAGCGCAACCATCGTAGGGGTGCGCACACCTACAATTTCCTCCAATCCCGGTGGACCGGGGGACATGACCCTGTGACTGCCAACGGCCATTGCAGAGCAAAAAACTAAACGATGCCAAGTTCACAACCTGTAACACTAACACGATAGCCGGTGTACCGTTGACCCACCCATCACTCCCACGGACCTTCATCGACGCCATAACATGAGGACACCCCCCAACCAACTACAAATACCGACCTTGGATTGACCGGAGAAGAACTAGAGCCGAGCACCCTAACTCCAAGGCAACATCAGGCCGGGTCTCACTCGAGGAGCAGCCAACCCTGAGTCAGAGTACCACGTCAAACTCTTGCTCGAACGACAAGCCCGCGTCGCCGACCCACTGTCGGCAGCCACACCCGAGAAAGATAAACGCCGCCGCAATGAATGAGGGCCTCTCATGGCAGTCGGCAACTCCGGCCCTCGGGTCGCCGCTCTGGCGCCCCAGCTCCCACGGGCTCTACCAATCAAGACCCATCCCCACCACCCAACACCAAGGTCACAATCAATCACCCATTGTCCCGTCTCCACCCCCACGGGAAGGGACCGAAGCACCACCACAGGCCATTGGCCACCGGCTCTTGTGCCAGCCACAAGACCTAGCCCGCGCTTGCCACCCATGGCCACCTAAAGAATCATTAGATCCGCGGGGCACAAGTGCGCCGCCCCCTGTGCCATCCCCATCAAGGAACGACACCCACAGAGCACACATCCGCCGGAGAGACACCACCAACAGCCCACCATGCCGCCACCATCAGGCGCCATCAGGACACCTGTCGGTGCTGCGGTTGCAACACCCCACTCAAGTTGCGCATCCACCCTCGTGGGAGTGTGCGTGTGATACGTCTCCAACGTATCTATAATTTTTGATTGTTCCATGCTATTATATTATCAACCTTGGATGTTTTATATGCATTTATATGCTATTTTATATGATTTTTGGGACTAACCTATTAACCTAGAGCCCAGTGCCAGTTTCCGTTTTTTCCTTGTTTTAGAGTATCGCGGAAAAGGAAAATCAAACGGAGTCCAATTGACTTGAAACTTCACGGAACTTATTTTTGGACCAGAAGAAGTCCACAGAGTATCGGAGTTGGACCAGGAGAGTCCCGGGCTGCCCACGAGGGTGGGGGGCGCGCCCACCCCCCTGGGCGCGCCCCCTGCCTCGTGGACAGCCCGGAGGTCCACCGACGTACTTCTTCCTCCCATATATACCCATATACCCTAAAAACTTCGGGGAGCAGAATAGATCGGGAGTTCCGCCGCCAGAAGCCTCCGTAGCCACCGAAAACCAATCTAGACCCGTTCCGGCACCCTGTCGGAGGGGGAACCCCTCTCCGGCGGCCATCTTCATCATCCCGGCGCTCTCCATGACGAGGAGGGAGTAGTTCTCCCTCGGGGCTGAGGGTATGTACCAGTAGCTATGTGTTTGATCTCTCTCTCTCTCTCGTGTTCTTGAGGTGGTACGATCTTGATGTATCGCGAGCTTTGCTATTATAGTTGGATCTTATGATGTTTCTCCCCCCTCTACTCTCTTGTAATGGATTGAGTTTTCCCTTTGAAGTTATCTTATCGGATTAGGTCTTTATGGATTTGAGAACACTTGATGTATGTCTTGCGTGGGATACCCGTGGTGACAATGGGGTATTCTATTGATCCACTTGATGTATGTTTTGATGATCAACTTGCGGGTTCCGTGACCTTGGGAATCTATGCATAGGGGTTGGCACACGTTTTCGTCTTGACTCTCCGGTAGAAACTTTGGGGCACTCTTTGAAGTACTTTTGTGTTGGTTGAATAGATGAATCTAAGATTGTGTGATACATATCGTATAATCATACCCACGGATACTTGAGGTGACATTGGAGTATCTAGGTGACATTAGGGTTTTGGTTGATTTGTGTCTTAAGGTGTTATTCTAGTACAAACTCTAGGATAGATTGAACGGAAAGAATAGCTTCATGTTATTTTACTACGGACTCTTGAATAGATCGATTAGAAAGGATAACTTTGAGGTGGTTTCGTACCCTACCATAATCTCTTCGTTTGTTCTCCGCTATTAGTGACTTTGGAGTGACCTTTTGTTGCATGTTGAGGGATAGTTATATGATCCAATTATGTTATTATTGTTGAGAGGACTTCCACTAGTGAAAGTATGAACCCTAGGCCTTGTTTCAACGCATTGCAATACCGTTTGTGCTCACTTTTATCATTAGTTACCATGCTGTTTTTATATTTTCAGATTACAAAAACCTTTATCTACCATCCATATACCACTTGTATCACCATCTCTTCGCCGAACTAGCGCACCTATACAATTTACCATTGTATTGGGTGTGTTGGGGACACAAGAGACTCTTTGTTATTTGGTTGCAAGGTTGCTTAAGAGAGACCATCTTCATCCTACGCCTCCTATGGATTGATAAACCTTAGGTCATCCACTTGAGGGAAATTTGCTATTGTCCTACGAACCTCTGCACTTGGAGGCCCAACAACGTCTACAATAAGAAGGTTGTGTAGTAGACATCAAGCTCTTTTCTGGCGCCGTTGCCGGGGAGGTTAGCGCTGAAGGTATATCTTTAGATCTTGCAATCGAATCTTTTAGTTTCTTGTTTTATGACTAGTTTAGTTTATAAAAAAAATTAAAAAAATATGGAATTGAGTTTGCCTCATACGCTTCATCTTTTTAATATTTTTCATGAGTATGATGGAAAGAAAAATTGTGCCAAAGTGTTAGAATAAGAATGCATTAAAATGTTTGGCACTACATCTTTGAATGATGAGCATGATTGCAATGTTGTTTGTATGAATTCCTTGAATATCCATGATGCTAATGATATGCAAAGCCACAAGCTTGGGGAAGATATGTTTGATGAAGATGATATTTTTTGTCCCCAAAGTTTTGATGAGCAAATTTATTATGATGAAAGCATGCCTCCTATTTATGATGATTATATTGATGAAAGTGGATTTGGAGAGGTCATGACTTTATTTAGTGATGAATCCACTATTTCGGAAGAGGTTCCAATTGATTATGAGAACAAAGTTGCTATCTATGATGATTATTGTGATGACTTGTATGCTATAAAGAATAATGATATCCATGAAACTTGTCATCATGATTTTAGTTTTCAATTGGATTATGCCTCACATGATAATTATTTTGTTGAGTTTGCTCCCACTATTATTCATGAGAAGAATTTTGCTTATGTTGAGAGTAATAAATTTATATGCTTGTAGATCATGAAAAGAATGCTTTATGTGATGGTTATATTGTTGACTTCATTCATGATGCTACTGAAAATTATTATGAGGGAGGAACATATGCTTGTAGGAATTGCAATAATATCAAGTTTCCTCTCTATGTGTTGAAAATCTTGAAGTTATCCTTGTTTTACCTTCCTATGAAAGTTGATTCTTGTTCCCATAAATTATTTGCTCACAAAATCCCTATGCATAGGAAGTGTGTTAGGCTTAAATGTGCTAGTTATATTCTTCATGATGCTCTCTTTATGTTTCAATTTTTATCTTTTATGTGAGCATCGTTGAAATCATCATGCCTAGCTAGGGGCGTTAAACGATAGCGCTTGTTGGGAGGCAACCCAATTTTATTTTAGCTCCTTGCTTTTTGTTCCTGTTTAGTAATAAATAATTTATCTAGCCTATGTTATGATTGAGTTTTTATGTTTTAGTTAGTGTTTGTGCCAAGTAGAACCGTTGGGAAGACTTGGGGAAAGTCTTGTTGATCTTGCTGTAAAAAACAGAAACTTTAGCGCTCACGAGAATTGCTGTCATTTTTATTTGGAAGGTGATATTTAGTTAATTATTTTTACATATGATTAATAAATAAATTCCTCAGGTCCAGCAATTTATTTTAGAATTTTTGGGGTTCCAAAAATTTGAGTTAGTTACAGATTACTACAGACTGTTATGTTTTTGACAGATTCTGTTTTTCATGTGTTTTTTTTACTTATTTTGATGAATTTATGGCTAGTAAAAGAGTTTATAAACCATAGAGAAGTTGGAATACAGTAGATTTAACACCAATATAAATAAATAATGAGTTCATTACAGTACCTTGAAGTGGTGTTTTGTTTTCTTTTGCTAACGGAGCTTACGAGTTTTCTATTAAGTTTTGTATTGTGAAGTTTTCAAGTTTGGGGTAAAGATTCGATGGACTATGGAATAAGGAGTGGCAAGAGCCTAATCTTGGGGATGCCCAAGACACCCCAAGGTAATATTCAAGGACAACCAAGAGCCTAATCTTGGGGATGCCCGGATGGCATCCCCTCTTTCGTCTTCGTTCATCAGTAACTTTACTTGGAGCTATATTTTTATTCGCCACATGATATGTGTTTTGCTTGGAGCGTCATTTTATTTGATTTAGTTTTGCTTGCTCTTTGAATAAAATACCAAGATCTGAAATTCTTAAATGTTAGAGATTCTTCACATAGTTGCATAATTATTCGACTACTCATTGAGCTTCACTTATATTTTTCGGAGTAGTTTGTTGTTGCTCTAGTGCTTCACTTATATCTTTTTAGGAACAGCGGTGGATTTATTTTGTAGAAATAGATGAAATCTCATGCTTCACTTATATTATTTTGAGAGTCCTAAACATCATGGTAAGTTGCTTTGGTTATGAATTTAGTCCTAATATGATGGGCATCCAAGAGTGGTATAATAAAAACTTTCATATAGAGTGCATTTAATACGATGAGAAGTTTGATACTTGATGATTGTTTTGAGATATGAAGATGGTGATATTAAAGTCATGCTAGTTGAGTAGTTGTGAATTTGAGAAATACTTGTGTTAAAGTTTGTGATTCCCGTAGCATGCACACATGGTGAACCGTTATGTGATGAAGTCGGAGCATGATTTATTTATTGATTGTCATCCTTATGAGTGGCTGTCGGGGACAAGCGATGGTCTTTTCCTACCAATCTATCCCCCTAGGAGCATGCGTGTAGTACTTTGTTTCGACAACTAATAGATTTTTGCAATAAGTATGTGAGTTCTTTATGACTAATGTTGAGTCCATGGATTATACGCACTCTCACCCTTCCACCATTGCTAGCCTCTCTAGTACCACGCAACTTTCACCGGTACCATAAACCCACCATATATCTTCCTCAAAACAGCCACCATACCTATCTATTATGGAATTTCCATAGCCATTCCGAGATATATTGCCATGCAACTTTCCACCGTTTCGTTATTATGACACGCTTCATCATTGTCATAGTGCTTTGCATGATCATATAGTTGACATCGTATTTGTGGCAAAGCCACCGTTCATAATTCTTCCATACATGTCACTCTTGAGTCATTGCACACCCCGGTACACCGCCGGAGGCATTCATATAGAGTCATATTTTGTTCTAAGTATCGAGTTGTAAGTAAATAAAAGTGTGATGATCATCATTATTAGAGCATTGTCCCAGTGAGGAAAGGATGATGAAGACTATGATTCCCCCATAAGTCGGGATGAGACTCTGGACGAAAAAAAGAGAAAAAAGAGGCCATAAAAAATATAAAATGCCCAAATAAAAAAATTAAAAATTAAAAATGAGAGAAAAAGAGAGAAGGGGCAATGCTACTATCCTTTTACCACACTTGTGCTTCAAAGTAGCACCATGATCTTCATGATAGAGAGTCTCCTATGTTGTCACTTTTATATACTAGTGGGAATCTTTCATTATAGAACTTGGCTTGTATATTCCAATGATGGGCTTCCTCAAAATGCCCTAGGTCTTCGTGAGCAAGCGAGTTGGATGCACACCCACTAGTTTCTTTTGTTGAGCTTTCATACATTTATAGCTCTAGTGCACTTGTTGCATGGCAATCCCTACTCACTCACATTGATATCTATTGATAGGCATCTCCATAGCCCGTTGATATGCCTAGTTGATGTGAGACTATCTTTTCCTTTTTGTCTTCTCCACAACCACCATTCTATTCCATCTATAGTGCTATGTCCATGGCTCACGCTCATGTATTGCGTGAAGATTGAAAAAGTTTGAGAACATCAAAAGTATGAAACAATTGCTTGGTTTGTCATCGGGGTTGTGCATGATTTAAATATTTTGTGTGGTGAAGATAGAGCATAGCCAGACTATATGATTTTGTAGGGATAGCTTTCTTTGGCCATGTTATTTTGAGAAGACATGATTACTTGGTTAGTATGCTTGAAGTATTATTATTTTTATGTCAGTATTAAACTTTTGTCTTGAATCTTATGGATCTGAATATTCTTGGCACAATAAAAAGAACTACATGGATAAATATGTTAGGTAGCATTCCACATCAAAAAATTTGTTTTTATCATTTACCTACTCAAGGACGAGCAGGAATTAAGCTTGGGGATGCTGATACGTCTCCAGCGTATCTATAATTTTTTATTGTTCAATGCTATTATATTATCAACCTTCGATGTTTTATATGAATTTATATGCTATTTTATATGATTTTTGGGACTAACCTATTAACCTAGAGCGTAGTGCCAGTGCCAGTTTCTGTTTTTTCCTTGTTTTAGAGTATCATAGAAAAGGAAATTCAAACGGAGTCCAACTGACCTGAAACTTCACGGAACTTATTTTTAGACCAGAAGAAGCCCACGGAGTATCGGAGTTGGACCAGGAGAGTCCCGGGCTGCCCACGAGGGTGGGGGGCGCGTCCACCCCCTGGGCGCTCCCCCTGCCTCGTGTACAGCCCGGAGGTCCACCGACGTACTGCTTCCTCCCATATATACCCATATACCCTAAAAATTTCGGGGAGCAGAATAGATCAGGAGTTCCGCCGCCAAAAGCCGCCGTAGCCACCGAAAACCAATCTAGACCTGTTCCGGCACCCTGCCGAAGGGGGAACCCCTCTCCGATGGCCATCTTCATCATCCCGACGCTCTCCATGACAAGGAGGGAGTAGTTCTCCCTCGGGGCTGAGGGTATGTACCAGTAGCTATGTGTTTGATCTCTCTCTCTCTCTCTCATGTTCTTGAGGTGGTACGATCTTGATGTATCGCGAGTTGCTATTATAGTTGGATCTTATAATGTTTCTCCCCCTCTACTCTCTTGTAATGGATTGAGTTTTCCTTTGAAGTTATCTTATCGGACTGAGTCTTTAAATATTTGAGAACACTTGATGTATGTCTTGCGTGGGATACCCGTGGTGACAATGGGGTATTCTATTGATCCACTTGATGTATGTTTTGGTGATCAACTTGCGGGTTCCGTGACCTTGGGAATCTATGCATAGGGGTTGGCACACGTTTTCGTCTTGACTCTCCGGTAGAAACTTTGGGGCACTTTTTGAAATAGTTTTGTGTTGGTTGAATAGATGAATCTGAGATTATGTGATACATATCGTATAATTATACCTACGGATACTTGAGGTGGCATTGGAGTATCTAGGTGACATTAGGGTTTTGGTTGATTTGTGTTTTAAGGTGTTATTCTAGTAAGAACTCTAGGATAGATTGAACGGAAAGAATAGCTTCATGTTATTTTACTACAGACTCTTGAATAAATCAATCAGAAAGGATAACTTTGAGGTGGTTTCGTACCCTACCCTAATCTCTTCGTTTGTTCTCCGCTATTAGTGACTTTGGAGTGACTCTTTGTTGCATGTTGAGGGATAGTTATATGATCCAATTATGTTATTATTGTTGAAAGAACTTGCACTAGTGAAAGTATAAACCCTAGGCCTTGTTATATATACTAGATGACCAGTTGCGCCACATGGCGCAAAGACCCGTTTAAAACCATGTTCGTGTTGAAAATATTTGCATTTTTTCAGTAACTATATATTTGAATACATTTGGTAAGAACTTATACCCCTATATATAAAGGAAATTAAATGAAAATATTTTCTTAAGGTAATAATGCCACAAATTAGATCATCGGTAGGTCAAGATAGTTGAGTCTGCAATTAGGAACTCCGAGTAGCTGTAAACTTGCATTAAAAAAGGATTTCAGTGGAAAAATATGTTGATCCAACCATGACTTCTACTGGAAAATGCTACTTTATCTAAAATATACAGATTTCAGTGCTCAGAAAGTGCAAACAATTTGTACATTGAGAAATCTATCTTGGCATTCAGTTTATAACATAACAAGGAATGAGAGCTTTGACAAGCTTTTACACTTGGTCAGATTTTGCATGCATGATTTGTCAGATTGTAATGTCATGATTTGTCAATAACTGAATGTTTTCAGTAGGCTGATGTACAAAACCTGAAAAATAAATTCAGTTAAAGCAGAAGTGCAGAGCGTATGTAACAGAAAATTCAGCTATAGAAGAAGCGCAGAGTGTATGTAACAGAAAATTCAGTTATACTAAAACCTGAATGTTTTCAATATGCTGCTGTACAGTGTATGCATATTTTCAGACTATCACTGAAAATATGCAGTGCATGCATATTTGAAGAGTACTCAAATGTTCTGAAAATAAGATGTGAGATCAATGCATAGATAGACCAATGCCGAGACCAATAAAATTTAGCTAACACTGGACAGAGATGTCTCCTTGCAACAATCTCTACAGAAAATTCTTGTAGACTTGTACTTATCTTAGCTCTTAGCTAACACTGGACACTGGAGTAGTTTCAATTTCTAAAAAATGGGGTGCAGTACAAGAACTAAGAAACCTCTGCACACCATTTTTAAGCTGTTCTAGAGACAAGATGGCACTGCACCATTTTACAAGCCATTCCAGTGTCAAAATTCATGGAATATTTTCTTTGATTTTAGTAGTCCAACATCATTATTTTCTCCAAACTACTTTGCGTGGTGATCAATCAATCCATCAACCCTACAAGACACATGCACATCCTTTTTTTATGGTACATAGATTTCCTTTGTGTGGTTTACCTTCTTGAAACAAAGGTAAACACACACCTCAGGAATCATGATGGCAGGCAAGGCATACACACCTCATATGACACTTGCTAGTAATGATACCAAGAAACAACAGGGGCACCCTCTAACACAGAAATACTGAGGTAGTGCTTTACCTTTTCGAGAAATCCATAAACTTTAGTTAATTCAGTTAATTTGAAAAGTTCAGTTTGCACTGCAAAATTCAGTTAGCACGTTCAAGTTCAAAATCAGAACGTCATGCAACATCACAAAGAACTCTTAACACTGCGGCAGATTATTTTGAACTAAAAGTTAATAGAATTATTCACAATGTTGCATGTTGTACAAACAAAAGCAATTCAATAGGAAGGTGAGGTCCGCGTCTCCGCTTCTTCCTCCAGATCGGCTGGCATCAAGTCCTCCCCTCCTTCTCCGGCCGTAGACGGGCGAGACAGGCACCGTAGAGCACGGGGCGGACGCATCTGGGCCACCACGCGACACGGACGAGGCGCGTCTGGCTGCTGCCACTCCTCTTCCTCGGACTGGCGATGAGGAAGATGCAGCAGGTCCGTGTGCCGCCATGGAAGGGAAGAGGGAGGAGGATCCAGGCGCCGCCATGAGGGAAGGGGGAGGAGGATCCAGACCTTGGCAGGCGAGGACGGCGTCGACGGCATGATGGACTGCTCGGCCTCCTCGTCCATCTCTGACGCACGCACTGAGGGGGGAGAACGGCAGCGCCCCTTTGCCCCTCACCGCCGTCCTCGGCCATGGGAGAGGAGGAGCGCCGCCATTGTCGCCCCATCTGCCATCACCACAGCCACTGTGTCCCGCCGCTGAAGAGGCGAAGCCCCGGGTGGGAAGGAGGCGGGGCTTGAGAGAGAGGAGGTTGCGCGTGAAGATGGGGAGGAGGCAGCTGGTTCGACGAGGAGAGGAGGCGGCTAGGATGGAGTGGCGGCGGCGAGGAAAGGGGGAAGAGAGCGCTCGGGGCTTATCCAGCCGAACGCAGCGCTCGTGGCTTATCCCTTTCTCCCACTATTTATAGATGCAAAAAAGAAGACATGGCCATAGCCGTTAGTTAGGCGCATTCCCTCATCCTTTATATGTTCAATGTTGAGTATAAGGATTATTAGGAAGTATATGATAAAGTAGGATTTGGTTCTGCCTTGTCTTGTACTCCAAGTTAGTCTTTATACTCCTATATATATGCACATGAGACTCAAGCAATACAATGAATAATTCCACCAATTATCTTTCTCCCTTCTAACATGGTATCTATCGCAAGTCAATCCTAAACCTTAGCCGCCGCCGCTTCCGCTCCCGTACGCCGTCCTTGGCGCGGTCGGCCTCCATGACCGTCGCCGGGGGCCGCGCCACCCGTACCTAGGGTTCGTCCGCCGGTCGTGTTGACCGGCTGACCTAGAAAGTCTTTTCCCCGAGCCTTGCTCCGGGATTTTCTCTCTCCCGCCGGTCATATTGATCGTGCGGTTTCTTTTGGTTTTCTGATCTATTCTTGATCGGTTTGCGTCGCCCACCGCCGTCGTCAACCCCGATCGCCTCTACTTCGACCCCGGCGCGACCATCCAGCCTCTCTTCGACCCGGCGGCCACGCGCGACAAGGCGGCCCGCCAGGGCCAGCCGCCGTCCGCGCGTCGGTCCGCCCGTCGCCCTGTGCCGGCCGTCACCACCCTGCTCTGACCGGGACACCTGCATCACCTCGACCCGGCGGCCTCGCGCCATGTGACAGTCAATCATAACCGTAGCTCGCGTGCTGGCCCGCCCATCGATCCGCATCACCCGCCTCCGCCGCGTCTGCATGGCGGCCCAGCGGTCTACCTCGCCGGTCTCGTCCTCGGCAGCGTCGAGACGGCTACGTCGGTTGCGTCAACTCGGGCGCCGCTGCTCCGTTGATCGCTCGGGCCTCGCTGCCCAGGTGCTGGCGTTGCTTTGGCAGTCCGGGTGCTGGTGCTGACAAGCTCGTCCGCACGACGTCCCACGTCGTCCGTCATCGCCGGCTTCATCTCGGACTCCGCCGCCACCACGCCTCCAGGGAGCGGCGTCCCTGACCTCGCGCGCGATCGGCTTGATCACCCGCTCGCCGCCACGATCCGCCTCATCTACGCCGCGCGACCGACCTGGCCTGTCGGTTACGCGCGCCTCCGCAGGTCCCGTGAAGATCATCCCCGAGTTCAGCGCGCCTCTCCACCGATCGAGCATCGGGCTGCCGTTGCATCGCCCCGTCGGGCCGCAGCGCCGCCGCCCCGTGGTTCTCCTCGCGGCTGCATCGACTCGTGCGTCGCTGCTGCGTCGCCCCTTCGGGCCGTAGTGTCGCGATACGCGGTCCCCGTCGCCGCCCTGAGGCCGTCCCCGCGGTTGCACCGACTTGCGAACCGCCGTTGTGTCGCCCCTTCGGGCCACAGCGTCGTGGCCCGCGGTCCCCGCCGTCGCCCCGACCCGCCTGCCGCCGCTGCGTCGCCCCTTCGGACCGTAGCGCCGCGGCCCGCGGTCCGCTCCGCCGTCACCGTGCGTCGACCTCCCATGGAATGCATCGCACCGTCTTTCTTGGGGCGGGAACGCCACTGTCCGCGCCGGTCTTCGTCACGCTGTCAGGGTTTTTCGCCTACTTCGAGCACCGCCACCGCAGACCTAACCTCTTCGTCGCCGCCGCCGTCAGGCCGCCGCCGCCGCTCTTCTTTGGCCGCCGCCGCTACCTTCGTAGCCGCCGCCGCCCGTCCACCCCCTTCATCTTCGTCCAAGCAGCAGCCCATCGCCAGCGTCGTCGTCATCTTCCCCGACCACTTCGTCTACTCCGACCACCATTGGTGACATCGGCCCCGCTCCGATGGACGCCGCAATCGTCGTCGAGTTCTTCTCTGCCGGCCCCTCCGACTTCTCCGACATGGCGTACAGCTCGTGCAGGTCCCTCGTCTACGCATGCCGGGTGCTGGCAACACCGATGCGTGCCTTCATCCAGGACGTGTCCTCGGGCCTGGCAAGCCCGGTCGACGCTTCGTCAACTTCGTCTTCGTCCGTCTACGCATGCCCGGTGCTGGCAACACCGGTGCGTGCCTTCATCCACGATGTGTCCCCGGGCTTGGCAAAACCCTCCACGACACGTCGTCAACCACATCTTCTTCCCGGCGCACCACTACTTCGACACCACTGCGCCCATGCTAACTCGGCGCCCCCTTCCGTCTGCGGCTCCACGACGACTTCCTCGACACCGGCCACCCTGACTCGACATCGACCACGGCATTCTTCGCACGGCTACCTCGACCACGGCTCCACCACCCACGTTCTCGGCTACATCGACAAACGGCACAAAGGGCTACCACCTTGCTTGAGCAACCTCGTCGGTTGCCACTCCAGCCACGACTCCGCGATGCGTCGACCGTTATGACTATGGGGGTGGGGGGTGTCCGTCGGCTTGCCTTCGGATTCTTCTCCAGTCTTACCGTCTGCGTCGCTACCGTTGTGATTGCGGGGGTATGTTGAGTGTAAGGATTATTAGGAAGTATATGATAGACTAAGATTTGGTCCTGCCTTGTCTTGTACTCCAAGTTGGTCTTTGTACTCCTATATATATGCCCATGAGGCTCAAGCAATACAATGAATAATTCCATCAATTCTTTTTCTCCCTTCTAACAATATAGGGAAGCGTAAATGAACTCAGTTTACTTGCTTTTTCTCCTTCATGCTTGAGTTAGTCTTTTTTACTATTTTACGTGTAAGGCATGAGCTCTGCCGATTTCATTAAGATTAAAAAACAATTGCAAAATGACTTGTTTTACAAGGTAAACTAAATCAAAAATCACACATCACACGATTAAAAATCAACAACCATGCAAAAACCTCACAACCCCGCCAATATCAAGCAACACGAACTCCACCATCAACATGCCCACAAATTTGGAGTTGTGTGGGTGAGCGCTCTGAAGATGCCTTCAAGAAGCATTGTCGTCACTATCCTACCCTATTGAACCAAGGCTTTTGTCCAAAGTCACCCACACCAGCTCGCCAGACCTCAGAAAAAGTCCGGCCACGCAAGGAATATCTAGTTTACGCAACATGCTGCTAGTTAGTTACAACCCCCAAAAAACTTTAGTTAATTATACAAGACAAAAATCTGGTACAGTTTAGAGAAAATGAGACAAAACCAGCAGCAAACGTTTCAAAACAAGGAAGAGAGCATGAACACGGCACGTTTCTGCTCCAGCTCACTGACGGTGACGTGCACACTTAAACCATGTGCCTAGTTAACCTTTTATTTCTTGTTCATGAAATACACTAGATCGCACTACTAAGAAGCAATAATTTTCTTGCCCCACACGTTTGCGCTAACAAGAATACATCCGTGAGGAGAGACGTGGCGCTGCTTAGCTTTGTACTCGTACTTTGCCAAACGCAAAGAGCCACGCCGGAACGTTGTACGACTGCGAGCTGATACATTTGTTCTTCCCATGCTTGCTCAAGCTTTCTGTGCATTTTTTAGCTCTATAACTCTAACACTCTCTTATTGTTTGTGTTCGTGAGCATCGTCTGGTTTCATTGATCAATGGAATATTTTTTTCGAAAAGGGGGACTCTCCGGCCTCTGCATCAGAACGATGCATATGGCCATATTTATTATAAAATAAAGTGGTTCAATAATGTCTTGCAGTCCGCAACAAAATAAAAAGATGGCTCACGAAGAGCAACAGAAACAAAAAAATGCTCAAAAGCCACAACCGACTGGCAAAATATAGATAGGTAAACTAATCGCATATCCTATTACATGACCGCCATCCAAACCGGTTGAAGATATCCCGCGCTACCATCTCCTATCTGAGAGATCCAGTAACCAAACACTCCCTGGCCTTCATCGGAGTGAGTAAGGACCACATACGGATTAGCGCAGTAGCCCGGAATAAAACCTGCAAAAAATGAATAGTTGATGTTCTGTTAAAAGCCAAATCATTTCCGCAGTTCCAGATTGCCCATAACAACGCACATGCTCCTACGCGAATTTGTCTAGCTGTTTCGGACTCTATCCCAACAAGCCACGTTCCAAATAACGACCCGACCGAATTCGGAAGAGTAATGTTAAAGGCAATTTGCACCGAGCGCCACAAAACACTTGCCAACGGGCAATCAAAGAAGAGGTGCCTGATAGTTTCATCCCGATCACAGAAACTACACCTAGTAGAGCATGTCCAGTTGCGCTTAACCAAATTATCTTTCGTTAAGATAACTTGTTTATGTACAAACCACATAAACACTTTGCTTTTTAGCGGAACCTTAACTTTCCAAACATGTATGGAACTAGGAATAACACTAGAGTTGATGACATCAAGGTACATCGACTTGACTATGAATTTCCCATAAGTAGTAAGCTTCCAACACAACTGATCGGGCTGATGAGTAAGCTGAACCTCCATCAGTCTACTCACCAGATGAAGCCAAGCTTCCCACCGTTCTCCAACAAGCACCCTCCTAAACTGAATATTAAGGGGGTGGACTGCAAACTCGTTGCAACCAGAGCATCACGTCGCTGCACAATACGATATAACGAGGGATACTGAAGCGCCAGCGGCACTTCCCCCAGCCAAGTATCCTCCCAGAAGCGAGTATTATTACCATCACCAACAATAAACTTTGTTCTATTAAAAAAAGTAGCTTTGACTCTCATTAGCCCTTTCCAGAACAGCGAGTCAGTCGGCCTGACTGTCACCTGCGACAAAGTCTTTGAGTGCAGATACTTGTTACGCAGAATCTGCGCCCAAGTTGCTTTAGTCTCTGCTGCTAACTTATATAGCCACTTACTGAGGAGGCATCTGTTCTTAACCTCAAGATTCTCAACACCCAGACCCCCTTGGTCTTTCGGTCGACAGATGACATCCCATTTGGCTAAACGGTACTTTCTCTTAAGCTCATCACTCTGCCAGAAGAAACGGGATCGATAGAAGTCCAGCCTTTTCCTGAATCCAACTGGTACTTCAAAAAAGGACAAAAGGAACATAGGCAGACTCGTGAGCACCGAGTTAATGAGAATCAATCGGCCTCCATACGACATGAGTTTGCCCTTCCAACATCTCAGTTTCTTCTCAAACCGATCCTCAATACACTTCCATTCACTGTTTGTCAACTTACGATGATGAATGGGGATACCTAGGTAAGTGAACGGAAGTGCTCGCACTTCGCAACCAAAGAGTTGCTTATAAGCATCTTGTTCCTCTTTGGCTCTCCCAAAACAGAACAGCTCACTCTTATGAAGGCACAACACCAGCTTCATATTTCTCGCTTTTGCCAAGTCATGCTCCATAAAGATAATTGTATCATCAGCGTACTGCAGGATGGACACACCATCATCAACTAGATGAGGCACCAAGCCACCTACTTGACCGGCCTCCTTTGCCCTACCTATCAGGATTGCCAACATGTCAGCGACAATGTTGAACAGAATAGGAGACATTGGATCACCTTGTCTCAGGCCCTTGTGTGTCTGGAAATAATGACCTATATCGTCATTCACTTTAATTCCAACACTCCCTTTTTGCGTGAAGGATTCCACTTGTCGTCTCCAAGCTTCATCAAAACCCTTCATTCGGAGCGCCTGTTGAAGGAAAGGCCATTTGACTTTGTCATACGCTTTCTCGAAATCCACCTTGAAAACAACACCATCAAGTTTTTTCGAGTGGATCTCATGGAGCGTTTCATGCAGGACCACAACTCCTTCGAGGATGTTCCTGTCCGGCATGAAAGCAGACTGAGTAGGCTGCACCACAGTATGCGCAATCTGTGTGAGCCTATTCGTCCCGACCTTGGTAAATTTTTTGAAACTAACATTGAGAAGACAGATAGGCCGGAATTTCTCAATCCGCACAGCCTCTGTCTTCTTTGGAAGTAAGGTTATCGTTCCAAAATTCAGCTTAAAAAGATGAAGCTGACCAAGAAATAAATCGTTGAACAACGGCAAGAGATCTCCTTTAATAATATGCCAACACCTCTTATAGAACTCTGCCGGGAAACCATCCAGACCAAGAGCCTTATTATTCTTCATCTGGGAAATGGCCTCAAATACCTCTTTCTCAGAAAAAGGAGCGACTAAAATATCATTCTCAACAGCCGTAAGTTGAGGCACATCCTCAATCCTAGACTCGTCCAGCGACACACAGTTGTCCTCTGGAGGCCCAAACAGCTGCTTGTAGAACTCAGTAATATATTGCTTTAAGTTTTCCTGCCCAAGAATCGTTCCCTCGTCTTGTTCAAGCTGAAAAATCCTCTTTTTTCTATGCTTACCATTGGCGATCAGGTGAAAAAATTGTGTGTTTGCATCCCCCTGTACGACTCTGCTGACCTTAGCCCGAAGCGCCCACTTTAGTTCTTCCTCACAAAGGAGCTCTTTCGGCCTCATTTCCGCCTCTAGCTTGGCATGAAGCTCCGAGGCTGGCAGTATCATGGTTTCGGCCTTAACATCAAGGGACTGAACAAGCAAAAGGAGTTGTTCCTTTTCAACCTTATAAATCCCACTGATATGCTTAGCCCACCCACGTAGGAAACTTCTCAAATGCCTAATTTTATTCTGCCAGCGCTCGAGCGCAGACCGACCTCCTGCATCCTTAGCCCATTCTCTGGCTAAGAGATCCAAGAAGCCTTCTCTCTCAAACCAAGCAAGCTCGAAAGAGAAAACATTTTTATTTCCCAAGTGGGTGGCCTCTCCAGAGTCAAGGAATAAAGGCGTGTTATCAGAAATACCACGAGTAAGCGCCTGGACCATAACATATGGAAATTTCTGCTCCCATTCGACACTTTTTTTTGAATTTTCACCGGGGGGAGAGGATCCCCCACCTGAATATATTGATCACTGTGGGCTAAACTCCCAGCTTTTCAAATGTCGGATTTGGCAAGGCGTTAGCCCAGGTAAACTTTCGCCCCGAAAGCTCTATCTCACGCAGATCTAGGCTTTCAATGATTGTGTTAAACATGAAGGACCATCGGCCGTCAAAATTGTCATTATTCTTCTCATCACTCCTTCTGATAATATTAAAATCACCCCCCACCAGGATAGGAAGTTGTTCAGAACCACAAATCCTAACCAGATCAGCCAAGAAATCCGGTTTATGCTCAGGCTGTGCGGCACCATATACCGCCACCAAAGCCCAGTTAAACCCATCTGACTTCGACCCCACCCTAAACTTAACAGCGAAATCTCCCATGACCACGCTTCGGACTTCTAACGAGTCACATCTAACCCCGAGTAAAATCCCCCCCGATCTTCCTCGCGGAGGTAGACAATGCCAATCAAAATCAATACCCCCCGAAAGAGTATTAAGAAATTGTGGCGAGAAGTTGGCTCTTCCCGTTTTTGACAAAGCGATAAAGTCCAACTTATGCTCAATAGAAGCCTGAGCAAGAAACCTTCTTTTAGCCAAGTCTTTCAGACCTCTGCTATTCCAAAATATTCCTTTCATATCTCGTCATGGACTTTTTTAGCTGTTCGAATCCGAGCGCTCCTACGCACTGCGGAATCTGGGTAGATCTTCCGCTTCCATTTGCGTTTAGGAGCAATAAAACTCTGCAGCTGGTCCTCACAACCAGCCACAGAGGTGCGCATTTCCACATTATCCACTTGCTCAACCTCCTCCTCAGGCTCAGGAGACGGTTGAGTCAGATCCGCACAAAGATTATCGAGCGCCCTGACCCCTAAAGCGTTGATCTCAGAATCATTCATAGGTTTTACCGTCGCTAAGTTACGAATCATCTCAAGCGCCCGTTCGGCCTCTAAATCCAGCATATCATTAACTGAGGTTGAGATTTCACTATCATTACTACCTAGTGAAATACCTAGTTGATTTGCATTATTGATAATCTCATCATTGGAAAAATGCAAGATAGAATTAGAGGTATTGACGGACATACCAGTAGTGACCTCGACGTCACGAAGCTTGGCCACCCTCATAGCACACCGCTGCTGAATGTCGTCCACTTCCGGATGGTCCTGGAGATGGCTACTCAACCGTCGCCCCTCGGAGACCGGATCTGGAATGCCCCCGAACGCAATCACATCCTCCCGAGTAGCAGCACTCGAGAACACCAAGCCGGGGGAAGGTTGAACCAGGGCCTCCTGCCCGAGCTCTCCATCCACCCCGGCCCGCCGGCCAGTCAACGAGGCCGGCACCGAAGGCAAGCAGGCCTCCGTAGGCGCCCCTGGAGAAGAAGGCCCCGGGGCCACCTGCCCCGAGCCCTCTCCCGAAAGCGGCGCCGGCGCCACCGAAACCGGCCTGGCAAAAGGGGAGGAAGGAGCAGTGGCTAGCAGCCTCGGCCTCCCTCCTGAAGCATCAAGCTGCACCACCCGGAACTCGTCATCCGCAAGCCCCGATGAGAGCGCCGAGGCCTCCTGCCCCACGCCCCCATCAACATAAAGCACCACCTGCTGAACCTGAGGTACGACGACCGCATTGTAGGAATCCGAAATCACCATCTCCGGACCCCCGCCAATGCGAGCAGCCTCCTCCGCCTCAGCCCTGACCGAGATCGGCGACGCTCCAAGAAAAGGAACCACAGACTCCTCATACTCCAGAACCGGTAGCGTGTGCTCGAACACATCATCAAACTCCACCCGCTCACTCCAAAGTCTCGGAGGTGCAGATGCCAGCTCGAAAGACCCGAATCTAAGAGCAGTCATGGACATCATAGAAGTTGGTGCTACACCATCCGTGGATGTTTGAGAGTCAGCACCTGACGCTTTGGACAACTCTCACCCACTGTCAGCTGTTGGTGCCTCCATTAGAGCCGAACCATCATCCCCCTCATGCATATCAGTGTCCGTCCCGTTGGCCACCTCAGCGAACAGACTCTCATCCTCGAAATCAATGACAAGGTTATAGATGTGACCTCGATAGGCCCACTTTACCACCTCAGGCACATACTCGATGTTCAGCACACTAACCAGAATACGAGCAATCCCGTGGGCTCTGGTGAAGTCCATATCCACTCGCTCCGGTCTGCCCACCATGATACCCAAGCTGGCCACGACCCGGGCATCCTGCAACGGCTTGTAGGGAGCCCCAGAGAACCGCAACCACACCCGAGTCAGAGGCATGCCCGTAGGCTCAATCCTCTTCCACTCGTGAAACTCAAGCACACCCTCAGTACCCGGCACCTTCCACACCCCGAAGCTCAGAAAGCCTCTGAAGATCGTCAACGGACGGGAACTCAACCCGAAACAGTTTGTCCTCCATAGTAACCAACTCCCACTGGAAATCCCCCGGAGCTAACTCTTTGAGCCTTTGAACAATATGTGCCTCCGAAACCTCTCCTTTGGCAATTTTGACTAACCCAGTCGTCAAACTCAAAGACTCATCAGGAGCGTCCATCTCCGTTGGATACTCAAAAAAAGTAAGCTCAGCACAGTACACTCCATACATCATGAGTGATGATGCCTGATCTCTCAAAAACAGGCAGTCCCCCAACTTGTGTGCCGGTTTACCACAAGTGCCACACAGCTCAGCCACACACTCCGAAATAAAATGTCCAGAGATCAATGGAATATGCATATGTCCGCTTGAAACATAGCCAAACATCAGCTAGAAGTTGCATCATTGACAATGTCAGACCAAAGAAAGCTAGAGGGATCACCATCTCACATCACAACAGATTTTGAATGCCCCTGAAAGAACATGGATGGACACTCCCCCCCGTCGCCCGCGTCCCTCTCCGAGGCGACACGGGGAACCCTAGCCGCCCCCGCCGTGGCCTTCCTCCACCCTCCCCTCCCCCTCGCCGCCGCCAAGAGCCACCGCTGGGCAAAGCCTAGGCAGTGCCGGCGGCGGCGGGCCTTCTTCCCTGGCACGGCTTCCTTTCTTTCTCGCGGTGGCTTAGTCACTCCCGGTGGACTTGGTGGCGCCGCGCTTCGAAGCTCTGGCGGCGGCTTGCTTTGCGGCAGGTTGGAGGGCTTATCCCCGTCTGGTGGTGCCGCCTAGACAGCCGCTACGGCCTAGGGCTCTTGACCCTAGATTGGATCTGGTGGTGCTCGGGCCTGGTCGTGGCTGCCTGTCAGGCATGGTGGCGACGAGGCTCGCAGCCTCTGGGCATCGTGGAGGTGCCGGCGGCGGCGTGTGCTCAGCCTGGTGGTGGCGGCGGTCGTGCACAGGAGTTGGATTTCTTCGAACAGATCTGTGTGAAAACTTGCTTTCGGCTATTGCCAAGGCCAGCGGTGGCGGCGCTATCTGCATCGTTCCCTTCTTGATGGCATCGCCGTGGAGATGTTCAAGGCCACTCTTTGTTACCTCCGGGGGAAACCCTAGATCGGATGATCGGATGACGGCAGCGCTCTGGTGTCGTTTCCCCTTGGGGGCGTCATTATTGGAGGAACACACGTGATCGAGGGACCAGAGGACAGATTCTTTGGTGGAGCGGTGCGTCATCTCACTCATTGATGGTGGCGGATCTCGGCGGCATGGTGCTGTGGTGACTCGGCATCCGATGCGCGGAGATGGACTCGTGCAGGAGGGTGACGCGGTCTGGCGTCGTGGTGGAGCCGACGGCAGCTAGGCCGAGCAAGGTAGATGCAACAGTACAGATCTGAAGATAGATTGGTGGCAGGTCGCTGCGGCGGCCTCATACCCGGCAGGCGTCCTGATTAAGGAATGCGCCGGACCAGTGGGTGTCCCATACCCGGCAGGCGTCCTGGATGGGATCTCAGGTCTTAGATGTTAGGTTTGGCTGCGAGGTCTATTTGGTATTAGGTCCAAACTATCAGCATCCATTTATCAATTGGATAGAAATAGCGACGTATGTTGCCTAGACGGTGGATTTAGTCTTACTGTTATATTACTTTGTAACGTCTTGTGAACAATTAATAAAGTAGCTGCATGTATCGTCCAAATGCAGAGACCGGAATCTTCCTCCTTTTCAGAAAAAAGCTAGACTTTGCCCCACGCGATTAACATCCGTCAGGCAATGACAAAAGGTCACTGAGCCAATTCTCTGCACTAAATCAGTCTGCTTGCAACACTAGTCACACTAGTCATGCGAATCAGTGCATGAGACATCACTAAAACAGGGGCGGAGCAACAGAGGTATTGACCGGATGCACATCAACAAGTTGATTACGCAAAAACACATCAACGCCCCTACAAAAAGTTGATTACGCAGAAAAAAACTGAGGGGCGTTGATTACGCAAATGGACGGCTGTACCTCGCTTCTAGCTAGGCAACCTTCCAAACAAGCTGAACCACCTTTGCAGTCGCGCGAGGGTACGGGCCAGCCCAGTGCCGGGAGGCCACTGCCTCGTTTTTTTTACTTTCATTTATATTTCCAAATATTCTAAAAAAATTCAAAAGTAATTACATAAAATGTTTCAAAAAAATGTTAACCAAGCATTTAAAAAATGTTAAATATACATAGAGAAAATGTTTCTCATGTATACAAAAAATATATAACATGTGTAAAAGAAGTTGATCATGTATTTAAAATGGTTAATACAACCATTTTAAAAAAATAAAAAAGAATTCAAAAATTTTAATCAAGCATTTAAAAAATGTTAAATGTGTATACAAAAATGTAGACCATGTATTAAAAATGTAAACTTGTATTCTAAATTTTTTAATCAAGCATTTGAAAAAGCGGTATTTGTGTATAGAAAAATGTTGAACATGTATTGAAAAACTATTATTGTATTATTTAGAAAATGTTAATCAAGAATTTGATTTTTTTAAATGTGTATAGTAAAAATATTGACCATGTTTTGAAAAAATAATAAACTTGTATTTAGAAAATGTTAATCAAGGATTTGGAAAAAAAAATGTAAAATTTGTACATAAAAAATGTTGACCATGTATAAACAAATAGTCAATATTATATTTGATAAATGTGAATCAAACAACTAAAAAAATGTTAATGTACATAGAAAAATTGTTGACCATATATTCAAAAAATGTTAATCTTGTATTTAAAAATATTAAACATGTATTAGAAAAATCTATTAGATATATAACAAAAATGTGTATAGAAAAAAATGAAAACCCAAGAGAGAACAAAGAAAACCAATGGGAAACAAGAAAAATAATAAACAAAACCAAAGAAAGATGAAGAAAAAGGAAATAAAAGAAAAATCTACTGAAAACAAAAAAGAGACAAAGAAAACCAAACAAAAATAAAACCCCCAGTAAAAACAGAGAAATGAAACGAAAAAAACAGGCAAAAAAACAGAAACCCCGCGGAAAACTTGCTATTCTATTCAAGACGGTCGCAACATGCCAACATACTAATTTAACATGAACTGGATGGTGGCCTAGTGGCTAGCAGCGCGACGCTGCAACCAGGAACCCCAATGTGCCCCTTTTTCTCTAGTATATTTCTTTTTAATATGTGCGAAAAGGCCGGCCCATAACAGTAGACGCTTCAGGCGAGATCGAAGGAAGACTCGCTGTAGGCGAATTTTAGTCTTTGCGGTATGAATGCTGATTAGGCTAGTTTTTGTATACATTCTTGGGCCCTCGTGCAATTATATTATCAGAAAACATGGTGCCCACTTTAAATCATTCTTGGGACCTGGCCTAAACGCTAGCTCATGAAAAGCAGAGAGTAACTAAGTTAGGGGTGCCCCTTGCGGGAGCCCCTCAAGGGTCATTTTTGGTGAGTTGAGTGTCGTGGTTCTAACTCTGACAGTGATGTAGGGGGGTGAGTATGGAGAGGCTAGATCCTAGCTATTGGGAAGTTGTTACACGCGAGGTTTACGAGTTCAGGCCCTTCTCGGAGGAAGTAATAGCCCTACGTCTCGGAGCCCGGAGGCGGTCGACTGGATTATGCGTGTATGGATTACAGGGGTGCGAACCCTCCTTACTGAGGAGGGGGGTGGCTTATATAGAGTTCGCCGGCTCCCTCCTGCCCCCAGTAATGCAGGGTTTAAGGTACATTTAAGGTCGGGCGTTACTGGTAACGCCCCTAATAAAGAGCTATAATGACCATAATGACTACTTAACAGCTGACCGTTTGCCTGCGGAGTGACTATAGATCTCCCGGCGGTCGAGTGGTTGGCTTCATGGTCGAGTGATAGCTTCTTGGTCGAGTGTCTTGAACCTGTCGAGTGGGATGCCTTCAAGTCGATTGAAAGGTGATTTCTCCCAGGGGTGTCCTAGAGTAGGACTCTTCGGTCAGGTTCGTGTCCCTACCCTAGGTACATGTCTTCATCATTAGCCCCCGAATGGATCGAGGTTAGAGTGGAGAAAGAGTTGGAGATCTTTCCGACTGGTTCTTCGGGCTATGTGAGCGCCTCGTTTCGGGACAATCGTCACGGATGACGTTGCCAACCTTTTTCAGTCGCCTTGATCCATTCCAGGCCTTCCGTCGAGTGAATTTCTTTGTTTGTGCCATACCGAGTGCCGGCGCGATCGGGGTCTTCTATTTTTTAGCAAGTTGTTCTGCGGCCCGCGGATGTCGCGGGATTTGGATTTTGGGAAGCGCGCGGGACGGGAGCAGCCGCAGTAATCGGAAGCGATAAAGCGGAAGTTCCTCGATCTCCGCGTCGCCTTTTTCGCCACGTACTGCGCGCGCGTCTGTTGCGGGATTTGACTGGATGGCCTGGGCCTACCGGTCAGCCACTCGGGAGCGGCCCCTTATAAGTTGCCGGCTCGGGGTTTCCAAGCCGTGCGCTCTCTTCTCCTTCCTTCTTCCTCTCTCCCTTTGCCAGTCTCTCTGCTACCTCCGCTCTCACCCTAGCGCCGCGAGCCCGTGCGAGATCTCTCCGGCGACGATGGTGAAGGGCAAGACCACCGCTTTGGAGCGCGCGAAGAAGGCGGCGGCGGCGGGGAAAGGGAAGAGATCTGCTCGGGGCGGATCCTCCTCCAGGACCGCTCTGCCCAAAGGTTGGATCCAGGGCGACTGGATGCCCTCGGTGCTCCGGCAAGAGGATCTTGACGACATGGTCGAGGGGGGAGCCATTCCCCACGAAGCTGCGCGTCTTCCGGAGGGAGAGATCGAACCTCAACCCCGTGACGGTGAGTGTGTGCTCCTAGCCACCCACATCGACCGAGGGTTTTCTCTGCCGCCCCATCCTTTCTTCCGGAGTTTCTTGAATTTCTTCGGAGCGCAGCTCCATCACTTTACCCCCAACTCCATAGTCTATCTTGCCACGTTCATTTCCATGTGCGAGGCCTTCCTAGGTTGCCGTCCGCATTGGGGGCTTTTCAAGCATATTTTCACTTGCCGCTCTCAGTCGGTTAAAAAGGCCAAGTCAAGTGATGAAAAGACGCAAGTGATCCAGCTGTGCGGGGGCCTGGCGATCCAGACGAGGGGGAAGAGCTGTTTTCCCTCTATCACCTTCCCGGAGTCGGTCCGCGGCTGGCAGTCGACCTGGTTCTACTGCCAGGACCAGGCGACCCCCGGACAGTCGACTGGTCTTCCTCCTTTTTCCCTCGACCGAGCCGAGAAGCCTGTCTCTCTGAAAGTCACGCCGGAGGAAAGGGCCCAGGTCAAGGTGTTGGCGGGTCGAGTGGTTGAGCTTGTCCATGAGGGGGTGACTGGGATGGACCTGTTAGAGGTCTTTCTCCAGAGGCGCATTCAACCGCTCCAGGCGCGAGACCACCCGATGTGGCTGTATTCTGGCCTTGACGACACCACTCGGATCCACCCGGAGGAGGTCACCGATGAGATGCTGGAGGGGTGGCTGTCAAGTATCACGGGGAACAAAGACAACCCCCGAGGAGCCAGAAGGGTAATTCCACTCGACAACTCATATGAAGTGGACCAGGTATGTCTTTGTGTCGGATATTTGGCCTTCTGTATTGGTCTTCTTTGGATAAGTCGATTGACTTTCGTCCTGTCTGTTGTCTTCCAGGCGACCACTGAGATGTACTCGACGCCCAACGGGGCACAAGGGTCGACTGAGGAAGGTGAGGGGAGCGGAGGCGAGAGCAGGGATGACCAGGGCGAGTGGGAGTCCGATGGTGAGGGAGATGAAGGCGACGACATCTTCTCCAGCAAAGAGGAGGAGGAGGCTGAGCCCTCCCGCCCGGAGGGGCGGTCCAAGCTCACCCACGATCCAGCGCGGGAACGTGACAAGGCGACTGCTCCTGTTGGGCAGTCGTCGAAACGCCCTCGGACTTATTCTCCTCCGCCGTCCGGGAAGGCTCCTAAGCACCCACGAGTGACGCCATCCAAGCCGCCCAAGGCCTTGCCCAAGATGAAGATAGCTGTTCCCACCATTTCTGGGTAACAACAACACTTGCTTTCCTTTGTCGACTGTGGACGGATCCTTGGTCGATTCACTGAGCCAATTGACCAACTTTCGAGATTTGCAGTGGTGCAACTTCTGAGGTCTCCGCCAGGAATGACGACCACGAGATGGAGGACGCTGTCACCTCCAACCCTGGTACGATCACTGACGTTCCTGCTTTTGAGTCGACTGAAACTTTATTGCGATTGAATGTTTTCCTTGCAGCTCCTCCTCATGTTATTGACCTCCCGGACGACGACGACGGACCACTGAGGGTGAAGAGGAAGAAGAAGGCGTTGGCTGGCAAGACTCCGCAATCTACTCCGGCGCCTGAGGCCGCAGTTCGGGACGATGGCGAACCCACTCGGGCTTCCGTGACTTTCGCTGTTCCTCTGACGAGTGTGCGGCCTTCAGCGTCGACTGCGGATCCGTCTTCGCTTTTTGCTGCATACCCCGTCCCTGAGGACCAAGCGGCTGCTGCGAAGGAGGCTGTACGCCAGGCTGGAGTCATGATGGAACAGGTGAAAGTGGCTCGGGAGGCTTTCCAGGCGGCATATGACGCGAGCTCGGCTCTTCAAAGTAATGTCCAGGTCAGTCGACTTCAACACTTGGTCTGTTTCGATATGTCCTTTGAAGATTCTCTTTTCCGAAGGTCTTTAAGTTTGTACACCGACTGGGTGTGTTTGCCAATTCTTGGACGAGTGGGGGCACGCTAAGTGCACCCACTGGGTGTAGTCCCCGAGACTACGGTGGACTGCTGGCGGTCGACTGTAGTCTTTAAATTGAGTCGTTGTAGTTGAATTTCTTCGCTCTGTCTGATCGGGTCATGTCGAATGGAACGGAATCCTGTCGACTGCGGGCAGTCGACGTCTTTCTCTCTTTTTTTTACTGTGGGGGCACGCTGAGTGCACCCACTGGGTGTAGCCCCCGAGGCTACTGTCGAATGTTTTGCTTCGGCTGTAGTCTTAGAAACTCTGTTATTGTCTCTTAACTGCTCGGAAGCAGCTTGTCTTGGACTCGACTTCAGGGATCGGTCGAGTGGGATAGGAACCGGTGGGGGCACGCTGAGTGCACCCACTGGGTGTAGTCCCCGAGACTATGGTGGACTGCTGGCAGTCGACCGTAGTCTTAGTATTTACTGCCTTTGTTGCTTTTTCCTTTTTACTGAAATTGTAACTCCTCCTCTTTGACTTCAGAAATCTTGTGATCTTGGAACCCGCTTGGCTGACTTGGAGAAGCAGCAAATTCAAATGAACCTTGATCTGGAGCTGGCCAGGACAGAACTGCAGACGGTCAGAGACGGCGCCGCAGGTAAGACGCCTTTGTCGACTGGTTAGTTTTTTGGCTTGAGTATCTTTTCGCTTTCTTCGACTCAATCATCATTTTTGCAGAAAAACTGAAAGAAGCTCTGGCGAAGAAGGATCAGAACTTGGCTGCTGCCCGTAAGGAGGCTGATGACAAGACCGCTCTGGCCGCACAGAAGCTAGCTTCGGTCGACCACTTAGAACAAGAGAATACCAAGCTCAAGACCGCTCTGAATGAAGCCAACAGGGAGTGTTCACGTTGGAAGAAGGAGAACCTCACCCTGAGCGAGAAGCTAGAAGGCCTCGCTCGCGTGAGAAACGACCTGGAGAGCTACTTGGGGAGCCTCGCCAAGAAGTTGTACCTTAAGCTTGAAGGTGCGCATTCAGTTCCGACTGGTTTTTGAGTCGACTCATTCTGTGAAAATTGTCTTATCCTTGAATCTTGTATGCAGAGCTTTGCCAGAATTTTGAAGAGGAGACCAGCCGAGTGGAGCCGAGCTTGGACCCTGTTAACTCTCTTGTGAAGGACGAGGCCGCAATGAACGTGCTCCGTCTGGAGTCTCGTGTTGACGGCGTCGTGGATTACTTGGCTCGACTGAAGGCTGCCATGACGCGGATCGACCCAACACTTTGGCCGGAATCTACGCTCCAGAATGATCTCGAGTCTCTGATGACTCGACTCAATGGAATCTCTGACCGAGTGCAGGAGTGGAAGAAGTCTTCAGCTCGGTGTGGCGCTGACGTGGCTCTGTCCCTGGTCCGCGTCCATTGTAAGGAGGTGCGGGAGGAGAAGCTGGCCGCCATCCAAGTCGCCAACACGAGGAAGCACAACTTCCAGGACTTCATGGAGACATTTATTGCTGCTGCTACCCGCATCGCAGATGGGATCGACTTGGATGAGTTCGTGGCCCCTGCCAGTCCTCCTCCTCCTGAGGAATGAAAAAACTTGCCTCGGAATGCCGAGTGTATTTTGTAAACCGTTAAAATCTGCCTTAAATTTTCCTCGGAATGCCGAGTGGAAGTGTAACAGTTAAACTCTGCCGAGCCGGGGGCTCGAGTACTTTGACCTGAGGTTTCTAGGACCTTTTAGGCTTTATCCGTAATTGATTTGTCGTTGAATCTCTTTGTGGACGACCCGTCGAGTGGGATTTGATCTTCACTCGAAATAACTTTGTGTCTGTGGTGCAGCTCCGAAGGAGAAGGTGGCAGTCGACCTGCCTCTCGTTGTCCTTGGGACATGAGAAGTGTTTCATACTTAGGCGAGCGCTGGGCTGCAGCTAAGCCTCCGAGCGGGAGGTTTGCTCTCGCTCGGTAGGATTTTAAACTTAGGCGAGTGCTGACTGCAGCTAAGTCTCTTCGTAGGAGAACTTTGGCGAGTGCTGGACTGCAGCTAAGCCCCCGAGTGGGGGGTTTGCTCTCCACTCGGTAGGATTTTTCTAACTTAGGCGAGTGCTAACCGCAGCTAAGTCTCTTCGTAGGAGAGCTTATGCGAGTACTGGACTGCAGCTAAGCCCCCGAGTGGGAGGTTTGCTCTCCACTCGGTAGGATTTTTCAAACTTAGGCGAGTGCTGACCGTAGCTAAGTCTCTTCGTAGGAGACCTTAGGCGAGTGCTGGACTGCAGCTAAGCCCCTGAGTGGGAGGTTTGCTCTCCACTTGGTAGGATTTTTTCAAACTTAGGCGAGCGCCGGACTGCAGCTAAGTCTCTAAATGAGAGAACTTAGGCGAGTGCTGGACTGCAGCTAAGCCCCCGAGTGGGAGGATCGCTCTCCACTCGGTAGGATTTTTTCAAACTTAGGCGAGTGCCGGACTGCAGCTAAGTCTCTAAATGAGAGAACTTAGGCGAGTGCTGGACTGCAGCTAAGCCCCCGAGTGGGAGGATCGCTCTCCACTCGGTAGGATTTTTCAAACTTAGGCGAGACGGATTCGCAGCTAAGTCACCCACTGGGGGATTTCGTATGTAAACAAAAGTGACAACAATTAATGGAACACTCTTGCCTTTGATAAAAACGAACTGCGGGAATTTTTCTTATTACATCTCGTCCAAGGTTGAGCTCAAGTGTAAAAGGGGCGGAGTAGTTCCGCATTCCAAGCTCGAGGCTCGTCGATCTGGCGATCAACATTGAAGAGGTGATACGCTCCATTGTGGAGGACTCTGGTGATGATGAAGGGACCTTCCCAAGTGGGAGCAAGCTTGTGTGGTTTCTGTTGATCCACTCGGAGGACCAAATCTCCTTCTTGGAAGGCTCGACTCTTCACATTCCGGGCATGGAATCGACGCAAGTCTTGCTGATAAATGGTCGATCTGATCATGGCCATCTCCCTCTCTTCTTCGAGGAGGTCGACTGCGTCTTGCCGGGCCTGTTCTGCTTCATCTTCGGTATAAAGCTCGACTCGGGGACGCGTTGTGAAGAAGATCACTTGGCAGAACCGCTTCGGCTCCATAAACCAGAAAGAATGGAGTTCTTCCAGTCGACCGGTTAGGGGTGGTCCTCAATCCCCACAGAACTGACGGAAGCTCGTCGACCCAAGCACCTGCCGCGTGCTTGAGATCACGCATCAGCCGAGGTTTCAGTCCTTTAAGAATCAGACCATTTGCTCTTTCAGCTTGCCCATTCGACTGAGGATGCGCGACCGACGCGTAGTCGACTCGTGTGCCTTGAGAGGCGCAAAAAGCTCTGAACTGGTCCGAATCGAAGTTTGACCCATTGTCAGTGATGATGCTATGAGGGACTCCATATCTGAATGTTAGTCCTTTGACGAAACTGATAGCAGTGCCAGCATCGAGGTTCTTGATAGGCTTGGCTTCGATCCATTTGGTGAACTTGTCAACTGCCACAAGCACATGCGTGAACCCGCTCCTGCCTGTTCTCAGTGGACCAACCATGTCTAGTCCCCAGACAGCAAATGGCCAGACGAGAGGAATGGTCTTCAGGGCTGATGCAGGCTTGTGTGACATGTTGGAGTAGAACTGGCAGCCTCCGCACTTGTCGACTATCTCTTTTGCCATCTCATTTGCTCTAGGCCAGAAGAATCCCGCTCGGTATGCTTTAGCCACAATGGTCCGAGAGGACGCATGGTGGCCACAGGTTCCCGAGTGGATATCATCAAGGATTATCCGACCTTCTTCTGGTGTTATGCACTTCTGACCGATTCCAGTCGCGCTTTCTCTATACAACTGCCCCTTTATGACTGTGAAGGCCTTAGATCGGCGGACGATCTGTCGAGCCTCTTCCTCGTCTTCTGGGAGCTCTTTCCTTAGGATATACGCGATGTACGGTATCGTCTAGTCGGGAGTTATTGCCAAGACTTCCATGATTAGGTCGACCATAGCAGGAACTTCGACTTCAGTCGGATCTGTGGCACTTTTTGGTTGTGGGGCTTCTTTTGTGAAAGGATCTTCCTGGACTGACGGCGAGCGAATGTGCTCCAAAAACACATTGCTGGGAATGGCTTCTCGCTTGGAGCCTATCTTTGCCAGGTCATCAGCTGCTTGGTTTTTCAGTCGGGGGATGTGATGAAGCTCTAACCCCTCGAATTTCTTTTCTAGATTTCTCACTGCATTGCAATAACCAGTCATAGCTGGACTTCTGACGTCCCACTCCTTCATCACCTGATTAACCACCAAATCTGAGTCGCCATAGACCATGAGGCGACGGACGCCGAGTGAAATGGCCATGCGCAACCCATACAAAAGTGCTTCATACTCTGCTTCATTGTTGGAGGAATCAAAGTGAATCTGGAGAACATATCTGAGCTTATCTCCTCGGGGGGAGACTAGAACTACCCCAGCACCGGAACCATTCAGCATCTTAGATCCGTCGAAAAACATGGTCCAGTGCTCCGAGTGAACTTGAGTCGGAAGTTGCTGTTCAATCCACTCGGCGATGAAATCTGCGATTGCTTGGGACTTGATAGCCTTCTTTGCTTCAAACTTGATATCTAAGGGAAGGAGTTCAATCGCCCACTTAGCCACTCGACCAGTTGCATCTCTGTTATGCAGAATCTCTGACAGTGGGGCGTCGCTGACGACTGTAATGGAATGGTCAGAGAAGTAGTGTGCAACCTTCTTCGTGGTCATGTAAATCCCATATACAAGCTTCTGGTAGTGAGGGTATCTTTGTTTTGAAGGGGTCAAAACTTCAGACAGATAATAGACTGGGCGCTGAACTCTGAAGGCCTTTCCTTCTTCTTCCCGCTCGACCGTGAGTACTGTACTGACAACTTGTCCCGTGGCCGCAATGTACAGCAGCAGAGGCTCTTTGCTGATTGGGGCAGCAAGCACCGGCTGGGTGGAGAGCAGAGCTTTGAGTTCTGCAAACGCTGCGTCAGCTTCTGGAGTCCACTCAAACTTGTCAGACTTCTTCATCAGTCGGTAGAGAGGCAACGCCTTTTCACCGAGACGAGAAATGAATCGACTTAAAGCGGCCAAGCAGCCTGTAAGCTTTTGGACATCGTGCACGCGTACAGGACGCTTCATCCGGAGTATGGTGCCAATTTTCTCAGGATTGGCGTCGATCCCTCGTTCGGAAACGAGAAAACCGAGTAACTTTCCGCCTGGAACTCCGAATGTGCACTTTGATGGATTGAGCTTGATATCATACCTCCTGAGGTTGGCAAAGGTTTCGGCAAGGTCAGCTCGCAGGTCGGAACCTTTCCGTGACTTGACCACAATATCATCCATGTATGCCTCCACATTCCGACTAATTTGAGTGAGTAAACACTTCTGAATCATTCTCATGAACGTGGCTCCGGCGTTCTTGAGGCCGAACGGCATGGTGACATAACAGAAGCATCCGAATGGGGTGATGAAAGCTGTTTTGATTTCGTCGGGTCCATACAGACGGATCTGATGGTACCCGGAATAAGCATCTAGAAAAGACAATCTCTCGCACCCCGCAGTCGAGTCGACTATTTGGTCGATGCGAGGGAGAGGAAAATGGTCTTTCGGGCAGGCCCGATTGATATGTTTGAAATCTATGCACATGCGAAGTGACTTGTCTTTCTTGGGGACCATGACTACATTGGCGAGTCACTCGGAGTGGTAAATCTCTCGGATAAACTCCGCTGCTAAGAGCCGAGCCACCTCCTCGCCAATGGCTTGCTTCTTCTGGACGGCGGACCGTCGAAGGTGTTCCTTCACAGGCTTGAATTTTGAGTCGACCCGCAGACGGTGCTCAGCCAGCCCCCTGGGAACTCCAGGCATGTCAGAGGGTTTCCATGCGAAGATGTCCCAGTTCTCACGGAGGAGCTGGATGAGCGCTTCTTCCTATTTGGATTCAAGCGTCGTTGAGATATGAGTTGGGGCAGCATCGAGGTCGGTCGGGTGAATGTGGACTGTCTTCGTTTCACCAGTCGACTGAAAAGCTGACTCTGAAGCGGGCTTCTTGGCCCGTAGCAATTCACTCGGATCGGCAGTCTTTTGGTACTCTTGCAGTTCGACCACTGCCATCTGAGCATCTGCAATCTTTGAGCCTTTCTGAAAGCATTCTTCTGCCTTCTTCCGATTGCCTGTAACAGTGATTACCCCTTTAGGGCCCGGCATCTTCAGTTTGAGGTACACGTAACATGGTCGAGCCATGAAACGCGCTAAGCTGGCCTGCCCAAAATGGCATGATAAGCACTTTGGAAGTCCACAACCTCGAATGTCAACTTTTCCTTGCGGTAATTCTTTGAATCACCGAAAACCACATCAAGAGCGATCTGGCCGAGTGATTGGGCTTTCTTCCCAGGAATGACTCCGTGGAAACTCATACTACTGGTGCTGAGCCTGGACATCGGAATGCCCATTCCTTTCAATGTTTCAGCATACAGTATGTTCAGGCCACTGCCGCCATCCATCAGGACTTTAGTCAGTCGAGTGCCTTCAACAATTGGGTCGACCACCAAAGCTTGCCTCCCAGGGGTGGCAATGTGCGTTGGGTGATCAGACTGGTCGAATGTGATGGCAGTCTGAGACCACTTCAGGTAACTGGGTGTTGCCGGGGCAACCATGTTCACCTCTCGGTTAATGACTTTCAGTCGACTTTTGCTCTCGACATCGGCAAAAATCATCAGGGTGGAATTGACTTGGGGGTATCCATCGTCGCTGTCTTCCTTGTCCTCGACCCTGTCCGACTCTTTTTCCTTATCCTTGGACTGCTTTCCTTGGAACTGCTGGATCAGGAGTCGGCACTGTCGAGTGGTATGCTTTGGGTAAATAAAATTACCCTCTTCATCCTTCTTGGTGTGGATGTGACATGGCAGATCCAAAACATCGTTTCCGTCTTGATCCTTGACTTTTTTGGGCTTCCAGGTGCCCTTGGGTTTTCCCTTGAAGTTTCCCTGGGCTACGGCCAGGGCCTCCCCAGGAGCGGCTGGCTCGGCCTTCCGCTTCTGCTTCCGACTGGAATTGCCTCCAGTTTCCTGGGCGACTGCTTTCTGCTTGCCACTTCGGAGTCGATCTTCGTCTTCTCCGTTAGCATACTTGGTGGCAATCTCCATCATCTGATTCAGAGACATCTCTCCAGTTCGAACAAACTTCAGATTCAACTCTCTGTATTTAACACCTTCCTTGAAGGCACAAACTGCTTGATGGTCCGGCACGTTCTCAACCGAGTGATGCAGCGTGATCCACCTCTGGATGTATTCCCTCAGAGTTTCATTCGGCTTCTGCACACAAGACCGTAACTCTGTTAGGCCTGTAGGTCGCTTGCATGTTCCTTCAAAGGTTGTGATAAACACTCGGGAGAGGTCCTCCCAAGTGTAAATGCTGCTGGGTGCCAACTGATTTAGCCATGCTCTGGCCGAGCCCTCTAACATGAGAGGCAAATGCTTCATGGCCACCTCGTCATTGCCACCGCCAATCTGTACAGCCACCCGGTAATCTTCGAGCCAGGTGTCAGGCTTAGATTCACCGGTGAACTTGCCGATTCCAGTCGCCAACCTGAAATTGGGAGGTATCACTGCGGCTCTGATGGCTCGACTGAAGCACTCTGGCCCTGAAGCGCGCACTCTGCTGCTGGCAGGCGCATCTCTGTTGTGGCCTTCTCGATGAGCTCTGTTCCTGTCAACCAAACCTTGAACGAGGATGGATCTCGCATCAAAGCCTGGGTCCCTGGGGTCGACTGGAATCCTCTGCCCAACACTATGAGGGTGTCTGTCATCTTGCCGTCGAGGCGCATATGACCCACTCCTCGGGGGAGGGGTTGGCACTCGACATCGATCATCACGGTCGAACCGGCGATCGTACTGCTCATTCCTCCTGTACTGATCATGCTGGTCGCCACGTCCCTCACGCCTCGGGGGCGATCTCGGGCTGTGAGCCGACTCGACTGTATCCGTCGCAACGGATCGACTGTGGATCCTGTTCCGCGACTGAGAGACAGCAGAATTCTGGTTTCCCGCCACCCGGAGCAGAGCTCTGATCTGCAACAAGCCCCTGCCCGCCTCCGACTGGGAAGGCTGAATTGATTCTGCTATACGGGCCGCAGCGGCCAAATTCTGAACTGGGGTTCGGTATACCTGCGTCGGCGGGAAGAGCTGGCGTCGACTAGACTCGGGAGCCCGCTGACGCGCTTGCTCGTCGAGTGCTCGCTGAAGATTCTCCAGTCGAGTGCGCTCGGCCAAGTTGGCCAAAGGCGCGTCCTCCAAGGCCCGGGCCTCAGGGGTCTCTCCGACGATAGGAGTGCGGAGCGCGTCCATGTTCCGGCGGCGAAGCTCCTCTCGCTGCAATGACGTGAGAGGTTCGGGGAGATACTCGTTGTGGGGATGTGACGGATCGCCCCCACCCGCGCCTCCATCAGTGCGAGGGAAACCGGGAGGACTGCGTGTTCCATCGACCGCCAGGACCTCAGCCGCTGGATCGCTGTTGTCGCACTCGGATGCGGTCTCCGCGGAGCCAGTCGACAGGTCGAACAGGCCGTGGAGGGATTCGACGGGCTCGATTGCCGCGACTTGTGGGGCTGCCGATTGGAGGGCCACGGCGTGCCTCACCCACCTCTGAAGTCTTGACCGACCGGAGCGCTTGCGCTGGTGGGAGACAGGGCGGGGAGACGATACGGGGGCCGACCCATATTGGGTCGACGGTTGCCGCAGGAGGACGCCACGAACGCATGCGCGGAAATGCGTCGCGCCGCGGACGGGGCGCGTCTCGATGTCGAGTGGTGCCTCCTGAAGCCAGGCGGAGTCGTCGATGATGAAGGTGAGCGCGCCGAGACGGATCTCGCGGTCCTCCACCAAAACTCCGCAAGAAAACATGATCAAAGGGATCGGGAAAGATCACAACTTCTCCAACTAAGCGCTAAGATTCCGGCCCAAGGTGGGCGCCAACTGTCGTGGTTCTAACTCTGACAGTGATGTAGGGGGGTGAGTATGGAGAGGCTAGATCCTAGCTATTGGGTAGTTGTTACACGCGAGGTTTACGAGTTCAGGCCCTTCTCGGAGGAAGTAATAGCCCTACGTCTCGGAGCCCGGAGGTGGTCGACTGGATTATGCGTGTATGGATTACAGGGGTGCGAACCCTCCTTACTGAGGAGGGGGGTGGCTTATATAGAGTTCGCCGGCTCCCTCCTGCCCCCAGTAATGCAGGGTTTAAGGTACATTTAAGGTCGGGCGTTACTGGTAACGCCCCTAATAAAGAGCTATAATGACCATAATGACTACTTAACAGCTGACCGTTTGCCTGCGGAGTGACTATAGATCTCCCGGCGGTCGAGTGGTTGGCTTCATGGTCGAGTGATAGCTTCTTGGTCGAGTGTCTTGAACCTGTCGAGTGGGATGCCTTCAAGTCGATTGAAAGGTGATTTCTCCCAGGGGTGTCCTAGAGTAGGACACTTCGGTCAGGTCCGTGTCCCTACCCTAGGTACATGTCTTCATCATTGAGCGCGCACTCAGCCACGTGTCGCGTGTCGGGCGTTCCTTCGGGGTTTTTTTACAAAAAAATATGTACGCGTTTTCAGGCTTTAGATGGGTTTTTCGGGGTTTTTTGCTTTTCGGTTTTCCCAAGATTTTTGCGCGAGAAAACTTGTTTTTCCTTTCACGAGAGACACATATTTTCTTCTTGCGGAGGCATGTGTTTGCTTCCACAAGAGGGAAAGTTGTGCCTCCTGAAAGAGAAAAAACATGTTTTTTTCCTTCCATGAGAGGCACGTGTTTGCTTATTGCGAAGGCATAGATTTGTTTTCGCGAGAGGCACAACTACGCCTATTGGAAAATAAAAAATGCATTTTTTGCTTCCATAAGGTGTGCCTCTCGGAAAGAGAAAGACATTTTTTTTGCTTCCAAGAGAGGCACATACTTGCTTCTCATGGAGACATATGTTTGCTTTCGTGAGAGGTTGTATCTCTTGGAAAGGAAGAAAACCCATTTTTTTGCTTCCATGAGAGGCACAAATATGCTTCTTGTGAAGGTGCATATTTGCTTCCGTAAGAGGCACATGGAATGGAAAAAAAATAAAAAAAACTATGCTTCCGACTAGTTTTTTTTTCATTTTTTCTGGAAAAAAGTTCATCGAAACCTATTAACATGGAATGTAGTTTCCAAGAACTCGACACGAGAAATCTAAGGGGATAACGGTTTGGGATTAAAATGCATGGTTTAAGAGATAAAACATTTTAAATAAACGAATCTACAGAAAAGAGAAATCTCCCAGATTGCGACAAATGACCTTGTCGCAGTCTGGAAAGGTGGGGTTGACCTTTACAAGAGATATCCCTTAACTAGTGATTTCGGGAAGAGGGTGGTTGCGAATGGACCAGGCCTAATAGCCATCGACAACTGGTTGGTAACACTCGCTACGCCGCACGTTTTCCGTTCGCATTTTTCTTCTTCTTTTGCTTCGCTTCTTTGAAAAGCAAAACAACAGTTGATTCTAGAAACAAATCTGGCTCTCCCTTTTTTTACATATTTGAAAAATGTCTTGAATTTTAAAAAATATCATGGCTGATAAAAATAACCTTAAATTTGAAAATATGCAAGAATTTTAAAATATTCCATGGATTAAAAATGACAAAATTTTAATAAAATACACAAATTTATAAAATGGTAATGAAATAAAAATTGCCAACTTAAAAAAATTCACATTTGAAAAAAGTGTCAACAAATTGAAAATTATTTATGATATTCACCATTTTGAAATGTTCATGAATTTGAATAAAAAAATTATATAAATGTTCTTGGATTTGTAAATGATTGATTTTTAAAGAACTGGATTTAAAATAGATAGAAGGAATTGAAAACAAAAAATAAAAAACACAACAAGTAAACCAGAGGAGAAAAAAAAGAAATATGCGAAACCTTTTGACATGTTTCCCAAATGAGTGTAGAGTTCCCTGGAGCACTCGGGCGGCGGGGGGGGGGGGGGGGGGGGCTTATTAAATATAGAAACTTCCTCAAAAAATGAGAGGGATCGTCTAGAGTTCCCCGACACTTATCCTCCGTCAAACTTTGTCTTGGGCATTTCACCCTCGACAAAGAAGGCTTCCTATTATTGACCTGAAGGAACATCGATACCTTATGTGGCTTCGACTCAAGGATACTCATGTTGAGGAATAGCCAAAATTATACTAGGTGTCCCACCCAACTACTAGATGGTGATTCACGTGGACGGTAAACAAAAGCCAAAGGCAATCAACATAAGAAAATTGAAAGAAAACCAATCAAAAAAAAGAAAAATAATTAAAAACCTGGAAAACCAAGGAGAAACCTGAAAAATGCCTAGATGGGGAAAACATCCAGCAGATGACATGTACTCTGTGCTCTCCAACTAATTTCTCCCCAAAAGCATATTGGGATGCGTTTGGTAGCCTGCATCACCCCAAACAGGCCATTAGGTGCAAGAAAAACCGGTTTGGTAGCATAGACGGAGGCCTGACTCGCGCTCGCAGGAACCTTAAAGAATCCTAGAGTCTGGCTTGCTAAGAATGCTCAAATTGGCTGTTTCCGGTGAGTCAGACTGGGTCAGGCGCAAAAGTCTTGCACTGCGTACACGGCAGTGCACGAGGGTTCGAGTGGAGATGGCGGGAGACAAAAATCGGGCGTAGCGGGATGGCGCAAAATCTAGCATCACTCCCCCATTTACTCACTCACCTCTAACGCTAGGACAAACTCAACCTCGATTCTCGCCTTCATCGGCAGCGGCAACTCAGATCTACAAAAGCGACGGAGTTGGTGGTGATTTCAATCTCCCGTAGTAGGACCTGCTTCTCTCCTTCGTCTCCGACTCTGTCTCGTCCTCCTCGTCTATGCCATGGGCAAGTTGTGGACTCCAAAGGAGGTAAGAAACATACAACCCCCTCTTCTGTGAGGTTGTTTATTAGGCCATTAGGTATGGTGTAGGGTCAATTTCTCCACTACTCGCTGCATTATTGATGTCACCTATTGACAAACAGATGAAGCTGGCTGCTCAGGCAGCAACACTCATAGTTTTGATTCGGGGCCTGGGTTGTTGGGGAACATAGTAATTGTTGGAAATATGCCCTAGAGGCAATAATAAATTGGTTATTATTATATTTCCTTGTTCATGATAATCGTTTATTATCCATGCTAGAATTGTATTGATAGGAAACTCAGATACATGTGTGGATACATAGACAACACCATGTCCCTAGTAAGCCTCTAGTTGACTAGCTCGTTGATCAATTGATGGTTACGGTTTCCTGACCATGGACATTGGATGTCGTTGATAACGGGATCACATCATTAGGAGAATGATGTGATGGACAAGATCCAATCCTAAGCCCAGCACAAGACCATGTAGTTCGTATGCTAAAGCTTTTCTAATGTCAAGTATCATTTCCTTAGACCATGAGATTGTGCAACTCCCGGATACCGTAGGAGTGCTTTGGGTGTGCCAAACGTCACAACGTAACTGGGTGGCTATAAAGGTACACTACAGGTATCTCCGAAAGTGTCTATTGGGTTGGCACGAATCGAGACTGGGATTTGTCACTCCGTGTAAACGGAGAGGTATCTCTGGGCCCACTCGGTAGGACATCATCATAATGTGCACAATGTGATCAAGGAGTTGATCACGGGATGATGTGTTACGGAACGAGTAAAGAGACTTGCCGGTAACGAGATTGAACAAGGTATCGGGATACCGACGATCGAATCTCGGACAAGTATCGTACCGCTAGACAAAGGGAATTGTATACGGGATTGATTAAGTCCCTGACATCGTGGTTCATCCGATGAGATCATCGTGGAGCATGTGGGAGCCAACATGGGTATCCAGATCCCGCTGTTGGTTATTGACCGGAGAGGTGTCTCGGTCATGTCTGCATGTTTCCCGAACCCGTAGGGTCTACACACTTAAGGTTCGATGATGCTAGGGTTATAGGGAAAGTATGTACGTGGTTACCGAATGTTGTTCGGAGTCCCGGATGATATCCCGGATGTCACGAGGAGTTCCGGAATGGTCCGGAGGTAAAGATTGATATATAGGAAGTATGGTTTTGGCCACCGGAAGTGTTCCGGGCATCACCGGTAGTGTACCGGGACCACCAGAGGGGTCCGGGGGTCCACCAGCCCCGGAGGCCTACATGGGCCAATGGTGGGAAGGGACCAGCCCCTAGGTGGGCTGGGGCGCCTCCCACCAAGGCCCAAGGCGCCTCCAAGAGGGGAAGGGGGCAAACCCTAGGGCAGATGGGCCCTAAGGCCCACCCCAGGTGCGCCTCCCCCTCTCCCCCTTGTGGCCGCCACCCAGATGGGATCTGGGGGCTGCCGCCACCCCTAGGGAGGGAACCCTAGGTGGGGGCGCAGCCCCTCCCTCCCCCTATATATATACTTGAGGTTTGGGCTGCTCAAGACACGCGATTCAATCTCCCTGTTGGCGCAGCCCTACCCCTCTCCCTCCTCGTCTCTCGTAGTGCTTGGCGAAGCCCTGCTGGAGTCCCGCGCTCCTCCAACACCACCACGCCGTCGTGCTGCTGCTGGATGGAGTCTTCCCCAACCTCTCCTTCTCCCCTTGCTGGATCAAGGCGTAGGAGACGTCACCGGGCTGTACGTGTGTTGAACGCGGAGGTGCCGTCCGTTCGGCACTAGGATCATCGGTGATTTGGATCACGATGAGTACGACTCCATCAACCCCGTTCACTTGAACACTTCCGCTTAGCGATCTACAAGGGTATGTAGATGCACTCTCCTTCCCCTCGTTGCTAGATTACTCCATAGATTGATCTTGGTGATGCGTAGAAAATTTTGAATTTCTGCTACGTTCCCCAACAGTAATTTCAAAAAAATTCCTACGCACACGCAAGAGGGGAGAGTGTCGTCTGATGAGGACATAGACCTGGGGTAGGGTAATGGGCCTGACCTATATGTCCTATCCAAGGTCACTGTCTTAGAAGCAAATAAGCTCAAGAGATGACAGGGAGGGCCCAACAAAGGTGTCGAGTGCAATCCACTCGACCTAACAGTCACTCGGAGCCTCCTCCTTCTTTGGGTCACTCGACCACACGATCATTTGACCATACAAGAATCCATTCGACCTATTTGAATACCAAGAGTCATCGAGAACAGCAACGGGCAAGTGTCCACTCTGTAACCTATAAGGACATTAAGGCATTTAAGTCTACGGTTACCAGTAACGCCATCTCTTTATGTACCTTAAACTCCTTGTAACATGGGCTGGCTGGGGTCCTTGCGCACTCTATATAAGCCAACCCCCTCCACTGAGACAAGGGTTCGCACCCCCTGTAAATACACACATACATAATCTAGTCGACCGCCTCCGGGCACCAAGACATAGGGCTGTTACTTCCTCCGCGAAGGGTATGAACTCGTAAAACTCGTGTGTACAACTTCACCATAGCTAGGATCTGTTGGGGAACGTAGTAATTTCAAAAAAATTCCTACGCACACGCAGGATCATGGTGACGCATAGCAACGAGAGGGGAGAGTGTTGTCTATGTACCCTCGTAGACCGTTTGCGGAAGCGTTATATCAACGCGGTTGATGTAGTCGTACGTCTTCACGATCCGACCGATCCAAGTACCGAAAGCATGGCACCTCCGAGTTCTACACACGTTCGACTCGGTGACGTCCTCGCCTTCTCGATCCAGCAAGAGGGGCGAGGTAGTAGATGAGTTCCGGCAGCACGACAGCATGGTGACGGTGTTGGTGAAGAACAATTTCGGCAGGGCTTCGCCTAAGCACTACGAAAACTATGACGGAGGATAAACTAGAGGGGAAGGGGTTGCCGGCACATGGCTTGGTGTTTCTTGATGTGTCTTTGGTGCTAGCCCTGCCCCTCTATTTATATGTTGAGCCCTGGGGTCGAAACTTGGAGAAAAAGCCTCCACAAAGTCGGTTTTGCCCGAAAGGCAAGAGTCCCACTCGGACTCCAGGACCAAACGCCACAATCCTTGGCGTCTGGCCCAGACGCCAGGGTCTCCGGCGTTTGGCCCCCTGGCCTCCGCAAAACTCCTTTTGCACCGACTTATAGCCCCGTGGGCCTGACCCCTTGGCCTAACCATATCATCTAATATATGAATCTTTACCTCCGGACCATTCCGGAGCTCCTCATCATATTCGTGATCTCATCCGGAACTCCGAACAACATTCGGTCACCAACATACATAACTCATGTAATACTATATCATCAATGAACGTTAAGCGTGCGGACCCTACGGGTTCGAGAACTATGTAGACATGACCGAGACACCTCTCTGGTCAATAACCAATAGCGGGACCTGGATGCCCATATTGGCTCCTACATATTCTACGAAGATCTTTATCGGTCAGGCCGCATAAAAACATACTTTGTTCCCTTTGTCATCGGTATGTTACTTGCCCGAGATTCGATCGTCGGTATCTCAATACCTAGTGCAATCTCGTTACCGGCAAGCCTCTTTACTCGTTCTGTAATACATCATCCCGCAACTAACTCATTAGTTGCAATGCTTGCAAGGCTTATAGTGATGTGCATTACCGAGTGGGCCCAGAGATACCTCTCCGACAATCGGAGTGACAAATCCTAATCTCGAAATACGCCAACCCAACAAGTACCTTCGAAGACACCTGTAGAGAACCTTTATAATCACCCAGTTACGTTGTGACGTTTGGTGGCACACAAAGTGTTCCTCCGGTAAACGGGAGTTGCATAATCTCATAGTCATAGGAACATGTATAAGTCATGAAGAAAGCAATAGCAACAAACTAAACGATCATGTGCTAAGCTAACAGAATGGGTCAAGTCAATCTCATCATTCTCCTAATGATGTGATCCCGTTAATCAAATGACAACTCTTTGTCTATGGCTAGGAAACATAACCATCTTTGATCAACGAGCTAGTCAAGTAGAGGCATACTAGTGACACTCTGTTTGTCTATGTATTCACACATGTATCATGTTTCCGGTTAATACAATTCTAGCATGAATAATAAACATTTATCATGATATAAGGAAATAAATAATAACTTTATTATTGCCTCTAGGGCATATTTCCTTCAGTCTCCCACTCGCACTAGAGTCAATAATCTAGTTCACATCTCCATGTGATTTAACACGAATAGTTCACATCACCATGTGATTAACACCCATAGTTCGCATCGTCATGTGACCAACACCCAAAGGGTTTACTAGAGTCAACAATCTAGTTCACATCGCTGTGTGATTAACACCCAAAGAGTACTAAGGTGTGATCATGTTTTGCTTGTGAGAGAAGTTTAGTCTACGGGTTTGCCACATTCAGATCCATATGTATTTTGCAAATTTCTATGTCAACAATGCTCTGCACGGAGCTAATCTAGCTAATTGCTCCCACTTTCTAAATGTATCCAGATTGAGACTTAGAGTCATCTGGATCAGTGTCAAAATTTGCATCAACGTAACCTTTTACGAAGAACCTTTTTGTCACCTCCATAATCAAGAAACATATCCTTATTCCACTAAGGATAATTTTGATCTCTGTCCAATGATCTACTCCTAGATCACTATCGTACTCTCTTGCCAAAAACAGTGTAGGGTATACAATAGATCTGGTACACAACATGGCATATTTTATAGAACCTATGGCCAAGGCATAGGGAATGACTTTCATTCTCTTTCTATCTTCTGCCGTGGTCGGGCTTTGAGTCTTACTCAGTTTCACACCTTGTAACACAGGCAATAACTCTTTCTTTGACTGTTCCATTTTGAACTACTTCAAAATCTTGTCAAGGTATGTACTCGTTGAAAAACTTATCAAACGTCTTGATCTATCTCTATAGATCTTGATGCTCAATATGTAAGCAGCTTTACTGAGGTTTTTCTTTGAAAAACTCCTTTTAGACACTCCTTTATGCTTTGTAGAATAATTCTACATTATCTCCGATCAACAATATGTCATTCACATATACTTATCAGAATTGCTGTAGTGCTCCCACTCACTTTCTTGTAAATACAGGCTTCACCGCAAGTCTGTATAAAACTATATGCTTTGATCAACTTATCAAAGCGTATATTCCAACTCCGAGATGCTTGTACCAGTCCGTAGATGGATCGCTGGAGCTTGCATATTTTGTTAGCACCTTTAGGATTGAAAAAACCTTCTGGTTGCATCATATACACCTCTTCTTAAATGAATCCATTAAGGAATGCAGTTTTGTTTATCCATTTGCCAGATTTCATAAAATGCGGCAATTGCTAACATGATTCGGACAGACTTAAGCATAGATACGAGTGAGAAACTCTCATCGTAGTCAACACCTTGAACTTGTCGAAAACCTTTTTGCGACAATTCTAGCTTTGTAGATAGTAACACTACTATCAGCGTCCGTCTTCCTCTTGAAGATCCATTTATTTTCTATGGCTTGCTGATCATCGGGCAAGTCAACCAAAGTCCACACTTTGTTCTCATACATGGATCCCATCTCAGATTTTATGGCCTCAAGCCATTTTGCGGAATCTGGGCTCACCATCGCTTCTTCATAGTTCGTAGGTTCATCATGGTCTAGTAACGTAACCTCCAGAACAGGATTACCGTACCACTCTGGTGTGGATCTTACTCTGGTTGACCTACAAGGTTCAGTAACAACTTGATCTGAAGTTTCATGATCATCATCAATAACTTCCTCACTAATTGGTATAGACGTCACAGGAACCGATTTCTGTGATGAACTACTTTCCAATAAGGGAGCAGGTACGGTTACCTCATCAAGTTCTACTTTCCTCCCAGTCACTTCTTTCGAGAGAAACTCCTCTAGAAAGGATCCGTTCTTAGCAACAAATGTTTTTCCATTGGATCTGTGATAGAAGGTGTACCCAACAGTCTCCTTTGGGTATCCTATGAAGACACACTCTGATTTGGGTTCGAGCTTATCTGGTTGAAGCTTTTTCACATAAGCATTGCCGCCCCAAACTTTAAGAAACAACAGCTTAGGTTTCTTGCTAAACCACAGTTCAGACGATGTCGTCTCAACGGATTTATATGGTGCCCTATTTAACGTGAATGCAGCTGTCTCTAATGCATAACCCCAAAACGATAGTGGTAAATCGGTAAGACACATCATAGATTGCACTATATCCAATAAAGTACGGTTATGACATTCAGACACACCATTATGCTATGGTGTTCTAGGTGGCATGATTTTGTGAAACTATTCCACATTGTTTTAGTTGAAGACCAAACTCGTAACTCAAATGTTCGTCTACGCGATTAAATCATAGAAACTTTATTTTCTTGTTACGATGATTTTCCACTTCACTCTGAAATTCTTTGAACTTTTCAAATGTCTCAGACTTATGTTTTATCAAGTAGATATACCCATATCTGCTCAAATCATCTGTGAAGGTCAGAAAATAACAATACCCGCCGCGAGCCTCAACACTCATCGGATCGCATACATCAGTATGTATTATTTCCAATAAGTCAGTTGCTCGCTCCATTGTTTCGGAGAACGGAGTCTTAGTCATCTTGCCCATAAGGCATGGTTCGCAAGCATCAAGTGATTCATAATCAAGTGATTCCAAAATCCCATCAGCATGGAGTTTCTTCATGCGCTTTACACCAATATGACCTAAACGGCAGTGCCACAAATAAGTTACACTATCATTATTAACTTTGCATCTTTTGGCTTCAATATTATGAACATGTGTATCACTATGATCGAGATCCAACAAACTATTTTCATTGGGTGCATGAACATCGAAGGTTTTATTCATGTAAATAGAACAAAAATTATTCTCTGACTTTAAATGAATAACCGTATTACAATAAACATGATCAAATCATATTCATGCTCTACGCAAACACCAAATAACACTTATTTAGGTCAACACTAATCTCGAAAGTATAGGGAGTGTGCGATGCTGATCATATCAATCTTGGAACTACTTCCAACACACATCGTCACGTCACCCTTAACTAGTCTCTGTTCATTCTGCAACTCCCGTTTCAAGTTACTACTCTTAGCAACTGAACCCGTATCAAATACTGAGGGGTTGCTATAAACACTAGTAAAGTACACATCAATAACATGTATATCAAATATACCTATGTTCACTTTGCCATCCTTTGTATCCGCCAATTACTTGGGGTAGTTCCGCTTCCAGTGACCAGTCCCTTTCTAGTAGAAGCACTTAGTCTCAGGCTTAGGTACAAACTTGGGCTTCTTCACTTGAGTAGCAACTTGCTTATCGTTCTTCTTGAAGTTCCCCTTCTTCCCTTTGCCCTTTTCTTGAAACTAGTGGTCTTGTTAACCATCAACACTTGATGCTTTTCTTGATTTCTACCTTCGTCGATTTCAGCATCACGAAGAGCTTGGGAATCGTCTCCGTTTTTCCCTTGCATATTATAGTTCATCACGAAGTTCTAGTAACTTGGTGATAGTGACTAGAGAACTCTGTCAATCACTATCTTATCTGGAAGATTAACTCCCACTTGATTCAAGTGATTGTAGTACTCAGACATTCCGAGCACATGCTCACTGCTTGAGCTATTCTCATCCATCTTTTAGCTATAGAACTTATTGGAGACTTCATATCTCTTAACTCGGGTATTTGCGTTGAAATATTAACTTCAACTCCTAGAACATCTCATATGGTCCATGATGTTCAAAACGTCTTTGAAGTCCCGATTCTAAGCCGTTTAAGCATGGTGCACTAAACTATCAAGTAGTCATCATATTGAGCTAGCCAAACATTCATAACATCTGCATATGCTCCTGGAATAGGTTTGTCACCTAGCGGTGCATCAAGGACATAATTCTTCTGTGCAGCAATGAGGATAAACCACAGATCACGGATCCAATCCGCATCATTGCTACTAACATTTTTCAACATAGTTTTTCTCTAGGAACATAATAAATGGGGAGCAACATCGTGAGCTATTGATCTACAACATAGATATGCTAATACTACCAGGACTAAATTCATGATAAATTAAAGTTCAATTAATCACATTACTTAAGAACTCCCACTTAGATAGACATCCCTCTAATCATCTAAGTGATCACGTGATCCAAATATACTAAACCATAACCAATCATCATGTGAAATGGAGTAACTTTCAATGGTGAACATCACTATGTTGATCATATCTACTATATGATTCACGCTCGACATTTCGGTCTCAGTGTTCCGAGGCCATATCTGCATATGCTAGGCTCGTCAAGTTTAACCTGAGTATTCTGCGTGTGCAAAACTGGCTTGCACCCATTGTAGATGGACGTAGACCTTATCACACCCGATCATCACGTGGTGTCCGGGCACGACGAACTTTGGCAACGGTGCATACTCAGGGAGAACACTTTTTATCTTGAAATTTAGTGAGAGATCATCTTATAATGCTATCGTCAATCAAAGCAAGATAAGATGCATAAAAGATAAACATCACATGCAATCAATATAAGTGATATGATATGGCCATCATCATCTTGTGCTTGTGATCTCCGTCTCCGAAGCATCGTCATGATCACCATCGTCACCAGCACCACACCTTGATCTCCATCGTAGCATCGTTGCCGTCTTGCCAATCTTATGCTTCTACGACTATCGCTACCGCTTAGTGATAAAGTAAAGCATTACAAGGCGATTGCATTGCACACAATAAAGCGACAACCATATGGCTCCTGCCAGTTGCCGATAACTCAGTTACAAAACATGATCATCTCATACAATAAAATTTAGCATCATGTCTTGACCATATCACATCACAACATGCCCTGCAAAAACAAGTTAGACGTCCTCTACTTTGTTGTTGCAAGTTTTACGTGGCTACTACTGGGCTTAGCAAGAACCGTTCTTACCTACGCATCAAAACCACAACGATAGTTCGTCAAGTTGGTGCTGTTTTAACCTTCGCAAGGACCGGGCGTAGACACACTCGGTTCAACTAAAGTTGGAGAAACTGGCACCCGCCAGCCACCTGTGTGCAAAGCACGTCGGTAGAACCAGTCTCGCGTAAGCATACGCGTAATGTCGGTCCGGGCCGCTTCATCCAACAATACTGCCGAACCAAAGTATGACATGCTGGTAAGCAGTATGACTTATATCGCGCACAACTCACTTGTGTTCTACACGTGCATATGACATCTACGCATAAAACCTGGCTCGGATGCCACTGTTGGGGAACCTAGTAATTTCAAAAAAATTCCTACGCACACGCAGGATCATGGTGATGCATAGCAACGAGAGAGGAGAGTGTTGTCTACGTACCCTCGTAGACCGTTCGCGGAAGCGTTATATCAACGCGATTGATGTAGTCTTACGTCTTCATGATCCGACTGATCCAAGTACCGAAAGCACGGCACCTCCAAGTTCTGCACACGTTCGGCTCGGCGACGTCCTCACCTTCTCGATCCAGCAATAGGGGCGAAGTAGTAGATGAGTTCCGGCAGCACGATGGCGTGGTGACGGTGTTGGTGAAGAACAATTTCCGTAGGGCTTCGCCTAAGCACTACGAAAACTATGACGGAGGATAAACTAGAGGGGACGGGGTTGCCGGCACATGGCTTGGTGTTTCTTGATGTGTCTTTGGTGCTAGCAATGCCCCTCTATTTATATGTTGAGCCCTGGGGTCGAAACTTGGAGCAAAATCCTCCTCAAAGTCGGTTTTGCCCGAAAGGAAAGAGTCCCACTCGGACTCCAGGACCAAACGCCACAATCCTTGGCGTCTGGCCCAGACGCCAGGGTCTCCGGCGTTTGCCCCCCTGGCCTTCGCAAAACTCCTTTTGCACCGACTTATAGCCCCATGGGCCTGACCCCTTGGCCTAACCATAGCTTCCAGTATATGAATCTTTACCTCCGGACCATTCCGGAGCTCCTCGTCATATCCGTGATCTCATCCGGGACTCCGAACAACATTTGGTCACCAACATACATAACTCATATAATACTATATCGTCAACGAACGTTAAGCGTGCGGACCCTATGGGTTCGAGAACTATGTAGACATGACCGAGACACCTCTCTGGTCAATAACCAATAGCGGGACCTGGATGCCCATATTGGCTCCTACATATTCTACGAAGATCTTTATCGGTCAGACCGCATATCAACATACGTTGTTCCCTTTGTCATCGGTATGTTACTTGCCCGAGATTCGATCGTCGGTATCTCAATACCTAGTTCAATCTCGTTACTGGCAAGTCTCTTTACTCGTTCTGTAATACATCATCCCGCAACTAACTCATTAGTTGCAATGCTTGCAAGGCTTATAGTGATGTGCATTACCGAGTGGGCCCAGAGATACCTCTCCGACAATCGGAGTGACAAATCCTAATCTCGAAATACCCCAACCCAACAAGTACCTTCGGAGACACCTGCAGAGCACCTTTATAATCACCCAGTTATGTTGTGACGTTTGGTGGCACACAAAGTGTTCCTCCGGTAAACGGGAGTTGCATAATCTCATAGTTATAGGAACATGTATAAGTCATGAAGAAAGCAATAGCAACAAACTAAACGATCATGTGCTAAGCTAACGGAATGGGTCAAGTCAATCACATCATTATCCTAATGATGTGATCCCGTTAATCAAATGACAACTCTTTGTCTATGGCTAGGAAACATAACCATCTTTGATCAACGAGCTAGTCAAGTAGAGGCATACTAGTGACACTCTTTTTGTCTATGTATTCACACATGTATCATGTTTCCGGTTAATAAAATTCTAGCATGAATAATAAACATTTATCATGATATAAGGAAATAAATAATAACTTTATTATTGCCTCTAGGGCATATTTCCTTCAGGATCTTGCCTCCTCATACCTACCCCATTCTACTGTCAGTCTTAGATCCATGACAGTTGGCGCCCACCGAGGGGCAGGTGTCTTAGCAACTTTCTGGTGGAGTTGCAATTTTTCCGATTCTCATCGTCATGGTTTCCGCCGGCGGACTGGGTGAGGGCCGCGAGATCTGTCTCGGCGCGCTCGTGTTCATCACCGACGACTCCGCCTAGCTCCAGGAAGCTCCGCTCAACGTTGATGCGCTCCCCGTCCGCGGGGCGACGCACTTTCGCGCGTGCATCCATGGCGTCCTTCTCCGACAACCATCGACCCAGTATCGGTCGGTTCCTATGATGTCCTCATCCCCCGCCACTCGCCGGCACAAACCTTCCGATCGGTCGCAGCTCCAGCGGTGGGTGAGGCATGCGGTGGCTCGCCAGTCAGCCACCTCACATGTCGCGGCAATCGAGCCCGACGAAACTCTCTACGGCCTGTTCGACTAGCTCCGTCGAGACCGCATCCGAAGGCGACAACAGGGATCCCCCGCCAGATGTCTTGATGGTCGACGGACCACCCAGTCCTCCTGGCTTCCCCCGCAACGACGGTGGCGACGGCGGTGGCGATCCGTCGCGCGTTCACGAGGAGTACCGCCCCGAGCCCCTTTCTTCGCAGCGCAGGGAAGAGCTTCGCCGCCGCAACATGGATGCACTTCACACTCCTATCGTTGGAGAAACCCTCGAGGCCCGGGCCTTGGAGGAAGAGCGCCTGGCCAACTTGGCTGAGCACACTCGACTGGAGAACCTGCAGCATGCACTCGACGAGCGTGCTTGGCAGCGGATCCCTGAATCCAGTCGACGGCAGCTTTTTCCACCTCAAACTCAGGTATACCGCACTCCGATCCAAAATCTCACAGCCACAACCCGAATAGCAGAGTCAATCCAGCCTTCCCAGTCGGAGGCAGGCAGGGGTTTGATGCAGATCCAAGCCTTGCTTCGAGCAGCTGGAGAACAGAATATAGCAGTATCTCAGTGTCGGAATAGGATTCATAGTAGGTCTGTGGTGGCGGACACAGTCCACTCGGCTCACAGCCCAAGATCGCCTCCGCGGCGTGAGGGACGTGGGCACCGGTAGGATCAGTACAGAAACCGCGAGCAGTATGATCACCGACTCGACCACGATGACCGTCGTCGAGTGCCCACGCCTCCTCCGAGGAGTGGGTCATACGTGCCTCGACGGCAGGATGACAGGCGCCCCCACAGCGAAGAGCGAAGAGTACCAGTCGACCCAAGGGAGCCAGTCTTTGATGCGAGATCTATTCTCGTTCAAGGTCTGGTTGACAGGAACAGAGCGCATTGAGAAGGTCGTGACAGAGATTATTCGACTGGCAGCAGAGTGCACGTTTCCGGTCCCGAGTGTTTCAGCAGAGCCATCAGGGCCGCAGTGATTCCTCCCAACTTCGGGTTGACGACTGGAGTCAGCAAGTTCACCGGTGAGTCTAAGCCTGGCACTTGGCTTGAAGATTACCGAGTGGCTGTGCAAATTGGTGGTGGCAATGATGAAGTGGCAATGAAGCACCTCCCTCTCATGTTGGAAGGCTCGGCCAGGGCGTGGCTGGACCAATTAGCACCTGATAGCATATACTGTTGGGAAGAACTCGCCTGAGTGTTTGTTAGAACTTTTGAGGGTACTTGCAAGCGACCGACAAGGTTGACAGAATTGCAGTGTTGTGTACAGAAACCGAATGAAACCTTGAGAGACTATATCCAGAGATGGATCACGTTACACCATACAGTGGAGAATGTGTCAGATCACCAAGCAATCTGTGCCTTCAAGGAAGGCGTTAAGTATCGAGAGTTGAATCTGAAATTCGGTCGAACATGAGATATGACTCTGACTCGGATGATGGAGATTGCCACCAAGTACGCTAACGGCGAAGAGGAAGACCGACTCCGGAGTGGCAAGCACAAAACAGTCGCCCAGGACACCGGTGGAGGTACTTCCAATCGGAAACATAAGCGTAAGGCCGAGCCAGCTGCTCCTGGTGAGGCCTTAGTTGTGGCTCAAGGAAAGTTCAAGGGGAAGCCCAAAGGGCCCTGGAATCCCAAGAAAGTGAAAGATCAAGACGGAAATGATGTGTTGGATTTGCCATGTCACATTCACAGCAACAAAGATGAAGAGGGTAATTTGATTTATCCCAAGCCCACCACTCGACAGTGTCGACTCCTGATCCAGCAATTCCAAGAGAAGCAACCGAAGGAGAAGGAAAAGGAGTCGGACAAGGATGATGACAAGGAAGAGGAAGATGACTATACCTGGCCATACCTCGGGCCGGGCCAGGCTTCGGGCCGGGCCTAGCCAAGCCCGACACAAAAAATCCAGGCCCGAGCCCGGCTCGGCCGTCGGGCCTGTTTTCTGGGCCCAAGCTCGGCCCGAACACGTAAAAGCCCATCGGGCTTCGGGCTAGCCCGGCCCGGCCTTCAGGAAAACATGAAAATGATGGGCCCGGGCCCGGGCCGACCTTCAGGCTCAAAATCTAGGCCCGAGCCCGGCCCGGGAGCGGCGTCGGGCCGGGCCGTTCGGGCCGGGCTGCCCATGGCCAAGACTAATGATGACGGTTTTCCCAACATCAACTCTACTCTGATGATTTTTGCTGATGTTGAGAGCAAAAGTCGATTGAAAGTTATCAACAGAGAAGTGAACATGGTTGCTCTGGCAACACCAAGTTATTTGAAGTGGTCCCAGACTGCCATCACATTCGACTAGTCTGACCATCCAGCACGTATAGCCACCCCTGGGAGGTGATGAGGACATCTCTGCCACAGTTGCACCCACCGCGACATCAGTTATTCCATCTGGACCTATGACTAGAGCACGAGCGAGACAGATAAATGACCAGGTACTATCGCTCCTTTGTACATATGATTTAACTAATGAGAATATTATATTACACTCATGTTTGGATTTACTTGTACTCAGGAACGAAGGTGTTGGAGAGATAAGGAGGAAAAGCCGCATGCAGATGGAAGATGAAAAATGTTGCACGTTGATTCCACAAGCAGCAACACTATTGACATGCAAGAAGGTACCTAGCCACGTACGTGCTGAAGTGCAAAAGGAGGAGAAGGAGTATTAGGCTTCCTGGACCGGAGAAGGCCACGTCCGCGTGCAGCCCACACCGTCAACAGCTAAACAAGGAAATAAACTACATGTGGGCCGACTCATGATTCTGATTTCTTTCAAGTCGTAGCCGACCAGGATTCGTCTACGCGCAGGCGGCCGTACTCTAATAAATAGTTAGCTACTGTTAGGTTTAGATCTCGGGTTTTATTGTATTGTCTAGCCATCGCTACAATTCGCATCTACGAGACGTGTAGGACTACCGCCTTGTCAGATCCACAGTGGAACCCCAACTTTTTCATCTAGTTCGTGTGCTCAGTTTATTATCCGCAATTTCAGTTGCAATTCACCTTTGTTCTTGCCGGTTCTTCGGTTGCTTGCAGGAACTCGAACCTCGTTGTTCAGGTTGATCGTGCCTACGGCAAGGTCAATAACCATCAGAGATTGGTTTAGCGATTGTCGAGGCGTATTGTCGGGTACGGTATAGCCGGGTCGTCAAGGTCAAAATCCACCAAATCGATAATTATCCCCACTCTCATCGAAAGATCGGGCCGCTGTCACATCAAGTGGTATCAGTTTTCAGGTTCATCGGTGAGAGATTTACAGTTTTCGTAGTTTAGTTTATTTTTCTGTCCTATAAACCCACGAAAAAGCCCAAAAAAATTTTAGATTAGTTCATCCATTACACCTACCTTTTTAGCCTTTAGCAATTTTTGCATCTAGTATTTGCGTAGTTGAATTTTTGGTTGCATACATCCTAGAATTCGTGCTGGTTTAGATTAGTTTGAGAGAAAATTTGTCTACTAGATCTAACCTTGTTTTTGTCCACCATATTTTCCGCCACAACTTTCGTTAAAAAAAATCAAAGCAAGTTTGCATCGGATTGTTTATAGTTTTGCCTATCCTTGCGTGCAATCCGAAGTCGCGTCTGTTTACAAAAAATCATTTGTTGTCCGCTGTTTTCTGCACGTACACACACAACGGTCTAATCTCGCGCAGTCGCCCAGACATCAGGCAGCGGGCGTCTGTCCATCCACGCGCTATACACACACACGCAGGTCATCAGACAACTCCTCTCTTGTGTCTGCCTCCATGCGCAATACACCATACATCCAGTGTACCAATATTTGTCACCTTGCGTCGTTGTTAGCTTTTGCATGCAGCTCAATTAGCACAAGTTACAACACTGGCATTTAATTTCTCTTAGCCTCATCTTGGTGTACGTAATTTCTGCTAGTAACCGGCTTGAAAAAGAAAAAGAAAAAAAGTGAAGCAAAAGAAAAAAAAGAAAAGACAAAAAAGACAAAAAAAAGAAAAAAAAGGTTGCAACTTTCAGGCCGGCTAGCACTTTTGGTGCAATCTCTTTTGACGTTCAGAATTGTTCCTCTGCTATACACGTGATACTTATTGGACATTTTCTTTTGTCGCTCTTGGTCGCCATACGCTACGTTTACACCTCACTTATATCTAGCTAATTAGAGTTGTCTCAAATTTTTCATCGGTTCCCACTCACGTGACTCAGTATCTAGGCTTAGATTGTTTTCTCTCTTACTAGTCGACCGCCAGCACTAGTTAGGAGTTTGAACAATTATTCAGCTTGCATTACTTTTTGCTTAATTGTGCCACATATTGTGAGTTGAGGAAACCTTCACCAAGCTCCACTTCCTATATCGTATCTTGTTCGGTCCCTTGGTAATCGCTATATCAATCTTTTGATCACTTTTGACATCGCCAACGGCCGACAACCACTGCAGCACGGTAAGAACTGGTAAGAGCTTGGTAATTGCTCGAGAGTTGAGAGACATTTTCCACCGCCTCACTATAGTTACTGTAGGAGCAATATACTTGTGATTTTGTTCTTGTTCCGTCCTAACCATGGCAGGTGACGAAGACAACATGAAAGCCACGGTGGCACGCCTTGAGGAGGATGTGCATGCATACACCGAGCGGTGCACATCGTTCGAGGGCGCACTTGATAAGCGTCTCAAGTCAATCGTGGATAGCAATGAGACGTTCACCCAAACACTTGCATCCATTATGAAACGTCTTGATGCCCAGGATGCCCGTCTAGGTGCCGCCTCCACTTCCGCTCCGCATCTTCCAGCCACCAACACAGGTCTGCAACGAGCTCGTCGGGTCCTCCCAGGAGACCCAGGGCACCCTCTTTCATACACCGATGCCGTCGACCAGCCCCGTCCTCGCAACGCCAACTCGATAGCCGACGACATACAAGATGACAACTATGATGGTGATTCTGAGGATCCTGATGCAGTTAATGATAACAATGATCGTGATCATCGTCGACTACGCAATAATCAACAAGGTATGGGACGACACCAGCGTCCTCAGGTACGTGGCCATGACGATTCTTTGGGTAGAATTAAATTTGTCATGCCTCCTTTTGATGGGAAATATGATCCAGATGTTTACCTTGACTGGGAATTACTAGTTGATCAAAAATTTGCTTGCCATGATTTTCCTGATGATAAAAGAGTTAGGGCTGCAACTAGTGAGTTTAGTGATTTTGCTTCTGTTTGGTGGAGAGCACATTGTCGTAAACATCCTAATAATATTCCTGCCACTTGGGAAGCTTTGAAATTAGTAATGCGTCACCGTTTTGTTCCTGGATATTATGAGCGTGACTTGCTAAATAAACTACAACGCTTGAGCCAAGGATCTAAATCTGTGGAAGACTATTATCAAGAATTGCAAATGGGCATGTTACATTGTGGTTTAGTTGAGACTGAGGAAGCTGCTATGGCTAGGTTCTTGGGTGGATTGAATAGAGAAATTTATGACATACTTGCTTATAAAGATTATCATTCAATGACCCGTTTATTCCATCTTGCTATACATGCTGAACATGAAGTGCAGGGTCGTTCCAGACTGCGTCCTAATTTTTCTGCAGGTCGTACTTCCACATGGGCGTCGCGCACTCCTGCTGCCCCGTCCACTCGCACCTCTACAACAGCACCTGCAACCTCTCGACTGGGGCCTTCTTCATCAACTTCAGCATCACACACTTCGGCACCACTGAAAAGTACTACACAAATTCCAACAAAAAGTTCATCGTCATCGTCCGCTTCCTCCAAAAGAACAAAGGATATCCAATGCCACACTTGCAAGGGATTTGGCCATGTCATGAAGGAGTGTCCTAATAAGCGTGTATTGATCATTCGTGAAGACGGCGAGTACGACTCTGCTAGTGATTTTGATGAAGACACATATGCCTTGCTTGCTACACATGAAGACGATGACACAAGACCGGAGCAAGAGGAAGAACATGTGACCGCTGACGACGCCGATAAGTACATGAGTCTTATATCACATCATGTACTTAGTGCTTAGATTGTCAAAGCAAAGAAGGATCAACGTCACAACCTCTTCCACATCAAAGGAGTCGTCAAGGAGCGTTCCGTTCGCATAATCATTGATGGAGGGAGTTGTAACAATTTAGCAAGCATTGACATGGTGGAGAAGCTCTCCCTACCTTCGCGACAACATCCACAACCATACTACATTCAATGGTTTAATGATGGTGGAAAGGTAAAGGTAACACGCATGGTGAGAGTTCCTTTTTCTTTAGGTTCATACCATGACACTATTGATTGCGATATTGTGCCTATGCAAGCTTGTTCTATGTTACTAGGAAGGCCATGGCAATATGATAAACAATGTTTACATGATGGTAGAACTAATCAGTACACTCTCACACATAAAGGAAAGAAAATCATTCTACACCCTATGTCTCCTGAGCAAATTTTAAAAGATGATCTTGCTAGGGCTAGTAGAAACACAAATATTGAGCGTACTCAATCTGAAAATCAGAAAGTTGTTGATGAGTTAGAACAATTTAATAAGCTGCACAAATCTGATCCTAGCACATCTAAAGAAATTAAATTGAAAGGTGTATCTTTCTTAGCTACACGTGCTGAAATTTTTGAGTTAGATGCTCATACTGATGAATGTTATGCTCTTATTTGCAAAGAAGTTTTGTTGGATATGCCTTCTTCTTTGCCTCCTGTTGTCGCTAACCTTTTGCAGGAGTATCATGATGTTTTTCCAAAGGAAGTACCACCGGGGCTGCCACCTATGAGAGGAATTGATCATCAAATTGACTTGATCCCTGGCGCCTCATTACCCAACCGTGCGCCGTACCGGACTAATCCAGAGGAGACTAAGGAGATTCAGCGACAAGTTCACGAACTACTTGAAAAAGGTTACATTCGTGAATCCCTTAGTCCATGTGCTGTACCAATTTTACTTATTCCTAAAAAAGACGGTACTTCACGTATGTGTGTTGATTGTAGAGCCATCAATAATATTACAATTCGATATCGTCATCCTATTCCTAGATTAGATGACATGCTTGATGAACTCAGTGGCTCAGTTGTGTTTTCTAAAATGGACTTGCGTAGTGGCTACCATCAAATTCGTACGAAACTAGGTGATGAATGGAAAACTGCTTTCAAAACTAAATTTGGTTTATATGAGTGGTTAGTTATGCCTTTTGGATTGACTAATGCACCTAGTACTTTCATGAGACTAATGAATGAAGTTTTGCGAGCTTTTATTGGACGATTTGTGGTAGTATATTTCGATGATATTTTGATTTATAGCAAGTCACTAGAGGAACACTTAGACCATTTGCGTGCTGTTTTTTCTGCTCTGCGTGCTGCACGTTTATTTGGTAATATCGAGAAGTGCACTTTTTGCACGGATCGAGTCGCTTTTCTTGGCTATGTTGTGACAGCGCAGGGAATTGAAGTTGATAAAGCCAAGGTTGAAGCGATCCAGAGTTGGCCGACCCCTAACTCGGTCACACAGGTACGAAGTTTTCTCGGACTTGCTGGGTTCTACCGGCGGTTCATGAAGGATTTTAGCACCATCGCAGCACCGCTCAATGAACTCACAAAGAAAAATGTGCCATTTGTTTGGAGCGACGCACAAGAGGAAGCCTTCACTATTCTTAAAGATAAGCTTACACACACCCCTTTGCTGCAATTACCTGATTTCAATAAGATGTTTGAATTAGAATGTGATGCTAGCGGCATTGGTTTAGGTGGTGTTCTATTGCAAGAAGGCAAACCAGTAGCATACTTTAGTGAAAACTCAGTGGGCCTAGTCTGAATTATTCAACATATGATAAAGAACTTTATGCACTAGTTCGGACTTTGGAGACATGGCACCATTATTTATGGCCTAAGGAGTTTGTTATACATTCTGATCATGAATCACTCAAGCATATTAGAATTCAAAGCAAACTGAACCGTAGACATGCAAAATGGGTTGAATTTATTGAATCTTTTCCTTATGTTATTAAGCACAAGAAAGGGAAGGAGAATGTTATTGCCGATGCATTGTCTAGACGCTATACCATGTTATCACAACTTGACTTCAAAATTTTTGGACTTGAAACTATAAAAGAGCAATACGCTAATGATGTCGATTTTAAAGATATATTGCTCAATTGCAGAGAGGGTAGAACTTGGAACAAGTTCGTCATTAATGACGGATTTGTTTTTCGCGCTAACAAGCTATGCATCCCAGATAGCTCTATTCATCTTTTGTTGTTATAGGAGGCGCATGGAGGAGGACTTATGGGACATTTTGGCGTCAAGAAGACAGAAGACATCCTTGCTAGTCATTTCTTCTGGCCAAAAATGAGAAGGGATGTGGAGAGATATGTTGCACGCTGCACGACATGCCAAAAAGCTAAGTCACGATTGAACCCACATGGTTTATATATGCCTCTTCCTGTTCCTAGCACTCCTTGGGAAGATATATCTATGGACTTTGTATTAGGACTGCCTAGAACACGACGGGGGAGAGATAGTATATTTGTTGTTGTCGATAGATTCTCTAAGATGGCACATTTTATACCTTGTCATAAAAGTGACGATGCTACTCACATTGCTGATTTGTTCTTTTGGAAGTAGTTCGTTTACATGGTGTGCCACATACAATTGTTTCTGATCGTGACACAAAATTCCTTAGCCACTTTTGGAGGGTGTTGTGGACAAAATTGGGGACTAAGCTTTTATTTAGTACTACATGTCATCCTCAAACTGATGGTCAAACTGAAGTGGTTAATCGTACATTGTCTACTATGCTTAGGGCTGTTTTGAAGAAGAAATTAAAAATGTGGGAAGAATGTCTACCACATGTAGAGTTTGCTTATAATCGTTCCGTTCATTCCACCACAAAATTATGCCCTTTTGAGATTGTTTATGGATTTATACCTCGTGCACCAATTGATGTATTACCTATTCCATCTTCGGAGAAGGTAAACCTTGATGCTAAAGAACGTGCTGAATTAGTATTAAAAATGCATGAGATGACTAAGAAAAATATTGAACACATGAATGCCAAATATAAACTTGCTGGTAGTCAGGGAAGGAAAAGTCTTGTGTTTGAACCAGGTGATTTAGTATGGTTACATTTGCGAAAAGACCGTTTCCCTGATTTACGAAAGTCAAAATTCATGCCTCGTGCAGATGGACCTTTTAAGGTGATAGAAAAAATTAATGAGAATGCATATAAGCTTGATCTGCCTGCAGAATTTCGGGTTAGTCCCACATTTAATGTTGCAGACTTAAAACCTTATTTGGGAGAGCATGAAGAGGTACCGTCGAGGGCGACTTCGATTCAAGAAGGGGGGATGATGAGGACATCTCTGCCACAGTTGCACCCACCGCGACATCAGTTATTCCATCTGGACCTATGACTAGAGCACGAGTGAGACAGATAAATGACCAGGTACTATCGCTCCTTTGTACATATGATTTAACTAATGAGAATATTATATTACACTCATGTTTGGATTTACTTGTACTCAGGAACGAAGGTGTTGGAGAGATAAGGAGGAAAAGCCGCATGCAGATGGAAGATGAAAAATGTTGCACGTTGATTCCACAAGCAGCAACACTATTGACATGCAAGAAGGTACCTAGCCACGTACGTGCTGAAGTGCAAAAGGAGGAGAAGGAGTATTAGGCTTCCTGGACCGGAGAAGGCCACGTCCGCGTGCAGCCCACACCGTCAACAGCTAAACAAGGAAATAAACTACATGTGGGCCGACTCATGATTCTGATTTCTTTCAAGTCGTAGCCGACCAGGATTCGTCTACGCACAGGCGGCCATACTCTAATAAATAGTTAGCTACTGTTAGGTTTAGATCTCGGGTTTTATTGTATTGTCTAGCCATCGCTACAATTCGCATCTACGAGACGTGTAGGACTACCGCCTTGTCAGATCCACAGTGGAACCCCAACTTTTTCATCTAGTTCGTGTGCTTAGTTTATTATCCACAATTTCAGTTGCAATTCACCTTTGTTCTTGCCGGTTCTTCGGTTGCTTGCAGGAACTCGAACCCGAACCTCGTTGTTCAGGTTGATCGTGCCTACGGCAAGGTCAATAACCATCGGAGATTGGTTTAGCGATTGTCGAGGCGTATCGTCGGGTACGGTATAGCCGGGTCGTCAAGGTCAAAATCCACCAAATCGATAATTATCCCCACTCTCATCGAAAGATCGGGCCGCTGTCACATCAGGAGGCAAGCGTTGGTGGTCGACCCAGTTGTTGAAGGCACTCGACTGACTAAAGTGTTGATGGATGGTGGTAGTGGCCAAGCCGATTCTGCATTTCAGTCGTCTGGTGAAACCAAGCCGATTCATATTCACCTGACCGATCCTAATGCTGCTCCTACTCATATTTCAACTTCACTAGACAGCAAATAGGAAGAAGCGCTCATCCAGTTCCTTCGTGAGAACTGGGACATATTTGCATGGAAACCTTCTGACATGCCAGGTGTACCCAGGGGGCTGGCTGAGCATCGTTTGCGAGTCAACCTGAAGGTAAAACCAGTCAAAGAACATCTTCGACGGTCCGCCGTACAGAAGAGAAAAGCAATTGGTGAGGAAGTGGCTCGGCTCCTGGCAGCTTAGTTCATCCGCGAGATTTACCACTCCGAGTGGCTCGCCAATGTTGTTATGGTCCCCAAGAAGGACGACTCACTTCGCATGTGCATTAACTTCAAGCATATCATTTGGGCCTGCCGGAAGATCAGTTTCCTCTCCCTCGCATTGACCAAATTGTCGATTCGACTGCGGGATGTGAGCGTTTGTCTTTCCTAGACGCCTATTCCAGCTACCATCAGATCCGACTGTATGGACCCGATGAGATAAAAATAGCTTTCATCACTCCATTCGGGTGCTTTTGTTATGTCACCATGCCATTCGGTTTCAAGAACGCTGGGGCCACATTCATGAGGATGATTCTGAAGTGTTTGCTCACTCAAATCAGTCGGAATGTGGAAGCATACATGGATGACATCGTGGTCAAGTCGGGCAAAGGTTCCGACCTGCTGACTGACCTTGCTGAAACCTTTGCCAACCTGAGAAGATATGATATCAAGCTTAACCCATCAAAGTGTACTTTCGGAGTTCCTGGCGGAAAGTTACTCGGCTTCCTCGTTTCCGAACGAGGGATTGACGCGAACCCAGAGAAAGTTGGTGCTATACTGTGCGCGTGCATGATGTCCAGAAGCTTACTGGTTGTTTGGCCGCCTTGAGTCAATTCATTTCTCGCCTCGGTGAAAAGGCATTGCCTCTTTACCAACTGATGAAGAAATCTGACAAGTTCGAGTGGACTCCTGAAGCTGATGCAGCGTTTGCAGACCTCAAAGCCATTCTTTCCACCCAGCCGGTGATCCCTGCCCCAATCAGCAAAGAGCCTTTACTGCTTTACATTACAACCACTGGACAAGTTGTCAGTACAGTACTCACGGCTGAGGGGGAAGAAGAAGGAAAAGCCTATAAAGTTCAGCGCCCAATATACTATGTTTCTGAAGTTTTAACTCCATCCAAGCAAAGGTATCCACATTATCAGAAGCTTGTTTATGGGATTTACATGACCACGAAGAAGGTTGCACATTATTTCTCTGATCACTCCGTTACAGTCGTCAGCGACGCACCATTGTCAGAAATTCTGAACAATGGAGATGCAACTGGTCGAGTGGCAAAATGGGCGATTGAACTCCTTCCCTTGGATATCAAGTTTGAGGCAAAGAAAGCTATCAAGTCCCAGGCAATAGCGGATTTCCTCGCCGAGTGGATCAAACAGCAACTGCCGACTCAGATCCACTCGGACCACTGGACCATGTTCTTTGATGGATCCAAGATGCTGAATGGTTCTAGTGCTGGGGTGGTATTGGTATCCCCCCGAGGTGACAAGCTCCGCTATGTTCTCCAAATTCATTTCGATTCCTCCAACAACGAAACTGAATATGAGGCACTTTTGTATGGGTTGCGTATGGCCATTTCACTCGGCGTCCGTCGCCTCATGGTCTATGGTGACTCAGATTTGGTGGTGAATCAAGTAATGAAGGAGTGGGATGTCGGAAGCCCAGCTATGACTGGCTACTGCAATGCGGTGAGAAAGTTAGAAAAGAAGTTTGAGGGTTTAGAACTCCACCATATACCGCAACTGAAAAATCAAGCAGCGGATGATTTGGCGAAGATAGGTTCCAAGAGAAAAGCCATTCCCAGTAATGTGTTTTTGGAGCATATTCATACACCTTCAGTCCAGGAAGATCCTTTCACTGAAGAGCCCCCGCAGCCAAAGAGCACCGCTGATCCGACTGAAGTCGAAGTCCCCGCCGTGGTCGACTTGATCATGGAGGTTTTGGTCATCACCCCCGACTGGACACTGCTGTACATTGCGTACATCCTCAGGAAGGAACTCCCAGAGGACGAAGAAGAGGCCCGGCAGATCGTCCGCCGTTCCAAAGCTTTTACTGTGTTAAGAGGGCAACTGTTCAGAGAAAGTGTAACTGGAGTCAGCCAGAAATGCATAACACCAGAGGAACGTCGAGTGATCCTCAACGACATCCACTCGGGGACCTATGGTCACCATGCGTCCTCTCGGACCATTGTGGCCAAAGCATATGGAGCAGGATTTTATTGGCCACGGGCAAATGAGATGGCACAAGAAATAGTCGACAAATGTGAAGGTTGCCAGTTTTACTCCAACATGTCTCACAAGCCTGCATCAGCCCTGAAGACCATTCCACTCGTCTGGCCCTTCGTTGTTTGGGGTTTGGACATGGTTGGACCTCTGAGAACGGGTAGGAGCGGCTTCACTCATGTACTCGTGGCAGTCGACAAATTCACCAAATGGATTGAAGCCAAACCTATCGAAAGTCTTGAAGCCAGTACTGCGGTCAGTTTCATCAGGGAGTTAACATTCAGATATGGTTTTCCGCATAGCATCATCACTGACAATGGCTCGAACTTCGATTGGGATGAGTTTAGAGCCTTCTGTGCTTCCCAAGGCACTCGAGTCGACTATGCTTCAGTCGCCCATCCCTAGTCGAATGGACAAGCTGAAAGAGCAAACGGGTTGATCCTCAAAGGACTGAAACCCCGACTGATGTGTGATCTCAAGCATGCGGCAGGTGCCTGGGTCGATGAACTTCCATCAATACTTTGGGGTTTGAGGACGACTCCGAATCGGTCGACTGGTCGAACTCCATTCTTCTTGGTCTATGGAGATGAAGCTGTGCTTCCGAGTGACTTGCTTCACAATGCACCTAGAGTCGAGCTTTTCTTAGAAGATGAAGCAGAACAGGCTCGGCAAGACGCAGTTGATCTCCTAGAAGAGGAAAGAGAGATGGCTCTGATCCGATCGACCATTTATCAGCAAGACCTGCATCGATTCCACGCCAGAAATGTGAGGGGTCGAGCATTTTAGGAAGGAGACTTGGTTCTTCGAGTGGATCAGCAGAAACCACACAAGCTCGCCCTACTTGGGAAGGTCCTTTCATCATCACCAGAGTGCTCCACAACGGAGCGTACCACCTCTACAACGTCGAGCATAAGAAAGACGAGCCACACGTTTGGAATGCGGAGTTGCTCCGCCCCTTTTACACTTAAGCATTCAGACTGTTGAGATGTAATAAGAAATATCCCTTAGTTTGATTATCAAAGACACGGTTTTACAGTCTCATAAATGATCGTTGTTCTTTTTTCTTCTAAATCCCCCAGTGGGTGCCTTAGATGTGAATCCGTTTCGCCTAAGTTTAACAAATCCTGCCAAGTGATGAGCAAGCCTCTCACTTGGGGGCTTAGCTGCGAATCCGTTTCGCCTAAGTTTGAAAAATCCTACCGAGTGGTGAGCAAGCCTCTCACTCAGAGGCTTAGCTGCAGTCCAGTACTTGCCTAAGTTTGAAAAATCCTACCGAGTGGTGAGCAAGCCTCTCACTCGGAGGCTTCGCTGCAGTCCAGTACTCGCCTAAGTTTGAAAAATCCTACCGAGTGGTGAGCAAGACTCTCACTCAGAAGCTTAGCTGTAGTCCAGTACTCGCCTAAGTTTGAAAAATCCTACCGAGTGGTGAGCAAACCTCTCACTCGGGGCTTAGCTGCAGTCCAGTACTCGCCTAAGTTTGAAAAATCCTATCGAGTGGTGAGCAAGCCTCTCACTCAGAGGCTTAGCTGCAGTCCAGTACTCGCCTAAGTTTGAAAAATCCTATCGAGTAGTGAGCAAACCTCACACTCGGGGGCTTAGCGGTAGTCCAGTACTTGCCTAAGTTTAAAAAATCGTACCGAGTGATGCGCAAACCTCACACTCGGGGGCTTAGCTTCAGTCCAGTACTCGCCTAAGTTTGAAAAATCCTACCGAGTGGTGAGCAAGCCTCTCACTCGGAGGCTTAGCTAAAGTCCAGTACTCGCCTAAGTTTAAAAAATCCTACCGAGTGGTGAGCAAGCCTCTCACTCGGGGGCTTAGCTGCAGTCTAGTACTCGCCTAAGTTTGAAAAATCCTACCGAGTGGTGACCAAGCCTCTCACTCGGAGGCTTAGCTGCAGTCTAGTACTCGCCTAAGTTTGAAAAATCCTACCGAGTGGTGAGCAAACCTCACACTCGGGGGCTTAGCGGCAGTCCAGTACTCGCCTAAGTTTAAAAAATCCTACCAAGTGATGAGCAAACCTCACACTCGGGGGCTTAGCTGCAGTCCAGTACTCGCCTAAGTTTAAAAAATCCGACCGAGTGATGAGAAAACCTCACACTCGAGGGCTTAGCTGCAGTCCAGTACTCGCCTAAGTTTGAAAAACACCCCTATCCGCAAGGACGACGAGGTGCAGGTCGACTGCAATCCTCTCCTCAGAGCTACACCACAAGTACAACGTGCGCTCCATCCCTATCCGCAAGGACGACGAGGTGCAGGTCGACTACAATCCTCTCCTTAGGCTGTGCCACAAGTACAATGTGCGCTCCATCCCTATCCGCAAGGACGACAAGGTGCAGTTCGACTGCAATCCTCTCCTCGGAGCTGCGCCACAAGTACAATGTGCGCTCCATCCCTATCGGCAAGAACGACGAGGTGCAGGTCGACTGCAACCTTTTCTTCGGAGCTGCGTCATATATACAAAGATTATTCCAAGTGAAGAACAAGTTCCACTCGAAGGCAAAGGCAAGCATATTCAGAGATAAACCAAGTTCAGATAAATCCCAAAGTTCCGAACCACGGATCCAAAGTACTTGAGCATCAAGCCTGAAGAAGTTTAACTATTACACAATCACTCGACATTCCGAGGCAAATAAAGGTGAAGCATAATGTTTTTGGTCACTCGTCAGGAGGAGGGCTGGCTGGATCGCAGAAACTGTCAAGGTCTATGTTGTCTGCGATGCGAGTGGCGGCATCAAGGAAAGTGTCCATGAAGGAGTGGAAAGTGTGCCTTTTTGTGTTAACAACCTTGAGCTCCGCCAGCTTGTCCTCTTTGACATCCTTGCAGTGCACTCGGACCAGGGACAGGGCGACATCAGCGCCACAGCAAGCAGATGACTTCTTCCATTCTTGCACTCGCTCAGGTATTTGATTCAGTCGGGCCATCAGAGACTCGAGGTCTTGAGACAGTTCTGCTTGTGGCCAGAGTTCAACATCAACCTGAGTCATCACCGCCTTCAGGCGGGCAAGATAAGCAACCGCGCTGTCCATGCGAGATTCCAACCGCAGCACATTCATTGCAACGTCATCTTTGACTGGGCAGTTTATGGGGTCGAGACCCATCTCGACCTGCCCAGTTTCGGCTTCGAAGTCCTGGCAAAGCTCTACACAGTCGGATGAATGGTGAGTCAACAATATAATAACACCTATCAATCGACCATAACAAGTCAGTCGAACATCAGTACCTTCAAGTTTAAGACCAGTTGAGCAGCAATCTGGCCCAGATAAGACTCCAACTCGCCCTTCCTGGCTTTGAGGCTCCCAATCTCGTCAGACAGCTTGTCCTTGTCCTTCTTCAGTCGCTCGACCTCCCGATTGGCGTCAGAGACAGCAGTCTTCAGTTTGGAGTTCTCTTCTTCTAACTTGCCGACTGAAGCAAGCTTCTTGTCGGCAAGTGTTGTTTTCTCTCGCGCCTCCTTCTGCGCGGTAGCAAGATCCAGATCCTTCTTCTCCAGAGCCTGCTTCATTTTTTCTAAAGAAATAACATTCTTCAGACGAGCTTGGAGTTGACAGTTTTCACTACGTACATCTGCTTGAGTGAAATCACTCGGTTCAAAAAATGGAAAGGAAAAGTGCCAGTCATAAGATGGACAGTTGTCGATTGGTTACCTCCCATGGCAGCTACTTCGTCACGAGCAGTCTTGAGATTCTTATTGGACAATTCCAGATCAAGGTTGAGGCTGATTTGCTGCTTGTTCAGTGTAGAAAGTTGAGCCCCAAGATTACAAGATTTCTACAGTCAATATATAAGACATATCAGTCGATAGAAACAAAAAAGCATCACAGTGAAAGTTACTCTAAGACTACCGCCGAATCAAACATTCAACGATAGTCTCTGGGACTACACCCAGTGGGTGCACTTAGCATGCCCCCACTGGTTGGATTCAACACTCGGCATGGTCTGCCCAGCTCGAGTCAAAAAAAGAGCGAAGACAGTTGTTCTCAGACCATAGTTGACTGCCCGTAGTCCACCACGGTCTCAGGGACTACACCCAGTGGGTGCACTTAGCGTTCCCCCACTGGTTCAGATTGTCACTCGACATGACCCACCCAGACCGAGTGAGAAAATTCAGATTTTCATACCATAGTCAACTGCCCACAGTCAACTATGGTCTCGGGGACTACACCTAGTGGGTGCACTCAGCGTACCCCCACTAGTTCAAAAATCCAAGTCGACTGAAGTGGAAGACCTATACGACTTTAGGGCAGACAAACCCCAGTGGGTGGATGAGAAGTAAGATCAGTCGGAAAACCAACTAACCTGGACATTGGTCTGCAGAGCAGTGCCGGCATTGAAAAAGCCACCCGACTGGCCTCATGCACCACTTTCATCTGTCCCATCACAAGATTCAACTGAAGAAGAGCTTCCTTGGCGGCACTCGGTGGGTCGTCTAGAGTTTGGTACGCAGTGAAAAGAGATGATGGCAGAACAATCGAAGCACCCGCTGGGTCTGATGCGTGGAGTTGTACTGGAGCAGCAGGGGTCTGAGCAGCTGACCCTGATGGACAGTCAGTCGACATCGGGATAGCGAAGGTGACGTTGGTGCGAGCCGGATCTATGGATCGATCCACCGCCGTCCCAGGCATCAGTGTCGACTGAGGAACCTGAACCTCAGGCGCTTTCCTCCTCAGTCCATGGTCCATCCTCCTCCTTTCCCTCAGAGGCACTTCTTCTTCTTCATCGTCCAGAAGCACAACAACATCTCGTGGAGCTACAGCAAACAAGAAAAGTCAGAGAGACGACCGACGAACAGTCCAGTCGACTGACTAAATTCGAGTCGGGCAGACTTACTGGCTTTGGAGGTAGCCCCGTCATTGGTTTCCTCGTCATCTGGGACCTTGTCGATATCCATATCAGTCGCGGCGGAGGCCGGGCTGGAAAAGTACATCATCCACTCGGTCAGGACAGGAGAATCAGTCGAAGCAAAGAAACACGGGAAGAACGTTTACCCAGAAGCAACAGGAACATCCATCTTGATCTTAGGCAAGGTCTTCCGGGCCTTCGAGGGATTGATCTTGGGCTGCTTGATGACTTTCTCAGCCAGCTCTGGAGTCAGAGACCGAGCGCGCTTTTGAGATGGAACGCTCGAGGCCACAGTCTTACTGCGTCTACCCACGGGATCGTGGCATTGCTTGGATCGACATTTCGAATGAGGCGGTTAGTCGACTACTTCCTCGTCGTCTGACTCGTCGCTCTCATCTTCATCATCGTCGTCTGGTGACTCCCATTCACCGCTCTCCTCTGCGCTGTCCTCGCCCTCATGGTCCTGCTCCAGAGTTTGTTCACCATTGTGCATTGAGTACATCTCTGTGTAAATCTACAAAACAAGAAGTCGAGTGGAAATCAGTCGGATTAACAAATAGTCGGAAAACGCATTTGAATGCAATCGATCATATCGGCCAAACCTTGTCTGGCTGGTTGCTGTTGCTGAAAGGGTCGACTCTCCTGGCGCCCCTGGGGTTGTCCTGGTTCCCTGTGATGCTCGTCAGCCATTGAGCCACTATTTCAGCCGGCACCTCCTCCGGATGAACCCGAGCGGTGTCGCCAGCGCCGGAGTACATCCACATGAATGGTCACGGGCCTGGAGCGGTTGGATGCGCCGACTGAGGGACACCTCCAACAAATCCATGCCAGTGATGCCTTGGTTGATCAGCTGGACCACCCTCTCGACCAGCATGCCAGTCTCCGCCTTCTCCATGGCGGTCACCTTCAACGAGGAAGGAGTTTGAACATGGTCGAAAGAAAAAGGAGGAAGTCCAGTCGACTGGCCTGGAGTCGCGATATCCTTGCAGTAGAACCAGGTCGAGTGCCAGCCTCTGACCGACTCAGGAAGGGTCATCAGAGGAAAGGAACTCCTTTTCCTCTTCTGGATACCCAAACCCCCACACATCTGGATAACATGGGTTTTCTCGTCCTTCGAGTTTGCTTTCTTCACTATCTGGGATCGGTGGTGAAAATGTGCTTGAAAAGACCCCAGTGCGGTCGACACCCCAAGAAATTCTCGCACATGGACACGAACAAGATACATGATGGTGTTGGGAGTGAAATGATGGAGTTGGGCCCCGAAGAAATTCAAGAAACCCCAGAAAAAAGGATGTGGAGGAAGCGAGAAACCACGGTCGACATGGGTAGCAAGCAAAACGCACCACCCGGCCGCGGCTGTGGCTCCGTCTCCCCCTCCGGCAACCGGGTAGCCTTGTGGACAATCAGCCCTGACTCGGCCAGCTCATCCAAATCCCCTTGCCGAATCGAATATCGGATCCAATCACCCTAGATCCAACCTGGCGGTAGCCCCGAGCGCGATGAAGATCCCCGATTCGTCTTCTTGCCCTTCGTCGCCCCCGTCGCCTTGTTCATGCATTCCAGCGCCGCCATCTTCTCCTTTCCCATGGCGGCGGAGCGGCGGCGTCGAGAGTGGAGAAGCCGGATGCGGTGGTGGAGCAAGAGGAAGAAGAAGGAGAATGGACGTGCACAGTGCACACGCCTCGGCCTCGCCGCTTTTAAAGGCCCACTTCCGAGTGGCTGACGCGCGGGCCCGGGTGAGCCTGTCAAACACCTCAACAGCCGCACGCGAGATACGTGGCAAAAAAAGCTGGCGTGGAAATCAAAACATTCCTGTTTATCCACTCCGCTTACCACGGCGCGCTCCGACCGGGTGCTTCCCCCGAAATTTCAAATCCTGTGAAATCCGGGATCCGCCGCAACCAGTCACGCCAAAGATTTCCCGTCAAAGACAACACTCGATAGGTGACGTTATAAAACCAATCGGCAATTTCTGAATCGATCAAGGCTACTGAAACGAAGCCAAAATTCCAACACTGACCTCTATTCAGAAGTGAATAGTTGGGAAACACAAGAGTCAAGACAAGATCAACTTCAACCTTCTTTTCACTCGGACCTCAATCCATTCGGGGGCTAATGATGAGGACATAGACCTGGGGTAGGGTAATGGGCCTGACCTATATGTCCTATCCAAGGTCACTGTCTTAGAAGCAAAGAAGCTCAAGAGACGACAGGGAGGGCCCAACAAAGGTGTCGAGTGCAATCCACTCGACCTAACAGTCACTCGGAGACTCCTCCTTCTTTGGGTCACTCGACCACACGATCATTCGACCATACAAGAATCCATTCGACCTGTTTGAAGACCAAGAGTCGTCGAAAACAGCAACGGCAAGCGTCCACTCTCTAACCTTTAAGGCCATTAAGGCATTTAAGGCTACCGTTACCAGTAACGCCATCTCTTTATGTACCTTAAAATCCTTGTAACGTGGGCTGGCTGGGGTCCTGGCGCACTCTATATAAGCCACCCCCTCCACTGAGACAAGGGTTCACACCCCCTGTAAACACACACATACATAATCCAGTCGACCGCCTCCGGGCACCGAGACATAGGGCTGTTACTTCCTCGGCGAAGGGCCTAAACTCGTAAAACTCGTGTGTAAAACTTCACCATAGCTAGGATCTTGCCTCCTCATACCTACCCCCATTCTACTGTCAGTCTTAGATCTACGACATCGTCCATGTACCCTCATAGACCGTTAAGCAGAAGCGTTATAACAACGCGGTTGATGTAGTCGTACGTCTTCACAATCGACCGATCCTCAGCACCGAACATACGACACCTCCGCGTTCAGCACACGTTTAGCTCGGTGACATCCCGCGAACTCACGATCCAGTAGAGCTCGGGAAAGAGTTTCGTCAGCATGACGGCGTGGTGACGATGTTGATGAAGCTACCGACACAGGGCTTCGCCTAAGCACCGCTACGATATGACCGAGGTGGATTATGGTGGAGGGGGCACCGCACACGGCTAAGAGATCAAAAGATCAATTGTTCTGTCTCTGGGGTGCCCCATGCCCCCGTATATAAAGGCGCTAAGGGGGAGGTGGCCGGCCAAGGAGGAGGGCGACTCCCCCTGGGAGTAGGACTCCCTCTTTTCCTAGTTGGAGTAGGAGAGGAGAAGGAAGGGAGAGAGGAAGAGAAGGAAAGGGGGGCGCCGCCCCCCTCCTTGTCCAATTCGTACTAGAGGGGGAGGGGGCACGCGGCTGCCCTTGGCCGCCACTCCTTTTCTCCCACTAAGGCCCATTAGGCCCAATATACTCCCCGGGGGGTTCCGGTAACCCCTCGATACTCCGATAAATGTCCGAAACCTCTTGAAACACTTCCAGTGTCTGAACATAGTCATCCAATATATCGATCTTTATGTCTCGACCATTTCGAGACTCCTCGTCATGTCCATGATCATATCCGGGACTCCGAACTACCTTCGGTACATCAAAACACAAAAAGTCACAATACCGATCGTCACAGAACTTTAAGCGTGCGGACCCTATGGGTTCGAGAACTATGTAGACATGACCGATACATGTCTCCGGTTAATAACCAATAGCGAAACCTGGATGCTCATATTGGTTCCTTCATATTCTACGAAGATCTTTATCGGTCAAACCGCATAACAACATACATTGTTCCCTTTGTCATCGGTATGTTACTTGCCCTAGATTCGATCGCCGGTATCTCAATACCTAGTTCAATCGCGTTACCGAAAAGTCTCTTTACTCATCCCGTAATGCAACATCCCGCAACTAACTCATTAGTCACATTGCTTGCAAGGCTTATAGTGATGTGCATTACCGAGATGGCCCAGAGATACCTCTCCGACAATCGGAGTGAAAAATCCTAATCTTGATCTATGCCAACTCAAGAAGTATCATCGGAGACACCTGTAGAGCACCTTTATAATCACCCAGTTACGTTGTGACATTTGGTAGAACACAAAGTGTTCCTCCGGTAATCAGGAGTTGCATAATCTCATAGTCATAGGAACATGTATAAGTCATGAAGAAAGCAATAGAAGTAAACTAAAACGATCAAGTGCTAAGCTAACGGAATGGGTCAAGTCAATCACATCAGTCTTCTAATGATGTGACCCCGTTTATCTAATGACAACTCATGTCTATGGTTAGGAAACATAACCATCTTTGATCAACGAGCTAGTTAAGTAGAGGCATACTAGTGACACTATGTTTGTCTATGTATTCACACATGTATTATGTTTCCGGTTAATACAATTCTAGCATGAATAATAAACATTTATCATGAAATAAGGAAATAAATAATAACTTTATTATTGCCTCTAGGGCATATTTCCTTCAGTCTCCCACTTGCACTAGAGTCAATAATCTAGATTACACAGTAATGATTCTATCACCCATGGAGCCTTGGTGCTGATCATGTTTTGCTCGTGAGAGAGGCTTAGTCAATGGGTCTGCAGCATTCAGATCCATATGTATCTTGCAAATATCTATGTCTCCCACCTGGACTTGATCCCGGATGGAATTGAAGCGCCTCTTGATGTTCTTGGTTCTCTTGTGAAATCTGGATTCCTTTGCCAAGGCAATTGCACCAGTATTGTCACAAAAGATTTTCATTGGACCCGATGCACTAGGTATGACACCTAGATCGGATATGAACTCCTTCATCCAGACTCCTGCATTTTCTGCTTCCGAAGCAGCTATGTACTCTGCTTCACACGTAGATCCCGCCACGACGCTTTGTTTAGAACTGCACCAATTGACAGCTCTACCTTTCAATATAAACACGTATCCGATTTAGAATTGTCCGGATCAGTGTCAAAGCTTGCATCGACGTAACCATTTACGACGATCTCTTTGTCACCTCCATAAACGAGAAACATATCCTTAGTCCTCATTAGGTACTTCAGGATGTTCTTGACCGCTGTCCAGTGATCCACTCCTGGATTACTTTGGTACCTCCCTGCTAAACTAATAGCAAGGCACACATCAGGTCTGGTACACAACATTGCATACATGATAGAGCCTATGGCTGAAGCGAAGGGAACACTTTTCATTTTCTCTCTATCTCCTGCAGTGGTCGGGCATTGAGTCTTACTCAACTTCACACCTTGTAACACAGGCAAAAACCGTTTCTTAGCTTGATCCATTTTGAACTTCTTCAAAACTTTATCAAGGTATGTGCTTTGTGAAAGTCCAATTAAGCGTCTTGATCTATCTCTATAGATCTTGATGCCCAATATATAAGCAGCTTCACCGAGGTCTTTCATTGAAAAACTCTTATTCAAGTATCCTTTTATGCTATCCAGAAATTCTATATCATTTCCAATCAACAATATGTCATCTACATATAATATTAGAAATGCTACAGAGCTCCCACTCACTTTCTTGTAAATACATGCTTCTCCAAAAGTCCGTATAAAACCATATGCTTTGATCACACTATCAAAACCTTTATTCCAACTCTGAGAGGCTTGCACCGGTCCATAAATGGATCGCTAGAGCTTGCACACTTTGTTAGTACCCTTTGGATCGATAAAACCTTCAGGTTGCATCATATACAACTCTTCTTCCAAAAATCCATTCAGGAATGCAGTCTTTACATCCACTTGCCAAATTTCATAATCATAAAATGCGGCAATTGCTAACATGATTCGGACGGACTTAAGCATCGCTACGGTTGAGAAGGTCTCATCGTAGTCAACTCCTTGAACTTGTCGAAAACCTTTCGCGACAAGTCGAGCTTTGTAGACAGTAACATTACCATCAGCGTCAGCCTTCTTCTTGAAAATCCATTTATTCTCGATGGCTTGCCGATCATCAGGCAAGTCAACCAAAGTCCACACTTTGTTCTCATACATGGATCCCATCTCAGATTTCATGGCTTCAAGCCATTTTGCGGAATTTGGGCTCATCATCGCTTCCTCATAGTTCGTAGGCTCGTCATGGCCAAGTAACATGAGCTCCAGAACAGGATTATCGTACCACTCTGTTGCGGATCTTACTCTGGTTGACCTATGAGGTTCAGTAGTAACTTGATCTGGAGTTTCATGATCATCATCATTAGCTTCCTCACTAATTTGTGTAGGTGTCACAGGAACCGGTTTCTGTGATGAACTACTCTCCAATAAGGGAGCAGGTATAGTTACCTCATCAAGTTCTACTTTCCTCCCACTCACTTCTTTCGAGAGAAACTCCTTCTCTAGAAAGGATCCATTCTTAGCAACAAATGTCTTGCCTTCGGATCTGTGATAGAAGGTGTACCCAATAGTCTCCTTTGGGTATCCTATGAAGACACATTTCTCTGATTTGGGTTTGAGCTTATGAGGTTGAAGCTTTTTCACATAAGCATCGCAGCCCCAAACTTTAAAAAATGACAACTTTGGTTTCTTGCCAAACCACAGTTCATAAGGCATCGTCTCAACGGATTTCGATGGTGCCCTATTTAACGTGAATGCAGCCATCTCTAAAGCATAACCCCAAAATGATAGCGGTAAATCAGTAAGAGACATCATAGATCGCACCATATCTAGTAAAGTACGATTACGATGTTCGGACACACCAGTACGTTGTGGTGTTCCGGGTGGCGTGAGTTGCGAAACTATTCCGCATTGTTTCAAATGTAGACCAAATCATAACTCAAATATTCTCCTCCACGATCAGATCGTAGAAACTTTATTTTCTTGTTACGATGATTTTCCACTTCACTCTGAAATTCTTTGAACTTTTCAAATGTTTCAGACTTATGTTTCATTAAGTAGATATACCCATACCTGCTCAAATCATCTGTGAAGGTGAGAAAATAACGTAAACCGCCGCGAGCCTCAATATTCGTCGGACCACATACATTGGTATGTATGATTTCCAACAAATCCGTTGCTCGCCCCATTGTTCCGGAGAACGGCATTTTAGTCATCTTGCCCATGAGGCATGGTTCGCAAGTACCAAGTGATTCATAATCAAGTGGTTCCAGAAGTCCATAAGTATGGAGTTTCTTCATGTGCTTTACACCAATATATGACCCAAACGGCAATGCCACAAATAAGTTGCACTATCATTATCAACTCTACATCTTTTGGCTACAACATTATGAATATGTGTATCACTACTATCTAGATTTAACACAAATAGACCACTCTTCAAGGGTGCATGACCATAAAAGATATTACTCTATAAATAGAACAACCATTATTCTCATATTTAAATGAATAACCATCTCGGATCAAACAAGATCCAGATATAATGTTCATGCTCAACGCTGGCACCAAATAACAATTATTTAGGTCTAAAACTAATCCCAAAGGTAGATGTAGAGGTAGCATGCCGACGACGATCACATCGACTTTGGAACCATTTCCCACGCGCATCGTCACCTCATCCTTAGCCAGTCTTCGCTTAATCCGTAGTCCCTGTTTCGAGTTGCAAATATTAGCAACAAAACCAGTATCAAATACCCAGGTGCTACTACGAGCTCTAGTATGGTACACATCAATAATATGTATATAACATATACATTTGTTCACCTTGCCATCCTTCTTATCCGCCAAATACTTGGGGCAGTTCCGCTTCCAGTGACCAGTCCCTTTGCAATAGAAGCACTCAGTCTCAGGCTTAGGTCCAGACTTGCGTTTCTTCAATTGAGCAGCAACTTGTTTGCCATTTTTCTTGAAGTTCCCTTTCTTCTTCCCTTTACCCTTTTTCTTGAAACTGGTGGTCTTGTTGACCATCAACACTTGATGCTCCTTCTTGATTTCTACCTCCGCAGCCTTTAGCATTGCGAAGAGCTCAGGAATCGTCTTATCCATCCCTTGCATATTATAGTTCATCACGAAGCTCTTGTAGCTTGGTGGCAGTGATTGAAGAACTCTGTCAATGACACTATCAACCGGAAGATTAACTCCTAGATGAGTCAAGTGGTTATGGTATCCAGACATTCTGAGTATATGTTCACTAACAGAACTATTCTCCTCCATCTTGCAGCTGTAGAACTTATTGGAGACTTCATATCTCTCAATCTGGGCATTTGCTTGAAATATTAACTTCAACTCCTGGAACATCTCATATGCTCCATAACGTTCAAAACGTCGTTGAAGTCCCGGTTCTAAGCCGTAAAGCATGGCACACTGAACTATCGAGTAGTCATCAGCTTTGCTCTGCCAGACGTTCATAACATATGGTGTTGCTCCTGCAGCGGGTTTGGCACCTAGCGGTGCTTCCAGGACGTAATTCTTCTGTGCAGCAATGAGGATAATCTTCAAGTTACGGACCTAGTCCGTGTAATTGCTACCATCATCTTTCAACTTTGCTTTCTCGAGGAACACATTAAATTCAACGGAACAACAGCACGGGCCATCTATCTACAATAACATAGACAAGCAAAATACTATCATGTACTAAGTTCATGATAAATTTAAGTTCATTTAATCATATTACTTAAGAACTCCCACTTAGATTGACATCCCTCTAATCATCTAAGTGATCACGTGATCCATATCAACTAAACCATAACCGATCATCACGTGAAATGGAGTAGTTTTCAATGGTGAACATCACTATGTTGATCATATCTACTATATGATTCACGCTCGACCTTTCGGTCTCAGTGTTCCGAGGCCATATCTGCATATGCTAGGCTCGTCAAGTTTAACCTGAGTATTCTGTGTGTGTAAAACTATCTTACACCCGTTGTAGATGAACGTTGAGCTTATCACACCCGATCATCACGTGGTGTCTCGGCACAATGAACTTTGGCAACGATGCATACTCAGGGAGAACACTTTTTACCTTGAAATTTAGTGAGAGATCATCTTATAATGCTACCGTCAAACAAAGCAGAATAAGATGCATAAAGGATAAACATCACATGCAATCAATATAAGTGATATGATATGGCCATCATCATCTTGTGCCTTTGATCTCCATCTCCAAAGCACCGTCATGATCACCATCGTCACCGACGCGACACCTTGATCTCCATCGTAGCATCATTGCCGTCTCGCCAACTATTGCTTCTATGACTATCGCTACCACTTAGTCATAAAGTAAAGCAATTACAGGGAGATTGCATTGCATACAATAAAGCGACAACTATATGGCTCCTGCCAGTTGCCGATAACTCCGTTACAAAACATGACCATCTCATACAATAAGGTATAACATCATGCCTTGACCATATCACATCACAACATGCCCTGCAAAAACAAATTAGACGTCATCTACTTTGTTGTTGCAAGTTTTACGTGGTTGCTATGGGCTGAGAAAGAACCATTCTTACCTACGCATCAAAACCACAACGATAGTTTGCCAAGTTAGTGTTGTTTTAACCTTCTCAAGGACCGGGCGTAGCCACACTTGGTTCAACTAAAGTTGGAGAAACTGACACCCGCCAGCCACCTATGTGCAAAGCACGTTGGTAGAACCAGTCTCGCATAAGCGTACGCGTAATGTCGGTCCGGGGCGCTTCATCCAACGATACCGTCGAACCAAAGTATGACATGCTGGTAAGCAGTATGACTTGTATCGCCCACAACTCACTTGTGTTCTACTCGTGCATATAACATCTACACATAAACATGGCTCGGATGTCACTGTTGGGGAACGCAGTAATTTCAAAAAAAATCCTACACACACGCAAGATCATGGTGATGCATAGCAATGAGAGGGGAGAGTGTCGTCCATGTACCCTCGTAGACCGTTAAGCGGAAGCATTATAATAACGCGGTTGCTGTAGTTGTACATCTTCACGATCGACCGATCCTCAGCACCGAACGTACGGCACCTCCGCGTTCAGCACACGTTCATCTTGGTGACGTCTCGCGAACTCATGATCCAGTAGAGCTCAGGGAAGAGTTTCGTCAGCACGACGTCATGGTGACGATGTTGATGAAGCTACCGACGTAGGGCTTTGCCTAAGCACCGCTACGATATGACCGAGGTGGACTATGGTGGAGGGGGGCACCGCACACGGCTAAGAGATCAACAAATCAATTGTTGTGTCTCTGGGGTGCCCCCTGCCCCCGTATATAAAGGAGCTAGGGGGAAGGCAGCCGGCCAAGGAGGAGGGCGCGCCAAGGGGGGAGTCCTACTCCCACCGGGAGTAGGACTCCCTCTTTTCTTAGTTGGAGTAGGAGAGGAGAAGGAAGGGAGAGATGAAGAGAAGGAAAGGGGGCGCCGCCCCCCTCCTTGTCCAATTCGGACTAGAGGGGGAGGGGGCATGCGGCTGCCCTTGGCCGCCCCTCCTCTTCTCCCACTAAGGCCCATTAGGCCCAATATACTCCCCGGGGGGTTCCGGTAACCCCCCGGTACTCCGGTAAATGTCCAAAACCTCCCCAAACACTTCCGGAGTCTGAACATTGTCATCCAGTATATCGATCTTTATGCCTCGACCATTTTAAGACTCCTCGACATATCCATGATCATATCCGGGACTCCGAACTACCTTCGGTACATCAAAACACAAAAACTCATAATACCGATCGTCACAGAACTTTAAGCGTGCGGACCCTACGGGTTCGAGAACTATGTAGACATGACCGAGACATGTCTCCGATTAATAAGCAATAGCGGAACCTGGATGCTCATATTGGTTCCTACATATTCTATGAAGATCTTTATCGGTCACACTACATAACAAAATACGTTGTTCCCTTTGTCATTGGTATGTTACTTGCCCGAGATTCGATCGTCGGTATCTCAATACCTAGCTCAATCTCGTTACCGGCAAGTCTCTTTACTTGTTCCGTAATGCAGCATCCCACAACTAACTCATTAGTCACATTGCTTGCAAGGCTTATAGTGATGTGCATTACCGAGAGGGCCCAGAGATACCTCTCCGACAATCGGAGTGATAAATCCTAATCTTGATCTATGCCAACTCAACAAGTACCATCGGAGACACCTGTAGAGCACCTTTATAAGCACCCAGTTACGTTGTGACGTTTGGTAGAACACAAAGTGGTCCTCCGGTAATCGGGAGTTGCATAATCTCATAGTCATAGGAACATGCATAAGTCATGAAGAAAGCAATAGAAGTAAACTAAAATGATCAAGTGCTAAGCTAACGGAATGGGTCAAGTCAATCACATCATTCTTCTAATGATGTGATCCCGTTTATCAAATGAAAACTCGTGTATATGGTTAGGAAACATAACCATCTTTGATCAACGAGCTAGTCAAGTAGAGGCATACTAGTGACACTATGTTTGTCTATGTATTCACACATGTATTATGTTTCCGGTTAATACAATTCTAGCATGAATAATAAACATTTATCATGAAATAAGGAAATAAATAATAACTTTATTATTGCTTCTAGGGCATATTTCCTTCATGGGTCATGTTGGTCCACAAGAGAGTTGTTTATCAGAGTGATATAACTGTCATCCATTATGGTCCAATGTTAATCTGGGATAGGGAGATGGTGGCAAATCTAAACTACATCTACAACTGCAACGATGTAGAGCCTCTGTGGATGCTTCGAATGCGAAGAGCACCTTTTGCGTAACTTGTGGAGATGTTTAGGAACAAGGGGCTGCTATAAGATAGCATCCGCACGTCTATGGAATTGCAAGTTGCCATGTTCCTTCGTGTTGTAGGTCATAATTAGAGATTCATGGTTATTCACAACATGTATAGGAGATCAATGGAGACCATTTCCACGTATTTCAAGCAAGTGTGCTATTGGGGAGTTCAGAGAAGAGATGATCAAGGAAACAACTGGTAAACTCATAGCAACATTGGCAATATCCCAAAATGGTATCTTTATTTCAAGGTGGGTACTACTCGTAGTTCATGCCTTGACATGCTCGTATTGTTCTGATACAACCACAACATGATGTTTTCATGCCATCACAGGATTGGATTGGTGTAGTAGATGGTACTCATGTGACTTCTAGAGTGCCAAGGTCACATGCTGCAAAATACAAGGATAGAAAGCACTACACAAGCCAGAATGTGCTTGCTGCTATTGACTTTGATTTGTAGTTCACAGATATGTGTTAGCTGGGTGGGAAGGATCAGTCCATGATGCTAACATTCTTGCTGGCAGCATGGATCAACCTGATGGCATCAGTATCTTCGATGACAAGTTCTACTTAGGAGATTTTGGCTATACGTGTCAGCCTAGTGTTGTTGCGCCTTTTAGGAAAACCAGGTACTATTTGAATGATTTATCTTCCAAGAACTATCCAAGGACCGCACATGATTTTTTAAATCTTAGCCAATCTAGCCTTAGGGTTATGGTTGACACGACATTTGGATCTCTATAGATGTAAGACCCTGGATCAGAAGTCATTCCATCCTTTCCCCACCAAGCTTAGGCTTGTTCTTGTGTGTTGCATCATCCATAATTGGATCCTAGTGTAGGAACGAAGTATGTCTACCAGAGGGGGGGTGAATGGGAGTTTTGAATTTTCTTCGAAAAACTCAAAACTCTCAGAACCCAGTAGCGGAATCGAATGAAAAGTAAAGTACAGTGAGCTAAAATTAAGTACCGAGTGGAAACTAAACATGCATCGAGACAAATCAAATGATGGAAAACATATAGAATGAAAACATGGGTAATAGAGATAACCAATGGTGCTCGATGGCGACAGGGTATTTGTTCGACCAGTTCGTCCTTCTGCACAAGGACTACGTTTGGTCGGAGGGGTTGTGACTTAACACGAAAGATAAACTCTCTTCACCCTGTTCTCCTTGACAATTGGTTTGTCAACCAATGCCAATTACTCGTGGTAGATACTTGAGGCGATCTCCAAACCTTCACAGACTTCTTCTTCGAGATCCACAATCACTCTTGGTCTCTGAAGAACTTGACACCTAACCGTCTAGAGAGTTTGCAGCTCTCAAGAGTAGTAGGCGGAGCGTACTGAACTTAGATTCGAGTGATGCCGAACCACTATCTAATTCTTTGGCTCTAGGGGTTTTCTCTTGGTGGATTTTAAACTCAAATTCGCTCGGAGAGGGGGTTGCTCAACAATATTCTCAGGATCAAATGGAGTAGCCGATGGACAAAGCCGGTGGGGGTGGCTATTTATAGCCGCAGCCTTCCCTGATGGGAAATGACCATTTTGGACACGTGGTCCAGCCAATGGCCAACCAACATGTTTGCAACGGTCAGATTTGGGAGCAACGGTAACATTACTTGAGGAACAAGTAATGCTAACTCATCAGTTTGAGAAAAATCTCTCGCAGCGAGGAAGATCACAGTCTCTTGCTGGCAAGTATTTGCTCGGGACACAAAGAGATTTATCTCACAACTTTCATAGAATTTGGGTTTAGCATCAGAGAATCAAAGTTTCAAACACTACATCCCTCTTAATAGTACAGTGGTCCTATGACTCAATAAAGAGAAGAAGAAGAACTAAAACAAATGCCATGTCTTCACTTCATCTTTAATCTCCTCGGATGCAGTCATGTTCCTCGGACAGACAACGAACCAATTGCTTGAACTTCGGCAATTTTTTAGGGGTCACTCTTGTTAACATCATCTTCGGTGATAACCTTCGCTGGAACGCAGGGAGATTATCTTCGTCGTTTGCATCAAGCTCCTTATGATCTCAGGGACCTGTTACTCTGTGTGCACTAGCAAACACATAAGTCCCATACTGTTTATGTCAACAAGCTCCAAAACATAAGGGGCCTATCATTGCACCAACAATATCCCCCTTTTTGGACAGTTGTTGACAAAACAAATAATCATCAAAGTGAAGATAGAGCAATGAAAAGTAAATCGAACAAGAGTGAATTTGTGTTACTTGACTCGATGATGAAACATACTCCCCCTAGATGTATGCAGGGTGATGGATATGAGATAAAATTCTTCCGCAATTTGTTGAAGTACAAAGAGGAAATTTCAATCATTCAAGATAATGATTCACATTGATGATATAATCCATCAAGATTGTAGTGCAATCATTCATGACTTCTGATAATAATTCCACCTGCAAAACAAATGCTTCGAGAGAAATAGTGCAGCAGGCGGGGTTATTAATATTACAACACAGAAGTTTTACATCATAGCACAAATAGTCTTTGAAGCATAAGATCAAATCACACATGAAACCGAACCAATGGAACTCAAAAAGAAAATATATCAAAACTCGATGTAATCCCCCCTTTTTTCAACTAGTGTCAAAAAGGTGACGAATAACATGAGTGCAGAAGAAGTGAACTTGATTCACTCAGAGGCGTCGCTTGAAGAACTGTCAGAAGATGTCTCTGATTCAGAAGTGACTGGCAGATCTTCATCGTCAGCAGCGGTAGATTTTCCTTCAGTAATGGTAGCTTGGGGTTGAGATGATGAAGGCACATTAGGATCAACCTCTTGAGTCAGACGAGAAATCACGTTTCCTTTAGTTGGTTTTTCCGTCAGTGAGGTGGATTCAGATTCTTTGACTATCTTGCGTAGCTTTATATGCAGAAGATCACTAGTTGGCACTCGAGCAGGAAGTGGAGGAGCACTGCGAGGTTGATAATCTTCAACTGAGAGGCCTTTATCAATGTAATCATAAATCTCTTTGATATCAGAATCTCAGAGTTATTTCTTGGAGAAGAACTTGTGAAGAAGTTTCCAAAGCCTTTTCTTGTTTTTAGCAACAATCAGATGTGCAATTCTTGTGCGGTTGTTTGTGGCATTCAGCTCGCCAGTAAGGTGTTCTTTCTCTTGGAGATCTTCAGCAATGTGTTTGAGCAACAATTGTTGTGTGCGCAAACTAACTTCAATATGTGATGGAGGTTTATGAGTAACCATTTGGTCGCGCTGAGGCAGAACGTGGTCCATCAAATCCTTTATGAAGATCTTGCGAGCTTGACTCGGGCGATTTCCCTGATGAAATATCTTGTATGACTTGCAGAGTGTCCCGAACTAGAGGAATAAAGCTTCTATGGCACGCCTTTGCCAAATACTCGGTTTTCATGGTATAATCAACGACTTTCTGAATCCATGGCCTATACACTTTGAGTGTTTTCGGATGCTCAGCAGAATCTTTCAGTATTTGTAGGAACACATCTTCAACATCAAAGACATATTTTTTGGAGATGGCATAGATGGCATTGCGAAGAACATCTGAGATTGATCTGTCAGTATTCATTTTGGCCAGAGGGCAGATAGTATAAGTGAGCATATGATAGATATTTTAATTTTCGAAGGTTAAGTGCTCAGGCATTGGGGGACCATTGTAGTCACGAAGGTTTTCTTTGTCCATGGTACACCAAAACATATCATCAGTAATGGCATCGATGTTATGCACTCGGATTTCAGTTTTCCCATGCTCAAAACGAGGGAAATGGAAGTGTGAAACAAAATCCCTACCGGTGCACTTGATATGTTTTCCTTCGGTCATCCATTACATGATGCATTTGGAACTGTCAGAAGCATCACCAGAGATGTATAATGTTGCATAGAACTGAAGAATTATCTCTCAGTTCCATGGATGCTCGAATGCAAACACACTGGTGAGACGGAAATCATCCAAACCTTGCAGCAGCCGATCAAAGCAACCAATACTTTTCATAGCAGTGATATCTAGAAATTCATGGGGAAATATCTTCTTGCTGTCATACAGGATCCGGGAACAATAGATGGCCCGTTCTTGAGTCCAGAAACAAGGCGATTCAGATGTGCGTGGCCCATTGTAAGGACTTTCTTTCAAGTATAACAGCAAGGATGCTACTTCACGAGGGAAATGTCAATTCTTTCAAGATTTCATGGGGAAATTTCGATGGTGCAGAATCTTCTCACAAGAATATCCATTTCAATTCTTTTAAGATTGTTTATTTTAGCAGAATATTTTCACATATCACGAACAAGATCAAAAGCTTGAGCAATAACTTCAGGAGGAATTAGCAAGGATGCTACTTCACCACCGAATAGATATTCAAGAAATTTGTCAAGGTGCTCCATGATGAATACATGATCGTAATAGTGAGAAGCATCATACTGGACCTCAGACTATGCAACAGGAGCAGTTGGCACTTGAACTTGCTCGGATGGTGGCATTGAAGCCAATGGTTGCGTCATGGTGGGAGCAAACTTTGCAGCCTTTTCTTTCAAAACATCAGCTTGAGTAGCACTTTGCTCGGCAGAAGGAGCCTTGATTTTCTTCACCTTTGGCTTTGGAATTTGCTGGTCGGGCTTAGCTGTGCTTACTGGGGCATCAACAACCAAATCTTGCATGTTTATCGCCTCAGGATGAGGGTGTGTATTCACGTGATCTACCATAGTGGTAGTGGTACGAGGAGTTTTTCTTTTCATGATGATCTTCTTCGGAGGAGCTATAGGAGCTGTACTTTCTCGAAGATTAGGTAGTGTAATTGAAGTTGTGATGTTCACTTGCTCGGAGAGGGAAGCTTGAACTTCTTCCCTTGTGAGTGGAGGATCATCTTGATCAGACGAATTGCTTTCATTATTTCTATCAACTGGTTCAGCCGGTCTCTTCTTCGGCGCGCTCTTTTTCTTCAATGCAGTAGAGCTAGGATCATGTTTGCACTTCGAACGCCCTTCTGATTTTCCTTCAGCCTTTTTCTTTTCGACGTCAGATTTGATAAGATGACGATTTTCTTCTTCTCGAGCTCTTTCCTTTTCAGCCTTCTTTGCTCTCTTTTCAGCATTCTTCTCTCTCTTAGCCTTTTCATTAGGATATGAATTCGAGGTCTTAAGAGCAGTTGGTGGAGGCGGTGGTCTCTCCTGGGGACCACTTGCATGAATGAGGCCAATCTCACGATAGTCACTCCATGGCGGATGGAAGGCAAAGTTCTTCGCAAAACGAGGATGAATCACCTCATAGTTAAACCACTTGCGCACCCAGTGGCGTCGAATCTTCTGCAGACGCCTTCTCTTTTTTGTTGTTGTTTCTCCCGGAACAGTGTTGTAGTTATCATGAGAGATATATTGAGCTGAATTTGTGAATGGCTGCCTGCCACCTTTCCTTTTCTTCGGAGCATCTTCTTCTTGCTCATCTGTATTTTGTTCGGATCTCTTTCGTTTGCTAGTTGATGGGCCTACCATTGGGCTCTTGGCATTTGGAGCCTTTGACTCATCTGTTGTACCCAAAACTGCCTCTTCTTCATCGGCCATTCTCATTGGTCGAGCATAATCTTCAACAGATTGCATATTCTTGTGAATAAGATTAGATTTGAGGGGAAAAAGTGTTACAAATGCTCACAACGAAGATTTTTCTGAACGAAAACGTTTTGAGGAAATAGATGCAGACTTTGAGAGATGTTTTGAATGAAAGAAACGTATAGAATGAACTAGTAGGCGCAAAGAATATACTAGTCAGCGTGCTAGCCATTTCATTCGAGCGAAACATAACACAAACCCTAGATCTGAACTTTTTCGGATGCGAGGGACAACTACAAACCACATCCACACTAGTATAGGTAAAACTCTAGATCTAAGACATGCGGTAAAATCGGAGAAAATTAACCGCGAACGAACTCGAACGTGAAGGACGGAGGTCCAAGTTCAAACTACACATACCCTAGCTCGGTGGCATGCAGCAGCTACGCCGGCGCAGGGAAGAAGATGGCCCGTGGCGGCAAGGAAAGACTCTGATGACCACTTTCCGGCAGTGAAGCGACGAAGGGGTCGTTGGCATCAAGCTGAAGGTGGAGCACTGTGGTGAGGGTTTCGGAGGAGATGGTGGTGAGGAGAAAAGGAAATGAATGAGGAAGAGGGGGCAGTGCGGTTTTTATATGCGAATGGAAATAACCGCACGCTATGAATCCGATCGAACGACCACTATCTGGAGACCACTGCGATTCAACAGACAGGATGGAGTGGCAGTTGATAGATTACACGTGGAAACCATCATAAAAGATCATGGTCCTGACTTGGGTGGGAAACCCCAAATTTTGGACAGCTTTCGCCAAAATAGATTAAGGTTCAGATCGGAAATTAATCTTGGTCAAGGACACCAGATAAAGTTTCGTTCGAGATGAATATGAGCATTTGTAACGGAACAACATAGATTGGAGGAGATAGAATAGATGAAAAACAGGGTCCTAGGCATTTCACTCAGTCAAATAAACACAAACACCCAAACGAATGGTTATGAGAGAAATGCATTCGGATTAACCCGAAAACTTCGATCCAAAAGAAACGCAACGAACGAAAATTTTGGTGGCATGACCCACCGTATAAGAACTGTATGACCCCGAGCATTGCACAATTATCGTGGCACCCAGTTAGTCTAGTTCTTCAATAATATATTCACTCTCAGAAATAAAATTTCACTTTGTCAAAATTTTCAAACTCCTTGAGTATTATCCACCCATTCCTTCTAAGATGTGGAAGTGTTAGCACAGGTGCCGAGTCCATCTTAATGTGGAAGTGTTAGCGAAGTCCAGGATATTTAGCTCACACCGTAATGCACGTAACCTTTTCTCATCGAGAGGCTTGGCGAAAATATCAGCGAGATTGTCTTCGGTCTTGACATGATTGATGACAATATCCTCTCGAGCAACATGATCACGAATGAAATGATGTCCGATGGGAATATGCTTGGTGCAAGAATGTTGCACTGGATTGTGTGCAATTTTGATAGCACTCTCATTATCACAATATAGAGGGATATTCTTGACCTTGGTGTCATAATCCTTCAGAGTCTGCTTCATCCACAATAACTGAGTGCAACAAGCGCCAGTAACAATATATTCGGCCTCAGTCGTTTAAAGAGATACACAATTCTGCTTCCTTGATGACCAACATACCACTGATCTACCAAGGAAATGGCATGTCCCCGAAGTAGATTTCCTGTCAATGAAGTCACCAGCCCAATCTGAGTCTGAATATCCAACAAGATCAAACTATGCTCCCTTAGGATACCATAAACCTAAGGTGGGGGTGTGAGCCAAATATCTCAGAATGCGCTTGACTGCTTGGTGATGCAATTCTTTCAATGCAGCTTGATAGCGGGCACACATGCAAACACTCAACATGATGTCAGGTCTGGATGCACATAGATAAATAAGAGAACTAGTCATCGAACGATAAGCTTTCTGATTGTAATCCTTACCATACACATATGCATCTAGCTTACCATTCATGGGCATAGGAGTTTTATAGCCCTTCATTTTGGAATCTTGCATTTTGAACTTCTTCAGGCACTCTTTCAGATATTTCTCCTGAGATATGAAAATTCCATTTGCCCGTTGACAAATTTGTAGTCCGAGAAAGAACTTGAGTTCACCCATCATAGACATTTGATACTTATTGGGCATCATTTTCCTGAACTCTAAGCTGCAAGAATTTTAGTGCAGTCGAAGATAATATCATCCACATAGATTTGACATATGAATAGATCATTATCAACAGCATGAGTGAAAAGTGTGAGATCAGTGGATCCTGGCTTGAATACTTTGTCAAGCAAAAACTTCTTCAAGGTGTCATACCAAGCTCGAGGGTCTTGCTTCAGCCCATATAAAGCTTTCATCAACCTGAAAACTCTGTTAGGAAACTTAGGGTGTTCAAAGCCAGGTGGCTGTCTAACATAAACTTCCTCATCAATTTCACCATTGAGGAAAGCACTTTACATCCATTTGATAAAGTAAGATATCATTGTAATTTGCCTAAGCGAGAAGGATACGAATTGCCTCAAGGCGTGCAACAGGAGCATATGCTTCATGAAATCAATACCTTCTACCTGTGTGTACCCTTAAGCAACAAGACGTGCTTTGTTTCTCACCACAATGCCATTTTCATCTTGCTTATTGCGGAGAATCCATTTTGTGCCGATGATATTGTGCCTCTTGGGATTCATTTTTCCAACCAATTCCCACACATCATTTAGTTCAAATTGCACCAACTCCTCTTGCATGGCATTCATCCAATCTGGATCATTCATGGCTTCTTCATACTTGGTAGGTTCCGCCAATGACACAAAGGAGAAACTACCACAGTAGTTAGCCAAACAAGTGCGTGAACTAGTTGTGGGTCGATAACCTAGATTCTCAAGTTCATCGAGAATTAATGAAGGATCAACTCGATTAGTCACTCGAGGATGAGAATTTTCTTCGTGATGATCATTACCATTTTCATCAGCATCAACATTTGTATCATCATTCCTTTTGGGATTGCCATTTTGATCGGCATTTGGAATTTGATTGCCATTAGCATTTGGAGTGACAATTGCTTCGACAGTGTCTTGACGAGTTCTGCTACGAGTCATGGGACCATCATTATCGGAGGAATCAAGTGCATTTCCTTCAACTGGCTTGACACTCCCAATAGCCATTTTTCGAATTGCATCCAAAATCGGTGGTTCGTCTATCACATTTGGCAGGTGCTCCTTTTGGGAGCCATTAGATTCATTAAACCGCACATGTACTCTTTCCATAACTTTCCTGTGGTGAGAGTTATAGACACGATAAGTATGCGAGTTCGAGCCATAAACAAGAAGAAATCCTTCATGTGCCTTAGGTGCAAACTTGGAAGAATGATTCATATCAAGAATGTAACAAGGTGCACCGAAAACACACAAATAAGAAATATTTGGTTTCTTGCCAGTTATAAGCTCATATGAAGTTTTCTTAAGGAACTTGTGAAGATAAACACGATTGATAACATGACAAGCAGTATTAATAGCATCAGCCCAGAAGCAAATGGGAGTTTTATACTCACTTAGCATTGTTCTAGCCGTTTCGATGAGAGTTCTGTTCTTTCTTTCAACAACTCCATTCTGTTGGGGAGTTTACATGGCAGAGAACTCATGAGTAATACCATTTTTGTCGATAAATTCATCGATACGAGTATTTTTGAACTCAGTATCATTATCACTTCTGATGTGCTTAATTCACACACCATATTCATTCTAGGCCTTCTTGGCGAAACTCTTGAAGATATCTTGGGTGTAGGTTTTATCTGCGAAAAAGAATACCCAAGTGTATCGAGAGAAATCATCAACAATAACCAGACCATAATGACTGCCACCGAAACTTGCATAATTTTGGGGGCCGAATAAATCCATATGAAGAACTTCCAGAGGTCTTGTTGTAGTCATAACAATTTTTGATGAATGATGCTTCTTAGCCAATTTACCAGCCTCACATGCAGCACAAAGACGATCCTTATCGTATTTTACATCAGGAATACCACGAAGATGATTTTTCTTCACCAGGTTCTGAAATTTTCTCATACCTGCATGACCTAGCCTTTGGTGCCACAGCGAACCTTCGATTTCTTTTGCAAGCAAACAAGTTTGGACCGAGGGACCCTTAGAGAAATCCACAATATATAGATCACCCTTTCTAATTCCCTCGAATATGAAGGAATTGTTAGAGGCCATGAAGACAATGCATTTGAATATGGAAAATAGAACTAGCATGCCTAGATCACATAGCTTGCCAATTGACATAAGATTGAATCCAAGAGACTGAACAAGTAAAACATCATCAATGGACTTGTCTCTGGATATAGAAATTTACCTAGCCCAATTACCTTTCCTTTGTTGTTGTCACCAAAAGTGATATACTTCAGAGGAGAAGCAGTTAAGTTGGGGTCGACAAATAACGACTTGTCTTCGGTCATATGACTAGTGCATCCACTATCCATTATCCATTCGGTACACCTGGAGACATGGTACTTTTCTTTCGAGGCTTTGGCCATGAAGTAGTAGGCAGGAGATTCATCGTTGCTTGATGGATTCCCGAAGAAGTTTGTTGCAGGAGAAGAGGCACATGCTATGCCAGCCAGGTCGGAGTCAGAATCCTCATCGAATTCATCAGCTTCTTTGGAGCCAGATGATTCTTCTTCATCAGAATCCATCTCCTTGACGATGTATGCCTTGGACTTGCAAGAGTTATTCTTGCGGTTGAAGGAGGACTTAGAAGGATTCCTTGAGGAAGATCTTGACGAAGATTTTGATGTGGAGTCATCCTTCTTCTTGAAGAACTTCTTCGTTTTCTTCTCATCATCGGAGTCGTAGTTCTTGCTCTTGCTTTTGCCTCGATAGTTGCCAGAATTATATCTTCCACTGGCCCGAATTTCAGCTTCCCAGAGAGGGTAGTCCGAAATGAAGTGTCCAGACTTTTTACACATGAAGCAGGTGTATTCTCCAGTAGGTATTCAATAAGATTTAGAACCGCCAGAGTTGCTTGATCCTTTCTTCTGGAACTGGCTCTTCCTGTGGAGACGCCGGAATCTTTTTGTGATTTATGCGAGGTGAATCTTCATCGTCATTTCCATCAGAGGATGAATCAGCTACAACCTTGAGAGCATGATTCTTGCGTTGACTAGAACCGTAGAGATCTCTTTTCTCTTCTTCTTGTTCTTCATAGGTATTTAGTCTTTCCATGATATCAGCAGAGTCGAGGGTTTTGAAATCAGTCCATTCATGAATCATCAGGACAAGTGTGTCAAATGAACTGTCAAGTGATCGAAGCAGCTTCTTCACAACTTCATGGTCAGTGATATCTTTGGCACCGAGACCTTGAAGCTCATTTGCTATGTCACTTAGGTCATTGAAGGTTTGCTGACAGCTCTCATTTCCAATGCGCTTGAACCGATTGAATTTTTCTCGAAGGGTATCAATTCAAGATTATTTATGAGTTGAAACTCCTTCATTTATCTTCTTGAGGACGTCCCACAAATCCTTCGCAGTTTCACATTGGCGATAGCAAAGAAATTGTGCACGAGAGATATGGCCACCAATTTTGTCCTTGGCTTGAGCATCCATGTGAATGAGTTTCTTCTCCTCATCAGTGGGGGATTGAGGTATTGCAACTGTGAATCCGACTTGCACCACATTCCACATATCATCATCTATTGCTCGGAGACAGATCTTCATATTCTCCTTCCAGAAGGGATAGTCCGTCCCATCGAATATGGGAATCTTGAGATGCGACTTGTAGCTCACTGAAGACATACATAAACTCCAAAGTCGTTAGACTAAAATGAGCAGAGTCAAGAAGTACCTAGCTCTGATACCAATTGTAGGAACGAAGTATGTATACCAGAGGGGGGGGTGAATGGGAGTTATAATTTTTCTTCAAAAAACTCAAAACTCTCAGAACCCAACAGCGGAATTGAATGAAAAACAAACTACAGTGAGCTAAAACTAAGTACCGAATGGAAACTAAACATGCATCGAAACAAATCACATGATGGAAAACATATTGAATGAAAACATGGGTAATAGAGATAACCAGTGGTGCTCGATGGCGACAAGGTATTTGTTTGACCAGTTCGTCCTTCTGCACACAAGGACTACGTCTGGTTGGAGAGGCTATGACTTAACATGGAAGGTAAACTCTCTTCACCCTATTCTCCTCGACAACTGGTTCTTCAACCAATGTCGATTACTCATGGTAGATACTTGAGGCGATCTCCAAACCTTCACAGACTTCTTCGAGAACCACAATGACTCATGGTCTCTGAAGAACTTGACACCTAACCGTCTAGAGAGTTTGCAGCTCTCAAGAGTAATAGGCGGAGCGTACTAAACTTAGATTCGAGTGATGCTGAACCACTATCTAATTCTTCGGCTCTAGGGGTTTTCTCTTGGTGGATTTTAAACTCAAATCGCTCAGAGAGGGGGTTGCTCAACAATCTTCTCAGAATCAAATGGAGTAGCCGCCACACAAAGCCGGCGCGGGGTGGCTATTTATAGACGCAACCTTCTAATACGTCTCCAACGTATCTATAAATTTTGATTGTTCCATGCTATTATATTATCTGTTTTGGATGTTTAATGGGCTTTAATATGTTCTTTTGTATTATTTTTGGGACTAACCTATTAACCGGAGGTCCAGTGCCAGTTTCTATTTTTTTTTGCCTATTTTAGTGTTTCGCAGAAAAGGAATATCAAACGGAGTCCAAACGGAACGAAACCTTTGCGAGGATCTTTCTTGGAACAAATGCAAACCAGGAGACTTGGAGTAGAAGTCTGGAACTCTAAGCTTCCACGAGATAGGAGGGCGCGCCCAGGGGGGTAGGCGTGCCCCCACCCTCATGGGCCCCACGGAGCTCCACCAACGTACTTCTTTCGCCTATATATACTCTTATACCCTAAAAACATCAGGGGGAGCCACGAAACCACTTTTCCACCGCCACAACCTTCTGTACCCGTGAGATCCCATTTGGGGCCTTTTCCGGCAATCTGCCAGAGGGGGATTCGATCACGGAGGGCTTCTACATCAACACCATTGCCTCTCCGATGATGTGTGAGTAGTTTACCACAGACCTTCGGGTCCATTTTTATTAGCTAGATGGCTTCTTCTCTCTCTTTGGTTCTCAATACAAAGTTCTCCTCGATATTCTTGGAGATTTATTCAATGTAATACTTTTTGCGGTGTGTTTGCTGAGATCCGATGAATTGTGGATTTATGATCAAGCTTATCTATGAATAATATTTGGTTCTTCTCTGAATTCTTATATGCATGATTTGATATCTTTGCAAGTCTCTTCAAAATATCGGTTTAGTTTGGCCTACTAGATTGATCTTTCTTGCAATGGGAGAAGTGCTTAACTTTGGGTTCAATCTTGCGGTGTCCTTTCCTAGTGACAGTAGGGGCAGCAAGGCACGTATTCTATTGTTGCCATCGAGGATAAAAAGATGGGGTTTATATCATATTGCTTGAGTTTATCCCTCTACATCATGTCATCTTGCTTAAAACGTTACTCTGTTCTTATGAACTTAATACTCTAGATGCATGCTGGATAGCAGTCGATGTGTGGAGTAATAGTAGTAGATGCGGAATCGTTTCGGTCTACTTAACATAGACGTGATGCCTATGTTCATAATCATTTCCTAGATATTCTCATAACTATGCGCTCTTCTACCAATTGCTCGGCAGTAATTTGTTCACCCACCGTAATACATGCTATCATGAGAGAAGCCACTAGTGAAACCTATGACCCCCGGGCCTCTTTCTTCTTATATTGCATCTCTTTATTTACATCGCATCTCCTTTACTATTTTGCAATCTTTACTGTCCAATCTATATAACACAAATACCAAAAATATTTATCTTATTATCTTTACCAGATCTCACTTTCGTAAGTGACTATGAAGGGATTGACAACCCCTTTATCGTGTTGGTAGCGAGGTTCTTGATTGTTTGTGCAGGTACTAGGTGACTTGTGTGTTATCTCCTATCGGATTGATATCTTGGTTCTCAAAACTGAGGGAAATACTTACGCTACTTTGCTGCATCGCCCTTTCCTCTTCAAGGGAAAACCAACGCATGCTCAAGAGGTAGAAAGAAGGATTTCTGGCGCCTTTGCCGGGGAGATCTAAGCTCAAGTCAAGACATACCAAGTACCCATCATAAACTCTTCTCCCTCGCATTACATTATTTTCCATTCGCCTCTCATTTTCCTCTCCCCCACTTCACCTTTGCCTTCTCTCGTTGTCCTCTTGTTTTCTTAAAGCTTGCCTTTCTATTACTATTGCCGAACCAAAAGGGGCTAAGGGTTTCCTGGGTTTTAATACCTTGGATAATCCCTCTATCATTTGTAAGCTCATAAATAATGATGCCATGGAAATACCTACCGGGGTTATCAGTGAGAGTTTAGATAATTTTGATGAAGATGACCCCCATTATTTGCTTGGCGAATCTTTGGAAGATGCTTGGGATAGGCTGTTAAAGATCCGAGCCAGCAATGTACCCCAATGTCAAATTGAGATATACTTAAAAAGCTTTTATGTTGGCTTACCCACTTCTTTCAAGCAAGTTTTAGATTCTATTTTTGAAGAAGGTTTGCTTGAGGGGGATGCCATCGATACATACGAAAAGATGAAAGCTATATTCGGGCACCCCATGAGTGAAAAAGTTGAGTCCACCTCTCTTTTGTGTTTTTATTAGAATGAAATTATCAAAGAGATGAAGGCTAGCTTAGATGCAAATTTTCGTAGCGTGATTAATCTTTATTCTACCATTAATTGCCACATGCTTTCACAAAATAGAAATATAAGTGCTTTAGATAAGAAAGTCTCTCTTTATCACCAAAAGGGAAAAGATGACAATACCTAGATCTATTCTTGCTTTTATGCCTAGCTAGGGGCGTTAAACGATACCGCTTGTTGGGAGGCAACCCAATTTTATTTTTGTTCTTTACTTTTTGTTCCTATTTAGTAATAAATAATTTATCTAGCCTCTGTTATGATTGTGTTTTTATGTTTCAATTAGTGTTTGTGCCAAGTAAAGCCTTTAGGATCTTCTTGGGTGATTGTTGTTTGAACTTGCTAAAAAACAGAAAGTATGCGCTCACGAAAATAATTTTCATTTTTCACCGGAGAGCGATAAAATACCAATTACAACTGAAGTAGATCAATATACAAATTATTTAGGTCGTCCTAATATTTCAGAATTTTTTGAGTTACATAAGTATTCGAAACCTCCAGATTGCTACAGATTGTTCTGTTTTGACAGATTCTATTTTTCGTGCGTTGTTTGCTTATTTTGATGAATCTATGGCTAGTATCGGGGGGTGTGAACCATAGAGAAGTTGGATTACAGTATGTTCAAAACCAATATAAATAAATAATGAGTTAATTACAGTACATTAAAGTGGTGGTTTGCTTTCTTATACTAACGGAGCTGATGAGATTTTCTGTTAAGTTTTGTGTTGTGAAGTTTTCAAGTTTTTGGGTATAGATTTGATGGATTTTGGAACAAGGAGTGGCAAGAGCCTAAGCTTAGGGATTCCCAAGGCACCCCAAGCTAAAATTTAAGGACAACCAAAAGCCTAAGCTTGGGGATGCCCCGGAAGACATCCCCTCTTTCGTCTTCGTCTATCGGTAACTTTACTTGAGGCTATATTTTTATTCACCACATGATATGTGTTCTGCGTGGAGCGTCTTGTATGATTTGAGTCTTTGCTTTTTAGTTTACCACAATAATCCTTGCTGTACACACCTTTTGGGAGAGACGCGCATGAATCGGAATTTGTTAGAATACTCTATGTGCTTCACTTATATCTTTTGAGCTAGATAATTTTGCTCTAGTGCTTCACTTATATCTTTTTAGAGCACGGTGGTGGTTTTATTTAATAGAAATTATTGATCTCTCATGCTTCACTTATATTATTTTGAGAGTCTTTTAGAACAGCATGGTAATTTACTTTGGTTATAAAATTAGTCCTAATATGATGGGCATCCAAGATGGGTATAATAAAAACTCTCATATAGAGTGCATTGAATAGTTTAATAGTTGATAATTGTTTTGAGACATAAAGATGGTGATATTAGAGTTGTGCTAGTTGAGTAATTTTGAAATTGAGAAATACATGTGTTGAGGTTTGCAAGTCCCGTAGCATGAACGTATGGTAACCGTTGTGTGACAAATTTGAAGCATGAGGTGTTCTTTGATTGCCTTCCTTATGAGTGGCGGTCGTGGACGAGCGATGGTGTTTTCCTACAAATCTATCCCTCTAGGAGCATGCGTGTAGTGCTTGGTTTTGATGACTTTTTAGATTTTTGCAATAACTATGTGAGTTCTTTATGACTAATGTTGAGTTCATGGATTATACGCACTCTCACCCTTACACCATTGCTTGCCTCTCTTGTGCCGCGCAACTTTCGCCGGTACCATAAAACCATCATTTACCTTCCTCAAAATAGCCACCATACCTACCTATTATGGCATTTCCATAGCCATTCCGAGATATATTGCCATGCAACTTTCTACCATTCTGTTTATTATGACATGCTTCATTATAGCCATATTGCTTTGCATGATCATGTAGTTGACATCGTATTTGTGGCATGGCCACCTTTCATAATTTTTTATACATGTCACTCTTGATTCATTGCACATCCTGGTACACCGCCGGAGGCATTCACATAGAGTCATATTTTGTTCTAAGTATCGAGGGTTAATTCTTGAGTTGTAAGTAAATAAAAGTGTAATGATCTTCATTATTAGAGCATTGTCCCATGTGAGGAAAGGATGATGGAGACTACGATTCCCCCGCAAGTCGGGATGAGACTCCGGATGAAAAAAAGGAGGCCATAAAAAGGCCCAAACAAAAAAATGAGTGAAAAAGAGAAGGGGCAATGTTACTATCCTTTTTCCACACTTGTGCTTCAAAGTAGCACCATGATCTTTATGATAGAGAGTCTCTTATGTTGTCACTTTCATATACTAGTGGGAATTTTTCATTATAGAACTTGGCTTGTATATTCCAATGATGGGCTTCCTCAAATTGCCCTAGGTCTTCGTGCACAAGAAATTTGGATGCACACCCACTTAGTTACTTTTGTTGAGCCTTCATACACTTATAGCTCTATTGCATCCGTTGCATGGCAATCCCTACTCACTCACATTGATATGTATTGATGGGCATCTCCATAGCCCATTGATACACCTAGTTGATGTGAGACTATCTTCCTCCTTTTTGTCTTCTCCACAACCACCATTTTATTCCACCCATAGTGCTATGTCCATGGATCGCGCTCATATATTGCGTAAAAGTTGAAAAAGTTTGAAAAGGCTAAGTATGAAACAATTTCTTGGCTTGTCATCGGGGTTGTGCATGATGGGAGCATTTTGTGTGACAGAAATGAAGCATGGCCAAACTATATGATTTTGTAGGGATGATCTTTCTTTGGCTATGTTATTTTGAGAAGACATAATTTCTTGGTTAGTATGCTTGAAGTATTATTATTTTTATGTTAATATTAAATTTTTGTCTTGAGTCTTTCGGATCTGAACATTAATGCCACAATAAAGTAAATTACATTGAAAATTATGTTAGGTAGCATTCCACATCAAAAATTCTGTTTTTTATGATTTACCTACTTGAGGACGAGCGGGAATTAAGCTTGGGGATGCTTGATGCATCTCGAACGTATCTATAAATTTTGATTGTTCCATGCTATTATATTATCTATTTTGGATGTTTAATGGGCTTTAATATGCTCTTTTATATTATTTTTGGGACTAACCTATTAACCGGAGGCCCAGTGTTAGTTTCTTTTTTTTTTGCCTATTTTAGTGTTTCGCAGAAAAGGAATATCAAACGGAATCCAAACGAAACGAAACCTTTGCGAGGATCTTTCTTGGAACAAATGCAAACCAGGAGACTTGGAGTAGAAGTCTAGAACTCCGCGAAGCATCCACGAGATAGGAGGGCGTGCCCAGGGGGTAGGTGCGCCCCCCACCCTCGTGGGCCCCATGGAGCTCCACCGACGTACTTCTTTCGCCTATATATACTCTTATACCCTAAAAACATCAGGGGAGCCACGAAACCACTTTTCCACCGTCACAACCTTATGTACCTGTGAGATCCCATCTGGGGCCTTTTCCGGCGATCTGCCAGAGGGGGATTCGATCACGGAGGGCTTCTACATCAACACCATAGCCTCTCCGATGATGTGTGAGTAGTTTACCACAGACCTTCGGGTCCATAGTTATTAGCTAGATGGCTTCTTCTCTCTCTTTGGTTCTCAATACAAAGTTCTCCTCGATGTTCTTGGAGATCTATTCGATGTAATGCTTTTTTGTGATGTGTTTGCCGAGATCTGATGAATTATGGATTTATGATCAAGCTTATCCATGAATAATATTTGGTTCTTCTCTGAATTCTTATATGCATGATTTGATATCTTTGCAAGTCTCTTCAAAATATCGGTTTAGTTTGGCCTACTAGATTGATCTTTCTTGCAATGGGAGAAGTGCTTAGCTTTGGGTTCAATCTTGCAGTGTCCTTTCCCAGTGACAGTAGGCGCAGCAAGGCACATATTGTATTGTTCCCATCGAGGATAAAAAGATGGGGTTTATATCATATTTCTTGAGTTTATCCCTCTACATCATGTCATCTTGCTTAAAGCGTTACTCTATTCTTATGAACTTAATACTCTAGATTCATGCTGCATAGCGGTCGATGTGTGGAGTAATAGTAGTAGATGCAGAATCGTTTCGGTCTACTTAACACGGACGTGATGCCTACGTTCATAATCATTGCCTAGATATTCTCATAACTATGCGCTCTTCTATCAATTGCTCGGCAGTAATTTGTTCACCCACCGTAATACATGCTATCATGAGAGAATCCACTAGCGAAACCTATGCCCCCCAGGTCTCTTTCTTATTATATTGCATCTCTTTATTTACATCACATCTTGTTTACTATTTTGAATCTTTACTTTCCAATCTATATAAAAAAAATACCAAAAATATTTATCTTATTATCTTTATCAGATCTCACTTTCGTAAGTGACCGTGAAGGGATTGACAACCCCTTTATCGCATTGGTTGCGAGGTTCTTGATTGTTGGTGCAGGTACTAGGTGGCTTGCGTGTTATCTCCTATTGGATTGATACGTTGGTTTTCAAAAGTGAGGGAAATACTTACGCTACCTTGCTGCATCACCCTTTCCTCTTCAAGGGAAAACCAACGCATGCTCAAGAGGTAGCACCTTCCCTGATGGGAAATGGCCATTTTGGACACGCAGTCCAGCCAATGGCCAAACGACACGTTTGCAACAGTTGGATTGGGGAGCAACAATAACATTACTTGAGGAATAAGTAATTCTAACTCCTCGGTGTGAGACAAATCTCTTGCAGCAAAGAAGATCACAGTCTTTTGCTGGCAAGTATTTGCTCGGAACACAAATAGATTTCTCTCACAACTTTCATATGATTTGGGTTTAGCATCAGAGAATCAAAGTTTCAAACACTACACCCCTCTTAATAGTACGGTGGTCCTATGACTCAATAAAGAGAAGAAGAAGAAGAATGAAAGAAATGCTACGTCTTCACTTCGTCTTTAATCTCCTCGGATGCAGTCATGTTCCTCAGACAGACATCGAACCAAATGCTTGAATGGGGTCACTCTTGTTAACATCATCTTCGGTGATAGCCTTCGCTGGAACGCAGGGACATTATCTTCGTTGTTTGCATCAAGCTCCTCGTGATCTCAGGGACCTGTTATTCTATGTGCACTAGCAAACACATAAGTCCCGTACTATTTATGTCAACAAGCTCCAAAACATAAGGGGCCTATGATTGCACCAACAACTAGCATGTGATATTAATGAGCTTGTGCCAAAGGAGGAAGATATGACGGCTAATGATGCTGATACCTCCGACCACGGTGTGGTGTGATACGTCTCCGTCGTATCTACTTTCCAAACACTGTTGCTCTTGTTTTGGACTCTAATTTGCATGATTTGAGTGAAACTAACCCGAACTGACGCCGTTTTCAGGAGAACTACCATGGTGTTATTTTGTGCAGAAACAAAAGTTCTCGGAATTGGACAATACTTTTTGGAGAATTATTTTGGAATAGAAAAAAATATTGGAGCAAAGACCCACTGTGGTGGGGGGAGGTGCCCTCTAGGAACTAGGGCGCGCCACCCCCTCTGGCACACCTTGGTGGATAGTGGGGCCCACGAGGCTCCGCTGACCCTAAACTGGATACTATAAATTCCTATTTCCCGAGAAAAAAATAGAGGAGAAAGTGTCATCGCGTTTCATGATACAAAGCCGCCGTCACCTCCTATTCTTCGCCGGGAGGCCAGATCTGGAGTCCGTTCTAGGCTCCAGAGAGAGGGATTCGCCGCCATCGTTGCTACTTTTTGAGCTTGCATTGATTTTTTCCATCAAGTGGAAAGGGTGATGCACCAAAGTAGAGATAAGTATTTCCCTCAGTTAAGAACCAAGGTATCAATCCAGTAGTAGGCACAAGCAAGTTCCCAATATATGCACCTGCACAAGCTAACAACCACTTGCACACAACGCGAAAAAGGGGTTGTCAATCCCTTCACATCACTTGCAAGAGTGAGATCTAATATAGATAGATATAAAAGATAAGTGAAAGGAAAAATAAAGTAAATATAAGTAAATTACAGCAAGATATTTTGGGGTTTTTGCTTTATAGATCTGAAAATATATGATACAAAAAAGAGACCTGGGGGCCATAGCTTTCACTAGAGGTTTCTCTCTTGAAGAAAGCATACGGTGGGTAAACAAATTACTGTTGAGCAATTGATAGAAAAGCACATAGTTATGACGATATCCAAGGCAATGATCATGAATATAGGCATCACGTCCGTGACAAGTAGACCGAAACGATTCTGCATCTACTACTATTACTCCACACATCAACCAACTCCTGCCTGCATCTAGAGTATTAAGTTCATAGGAACAGAGTAATGCTTTAAGCAAGATGACATGATGTAGAGGGGTATATCCAATCAATATGGTAAAAACCCACCTTTTTATCCTTATTGAAAACAATACAATACGTGCCTCGCTACCCCTACTGTCACTGGGTGAGGACACCGCAAGATTGAACCCATCACAAAGCAACTCTCCCATTGCAAGAAAAACCAATCTAGTTAGCCAAACCAAATCAATAGATCGGAGAGAAACACAAAGCTATCTTAATCATGCATAAAAGAGTTCATAAAAGACTCAAATAATATTAATAGATAACTGATCATAAATCCACAATTCATCGGATCTCAACAAATGCACCGCAAAAGAAGATTACATCAGATAGATCTCCAAGAACATCGAGGAGAACATTGTACTGAAGATCAAAGAGAGAGAAGAAGCCATCTAACTACTAGCTATGGACCCATAGGTGTGTGGTAAACTACTCACACATCATCGGAAGGGTAGCAAGGTTGGTGTAGAGGCCCTCCGTGATCGAATCCCCCTCCGGCGGAGTGCTGGAAAAGGCCCCAAGATGGTATGTCACAAGAACAGAAGCTTGCGGCGGCACAAAAGTATTTTTGGTGTGCCCTTTAGTGTAGGGGGGATATTTGGGAATTTATAGTGCTAGATTTAGGGTTAGGAGAGCCATGGGGGCCCACAAGCACCTTGGCCGCGCCCCCCAGGGATTGTGGCCCCTCGTGGGCCTTCTGGCCACCACCCCAAGTCTCGTGGGTGTCTTGTTGTCCAAGAAAATCATCGTAAAGTTTCGTTCCATTTGGACTCCGTTTGGTATTTGTCGTGGAATTGTCATGTCAGATGTCCTAGCGGAAGGACTTAGTCGTGAGGCCAACGCATCTATGTGGTAGCTTGAGAGGGGTTGAGAGAAATCGAGAAACGCAACACAAGACGAGGATTTAGACAGCTTCGGGCCCCGGGGAACATCATCCGGTAAAAACCCTACATGCTGTTTGAGGCTAGATCTCATTATCATCACGAGGGAGTCGCCGTAAACCGGCTCTCCTCTAATTGTGTCTAGCCCTAGAGATTGTTGTTTGCTTGTCCCTCTTTGGGGAGCCCTGCCCCTCCTTATATATGTTGAAGGGGCGGGTTACATGTGGAGTCCTATTAGGATTTGGACTAGTCTATCTTCTAATACAAACCGCATACAAGTCCAAGTCTTAACTCCTTGTAAGATAAATGTTCCTCATGCCTTTCCTCGTAAACCGGCCCACCACTACCATAAACCGCCCTGCTGGGCCTTGGGCCTTGTCATCCATCTGGAACACGCGCCGGGTCACCAATGAGTCTTCAGGCTCGTGAATCGTCATACCAATGAACCGCCAGACACGTAAGTCGCCAATCCTCTGGCGGGTTACCAATGAAACGCCAAGTCCGGCCGGGTTATACTTCCGGCCGGTTTACACCGCGGGGTATATCCCCGACATTAGCCCCCAAGTTTAGCTTGGATTTATCCATGGTAAACTTATACTGCAAAATAAACACAAGAACCAATTTGACAGGTTGTGCTCCGGGTTAAGAACTCTTGTAAACCGGCACCTGAACATCCTTAAGTCCTTGTCATTTCCTTCTTCTAGAAAATCCGGGTCAATAGACCAGCTTCATAATCAATTTGCTTGTAGAATAAATATTGTAAGTAAAGAATCCATTTGAATCGGCCTTCAATGCTCTAACTTGACAAAAAAACATTGGTCTTTAAATATTCAACTGATATTCAGCCGGCTTGAAAATGTAGAACTTGCCAAGCTATGACTTCCAAAACCGGTTCATGATTATTGATGACGCCGGGTTATGATTGTTGCAGACACGGGTCAATCTGGTTTATTCAAAACAAAGAATTTGAAGTTTTTTCTCCCTTATATCCATATTACCTGTAGCCCCCAAGTCTTGAGCAGAACAAAGTGATGGCTTAAGACTTGCTTCAGTATAAATACTGCCACTTTAAGAAGAAATCCATGTTGTTCATCCCAGTCACTTAGTAAAAATTGAATACTCCATATTATGTAGCCCCCAAGTGCCGGGTTGTCATGCTTGCAGCAACTTGGGACTTGTAATTGTCTGATGCTCAAAAAACTTCAACCAGTGTAGCCCCTAAGGGTCGGGTCATTATGCAATAATGAGCAGGGACTTTATAAATATAATCATGCTTCATTGAAAATAACATCCTATGATGTAACTCCACCATGGGGCTTTGAACCCACGTCCACAAGGTTAAGAGCTTTATGCTTTACCAACTGAGTAGTGGACCTTTCAATATAATGGTTTTAAAACTTATGTACCTTGAATTTTTGACAGGAGCAATTGGTAGCCCCCAAGGGCCGGCTCATTACAATGTGATGAGTCGGGTCTTCAATAAGGTGAGCAAAAAATAACTTTGCATTAGCCCCCAAGTATCATTATGCATGCTTGCAGTGACATGAGACTTGCATACTTGATGTAATCTCAACTTGAATAATGTAGCCCCCAAGTGACGGGTCGTAAGCCTGCAGCGACTCGGGAATATTCCTTCAATTGTAGAATAAATCATATCCATTGATAATATGATAGCCATTGCGCTAAAACAACTTTGAAAACCTCAATCATAATATTGGTTATTGATAACCATAATAAAAATCCAGCCATGTTGGCTATTCGAAGATTTGAATAATATAATCCAGTCTAAAAACCTCAATCATTCAATATCATCATGAAAATCCAGCCAATTTTGGCTATGAAAGATATGAATATCTTACCAGTTGATAAGTAAATCCGGAGTTTAAATACTCGGCGGCTCTTGGCTGATGGAAACTTAATGCACATTCATTGTAAGCCGGAATTTTTATAACCCGATGGCTGATAGCCTTTGAGAAAATCCAAAATGGATAACCCTTTTGAAGCATCAGTTTTGATGATGAGCTTGAATTTATATATCATAATTCTGCAAATCCTGCTCAAAGTGTAAATAACATATGCCCTGGCGACTTAACGTCGAAAGCCAGGGTGGGTAGCCACCCGAATGCATTCTTATCTTGCACACAAGTAGACCACAAGAATCCTTGGCGGTTTACCGCAAGGTGGGTCATAATGCCCATATAAATAGCCAGGGTTTATAACCAATGCTATATTTGAAAATAATCAAAATATGAAAAAAGATGATACCTGTGACAGTGAATCACACCGTTGATTTTATCAACTTTTTGAAGCAAGGGCAATAACCTCAATCTTGAGTATTGATAACTCCTCCCATATTTTGCCGGTTTATGATAAAACCGTACCGGGTTGTAATAAACACCGGATTATCCTTATAATACTGGTGACTTGTTAGTCAAAACTAGACCGGGTTAAAGAACGCCGGATTAGAATTGATCATGCACTGACAACTTGTTAGTTGAAAGCAAAGTCGGGTCAAGGATGCCGGTTTATCAGAAGATGTTATAAATCTCATCAAAGGAGAAAAAACTTGGCAAATGAAAGCACATGAAAACTTGTAGTCGAGGCTTTTTACGAGCTGCCAGGCTCCAAATCGAGGCTTTTCATGGGCTGCCAGGCCACTGAATTAACCATTTCACAAAGCCTCTTAAGATGGACCTCAATCTTTAACCAATCACGTTTTAACTTTGACAAGTTCAGGGTCTATGAGATTGACTGTCAAACGTTCGCGGGTCGTACCAGGTTTACCTGGGCAGAGTGACTTACTTAAAGAAGGCAGGTTAATCCGGGGTTTTAGGTGCGAACACCAGGCTTCCAAGCCGGGCTTGATAGCCTATTACAAGGGTGCAGACTCTTAGTTCGATGCGAAGCAAAGAGCCCCCAAGTAACTTCCCTAGTGGCCTTACGCCGATCAAGAGGTGTAGCTATGGTTCAAATACGACCAAGCCCCTGTTGGAAATATGCCCTAGAGGCAATAATAAATTGATTATTATTATATTATTTCCTTGTTCATGATAATCGTTTATTATCCATGCTATAATTGTATTGATAGGAAACTCAGATACATGTGTGGATACATAGACAACACCATGTCCCTAGTAAGCCTCTAGTTGACTAGCTCGTTGATCAATAGATGGTTACGGTTTCCTGACCATGGACATTGGATGTCATTGATAACGGGATCACATCATTAGGAGAATGATGTGATGGACAAGACCCAATCCTAAGCATAGCACTAGATCGTGTAGTTCGTATGCTAAAGCTTTTCTAATGTCAAGTATCATTTCCTTAGACCATGAGATTGTGCAACTCCCGGATACCGTAGGAATGCTTTGGGTGTGCCAAACGTCACAACGTAACTGGGTGGCTATAAAGGTACATTACAGGTATCTCCGAAAGTGTCTGTTGGGTTGGCACGAATCGAGACTGGGATTTGTCACTCCGTGTAAGCGGAGAGGTATCTCTGGGCCCACTTGGTAGGACATCATCATAATGTGCACAATGTGATCAAGGAGTTGATCACGGGATGATGTGTTACGGAACGAGTAAAGAGACTTGCCGGTAACGAGATTGAACAAGGTATCGGGATACCGACGATCGAATCTCGGGCAAGTATCGTACCGATAGACAAAGGGAATTGTATACGGGATTGATTAAGTCCTTGACATCGTGGTTCATCCGATGAGATCATCGTGGAACATGTGGGAGCCAACATGGGTATCCAGATCCCGCTGTTGGTTATTGACCGGAGATCATCTCGGTCATGTCTGCATGTCTCCCGAACCCGTAGGGTCTACACACTTAAGGTTCGATGACGCTAGGGTTATAAAGGAAGCTTGTATGTGGTTACCGAATGTTGTTCGGAGTCCCGGATGAGATCCCGGACGTCACGAGGAGTTCCGGAATGGTCCGGAGGTAAAGATTTATATATAGGAAGTCCTATTTCGGCCATCGGGACAAGTTTCGGGGTCATCGGTATTGTACCGGGACCACCGGAAGGGTCCCGGGGGCCCACCGGGTGGGGCCACCTATCCCGAAGGGTCCCATGGGCTGAAGTGGGAAGAGATCCAGCCCAAAGTGGGCTGGGGCGCCACTTCCCTTATGGCCCATGCGCCTAGGGTGAAGGGGGAACCCTGAGGAAGAGTCCCAAGGAGGGAAGGCACCTCCTAGGTGCCTTGGGGGGGAGGGAAACCTCCCCTGGCCGCCGCCCCCTAGGAGATTGGATCTCCTAGGGCTGGCGCACCCCCCCCTTGGGCTCCCTATATATAGTGAGGGTAGGAGGGCCTCTTGAGACACCCCTTATGCCTTTGGTGCAGCCCCTCCATCTCTCCTAAGTCCTTCTCCTCTCCCGTGGTGCTTGGCGAAGCCCTGCAGGATAGCCACGCTCCTCCACCACCACCACGCCGTTGTGCTGCTGCTGGATGGAGTCTTCCTCAACCTCTCCCTCTCTCCTTGCTGGATCAAGGCGTGGGAGACGTCACCGGGCTGTACGTGTGTTGAACGCGGAGGTGCCGTGCGTTCGGCACTTGGTCATCGGTGATTTGAATCACGACGAGTACGACTCCATCAACCCCGTTCACTTGAACGCTTCCTCTTAGCGATCTACAAGGGTATGTAGATGCACTCTCCTTCCCCTCGTTGCTGGTCTCTCCATAGATAGATCTTGGTGACACGTAGGAAAATTTTGAATTTCTGCTACGTTCCCCAACAATGGCATCATGAGCTAGGTCTATTGCGTAGATTCTATGCACGAGTAGAACACAAAGTAGTTGTGGGCGTTGATTTTGTTCAATATGCTTACCGTTACTAGTCCAATCTTGATTCGGCGGCATCGTGGGATGAAGCGGCCCGGACCAACCTTACACGTACTCTTACGTGAGACCGGTTCCACCGACTGACATGCACTAGTTGCATTAGGTGGCTGGCGGGTGTCTGTCTCTCCCACTTTAGTCGGATCGGATTCGATGAAAAGGGTCCTTATGAAGGGTAAATAGCAATTGGCATATCACGTTGTGGTTTTGCGTAGGTAAGAAACGTTCTTGCTAGAAACCCATAGCAGCCACGTAAAACATGCAAACAACAATTAGAGGACGTCTAACTTGTTTTTGCAGGGTATGCTATGTGATGTGATACGGCCCAAAGGATGTGATGAATGATATATGTGATGTATGAGATTGATCATGTTCTTGTAATAGGAATCACGACTTGCATGTCGATGAGTATGACAACCGGCAGGAGCCATAGGAGTTGTCTTTATTTATTTATGACCTGTGTGTCAACATAAACGTCATGTAATTACTTTACTTTATTGCTAACCGTTAGCTGTAGTAGTAGAAGTAATAGATGACGAGACAACTTCATGAAGACACGATGATGGAGATCATGATGATGGAGATCATGGTGTCATGCCAGTGACGAGATGATCATGGAGCCCCAAGATGGAGATCAAAGGAGCTATATGACATTGGCCATATCATGTCACTACTATTTGATTGCATGTGATGTTTATCATGTTTATACATCTTATTTGCTTAGAACGACGGTAGTAAATAAGATGATCCCTTACAACAATTTCAAGAAGTGTTCTCCCCTAACTGTGCACTGTTGCGACAGTTCATGTTTCGAAGCACCACGTGATGATCGGGTGTTAGATTCTAACGTTCACATACAACGGGTGTAAGACAGATTTACACACGCGAAACACTTAGGGTTAACTTGACGAGCCTAGCATGTACAGACATGGCCTCGGAACACAAAAGACCGAAAGGTCGAGCATGAGTCGTATAGAAGATACGATCAACATGAAGATGTTCACCGATGTTGACTAGTCCGTCTCACGTGATGATCGGACACGGCCTAGTTGACTCGGATCATGTAATCACTTAGATGACTAGAGGGATGTCTATCTGAGTGGGAGTTCATAAGATAAACTTAATTATCCTGAACATAGTCAAAAGGATTTTGCAAATTATGTCGTAGCTCGCGCTTTAGTTCTACGGTTTAGATATGTTCCTAGAGAAAAAATTTAGTTGAAAGTTGATAGTAGTAATTATGCGGACTAGGTCCGTAAACTGAGGATTGTCCTCATTGCTTCTTAGAAGGCTTATGTCCTTAATGCACCGCTCAGTGTGCTGAACCTCGAACGTCGTCTGTGGATGTTGCGAACATCTGACATACACGTTTTGATGACTACATGATAGTTCAGTGCGTAATGCTAAATGGTTTAGAATTGAGGCACCAAAGACGTTTTTGAAACATCGCGAAACATATGAGATGTTTCGAGGGCTGAAATTGGGATTTCAGGCTCGTGCCCACGTCAAGAGGTATAAGACCTCCGACGATTTTCTTAGCCTGCAAACTAAGGGAGAAAAGCTCAATTGTTGAGCTTGTGCTCAGATTGTCTAAGTACAACAATCATTTGAATCGAGTGGGAGTTGATCTTCCAGATGAGATAGTGATGTTTCTCCGAAGTCATTACCACCAAGCTGCTAGAGCTTCGTGATGAACTATGATATATCAGGGACATATATGATGATCCTTGAGATATTCGCGATGTTTGACACCGCGAAAGAAGAAATCAAGAAGGAGCATCAATTGTTGATGGTTGGTGAAACCACTAGTTTCAAGAAGGGCAAGGGAACAAAGGGATACTTCATGAAACGGCAATTCAGCTGCTGCTCTAGTGAAGAAACCCAAGGTTGAACCCAAACCCGAGACTGAGTGCTTCTGTAATAAGGGGAACGGCCACTGGAGTAGAATTACCCTAGATACTTGGTAGATGAGAAGGCTGGCAAGGTCGATAGAAGTATATTGGATATACATTGTGTTGATGTGTACTTTACTAGTACTCCTAGTAGCACCAGGGTATTAGATACCGATTCGGTTGCTAAGGGTTAGTAACTCGAAATAAAAGCTACGGAATAAACGGAGACTAGCTAAAGGTGAGCTGACGATATGTGTTGGAAGTGTTTCCAATGTTGATATGATCAAATATCGTACGCTCCCTCTACCATCGAGATTGGTGTTTGCGTTGAGCATAGACATGATTGGATTATGTCTATCGCAATACGGTTATTCATTTAAGAAGAATAATGGTTACTCTGTTTATTTGAATAATACCTTCAATGGTCTTGCACCTAAAATGAATGGTTTATTGAATCTCGATCGTAGTGATACACACGTTCATGCCAAAAGATAGTAATGATAGTACCACCTACTTGTGGCACTGCCACTTAAGTCATATCGGTATAAAACGCATGAAGAAGCTCCATGTAGATGGATCTTTGGACTCACTCATTTTTGAAAAGTTTGAGACATGCGAACCATGTCTGTTGGTGTATATGCATGAAGATACTCCATGCAAATGGACCGTTTGGACTCACTTGATTTTGAATCACTTGAGACATGCAAATCATACCACATGGGCAAGATGACTGAAAGCCTCGGTTTCAGTAAAATGGAACTAGAAAGCAACTTGTTGGAAGTAATACATTTTGATGTGTGCATTCCAATGAGTGCTGAGGCATGTAGTGGATATCGTTATGTTCTTACTTCACAGATGATTTGAGTAGATGTTGAGTATATTTACTTGATGAATCACGAGTCTGAATTATTGAAAGGTTCAAGTAATTTCAGGTTGAAGTTGAAAGATCGTCGTGACAAGAGGATAAAATATCTATGATATGATCATAGAGATGAATATATGAATTACGAGTTTGGCACAGAATTAAGACATTGTGGAAATTGTTTCACAACTAATACAGCCTGGAACACCATAGTGTGATGGTGTGTCCGAACATCATAACTGCACCCTATTGGATATGATGCATACCATGATGTCTCTTATCGAATTACCACGATAGTTCATGGGTTAGGCATTAGAGACAACCACATTCACTTTAAATAGGGCACCACGTAATTCCGATGAGATGACACCGTATGAACTATGGTTTAGAGAAACCTAAGCTGTCATTTCTTAAAAGTTTGGGGCTGCAACGCTTATGTGAAAAAGTTTCAGGCTGATAAGCTCGAACCCAAAGCGGATAAATGCATCTTCATAGGACACCCAAAACAATTGGGTATACCTCCTGTCTCAGATCCGAAAGCAATAAGGGATTGTTTCTAGAATCGGGTCCTTTCTCGAGGAAAAGTTTCTCTCGAAAGAATTGAGTGGGAGGATGGTGGAGGCTTGATGAGGTTTTTGAACCGTCTCTTCAACTAGTGTGTGGAAGGGTACAGGAAGTTGTTCCTGTGACACCTACACCAATTGAAGTGGAAGCTTATGATATTGATCATGAGACTTCGGATCAAGTCACTCCCAAATCTTGTAGGATGACAAGGATGCGTACTACTTCTGAGTGGTACGTAATCCTGTCTTATAAGTCATGTTGCTAGACAACAATGAACCTACGAGCTGTGGAGAAGCGATGGTGGGCCCGGATTCCGATAAATGGCTCGAGGCCATAAAATCCGAGAGAGGATCCATATATGAAAACAAAGTGTAGACTTTGGAAGAACTACTTGATGGTCGTAAGGCTGTTGGGTACAGATGGATTTTAAAAGGAAGACGGACAATGATGGCATATGTCACCATTAAGAAAGCTCGACTTGTCGTTAAGTTCTTTCCGACAAGTTCAAGGAGTTGACTATGATGAGACTTTTCTCACTCGTAGCGATGCTAAGAGTCTGTTGGAATTATATTAGCGATTACTGCATTATTTATGAAATCTTGCAGATAGGATATCAAAACATTGTTTCCTCGACGATTTTTGAGGAAAGGTTGTATGTGATACAACCGGAAGGTTTTGTCAATCCTGAAAGATGCTAATAAGTATGCAAAGCTCCAGCTATCCTTCTGAGGACTGGAGTAAGCATCTCGGAGTTGGAATGTGCGCTTTGATGAGATGATCAAAGATTTTGGGTTTATACAAAGTTTATGAGAAACTTGTATTTCCAAAGAAGTGAGTGGGAGCAATATAGAATTTCTGATAAATATATGTTGTTGACATATTGTTGATCAGAAATGACGTAGAATTTCTAGAAAGCATATAGGGTTATTTGGAAAGTGTTTTCAATGGAGAGCCTGGATTAAGCTACTTGAACATTGAGCATCAAGATCTATAAGGATAGATCAAAAACGCTTAATGGAACTTTCAAATGAGCACATACCTTGACATGATCTTGAAGGTGTTCAAGATGGATCAGTCAAAGAAGGAGTTCTTGCCTGAGTTGTAAGGTTAAGACTTAAAGCTCGACCATGGCAGAATAGAGAGAAAGGACGAAGGTCGTCCCCTATGCTTAAGACATAGGCTCTACAGTATGCTATGCTGTGTACCGCACCTGAAGTGTGCCTTGCCATGAGTCAGTCAAGGGGTACAAGAGTGATCCAAGAATGGATCACAGGACAGCGGTCAAAGTTATCCTTAGTAACTAGTGGACTAAGGAATTTTCTCGATTATGGAGGTGGTAAAAGAGTTCGTCGTAAAGAGTTACGTCGATGCAAGCTTAACACCTATCCGGATAGCTCTGAGTAGAGATACCGGATACATATAATGGAGCAACAATTTAGAATAGCTCCAAGTAGAACAGTTATTTGGATTAGCTCCAAATAGAACGTGGTAGCTACATCTAGGAGATGACATAGAGATTTGTAAAGCACACACGGATCTGAAAGGTTCAGACCCGTTGACTAAAACCTCTCTCACAAGCAACATGATCAAACCTAGAACTCATTGAGTGTTAATCACATAGTGATGTGAACTAGACTACTGACTCTAGTAAACTCTTGGGTGTTAGTCACATGGCGATGTGACCTGTGAATGTTAATCACATGGCGATGTGAACTAGATTATTGACTCTAGTGCAAGTGGGAGACTGTTGGAAATATGCCCTAGAGGCAATAATAAATTGATTATTATTATATTATTTCCTTGTTCATGATAATCGTTTATTATCCATGCTATAATTGTATTGATAGGAAACTCAGATACATGTGTGGATACATAGACAACACCATGTCCCTAGTAAGCCTCTAGTTGACTAGCTCGTTGATCAATAGATGGTTACGGTTTCCTGACCATGGACATTGGATGTCATTGATAACGGGATCACATCATTAGGAGAATGATGTGATGGACAAGACCCAATCCTAAGCATAGCACTAGATCGTGTAGTTCGTATGCTAAAGCTTTTCTAATGTCAAGTATCATTTCCTTAGACCATGAGATTGTGCAACTCCCGGATACCGTAGGAGTGCTTTGGGTGTGCCAAACGTCACAACGTAACTGGGTGGCTATAAAGGTACATTATAGGTATCTCCGAAAGTGTCTGTTGGGTTGGCACGAATCGAGACTGGGATTTGTCACTCCGTGTAAGCGGAGAGGTATCTCTGGGCCCACTCGGTAGGACATCATCATAATGTGCACAATGTGATCAAGGAGTTGATCACGGGATGATGTGTTACGGAACGAGTAAAGAGACTTGCCGGTAAAGAGATTGAACAAGGTATCGGGATACCGACGATCGAATCTCGGGCAAGTATCGTACCGATAGACAAAGGGAATTGTATACGGGATTGATTAAGTCCTTGACATCGTGGTTCATCCGATGAGATCATCGTGGAACATGTGGGAGCCAACATGGGTATCCAGATCCCGCTGTTGGTTATTGACCGGAGATCGTCTCGGTCATGTCTGCATGTCTCCCGAACCTGTAGGGTCTACACACTTAAGGTTCGATGACGCTAGGGTTATAAAGGAAGCTTGTATGTGGTTACCGAATGTTGTTCGGAGTCCCGGATGAGATCCCGGACGTCACGAGGAGTTCCGGAATGGTCCGGAGGTAAAGATTTATATATAGGAAGTCCTATTTCGGCCATCGGGACAAGTTTCGGGGTCATCGGTATTGTACCGGGACCACCGGAAGGGTCCCGGGGGCCCACCGGGTGGGGCCACCTATCCCGGAGGGTCCCATGGGCTGAAGTGGGAAGAGATCCAGCCCAAAGTGGTCTGGGGCGCCACTTCCCTTATGGCCCATGCGCCTAGGGTGAAGGGGGAACCCTAAGGAAGAGTCCCAAGGAGGGAAGGCACCTCCTAGGTGCCTTGGGGGGGAGGGAAACCTCCCCTGGCCGCCGCCCCCTAGGAGATTGGATCTCCTAGGGCTGGCGCACCCCCCCTTGGGCTCCCTATATATAGTGAGGGTAGGAGGGCCTCTTGAGACACCCCTTATGCCTTTGGTGCAGCCCCTCCATCTCTCCTAAGTCCTTCTCCTCTCCCGTGGTGCTTGGCGAAGCCCTGCAGGATAGCCACGCTCCTCCACCACCACCACGCCGTTGTGCTGCTGCTGGATGGAGTCTTCCTCAACCTCTCCCTCTCTCCTTGCTGGATCAAGGCGTGGGAGACGTCACCGGGCTGTACGTGTGTTGAACGCGGAGGTGTCGTGCGTTCGGCACTTGGTCATCGGTGATTTGAATCACGACGAGTACGACTCCATCAACCCCGTTCACTTGAACGCTTCCGCTTAGCGATCTACAAGGGTATGTAGATGCACTCTCCTTCCCCTCGTTGCTGGTCTCTCCATAGATAGATCTTGGTGACACGTAGGAAAATTTTGAATTTCTGCTACGTTCCCCAACAGCCCAAGTGATATATTTCTGAGTTGTGCTCATCGGGTGCCTATGTTTGAGTTGTGATGTGCAACAAACTCTCTTTGGCCCCTTATGATAATATTGGCTTGATAGCCGGATCAATATGTAATCAGAACTCCGCTTTATAAACCGAAGCCCCCATGTGATCAATAATATGATAAACCAATAAGGCAGAATGCCCATGTTTGAACCGCGCATCATGGCAGCAAGTTCTCTTTGGCAATCTTTAATTTTTTGCAAGAGATAACTTCTTCTTGAACCGGACGTTAAACCGGATATTTGAGAGCTTCAACGCTTTATGGGAGACATCTTTCCTTTGAACCGGATTTTAAACCGGAATCTTCATTTTCAGCCGGAATTTTTCTGACGGCCTTTAAACTCGAACTTGCGAGAAATTAATCCTTTTTTGAACCGGAAATTCTTAAACCGGATTTGAGAGCTTCAGAGCTTTGTGGGAGACCGATTTCCCTTGAACCGGATTGTAAACCGGATATTTGAGAGCTTAAAAGCTTTGTAAGAGACAAATTTACCTTGAGCCGGATGTTCGAACCGGATTTGAGAGCTTCAAAGCTTTGCGGGAGAGAGATGTCTCTTGAACCGAATTTTAAACTGGAATCTTTATTTTGACCCGACAATTTTCTGACGGCTTTTAAATTTTCATCAATATGGCGGTGTCCTCCGGAACCGGATTATCATTCCCTCCAATGACCCGGAGTTCCCGAGTCATGTCATTGTAGCCCTCGAGTCTTAAGATCACTCGAGGAGTTGGCTTGAGACTCTCCATATTTGACCGTGATATAAACCGGTATGAGTTATTCAAGAGCTCAGTGATATAATAATCTCTTTTGCAGTAGACAACTCGTCCTGCATTGAGAAGCTTGCAAGGCAGAGTAATTGCTCCTTTAAAAGAATGAATATATAAAAAATATACCGGATGCATTTCACCTGATATGTCAAGCCGGAATTTATCCGCCGCGGAGTTGATGATCACCACGGTGAAACTGAAATCAATCACGCGCGAGTCGGCCATGCGAGCAGACGGTTGAATCGTCCGCGGCGTTGTAAAACGATGCGGACGAGCAAGTCGTCCCCCGTGTTGTAAACCGGTGCGGACGCATGAACCGGCGGCGAGGGCGGACAGGCGAGTCGTCCGTGGCTTATAAGGTGGTGCGGACGGGCGAGTCGGCCAGCACGTTGATATAAACCGGATCACGATACGCGTGTCCGTGAGGCTGATTTGTTCGGACGATGACAGATGATCCGTACACACATCCAAAATCATAAACGAAGGTACCGGCAGTATGGACGTGCTATTATTTGATTCTTTGTGAAGTACTACCAGCTCCAATTGTTCATCCAATTATGAGACGGAGGGGTATCTTTTAGCTCCACGTAACATGTAGTGCCAAAGCATGCCAGTCCCTTTGTCCTTTTCTGTCTGACTCTGGTCATCACGTGCTCAGTAACCACTTTTTCCACCGCGGCCTCAGAACCAAAAGGTAATACGCAGACGCTTCAAACAGGGGCTGCGGCGGCTTGGCACACCAGTGAAAACCGCAGCAGAAACAGGCCATCCATTCAGCAGATCAACTCTGTCCACCAAACAGCTAAATGGACTAAGTATGACCGCTGGTTGGTCGATGTGTAGTGTTTTAAGAAACAATCAGCTTGATGCGCCTCATCCTTATCATTACATCATGTCTGCACCTCCGTTCTTCTAATAATTTCGAAACCTTAACAATTGTCTGTCCTCCCACTGACTATTATTAGCACTCATCTTTGTATATTCCCAACACAAACTCCGCCAATGTCTCAAATTCTGGTTGCAAACAGACCAAAGGCTCCATCCCTACCCGCACGTGAACTGACGAATCCTGTCACAATTTCCTTCTTTACTCAACAGCACGAAGATAAAGACTTGTAAACGCATGATCATATGTTTCCAATGTTTTCCATCTATTCCAACGGCTCGGCTCGCCTGAGCATCCATGTTAACGCATCACCGCCGCCGTCGCTTTGTTCGTGAGGGAGAGTGCGGCGCAACAGCCTGGCTCGAGGTCAACCATGGCTAAGGCGACGGGGCGGATTGACGAAGCGGCGGCTCGGGTTGCAGCCGTTGACCCGTCGGCGGGGGCCGCTTCAGAACAGGGTGAGGCGGAGGCGAGGCCGCCTCATCCGGGGCGGCTTGACGGCAGATGCGAGGCTGCTCGGCGTGGGCGGCTCGGTGCAACTCCGAACGGAGACCGAGCCAGAGACCAGCGCATATGTATAGGTGGCTCGAGGCCGCAGGGTCGAGGGCGAGGTGTAGGTGAAGCTGCTCGGCCAGGGTGGCTCGGCGACAACTCGGTCAGGGCGGCTCGCGGCGTTCGGAGGTCGGTGGTTTGGAAGGCTCGGTGCACCCGCGGGTCGTCGACGGTGGCAGGTCGCTCGGCGCGGGGTCGACGGAGGCCGCGGTGACCCGGCGCAGCGGCGGCGATAGCAGGGCGTAGGCCGGCTGTGGCGGCTCGGAGGCGCGGCGATGACTTGACGCGGCGCGCGAAAGCGAGGCCGACTCCGTGCGAGGCGCAACCGAGGCCTCCTCCGGGTTGTGCTCAGTTTGACCCCCTTTTTTTCCTTTGTTTTGACGTGTTAATCAACTGGCCTTGGACAGTTTTTCTTTTCACTTGTGACGACATAGTAGATCTCTTTATGAGAAGGGAAGTGTTTGTGGCCGGGGCGCCGGCCGAACCGTTGCGCCGGTCGCGCTCCGTGCGTTGGATCTCTTTTGATCCAAGGACGTTGTCTGCGCCACGTGTCACCACAGACCCATGTTTTTTTAACGCGCACGGGTTATCCCTTCCCCAGTTTTTTGCTGCAACCGCACGGGGGCGTCATTTCGGTGCGAGGAGGCAGGGCGACCTGCGGGCGACGGGCTTGTTGGCGCCTGGAGATCAGGAGCGGCGGCGGCAGCCCAGGGCGGGTCTCGATTCTCCGGCGATCTATGGCTTTCCCGGATGGTAACTCTCCCCTCCTGCTCTCCCTTTCGTTGTTGTCTCCCCCTCCCCCGTTGGCTTTAGGGTTAGGGCGGGTTATGGTGCGGGTGAGTCGTTTGTGTTCCCGCGGGCCGGCGCCGGCGCCGGCGCGGACGTGGACGGGGTGGTGTTCCGGCGGGTCGAGGGAGGGGGCGGGGTGGTGTTCCTGTGGACAGAGGAAGGGGCGGGTGGTGTTCCCGCGGGCAGATGGAGGGGGCGGGGTGGTGGATTTGAATCTTGTGTTCACTAGGGATTTGGGATGGGATTGGGATTAGGATTTGGGATTTTGTTCATCCACGAACTATTGGATACAGGGAAATGGTATTGCTATGTTTAAATGGTCATTGGACACTTCCGAGGGGAATTTGTGAGGAACATTTTGTTTTAGATGATACAGTAGAACAGAGTAAACTTCAGATCACCATGTGAAGATGCATGCACACTGCTGTGTTTGTGTTTTTGTGTTGTATATACGGCCGAAACCAACTTTATACTTTTGCAAATGTACGTGCACTTTGTCTAAGATAATCATCTGCAAGCATGTAGGAGTACTAGAGTTTACCAGCAAATGTACTAGATCAATATGTATTCCGAACCTTTTTTTTGCGTATGATGAACCAAGTTTGAACTCCGCAGCCCAATACCCCTGCTTCTGAATCGAGGATCATTTCAGATTTGATTGCTGAAACTAGAACGAACAGAAATGAATTCATCTCTGAACATGAATCTTATGCGGCGGATTTACCAGTAGCTTACACGGAGTGACGGAGTTATGACCGGCCTTGCGCCGAACGCGTGTTCACAGCAGCAGAGTTACACGAAACATGTGAACTCTTACTTATGTATCTCAAGCTCCAGCGCTGAATAGAATGACGCTGAAAATTAACTTGTTTGAGATCCTGAAGGAATCACACACCGCATAGAGGCATCCTTGTTTGCCATGTAAATTTGTAAATAGGTTTCTTGGTGCTGCAAAATCTCCTAGGTTTTATTTTATAGCAGACGTACTTGTATAAATGCTAATTTTAGAGTGTAATGTTTTATTCTGTACATTTTTTATGTGTGCTTGTATGTTTCATAGGTTTTACAGATTTTTTAGGTATTCATTTTATAGCAGACGTACTTGATGATGCAGTTTTAGGGTTTTATTGACTTGTTTTTTCCTTTTTGTAGATGTCGCAGGCACCGCTGGTGAGAATGAAGGGAGTAAGAAGGTTAAGAAGAAGATCAAGAAGAAAGGCAATCTATGTGGCTTTAAGTCAAGGTTTAACTCAAAAAGGCTGGCTGAGATTGGGAAGCAAGTAACACCAGAAAAACAGAGAATCATAAGGGAGGGACCGTTTGGAGACTTGTTGGACATCCGGTCTTTCAAGGTGCCCCATGAGCTCATTGAGTTTGTTGTGATGAACACGAATCACATACTCTCTGAGTTCAAACACAAGAACAAGTCCATCACCTTCAGCAAGCTCATGGTGAAAAGGATTTTCAACGTGCCATCCGGTGATAGACCCGTGAAGCTTCTTAAGAAGAGTGATGAACATGATCTTCGCATCATCTACAAGGAGGGGAACAGGGCTCCAATAGCCCATGTTGTCAAGTTGCTCACTAGTTGCAGCGATGAGGACGTGGTTATGATAAATAGGACTTGGACACTCCTTGCGTTGGCAATAGTTTTGTGCCCAGGCACTGGCAATATGGTGAATCTTGAGTATCTAGCTTCCTTGGAAGATATGTCTTTGGTGCATGAATTCGCTTGGGATGAGCACTTGTTGGCACGAGTGATGGAGGAGGTTGGAGTCTTTCAAGAGAAGAAGAGGATGCAAGCAAATACAGAAAAAGCAGCGGAGTTTCAGATCGCTTCATGCCTTCCCATGTTAGCGGTATGCAACGCAACATTATGAAACACATGCATTTTTTTCTTTGCTGCATGAAATCTTATATACATTTCTATAGCTCGCATTTATGTTTTTGTTGGCTAATGTCCTTTTCCATTCTATGCAGATCATATACATGGATCATATTGATATTCCGGCCGGCCTCCCAGATGAGCATGCCATTGATTATTCCGTGCCGAGGATACGTTTTGTTTGTCAAAAGGATTTTGATTGGTTGGATAAAGTTGACAAGAACAAGCTCACTCTTGTCCAACCTTTCTACGGAAAACACACCCAAGTAATTTTTCTACATCCCGTCTATGTATTTTCCTTTGCCAATGGAGTATTAAGACCCCCCCCCCCCTGTTTTTTGCTCACTGAATTTGCATGTAGCAATCTTTGCTTTCCATTTAGGTTATGGCAGCCTTCTTATTTCCGCCACTCATGTTTTGTTTTCCTAGATAAGGAGTTTGTGCAACACCCCCTATGCAGCACAACTCGCGGGACAGGAAGTTGGTGCTGAAGCAGCCAGTGGGCAGGGAGTTGGTGCTGAAGCACCTAGTGGCCAAGGAACTAGTGGCCAAGGAAGCCAAATTCAAGGTGCTGAAATTCAAGCAAAGGACTCTCAATCAAACGAGGCTCAAAAAAATGTTGAAGCTGAACCACACCTATCATCCTCGCCCAACGATTGGCTGCAGCAATCATTCCCTAGCATGCAAGAACTAAGGGTACTTTTCCCCCATCTACACTACCTTTTTCTTTGTATTCATTTCCTGTTTGCCTTTGGCTTTGCATTATTTACTATACCTAGTTGCAAGTGTATATTTTGTTTGCTGCATCCCTCATTCTGATGTGCTACAACCATGTTCTGTTTTTGCTTCATATGTGGTTTAAGTTCATACCTACTAGGCTTTTTTTTCTGCATCCATATGTCTAGTGTGCTACAACTACATTCTGTTTTGGCTTCAAACATATCATAATTTTGCTACATCCATATCAATAATTTGCTACCTAGAGGTATAGACCATTTGTTTTTTATGCTTCATCCATGACAGTAAATTGCTACAATCACACTGTTTATTTGATACATAGTGACACAGCAGCACACCTACTTGTTTCTCGCTTCATCCATACCTCTAATGTGCTACACCCACATTTGTGTTTTTTACATCCATACTTCTCAAAATCTGGATATACTTCTCACTAAAAATGTTGGCCACTTGCCTTCTTGTAGGTACCAACTCAGTTTCAAATGCTCTACGACAAGCACAAGGGTATTTTTGTAGCAGAGGTGGATGGTGTAGTAGGCAAGTTTGGACAGTGTTTAAAGGAATTACAGTGCAACCGGATGGCTGCTCTCCTTCGTGATGTTGGAGACGCCATCACAGCTACCAATGAACCCAACTTTTCCTTTGAAGCACCTATCATGGACGAATGTCGCGGAAAAGAGAATGATGCTAAAGCTGCAAATGCCGACATTGGTGCTCAAGCTCAAGCTCAAGGTACAACACCTAGCATCAACAAGGATGAAGTCACCGGATTGAACCTAGAAGTTGCAACAGAGGCTGCGGAAACTTGTGAGCAACAAAGAATGAGTTTCGAGATGGAAGGCAACGCCTCACCTCACAGCCCCCCACTCTTCTATGATGCACCCAGGAGTGCGACAACCGGCATTTGGGACGACGAGCCATCCTGTGAGTTGTTCCCAAAGGGCTCCGAAGACTATGAGATGATGCATTCCACAGATGAGCCTATAATTAAGAAGAGCACAGTCAGCCCCATCTATGCAAACATCCCCGTGTTTCCTGTTTCAGACGATGATGACAGCCCAAGTATGCTTCCTTCATCTTGCATCATTTCTTTTTGTTTTTCTCCATATCATTTTTTCACATTTGTGTGATTCCAGCAAATTCTTTTTGTACAATCTCTTGCAAACTCATCCATTTGTATTTTTTTGCTACAACTCTTAAGATGGTCGCTACAGAAGAGCATTTTGCTGATGCAAGCAGTGGCCCTAGCACACATGACAAGAACACTAGGAAGAAGAGGATGGCCAAAGTTCCAGCCATAAAAAATACCAAGGCAAAGAAGCAAAAGGTCGACAAGGCTGAAGAAATGTATGAGAGGTTTGTAAAACATGGGAAACCATTGAGGAAATCACAACCCAATGAACAAGTGTGAGCTACCTAAGCCTTATCTGTTTTTGCTTTCTATTTTTTTTATTTTTTCTGCTCGAAACAAATGATTCATTTTGGTTGCATATATGGTAACAGGACACCTTTCATCAAGCTAGGTGGATTTTACATTGGATACAAGAAATTCCTTGTATGCTTCAAGCCTCATGGGGATATGAATGATGAGGTCATGTCACTATGTATCGAGATGAACAACATTGCATCCCGTGCAGCAAAAGAACTGGAGCTGAAGAAATACATTTTCTCAGTCCACGCGGGGGTAAGTTTTTGTAAAAACAAGCAATGCTTCATTCTTTTCTTTCTTTTCACATTTTCGTTGCAACACACAATAACCATTTTGTTGTATCTTTCAAGTAGATCCTACTAAAACAAGACCCATCAACTTTCCAACCAGCAAAACTCATGGCTGAGCTTGAAAGGGCTATGAAAGTGTTCAAGGTTCAAAATTTTGACCTCGTAAGTTTCACGAAGCTTTCTTTTGTTCCACACCACAAATAACTTCCAAATATGATCCAATGATGTGACGCGGCTGCAACATTTTTTACATGTTCTGAGTACCTTTTCGCCTTTCTTTTGTTTTTTGCAGCTCTTTTTCACAATTGTTCATGATCGCCATTGGATAGTTGTTTGCGCAAACTTGCTTCACAAGTAGTGGAATGTATTTGACTCAATCCATTCAAAAGGAAAACAATCTCATTTGAAGAAGCAAGCCAATAACCTGGTATGCTCATGCTCTCTAATTTTTTCTGTTTATCCTTCAGATTCATCTACATAAATGCCCTGTTGTCATCTTTACACACCTCATTTTATTTTTGAAACTTTTGTGTGTGTTTTCGGTGCTAGATCACAAACTTTGCAACCCTCGCACAAGAGTGCAGCGAATTCAATGTCAATGTTGGATCCTTCGCCCGTGTTGACCTAGAGGATTACCCAAAGCAAGATACCCTGTGAGTTTTCTTTTTGAATTTTGCTTCAATCATGTGTTCCATTTCAACATTTTGGTTTTTCAACTACGCATGGGAAGTATGATGGAGAATTTTTTTATCTCACAGATGTGATTGTGGTTTTTTTGGGCTCAAGTATGTGGAGAACTATCATGGGAAGTCAATGAGAGAGTTCAAGCAGGTACACATTTTTAATTTTTGTCTTGTCATTTTGTTACAATCTACTTTCTTTGTTTTCAATACTCATGCAACAGAAGAATACCATGTTTTGTTGTTGCTTCATATGTGGTTCAAGTTTGTACCTACTAGGCTTTTTTAGCTACATCCATATGTCTAGTGTGCTACAACTACATTCTGCTTTTGCTTCATCCATATCATAATTTTGCTACATCCATATCAATTTTTTGCGGTGGATGGATGTGAACTTTTTGCATTCATCACTCATGCAACTCAAGAATAACTAGTATCATACTTGCTTACTTTTTGTATTCATTTTTTTACAGGAAGACATGGCGCGATACCGCATCGATGTGGCATACAACCTTTTCAGCCACCCAATGAACAACGCCCCAAAGGAGCGGGCGTTCAACAATGAGTTGGCGGCTTGATTTTCTGGAAGGTTCAAGACGAACAAGCTTGTTTCTTCGTTAGGTCTAGATCATGTCCGAGGTGGTAGCGTTCTGATAGGATTAGAGTAGTGCGCGTTCGTATGTAAACTGTTGATACCTCCAGTAAACATGTGTCCTTTTGGTATGTAAACCGATGATAACTTGATATTTGGATGATGCACTTATGTTTTTAATGGATGCGTTCTTCTGTTTGCCAACATGATCATGCGTTGACAATTGTTTTTTGTTTCACTGGTTCTGAAATATGAAAATATTTCAAACTTCATCCATTGAAGTTTCAAGGGAATCTCTGTGCATTTTCCCCCTCAAAACATATTTTTCTGAAAAATAATATGTGAATGCTATTTTTTTGTCACACACTTAAATTGCTGGAAGCTCACAGGAAATAGCTACAACCTTCTGTTAGATTTGTTGCAGAGCCAAAATATACTTTTTTACCTGCAAATTAGCTACATCCCTACAATATTTTTGCTGGAAGCATAATGTAAATATGCTTGCTTTCCCAACTTTTGCTGTACAGCTAAATCAACACTTTAAATCATTCAAGGCTTTTTCCTTTTCAAACTTGTTATTTTGCTTCAACCATGTTTTAAAAAGCTTCAACCATGTTTCCTAAAAGCTGCAATGTAGCGACCTGACCCGAATGGATCACGTCTACTGTGCTACGGTGTCATCCCTGGATCAGTAATGCTGACACCACACAGTACATCGAGGCTTTATAGCAGAGTTGCAATCACACACTTATTACATCGATGGCTCAAAAAGAACTTATTACAATAAATATGGCTTAAGGCCATATTTTAAAGATAACAGCGGAAGACTTGGAAGATAAATGGGTCCATCAACTCCAGCGGCATCACTGAGTATAGAACCACGACCTAAACGCACCTCAATCGTCGTCTGAAAAGTCTGCAACATTAACGTTGCAGCCCGAAAATGGGTCAGCACATGGAATATGCTGGCAAAGTAACACATAGAGAGTAATGGAATGAAACAGCTATACTACATGCATATATGGCTGGTGGAAAGCTCTATGGTTACAGTTTTGCGTAAAGCCAGTTTTTCCCTACTGCAAAGGAATAAATTTATTTAACTATCATGGTGGTTGTGAAACATTGAGAATGGTTGACAGCATTCTCAATCCCAATTGAAAGTAATTAAAACCCAATAACATTAATTAGAAGTAACATGTTGAGATTCACAATGATATTCAAGTACTAGATACTCAAGTTGTCCATAACCGGGGACACGGCTAATCATGATTAGTTTGTTACTCTGCAGAGGTTGCGCACTTTTCCCCACATGACTCGATCGCCTCCGTTTGTTTTCTCGCACTACATGGTGTTTGAGAAACGGATGACCGAGACATAGTCTTTCAGAAGCACTAGCACCTTACATGTGGGGTAGACCGGTACACCTACATCCCCTACATCTGCTAGTCCACCCCGTAAGAGTTCGCACAACTTAGTCAACTATGCCAGAGCCCATAGTAGCATGTGGCTGCACACGGAAGTTTCTAGCATGAATTATCTTATGATCCCTTTGAGCCTGGGTGGCGGTCCAAAAAAAAACAGGCAAGTCCTGATAGACATCAGGTGCCTCAATCCACCCAGATGTGTGTTTAAGTTGCCACCTTAGATAAACCATTAAAATTATCAATCTCACATCTGTCATGGATATCACTCACCCAATCCACGTCTACTAGCATAACATGGCATAATAAGCAAACGTAGAAGTAACTCCCAAAGGTTTTCATAATAATACAGGTAATAGGTACTACCTCATCTACTTCCCATCCCACAATTTAATTAGATCCTAATCATGCAGTGTGAGAGGATTGATCTAATGCAATAAAACATGGGTTGTAAAAAAGGTATGATCAAAGTGTTACTTGCCTTGCTGATGATCCGCGAGTCCTAGGGTTCGAAGTAACAAGCGGCGCAATCCGGGTAATCTATCGCAGACAAACAACAAGCATACATTAAGTACTCATCTAATGCACAGGTAAAACTCGAACAAGAGAACGAACCAGGTAGTTCAACTTAAGAACTCCGGTTGCAAGAAAGAACGAAAAACAAACGGCGGAAGAAAACAACTCGGTTCTAGCAAGTTGAAACTAGGTAAAAATTTTACTGTAGCAAAAGCTTGTTCAAGTTGATTAGACGGAACGGCGGTTTCGAGACGAAACTCCAGGCGCTTGAATCACCTGATTCCGATAAACGAGCGGAAAAATAGACTAGGAAGAAGATCGGATCTGAGATCGCGATCGCGGAATAAATCCGACAAAAAGAAAAAGAAGAACGGTTAAACGAACGGACGTCGTTAACCTAGAAGAATCCGGTGATCATGTTCGTTAGGACGAACGGTCCGGCGAACGGTCCAAAGGCAACTAAATCGGAGAAGAAAACGAATCCAATCTAGGGTTTCGGAGAAGAAAATCCGATCGAAAAACTGATCTAGAAAACCGGAACGGTTTAGAGAAGAAAAGAATCGGAACGATTAGAAGAAAACGATCCGAGAAAAAGAATAGATGTAGCGCGGGGCAACCTTGGCGAGGTCTCCGGTAAACGGGGCTCCGGCGGCGTCGGCGTAGGGCGGCGGCGTGGGCAAGGTGCGGCGGCGGCGCGGGTGTGGGGCGGCGGCGGTAAGGTGCGGCGACGGCGCGGGTGTGGGGTGGCGGCGCAAGGTGCGGCGGCGGCGCGGGGTGTGGGGCGGCGGCGGCAAGGTGCGGCGGCGGCGCGGGTGTGGGGTGGCGGCGGCAAGGTGCGGCGGCGGCGCGGGTGTGGGGTGGCGGCGCGGGGTGAGGCGGCGCGGCGGCGGTGACGCAGGGCGCGGTGTGATGCGGCGCGGCGGCGGTGCAAGGCGCGGTGTGGAGGAGAGCTTTGATTTGATGTGTTTAGAGGGGGGGTGCTTGGGTATTTATATTGGGGAGGGGAGGGGTTTACTTGGGGTAGAGGACAAGGAATTAGAACAGGAGTAGGAAAGATCTAAAAAATAAACGGAATAAGGAAAGGGGACAAGGGGGCGCCCTAGAATCCTAAAAGGATTCGGTCCTAGCAAGAGGCGGCGGTGGCCGACCGGCTCCTGGCTCGGCGCCTGGCGCCTGGGAGCGCGGCGGTAGGTGGCTTGGCTTGGGCCTTTGGCCCAAGGCGCTGCTCAAATTTTTTTTTTAAATAGTTTCCTCACGCAGAAAAAAAAACAAAAAGGGATCTAAACGAACTCCGAAAAATCTAAAGTAAATTTTCCCCGACTCCTAAAAATGAGCCGAACAAAATGAACTTTTCTCCGGACCTAAAATGCAATTTTTGAAAATGCGCATTTTTCCCTATCCAATAAAATGCAAATAAACACCGGAAAGCAAAATTGATCTATTTATTATATCTTCATTTTTCCTAAATTTGGGAAAGTCATATTATTCCTTCTCTCATATATTTTGACACCGGAAAAATTATTGAAGATAAAATAAATAAATCAAATGATCCTATTTTCAAAATTCGAGAGAACTCTCAAATATGAAAATAACGAAATCTCCAACTCTCTCCGAGGGTCCTTGAGTTGCGTGAAATTTCTAGGATCAACCAAAATGCAAGAAAATATGATATGCATATGATCTAGTGTATAACATTCCAAATTGAAAATTTGGGATGTTACAAACCTACCCCCCTTAAGATGAATCTCGCCCTCGAGATTCGGGTTGGCTAGAAAATAGGTGAGGGTGGTCTTTGAGCAAATCTTCTTCTCTCTCCCAGGTGGCTTCATCTTCTGAGTGGTGGTTCCACTAAACTTTGCAAAACTTGATAACCTTGCTGCGAGTAACTCTACTGGCAACATCGAGAATCTTGACTGGCTTCTCCTCATATGTTAGGTCATCCTTTAACTGAATCGCTTCTAATGGCACTGTATCTCTTAGCGGTACCTCCGCCATCTCGGCGTGATATTTCTTCAGCTGAGAAACATGGAATACATCATGAACTCCTGACAGTCCTTCTGGTAGTTCCAACTTATAAGCGACTTCTCCCATACGTTTCACGATCTTAAACGGTCCAACGAAACGCGGTGCTAACTTTCCCTTAACTCCAAAGCGCTTAACTCCTCGAAGTGGGGATACTCGAAGGTAAACTCTGTCTCCGGTTTCGTAAACTGTCTCCTTGCGTTTAGAATCTGCATAGCTCTTCTGCCTGGACTGGGCTACCTTGAGCCTATCGCGAATCAACTTAACCTTCCGTTCAGACTCCTTAATCAAATCTGGTCCACAGAATTGACGGTCTCCAACTTCGTTACTGTTGTCATGGAACGAAACTGTTATCTGATACGATACTCCTCGGAACTCCATGCAAACAAATGATTCTAGTCATGTATATCTTTGCCAACTTAGCACTAGTGTAAGTGGTCTTAAATGGAATGAAATGTGCTACCTTCGTCAAACGATCAACTACTACCCATACTGAGTCATATCCGGCCTTTGTCCTGGGTAGTCCTGTGATAAAATCCATGCCTATCTTATCCCACTTCCATTCGGGTATCGGCAATGGTTGTAACAATCCTGCTGGCTTCTGATGCTCTGCCTTTACTCTCTGGCATACGTCACAAACTGCTACATACGCTGCAATATCCTTCTTCATTCCGGTCCACCAGAATGTTTCCTTCAAATCCAAATACATCTTGGTATTCCCTGGGTGAATCGAATATGGTGAATTATGTGCCTCCTGCAAAATCAACTTCCTGATCTCCGGGTCATTGGGCACATAAACACGGTCCTCAAACCATAAGGTATCGTGCTCATCCTCACGAAATCCCTTTGCTTTTCCTTTGCTAAGTTTCTCCTTTATAGCAGCAATCTCCTTGTCAGATTTCTGAGCTTCTCTGATCTTATCCATCAATGTTGACTGAATCTCCAATGCTGCTACATAGCCTCTCGGAACTATTTCTAAGCTTAGTTCACGAAGGTTTTCTGCTAATTCCTTTGGTATTTTCCCCGTCACTAGGGTATTGACATGGCTCTTACGGCTCAATGCGTCAGCTACTACATTAGCCTTTCCGGGATGGTAATGCAATCTCATGTCATAATCCTTGATGAGCTCCAACCATCTCCTTTGTCGGAGGTTCAACTCCTTCTGCGTGAAAATGTACTTCAAACTCTTATGATCCGTGTACACCTCACAATGATTTCCAATGAGGAAATGTCTCCACGTCTTCAATGCATGCACTACGGCTGCTAACTCCAAATCATGCGTGGCATAATTCAACTCATGAGGCTTCAGTTGTCGTGATGCATACGAAACAACTCTCCCTTCCTGCATAAGCACTGCTCCAAGTCCTCGACGTGAAGCGTCGCAATGCACCTCATAATCCTTGGTCTGATCTGGCAAAATCAATACCGGTGAGGTAACCAAACGTTTCTTCAACTCCTGGAAACTAGCCTCACACTTCTCAGTCCATTTGAACTTAGTATCCTTCTTCAACAACTCCATCATAGGCTTCGCAATTTTTGAGAAATTCTCAATAAATCTCCGGTAGTATCCTGCGAGTCCAAGAAAACTCCGGATCTCTCCAACTGTTGTTGGTGCTTCCCATTCGGTTACGGTCTCAACCTTTGTGGGGTCAACTTCTATACCTTCTCCGGATATAACGTGTCCGAGGAATCCAACTTCCTTCAACCAAAACTCACATTTGCTGAATTTGGCATATAACTGATGTTCCCTTAATTTCTCCAAAACCAAACGCAAATTTTCCTTATGCTCCTCTTCATTCTTTGAATAAACTAGGATGTCATCAATGAACACTACGACAAACTTATCCAAAAACTCCATAAACACTTTGTTCGTCAGGTTCATAAAATAGGCAGGTGCGTTAGTCAATCCAAATGACATAACGGTATACTCATACAGTCCATATCTTGTGGTGAATGCTGTCTTAGGTATGTCCTGCTCTCGAATCTTCAACTGATGGTACCCTGATCGCAAATCGATCTTGGAAAACACTTTAGCTCCTTGCAATCGATCAAACAGATCATTAATCATTGGCAGTGGGTACTTGTTCTTGATGGTTACTTCATTCAATCCCCGATAATCTACAACCATCCTTAATGATCCATCCTTCTTTTCCACTAGAAGTACAGGTGATCCCCAAGGTGAAGAACTTGGGCGAATGTAACCTTTATCCAATAACTCCTTAATCTGATTCTTAATTTCCACCAAATCCTTTGCTGGCATCCGGTACGGTCGCTTCGATATTGGGCCTGTACCTGGCAATAACTCAATCAAAAACTCAATGTCTCTATCCGGTGGCATGCCTGGTAATTCCTCAGGAAATACATCAGGAAAATCCTTTACCACTGGTACTTCCTCCTGCACAACTCCTGATAAGCAATTCACTTGTGTCCTGTTTGGCACATGCCGGGATACATACTTGATCCTTCTTCCTTCTGGTGTGGTAAGCAAAATTGTCTTACTGGCGCAATCGATGTTTCCTCCATACATCGACAGCCAATCCATACCAAGAATCACATCCAGACCTTGGGATTCCAGAATAATTAAATCCGTTGGGAATACATGCCTTCCTATACTCAATGGTACTTGAAAACATCCTTGTCTGGCCATGTATTCTGCTCCTGGCGAGCTTACTAGCATAGGTGTTTTAAGAATCCTAGTGGGCAGGCTATACTTTTCCACAAATCCCCTTGATATGTATGAATGCAATGCACCAGTATCAAAAAGAACGAGTGCAGTAAATGACTTAACCAAAAACTTACTGATTACTGCATCGGGCTGATCTTCAATCTCCTCCACATTAACGTGGTTCACCTGTCCCCTATTGAAAGGGTTTGGCTTCTTCCCAGAGCTTCCATTGCCATTTCCATTCTGGCCTTCAGGACATTCATTGGCATAATGTCCGGTCTTCGAACACTTGAAACAGGTGACTTGACTCAGGTCTCTCTTGGTTGGGGTCGATGGGATGGTCCGGTTCTGGCCGTTGCTTCCTCCATTCCCATTACCATTCTTGTTGCCATTATGGTTGTGCGAGCTACCTCCTCCATGGGTGTGCTGAAACTTAAATCCCGGTTTAGGGGTAAAACGGGGCTTCTGCTGGGCTCCAGAGTTATACTTCCCCTGTCCATACTTCCTCTTACGGTTCTCAATCTGCTGTTGCTTCCCTTCAATCATGATGGCACGATCTACCAACTCCTGGTAGTTGTTGAAATTTGCTACCATCAACTGCATGCTTAGTTCATCATTCAATCCTTCCAGAAACTTCTCCTGCTTGGCTGCATCCGTAGCAACGTCATCTGGGGCATAACGGGCTAGCTTACTAAACTCTTCCACATACTGGCCAACAGTCCTTCCTCCTTGGCGTAAGTTGCGAAACTCACGCTTCTTTATGGCCATAGCTCCTGCTGAAACATGGGCAGTGCGGAAAGCTTGCTGAAACTGATCCCATGTGACAGTGTCAACTGGGTAAGTGGCTGTGAAATTCTCCCACCATGCTGCCGCGGGTCCGTCAAGCTGGTGAGCAGCAAACTTCACTTTCTTACCATCCGTACATCCTGCAGTGGTCAACTCCCTTCCTATCTTGCGGAGCCAATCGTCTGCTACTATCGGCTCGGTGCTACTAGAAAACACTGGCGGATTCAGCCTAAGGAAACGGGCTAAGTGGTCAACAGGTGGTGGTGGTGGGTTGTTGTTGTTGTTCTGCTGATTCTGAACTAACATCTGCATCAATTGATTCTGCTACTGGATCAACTGAGTGAGCTCCGGTGGAAATCCATTGTCATGTCTCGGAGGCATCTGAGGGTTTAGAAAAGACGAGAATTAAGAATAGAGGGTGTCTAAAGGGAAAACACTACCCATATGCACATGAGGCAAAAGCACACAATTCACTTCAATCAATCAAACAAGGGCTTACAAACGGTCTAACTATCGCAAAAGTGCTCGACTATAATGTGTTTACATGGGGGAATACTACTACTATCTGGTGGTCATCTAGAAATTTGAACCGGTGGAAGACTCCATGATATCTACTCCAGCTTCGTCTTCAAAGTCGGGTTCACTTGGATCCGAATCGGTGTCGTCGATGATGATGTAGTTGTCCGGACATGCGACGTACTCGTCGTCCTCCTGGGATGCTAACTTGCTCTTGAGTTCTTCAATCTCCTGCTTATGATCGCAATTGTGCCTTGCTAGAGCTACGATCTCGTCCATGTAGTCCTTGCGTGTAGACTTTAGTTCTCCTTCTAGCTCGATGATCCTTGGCTTCGCATTCTTCAACTCTACCATATCATTGCACATCTGGTTCTCGTGGCGTCGAATGTGCTGGTTTAACTCCTGGATGAAAGATGCAATGGATCTATCCTTCTTGGTGCTGACTAACTCCCATTGCTCATCACGGCGTCCGCAAATCTGGTAGATAGTGTCCTTGAGGTCTTCTTGATAAACTTCTCCAATGCGTCCTATGGTGATATGAGCTGCCATGCTCCTTCCTAGACTCCAGGTTGGTGCATTGAAAACACTATCTATGGGCTTCGTGATTGGCGCGAATGTTCTTCCCGGAACGTGAGCTTGAATCTTCCAGCGCTCCTCTTCAGGCAGAGTGGCGTTGAAGGTTCCCGTGAAGCTTGGTAATCCAATGTTCAGGTACTTGGTGACTTCCTTCAGGTGAAATCCAAAAGGTGTGCCTTCATCCGGTTGAGCGTACTTAATCTTCGCGTGCGTCATCCTAATAGAGTAGAAAAGATGAGGAGTTAGAAAATGAGAAGAGAAGGGTGATCTATAGCTTTAACTTAGTGGTCGTGTCCTACAGTCAGCGTGTGCTCTGATACCATCTCTGTAGCGACCTGACCCGAATGGATCACGTCTACTGTGCTACGGTGTCATCCCTGGATCAGTAATGCTGACACCACATAGTACATCGAGGTTTTATAGCAGAGTTGCAATCACACACTTATTACATCGATGGCTCAAAAAGAACTTATTACAATAAATATGGCTTAAGGCCATATTTTAAAGATAACAGCGGAAGACTTGGAAGATAAATGGGTCCATCAACTCCAGCGGCATCACTGAGTATAGAACCACGACCTAAACGCACCTCAATCGTCGTCTGAAAAGTCTGCAACATTAACGTTGCAGCCCGAAAACGGGTCAGCACATGGAATATGCTGGCAAAGTAACACATAGAGAGTAATGGAATGAAACAGCTATACTACATGCATATATGGCTGGTGGAAAGCTCTATGGTTACAGTTTTGCGTAAAGCCAGTTTTTCCCTACTGCAAAGGAATAAATTTATTTAACTATCATGGTGGTTGTGAAACATTGAGAATGGTTGACAGCATTCTCAATCCCAATTAAAAGTAATTAAAACCCAATAACATTAATTAGAAGTAACATGTTGAGATTCACAATGATATTCAAGTACTAGATACTCAAGTTGTCCATAACCGGGGACACGGCTAATCATGATTAGTTTGTTACTCTGCAGAGGTTGCGCACTTTTCCCCACATGACTCGATCGCCTCCGTTTGTTTTCTCGCACTACATGGTGTTTGAGAAACGGATGACCGAGACATAGTCTTTCAGAAGCACTAGCACCTTACATGTGGGGTAGACCGATACACCTACATCCCCTACATCTGCTAGTCCACCCCGTAAGAGTTCGCACAACTTAGTCAACTATGCCAGAGCCCATAGTAGCATGTGGCTGCACACGGAAGTTTCTAGCATGAATTATCTTATGATCCCTTTGAGCCTGGGTGGCGGTCCAAAAAAAAAAACAGGCAAGTCCTGATAGACATCAGGTGCCTCAATCCACCCAGATGTGTGTTTAAGTTGCCACCTTAGATAAACCATTAAAATTATCAATCTCACATCTGTCATGGATATCACTCACCCAATCCACGTCTACTAGCATAGCATGGCATAATAAGCAAACGTAGAAGTAACTCCCAAAGGTTTTCATAATAATACAGGTAATAGGTACTACCTCATCTACTTCCCATCCCACAATTTAATTAGATCCTAATCATGCAGTGTGAGAGGATTGATCTAATGCAATAAAACATGGGTTGTAAAAAAGGTATGATCAAAGTGTTACTTGCCTTGCTGATGATCCGCGAGTCCTAGGGTTTCGAAGTAACAAGCGGCGCAATCCGGGTAATCTATCGCAGACAAACAACAAGCATACATTAAGTACTCATCTAATGCACAGGTAAAACTCGAACAAGAGAACGAACCAGGTAGTTCAACTTAAGAACTCCGGTTGCAAGAAAGAACGAAAAACAAACGGCGGAAGAAAACAACTCGGTTCTAGCAAGTTGAAACTAGGTCAAAATTTTACTGTAGCAAAAGCTTGTTCAAGTTGATTAGACGGAACGGCGGTTTCGAGACGAAACTCCAGGCGCTTGAATCACTTGATTCCGATAAACGAGCGGAAAAATAGACTAGGAAAAAGATCGGATCTAAGATCGCGATCGCGGAATAAATCCGACGAAAAGAAAAAGAAGAACGGTTAAACGAACGGACGTCGTTAACCTAGAAGAATCCGGTGATCACGTTCGTTAGGACGAACGGTCCGGCGAACGGTCCAAAGGCAACTAAATCGGAGAAGAAAACGAATCCGATCTAGGGTTTCGGAGAAGAAAAACCGATCGAAAAACTGATCTAGAAAACCGGAACGGTTTAGAGAAGAAAAGAATCGGAACGATTAGAAGAAAACGATCCGAGAAAAAGAATAGATGTAGCGCGGGGCAACCTTGGCGAGGTCTCCGGTGAACGGGGCTCCGGCGGCGTCGGCGTAGGGCGGCGGCGCGGGTGTGGGGCGGCGGCGGTAAGGTGCGGCGGCGGCGCGGGTGTGGGGTGGCGGCGCAAGGTGCGGCGGCGGCGCGGGGTGTGGGGCGGCGGCGGCAAGGTGCGGCGGCGGCGTGGGTGTGGGGTGGCGGCGGCAAGGTGCGGCGGCGGCGCGGGTGTGGGGTGGCGGCGCGGGGTGAGGCGGCGCGGCGGCGGTGACGCAGGGCGTGGTGTGATGCGGCGCGGCGGCGGTGCAAGGCGCGGTGTGGAGGAGAGCTTTGATTTGATGTGTTTAGAGGGGGGGTGCTTGGGTATTTATATTGGGGAGGGGAGGGGTTTACTTGGGGTAGAGGACAAGGAATTAGAATAGGAGTAGGAAAGATCTAGAAAATAAACGGAATAAGGAAAGGGGACAAGGGGGCGCCCTAGAATCCTAAAAGGATTCGGTCCGAGCAAGAGGCGGCGGCGGCCGACCGGCTCCTGGCTCGGCGCCTGGCGCCTGGGAGCGCGGCGGTAGGTGGCTTGGCTTGGGCCTTTGGCCCAAGGCGCTGCTCAATTTTTTTTAAATAGTTTCCTCGCGCAGAAAAAAACAAAAAGGGATCTAAACGAACTCCGAAAAATCTAAAGTAAATTTTCCCCGACTCCTAAAAATGAGCCGAACAAAATGAACTTTTCTCCGGACCTAAAATGCAATTTTTGAAAACGCGCATTTTTCCCTATCCAATAAAATGCAAATAAACACCGGAAAGCAAAATTGATCTATTTATTATATCTTCATTTTTCCTAAATTTGGGAAAGTCATATTATTCCTTCTCTCATATATTTTGACACCGGAAAAATTATTGAAGATAAAATAAATAAATCAAATGATCCTATTTTCAAAATTCGAGAGAACTCTCAAATATGAAAATAACGAAATCTCCAATTCTCTCCGAGGGTCCTTGAGTTGCGTGAAATTTCTAGGATCAACCAAAATGCAAGAAAATATGATATGCATATGATCTAGTGTATAACATTCCAAATTGAAAATTTGGGATGTTACATGCATCCATATTTTGAAAAAGTTTCAACCATACTTTGAAAAAGTTACAACGAAGTTTTCAAAAGCTTCAACCATGTTTCCTAAAAGTTGCAACCTTGTTTACAGAAGCTTCAACCATGTTTTTAAAAAGCTGCAACCATGCTTTTCAGAAATCTTCTAAACATGTTTTCTTAAAGCTTCAAACATGTTTCCTAAAAGCTTCAACCATATTTTCAAAAAGATTCAACCATGTTTTTTAAAAGCTTCAACCATGCTTTTCAAAAGCTTAAAACATGTTGTTTTTAAGCATGGATCAAGCTGTGGTTACAACAACCATTGAGTACTATTTTAAAAAAAGAAAAGAAAAAACCCACATTCTGCTTTTTTAAAAAAATTCTACAAATTTTGGCACCATCATACTACAAAAAGTAAGCTCTCACAAACATATAACAATAAGAATTTTTTTAAAACAACTCTTGTAAAAAGCAACATTCTGCTTTTTTTAAAACCACGCATGTAGTAATATGTTGCAATCCCACAAAACAAACATTCACAGCTAGTCAACACAACTTATTATCATAAGTCATGGGGTGTTACAAGGCAATTCATCATTTTTCCCTCACGAAAATATCCTAAAGGGTAAGGATTGTTTCGACACCCGGAGCTTTCGCGCTCGCACTCGCAGCAAGAAAAGCTGCAAGGAGTTGGCAATCCTTCACGTTGTGATCTTCATCTTCACAATATTTGCATGGAGTCTTCTTTCCCCTTGGCTTTGGAGCTTTCTTCGTTTTCGCCGCGTCCTTCTTTGCTTTCTTCTTCATTTCATCTTCTCTAATCTCAATTAGTAGTTTCCTGCGCTTCTCTTTCTCCTTTGGCCTCCCCTTCTTTGTTGACTTTGGTGGGTTCCATAGTCCTACGGGGGGTGGATCCCGCTGACCTGTACTTGGACCCCCTGAGACTTGTTCATTTCCTGCATGACCTTGGCCTTCTTCGTCTCCTGCAAACCCATTAGTTGCTCTAGCTTTTATTGCAGCAACCCCAACACTGCCCTGATCAATTAGCCCAGAGACAAAACTATAAGCTTCATCATTGAAGCAAGCATCAGAAGTGAGTTTCCCAAACTTCTGGCATAGAGAGTTAAACTTTAGGGTGTTTGTCGTGGGGACGCCGAAATGCATAGCTCTATGCCCATCGCCCGGTTCAGGCGCAAGGTCGGTTGCTCTCTTAGACCATCTTGGAAGCATGTAAGTCGCAGGTATCATTTGCACATTCAGGTGCACCATGACATAGATGATATGTGGGCAGATCAGCCCACACATCTCAAACATGTTGCAGGTGCACATGTATGCCTGATCTTTAGGAGAAACACGCACCGTGTACACTTTTGGGTTGATGCCATAATTTGCAACAAGGCGAAACCAGATGACATCCCCTTGCAGCTGATATTGCAGACCATAGCCTGTTGATTTAGCCAATAGTTTCTGAAACTTGGAAAATACCTCTCTGGTATAGGAATGTGCAGCTTGCTTTTCAATGTTGTAGCTGCAAACAAAAAAAGCTTCCAACATCAATAAGAATTGCTACATATGTTTCAAAGAAATGCTGCAACCACACTGTGCTGGAAAATTAAAAAAATGCTACATGACTTTGGACTTACTTTCCCCAGAGCGGAGGCCTCGTCGCTTCATTGATGAAGCCAGCATTGTCTTCACGATCAAGCATTAGCTCCTGGCAAAGCTCAAACTGCTGGACAAATGTCCAAACCGAGTCTCCATGATGATTTAAAGTCTTGAAGTAGGAATTCAGGCCCTCGGACCGCCCGGTTGTTCCTGTGAATGGGAAGAACTTATTCCTAAAGTACACAGGAGCCCACATCTCCCTGCTGTCCCACATGTTCTTGAGGTGTTTCTTATCAGCCACACCAAATGACTCGACCATCTGCTTCCATCGTTCTTCAAACTCCTCAACGGTATCGGAATCATTGATGCAACCATAGAATGCTTCAGCAAAAGGCTCATCCTTGCCCAACATCTTCCCTAGTTTCGTCCTTGCAACCCGGAAGACGTGCCACTTGCAACATCTGTGTGTTGAATGTGGAAATACCATTGAGATGGCTTTAGCCATTGCCTGGTCTTGACCAGTCATAATGTTCAACGGATGCTCGTTATTCATTGCCAACATCCATTGCTGGAAGACCCACTTGAAAGTTTCGATGGTCTCATCAGGCAACAAAGCGCACCCCAAGCAAACAGTATGTGTGTGGTTGTTAATGCCAACAATCGGAGCAAAGGGCAAGTTGTTGCGATTGGTGCAGAATGTGGTGTCGAAAAACACACAATCTTTGTACTTTGGATACAAGGCCCTTGTTCTCCCATCAACCCAGAAAAGTGCCCTAACACCTCCATCTTCTTCTAGCTTCGAGAAAAAGAAGTTGGGATTCTCCACTTGTCTTCTCTCAAAGTACTCGATTGTCAGCTCCAAATCACGCTCTGACAGACCCCTTCGCAGCTTTGCTCTTGCATTTGTCACATCAGTCTTCACATACGGCAAACTCCTAGGATCGCAACATCGTGCATCTCCAAGCAAGCCCATCATATTAGCTGTTGATATGTTGCGATAGTGCAGCGAAGTGATGTATTGCATGTCTGCATCGGGGATCTTTCTGTGAGAGCGGCAAAATCTCCGACGCCCCCTTTGCAACATCAGCTGGTGTGTGTGATCGGCCTCAAAAACTGTCACAACCCAGCTACCGTCTTTGAGGCTAACACCCATATGAGCCTTGCAATCATATCGCTCCAACCGGTTTCTTCACCTCTTGTCGCTCACATCCATATAGATGCTAGCTTGTTTGCTTGGAGATTTGTTATTACTAGCATAGCTCATATCAACATCATCACTTTGATTTGTTGCAGCCCTGTCAGAAATGCTTCCACCAACATTCTTCGAAGGATCTTTCCGTGAGTGTATGCACTCAAAAACTCTATAGATTAGGATGCGCTTCTGTTCCAAGCTATTTTTCCTACTATGCTTTGACGTCACAATGTGAGTTCCAAAGCCCATCTTCGAAGCATATTCATTGTAAACACGCTGAGCTTCTTCAACATTGTCAAAAATCATTCCAACAAAAGGGACAACTGGCTGTGATGATATAGCTTCGTCTGGTTCATCAACAAGTGTTGCAGCATTTCCATTGGCATTGTCACCGGTCACACGGGCATTGCAATGGTTTGGAGCTGCACCATCCGTGTTCAGCCGCAAGGAATCGTCATTATCATGTCCCGGAGTATCATTCAGATCAATGCCATCATCTTCTTCTTCGTGCACAACATTTTGCATATCATCATCAAGGAAAATCGATGGCTCCACAGCAACATTCTGCAACAAAATCAGCACCCAAGTCAGTTCTTTTTTGCTGCATGAAAAAACATGCAAAAAACGCGAACAAAAAAGTGGATGCAGCATGTCAATCACAATTCCAAAACAACTCCTGCATGCAGCATTTTAGGATGTAGCATGTAACATCCAGCAAGTAGCACGTAGCAAGTGCAACACATACTTGTAACATTTTACTAGCAGACAGCAGGAAGATGCTAGCATTAATTGACAACATATCAGAAACATTACACAAAAATCAAACACAAGTATGTTGAGAACATCTCTTTTTAATCTCATGCTCATCAATTGAAATCAAAGGTTGCAACATTTTTTTGTGAACAAAAGGATCTAGGGTTGCAATTGGAAATCATACCAGATCAATTTCATCCCGGCCATGCCATGCTGCATCTTGGAATACCACACCAGGGTTGTAGTACCGTTGCAGCACCAGTCCACTACCACCAGGGCCTTGCCGCCTCAGGGGACTTCGGCCATGAACGGCAGCGGAGCTCGAGGCCAAATCCATAGAGGCAAGGAGGTCATTACGGATGTAAGACATGATTGAAGCAATTCCAAGGCCGCTTGATTGATGGGGAAGCCCCTCCTCGACGTGATTCGGCCGTGGGGAACTTAAAACAGGCGGATCCGGCCGCCGCCGCCGCGGATCGGGGACGGGCAGACGCGGGGGATCCAGCTCCCCTGTTTTTCTTGTTGTGGCTGTTTTGTACAACGGTTGCAACAAAACGTGTTTTTTTGCTGCAACGGTTGGCTTGGTACACACTCGCGCGCAGATCTAACGGTTCGCGCTAACCACATCAGACGGCTCGGGCTCGACCGGCCCAATAGTTGGGCCGGTGCGCCGACGCAGATCGCTGCCCTTATGAGAACGCCCTGGGATTTGACTCTTGACTTGTCGGTTTACGGCGACACGCAATAATAGCAGAGGAAACTGATCTTTTTCTTAGATTTGACAAATCGGGTCGTATCAATAGGCAGAAGAACACTTGAACCCTAGATCTCTTCGAACTCAAAACTTGTTCATATCGCCGTGGCTGCCATCGAAGTTATTTCTTTGACCTTTCAATCTCGATTGATGAACTCTTGGTCCATGTACTTTCGAGCCAGTTTTTCCTGATCCGGCTGATCATGAATTTTTTGATCCTTTGAAGAGCTCCCTCCAAGAAGTCAACACCACCATGCGCAGGCCCCACGGTGGGCGTCAACTGTCGTGCAATTGTTATGTCAGATGTCCTAGCGGAAGGACTTAGTCGTGCGACCAACGCATCTATGTGGTAGCTTGAGAGGGGTTGAGCGAAATCGAGAAACGCAACACAAGACGAGGATTTAGACAGCTTCGGGCCCCGGGGAACATCATCCGGTAATAACCCTACATGCTGTTTGAGGCTAGATCTCATTATCATCACGAGGGAGTCGCCGTAAACCGGCTCTCCTCTAATTGTGTCTAGCCCTAGAGATTGTTGTTTGCTTGTCCCTCTTTGGGGAGCCCTGCCCCTCCTTATATGTGTTGAAGGGGCGGGTTATATGTGGAGTCCTATTAGGATTTGGACTAGTCTATCTTCTAATACAAATCGCATACAAGTCCAAGTCTTAACTCCTTGTAAGATAAATGTTCCTCACGCCTTTCCTCGTAAACCGGCCCACCACTACCATAAACCGGCCTGCTGGGCCTTGGGCCTTGTCATCCATCTGGAACACGCGCCGGGTCACCAATGAGTCTTCAGGCTCGTGAATCGTCATACCAGTGAACCGCCAGACACGTAAGTCGCCAATCCTCTGGCGGGTTACCAATGAAACGCCAAGTCCGGTCGGGTTATACTTCTGGTCGGTTTTCTGTAGAAGTCAAAAACAAGGAAAAGACATCAATTGGCACTGGGCACTAGGTTAATAGGTTAGTCTCCAAAAATGATATAAAATAGCATATAAATGCATATAAAACACCTAAGATAGATAATATAATATCATGGAACAATAAAGAATTATAGATACATTGGAGACGTATCAATCGTTATCACCAACCATCCTCCATCACCAATCTCATGATGCTCACCGCCGGGAGTGAGTAATCTCTTTGTAGGCTTGCAGGACAGTGATGGGTTGGATGAGATTCATCATGTAATCGAGTTAGTTTTGTTAGGGCTTGATCCCTAATATCCACTATGTTCTGAGATTGATGTTGCTATTACTTTGCTATGCTTAATGCTTGTCACTAGAACCCGAGTGCCATGATTTCAGATCTGAACCGTTTATGTTTTCACCAATATATTTGTGTTCTTGATCCTACCATGCAAGTTATATGCAGCTATTATGTGTTATGATCCGCATACCCCTAGGAAACAATAATTGGGATTCTTTCCAGTGATGACCGTAGTTTTAGGAGTTAATGTATTCACTATCTATTAATGCTTTATTCTGGTTCTCTATTAAAAGGAGGCCTTAATATCCCTTAGTTTTCTTATGGACCCCGCTGCCACGGGAGGGTAGGACAAAAGATGTCATGCAAGTTCTTTTCCATAAGCATGTATGACTATATATGGAATACATGCCTACATTATATTGATGAATTGGAGCTAGTTTTGTGTAGCCCTAGGTTATGACTATGATATGATGAATATTATCCAACAAAATCACTAATCCAATGCCTATGAGTTTTTCACATATTGTTCTTGCTAAGTCACTAGTGCCGTTACTACTATTACAACTGTTGCTACTACTGCTATTGTTGCCGTTACTATTGCTATCAAATTACTATACTACTGTGCTATTGATCACTCTACTAAGTTTGCTACTTCACCTATTTTTATCAAATTATTATGCAAGTTGAAAGAAAAATCCTTGAATGCTAGAATGAAATATGATACTAAGTTTGCTACTTCACCTATTTTTATTACTGATAATGTTGGGGATATGACTACCAGACATGACCCACCCAGGAGGGGCCGGGTCAATCACAATGGCCGGTTACTTAAAAGAAGCCCGGAGAGTATACAAAGTGACGGTTTGTAATAAGGCTTGTAGTAGGCCCAAGCCCAGAGGCGGCTTAAGGCCCGTGAGTGTAAACCGTCATGTATGAATAAGACTTGTAATGTAAGGCATGTAAAAGACGTCATCGAGCCGGACACGTTGTATGAGCCGGCCAGGACTCTGTAGGCCGCAGGGCGTCAACCTGTGTATATAAGGGGACAACCCGACGACGGCTTGGGGCAAGAAAACAACAGATCGAGAGCCAAGCTAGCATATTTTGCTCCTTGGTCATCGAAACCTAGCAATACCACATCAACTGGACTAGGCTTTACCTTCACCGCAAGGGGCCGAACCAGTATAAAACTCTCATATCCTTTGTCCCGATTAACCCCTTTGAGCTTCCTAGTTGCGATGGCTCCACGACTAAGTCCTTTCACTAGGACATCTGCCTGACAATTCCACGACAGTTGGCGCCCACCATGGGGCCAGCGCACGATGGATTTGAGTTCTTGAAGGGCAGCTTCCAAGGGCTCAAGGGATACGTTGTGGGCCGTATGACCAAGAGTCGTCGCGGCAAGCTCTACATCGACGACGAAGGCTGGGGCCTCGACGCCGGCTCAATTGAGTACGGGTACCGGGTCTCCTTCGGCGGAATCCAGGTCTTCATCGGCCGGATCGGCGAGCCAGGCCCTGAGCCGGACGTCTGCACCGACCTCATCGAGACGGCTCAGCGTGCGAGACCCGCTCGGACTCAGCCCGCCGTGAAGCGTGCCTTCGTGGATTGCATCCACGGAGGGGAGTTATCTGAAGGATCTATGGATGGCGATGAGACGACCATCTATTCTGATGGTGAGTCGTCCACAGGCGAGATGGATTCATTGTACCAACTACAAGATGGCGGGCTTGGGGGCTGTTCCGATGGCAGCAGTATTCCGGACCCCTTTGAGCCGCCGAACAGAGCGGGGGTCTTCGTGACTGGTACACAGCCTGCTCAAAACTCTACGGCTGCGGCAGCAATAACCTCCAGGATGGCTGCGATCGGGTCAGGAGACCCTGCGCACCCATCGGCTCAGGTGCTGATGGATCTCTTGGATAGGATGACGCCCTGTTGACCATCGTGGTTGAACCGGCGGATAAGGCTCAGCATGATGCGGAGGTGGCACGGCTACATGAGGAGGTAGCGCAAGCTAAGGAAAACTTGGCGACGGAGGACGTCAGGATGGCAGCGGAGCGGACGGCTTTGGACGCCAGGGCTCAACAACTTCAATCAGAGGCTTTTTGGCTTACGATGGATCTAAACGCATCAAACGAGGTCATGAGGAGAAGGCACCAGAAGGCTCAATCACGACTGCCTTTGACTTACGATCCTAGGAACCTTTTCTACACACCTGGAGCCGGTCCCAGTAACCCGCCGGAGGCAAACCGGATTACAACACCCAGAGCTAGGGCGCTGGGTCAGCCGCGGACTATGGAACCCCTCGTGTGAATACTGCTCCACCTTGTTATACACCGACACCACCGGGTCATTTTCCTAGCCCTCTGGAGAATCTGATCGCTGCATCGGCACGTTTGGTGGCTCTCCCCATGGAAGGTGACTCTCCAACAGCGATCGAAACATGAAGGGTCAGAGAACTTCTTCAGACAGCTCTGGCACAGCAGGAGTCATATTATTATAGTCGAGACAGGATTCATTCAACCCCTCGCCCGAGCCGGAGCCCGAGCTACATTAGGCATATGGATTCAGCGGCCATGTCAAGCAACACCCAACGCCATGACCAGCCACGCGGGTATGACCGGCGCGTGATGGAGCTCTTAATTTGGTTGACCAGGATAGGATCCGCCAAGAGGCCGAGCAGGCGGTTTAGCAGGCGGCTCACCAAGCTTTTCTGGTTTATCCGACAACCTCTGTTGAAGTAGGTGTGGCCACAAGGACAGGAGGTGTCCCTTGCTTGGTGCCGGCTCTACGTAATGAGCTTTTACCAAAGGATTTCAAGGGGCCTTAGAAGGTGCCTAATTATACAGCTGACTTACAACCCGGGGCATGGATTAAAAGTTATGAGATGGCCATGGAGTTGCTGGAGGTCAGTGACGCAGCGATGGCTAAGTACTTCACCATGATGTTGGATGGAACAGCTCACACTTGGTTCAAGGGGTTGCCACCCAATTCCATCGGCTCGTGGGCCGAGTTAAAGGCCCAGTTCATTTAGAACTTCAAAGATAGATGCAAGCAATCCATGTCGATTGTGGACTTGACTAATTGCAAGAAAGAGGTAGGTGAATCCACGTCCCATTGGGTGCGCCGGGTGAAGGAAATAATACATTCATCTGATAAGATGGATGCCGGCTCCGCGGTCTTAATGTTGGAGAAAAATTGCCGTTTTGAACCTCTGAAACAAAAGCTGGGGCGGCTCAAGCATGATTGCAATGACATGGGCCAACTGATGGCGGCTCTGGTCAAATACGCCGACTCTGATAGTACCAAAGATCCCGCGTCTGACGAAGAGAAGGCAAGGAAGGGAAAGAAGAATGACAACGGAAAAGGTCACCAGCATAACCCGACAAATCAAGGAGGTAATAAACGTAAGGCTGACGGTAGTCTGGAGTTTGTGGCTAACACCAACGCACAGGGCAACAATCAACGACGTAAGGGAAGGCCACCTCCTCGGTCAGGCGGATCAGGTCCCACCCTCGAGCAGTTGCTAAATGAACCCTGTCCAAGACACGGCACCCGGGAGAAGCCGGCCACCCATCTATGGAAATACTGTACGATCATGAAGGCTTTCAAGAATTCCAACATGTTTGACGGTAATCATGGACCTGGCAGCGGCTCAGGCGGTGGCGGCTTTCATGGCCCGCGCGGCAATTCAGACGGTGACGGGTTTCATGGCCAGGGCCCTTAAGGTAACCAAGGTGGTTATAATCAACAATATGGCCAAGGAGGTCAGCAGCAGCACCAATCCAGGTTTCAGAGTAACCCCAAGCAGCTAAGTAATGGGCAGTATCATGTGTTCACCACCAGCTTATGTAAAAGGGACCATAAACTTCATAAGAGAGCAATCAACGCTGTTGAGCCGGCGGTTCCTTGTTATTTGAGATGGTCTTAGCAACCTATTCTGTGGACTAGAGAGGATCACCCGCCCCGGGTTGACAATCCGGGTCACCTGGCGTTGGTGGTGGTGCCTCAGGTTGGTGGATATAAATTCACTAAAGTACTCATGGACAGAGGCAGTAGCATCAATATCCTCTATTATGAGACATTTCGTCGCATGGGGTTGACTGACAAAAGTCTTAAGACGTCCAACACTGTTTTCCATGGAGTGGTGCCTGATAAGTCGGCATATCCAGTGTGTAAGATTGAGCTGGAGGTAGCATTTGGAGATGAACATGATTCCAGGGCTGAGAAATTAACCTTTGAGGTGGTTAAAATCAAGAGCCCATATCACGCCCTGTTTGGACGACCGGCTTATGCAAAATTGATGGCGCGGCCGTGTTACGTTTATCTGCAGCTCAAGATGCCGGGTTATAAAGGTACTATCACAGTACATGGAAGCCAGAAAATAGCCTTGGAGTGTGAGGAAGGCGATGCTGCTTGCGCAGAATCTGTTTACGCGATGGAGGAGTTGAAGTTCTACAAAGACAATGTTGACCCGACAGACATGACATCTTTGAAGAAGCCAACTACGGAGCATGAGCCGGCGCTAAAGTTTAAGTCAGTTGACAATACCAAGATGATTGATTTTGTGCCTGGCGACTCATCCAAACAATTCATTGTCAGTGCTAACTTGGATTCTAAATAGGAAAGCGTGCTCATTGAGTTCATCCGTGAGAACCGGGACATCTTTGCATGGAAGCCTTCTGACATGCCGGGTGTACCGAGAGAACTCGCTGAGCACACTCTCAATAGTGATCCAAAGTTTAAGCCGGTCAGGCAGTTTCTTCGGCGGTTCAATGAGGAAAGGCGCAAGGCTATTGGAGAAGAGGTGGCCCGGCTCTTGGCGGCCGGGTTTGTTGTTGAATTTTTTCACCCAGAGTGGTTGGCTAACCCGGTGCTTGTGCTCAAAAAGAACGACACCTGGCGTATGTGTGTGGATTACATAGATTTAAACAAGGCTTGTCCGGCCGATCCTTTTGCTCTCCCTCGTATTGATCATATCATTGATGCTACGGCGGGTTGTGAGCGTTTGAGCTTATTGGATGCTTATTCTGGCTATCATCAGATCAAAATGGCAGTTAAGGACCAGAAGAAGACGGCTTTCATTACACCATTTGGAGCCTTCTGCTATGTGTCTATGCCTTTTGGGCTTAAGAGTGCCCAGGCGTCTTATCAGCGGTGTGTGCAGAACTGTCTTCATAATTAGATTGGGCGTAATGTTCACGCTTATGTGGACGATATAGTGGTGAAATCCAGAGAGAAGGAAACTCTGGTAGATGATCTGAATGAAACCTTTGATAACCTCCGGGTCTACAAGATGATGCTTAACTCGACCAAGTGCGTTTTTGGAGTCCCAGGTGGCAAGCTTTTGGGGTTTTTGGTGTCTAACAGAGGCATTGAGGCTAACCCGGAGAAAATTAAGGCAATTACGTCTTAGGCTAAGCCGGCGTGCATCAATGACGTTCAACGGCTGGCGGGTCATGTCGCAGCTTTAAGCCGGTTCATAAGCCGGTTAGGTGAGAAGGCTATGTTGTTGTATCAAATGATGAAGAAGACGAACAATTTTTTCTGGAGTGATGCTGCTAACTCTACCTTTGAAGAACTGAAAAGACAGCTCGCCGAGCCGCCAGTATTGCTGCTCCCGTTGAGAAAGAGCCACTGTTGTTATATGTGGCTGCTAACACACGTGCTGTCAGTGTGGCCATTGTTGTAGAGCGCAAGGAGGCTGGCAAGGAACATCCGGTTCAACGGCCGGTTTATTACGTCTGAGGGAGTCCTGGATTAGGGGGTATCTGGACTATATCCTTTGGCTGGACTGTTGGACTATGAAGATACAAGATTGAAGACTTCGTCCCGTGTGCGGATGGGACTCTCCTTGGCATGGAAGGCAAGCTTGGCAATACGGATATGTAGATCTCCTTCCTTGTAACCGACTCTGTGTAACCCTAGCCCCCCCGGTGTCTATATAAACTGGAGGGTTTAGTCCATAGGGCCAACAACAACAATCATACCATAGGCTAGCTTCTAGGGTTTAGCCTCTTCGATCTCGTGGTAGATCAACTCTTGTACTACTCATATTATCAACAACAATCAAGCAGGACGTAGGGTATTACCTCCATCAAGAGGGCCCGAACCTGGGTAAACATTGTGTCCCTACCTCTTGTTACCATCCGCCTAGACGCACAGTTCGGGACCCCCTACCCAAGATCCGCCGGTTTTGACACTGACATTGGTGCTTTCATTGAGAGTTCCTCTGTGTCGTCATCGTTAGGCTTGATGGCTCCTTCGATCATCGATAGCGATGCAGTCCAGGGTGAGACTTTTCTTCCTGGACAGATCTTTGTATTTGGTGGCTTCGCACTTCGGGCCAACTCGCTTGGCCATTTGGAGCAGATCGAGAGTTACTCCCCTGGCCGTCAGGCCAGGTTTGGAAGCTTAAACTACACGGTCGACATCCGTGGAGACTTGATCTTCGATGGATTCGAGCCCCTGCCGAGTGCACCGCACGGTCACGATGAGCATGATTTAGCTCTACCATCGGACAGTGTTCAGGAGACCGCACTGGCAACCGCTCCGACCCTCAATTCGGAGCCAATTGCGCCATCCATGGACGGGTGGATAGACCCTGCCACGGAGGCCGCATTCTCAGCGGCGATCGAGCCGAATATCGATCTTACCCTTCACGAGAACCGTGACGCCAAACTGCCGGATCCTTCCCCGGCCACGGACTCCGAACCGCCTGCGCCCGTGCCTATCGAATCCGACTGGGCGCCGATCATGGAGTTCACCTCCGCGGATATTTTCCAGCATTCTCCCTTCGGCGACATACTGAACTCATTAAGGTCTCTCTCCTTGTCAGGAGAGTCCTCGCCGAACTATGTCCGGCAGGATTGGGATGCGGATGACGAAGAAATTCGCCGCCCACCCACAACCCACTTAGTAGCCATTGTCGACAATTTGACCGACATGCTCGACTTTGACTCCGAAGACATCGACGGTATGGATGACGATGCAGGAGACGAACAAGAACCACTGCCCACAGGGCATTGGACAACCACCTCATCATATGATATATATATGGTGGACACACCCAAAGAAGGCAATGGCAACGGGACAGCGGAGGATGACCCCTCCAAGAAGCAACCCAAGCGCCGACGTTAGTGGCACTGCTCTAAGTCTCACCAAAGCAAAAGCGGTGATATCGGCACAGGAGATAATAGCACTCCGGACAGTGCCGAAGATAACGACAATCCCCTCCAGCAAGATTTAGAGCAGGAGGATGGAGAAGCCAGCCCTCCTGAGAGAGCGGCAGATGGAGAGGTGGAGGATGATAATTATACACCTCCCTCTAAAGACGAGGCAAGCCTCGACGATGACGAATTTGTCGTGCCTGAGGATCCCGTCGAGTAATAGCGCTTCAAGCGCTGGCTTATAGACATGGCAAATAGCCTTAAGAAAAAGCAATAGCAGCTTCAAGCTGATCAAGATTTGCTAGCTGACAGATGGGCTGAAGTCCTTGCGGCCGAGGAATATGAACTCGAACGCCCCTCTAAGAGTTACCCAAAGCGTAGGTTGCTACCCCGACTGGAGGAGGAAGCATCAAAACCTACATCTCCAGCTTATGACGCGGCTGATCGGCCACCTCGTGGCCATGACAGAGAGGCATTTTAGCCAAAAGCTCAGCCCGCACCCCGACGCCACTCAAATAAAAATGTTAAGGCATGGGGAAATACGCTAGACTTGCGAGATGTATTGGAGGACAAAGAAAAACACGCAAGATCGATCTACGGATCACGAGGGCGCGCCACTACGCGAGACGATAACCGTCACGCCGGATACAATAAAAGTAAATCCGGCCAGGCCGAACACAGCGGACAAGACTCATTTGAGTTGCGTCGCGATATAGCCCAGTACAGAGGCGCCGCACACCCCCTATGCTTCACAGAAGAAATAATGGATCACCAAATCCCAGAGGGTTTCAAACCCGTAAATATCGAATCATACGACGGTACAACAGATCCTGCGGTATGGATCGAGGACTTCCTCCTGCACATCCACATGGCCCGCGGTGACGATCTACACGCCATCAAATACCTCCCACTCAAACTCAAAGGACCAGCTCAACATTGGCTCAACAGCCTGCCAGCAGAATCCATTGGCTGTTGGGAAGATCTGGAAGCCGCATTCCTCGACAACTTCCAGGGCACTTATGTGCGACCACCAGATGCCGATGACTTGAGCCACATAATTCAGCAGCCAGAGGAATCGGCCAGGCAATTCTGGACACGTTCTTGACAAAGAAAAATCAAATCGTCGACTGTCCGGATGCAGTGGCCCTAGCAACTTTTAATCACAACATCCGCGACGAGTGGCTCGCCCGGCACCTTGGCCAGGAAAAGCCGAAATCTATGGCAGCCCTCATGACACTCATGACCCGTTTTTGCGCGGGAGAGGACAGTTGGCTGGTTTGAAGCAATACCATATCAAAGAACTATGGTACTTCGGATACCAAGGATAGCAGTGCCAGGTCACGTTGCAACAAACAAAAGCGCCGCATCAACGGCGACAATACCGAGGATACGGCAATCAATGCCAAATTCAGAGGCTCTAAACCCGGTCAGCGGAAAAATCCATTCAAAAGAAACACGCCGGGCCCGTCCATTTTGGACCGTATACTCGATCGCTCGTGTCAAATACACGGCACCCCCGACAAGACAGCCAACCACACCAACAAGGAATGCTGGGTGTTCAAGCAGGCCGGCAAGATAAATGCTCAAAACAAAGATAAGGGGTCACATAGCGATGACGAGGAGGAGCCCCGGCCGCCGAACACCAGAGGACAGAAGAGGTTCCCCCCACAAGTGCGGACGGTGAACATGATATACGCAACCCACATCCCCAAGAGGGAGCGAAAGCGTGCGCTAAGGGACGTATATGCGTTGGAGCCAGTCGCCCCAAAGTTCAACCCATGGTCCTCCTGTCCGATCACCTTCGATCGCAGGGACCATCCCACCAGTATCCGTCATGGCGGATTCGCCGCACTGGTCCTAGACCCAATCATCAACGGATTTCACCTCACTCGAGTCCTTATGGACGGCGGCAGCAGCCTGAACCTGCTTTATTAGGACATAGTGCGCAAAATGGGTATAGACCCCTCAAGGATCAAACCCACAAAAACGACCTTCAAAGGCGTCATACCAGGTGTAGGGGCCCAGTGCATGGGCTCAGTCACACTGGAAGTGGTCTTCGGATCCCCGGATAACTTCCGAAGCGAGGAGTTAATCTTCGATATAGTCCCGTTCCACAGTGGCTATCACGCACTTCTCGAGCGAACCGCATTTGCGAGATTCAATGCGGTACCGCATTATGCATACCTCAAGCTCAAGATGCCAGGACCTCGGGGGGGGGGGCATCACAGTCAATGGAAACACAGAGTGCTCTCTCCGCACGGAGGAGCACACTGCGGCCCTCGCAGCAGAAGCACAAAGCAGCCTCTTAAGGCAATCCACCAGCTCGGCGATTAAACACCCGGACACCTTCAAGCGCGCCCAGGGTAATCTGCAACAAGACCGCCTGGCACGTTCCGAGCTCGCATAGCAATGCGGCCCCCACCCCAGTCCCAGCCAAATGGCGAAATCCGTGCCACGCATACATAATTACGCATTGAAAATACCATGGGCATAGGCGGGGGGGCACGACTACGGCACACCCCGAAACGCGGCTCAACCGCACTAGCGGCTTCCCACTTTGTTATTTTTCTCTCTTTCAGGACTTAACTCTCTGGAAACCCCGTCCGGCAGTATGATTACCGGACACACAATACAACAACCAAGGAGGCAGAAAGCTATGTCGCACCATGGAACTCCCAGGTGGTCTCTGATAACGAGTGACATACATGCTTTAAATACCATTCCTCAGCTTGCCCTTGGAGGAGACATGTCAAATAGTCCTACCTTTTTTCTTATCGCACTAATTGTATGATTCTGCTTCGACGCACCTTTTTGAATAAACAATGCATAGCACTAGACTATTACCGCATTCTCTATTATTATATATATATATATATATATTCATTCATGACATTCAGCACCCGTACACTCTGGTACGGCCAATATGCCAGGGGCTTAAGCGTACCCCATAAAACGGCGTGAGAAGTCCGAACACTTTCGACAGTGCGGCACCCCGAACTTATAGCATTATATGCATCGGCTCCGAATCATGTCTTGGGTCAATAGTTGGGTTTGCCCAGCTCCCATATTTTGGTACCTTATGTTCCGCTATATCGGCTAAGGTAGCATTGGGAGAACTACTGCGATTGTGCCCCGGTTCATCTGGGCTAAGCACCTCAGTAGAGAAAGCTAAAACTGACTGTCATGATAATGCGAGAGCTGGTCGCTGTTCGAGAGGTCTTGATTCCCTAAAGACTTATGCCTCTTAGGGTGAGGAGTCGGCTTTGTCCGGCTTAGGCGTGTATAGCGCCCCAAATTCGGCCTTCCGAATACTAGGGGCTTCGCCAAAATTTAAAATTGTAGACTTCTATGGCTAAGTGAGAGTGATAAAGCAGTATAGTCCGATTGCCTTGTTCGTTGTGCTGAGCACCTCCCTCGAAGGACCCAACAATGGGAAAAAGAGTGCCCAGATTTATCCCGAACACCCCAGCACTCGTGGCATGGGGGCAGATGCCGACGACTGGCCATCTCTCAGATTTGATAAACGGCTGCAGAGAAGGCAATATTTTAAATTCAAACAAGCGTTGCATAGCGCACATGAACAAGTTTTCACAATACAGGATCACACAAGCAAGTTCATTCAAAAATTACATCCTTCGCACACTCATCCACCACAAGACAGGCACCCTTTATGACACCCTCATAATACATCTCAGGATGGCGATGCTCCTTGCCCTGTGGCAGCCCCTCTTTCACCAGCTTCTCGGCGTCCATCTTGGCCCAGTGCACCTTCGCACGGGCAAAAGCCCGGCATGCACCTTCGATGCAGACGGACCGCTTTATGACTTCCAGCCATGGGCAGGCATCCACAAGCCGCCTCACCAGGCCGAAGTAGCTGTTGGGAAGGGAGTCGCCAGGCCACATCCGGACTATAAGGCCCCTCATGGCATGTTCGACCGCCTTGTGCAGCTCGACCAGCTGCTTCAGCTGGTCGCTCACAGGTATCGGGTGTTCGGTCCCAGTATACTAAGACCAGAACAACTTCTCCGTCGAGCTTCCCTCCTCGGCCCGATAGTACTTTGCGGCATCTGACACACTGCGGGGAAAATCTGCGAATGCTCCTGGAGAGCTCCGGACTCGGGTAAGTAATAAGTAATTTACTTTCACATGCTTGCTTTGCATAATGAATGCCTTACCCGCCGCTATGTTCTTCATCGCCTCAATTTCCTGGGGGGCCTTTTGGGCTTTAGCCTTGGCACGCTTTGTGCTCATGAGGGCCGCAGCAAGCTCGGAATCTCGCGTCTTCGAGTCAAGCTCCAAAGTCTCGTGCTTCTTCACGAGATCCTGGAGCTCTTGCTGCACCTCGCCCACCCGTGCCTCCTGTTTCTCCCGCTCGGTGTGCTCCTTGGCCGCTTTGTTTTCGTCCTCGGACAACGCTTGCTTCAGGGTCGCCACTTCGGTCATGGCCCCTGGCACATCCATGATGATCCTGTAATTTTGCAACTATATATATATATAGACAAGGTATTACTTACCTTTGTTCTCCTCGAGCTGCCTCTTGGCAAGGCCGAGCTCTTTCTCGGACCGCTCGAGGTTCTGCTTCAGTGCGGCGACCTCTGCAGTCAGTGCGGCAGAGGTCAGCAGCGAAGCCTGCATACGCATACAGACATACTTATATTAGACTCCTCCAGATATTATTTGATCCTCTATTCGGCTTTTCTTTGTGAACACCAAACAGAGCATCAGGGGCTACTGTCTATGCGGTAATATTTTCCCATATTTTAAATACTTACCTCAAAGCCTGTTAGAAGGCTGGCACAGGCTTCAGTCAGTCCGCTCTTGGCGGACTGAACCTTCTTGATCACCGCACTCATAATAGTGCGGTGCTCTTCGTCGATGGAAGCGCTGCGAAGCACTCCCAGCAGGTTGTCCGGTACCTCTGGATGGACAGAGGTCACCGGCACGGGCGGCTTGCCCCTCTTTGCAGGGGGCCGCCTACCGGAGTCCGGAACCATTGGAGGTTCCGGCGCGGTGTTCGGCTGAGGGCCGAACTTGGAGCCCTTGGGAGTCTTGCTCCTTTTGCGCCTGGAGTCCGGAAGGTCGCCTTGAGGCGCCGCTAGGGCTACCTCCCCTCGGTTCGGTGCCCCTTGAGACAATACCTCGACATTGTCCGTAGGGCGAGGAGAGGAGGCGGATGGAAGTGGATCGCTATCCATATCCGACGAGTCCAAGGAACCGTCCGACCAGGATACGTCAATACGGGCTCGGGGCGGACTGCATGATCATATTCGACGTTAGGAGAAGCAGTGCAATAAAGGTATGCTATGAGTTACTCTGGTATCCGAATACTTACGACTTCTCCAGGGGCTTAGCCCTGAGTAACCACTCGTCTTCGCTGTCGGCGGCGGTGGTGGAACAGTCCGGAAGGAGAGTCCTTCCCTTCTTGGACCCTTCGGCCTCCCCGGTTGGGGCAGCCTTCCTTTTCTTGTCTCCCCCAGCTGGAGGGGGAGAGTCTTCATCTTCCTCCTCCTCATTTTCATGGGAGGAGTGCGTCTTGGAGTCATCAGACGATGAGTCCGATACCACCTGGCACCGGGAACTCTTTCGGGTTCCCGTGGCCTTCTTGATCTTCTTCTCCGGCGCCTCATAAGGAGCCGGAGTCCGCATCTCCGTCAGAAGAGTGTCTGCAGGGTCTTCGGGCAGAGGGGCCGGGCAGTTAATCTGCTCCGTTGTCTCCACCCAGTCCTGTCAAAGGCATGGGAGCTCAGATCCCGCACATGGTTAAACTATGGAAAATAAATACCCTACGAGATGTACAGAACTTACCGGATTCGCAGGGTGCTTCGCGCTTAGCCCGCGGTCCTCGGTAAGGGGAGGGGGGGACCTCGGTGCCCTTGAACAGCACCTTCCAAACATCCTTGTGCATCGTGTCGAAGAGCTCGTGTAGAGTCTGGTGTTGGGCCGGGTCGAACTCCCATAAGTTGAAAGCCCGTTGTTAACACAGGAGGATCCGGCGGAAGAGCATGACCTGGACTATGTTGACAAGCTTGAGTTTCTTGCTTATCATGTTCTGGATACACTTCTGGAGTCCGTCCAGCTTCACCGATGAGCCCCAGGACAGGCCCTTCTCCTTCCAGGAAGTGAGCCGTGTGGGGATTCCGGATCGAAACTCGGGGGCCGCTACCGAGTTCGTGTCGCGTGGCTCGGTGATGTAGAACCACCCCGATTGCCACCCCTTTATGGTCTCCATGTAGGAGCCCTCGAGCCATGTAACGTTGGGCATTTTTCCCACCATGGCTCCGCCGCATTCCGCTTGTTGACCGCCTACTACCTTCGGTTTGACATTGAAGGTCTTCAGCCACAGGCCGAAGTGGGGCCGGATGCGGAGGAAAGCCTCGCACACGACGATGAACGCCGAGATGTTGAGGATGAAATTCGGGGCCAGATCATGGAAGTCCAGCCCGTAATAGAACATAAGGCCGCGGACGAATGGATGGAGGGGAAACCCCAGTCCGCGGATGAAGTGGGTGAGGAAAACCACCCTTTCGTGAGGTTCCGGGGTAGGGACGATCTGCCCCGTGGCTGGCAGCCAGTGCGCGATATCCACGGCTAAGTATCCGGCCCCGCGCAGCTTTTTGATGTCTCTCTCCATGACGGAGGAGACCGTCCACTTGCCTCCCGCTCCGGACATGTTTGGAGAGGGTTGAGGAGAAGGATGTGGACTTGGGCGCTGGAGCTCGAGTGCGCAAGAATGGATGAGCAAGGAGAAAGAAGGCGTGGGTAGAAAAAGGTGAACCCTTATCCCTTTATAAGGGCGGACGAAACTATACGCCCCCACCAGCCTGGTAAAACTCGCTTATCCCCCAAGCGACGTAATTGATGGTGCGGTTGGGTTACCCACGTCCGTATTGATGCGAATCCCGTAATAAAAGGGACATGATCTCTGCTTTGACAAGATGTGCCAAGGAAACCGCCTCACGAAGCACGCTGAGATGGGTTATGAAAAACGATTCGAATAAAGACCTGGTTGTGGTGTGATGTCACACTACGGGGTACGTCAACAGATTAGATTTGTGGAAATATTATTCTCTCTACGGTGGTATGCGGAACTTGTTTTGCAGAGCCGGACACGGTCCTCGTGTTCAAAATCTTCTATGAAGTATTCGGAGGAGGAACCCGCCTTGCAATGCCGCAGACAATCTACGGGCCGGACTCATCGTCATTGAAGCCTGGTTCAGGGGCTACTAAGGGAGTCCTGGATTAGGGGGTATCCGGACAGCCAGACTATATCCTTTGGCCGGACTGTTGGACTATGAAGATACAAGATTGAAGACTTTGTCCCGTGTCCGGATGGGACTCTCCTTGGCATGGAAGGCTAGCTTGGCAATACGGATATGTAGATCTCCTTCCTTGTAACCGACTCTATGTAACCTTAGCCCCCGGTGTCTATATAAACCGGAGGGTTTAGTCCGTAGGACCAACAACAACAATCATACCATAGGCTAGCTTCTAGGGTTTAGCCTCTTCGATCTCATGGTAGATCAACTCTTGTACTACTCATATTATCAAGAACAATCAAACGGGACATAGGGTATTACCTCCATCTAGAGGGCCCGAACCTGGGTAAACATTGTGTCCCCTGCCTCCTGTTACCATCCGCCTAGACGCACAGTTCGGGACCCCCTACCCGAGATCCGCCGGCTTTGACACCGACAACGTCAGTGAGGTGCTCATTGAGTCCAAGCAGAGATCCACATTGGCAGAAGCTTGTTTATGGGGTATTCATGGCAAGCCGGAAGCTTAAGCATTACTTTCAGGGTCACCCTATCACTGTGGTTAGCTCTGCTCCTTTAGGAGATATTATTCAAAATAGAGAAGCCACAGGACGAGTCGCCAAGTGGGCCATTGAACTTGGGTCTCACAGTTTAAAATACGTGCCACGTACAGCCATCAAATCTCAAGCACTGGTGGATTTCATTAATGATTGGACGGAATTGCAAATACCTGAAGAGAAGCCAGACAACACATATTGGACGATTCATTTTGATGGGTCCAGGCAATTGGAGGGCTCGGGGGCTGGAGTTGTTTTAACTTCCCCTAGAGGTGACAAGTTTTGTTATGTGTTGCGGTTGATGTTTCCTTGTACTAACAACGCAGCTGCATATGAGGCTTTACTCCATGGTCTTCGAATGGATAAAGAAATGAGTTTGAGCCGGGTATGGTGCCTTGGCGACTCAGATTTAGTGGCGTAACAAGTATCAGGCAAGTGGGATTCCAAGGATCCTCTCATGGCGGCTTATCGCCGTGAGGTTGACGCTGTTGCTGGACACTTCAAGGGTTATCAAGTGGAGCACATCGACCACAGAAAGAACAAAGCGGCCGATGCTTTAAGCCGGTTGGGATCTCAGCGTAAGCCGGTGCCGCCTAACACTTTTTTAGATGTTCTTCATAACCCTTCTGTCAAGTTGCCTACAGAGGAAGACTTGGTTGTTCCAGACCCGGAAGCACAATTGGTAGAGGCTCTTCATGTCATTCCGGATTGGACAGTGCCGTATTTGGCTTATATGACCCGGGGCGAATTGCCGGGGGATGAGACCTTGGCTAGACAGATAACCCGACGGTCCAAGTCAATGAAAATTTCCAATGGTGAGTTGTATCATCGCAGTGTCACCGGAGTGTTTCGATGTTGTGTTTCTCCTGAGGAAGGTCAAGAAATTCTTCGTGAGATCCATGAAGGAGATTGTGGCCATCATGCCGGTTCAAAATCTCGTGTGGCCAAGGCTTTCCGTCATGATTTTTACTGGCTAACGGCTCACAATGATGCAGAGGATCTGGTCAGTAGGTGCGATGGATGTCAAAAATTCGCACGACGGGCGCACATGCCGGCTCAGGAATTGCGGAATTCCAATTACTTGGCCGTTTGCAATCTGGGGGCTTGATATGGTTGGACCTTTCAAAAGATCCAAAGATAAAAAGACGCACCTTTTGGTGGCAGTGGACAAGTTTACAAAATGGGTTGAGGCAGAGCCGGTCAGTAAGTGTGATGCAGCCACGGCGGTTCAATTCATGAAAAAAAATGATCTTTCGTTTTGGTTTTCCACACAACATTATTACTGAAAATGGCACCAACCTGTCCCAAGGAGCTATGGAAGAGTTCTGTCAACAGGAACATATTCGGCTTGACGTTTCATCAGTAGCTCACCCCCAATCCAATGGTCAAGCTGAAAGAGCCAATCAGGAAATCCTGAAAGGTCTAAAACCCTGGCTTATGGTCCCTTTACAACGAACGCCGGGTTGTTGGGTGGAAGAGTTACCCTCTATGATATGGTGTATCAATACTACCCCTAACAGATCTACTGGTTATACGCCTTTCTTCATGGTCTATGGAGCAGAGGCAGTCCTGCCTAGTGACATCCATCATGACTCGCCCCGAGTGGCGGCTTACGTTGAAGCTGAGAACGAACAAACCTGTCAGGATGCGCTTGATTTATTGGATGAAGAGTGTGACTTGTAGCAGCCCGCTCAGTGATTTACCAATAGGACCTGTGCCGTTTTCATAGCCGTCGGGTTAAGTTAAGAACCTTTCAAGAAGGTGATTTGGTGCTCCGGCTCATCCAGGATCAGTCTGATGCGCACAAGCTATCCGCACCTTGGGAAGGACCCTTTGTGGTCAGCAAGAACTTGGATAATGGGTCATACTACCTTATTGACGTTCGAGAGCACAAAGACTCACGTACGTCGGAGGAAGAGACCCGCCGGCCATGGAATATTGCTCAACTTCGGCCATACTACACTTGAGCCACCGGCTCTCATAATGTACATACTTTGACGTTGTATATATTATGATAAATAATAAAGTAGGACCTCTGTCCTTTTTGCCTTAATGATCACGTATCTTTGTTATCTTAAGTATAAGACGACCAAGTGGAGGCTGATCGTATTCGAATCTAGCTTAACCCTCTTGGTCCGGCTCATGATCGTATTCGAATCTACCGTTAAAACCTCATGGTCACTAGGGGGCTTCCTGTTCAAACATAGGTCGTATTCGAACCAAAGAGAACATAGCTGTCGTAACCCTCTTGATCGGCGCAAAGCCAAACTCACTAGGGGGCTTCTTGATCGTATCTGAATCATAGCTTAACCCCTTTTGGGTCCGACTTGGATCGTATTCGAATCAGGCTCATTAAAAACCTCTCAAGGTCATTCGGGAGCTTCCTGTTCAAACATAGGTCGTATTCGAACCAAAGAGAACATAGATGTCGGTACCCTCTTGATCGGCGCAACGCCAAATCCACTGGGGGCTACATGATCGTATTCAAATCCTAGCTTAACCCCTTTGGTCTAGTTTACTGATCGTATTCGAATCAGAAGCCTCCAAATTTTCTTAATACTTGATTTACATTGTTTGAACGATACTCTTTTGTTTTTACTGGTTTTTTTGTTGTCTTGAATCTAATTGTAAGTATGGTTTCAATTTAAACCGGCTTGGTTATTTGACAATGAGCTGCCAAGGGGTAACAGTCATCAGGCATATGGAAGTATTGACTTCTAAAAAGATTGGGTTGTCACCCTTACTATCTGGGTCGCATAAGCCGACAGTCTAGAATCAAAGAACACAACAATAAGTTGCCAGGACAGTTCCTCATCTTTTACATACAGGAACAGGTTTAAACACTGCAGATATGATAAAGGATATAAAGCATATATTGACATGACAGATAAAATGTCATACGCAGTATGATATGCACGATGGCATAGGCAGAACATGCAGGTTTTAAAGCTAGCCTGTTACAAGGCGTTGGGAGCCCAAAAGGTTAAAACTGTTTTTGTCTCCTAAGCAGATGCTAAGCTAAAGGCCGGTTCATTAAATTCTTAGCCGGATTAGTTGGATGATTACGACTCCTCCCTCGCCAGTTCATCTTCTTCCACTGGTTGGAAACTGGGCTTGGACCAGTCAAGGCCATGAAGGGCAACAAACTCAGCTTCATCATCAATTAGACCAGCCGAGTCAATTTCTGGGGCAAAGGTGTGTTGGCGAACCGGTGGGATGAGATCTATCACTTTATACGAAGGAGTCGCCATCTTTTTATTATCAACATCAAAACCCGACTGATACTTATCAATGTTGGTCTCATCGCCAAGGATAGTGGCCTGGGGATGAACTCCCCTCACGCAAGCAGCAAAATCATCTTGATCAAATGGGGTCTCGTCTTCCTTAAGGCTGGGATACCCCTTGGCTACATCTGTCGGGTCTAGTTCTGGCACCCAGGCTTTGGAGCGGCTTAGAGCAGTTAGAGCTCCGGCTCTTGCACAAGGCCACTTGACCTCTTGGAATCTGGCGGGTAAGATAGACAATTTCTTCAAGACGTCACTCAAGAGGTTTGGTCCTTGGTTGGCTGGGGAAATAATGGTAAGCGCCCGTTGAGCTCCAGTGTACAGCTGCTCCACCAGGGTGTAAACCGCCTTGAGTTTTATCAAGCTGTTTTGGCTCAGATTGCTGCTCCGGGGACCTACGAGTATTTTAAGAGGTTAAGCAGGCGGTTTATATATCTAGCAAAAATAGAGTTTCAATAAGTAATGCAATGACTCATCGAAGATTGCAGAGACCATCTGAGACACATGGTTTTTTAAACCGGTGAGCTCGGTGGTAACCTCCTTGAGAGCCGCCTCGGCTATCTCGGCACGCTGTATGATACGTCCATTTTGCATCATGCTTATATATTAATATTTATTGCATTATGGGCTGTTATTACACATTATGTCACAATACTTATGCCTGTTCTCTCTTATTTTACAAGGTTTACATAAAGAGGGAGAATGCCGGCAGCTGGGATTCTGGTTGGAAAAGGAGCAAATATTAGAGACCTATTCTGCATAGCTCCAAAAGTCCTGAAACTTCACGGATGATGTTTTCCAAATATATAAAAAAACATTGAGCGCAAGAACTTCACCAGGGGGCCACACCCTACCCACGAGGGTGGGGGGCGCGCCCTACCCCCTGGATGCGCCCCCCTACCTCGTGGGCCCCCTGTTGGCCCTCCGATGACCATCTTCTGCTATATGGACTCTTTCAATGGGAAAAAAATCATAAGCCATCTTCTCGGACGAAACTCTGCCGCCACGAGGCGGAACCTTGGCGGAGCCAATCTAGGGTTCTGGCGGGGCTGTTCTGCCGGGGAAACTTCCCTCCTGGAAGGGGAAATCATCGCCATCGTCATCACCAACGCTCCTCTCATCGGGAGAGGGCAATCTCCATCAACATCTTCATCCGTACCATCTCATCTCAAAACCCTAGTTCATCTCTTGTATCCAATTCTTGTCTCCAAGTCCGGGATTGGTGCTAGTAGGTTGCTAGTAGTGTTAATTACTCCTTGTAGTTGATGCTAGTTGGTTTAATTGGTGGAAGACCATATGTTCATATCCTATATGCACATTAATACCCCTCTGATTATGAACATGTTTATGCTTTGTGAGTAGTTACTTTTGTTCCTGAGGACATGGGAGAAGTCTTGCCATTAGTAGTCATGTGAATTTGGTATTCGTTTGATATTTTGATGGGATGTATGTTGTCTCTCCTCTAGTGGTGTTATGTGAACATCGACTACATGACACTTCACCATTGTTTGGGTCTAGAGGAAGGCATTGGGAAGTAATAAGTAGATGATGGGTTGCTAGAGTGACAGAAGCTTAAACCCTAGTTTATCCGTTGCTTCGTAAGGGGCTGATTTGGATCCATATGTTTCATGCTATGGTTAGGTTTACCTTAATACTTTTGTTGTATTTGCGGATGCTTGCAATAGAGATTAATCATAAGTGGGATGCTTGTCCAAGTAAGGGCAGCACCCAAGCACCGGTCCACCCACATACCAAATTATCAAAGTACCGAACGCGAACATATGAGCGTGATGAAAACTAGCTTGACGATATTCCCATGTGTCCTCGGGAGCGCTTTACATCATATAAGAGTTTGTCCAGGCTTGTCCTTTGCTACAAAAGGATTGGGCCACCTTGCTGCACTTTATTTACTTTTGTTACTTGTTGCTCGTTACAAATTATCCTATCACAAAACTATCTATTACCACTTATTTCAGTACTTGCAGAGAATACCTTGCTGGAAACCGCTTATCATTTCCTTCTGCTCCTCATTGGGTTCGACACTCTTACTTATTGAAAGGACTACGATAGATCCCCTATACTTGTGGGTCATCACTGTACTAGCAAGTTTTTCTCACCAGCCCAAGATTTTTTCTCCACATCAAAACTGGTCTTTAGTTTCTCTGCTTCAGATAGGCTCAATTGGAGTTTGGAGTCGGCATTCTTTATTTCAATCTCTCGAGCCGCCAACCGGGTCTTTGCATCAGCCAGTTGGGAACCCAATTCATTGATGGCGGTCTACAAGACATGCACAGGTGTGTCAAAAAATTATTCCAATAAAGGTCATAATGATTAAAGTCCCAAGTACTTTGCAATGCAACACCACTCGGCACTTGGGGGCTAATGTCTGCCAAAGCAATTTTTAAACTGCAAAAATGACTCTTCTATGATTAAAGTCCCAAGTGTGTTACAAGTAACAACGCTTGGCACTTGGGGGCTAATGCATGATATTAAGAAAGTCTTTTCCTCTTGAGCCGGATAACACCATTTGTTTGGCCTAATTCAAGTCAGTTATGAAGTCAAGTACGAGCTCATTCATGATGAATTAAACCGGCCCTTGGGGACTATAGGTGACATTTATGCTAATCCACTGGATTTAGGGAAAATCTAAGACAAAGTATCAACCTATATCATAAGTCTAAAGATCATTTAGGTTCATCATAATCCGGAGACTTGGGGGCTGGCAGAGTATATGTAAACTAATGTAAGCCGGGGAGCGTACCTCATATTTCAGTTGCAGCTGTTTGACCATTTCGATTTCAGAGTCACGACTGGAATGCACATGACTGAGGTGTCCAGATAGCACGTCACTAATGCTTAGATGAGCACAGTGAGAGATGTCAAACCGTACCTTCTGCCTTTCCAAAGCTTCTTGCTTGGTAGAGTGCCTGGCAAGTACAGTTGGGTTGCCCGGCTCAACGAATCTGCTACCAGTAATTAGAACGTCATTGTCAGAAGGCGCTGACGGGTTAGCTGAGCTGGACGGCCCAACAGTGGATGGATTGAGAATGGTTTCATCAGCTGACGGCTCAGGAAGGTCTGACTGAATGTTGACAGCAGGGTCTTCTCGTGCTTCAGATTGTTCAGGAGCAGTTGGTATTGTCGGTTTAGGAGCAGGGTCTTTCAGGTCTTCCGCCGGCTTAGCCGCCTTGGTTTTCTTGGGCTTTGCTTGACCGCTAAGAATAATTTCATAAGTCAGTATAATGATACAAACCTAAAGATGCAGAAGAAAGATAATTTTCTTTACCTGGGGGCAGTCTTGAAAGCCGGAAATTGAGTTTGTGAAGAATCGCCGGACGAACGAGAAACCTCCTACAATAGTAAAATCACAGTTAAGAGAGCAAGGAAATGGATTCATTTATAAAAGCAAGAGACAAAGGTGAAAGAAACCTCATTCTGCCGTTTCCGAGGAGTTTTTTGTAAGTCGGAGGGCAGTTCATTATCGTCACTAGTCCAGGCCTGACGGCGGCTCTCATGTTGCTGTTTTTTCAAAAGAAAATGAGGATCCAAATATGCCAATATGTGTGAAAACCTTACTTTCCGGGTTACCAGTCGAGGTTTCTGTCTTGGCACAGGTTCCGAGCCAGAGGAAATAGTTACCTCTTCTTCTACTGCCTGGCTGGCCCCCGTGTCGTCCTGGCAATAGTCAGTGTCAATAAGGTTGTTAAAAAACAGGCCAAGAGAGTCAAGGGCTACCTCCGACTCAGAAACATCATCCAGCTTGAACATATCAGAAGCAGTTCTTTTCTTTTGGACTTTCGGGTTGTCTTCTTGGCAGCTATGGTGGCGGCTCTAGCCTTCTTGGTAGCTTCATGATCATATTTTGCCTTCCAAAAGTCAGATTTGGCCTGTAGGCAAATAACAGGTTAAAAGTCATGCAAGTACTTAACTACTGAAGGAAAAAGGGGGACAAGGGGGTTTACCTATGGTGCCGGATTAAGTTTGCAGAAAGGATTCAATCCAACTTTACTACAGTCCTCGTATTTACTGTTGACGAGGGTGGTTGACATTTCAATAATGGCTTCTTCAGTTAGTTGCAGAGAGCTATGACACAGAGGGTTATCTTGTCCTCCGGCATAGGTATACATCAAGGCAGAGCGGCGGCTCAGAGGGATGACCCGCCATGCGATCCAACAACGGAGCAGATCAACTCCAGTTAGGCCGTTTCCCAATAAGGCTTGAATCCTTTTGATGGATGGGATAAGATTCTTGCATTCAGCGGAAGTAAGCTTGTCAGGGAGCACAAACTTAGAGTCAAGACCCTCTGCGCGATAACCCAGCATTGATCTTTCATCAGCTGGCGACGTGTCTTTGCAATAAAACCAAGTTTGGTTCCAATCCTTGGGATGGCTTGGTAAGACTACTAAGGGAAAGACATCACCCTGTCGGCGCTGAATCGAGATTCCACCAAGTTCCAAGCTGAGGCCGTTGGTGCATTCGTTCTGGCAGTTCAAATAGAAGTACTCTCTGAAGAGTTCAACAGTAGGTTCTTCTTGAAGATAAACCTCATAGAGAACTTGGAAATTCCAGATGTTGGATATGGAGTTGGGTCCAAGATCTTGTGGATGAAGCTTGAAAAAATGCAGAACATCTCTGAAGAATTTTGAACCGGGTGGTGAAAAACCCCGGTTCATGTGATCAGTAAAGATGATGACTTCACCGTCTTTGGGTGAGGTCATTCTTCGGCCAGGTCAGGAGCACCATAGGACATAATGTTCTTCTCCGACAAGTATCCGATGGTGACAAAGCCTTTCAAAGTGTCATCAGTGACTGTGGAAGGGACCCAGTTGCAGACTGTTGGCGCTTTTGATGGCATAATGAAAAAGGACAAGCTGAAAAGAAAGTAATTCTCTGATTCAAATTAATTGGTGGAATTACAGGTTAAAAGATTATAGTACAGATGAGTAATGGCGGTTTAAATAAGGGCTAATGATATATGAAGGAAAAATGAGCCAGCATGATAAGCCGCCATGGCCAAAGATATACAAAGGTTGCCTGAGACAGAATGGACTAAGTACCGAGATAAACAAGTTTCACAAGTTGTTGCTATTATTTTGGATCAAGATGGTTCAAAAAAGAAAAATAAATCTAGACCTAAAAAACCAGCACAAAGGAGTTCATCAGTTCTAAGGAGGCCTTTGTACAAGAAAAAGGGATCTACTAGCATCTGAAATGGATGCAAAACAACTACCGCATGAGTTCCATACTTATTTTAGATCAAACAAGGATGCGGTGGAGAAACTACAAAGAATCCGCGATGAACAACGAAGAACACAGAAGGAGCTCGCAAACCCTAATGTAGATCTAGGGTATGAGAAAGCAAGGACTTACGGACGCAGATCTACTACGGAGGCTCGTCGCCGTTTCTCTAGGCAAACTCAGGTTGATGCAGCGACCAAGGTTGAGGACGACGGTGAGCGCTGCGGTGGCGACGGAGTTCGAGCGTTGAAAGTTGCGAGAGGAAGAAGACGATGGAAAAGGGAGAGAATGAGAAGAAGACTGGTCGCGGCTATTTATAAGGAAAGACTGATAAGTGAGCGCAAAAAACGAGGAGGCCGAAGCATGATTATCCAGCTACCCAGGTGCCTCGATTTTTGGAAAGGCATTAAAGATAAAGATCCGTTAAAGATGACGTGGTGGAAGGTTTCTGAAAAATCCGGAGATGACGTCATGGCGGATTACAAGGCTTTGCAGGAGTGATAGATGGATTTTTTCTAAGTGGTGGAGATTGACAAGAACAAAGTTCAAATCAACCTGGGGCCTAATGTTGGGGATATGACTACCAGGCATGACCCGCCTAGGAGGGGCCGGGTCAATCACAATGGCGGGTTACTTAAAATAAGCCTGAAGAGTATACAAAGAGACGGTTTGTGATAAGTCTTGTAGTAGGCCCAAGCCCAGAGGCGGCTTAAGGCCCGTGAGTGTAAACTGTCATGTATGAATAAGACTTGTAAAGTAAGGCATGTAAAAATGTTATCGAGCCGGACACGTTGTATGAGCCGGCCGGGACTCTGTAGGCCGTAGGGCGTCAACCCGTGTATATAAGGGGACGACCCGGCGGCAGCTTGGGGCAAGAAAACAACAGATCGAGAGCCAAGCTAGCGTATTTCGCTCCTTCGTCATCGAAACCTAGCAATACCACATCAACTGGACTAGGCTTTACCTTCACCGCAAGGGGCCGGACCAGTATAAAACTCCCGTATCCTTTGTCCTGATTAACCCCTTTGAGGTTCCTAGTTGCGATGGCTCCACGACTAAGTCCTTTCACTAGGACATCTGCCGTGACAATTCCATGACAGATAAGGACTATGATTCTCTGTCGATCGTGGGTTAATTACTTTGGTTCAATCTGATCCTTTCCATGGCTATGAAACTGAAACTGTTGTGGCACATCTTACTAAACTAAATTATATAGCCACCCTATTTTCTCATGAGGAAAAAATTCGCTATTATTATATTCTTAAGTTATTTTCTTTCTCGTTAAAGGGTGATTCTAAGACATGGTACAATACTCTTGCCCATGATTGTGTGTGTAGTCCCAGTATATGATCTATTACTTCTCTGAAAAATATTTTCATGCTCATAAGAAACAGGCTGCCTTATAGGAAATATTTAATTTTGTGCAAGTTGAAGAAGAGAGTCTCCCACAAGCTTGGGGGAGGCTTCTCCATTTACTTAATGCTTTACCTGACCATCCTCTTAAGAAAAATGAAATACTTGATATCTTCTATAATGGACTAACCGATGCTTCTAGGGACTACCTAGATAGTTGTGCTGGTTGTGTTTTCAGGGAACAAACTAGTGAACAAGCCGAGGAATTATTGAATAATATATTGAAGAATGATAATGATTGGACACTTCCTGAACCACCGCCTAAACCCACTCTGAAGAAGAGGGGTATCTTATTGCTCGGTCCTGAAGATATGCAAGAAGCAAAGAAATGTATGAAGGAAAAAGGTATTAAAGCTGAAGACATTAAGAATTTACCACCTATTGAAGAAATACATGGTATTGACACACCACCACCGGTGGTAGAGATAAATTCTCTTTTAAAGTTTGATGAAGGTGACATCCCTTATAATAAACCTCCTAGTCAGTGCTTATATGAATTTGACGACTATATCATGAAGCAAGATCATTTCAATGCAAATATTAGGAAACAGTTGAAACAAAATGCTGATATGATTGAACATTTGAGTGACTTGCTGTTTAGAATTGTTAATGATGTCGAAGGTGTTAGTAAACATCCTTCTATGGTTCAAACTCAGTCAGAACAAGTTGCTAAATCTCAAAGTGAGTTGCTCAATGAAATAAATAATAATATGATTGATAATGTTGTTAGAGTAATGACTAGAGGAGGTAGAATGACTCAGGGGCCACTTTATCCTGAGGGACACCCTAAAAGAATTGAACAAGATTCTCAAAGAACTAATGTTGATGCACCTAGTCCATCCAAAAAGAAAAAGAAAAAGAAAAATGATAGGACTTTACATACTTCTAGTGAACCCGAGGTAGAAAAGCCTCCTGAGGATACTAGTGATGCCCCTATTTCTGATGCTGAAACACAATTTGGATGTGAACATTCATCTAGTGATAATGAAAATGATAATGATGATGTTCATGTAGATGCTCGGCTAGATAATGATAAAGAACCTGACAATGATGTTGAAACAGAACCTGTTGTTGATCTTGATAACCCACCTGCTAACAATAAACTTTATGATAAGAGAGACTTTGTTGAAAGAAAACACAGTAAAGAAAGAGAACGATGGGTTTAGATACCCATGCCCTTTCCTCCTAAACCATCTAAGTAAAAGGATGAGGAAGAGTTTGAATGCTTTGCTTAAATGCTTAGGCCAGTCTTTTTGCGCACTCGGTTGACTAGTATTATGAAGATGGCCCCTTATGCTAAATACATGAAAGATATTATTAGTAACAAAAGAAAAATACATGAAGCTAAAGACTCCACCATGCTTGCTAACTATTCTTTTAATGATGGAGTACCTAAGAAACTAGGAGATCCAGGAATACCAACTATATTGTGGTCCCTTAAAATAAGTTATGTCAAAACTGCTTTATGTGACTTTGGAGCCGGTGTAAGTGTTATGCCTTTCTCTTTACACAAAAGATTTGATTTGAATAAACTCACACCCGCTGAAATATCATTGCAAATGGATGACAAATCAACTGCCATATCTATCGGTATTTGTGAGGATGTGTCCATTGTAGTTGCAAATGTTACTATCTTAACAAACTTTGTTATACTTGATATGTCTAAGGATGACAACATGTCGATTATCCTTGGTAGACCGAATACTGCAGGGTTTGTTATTGATTGCAACAAGAGCAAGGTCACTTTTCATATCAATGGTAATGAGCATATGGTGCACTTTTCGAAGAAACAATTTCAAGTGAATGGTATTAATGTCATTGAAAAGACTCCGACAATTACTATTGGAAGTTTCCAACTCCCCATTCCTACCGCCAAAAGGAAATATGAAATACTTATTATAGGGGGTATGCATATTCCCGTTGAGGTAACCTAGTGTTATACGAAGATTCTTCGGTTTCGTGTTAATAAAAAATAGTTTGTTAATAAGACTTGATCAACCTTATTAATGGATTCTTTTTGAGAGGCATGTGGTCGATGAATTTAGTAAGCACAACCTTCTGTCCATAGTTTGTTTTCTTTTATTCTTAGTTAAATACAATAAAATGCCATGTTTATCATGTTTTCTGAATTATTTGTGCAATAAAAAATAGCCCAGAAATAAAAGTGCTCAGAATATCATGAAATTTTAACACATTTTTCTGAATATTGAGAATTTATGGTACTAAAACACCACAGGGGGGGTGCCCAGGTGCCCACTAGGCACTAGGGCGCGCCACACCCACCTAACGCGCCCTGGTGGGTAGTGGGCCCCACAAGCATCGATTCACTCATTCTTTTAGCTCACTTCATCACCTACCTCCAGAAAAAATCTCTATAGCTCTCTCTCTCTCTCGTGTTCTTGCCTCCAAAGTTGAGATTTTCGACCTCTTTGCTCGGAGCTCCGTTTCCGAAACTGTTTTGGGGGATTGCTACTTGGTATGTGACTCCTCCATTGCTCCAATTAGTTTTTGCTTTAGTGGTTTATATTTTGAGTAATTTTCTGCTCTTGGTGCTACTGAAAATGAGTTGCATGTTGAATTCTTTGAGTTCCAGGTAGTTTGAATGCTTGATATAGCCTCTAGACATCCATATGAGTAGCTGCTATCAGTTTTGTGAAGTTTTATTGATATAATTTTGTGTCCAATTTTTTAGAAATTGTTCGCAAATAAAAATGCACCTCTTTAGGAGGAGTTCTTCAAGGCGGAGGTCCTCGGAGGCATAGTCGAGTGAGAGCTTGGTACGACGATCCTATGTCGAACCGAGGGCAAGCTCAATGCGGGATACCGACACCAAGTCGTGCCTATGGCCGTGTGACGAGTTCATAACACTAAGCTCACTCCCTTCATCGCAGATAAGTATACTCAACAATACAACCTTACCAAATCGTTCACTAAGAAGTTTAAGTATCATTCTCGTGATTCTAGAGTCTCATTTTGCCTTTACAATAGAACTTATAGTATCCCCTTAGAAGAATTATGTGATGTGTGCAAAATTCCATATTGGGGTTTGTTGGATGAACCACCAAAATCTGATTATGAAATGTTGTTGAGCAGCCTTTGTTGTGGTGAGGATAGGGGAGTTGCACAAGCTATAATAAAAAGTATACAATTTCCTTCTATCCTTTACTTTGCACTCTTTAATGGCAAATGCGTCGTGGGAAAACAAGATTGTAGTACACTTTGTGCCCCAGATTTGAGCCTTATATATAATGCTTTAATAGGCATTAAACGATATGATCTTGGAGCAATTATTGCACGGAGGCTGCAACGTAATGCTGATAGTGGCCATTTATATGGAGGAATTTATGCCTCCTGCATAGCTACCAGGCTAAGCGTCTCACCTTTGCCAAATGACCCTGTTTTACCTAATAGATATTTATACTTTGATGCAATGCAGCATCATTAGTTCATTAAGTATGGGGCACCAATTACAACTGTAACTTTATGTTTAACAAAACCCCTATCGTACATGTTATTTTGCTGGCACCTGCCATCTTTAATTACCAGGGTAAAGGAAGATATTACATTTATGAGAGAGCGGTGTGTGAGTACAATGTAGCAGTGGAGGCTGCCCGTCTGGCTGAGGAGGCTACGCCTAGAGCCTCCACGAGTTATCACTTTAACTATTACCCAATCTAGGGATGGTGATTACCAACTTAGACCAAAAGCCTAAGCTTCGGAAGTATGTATTTCCACCAACATTACATTCATGTTTACACATTTCATTCAAGTTGTCGGTGTTCATCCACTTTCATTGTATTATCCATGTTATATTTATTTTCTCGCCTTCTTCTTGTGTGTTTGAAAAACTTTGAGAAAATCCTAAAACATTTCTCGCTTCTTTTTGGTTTTTATTTCAAGTTTAATTAGTGGTAGTATTAAACAAACAAAAAGATTTCTCATTTCTTCTTTTGCTTGTTGGGAGCTTTCCCGTGTAAATAATTTTCTCTTGTTTTCCTTTGTTAATTTGCTTTCTTCAAGAAAAACTAAAAACTGCAAAAATATATTAGTGTGTTTCTCTAAAATTCTTTTCTTTTCTTGAGTCTTACTAAGGAGAAGACCACAATGAAAATGTTGAGTGGCGCTCATATGCATTATTATTGATCTAACAATGAGCTCATATTACTACGTGTTCTCCTTTGAATAAAATGATTGCAGATTCCAGCTTAGTCCATGACACTCTTGCACTATTATTATTTTCATATCATTCGGTCGTGCAAGTGAAAGGAAATAATGACGATATATGATGAAGTGGCCGAGGAAAAGAAAGGCAGGTATGAACTCAACTTGTTTTTTGTAAATATGTTTAACCCAGTATCCATGATTCAGCTTGTTATGGTTAAACATGTTTGTGATGACAATTAGGGATTATAGTTTTCCATGGCATGCTTAAGTAGCCATGAGTGGATAATGATTTATTTTAGATGTCAACATGCATTAAAATGGTTGTGATGTAGTATGATAATATGGTATCCTCATGTGAATGTTTCGAGTGGCTTGATTTGGCACACGTTCACTGATAATCCCTGCTACCTCTTGAGCATGTGTTGGTTTTCCCTTGAAGAGTAAAGGGTGATGCAACAAAGCAGCGTAAGTATTTCCCTTAGTTTTTGAGAACCAAGGTATCAATCCAGTAGGAGACAACACACAAGTCACCTAGTACCTGCACAAACAATCAAGAACCTTGCTACGAACTTGATAAAGGGGTTGTCAATCCCTTCACGGTCACTCGCAAAAGTGAGATCTGATAAAGATAGTAAAGTAAATATTTTTGGTATTTTTGTTGTATAGATTGGAAAGTAGAGATTGCAAAATAGTAAACGAGATAAGATGTAAATAAAAGAGAGCAATATAATAATAAAGAGACCTGGGGGCCATAGGTTTCACTAGTGGCTTCTCTCAAGATAGCATGAATTACGATGGGTGAACAAATTACTACCGAGCAATTGATAGAAAAGTGCATAGTTATGAGAATATCTAGGCAATGATTATGAATATAGGCATCATGTCCATGTCAAGTAGATCAAAATGATTCTGCATCTACTACTATTACTCCACACATCGATCGCTATCCAACATGCATCTAGAGTATTAAGTTCATAAGAACAGATTAACGCTTTAAGCAAGATGACATGATTTAGAGTGATAAACTCAAGCAATATGATATAAACCCCATCTTTTTATCCTCGATGGCAACAATACAATACGTGCCTTGCTTCCCCTACTGTTACTGGGAAAGGACACCGCAAGATTGAACCCAAAGCTAAGCACTTCTCCCATTGCAAGAAAGATCAATCTAGTAGGCCAAACTAAACCGATAATTCAAAGAGACTTGCAAAGATATCAAATCATGCATATAAGAATTCAGAGAAGAACCAAATAATATTCATAGATAATCTTGTTCATAAACCCACAATTCATGGGATCTCGGCAAACACACCGCAAAAGAATATTACATCGAATAGATCTCCAAGAACATCGAGGAGAACTTTGTATTGAGAATAGAAGAGAGAGAAGAAGCCATCTAGCTAATAACTATGGACCCGAAGGTCTGTGGTAAACTACTCACGCTTCATCAGAGAGGCAATGGTGTTGATGTAGAAGCCCTCCGTGATCGATTCCCCCTCCGGCAGATCGCCGGAAAAGGCCCCAAGATGGGATCTCACGGGTACACAAGGTTGAGGCGGTGGAAAAAGTGGTTTCGTGGCTCTCTGCGATCGATCTAGTGTATAAGAGTATATATAGGCGAAAGAAGTACGTCGGTGGAGCTACATGGGGCCCACGAGGGTGGGGGCGCGCCCTCCTGTGTCGTGGCCGCCTCACAGAGTTCCAGACTTCCACTCCAAGTCTCCTGGTTTGCTTTCGGTCCAAGAAAGATCATCGTGAAGGTTTCATTCCGTTTGGATTCCGTTTGGTATTCCTTTTCTGCAAAACTCTAAAATAGGCAAAAAAAATAGAAACTGGCACTGTGCCTCCGATCAATAGGTTAATCCCAAAATTAATATAAAAGAGCATATTAAAGCCCATTAAACATCCAAAACAGATAATATAATAGCATGGAACAATAAAAAATTATAGATACCTTGGAGACGTATCAAGCATCCCCAAGCTTAATTCCCGCTCTTCCTCGAGTAGGTAAATGATAAAAACAGATTTTTTATGTGGAATGCTACCTAACATAATTATCAATGTAATTTTCTTTATTGTGGCATGAATGTTCGGTTCAAAAAGATTCAAAATAAAAGTTTAATATTGACATAAAAATAATAATAATACTTCAAGTATACTAATAAAGTAATCATGTCTTCTCAAAATAACATGGCCAAAGAAAGCTATCTCGACAAAATCATATAGTCTGGCTATGCTCTATCTTCATCACACAAAATATTTAAATCATGCATAACCCCGATGACAAGCCAAGCAATTGTTTCATACTTTTGATGTTCTCAAACTTTTTCAATCTTCTAGGCATATAGGTGGAATAGAATGGTGGTTGTGAAGAAGACAAAAAGGAGAAGATAGTCTCACATCCACTAGGCGTATCAACGGGCTATGGAGATGTCCATCAATAGATATCAATGTGAGTGAGTAGGGATTACCATGCAACGGATGCACTAGAGCTATAAGTGTACGAAAGCTCAAAAATAAACTAAGTGGGTGTGCATCCAACTTGCTTGCTCATGAACACCTAGGGCATTTTGAGGAAGCCCATCATTGGAATATACAAGCCAGGTTCTGTGATGAAAAATTCCCACTAGTATATGAAAGTGACAAAATAGGAGACTCTCTATCATGAAGATCATGGTGCTACTTTGAAGCACAAGTGTGGAAAAAGGATAGTAGCATTGCCCCTTCTCTCTTTTTCTCTCATCATTTTTTTATTTGGGCCTTTTCTATTTTTTATGGCCTCTTTTTTCTTTCCCTTTTTTTATTTTTCATCCGGAGTCTCATCCCGACTTATGGGGGAATCATAATCTCCATCATCCTTTCCTCGCTGGGAAAATGCTCTAATAATGATAATCATCACACTTTTATTTACTTACAACTCAAGAATTACAACTCAATACTTAGAACAAAATATGACTCTATGTGAATGCCTCCAACAGTGTACCGGGATGTGCAATGAACCAAGAGTGATATGTATGAAAAAATTATGAACGGTGGCTTTGCCACAAATACGATGTCAACTACATGATCACACAAAGCAATATGACAATGATGGAGCGTGTCATAATAAATGGAACGATGGAAAGTTGCATGGCAATATATCTCGGGATGGCTATAGAAATGCCATAATAGGTAGGTATGGTGGATGTTTTGAGGAAGGTAAATGGTGGGTTTATGGTACCGGCGAAAGTTGTGCGGTACTAGAGAGGCTAGCAATGGTGGAAGGGTGAGAGCGTGTATAGTCCATGGACTCAATATTAGTCATAAAGAACTCACATACTTATTGCAAAAATCCATTGGTTATCGAAACGAAGTACTACGCGCATGCTCCTAGGGGGATAGATTGGTAGGAAAAGACCATCGCTCGTCCCCGACCGCCACTTATAAGGAAGACAATCAAAAAATAAATCATGCTCCGACTTCATCACATAACGGTTCACCATATGTGCATGCTACGGGAATCACAAACTTTAACACAAGTATCTCTCAAATTCACAACTACTCAACTAGCATGACTCTAATAACACCATCTTCATATCTCAAAACAATCATAAGGAATCAAACTTCTCATAGTATTCAATGCACTTTATATGAACGTTTTTATTATACCTATCTTGGATGCCTATCATATTAGGACTAATTTTATAGCCAAAGAAAATTACCATGATGTTCTAAAGGACTCTCAAAATAATATAAGTGAAGCATGAGATATCAATAATTTCTATAAAATAAAACCACCACTGTGCTCTAAAAAGATATAAGTGAAGCACTAGAGCAAAATTATCTAGCTCAAAAGATATAAGTGAAGCACACAGAGTATTCTAACAAATGCCGATTCATGCGTGTCTCTCCCAAAAGGTGTGTATAGCAAGGATGATTGTGGTAAACTAAAAAGAAAAGACTCAAATCATACAAGACGCTCCAAGCAAAACACATATCATGTGGTGAATAAAAATATAGCCTCAAGTAAAGTTACTGATGGACGAAGATGAAAGAGGGGATGCCTTCTGGGGCATCCCCAAGTTTAGGATTTTAGTTGTCCTACAATTTTACCTTGGGGTGCCTTGGGCATCCCCAAGCTTAGGCTCTTGCCACTCCTTATTCCAAAATCTATCAAATCTTTACCCAAAAACTTGAAAACTTCACAACACAAAATTCAATAGAAAATCTCATGAGCTCCGTTAGTATAAGAAAATAAAAAACCACTTTAAGGTACTGTGATGAACTCATTCTTTATTAATATTGGTGTTAAACCTAGTGTATTCCAACTTCTCTATGGTTCATACGCCCCGATACTAGCCATAGATGCATCAATATAAGCAAACAACACGCGAAAAACAGAATCTGTCGAAAACAGAATAGTCTGTATAAATCTGTAGTTTTCAAATACTTCTGTAACTCCAAAAATTCTGAAAAAATAGGACGACTAGGAAAATTTGTATGTTGATATAATTAAGTTCGAATTGGCATTTTATCACTCTCGGCTAAAAAATGAAAATTATTTTCGTGAACGCATATTTTCGGTTTTTATCAGCAAGATCAAACAATAATTAGCCAATAAGATCCTAAAGGCTTTACTTGGCACAAACACTAATTAAAACATAAAAAACACAATCATAACAAAGGCTAGATAAATTATTTATTACTAAACAGGAACAAAAAGTGAAGAACAAAAATAAAATTGGGTTGCCTCCCAACAAGTGGTATCGTTTAACGCCCTAGCTAGGCATAAAAACAAGAATAGATCTAAGTATTGCCATAATAATGATAAGGCAAATCACAAAAACTCATGTCATACTTCCTACGTTCAGCATCAAGTTTTCTTCGTGGCAGGCAAAAGTAATCAAAAGAGCTAAATTTAATGGGACAAAAGTCCCTAAGATCAAGCTTGGGAGGTATTGGTTCCTCCTTTGGCCCCTCATATTGCACAACCAATTCATCATTATAAGCATTCTTTTGGCAAAAAGTCACAAGCCTTTGTTCAAGACAAAAACCTAACCCATTGTTCTGAATAGCAAAATTATCATTGAGTTCAGAAATCCTATCAACTAGAACATCGGTAGGAGCCTTTTTTCTAAGGTTTTCATTATAAGCAACATGATCTTAAGATCGTAAACGCATTATGTCTTCTTGATTAAAAAGGATTGCTTCTATGGGAGGACGGCCAGCATCCACCCTATAATGCGCAAAGATTTCACTGGCCTCTTTTATTATAAATCTGAACTCATGTGCTAAAAAGATGGTAGTCGCTCACTTAATAGAGGAATGCTCAATATTGGAAAATTATAGAAAAATCCTTTGTATGCAAGGATGCATGTGGATAAGTTGTCTTTCAAGTTCAACTACGAGCAAAGATATAGCATCTGCAAGACTACTAGTATTATGAAGAATAGACCCACCCATACTGGGCAAAGCACCGGCACAAGTAAAGAAATCTTGAATAACTCCTTTTCCAATAATATTACCACCACCAATCGAGAACTTTTTAGTGTGTAAAATAGTAGGTTCTTCATGAGGATAATCAAAAGCATCAATGTTTCCCCCATCATTACTACTATATTTTTCAACGATAACCTCCCCAGTTTCAGACACGATGGCAACAAACCGCACTAAGAACGAACACACAAGATGCAAGAGGAAAGAGGCAAACGGAAGAGGGGCGAAGAAAAGGCAAAGGTTCTCGAAGATCATTTTAGAAGTGGGGGAGAGGAAAACGAGAGGCGAATGGAAAATAATGTAATGCGAGGGAGAAGAGTTTATGATGGGTACTTGGTATGTCTTGACTTGGCGTAGATCTCCCCGGCAACGGCGCCAGAAATCCTTCTTGCTACCTCTTGAGCATGCGTTGGTTTTCCCTTGAAGATGAAAGGGTGATGCAGCAAAGTAGCATAAGTATTTTCCCTCAGTTTTTGAGAACCAAGGTATCAATCCAGTAGGAGACAACACACAAGTCACCTAGTACCTGCACAAACAATCAAGAACCTTGCAACCAACGTGATAAAGGGGTTGTCAATCCCTTCACGGTCACTTGCAAAGTGAGATCTGATAAAGATAGTAAAGTAAATATTTTTGGTATTTTTGTTGTATAGATTGGAAAGTAAAGATTACAAAATAGTAAACGAGATGCGATCTAAATAAAAGAGATGCAATATAATAATAAAGAGACTCGGGGGCCATAGGTTTCACTAGTGGCTTTGTCGGTGTCAAAACCGGCGGATCTCGGGTAGGGGGTCCCGAATTGTGCATCTAAGGCGGATGGTAATGGGAGGCGGGGGACACGATGTTTACCCAGGTTCGGGCCCTCTCGATGGAGGTAATACCCTACTTCCTGCATGATTGATCTTGATGATATGAGTATTACAAGAGTTGATCTACCACGAGATCGTAGAGGCTAAACCCTAGAAGCTAGCCTATGGTATGATTGTTGTTGTCCTACGGACTAAACCCTCTGGTTTATATAGACAGCGGAGGGGGCTAGGGTTACACAAAGTCGGTTACAAGGAAGGAGATCTACATATCCGTATTGCCAAGCTTGCCTTCCACGCCAAGGAGAGTCCCATCCAGACACAGGACGAAGTCTTCAATCTTGTATCTTCATAGCCCAACAGTCCAGCCAAATGATATAGTCCGGCTGTCCAGAGACCCCCTAATCCAGGACTCCCTCAGTAGCCCCTGAACTAGGCTTCAATGACGATGAGTCCGGCGCGCAGTTTTGTCTTCGGCATTGCAAGGCGGGTTCTTCCTCCGAATACTCCATAGAAGATTTTGAACACAAGGATAGTGTCCGGCTCTGCAAAACAAGTTCCACATACAACCGTAGAGAGAATAATGTTTCCACAAATCTAATCTCCTAACACGTTTTGCAACATGACATCATTCCATGGCCCTGTCATTATTCGAACCGTTTTTCTCAACTAGCACTGCACATATCGCGAGGCGGTTTTCTTGACATGTCTTGTCAAAGCAGAGATCGTGTCCTCTTATCACGGGATTCTCATCAATTTGGGTATGGGTAACCCAACTGCGCCATCAATTACGGCGTTTGGTGCATAAGGGATTTTACCAAGTAAGTGGGGAGGCGCATCACCTCTTCCGTCCTTATAAAGGGACAAAGATTCACCCTTTTTACCCACGCCTTCTTCCTCCTTGCTTATCCATTCTTGCACACTCGAGCTCTAGCGCCCAAGTTCACGTCTTTCTCCTCAAACCACTCCAAGCATGTCCGGAGCGGGAGGCAAGTGGATGGTCTCCTCCGTCACGGAGGAAAACATCTCAAAGCTACGGGAAGCCGGATATCTAGCCGCGGACATCGCGCACCGGCTGCCAGATGTGGGGCAGATCATCCCTACGCCCGAACCCCATGAGAGGGTAGTTTTCCTTACGCACTTTGTCCGCGGACTGGGATTTCCCCTTCACCCGTTTGTCCGCGGGCTCATGTTCTACTACGGGCTGGATTTTCATGATCTGGCCCCCAATTTCATCCTCAACATCTCGGCGTTTATCGTCGTGTGCGAGGCCTTCCTCCGCATCAGGCCCCACTTCGGCCTGTGGCTGAAGACCTTCAATGTTAAACCGAAGGTGGTGGTCGGCCAGCAAGCAGAGTGCGGAGGCGCCATGGTGGGCAAAATATCTAACATCACCTTGCTCGAAGGCTCCTATGTGGAGACCATAAAGGGGTGGCAATCGGGGTGGTTCTACATCACCGAGTCACGCGACACCAACTGGGTGGCAGCCCCCCGAATTTCGATCCGGAATCCCCACGCGGCTCACTTCCTGGAAAGAGAAGGGCCTGTCCTGGGGTTCCCCGGTAGAGCTGACCGGACTCCAGTCCTGCATCAAGAACATGATGAGCAAGAAAATCAAGCTCGTCAACATGGTCCAGGTCATGCTCTTCCGCCGGATCCTCCCGTGTCAACAACGGGCATTCAATTTGTGGGAGTTCAACCCGGCCAAGCACCAGACACTGCAAGAGCTCTTCGACACGACGCACAAGGACGTCTAGAAGGTGTTGTTCAAGGGCGCCGAGGTACCTCCTTCCCTTACCGAGGACCGCGGACTCAGCGCAAAGCGCCATGCCAATCCGGTAAGTTTTTATATCTCACCAGATATTTATTTGCCCCAGTTTAATCATGTGCGGGATCTAAGCTTCCATGCCATTAACAGGACTGGGTAGAGACAGCGGAGCAGATTGATTGCCCAGCCCCCTGCCTGAAGATCCTGCAGATGCTCTCCTAATGGAGATGCTGATTCCGGCGCCTTATGAGGTGCCAATGAAGAAGGCCAAGAAGAAGGCCACGGGTACCCGAAAGGGTCTCCGGTGCAAGGTTATATCGGACTCATCGTCTGATAACTTCGAAGCGCACTACTTCCACGAAAACGAGGAGGAGGAAGAGAAAAGTTCTCCCCCCAGCCGAGGGAGACAAGAAAAGGAAAGCTGCCCCAATCGGGGAGGCCGAAGGGTCCAAGAAGGGAAGGACCCTCCTTCCAGACTGCTCCATGACGGCCGCCTATAGCGACGATGAGTGGTTACCTAGGGACAAGCCCCTGGCGAAGTCGTAAGTATCCGGATACAATAGTAATTCATGGTATGTTTTATTGCACTGCTTCTCCTTACGCCGAATATGATTATGCAGTCCGTCCCGGGCCCGTCTCGACGTATCTTCGTCAGACGGTTCTTTGGACTCGTCGGATATGAATAGCGATTCACTTCCGACCGCCTCCACCCCTTGCCCTACGGACAACGTCGAGGTGTTGTCTCAAAAGGCACCGAGCCAAGGGGAGGTAGTCCTGGGGGCGCCTCAAGGCGACCTTTCGGACCCTGGGCGCAAAGGGAGCAAGACTCCCACGGGCTCCAAGTTCGGTCCCCAGTCGAACAATGCGTCGGAACCTTCGGTGGTTCCGGACTCCGGCAGGCGATCCCCTATTAAGGGGGGCAAGCCGCCTGTGCCGGTGGCCTCTGTCCATCCAGAGGCACCGAACAACTTGCTGGAAGCTCTTCGCGGCGCTTCCATCGACGAAGAGCACCGCACTATCATGAGTGTGGTGATCGAGAAAGTTTAGTTCGCCCAAAACGGACTAACCGAAGCTTGCGCCAGCCTCCTAACAGGCTTTCGGGTAAGCAATCAAAATATAAGAAAATATTACCGCATAGATAGTAGCCCCTGATGCTCTGTTTGGCATTCGCGAAGAAAGGCCGAATAGAGGATCAAATAATGACCCAGGAGTCTAATCAAAATATGTCTATGTGCATACGCAGGTTTCACTGCTGGCCGCTGCCACACGTACTGTGGAGGTCACTGCATTGAAGCAGGACCTGGAGCGGTCCGAGGACGAGCTCGGCCTTACCAAGAGGCAGCTCGAGGAGAGCAAAGGTAAGCAATACCTTGTCTATATATTAAAAAGAAGTTCGGTTGTAAATTAATAGGATCATCATGAATTTGCCAGGGGCCATGACCGAGGTGGCGACCCTGAAGAAGGCGATGTCCGAGGGCGAAGACAAAGCGGCCAAGGAGCGCATTGAGCGGGAAAAGTAAGAAGCCCGGATAGGCGAGGTGCAGGAAGAGCTCGAGGCTCTCGCTAAAAAACACGAGTCCTTGGAGCTTGACTCTACGACGCAAGAGTCCGAGCTTGCGAAGGCGCTCGAAAGCGCACAGAGCGCCAAGGCTGAAGCCTACAAGGCCCTCCAGGAGATTGATGCGGTGAAGAAGATAGCAGCGGGTAAGGCATTCATTATGCAAAGCAAGCATGTGAAGGAAACTCTCCTTTTACTTACCCGAGTTCGGAGCTCTCCAGGAGCGTTCGCAAATCTTCCCCGCAGTGTACTGGATGCCGCGGAGTTTTACCGAGCTGAGGAGGGGAGCTCGACGGAAAAGTTGTTCTGGTCTCAGTATACTGGGACCGAACACCCACTGCCCTTGAGCGACCAGCTGAAGCAACTGGTCGAGCTTCACAAGGTGGCCGAACATGCCATGAAGGGTCTTATAGTTCGGATGTGGCCTGACTATCCCCTGCCTGGCAGCTACTTCGGTCTGGTGAGGCAGCTTGTGGATGCCTGCCCATGGCTTGAAGTCATAAAGCGGTCCATCTGCATCGAGGGTACGTGCAGGGCTTTTGCCCAGGCGAAGGTGCACTGGGCGAAGCTGGACGCCGTAAAGCTGGTGAAGGAGGGGCCGCCGGAGGGCAAGGAGCATCGCTGCCCCGAAATGTATTATGACAGTGTCCTTAAGGGTTCCCGCCTTGTGGCGGAGGAATGTGCTAGAGATGTAATTTTTGAATGAACATGCTCATGAGATCCTGTAATGTGAAACGAGTTCATTTGCGCTATGCAACGCTTTTTGAATTTCAAATATTACCTTCTGTGCGGCCGTTTATAAAATCTGAGAGTTGGCCAGTCGTCGGCTTCTGCCCTCATGTAACTAGTACTGGGGTGTTCGGGATAAACCTGAGCACCCTTTATCCTAATTTTGGGTCCTTCGAGGGAGGTGTTCAGCACAACGAACCAGGCAATCGGACTATAAGGCTTTATCACTCTCACTTAGCCATAGAAGTCTACAATTTTAAATTTTTGGCGAAGCCCCTAGTATTTGGAAGGCCGAATTTGGGGCTCTATATACGTCTAAGTCGGGCAAGGCCGACTCCTAGCCCGAAGCGGAAAAGGTCTTTAAGGACTTGAGACCTCTTGAACAGCGACCAACTCTCGGCTTATCATGACAGTCAGTTTTCGGCTTTCTCTACTAAGGTGCTCGTCCAGAAGAACCGGGACACAATTGCAGTAGTTCTTCCAGCGCTACCTTAGCCGATATAGCGGAACGTAAGGTACCAAAACATGGGAGATGGGCAAACCCAACTATTGACCCAAGGCATGATTCGGAGCTAATGCACATAATGCTATAAGTTCGGGGTGCCGCACTGTCGAAAGTGTTCGGACTTCTCACGCCGTATTATGGGGTAAACGAAAGCCCCTGGCGTACTGACCGTACCAGAATGTACGGGTGCAAGTTGTCGTAAATGAACATATAAGAAAAAAGGGATGGATAATGGAATAATAGACTAATGCTATGCATTGTTATTTAAATAATACGTCGAAGCGTACTGATACAAGTAGTGCAATAAGCAAAAAATAGGACTATTTGACATGTCCTATCCAAGGGCAAGCTGCGTATGGGTAGTAAAAAGCGGGTATATCGATTGTTATTAGAGACCACCTGGGGGGTTCTCTTGTACGTCTTAGCTTCTTGCCTCCTTGGTTGTTCCTTCCCGTAATGTGTCCGGCAATCATACTGCCGGAATTGGCTTCCGGAGAGTAAGGTCCTGAAAGAGAAAAAATGATAAAGGTATGCAGCCCCTAGGGCGGTTAAGCCGCATTGCGGGACGTGCCCCCGCCTATGCCCATGGTATTTTCAGTGCGTAATTATGTATGCACAGCACGGATCTCATCGCTTGACTAGGACTGCGACGGGGGCCGAATTGCTAGGCGAGCTCTGAACGTGCCAGGCGATCCTGTTGCAGGTTACTCCGGACTCGCTTGACGGTGTCCGGGGGCTGTATCGCCGAATTGGCGGTTTGCCTTAAAAGGCTGCTTTGTGCTTCTGCTGCGAGGGCCGCAGTGTGCTCTTCCGTGCGGAGCGAGCGTTCTGTGTTTCCATTGACTGTTATGACCCCCTAGGTCCTGGCATCTTGAGCTTGAGGTATGCGTAATCCGGTACCGCATTTAATTTTGCAAATGCGGTTCGCCCGAGCAGTGCGTGATAGCCACTGCGGAACGAGACGATATCAAAGATTAACTCCTCGCTTCGAAAGTTGTTCGGAGATCCGAAGACCACTTCCAGTGTGATTGAACCCATGCAATGGGCCTCTACACCTGGGATGACGCCCTTAAAGGTGGTTTTGGTGGGTTTGATCCTCGAGGGATCTTTACCCATTTTGCGCATTGTATCCTTATAGAGCAGGTTCAGGTTGCTACCGCCATCCATAAGGACTCGAGTGAGGTGAAATCCGTCGATGATGGGGTCTAGGACCAATGCGGCGGATCCGCCATGACGGATACTAGTGGGGTGGTCCCTGTGATCGAAGGTGATCGGATAAGAGGACCATGGGTTGAACTTTGGGGCGATGGGCTCCATCGCATAGACGTCCCTTAGTGCACGCTTCCGTTCCCTCTTGGGAATGTGGGTTGCATATATCATGTTCACCGTCTTCACTTGTGGGGGGAACCTCTTCTGTCCTCCCGTGTTCAGCGGTCGGGGCTCCTCCTCATCATCACTATGCAGCCCCTTGTCCTTGTTTTCGGCATTCAACTTGCCGGCCTGCTTGAACACCCAGCATTCTCTGTTGGTGTGATTGGCTGGCTTATGGGGGTTGCGGTGGATTTGGCATGAGAGATCAAGTATGCGATCCAAACTGGACGGGCCCGGAGTACTTCTTTTGAATGGCTTTTTCCGCTGACCGGATCTAGAGCCTCTGAATCCGGCATTGACTGCCGTATCATCGGCGTTATCGCCGTTATTGCGGCGCTTGTGTTTGTTACGACGTGGTCTGCCGTTGGCATCTTTGGTATCCGGAGTGCCCGGATTCCTTGATGTGTTGTTGCTGCGGGCCAGCCAACTATCCTCGCCCGCACAAAAGCAAGTCGTGAGTGTCGTGAGGGATGCCATAGACTTCGGCTTCTCCTGGCCGAGGTGCCGAGAAAGCCACTCGTCACGGATATTATGCTTAAATGCCGCTAAGGCCTCTGCATCCGGACAGTCGACAACTTGGTTCTTCTTGGTTAGGAACCGGGTCCAGAATTGCCTGGCCGATTCCCCTGGCTGCTGAGTTATATGGCTCAAGTCATCAGCATCAGGTGGTCGCACATAAGTGCCCTGGAAGTTGTCAAGGAATGTGTCTTCCAAATCCTCCCAACTGCCGACGGAGTCTGCTGGCAAGCTATTCAGCCAATGTCGATCTGGTCCTTTGAGTTTTAGTGGGAGGTACTTGATGGCATGCAGATCATCACCGTGAGCCATGTGGATGTGGAGTAGGAAATCCTCAATCCATACAGCGGGATCTGTTGTACCATCATACGATTCGATATTTACGGGTTTAAAACCCTCCGGAATTCGTGATCCATAACTTCATCAGTGAAGCATAGGGGGTGTGCGGTGCCTCTATGCCGGGCAATGTCATGACGCAGTTCATATGAGTCTTGTCTGCTGTATTCGGCCCGACTGGATTTACTTTTAGTGTATCCGGCGTGACGGTCATCGCCTCGTGTTGGCACGTGCCCCCGTGACCCGTATATCGACCTTGCATGTTTTTCCCTGCTTTCCAATATGTCTCGCAGGTCCCGAGTGTTGCCCCGGGCCTTGGTATTTTTGTTTGAGTGACGGCAGGGTGCGGGCTGGACTTCGGGCTGAAATGCCTCTCTATCTCGGCCATGAGGTGGCCGGTCAGCCGCATCGTACACTGGTGATGTAGGTTTCAATGCTTCCTCCTCGAGTTGGGGTAGCGACCTGCACTTTGGGTAACTCTTGGAGGGGCGTTCGAGTTTGTGTTCCTCGGCCACAAGGACTTCGGTCCATCTGTCTACTAGCAAATCTTGATCTGCCCGAAGCTGTTGTTGCTTTTTCTTCAAGTTGTTTGCTGTGGCTATAAGCCGCCGCTCGAAGCGCTCCTGCTCGACGGGATCCTCAGGCACGATAAATTCTTCGTCGCCAAGGCTCACCTCATCTTCGGAGAGAGGCATGTAATTGTCCTCCTCCGATTCTTTATCTGCTGCTCGCTCTGGAGGGCTAGCTTGTTCACCCTCCCGCTCTAAATCATGCTGGAGGGGATTGTTGTCGTCTTCGGCACTATTCGAAGTGTTATTGTCTCTTGTGCCGGTATCACTACTTTTGCTATGGCGGGACTTAGTGAGGCGCCGCTGATGTCGACGCTTGGGTTGCTTCTTGGAGGGGTCATCCCCCGTTGTCTCGTCGCCATTGCCTTCTTTGGGGGTGTCCACCATGTATATATCATATGATGAGGTGGCGGTCCAGCGCCCCGTGGGCGGTGGTTCCTGTTCGTCTCCTGCATCGTCGTCCATACCGTCGATGTCTTCGGAGTCGAAGTCGAGCATGTCGGTTAAATCGTCGACAGTGGCTACTAAGTGGGTGGTGGGTGTGGAGCGAATTTCTTCGTCGTCTGCATCCCATTCTAGCCGGACATAGTTCGGCCAAGGTTCTCCTGACAAGGAGAGAGACCTTAAAGAATTTAGCATGTCACCAAAAGGTGAGTGCTGAAAGATATCCGTGGAGGTGAACTCCATGATCGGCGCCCAATCGGATTCGATGGGCACGGACGCAGGTGGCTCGGAGTCCCTGACTGGAGACGAATCCAGTGGTTCGGCAACATGGCTCTCATAAGGGGTGAAGTCAGTATCCGGCTCTATCGCCACTGAGAGTGCGGCCTCCATGGAGGGGCCTATCCACCCGTCCTCGGATGGGGCAATTTGCTCCGGATTGAAGGCCGGAGTAGTTGCAGGTGTGATCTCCCGAACACTGTCCGACGGCATAGCTAAATCATGCTCGTCGTGATCGTGCGGCGCACCTGACATGGGCTCGAATCCGTCGAAGATCAAGTCTCCGCGGATGTCGGCAGTGTAGTTTAAGTTTTCAAACCTGACCTGATGGCCAGGGGCGTAGCTCTCGGTCTGCTCCAGATGGCCAAGCGAGTTGGCCCGCAGTCCGAAGCCGCCGAATACGAAGATCTGTCCGGGGAGGAAAACCTCACCCTGGACCGCATCGTTACCGATGATCGAAGGAGCCATCAAGCCTTATGGTGACGGCACGGTGGAACTCTCAATGAAAGCACCAATGTCGATGTCAAAACCGGCGGATCTCGGGTAGGGGGTCCTGAATTGTGCGTCTATGGCGGATGGTAACAGGAGGCGGGGGACATGATGTTTACCCAGGTTCGGGCCCTCTCGATGGAGGTAATACCCTACTTCCTGCATGATTGATCTTGATGATATGAGTATTACAAGAGTTGATCTACCACGAGATCGTAGAGGCTAAACCCTAGAAGCTAGCCTATGGTATGATTGTTGTTGTCCTACGGACTAAACCCTCCGGTTTATAGAGACATTGGAGGGGGCTAGGGTTACACAGAGTCGGTTACAAGGAAGGAGATCTACATATCCGTATTGCCAAGCTTGCCTTCCACGCCCAGGAGAGTCCCATCCGGACACGGGACGAAGTCTTCAATCTTGTATCTTCATAGCCCAATAGTCCGGCCAAAGGATATAGTCTGGCTGTCCGGAGACCCCCTAATCCAGGACTCCCTCAGGCTTCTCTCAACATAGCATGGATTACGGTGGGTGAAAAAATTATTGCCGAGCAATTGATAGAAAAGTGCATAGTTATGAGAATATCTAGGCAATGATTATGAATATAGGCATCTTGTCCATGTCAAGTAGATCGTAACGATTCTGCATCTACTACTATTACTCCACACATCGGCCGCTATCCAGCATGCATCTAGAGTATTATGTTCATAAGAAGAGAGTAACACTTTAAGCAAGATGACATGATGTAGAGGGATAAACTCAAGCAATATGATATAAACCCCATCTTTTTATCCTCCATGGCAACAATACAATACGTGCCTTGCTTCCCCTACTGTCACTGGGAAAGGACACCACAAGATTGAACCCAAAGCTAAGCACTTCTCCCATTGCAAGAAAGGTCAATCTAGTAGGCCAAACTAAACCGATAATTTGAAGAGACTTGGAAATATATCAAATCATGCATATAAGAATTCGGAGAAGAACCAAATAATATTCATAGATAATCTTGTTCATAAACACACAATTCATAGGATCTTGGCAAACACACCGCAAAAGAATATTACATCGAATAGATCTCCAAGAACATCGAGGAGAACTTTGTATTGAGAATCAAAGAGAGAGAAGAAGTCGTCTAGCTAATAACTATGGACCCGAAGGTCTCTGGTAAACTACTCACCCTTCATCAGAGATGCTATGCTGTTGATGTAGAAGCCCTTCGTGATCGATTCCCACTCCGCCAGATCGTCAGAAAAGGCCCCAAGATGGATCTCACGGGTACAGAAGGTTGTGGCGGTGGAAAGTGGTTTCGTGGCTCTCTGCGATCGATCTAGGGTATAAGAGTATATATATAGGCGAAAGAAGTACATTGGTGGAGCTACGTGGGGCCCACGAGGGTGGGGGCGCGCCTACCCCCCTGGGCGCGCCCTCCTACCTCGTGGTTGCCTCACAGAGTTCCAGACTTCCACTCCAAGTGTCCTGGTTTGCTTTCGGTCCAAGAAAGATCATCACGCAGTTTTCATTCCGTTTGGATTCCGTTTGGTATTCCTTTTCTGCGAAACTCTAAAATAAGCAAAAAACAGAAACTCATACTGGGCCTCCGGTTAATAGGTTAGTCCCAAAAATTATATAAAAGAGCATATTAAAGCCCATTAAACATCCAAAACAGATAATATAATAGCATGGAACAATCAAAAATTATATATATGTTGGAGACGTATCAATCCCCATGTGCAAGGAATCATCATGGCAATTTCCAAAGGTGGAAGTGACAAGTATGGAGAGTCGAACCCACAAGGAGCTAAAGGTAAGATCAATATTCTCTCAAGTCCTATCTGCCACTTATACAATTCTACGTACACCGAGCGTTTGCTTCCAACTAGAAACGAGAAATAAAACTACATTGTGGGTATGAAGAGGGTGACTTTGCATGATATCGGAGAACTAAAATATAAAAGTAGGTGTTGTTATCATAAAGTTAGAATATATTACTATATATTATAAATAGCAAGTGTGGAATAATGATGGATCGGTGTGCGGAATTATCCTAGGCAATTGTTAACGAGATCGGTGGTCGTCATTGCAATTTTATATGAGGGAGAGGCATAAGCTAACATACTTTATCTCCTTGGATCATATGCAGTTATGATTGGAACTCTAGCAAGCATCTGCAACTACTAAAGATCATTAAGGTAAAACCCAACCATATCATTAAAGTATCAAGTCCCCTTTATCCCATACACAACAACCCCCTTACTCAGGTTTAAGCTTCTGTCACTCTAGCAACCCACTATAAGCGAATTATGAACGTATTGCAACACCCAACAGCGGGAATCCTTCACATGTGCGCGAAACGGAAGGTACCATAGGACAACACCAAAATAAAACATACAACTCAAACCAATCTATATCATCAATCAACCCAAAAGACAAAAGAAATCTACTCAAAACATCATAGGATGACAACACATCATTGGATCATAATATGTGGTTGTAACATCCAAATTTTCAATTTGGAATGTTATACATAGGTCATCATATGCATATCATATTTTATTTGCATTTTTGGTTTTGTGATCCTAAAAATCCTAAGCAACTCAAGGACCCACGGAGAGAGTTGGGGATTTTATTATTTTCATATTTGAATTTTCTCAAATATTGAAAAGTGGATCACTTGGTTTTAATTATTTTCTCTCCAAATAATATTTCCAATATTAAAAATATATGAGAGGAGATAATATGACTTCTCCAAAATAAATGAAACATTGGAGCAAAAATGTTGAAATCAAATAAATTATTTTATTTGGGTTTTGCTGCTATTTTATTTGAATTAGAAAAATGTGCATTTTTACAAAATTGCATTTTAGGCCAAGAAAATGTTCGCTAAGTTCTAAATATTTTATTTAGATGGTGAAAATAATTTTTGGCATTTTTTGATTTTTTTTATTTATTTTGGTTTTTTCTTTCGGCAAAACTTTATTTTAAAAAAATGTTCCGAGCCGACCTTTGGGCCATGCCCGAGCCGGACTCTGTCCGCGCCCAGGCCTTCTAAGCCGCCCCCAGCCCAAGTCGCCAGCCCGCCGCGCGCCCCCGAAACCCTAGCCTCGCCACCGCCGCTCGCCACGCTGCCGCAGCCGCCGCCCGCTGGAGTTCGCTGCCCGCCGGTTTTTCGCCGGTTCTTGTCGGTTTATTTTCGGTAAAAACCCTAGTTTTTTTCTTAGATCGGTTTTTCGCCGGTTTACTTTTTCAGCGGACGTTCGTCCGTTCGTTCGTTTTAACGAACGTTGTTCGCTGGTTAGGTTCAGACAGCGAATGTTCATTCGTTAGTCTTTTATTTTTATTTTTATTTTCGGCCAGGGACTTATCCGCGATTACTTTTATCGCAGATTAGCCCCTAATATTCAAACCCTCGCCGTTTCTAAACCGTTTGTCCGAATCCAGTGAAACCAATGCCAAAATCTTCGTCTCGAACCCCTCTTTTTTGTTTAATCGACTTGAACAAGGTTTAGACAATTTAAAATTTGGTTTCAAGCAGATTTTTTTATGAACTTCTTTTGACCGTAGTTTCAGTTCCGTAGCTTCGGTTCGGTTGATTCTTTTTGCAAATCAAAGCTCTTCAGTTGAGCTTTCAGTTTGGATCTTCTTATTTGAAGTTTTACCTTTGAATCTTTGCTTGAGTGCTTATGTATGCTATTGTTTGTTTGTGATAGAATTCCTGGAGTGCGTAGCGTGCTACTACGAGTCACTAGGTTTTGCGGATCATCAGCAAGGGAAGTAACAATTTGATCATACTCTTTTCTTACCCAGTTTTTATGCATTAGTTACAACCCTCAAACATTGCATGAGTAGGATCTCTTAACATGTGTGTTTTGGGAAGTAGATGATGAGGTAGAACCTATTGCCCTTTTATTATTAAACCCTGGGAGTTACTTCTACATTATGTTTATACTGTCATGCTATGCTCGTAGACGTGGATTGGGTTTTAGTGTATCCATGACAGATGTGAGATTGTTAATTAATGGTTAACTTAAGGTGGCTACTTAAATACACATCTGGGTGGATTGGTTGCGGGCACCTGGAGAATCCAGTGTTGTCCTAGGATATCCCAGAGTACCCGTGTGATCATCCTATGGTTCGCCACCCAGGCTCAAAGGGATCATAAGATTATTCATGCTAGAAACTTTCCTGTGCAGCCACAAGCTATTATGGGCTCTAGCATAGTGGAGTAAATTGCATGACCTCTTCAAGTGGTAGGCTAGCAGATGTGGGGGATGTAGGTTGGTACGGTCTACCCGGGGTTAGAGTTAATGCTTCTGAAAGACTGTATCTCGGTCATCCGTTTCCCAAACACCATGTAGTGCGAGAAATCCAACGGAGGAGATCAAGTCTTGTGGGGAAAAGTTCGCAAACCTCTACAGAGTGTACAAACTAATCATGGTTAGCCGTGTCCCAGGTTATGGACATTTTGAGTATCTGGATCTTGGATTATCATGTTGATCTCATCACTCTATTAATTAATTTGGTTGGGTTGTCAATAATGTTTAATTGGGATTGATTTGGAGGAACCTTATCAATGTTTAACAACTACCATGATAGTTAAATAAAATATATTCCTTTGTTGTAGGAAAAAATTGGCTTTTCGCAAAACATTATAACCGTAGAGCCTCCACCAGCCTCATATGCATGTAGTGATAGACTTTGCTTGTTCATTGTTCTACAGTGTTATCTTGCCAGCATATTCCATGTGCTGACCCGTTTTGGGCTGCAACATATCATGTTGCAAACTTTTCAGACAAAGAGTTAGGTGCACTAGGCCGTTGTCGTGCACTCAGCTATGCCGTTGGAGTTGATGGACTCACTTTATCTTCCAAGCCTTCTACTGTTATTTGATTTAGATGGCCTTAAGCCATACTTATTATAATGAGTTCTATTTTGAGACTATCGATGTAATAAGTGTGTGATTGCTACTCTGTTATAAATCCTTCGAAGTACTGTGTGTGTCAGCATTACCGATCCAGGGATAACACTTATGCATAGAGATTCGAACGTTTGAGGTTGGATCGCTACAAGATGGTATCAGAGCACACGCTGAATGTAGGACACGGCCACTAAGATGAGCCATAGCTCACTCTTCTCTACTCATTTCTGACTCCTCTCAATTTTCACACTATAGGATGGCAGACACAAGGAATAAGTTTGCACAACCGGATGAAGACACACCTTTTGGGAGACACTTGAAGGAAGTCACTAGGTACCTGAACATTGGAATACCAAGCTTCATAGGGACCTACACCGCCACTTTACCAGAAGAGGAGCCTTGGATGATTCGAGTTCAAGTTCCTGGAAGGACCTTCACGCCAGTCACTGAGCCCATAGAGTTTTCCTTTGATGCACCAACCTGGAGTCTAGGGAAGAGCATGGCAGCCCACATCGCCATAGGACGCATCGACAAAGTTTATCACAAGGATCTTAAGGACACCATCTACCAGATATGTGGGTACCGAGATGAGCAATGGGAGATGATCAGCACCAGGAAGGACAGGTCCATTGCAGCTTACATCCAGGAGTTAAACCAACACATTCATCGCCAGGAGAACCAGATGTGTGCAAGCTTGATAGATTTGAAGAAGTTGATGACTAGGAACATGGAGCTTGAAGAGGAACTCAAGTCTACACGCGATGGATACGAGGAGGAAATCACAATACTAGTGGAGATGAATGACGACCTGACAAGGAAGCTAGGAGTATTCATGGGAGATCCTGCGCCAGGAGGAGATGACGACCATCCCAAGGACTACATCATCATCGACAACACCGACTCCGACCCCGACAGTAGTGATGATGATTATGAAGACGAAGCTGGAGCAGATATCATGGAGTCTTCTACGGATCAAAATTTTCAGTAGACCACCATATTATTAGTAGTATTTTCCCCATGTATATACTAGTAGTCCGAGCACTGTAACGATAGTTACATCAATTGTATGCCCTTGCTTGAAATTGTTTTGGTGTGGTATGTCTGTGTTTGTCTCATGTGCATAAGGGTAGTGCTTTCTCACTAGACCTCATTCTATTTTAATTCTCTCCCCTCTAAACCCATCAGATGCCTCCGAGACATGACCCCGGATTTGTCTTCCCACCGGAGCTCACTCAGTTGATCCAACGACAGAATACACTGATGTAGTTGCTTAGTTTAGAATCAAGGCAACAACAACAACAACAACAACAACAATAACAACAACCCACCGCCACCACCAACAGTTGACAACTTAGCCTATTTTTTGAGGTTACAACCACCGGTGTTTTCCATTAGCAACGAGCCCATAGTTGCTGATGACTGGCTACGTAGGATTGGAAGGGAGCTGACCACCGCAGGTTGCACATATGCTGAGAAGGTGCATTTTGTCACACAACAATTGGATGGACCTGCAGCCTCATGGTGGGAGAATTACATAGCCACTTTCCCTATAGCCAATGTTACTTGGGAGTAGTTTCAGCAAGCGTTCAACACCGATCATGTCTCAACTAGAGCTATGAGCATGAAGAAGCGTGAGTTCCGCAACTTACCCCAGGGCAACCGTACAATGGGGAAGTACGTGGATGAGTTCAGCAAGTTAGCTCGCTATGCCCCAGATGATGTGGCCACAGATGCCGCGAAACATGAGAAGTTTATGGAAGGGCTGAATGATGTGATGAGTATGCAGTTAATGGTGGCAACATTTAACAACTACCAAGAGTTGGTAGATAAGGCTCTTATGATTGAAGGGAAGCAGCAGCAGATTGAGAGCCGCAAAATGAAGAATGGACAAGGGAAGTACAATTCAGGAGCTCAGGAGAAGCCTCGTTTCACCCCAAACTCGGGAGGATATACCCATAACCATGGAGGACATACCCACAATGGAGGAAGTTCGCATAACCACAGTGGCCCCAAGAATGGAAACGGGAATGGAGCAGGCAGTAATCAGAACCGCTCTAACCCAGCCACACCTGCCAAGAGGGATCTAAGTCACGTTACTTGTTTCAAGTGCAGGAAGACTGGACAGTATGCCACCGAATGTCCTAAAGCAAAGAATGGAAATGGCAATGGAAGCTTTGGAAAGAAGCCCAACCCTTTCAACAAGGGAGAAGTGGAGGAGGTTGAAGAGCAGCCAGATGCAGTTATCGGTAAGTTTTTGGTTAAGTCATTTACCGCTCTCTTTCTTTTTGATACTGGTGCGTCGCATTCATACATTTCAAGGGGATTTGTGGACAAGTTTAAGTTACCCACCTTAGCCCTTAGGACACCCTTGCTAGTAAGGTCACTAGGTGCAGAGTATATGGCCAGCCGATGGTGCGAATGGTTACTCTTAACCATTGAAAGCCATGTTTTCCCCTCAAACCTAATAATTCTGGAGTCACAAGGATTGGACGTGATACTGGGTTTGGATTGGCTATCGAAGTATGGAGGAAACATTGATTGTGCTAGTAGGTCAATTCTGCTCACCACCCCGGAGGGAAAAGGGATTAAGTATGTATCCAGGCATACACCAAAGAGGACTCACGTAAATTCCCTCACGGGAGTTGTTCAGGAGGAAGTGCCTGTAGTGAAGGATTATCCGGATGTATTTCCAAAGGAGTTACCCGATATGCCACCGGATCGAGACATTGAGTTTTTGATAGAGCTGTTGCCAGGCACCGGACCAATATCGAAGAGACCATACCAGAGACCATACTGGGTTTTGGTTGAAGGAAGTTGGATTTTTTGGACATGTTATATCAGGAGAAGATATAGCATTGGACCCTACCAAGGTTCATTCTGTCACGGAGTGGTTGGCACCCACCTCAGTTGGAGAGATCCGCAGTTTTCTGGGACTCGCACGATATTACTGGAGATTCATCGAGAATTTTTCTAAGATTGCAAAGCCTATGACGGAGTTGTTGAAAAAGGACACCGAGTTCAAATGGACAGATGAATGTGAGGCAAGTTTCCAGGAGTTGAAGAAATGTTTGGTTACAGCCCCAGTGCTGATTCTGCCGGATATACGCAAGGATTTCCAAGTGTATTGCGACGCATCTCGCATAGGACTTGGAGGCATACTTATGCAAGACGGAAGAGTTGTTTCATATGCCTCACGTCAGCTTCGACCGCATGTGTTGAATTATGCCACACATGATTTGGAGTTAGCAGCTGTAGTGCATGCGCTCAAGACCTAGAGACATTTTCTTATTGGAAATCATTGTGATGTGTACACAGATGATAAGAGTTTGAAGTACATTTTCACACAGTAAGAGTTGAATCTCAGGCGAAGGAGATGGTTGGAGCTTATAAAGGATTAAGATATGAAGTTGCACTGTCATCCAGGGAAGGCCAATGTCGTAGCAGACGCTTTGAGCCGGAAGAGTTATGACAATACCCTCGTAAATAGAGGATTACCAACGGAGTTAGCCGAAGATCTCACGGAGCTACGTTTGGAGATAGTCCCTAGAGGTTTTGTTGCAGCATTAGAAATTCAGTCGACATTATTGGGAAAGATTCGAGAAGCTCAGAGGGATGATGAGGAAATTGCTGAGATAAAGGAGAAGATGAGCAAAGGAAAATCCAAAGGTTTTCGTGAAGATGAGCATGACACCTTGTGGTTTGAAGACCGTGTTTATGTGCCCAATAATGCGGAAATCAGGAAGTTGATACTTCAGGAAGCTCATGAATCGCCATATTCGATACACCCCGGAAACACCAAGATGTACTTGGATTTAAACTAGCGTTTCTGGTGGACTGGTATGAAGAAGGATATTGCTGAGTATGTAGCAGTATGTGATGTATGCCATAGAGTGAAGGCAGAACATCAGAAGCCAGCAGGATTACTGCAGCCTATGCCAATACCCGAATGGAAGTGAGACAAGCTTGGCATGGATTTTATCACCGGATTACCCAGGACCAGATCGGGGTATGATTCTATTTGGGTAGTAGTGGAATATCTGACCAAAGTAGCCCACTTTATCCCAGTGAAACCCACCTATACGAGTGCGAAGTTGGCCAAGATATATATGCCCAGGATCGTATGTCTACATGGAGTTCCGAGGACTTTCATATCAGATAGAGAAACACAATTTACTTCAAAGTTTTGGCACCAACTACACCAGACTTTGGGTACCAGGCTAGAGTTCAGTACAGCTTTTCATCTGGAGACAGATGGACAGACCGAGAGAGTCAATCAGATTCTGGAGGACATGTTGAGAGCTTGTGTGCTAGATTATGGATCTAGTTGGGATGATAATTTTCCTTACGCAGAGTTCTCTTACAACAACTGTTATCAAGCCAGTCTGAAGATGGCACCCTTCGAAGCATTGTATGGAAGAAGGTGCAGGACACCGTTGATGTAGGATGAAGTTGGAGACCGTCAGTTGTTTGGACCAAATTTGATCAAAGAGTCTGAAGAGTAGGTTAAGTTGATTCGAGATAGACTGAGGGTAACTCAGTCCAGGCAGAAGAGTTATGCAGACTCAAAACGCAAGGAGGTAGTTTATGAAATCGGAGACAGAGCATATCTTCGTGTGTCGCCTCTGCGAGGAGTTAAACACTTTGGAGTCAAGGGAAAGTTAGCCCCGAGATTTGTAGGACCATACCGAGTTTTGGAACGTATGGGAGAGGTGGCCTACAAGTTGGAGTTACCCGAAGGACTGTGAGGAGTTCATGATGTGTTTCACGTTTCCCAGCTAAAGAAGTGCCATGCTGAGATGGTTGATATTCCTCTGAGAGATACAGTGTCCCTGGAAGCAATTCAGTTGGATAGTGATCTGACCTATGAGGAGAAACCAGTCAAGATTCTCGAGTTTGCCAGCCAAGTTACCCGCAAAAAGGTTATCAAGTTTTGCAACGTTCAGTGGAGCCACCATACCGAGGATGAAGCCACCTAGGAACGAGAGGATGATCTACGGAAAGACCACCCACACCTATTTTCTAGCCAACCCGAATCTCGAGGGCGAGATTCACCTTAAGGGGGGTAGGTTTGTAACATCCCAAATTTTCAATTTGGAATGTTATACATAGGCCATCATATGCATATCATATTTTATTTGCATTTTTGGTTTAGTGATCCTAAAAATCGAAAGCAACTCAAGGACCCACGGAGAGAGTTGGGGATTTTATTATTTTCATGTTTGAATTTTCTCAAATATTGAAAAGTGGATCACTTTGGTTTTAATTATTTTCTCTCCAAATAATATTTCCAATATTAAAAATATATGAGAGGAGATAATATGACTTCTCCAAAATAAATGAAATATTGGAGGAAAAATGTTAAAATCAATAAATTATTTTATTTGGGTTTTACTGCTATTTTAGTTGAATTAGAAAAACGTGCATTTTTTCAAAATTGCATTTAGGCCAAGAAAATGTTCACTAAGTTCTAAATATTTTATTTAGACGGTGAAAATTATTTTGGGCATTTTTATATTTTTGTTATTACTTTAGGATTTTTCTTTTGGTGGAACTTTATTTTTTTAAATGTTCCGAACCGACCTTTGGGCCGTTCCCGAGCCGGACTCGGTCCGCGCCCAGGCCTTATAAGCCGCCTGAGGCCGCCCCCCAGCCCAAGTGGCCAGCCCGCCCCGCGCCCCCAAAACCCTAGCCCTGCCTCGCGATCCTCGTCGCCGCAGCTGCTGCCCGCCGGTTTTTCGCCGGTTCTCGTCGGTTTATTTTTGGTAAAAACCCTAGTTGTTTTTTTCTTCGATCGGTTTTTCGTCGGTTTACTTTTTCAACGGATGTTTGGCCGTTCATTCGTTTTAACGAACGTTGTCCGCCGGTTAGGTTCACACAGCGAACATTCGTTCGTTAGTCTTTTCTTTTTATTTTTATTTTCAGCCAGGGACTTATCCGTGATTACTTTTATCGCAGATTAGCCCCTGATCTTCAAACCCTCGCCATTTCTAAACCTGTCGGCGTCTTGGGAACGGGGGTCCCCAGACTTGCCTGCCTCTGGCGTGGCTGAAACAGGAGGTCGTACGGTCCATCTTCATCAACAAGGCATCCAAGACCCTCGCGAGGGTCCAAGCCTCGCGAGGCCGACGACGCAAGGCCTCCTCTGGAGCGGCCTAGCTAGGCAGGCTGACAAGGAGCGGGTATATCAAGGTAGGGCAAACCTCACGAAGCCCTCGTGGCATGAGCCATGACGCACGACACCAGGCGGGCGCCAGCACGCACAACGTCCTTATTTCCTCTTTGGTGCTAAGGAGGCCAGCGCAGACGAAGAGTACTGAGGCATCAGGCAAAGGTTGCTATATTGGTGCAACGAGACCAAGACCAGGAGGACGGCAATACGGAGGTCATCGTGGAGCCCAAGACGGCGTCACCGCCAGAGCTTTTCTCAGGCGAAGACCACTTTTGTCAGGATAGCTTGTACTAGCTGTCCCCCTTCAAATTTGCCCGCCGTTGTTGGCTCCCTTCCCGCTCGATATTTGGGAAGAGGACCAGGGCCTATATAAGTAGAGCTAGCCACCATAGTAGAGGCATCTCATCTTAGCTTGATCCAACCCGATCGAGAGCCTACTCACAAGAACACCTCAACCTCAGGAGGTTGTTCTTCCCTTGTACTGTTCATCATCTTCCCTAGAGGCAATCCACCACCACCACACTGGAGTAGGGTATTACACCACAATGGTGGCCCGAACCAGTATAAACCTCGTGTCTTTTCCGTGTTGTGAGTCCGTCGAGTTCTTCCGTGAGATCTTAGCGAGCTAGGGCATAGATTGGTGGGAAGGAAAGACTTCGCGAGCACCCCAGTGTTCGAACCTTAAGGGTTTGCCGGAACCCCACATCCGACATTTCGCGCGCCAGATAGGGGTGCGCCGGAGCTCCTCCTCCACCGGCCAGCTCGTCGACGCTCCTCAGCCACGTTGTCCGATGACTCAAGGGCCGGCTCCGACCGCTGGGCAGCCCGGCCAGCCCGGGTAGCGCCGCCTACCCATGAAGGTCTCGACCCCGCACTCCAGGCGGCACGGGCGCCGCCAAACTCCACCGGGCGCGGGCAGCACGGCCAGGCGTCGTCCACCCTCACCCCACGGCAGGTACGGGCCGCCACAAGAGCGGCGAGCCATGCCGCAGCAACGGCGCCGCACTCACGGCGGGAGCAAGCAAACATGCGGGCAGCGCTCACCATGGCAAGGGAGCTGCTGCGGTGCAGGCTGATGGAAAGCGGTCGGGACACACTACTGGAGCGTGTTGCCAAGCTGCTGGATGCAACGGCGTCGGGATCACCACCCTTCTGCTATCGACTTCCTCCACATGCCACTGTAGGGCCGCGCGGCGAACCTCACCACATCCGCACGCCATCAACTACGCCCGGGGGCTTCATCAACATCAGCACGGAAGCGGCGTAGGGGGCTCCGACTCACCCATGCCGCCCGCGCGGGCGCGGGCGCAAGCGTCGCCCCCCACGGTCCCAGTCGGATGCCGTGCTGTCATCCCCAGGGCGCCACCATGGGCCGAGCAACATGGAGCGTGGGGCACCACGACGAGGTGTTCGGGGTGACGGCCCCAGAAGCCTACGTTCCCCGCATGATGGACCAAGGGTACGCACCAGAGGACGACCCTGGCTCGTTCATTGGAGAAGATTGGGGAGAGGGGCGCTAGGAGTCAAAGCCTTCCAAGAACCAACGGAGAACCACAACGATCGCGCCGACAAAGGCAACTGCAGGGTACCGCTAATCTCTCAGGAATAGGCTTATGCTAACCATGGGCTGCAGATGAATCAGGTTGCAGCGTCGATCAACGACCCTAGCACGGCGGCACCCGTTCCAACAAGGGAGACACGCTGGGGGCTGCTGGGAGGGAGCCAGGAGCAAGGCCCCTCCCCAAGGCACGCGAAACCAGGGGACACCCGGAGGTAGGCCCTCTGCCGGGGTGGCCTCGACAACCCTTCCCCTGGCAGAGGACCCGTGGTCCCCCAGGGAACCGCTGGCGTCCCCTTTCCCTCTTTTGTGTGGTCCTGGTGACCGGTCGACTCAAAGGAGGTCGAGGGTGGCGCAAGGCGGGGCCCTCGTTTGGCGATATGAAGCAAGGCTAGTACCTGTGAAGAAGGCCCGGTGCCTGTGAAGCTCGCCGCCCGTGACACTCTCACGTAATAATGAGTTGGGGCTATACACGCCCCGGAGTCTCAGGAGCGCCAGCCTCAGCCCTGGGGCTCCCTCCCACACCTAGTGGTAGCACTTAGCTCCGCGCTGGTGAGAATACTTGAAGACCCGAAGACTAGACTAGGTGCCGGACGCGGCCTTTTGCTTTGGATCTCTCTTTCTGTGGCTTTGCTTTCTGAATCTGGACTTAAGTTGAAGCTGAATTTTTATCGATGCGCACGGGGGGTGCCTTTTCTCGTTCGAGGCGTTTCTTGCCTCCTGGATCTCGTTTGGTTTGGGACTCATGTCCATCGCCTTTCCCTCGCAAAGCTCCTCATGAGCCGGACCGCGCAAAGCGCACGCTCGTCAAGCACGTGCTAGCACTGCCTCTGGTGCTCACCTCTTACGGGGGCCCCTCAAACGAGGTGATAAGCTCCAAAGGATTCTCAGGAAATCGTCGCCTCACGACCCAGCCCTAAGCTGGCGCTGACTAAGGTAAACTACGTCGGGGAGCTCACCCCCAGCTTCATGAGCTCATGAGGACACATACCCACATCGCATAGGAAAGTAAAAACTGCAATTTGCTTACACGAGGGGCTCCCCCTCTTAAAATGCTCTTTCAAAGTCTCCCAAGGGCCATGCCCGAGTTTTGCGTGCGGGATGAAACAACAGGCGAACATGGCATCAACCAGAGATATCACTCACTACATCACCCACGGACGCGTCACTCGTGTCATCGTCATCTTCGTCGGTATCGCCGCCACCGTCGGCGACGCCCCCATCACCGTCATTAACCACGCCACCTTCATCTGCGACGACCACCACCGCGTCATCATCTGAGGTGAAGGCCCTGACCAACGTGTCGACATGGTCTACCCAACGCACCAGGTCGCCCCAGACGGTCGTGGGTACGGGGGCAATGGCGGCGTCGAAGTCGGAGTTGGGGTCGGCATTCAGAAGGTGGTTGAACACACGGGAGAAGGCGCGCTGAAGCAGGCCATGACCCCTCTCCTCCACAAGCTGTCGAGCTCTGGTAGATTGAGCCTCCGGGCGCGTCACCACCTCGGTGAAGAAGGTCAGGTGGCTGGCGTAGTCATTCGAGTGAGGGGCCGGGGCGTTCTCATCACATATGTAAACCAGGGCGGTGTTGGCCTTGTTCCGAAGGTCTTGAAGCATAGGAGCATGCTCGCGCTCCATCGTTCGGCGTTGGAGCACTTCTTCCCTGCTTTGCCATGCGACGGCCTCGGCGTCGTCAACTCGTTTCCGGAGGGAAAGCAGCTCAGCACGGGCGAAGGCCAAGTCCGCCTGCGCCGTAACCAGGGCACCGGCTGTGGCCTCCGCACGCCTCTCGGCCTCGTCCAACCTGGGCCTGAGGGCGGCGGCCCTGCCCGCACCCTCCAGACCGGCGAGCTTTAGCTACAAGTCGTACCTACCCAACAGATCTGTGCGAACCTCGGCCACCCAGCGATTGATCTCCTCCTCGACTCCAGCCTCGCGAGCCTCGACGACATCTTCTGCTTGAGCGACTTGACGCTCCCTTGTCTCCAGTCGCTCGAGCTCGAGGTTGCGCTCCACGGCTTCCAGGGCCAGCGTCTCCTCGCGCTGCCGGACCTCCTCTTCCTTCGCAGGCGTCCCCCTCAGCGATGCAAGAGCGGCCCCGCGCGCCTCCACCTGCTGCTCAAGGGACGCGCTCCAGGCCTGAAGCCCCCACGCGCGCTCCTCCGCAGCCTTGTGGCGGCGATCGTCCTCGCGAGCTTCTCCCAAAGCTCGCAAGCGGGCCTCATTGGCAATCTTGAGGGATGCATCGGCCTTCACGTTCTCGAGGTCGCGCAGATAGCAACCAAGGTTGATGGCCACTCGCAGCTTGCGCTGCTCCTCCACCAACCGAAGACCTTCAGCCTCAAGACGCGAGTCGACACCAGCAAGCTCTTCACCAAGGTGGCTCATCATGCCCATCGCCTCCTGGAAGAGCTCGTGACGGACTACGCTACGCCCGCGCTCGAGCTCGAACGCTCGGCCTGCCTCGTCCTCCACCCCGGGGGCGGCGGGTGGAGCATCAAGTGGCGTCCCACCTCCCGGTTAGGGGCTGGGGGCAGGTGCCATGCCTAACGTCAGCCCATCCTTGCGAGGAGCCCAAGCTGATCAAGGCTCGCTGCTTTAAGAGGAACCGAAGACCGAGGTCAGCCAGCGAGTGCTCATGAGCAGAGGAGCAGTCTTAGGCACGCCCGCCAAGCTCTGCGCCAGACCGTGGGCAAGGGTCGGCCAAACCACGGACTCAGCACGTCCCGAAGGCGGGGATGCTCCTCCGACCGACCCTGCTCCAGGGGCGGCAAGCAGGCCAGGAACGTCCAATGCCGATGGGGGAGTTGATGAAGGAGGAGACCGCCTCTCGGAAGATGCAACAGCTTTAGCTGAAGGAGCCCTGGAGGACACGCGTCAGGATAAGAAGACCACATGCAAAAAGCCATGGCGACAAGATACTTACGCGTCAATAGCGATGTACTTCCGTCGCTTCAACGTCCCAAAGATGTTGCTGCCGCTAGGGGATCCCTTCCTCTTGCGGAGCTCCTCGAAGTCCACACAACGGCGACCGAAGCGCTGGACGTGACGGCCGGTGCGCGGCGGAGCCGAAGAAGACCCAAGAGGGATGGCCTCAGGGGAGCCCGGCTAAGGCGAATAACCTAGCTCCTTCCCACTGCGACCTCCCGAGGCTCCTAGAGCCTCAGCCTCGGGAGCCGCATGCCGCATCTCCTCGGCAACCGACGCCTCAGGAGGAGGGTCGCAGGCCCCCGAGGACGACGCCCCTGGATCACCACCCGACATGTGCTCCTCAGCACCAGAGCCATCGGCCCCCGTCACAGCTTGCTCCCCCGCACCGTCACCTGGGGCAAGCCCGGCACCGGCGGCGAAGAAGGGGACCATGATGACGGGGTTCTCGCGGGGCCCCACCAAGCCGACTGGGCGCAGCCCCCACTCATCAAAGGAAGGCATGTTCACGGCAAATGTGACTTTGTTCTCGCAGCAGTACAACATGCAGCTGTTCCTGGGCATCTCGTCTGGCAGAGGGACACTTGATAGGACCATGAGCACTATCTACCTCGCAGCGAGAGGAAGCCCCTCCTCCTGAAACCTCATGTTGTCCTATCTGCTGAGCAAGTCCCACATCGGGCGAGAGTGGCACTGGAGTGGAGCAACTCGACGCCTGACGAACTCCCTCACCACCATGGGCGCAGTCACGCCAAGGTCCTTCAACCACCTCAGCCTGGCCCAGACGGGGGCAAGGCATGGGCTCGTGAGCTTCTGATGACCCCAGCCAGAGTTTGGAATAGCAGGCCCCACCGGAGCTTGGAGCAGAGGGTTGAGAACGCATGCGTCAACAAACACCCATCGCGTACGGAACTCGCTCATGGATGAAGGGAGCTCGAAGTCGATCCCCGCGCCTGCCATCGCAGCCACGGTCTGGAAACCCACAGACCCTGAGCTCTGCCGGGGACCGGTGAGATGCAACGAGAAGAAGTGGCGGAGGAGTGCCACGGAGGGGGCGATGCCCACCATGGCCTCGCACACGAAGGCAAAGACGGCGAGAAGGGTCACAGCCTGAGGATCGAGATGGAGCATGTGGATCTGATAGTGCTCGAGCACCGCGTTGAAGAAGGCGGAGAAGGGAGGAATCAGGCCAGCCCAGAGGGCATCAATGAAGATCGGAACCTCGGTAACTGCCCAAGCCATGCTGGTGCGAGACGCGGGCCAAGCCGGCGTCTCTCCCCACTCGTTGAAACTAGAGGCAAGCATGGGGCGCACCTTGTCCATGGCCTCGTCGTTGAGCACCCGAGGCCGGCCAAGCGCCGGCTCGAAGGATGGAGGCGCAGTTGGTGAGGACAGAGGTTTCTTCCCCTTTTCGGCTTGTTTTGACGCCATGGCGGTGAAGCGGGCGGAGCACAGGTCGGATTGAGAAGACAGAGCAGGGCGTCGAGGCGGTAGGGAGATTGGAAGAGCCGGTCGTGGCGAAGGAAGAATAACTGTGTAAGAGGCGGGGCCGCATAGCCAGGCGGATTCAAGGGCAGAGTGGGGAAGCAGAGACGCCCACGTCCAATCAAGCACCACGCGTCAATCGAGGCCGCATGCTTTTGGGGCTTGCGGCGCTCCGTACTTGGCCCTTGGCTTCACCGCGAAGCCAAGCCCGAGTGCACCTTGGGCCCGGGGGCTACTGTCTGCGTCAACGGGGGTCCCCAGACTTGCCTGCCTGCGGCCCGCGACGTGGCTGAGCCAGCAGGCCATACGGCCCATCTTCATCAACAAGGAATCCAAGACCCTCGCGAGGGTCCAAGCCTCACGAGGCGTACGACGCAAGGCCTCCTCTGGAGCGGCCTAGCTAGGTAGGCTCACGAGGAGCGGAGATATCAAGGCAGGGCAAACCTCACAAGGCCCTCGTGACGTGAGCCATGACGCACGACACCAGGCGGGCGCCAGCGTGCACGGCGTCCTTATTTCCTCTTTGATGCTAAGGAGGCCAACGCAGACGAAGAGTACCGAGGCATCAAGCAAAGGTTGCTATATGGGTGCAACGAGACCAAGACCAGGAGGATGGCAAGACGGAGGTCATCGTGGAGCCCAAGACGACGTCACCGCCAGAGGTTTTCGCAGGGGAAGACCACTTTTGTCAGGATAGCTTGTACTAGTTGTCCCCCTTCAAATTTGCCCGCCGTTGTTGGCTCCCATCCCACTCGATATTTGGGAAGAGGACCAGGGCCTATATAAGTAGAGCTAGCCACCATAGTAGGGGCATCTCATCTTAGCTTGATCCAACCCGATCGAGAGCCTACTCACAAGAACACCTCAACCTCAGGAGGCTGTTCTTCCCTTGTACTGTTCATCATCTGCCCTAGAGGCAATCCACCACCACCACACTGGAGTAGGGTATTACACCACAACTGTGGCCCGAACCAGTATAAACCTCGTGTCTTTCCATGTTGTGAGTTCGTCGAGTTTGTCCGCGAGATTTTAGCGAACTCGGGCGTAGATTGGTGGGAAGGAAAGACTTCGCGCGCACCCCAATGTTCGAACCTTAAGGGTTTGCCAGAACCCCACATCCCACAAAACCGTTTGTCCAAATCCAGTGAAACCAACGCCAAAATCTTCATCTCGAACCCCTCTTTCTGTTTAATCAACTTGAACAAGGTTTTGACAATTTAAAATTTGGTTTCATACAGATTTGTTTACGATGTTTTTTTGACCGTAGTTTCAGTTCCGTAGCTCCGATCCGATTGATTCTTTTTGCAAGTCGAAGCTCTTCAGTTGAACTTTCAGTTTGGATCTTCTTATTTGAAGTTTTAACCTTGAATCTTCGCTTGAGTGCTTATGTATGCTATTGTTTGTTTGCGATACAATTCCCGGAGTGCGCAGCATGCTACTACGAGTCACTAGGTTTTATGGATCATCGGCAAGGCAAGTAACACTTTGATCATACTCTTTTCTTACCTAGTTTTTATGCATTAGTTACAACCCTCAAACATTGCATGAGTAGGATCTCTTAACATGTGGGTTTTGGGAAGTAGATGATGAGGTAGAACCTATTGCCCTTTTATTATCAAACCCTGGGAGTTACTTCTACGTTATGTTTATACTGCCATGCTATGCTTGTAGTCATGGATTGGGTTTCAGTGTTTCCATGACAGATGTGAGATTGTTAATTAATGGTTAACTTAAGGTGGCTACTTAAATACACATCTGGGTGGATTGGTTGCAGGCACCTGGAGAATCCAGCGTTGTCCTAGGATATCCCGAAGTACCAGTGTGATCATCCTATGGTTCGCCACCCAGGCTCAAAGGGATCATGAGATTATTCATGCTAGAAACTTCCGTATGCAGCCACATGCTATTATGGGCTCTTGCATAGTGGAGTAAGTTGCATGACCTCTTCTAGTGCTAGGCTAGCAGATGTAGGGGATGTAGGTTGGTACGGTCTACCCGGGGTTAGAGTTAATGCTTCTGAAAGACTGTGTCTCGGTCATCCGTTTCTCAAACACCATGTAGCGCGAGAAATCCAACGGAGGAGATCGAGTCTTGTGGGGAGAAGTGCGCAAACCTCTGCAGAGTGTACAAACTAATCATGGTTAGCCGTGTCCCCGATTATGGACATTTTGAGTATCTGGATCTTGGATTATCGTGTTTATCTCATCACTCTATTAATTAATTTGGTTGGGTTGTCAATAATGTTTAATTGGGATTGAGTTGAGGAACCTTCTCAATGTTTAACAACTACCATGATAGTTAAATAAAATATATTCCTTTGTTGTAGGAAAAAATTGGCTTTTCGCAAAACATAATAACCGTAGAGCCTCCACCAGCCTCATATGCATGTAGTGATAGACTTTACTTGTTCATTGTTCTACTGTGTTATCTTGCCAGCATATTCCATGTGCTGATCCGTTTCAGGCTGCAACATATCATGTTGCAGACTTTTCAGACGAAGAGTAAGGTGCGCTAGGTCAGTGTCGTGCACTCAGCTATGCCGTTGGAGTTGATGGACTCACTTTATCTTCCAAGCCTTCTGCTGTTATTTGATTTAGATGGCCTTAAGCCATACTTGTTGTAATGAGTTCTCTTTTGAGACTATCGATGTAATAAGTGTGTGATTGCTACTTTGTTATAAATCCTTCAAAGTACTGTGTGTGTCAGCATTACCGATCCAGGGATGACACTTATGCACAGAGATTCGACCGTTTGAGGTTGGATCGCTACAAGATGGTATCAGAGCACATGCTGAATGTAGGACACGACCACTAAGATGAGCCATAGGTCACTATTCTCTACTCATTTCTGACTCCTATCCAATTTCCACTCTATAGGATGGCAAACACAACGAACAAGTTTGCACAACCGGATGAAGACACACCTTTTGGGAGACACTTGAAGGAAGTCACTAGGTACCTGAACATTGGAATACCACGCTTCATAGGGACCTACACCGCCACTTTACCAGAAGAGGAGCCTTGGATGATTCGAGTTCAAGTTCATGGAAGGACCTTCACGCCAGTCACTGAGCCCATAGAGTTTTCCTTTGATGCACCAACCTGGAGTCTAGGGAAGAGCATGGCAGCCCACATCGCCATAGGACTTATCGGCAAAGTTTATCACAAGGATCTTAAGGACACCATCTACCAAATATGTTGGCACTGAGATTAGCAATGGGAGATGATCAGCACCAGGAAGGACATGTCCATTGCAGCTTACATCCAGGAGTTAAATCAGCACATTCGTCGCCAGGAGAACCAGATGTGTGCAAGCATGATAGATTTGAAGAAGTTGATGACTAGGAAAATGGCGCTTGAAGATGAACTCAAGTCTACACGGGATGGATACGAGGATGAAATCACAATACTAATGGAGATGAATGACGACCTGCGCCAGGAGGAGATGGCGACCATTCCAAGGACTACATCATCATCGACAACACCGACTCCGACCCTGACAGTAGTGATGATGATTATGAAGACGAAGCTGGAGAAATATCATGGAGTCTTCTACCGATCAAAATTTTCAGTAGACCACCATATTATTAGTAGTATTTTCCCCCGTGTATATACTAGTAGTCCGAGCACTGTAACGATAGTTAGATCTATTGTATGCCCTTGCTTGAAATTGTTTTGGTGTGGTATGTCTATGTTTGTCTCATGTGCATATGGGTAGTGCTTTCTCACTAGACCTCATTCTATTCTAATTCTCTCCCCTCTAAACCCATCAGATGCTTCCAAGACGTGACCCCGGATTTGTCTTCCCACCGGAGCTCACTCAGTTGATCCAACAGCAGAACACACTAATGTAGTTGCTAGTTCCGAATCAAGGCAACAACAACAACAACAACAACAATTACAGCAACCCACCGCCACCACCTCCAGTTGACAACTTAGCCCATTTTTTGAGGTTACAACCACCGGTGTTTTCCAGTAGCACCGAGCCCATAGTTGCTGATGGCTAGCTACGTAGGATTGGAAGGGAGTTGATCACCGCAGGTTGCACATATGCTGAGAAGATGCATTTTGCCGCACACCAATTGGATAGACCTACAGCCTCATGGTGGGAGAATTACACAGCCACTTTCCCTATAGCCAATGTTACTTGGGAGCAGTTTCAGCAAGCGTTCCGCACTTCTCATGTCTCAACTAGAGCTATGAGCATGAAGAAGCGTGAGTTCCGCAACTTACGCCAGGGAAACCATACTGTGGGGCAGTACGTGGATGAGTTTAGCAAGTTAGCTCGCTATGCCCCAGATGATGTGGCCACAGATGCCGTGAAACAGGAGAAGTTTATGGAAGGGCTGAATGATGAGATGAGTGTGCAGTTAATGGTGGCAACATTTAACAACTACCAGGAGTTGGTAGATAAGGCTCTTATGATTGAAGGCATGCAGCAGTAGATTGAGAGCCGCAAAAGGAAGAATGGACAATGGAAGTACAATTCAGGAGCTCAGCAGAAGCCTCGTTTCACCCCGAACTCGGGAGGATATACCCACAACCATGGAGGACATACCCACAATGGAGGAAGTTCGCATAACCACAGTGGCCGCAAGAATGGAAATGGGAATGGAGCAGGTAGTAATCAGAACCGCTCTAACCCAGCCACACCCGCCAAGAGGGATCTAAGTCAAGTTAATGTTTCAAGTGCGGGAAGACTGGACAGTACGCCACCGAATGTCCTGAAGCAAAGAATGGAAATGGCAATGGAAGCTCTGGAAAGAAGCCCAACCCTTTCAACAAGGGACAAGTGAACCACGTGAACGTGGAGGAGGTTGAAGAGCAGCCAAATGCAGTTATCGGTATGTTTTTGGTTAAGTCATTTACCGCTCTCGTTCTTTTTGATACTAGTGCATCACATTTATACATTTCAAGGGGATTTGTGGACAAGTTTAAGTTACCCACCTTAGCCCTTAGGACACCCTTGCTAGTAAGCTCACCAGGTGCAGAGTATATGGCCAGCCCATGGTGCGAACGGTTACCCTTAACCATTGGCAGCCATGTTTTCCCTCAGACCTAATAATTTTGGAGTCACAGGGATTGGACGTGATACTGGGTATGGATTGGCTATCGAAGTATGGAGGAAACATTGATTGTACTAGTAGGTTAATTCTGCTCACCACCCCGGAGGCAAAAAGGATTAAGTATGTATCTAGGCATACACCAAAGAGGATTCGCGTAAATTCCCTCACGGGAGTCGTTCAGGAGGAAGTGCCTGTAGTGAAGGATTATCCGGATGTATTTCCATAGGAGTTACCCGATATGCCACCGGATAGAGACATTGAGTTTTTGATAGAGCTGTTGCCAGGCACCGGACCAATATCGAAGAGACCATACCAGATGCCCGCAAATGATCTGGAGGAGATTAAGAAATAGATTAAGGAGTTATTGGAGAAAGGTTACATCCGCCGAAGTTCTTCGCCATGGGGAGCCCCAGTGCTCTTGGTTGAGAAGAAAGATAAGTCTTTGAGAATGGTAGTTGATTATCGTGCATTAAATGAAGTGACGATCAAGAACAAGTACCCACTGCCGATGATCAATGATTTGTTTGACCAGTTGCAAGGAGATAAAGTATTTTCCAAGATCGATCTTCGATCAGGATACCACCAGCTGAAGACCCGAGAACAGGATATACCTAAGACAACTTTCACCACAAGGTACATGCTATATGAGTACACGGTTATGTCATTTGGATTGACTAACGCCCCAGCCTATTTCATGAGTATGATGAATAAGGTTTTCATGGAGTTCTTGGATAAATTTGTCATGGTGTTCATTGATGACATTTTGGTATACTCGAAGAATGAAGAGGAACAAAAGGAGCATTTGCGTTTAGTTCTCGAGAAGCTCAGGGAACATCAGTTATACGCCAAGTTCAGCAAATGTGAGTTTTGGTTGAAGGAAGTTGGATTTTTTGGACATGTTATATCAGGAGAAGATATAGCAGTGGATCCTACCAAGGTTCATTCTGTCACGGAGTGGTTGGCACCCACCTCAGTTGGAGAGATCCGCAGTTTTCTGGGACTCGCACGATATTACTGGAGATTCATCGAGAATTTTTCTAAGATTGCAAAGCCTATGACGGAGTTGTTGAAAAAGGACACCGAGTTCAAATGGACAGATGAATGTGAGGCAAGTTTCCAAGAGTTGAAGAAATGTTTGGTTACAGCCCCAGTGCTGATTCTGCTGGATATACGCAAGGATTTCCAAGTGTATTGCGACGCATCTCGCTTAGGACTTGGAGGCATACTTATGCAAGATGGAAGAGTTGTTTCATATGCCTCACGTCAGCTTCGACCGCATGTGTTGAATTATGCCACACATGATTTGGAGTTAGCAGCTGTAGTGCATGCGCTCAAGACCTGGAGACATTTTCTTATTGGAAATCATTGTGATGTGTACACAGATGATAAGAGTTTGAAGTACATTTTCACACAGTAAGAGTTGAATCTCAGGCGAAGGAGATGGTTGGAGCTTATAAAGGATTAAGATATGAAGTTGCACGTCATCCAGGCAAAGCCAATGTCGTAGCAAACGCTTTGAGCCGGAAGAGTTATGCCAATACCCTCGTAAATGGAGGATTACCAACGGAGTTAGCCGAAGATCGTAGGGAGCTACGTTTGGAGATAGTCCCTAGAGGTTTTGTTGCAGCATTAGAAATTCAGTCGACATTATTGGGGAAGATTGGAGAAGCTCAGAAGGATGATGAGGAAATTGCTGAGATAAAGGAGAAGATGGGCAAAGGAAAATCTAAAGGTCTCGTGAAGATGAGCACGGCACCTTGTGGTTTGAAGACCATGTTTATGTGCCCAATAATGCGGAGATCAGGAAGTTGATACTTTAGGAAGCTCATGACTCGCCATATTCGATACACCCTGGAAACACAAAGATGTACTTGGATTTAAAGGAGCATTTCTGGTGGACTGGTATGAAGAAGGATATTGCTGAGTATGTTGCAGTATGTGATGTATGTCACAGAGTGAAGGCATAACATCAGAAGCTAGCAGGATTACTGCAGCCTATGTCGATACTCGAATGGAAGTGGGACAAGCTTGGCATGGATTTTATCACCGGATTACCCAGGACCCGATCGGGGTATGATTCTATTTGGGTAGTAGTGGATCGTCTGACCAAAGTAGCCCACTTTATCCCAGTGAAAACAACCTATATGAGTGCGAAGTTGGCCAAGATATATATGACCAGGATCGTATGTCTACATGGAGTTCCGAGGACTATCGTATCAGATAGAGAAACACAGTTTACTTCAAAGTTTTGGCACTAGCTACACCAGACTTTGGGTACCAGGCTAGAGTTCAGTACAGCTTTTCATCTGGAGACAGATGGACAGACCGAGAGAGTCAATCAGATTCTGGAGGACATGTTGAGATCTTGTGTGCTAGATTATGGATCTACTTGGGATGATAATTTGCCTTACGCAGAGTTCTCTTACAACAAATGTTATCAAGCCAGTCTGAAGATGGCACCCTTCGAAGCGTTGTATGGAAGAAGGTGCAGGACACCGTTGATGTAGGATGAAGTTGGAGACCGTCAGTTGTTTGGACCAGATTTGATCAAAGAGTCAGAAGAGAAGGTTAAATTGATTCGAGATAGACTGAAGGTAGCTCAGTCCAGGCAGAAGAGTTATGCAGACTCAAAACGCAAGAAGGTAGTTTATGAAATCAGAGACAGAGCATATCTTCGTGTGTCGCCTCTACGAGGAGTTAAACGCTTTGGAGTCAAGGGAAAGTTAGCCCCGAGATTTGTAGGACCATACCGAGTTTTGGAACGTATGGGAGAGGTGGCCTACAAGTTGGAGTTACCCGAAGGACTGTCAGGAGTTCATGATGTGTTTAACGTTTCCCAGTTGAAGAAGTGCCATGCTGAGATGGCCGATATTCCTCTCCGAGATACAGTGCCCCTGGAAGCAATTCAGTTGCATAGTGATCTGACCTATGAGGAGAAACCAGTCAAGATTCTCGAGTTTTCCAGCCAAGTTACCCATAGCAAGGTCATCAAGTTTTGCAAAGTTCAATGGAGCCACCATACCGAGGATGAAGCCACCTGGGAACGAGAGGATGATCTATGGAAAGACCACCCACACCTATTTTCTAGCCAACCCGAATCTCGAGGGCGAGATTCACCTTAAGGGGGGTAGGTTTGTAACATCCCAAATTTTCAATTTGAAATGTTATACATAGGTCATCATATGCATATCATATTTTATTTGCATTTTATTATTTTCATATTTGAATTTTCTCAAATATTGAAAAGTGGATCACTTTGGTTTTAATTATTTTCTCTCCAAATAATATTTCCAATATTAAAAATATGTGAGAGGAGATAATATGAATTCTCCAAAATAAATGAAATATTGGAGGAAAATGTAAAAATCAATAAATTATTTTATTTGGGTTTTACTGCTATTTTATTTGAATTAGAAAAATGTGCATTTTTACAAAATTGCATTTTAGGCCAAGAAAATGTTCACTAAGATCTAAATATTTTATTTAGATGGTGAAAATTCTTTTTGTAATTTTTAGATTATTTTTATTAATTTAGGATTTTTGTTTCGACGGAAATGTATTTTAAAAAATGTTCCGAACCGACCTTTGGGCCGTGCCCGAGCCGAACTCTGTCCGCGCCCACGCCTTATAAGCCGCCCGAGGCCGCCCCCCAGCCCAAGTCGCCAGCCCGCCCCGTGCCGCCGAAACCCTAGCGCCACCTCGCGACCCGCGTAGCCGCCGCCGCCGACAGCCGCTGCCCGCCGGATTTCGCCGCCCACCGGCTCTCGTCGGTTTATTTTCGGTAAAAACCCTAGTTGCTTTTTTTCTTAGATCGGTTTTTTGCCGATTTACTTTTTCAGTGGACGTTCGTCCATTCATTCGTTTTAACGAACGTCGTTCACCGGTTAGGTTCAGACAGTGAACGTTCGTTCGTTAGTCTTTTCTTTTTATTTTTACTTTCGGCCAGGGACTTATCCACGATTACTTTTATCGCAGATTAGCACCTGATCTTCAAACCCTCCCCGTTTCTAAACCGTTTCTCCAAATCCAGTGAAACCAATGCCAAAATCTTCGTCTCGAACCCCTCTTTCTGTTTAGTCAACTTGAACAAGGTTTTGAAAATTTAAAATTTGGTTTCAAGCAGATTTGTTTACGAAGTTTTTTTGATCGTAGTTTCATTTCCGTAGCTCCGATTAAATTGATTCTTTTTGTAAATCGAAGCTCTTCAGTTGAACTTTCAGTTTGGATCTTCTTATTTGAAGTTTTACCCTTGCATCTTTGCTTGAGTGCTTATATATGCTATTATTTGTTTGTGATAGAATTCCTGGAGTGCGCAGCGTGCTACTACGAGTCACTAGATTTTGCGGATCATCAGCAAGGGAAGTAACACTTTGATCATACTCTTTTCTTACCCAGTTTTTATGCATTAGTTACAACCCTCAAACATTGCATGAGTAGGATCTCTTAACATGTGGGTTTTGGGAAGTAGATGATGAGGTAGAACCTATTGCCCTTTTATTATCAAACCCTGGAAATTACTTCTACGTTATGTTTATACTACCATGCTATGCTCGTAGATGTGGATTGGGTTTTAGTGTATCCATGACAGATGTGAGTTTGTTAATTAATGGTTAACTTAAGGTGGCTACTTATATACACATCTGGGTGGATTGGTTGCGGGCACCTGGAGAATCCAGTGTTGTCCTAGGATATCCTGGAGTACCCGTGTGATCATCCTATGGTTCGCCACCCAGGCTCAAAGGGATCATAAGATTATTCATGCTAGAAACTTCCGTGTGCAGCCACAAGCTATTATGGGCTCTAGCATAGTGGAGTAAGTTGCATGACCTCTTCTAGTGGTAGGCTAGCAGATGTAGGGGATGTAGTTAATGCTTCTGAAAGACTGTGTCTCGGTCATCCGTTTCTCAAACACCATGTAGTGCGAGAAATCCAACGGAGGAGATTGAGTCTTGTGGGGAAAAGTGCGCAAACCTCTGCAGAGTGTACAAACTAATCATGGTTAGCCGTGTCCCCGGTTATGGACATTTTGAGTGTCTGGATCTTGGATTATCATGTTGATCTCATCACTCTATTAATTAATTTGGTTGGGTTGTCAATAATGTTTAATTTGGATTGAGTTGGAGGAACCTTCTCAATGTTTAACAACTACCATGATAGTTAAATAAAATATATTCCTTTGTTGTAGGAAAAAATTGGCTTTTCGCAAGCCTCATATGCATGTAGTGATAGACTTTACTTGTTCATTGTTCTACTGTGTGATCTTGCCAGCATATTCCATGTGCTGACCTGTTTCGGGCTGCAACATATCATGTTGCAGACTTTTCAGACGAAGAGTAAGGTGTGCTAGGTCGTTGTCGTGCACTCAGCTATGCCGTTGGAGTTGATGGACTCACTTTATCTTCCAAGCCTTCTGATGTTATTTGATTTAGATGGCCTTAAGCCATACTTGTTGTAATGAGTTCTCTTTTGAGACTATCGATGTAATAAGTGTGTGATTGCTACTTTGTTATAAATCCTTCGAAGTATTGTGTGTGTCAGCATTACCGATCCAGGTATGACACTTATGCACAGAGATTCGACCGTTTGAGGTTGGATCGCTACAAGATGGTATCAGAGCACGTGCTGAATGTAGGACACAACCACTAAGATGAGCCATAGGTCACTCTTCTCTACTCATTTCTGACTCCTCTCCAATTTCCACTCTATAGGATGGTAGACACAAGCAACAAGTTTGCACAACCGGCTGAAGACACACCTTTTGGGAGACACTTGAAGGAAGTCACTAGGTACCTGAACATTGGAATACCAAGCTTCACCGGGACCTACACCGCCACTTTACCAAAAGAGGAGCGTTGGATGATTCGAGTTCAAGTTCTAGGAAGGACCTTCATGCCAGTCACTAAGCCCATAGAGTTTTCCTTTGATGCACCAACCTGGAGTCTAGGGAAGAGCATGGCAGCCCACATCGCCATAGGACGCATCGGCGAAGTTTATCACAAGGATCTTAAGGACACCATCTAGCAGATATGTGGGCGCCGAGATGAGCAATGGGAGATGAACAGCACCAGGAAGGACAGGTCCATTGCAGCTTACATCCAGGAGTTAAACCAGCACATTCATCACCAGGAGAACCAGATGTGTGCAAGCATGATAGATTTGAAGAAGTTGATGACTAGGAACATGGAGCTTGAAGAGGAACTCAAGTCTACACGCGATGGATACGAGGAGGAAATCGCAATACTAGTGGAGATGAATGATGATCTGACAAGGAAGCTAGGAGTATTCATGGGAGACCCCGCGCCAGGAGGAGATGGCGACCATCCCAAGGACTACATCATCATCGACGACACCGACTCCGACACCGACAGTAGTGATGATGATTATGAAGACGAAGCTGGAGCAGACATCATGGAGTCTTCTACCGATCGAAATTTTTAGTAGACCACCATATTATTAGTAGTATTTTTCCCAATTTATATACTAGTAGTCTGAGTACTGTAACGATAGTTAGATCAATTGTATGCCCTTGCTTGGAATTGTTTTGGTGTGGTATGTCTGTGTTTGTCTCATGTGCATATGGGTAGTGCTTTCTCAGTAGACCTCATTCTATTCTAATTCTCTCCCCTCTAAACCCATCAGATGCCTCCAAGACGTGACCCCGGATTTGTCTTCCCACCGGAGCTCACTCAGTTGATCCAATAGCAGAATACACTGATGTAGTTGCTAGTTTGGAATCAAGGCAACAACAACAACAACAACAACAACAATAACAACAACCCACCGCCACCACCTCCAGTTGACATAGCCCGTTTTCTTAGGTTACAACCGCCGGTGTTTTCCAGCAGCACCGAGCCCATAGTTGCTGATGACTGGCTACACAGGATTGGAAGGGAGCTGACCACCACAGGTTGCACATATGCATAGAGATTCGACCGTTTGAGGTTGGATCGCTACAGTGGCATAAAGCGCCATGTTTAAGTTGGGGATTACAGCAGGGTGTGGTAGAGTGGACTGCATAAAAGAGATGAGGATGGTGATGATGAAGGTGATGTTGATGAAGACGATCAAGGCAGCGATGGTTCCCCCGTTGGCACTCCGACGCCACCGAGACAGAAGGGGGAGAGGTTCTCCCACTTGTGCTTGCTCCTCCATGGCCTCCCCCCTAGATAGGGAGAGGTTCTCCCTCTAGTCCTGGGCCTCCATGACGATGGTGACCCCTCTGGCTTCCTCCTCCATGGCCTCCGGTGATGTTGGCCCCCTCCCACAGGGTGCCAAAGAGGGCCTAGATTGGTTTTTCGTGGCTACAGAGGCTTACAACGGCAGAACTCCCGATCTCCCATCTGTTCTGGGGGTTTTAGGATTTATAGGAAGGGTTGGCGTCGGTTTCATGTCAGGGGGGCCACGAGGCGATCACAAGGACGGGTGGCGCGCCCTAGGGGGTGGGGGAGCCCCCACCCTTGTGGTTAGCCTGGGATTCTTCTCTGGTATCTTTTCACTCCAGTATTTTTTATACTTTCCAAAAATATTCTTCATAAATTTTCAGCCCATTCTGAGAACTTTTATTTGTGCACAAAAACAACACCACGGTAGTTCTGCTGAAAACAACGTCAGTTCGGGTTAGTTCTAATCAAATCATACCAAAATCGTATAGAATTGTTGTAAACATGGCATGAATACTTCATAAATTATAGATACGTCGGAGACATATCAACATCCCCAAGCTTAATTCATGCTCGTCTTCGAGTAGGTAAATGATAAAAGAAATAATTTATGAAGTTTGAATGTTGTGAAGTGCACAAGTTTGATCAATGAAAGTTCCAAGAACTTTTTCTAGCATTATTCTTTATCATAAAAAATAGCTCATCTTCATGAAACTTCTCATGATCAAGTAACGAGCTATTCACATGTTAAAGTATAGACCATAAACTTTCTTAAAAATTTACAAACCATGCTCTTAGTCACCAAACAATTGCAATTCATCTTATTTTCAGGAAGGGTCTATGTAAGAGCTTTGATTTAGCAAATTCCACATACTCAACCATCATTTAATCATTCGCAATTGTTAACACTCACGTGATATTTATGGGTTCAAAGTTTTAATCGGACACAGAGAAAGATAGGGGCTTATAGTTTTGCCTCCCAACCTTTTACCTCAAGGGTAATGTCAAACAATAATACTTTATGAAAACCTACATCCGAGTGCATATATATATATATATATCCAGATTTCTCCAACACATAGTGCTTGCCAAAGGAAAAATTGTAAAAAGGAAAGGTGAAGATCACCATGACTCTTGCATAGGGGTAGAAGGTAAAAGTAAAAGATAGGCCCTTCGCAGAGGGAAGCAGAGGTTGTCATGCGCTTTTATGGTTGGATGCACAAAATCTTAATGTAAAAGAACGTCACTTTATATTGCCGCTTGTGATAAAGACCTTTATTATGCGGTCCGTCGCTTTTATATCTTTGATATCATAAGTTCTTACAAAGGTTATTTTCTTCACAATAATAGATCATACATATTTAGAGAGCAATTTTTATTGCTTGCACCGATGACAACTTACTTGAAGGATCTTACTCAATTCGTAAGTATGTATGGTGGACTCTCATGGCAAAACTGGTTTAAGGGATATTTGGAAGCACAAGTAGTATCTCTACTTGGTGCAAAGAATTTGGCTAGCATGAGAGGGAAAGGCAAGCTCAACATGTTGGAGGATCCATGACAATATAACTTCTATTCGGATATAAGAAAACATAACTCATTATATTGTCTTCCTTGTCCAACGTCAACTTTTTAGCATGTCATATTTTAATGAGTGCTCACAATTACAAAAGATGTCCAAGATAGTATATTTATATGTGAAATCTCTCTTCCTTCAATATTCTTTCATGAATTGTTCAAATGACCAATACTATGTTTACTAACTTTCAATAAATTTACCACGTATACTTATTATATGTGAAGTCATTACTACCCATGGTATAAGCATATGAAACATATATAAATTCAGATTTATGACATTCAATTCATTCAACCATTTACTCATAGGATATAAGTGAAGCACTTGCATAAATGACAAACTACTCCAAAAAGATATAAGTGAAGAACAATGAGTAGTCAAGTAATTAACTAACCATGGGAGGACTCTCTCTCATTCAAGATTTCAGATCCAATGATTTTATTCAAACAGCAAGTAAAATGAAAATACACTCCAAGCAAAACACATATCATGTGATGAATAAAAATATAGCTCCGAGTAAGGTAAACCGATGATTCTGAAGACAAAAGAGGGGATGCCTTCCGGGGCATCCCCAAGCTTAGGCGCTTGAGTCTTCCTTGAATATTACGTTGGGGTGCCTTGGGCATCCCCAAGATTAGGGTCTTTCCACTCCTTATTCTCCTCGTATCGATATCTCACCCAAAACTTGAAAACTTCAATCACACAAAACTTAACGAAACTTCGTGAGATCGGTTAGTATGATAAAGAGTAGATCATTCACTTTGGTACTGTCAAAGACAAGATTCATAATTGTTCTAACACAATGCCTACTGTACCATATCATTTCCACAATTTATATTGAGCAATATAAGCCATAGAAACTAGAAAACAAGCAAACTATGCATTGAAAACAGAATCTGCTAGAAATAGAACAGTCTGTAATGATCTGAACAACAACCATACTTATGCTACTCCAAAAATTCTGAAAAATTAGTAGAACTTGGGAAAATTGTTTCTTAATCTTCTGAAAAAAGAATCAATATTTGATCACACTTTTGTTAAAAATGAGAATTGTTTTCCTGAGAGCAAAAGTTTCTGTTTTTCAGCAAGATCAAATCAACTATCACCGTAAGCCATCCCAAAGGTCTTACTTGGCACTTTATTGAAACAAAAGCTATAAAACATGATTACTACAATAGCTTATTCATGTGAACACACAAAAACAGTAAGGACAAATTGGGTTGTCTCCCAACAAGCGCTTTTCTTTAATGCCTTTTCAGCTAAGCACGATGATTTCAATGATGCTCACATAAAAGATAATAATTGAAATATAATGGGAGCATCATGAAGAATATGACTAGCACATTTAAGTCTAACACACTTCTTATGCATAGGGATTTTGTGAGCAAACAACTTATGGGAACAAGAATCAACTAGCATAGGAAGGCAAAACAAGCATAACTTCTAGATTTTCAATACATAGAGAAAAAACTTGATATTGTTGCAACAAGCACATGTTCCTCCCTCATAATAATTTTCAGTAGCATCATCAATGAATTCAACAATGTAGATATCACTCAAAGCATTCTTTTCATGATCCACAAGCATATAAATTTTACCACTCTCCACATAAGCAAATTTATTCTCATGAATAGTAGTCGGAGCAAACACAACAAAATGACTATCATATGAGGCATAATCCAATTGAAAATAAAAATCAAGATGAAAAGTTTCATGGTTATCATTATTTTTTTAGCATACATGTCATCACAATAATCATCATAGATAGGAACTTTGTTCTCATAATCAATTGGAACCTCTTCTGAAATAGTGGAATCATCATTAAATAAAGTCATGACCTCTCCAAATCCACTTTCATAAATATTATAAGATTCAACACCCTACAAAATAGTGGGATCATTACCTAGAGTTGACACTCTTACAAACCCACTTTCAATGATAATTTTATTCATACTCTAAAAGATATAAGTGAAGTTCATAGAGCATTCTACAAATAATATATATTTATCAATATCCAAGCTCAAAATATATAAGTGAAGCACATGAAGCATTCTACAAAGCCATACTCAAAAGATTTAAGTGAAGCACAAAGAGCATTCTATAAAGCAATGAAGGTCTATCTCAAACTAGCATGGTTCATAAAGTAAAAGAAAGGGAAAATAAACTCAAGAGACACATATCATGTGAACAAAACAAAAACCGAGGTATACCGATAATAAAAGACGGGATGCCAACCGGTGCATCCCCAAGCTTAGATTCTTGAGTATCCTTTAACTTGGGGTGCCCTGGGCATCCCCAAGCTTGAACTCTTGCCTCTCCTTATTCTTCTCATATCGGTAACTCATCGTTCTTCGAACACTTCATCCACACAAAACTCAACAAAAACTTTGTGAGATCCGTTAGTATAATAAAGCAAATCACTACCTCTAGGTATTGTTGTAAACTCATTCCATTTTAATATTAGCATTATATCTACTGTATTCCAACTTCACCATGGTTCATACCCCCTGATACAACCCATAGATTCATCAAAATAAGTGAACAACACATAGAAAACAGAATCCGTCAAGAACAGAACAGTCTATAGCAATATGGAACTTCCGTATACTTATTTAACTTCAAAAACTCTAATAAATTAGGAAAATCTAAAAGCTTGTATAGCAGTAATGTGTAAAAATTTCAAGATTTTATCATGCTCCAGTAAAAAATGAAAATTAAAAGACTACAACAAAAGTTTCTGTTTTTCTACTACACACACCAAACAAGCAATTTAAGCATCCTAAAACCAAACCATGACACATTATTTTTATAATACAATGAATATATACAAGGGGATACTTATTTTTGAGAAACTTCCATGAAAAAAATCTACATTGTTTCCATGAGCATGAACACAAGTGTTCAAGGTCGACCCTCACTTCTCCAATGCACAACCTTCCAATCACTTCTCTTTTTGAAAAAGTTTTTAAGCATAAGAGGCAAGTAATTTTTTTGTATTTTCATTTTGTAAATTTCTTGTTTGTTTGACCCACAACTAAACAAGAACAAAAGTGAAAACAAAATCTACTTAGTGAAGAAAGCAAACAAGCATACACGAAAATATCAACCTCACGCTATTGCTCCCCGGCAACGGTGCCAGAAAAGAGCTTGCTAATACCCAAGTGCAGGGAATCATCATAACAATTTCCAAAGGTGGAAGTGATAAGTATGGAGTGTCGAACCCACAAGGAGCTGAAGGTAAGATCAATATTCTCTCAAGTTCTATCTGCCACTGATACGACTCTACATACACCGAACGTTTGCTTCCAACTAGAAACGAGAAATAAAACTACGTTGTGGGTATGAAGAGGATGACTTCGCATGATATCAGAGAACTAAAATATAAAAGTAAGTGTTGTTATCATAAAGTCAAAATATATTACTATATATTATAAATAGAGAGTGTGGAATAATGATGGATCGGTGTGCAGAATTATCCTAGGCAATTGTTAACAAGATCGGTGGTCGTCATTGCAATTTTATATGAGAGGCATAAGCTAACATACTTTCTCTCCTTGGATCATATGCACTTATGATTGGAACTCTAGCAAGCATCCGCAACTACTAAAGATCATTAAGGTAAAACCCAACCAGAGCATTAAAGTATCAAGTCCCCTTTATCCCATACGCAACAAACCCCTTACTCGGGTTTAAGCTCCTGTCATTCTAGCAACCCACTATAAGCGAATCATGAATGTATTGCAATGCTACCTCTTGAGCACTGCTTTGGTTTTCCCATGAAGAGGAAAGGGTGATGCAGCAAAGTAGTGTAAGTATTTCCCTCAGTTCTTGAGAACCAAGGTATCAATCCAGTAGGTGGCCACGCGCGAGTCCCTCGCACCTACACAAACAAACAAAATCCTCGCAACCAACGCAATAAAGGGGTTGTCAATCCCTTCACGGTCACTTACGAAAGTGAGATCTGATAGATATGATAAGATAATATTTTTGGTATTTTTATGATAAAGATTGAAAGTCAATAAAGCAAAATAAAAACGGCAAAAGAAATAACTTGTTGATGGAAGATTAATATGACGAAAAATAGACCCGGGGGCCATAGGTTTCACTAGTGGCTTCTCTCGAGAGCATAAGTATTACGGTGGGTAAACAAATTACTGTTGAGCAATTGACAGAATTGAGCGTAGTTATGAGGATATCTAGGTATGATCATGTATATAGGCATCATGTCCGACACAAGTAGACCGACTCCTGCCTGCATCTACTACTATTACTCCACACATCGACCGCTATCCAACATGCATCTAGAGTATTAAGTTCAAAAGAGCAGAGTAATGCTTTAATCAAGATGACATGATGTAGAGAGATAAACTCATGCAATATGATATAAACCCCATCTTGTTATCCTCGATGGCAACAATAAAATATGTGCCTTGCTGCCCCTACTATCACTGGGAAAGGACACCGCAAGATTGAACCCAAAGCTAAGCACTTCTCCCATTGCAAGAAAGATCAATCTAGTAGGCCAAACCAAACTGATAATTCGAAGAGACTTGCAAAGATAACCAATCATAGATAAAAGAATTCAGAGAACATTCAAATATTGTTCATAGATAAACTTGATCATAAACCCACAATTCATCGGTCTCAACAAACACACCGCAAAAGAAGATTACATCGAATAGATCTCCACAAGAGAGGGGGAGAACATTGTATTGAGATCCAAAAAGAGAGAAGAAGCCATCTAGCTAATAACTATGGACCCGAAGGTCTGAAGTAAACTACTCACACATCATCGGAGAGGCTATGGTATTGATGTAGAAGCCCTCCGCGATCGCTGCCCCCTCCGGCGGAGCTCCGGAAAAGGCCCCAAGATGGGATCTCACGGGTACAGAAGGTTGCAGCAGTGGAATTAGGGTTTTGGCTCCGTATCTGGTAGTTTGGGGGTACGTAGGTATATATAGGAGGAAGAAGTACGTCGGCGGAGCCACGTGGGCCCCACAAGGGTGGAGGGAGCGCCTGGGGGGTAGGCGCGCCCCTACCTCATGCCTTACTGGTTGCTTTCTTGACGTAGGGTCCAAGTCCTCTGGATCACGTTCGTTCCACAAATCATGTTCCCGAAGGTTTCATTCCGTTTGGACTCTGTTTGATTTTATTTTTCTGTGAAACTCTGAAATAGGCAAAAAACAACAATTCCGGGCTGGGCCTCCGGTTAATAGGTTAGTCCCAAAAATAATATAAAATTGTATAATAAAGCCCAATAATGTCCAAAACGGAATATAATATAGCATGGAACAATAAAAAATTATAGATACGTTGGAGACGTATCAAGCATCCCCAAGCTTAATTCCTGCTCGTTCTCGAGTAGGTAAATGATAAAAACAGAATTTTTGATGTGGAATGCTACTTGGCATAATTTTAATGTAATTTTCTTAACTGTGGTATGAATATTCAGATCCAAAAGTTTCAAAACAAAAGTTTAATATTGACATAAAAATAATAATACTTCAAGCATACTAATTAAGAAATTATGTCTTCTCAAAATAACATGGCCAAAGAAAGTTATCCCTACAAAATCATATAGTCTCGCTATGATCCATCTTCACCACACAAAATATTCAAATCATGCACAAACCTGATGACAAGCCAAGCAATTGTTTCATACTTTTGGTGTTCTCAGACTTTTTCAATCTTCACGCAATACATGAGCGTGAGGCATGGACATAACACTATATGTTGAATAGAATTGTGGTTGTGGAGAAGACAAAAAGGGAGAAGATAATCTCACATCAACTAGGCGTATCAATGGGCTATGGAGATGCCCATTAATAGATATCAATGTGAGTGAGTAGGGATCACCATGCAACGGATGCACTAGAGCTATAATTATATGAAAGCTCAACAAAAGGAACTAAGTGGGTGTGCATCCAAATCGCTTGCTCACGAATACCTAGGGCATTTTGAGGAAGCCCATCATTGGAATATACAAGCCAAGTTCTATAATGAAAAATTCCCACTAGTATATGAAAGTGATATCATAGGAGACTCTCTATCATGAAGATCATGGTGCTACTTTGAAGCACAAGTGTGGTAAAAGGATAATAGTATTGTCCCCTTTTTTGGGACAATACTCTATGAATGATGATCATCACACTTCTATTTACTTACAACTCAACAATTACAACTCAATACTTAGAACAAAATATGACTCTATGTGAATGCATCCGGCGGTGTACCGGGATGTGCAATGATGCATGAGTGACATGTATGAAAGAATTATGAACGGTGGCTTTGCCACAAATACAATGTCAACTACATGATCATTCAAAGCAATATGACAATGATGGAGCGTGTCATAGTAAACGGAACGGTGGAAAGTTGCATGGCAATATATCTCGGAATGGCTATGGAAATTCCATGATAGGTAGGTATGGTGGCTGTTTTGAGGAAGTTATATGGTGGGTGTATGATACCGGCGAAAGGTACACGGTATTAGAGAGGCTACCAATGGTGGAAGGGTGAGAGTGCGTATAATCCATGGACTCAACATTAGTCATAAAGAACTCACATAATTATTGCAAAAATCTATTAGTTATCAAAACAAAGTATTACGTGCATGCTCCTAGGGGGATAGATTGGTAGGAAAACACCATCGCTCGTCCCTGACTGCCACTCATAAGGAAGACAATCAATAAATAAATCATGCTCCGACTTCTTCACATAACGGTTCAACATACGTGCATGCTACGGGAATCACAAACTTCAACACAAGTATTTCTCAAATTCACAACTAGTCAACTAGCATGACTCTAATATCACAATCTCCATATCTCAAAACAATTATGAAGTATCAAACTTCTCTTAGTATTCAACACACTCATAAGATTTTTTTTACTAATCTTGAATGCCTAGCATATTAGGATTGATTTCCCAGTTTAAGTAAATTACCATGTTGTTTAAGACTCTCAAAATAATATAAGTGAAGCATGAGAGAATAATAGTTTCTATAAAACAAATCTACCACCGTGCTCTAAAAGATAAAAGTGAAGCACTAGAGCAAAAACTATATAACTCAAAAGATATAAGTGAAGCACATAGAGTATTCTAATAATTTTCTAATCATGAGTGTTTATCTCAAAAGGTGTGTACAGCAAAGATGATTGTGGCAAACTAACAAATAAATACCCAAATAATACAAGACGCTCCAAGCAAAACACATATCATGTGGTGAATAAAAATATAGCTCCAAGTAAAGTTACCGATGGAAGTAGACGAAAGAGGGGATGCCTTCCGGGGCATCCCCAAGCTTTAGCTTTTAGGTGTACTTTGATTATCTTGGGGTGACATGGTCATCCCCAAGCTTTTCTCTTGCCACTCCTTGTTCCATAATCCATCAAATCTTTTACCCAAAACATGAAAACTTCACAACACAAAACTCAAAGTAGAAAATCTCGTGAGCTCCGTTAGCGAAAGAAAACAAAACACCACTTCAAGGTACTGTAATGAAATCATTATTTATTTATATCGGTGTTAAACCTACTGTATTCCAACTTCTATATGGTTTATAAACTATTTTACCAGCCATAGATTCATCAAAATAAGCAAACAACACACGAAAAAACAGAATCTGTCAAAAACAGAACAGTCTATAGTAATATGTAGCTAACGCAAACTTCTGGAACCCCAAAAATTCTAAAATAAATTTCTGGACTTGAGGAATTTATCTATTAATCATCTTCAAAAATAATTAACTAAATATCACTTTTCAAATAAAAATGGCAGTAATTATCGTGAGCGCTAAAGTTTCTGTTTTTTAGAGCAAGACTAAAAAGACTTTCCCCAAGTCTTCCCAACGGTTCTACTTGGCACTAAAACTAATTAAACACAAAAAACAGAACCAAAAAAGAGGCTAGACAAATTATTATTACTAAACAGGAGCAAAAAGCAAGGAATAAAAATAAAATTGGGTTGCCTCCCAACAAGCGCTATCGTTTAACGCCCCTAGCTAGGCATAAAAGCGAAGATAGATATAGGTATTGCCATCTATGGTAGGCAATCCATAAGTGGCTCTCATAATAGATTCATATGGTAATTTAATTTTCTTTCTAGGGAAGTGGTCCATACCTTTCCTTAACAGAAATTGGAATCTAATATTTCCTTCCTTCATATCAATAATTGCACCAATCGTTCTAAGGAAAGGTCTACCAAGAATAATAGGACATGAAGGATTGCAATCTATATCAAGAACAATAAAATCTATGGGCAAATAATTCCTATTTGAAAAAATAAGAACATCATTAATTCTTCCCATAGGTTTCTTAATATTGGAATCCGCAAGGTGCAAGTTTAAAGAGCAATCATCAAAATCACGGAAACCTAGCAAATCACACAAAGTCTTTGGAATCGTGGAAACACTAGCACCCAAATCACCCAAAGCATAGCATTCATGATCTTTAATTTTAATTTTAATAGTAGGTTCCCACTCATCATAAAGTTTTCTAGGGATAGAAACTTCCAAATCAAGTTTTTCTTCAAAAGATTGCATCAAAGCATCAACGATATGTTTAGTAAAAGCTTTATTTTGACTATAAGCATGTGGAGAATTTAGCACGGATCGTAACAAGGAAATACAATCTATCAAAGAGCAATTATCATAATTAAATTCCTTGAAATCCAAAATAGTGGGTTCATTGAAATTTGAATTTTGACCTCTTCAATCCCACTTTTAACAATTTTAGCATCAAGATCTAAAGACTCCAAATTTTTGGAACTCCTTCTAGGTAAAGGTGGATCATATTCAGTCCCATCATTATCAAGATTCACATTGCAAAACAAAGATTTAATGGGGGACGCATCAATAAACTTTAGATCTTCATCTTTATTTTCATGAAAACTACAAGAACACGCTTTCATAAAACAATCTTTCTTAGCACGCATCCTAGCGGTTCTTTCTTTGCACTCATCAATGGAAATTCTCATGGCTTTGAGAGATTCATTGATATCATGCTTGGGTGGAATAGATCTAAGTTTCAAAGAATCAACATCAAGAGAAATTCTATCAACGTTCCTAGCCAATTCATCAACTTTAAGCAATTTTTCTTCAAGCAAAGCATTGAAATTCTTTTGCGAATTCATAAAATCCTTAATACTAGTCTCAAATGCAGAGGGCATCTTATTAAAATTTCCATAAGAATTGTTGTAGGAATTACCATAATTATTAGAGGAATTACTAGGATACGACCTAGGATTAAATTACCTCTATACGCGTTGTTACCAAAATTATTCCTACCAACAAAATTCACATCCATAGATTCATTATTATTCTCAATCAAAGTAGACAAAGGCATATCATTAGGATCAGAAGAAACACTTTTATTAGCAAATAATTTCATAAGTTCATCCATCTTTCCACTCAAAACATTAATTTCTTCTATCGCATGCACTTTCTTATTAGTAGATCTTTCAGTGTGCCATTGAGAATAATTAACCATAATATTATCTAGGAGTTTAGTAGCTTCTCCTAAGGTGATTTCCATAAAAGTGCCTCCCCGTGGCCGAATCTAAAAGATTTCTAGAAGCAAAATTCAATCTGGCATAAAAAATTTGTATAATCATCCACAAATTCAAACCATGTGTAGGGCAATTACGTATCATTAATTTCATCCTCTCCAAAGCTTGTGCAACATGTTCATGATCAAGTTGCTTAAAATTCATAATATCGTTTCTAAGAGTGATGATCTTAGCGGGAGGAAAATACTTAGAGATAAAAGCATCTTTGCACTTATTCCATGAATCAATACTATTTTTAGGCAAAGACGAAAACCAAGCTTTAGCACGATCTCTATGCGAAAAAGGAAATAGCTTCAATTTAACAATATCATTGTCCACATCTTTCTTCTTTTGCATATCACACAAATCAACAAAATTGTTTAGATGGGTAGCGGCATCTTCACTAGGAAGGTCGAAAAACGGGTCTTTCATGACAAAATTCAGCAAAGCAGCATTAATTTCACAAGATTCAGCATCAGTAAGAGGAGCAATCGGAGTGCTAATAAAATCATTGTTGTTGGTATTAGTAAAGTCACACAATTTGGTATTATCTTGAGCCATCGTGACAGGCAAGCAATCCAACACACAAGCAAGCAAGAAACGGGCAAAAAAGAGGCAAATAGGGAAAGAGAAGGAGGACGGAGAGAGAGGGCAAATAAAACAGCAAGGGTGAAGTGGGGGAGAGGGAAACGAGAGGCAAATGGCAAATAATGTAATGCGGGAGATAAGGGTTTGTGATGGGTACTTGGTATGTTGACTTTTGAGTAGACTCCTCGGCAACGGCGCCCGAAATCCTTCTTGCTACCTCTTGAGCACTGCGTTGGTTTTCCCTTGAAGAGGAAAGGGTGATGCATCAAAGTAGCGTAAGTATTTCCCTCAGTTTTTAAGAACCAAGGTATCAATCCAGTAAGAGGCCACGCGCGAGTCCCTCGCACCTACACAAACAAATAAAATCCTCGCAACCAACGCAATAAAGGGGTTGTCAATCCCTTCACGGTCACTTACGAAAGTGAGATCTGATAGATATGATAAGATAATATTTTTGATACTTTTATGATAAAGATGCAAAGTAAATAAAGCAAAATAAAAATGGCAAAAGAAATAGCTTGTTTATGGAAGATTAATATGATGGAAAATAGACCCGGGGGCCATAGGTTTCACTAGTGGCTTCTCTCGAGAGCATAAGTATTACGGTGGGTAAACAAATTACTATTGAGCAATTGACAGAATTGAGCATAGTTATGAGAATATCTAGGTATGATCATGTATATAGGCATCATGTCCGATACAAGTAGACCGACTCCTGCCTGCATCTACTACTATTACTCCACACATCGACCGCTATCCAGCATGCATCTAGAGTATTAAGTTCAAAAGAATAGAGTAACGCTTTAAGCAAGATGACATGATGTAGAGGGATAAACTCATGCAATATGATATAAACCCCATCTTGTTATCCTCGATGGCAACAATAAAATACGTGCCTTGCTGCCCCTACTGTCACTGGGAAAGGACACCGCAAGATTGAACCCAAAGCTAAGAACTTCTCCCATTGCAAGAAAGATCAATCTAGTAGGCCAAACCAAACTGATAATTCGAAGAGACTTGCAAAGATAACCAATCATACATAAAAGAATTCAAGATTCAAATATTGTTCATAGATAAACTTGATCATAAACCCACAATTAATCGGTCTCAACAAACACACTGCAAAAGAAGATTACATCGAATAGATCTCCACAAGAGAGGGGGAAAACATTGTATTGAGATCCAAAAAGAGAGAAGAAGCCATCTAGCTAATAACTATGGACCCGAAGGTCTGAAGTAAACTACTCACACATCATCGGAGAGGCTATGGTGTTGATGTAGAAGCCCTCCGTGATCGATGCCCCCTCCTGCGGAGCTCCAGAAAAGGCCCCAAGATGGGATCTCACGGGTACAGAAGGTTGCGGCGGTGGAATTAGGGTTTTGGCTCCATATCTGGTAGTTTGGGGGTACATAGGTATATATAGGAGGAAGAAGTACGTCGGTGGAGCAACATGAGCCCCACGAGGGTGGAGGGCGCGCCTGGGGGGTAGGCGCGCCCCCTACCTCGTGCCTTCCTAGTTGCTTTCTTGACGTAGGGTCCAAGTCCTCTGGATCACGTTCGTTCCAAAAATCATGTTCCCGAAGGTTTCATTCCGTTTGGACTCCGTTTGATATTCTTTTTCTGCGAAACTCTGAAATAGGCAAAAAAACAACAATTCTGGGCTGGGCCTCCGGTTAATAGGTTAGTCCCAAAAATAATATAAAAGTGTATAATAAAGCCCAATAATGTCCAAAACAGAATATAATATAGCATGGAACAATAAAAAATTATAGATACGTTGGAGACGTATCATGCAACACCCTACCGCAAGAATCCTTCACGTGTGCGTGGCACGGAAGGCGCCATAGGACAGCACCAAAATAAAACATACAACTCAAACCAATCTATATCATCAATCAACCCAAAAGACAAAAGAAATCTACTCAAAACATTATAGGATGGCAACATGTCATTGGATCATGATATGTGGCATGAATCACCATGTTCAAGTAGGGGATTAAAGCGGGGTGCGGGAGAGTGGACCGCGTAAAAGAGATGAGGATGGTGATGATGAAGGTGATATTGATGAAGACGATCACCGCGACGATGGTTCCCCCGATGGCACTCCGGCGCCACCGAGCAAGAGAGGGAGAGGTTCTCCCCCTTGTGCTTGCTCCTTCATGGCCTCCCCCTAGATGGGGAGAGGTTCTCCCTCTGGTCCTCGACCTCCATGACGTTGGTGACCCCTCCGGCTTCCTCCTCCATGGCCTCCGGTGATATTGGCCCCCTCCCACAGGGTGCCAAAGAGGGCCTAGATTGGTTTTTCGTGGCTACAGAGGCTTACGGCGGCAGAACTCCCGATCTCCCTTTTGTTCTGGGTTTTTTAGGATTTATAGGAAGGGTTGGCGTCGGTTTCACGTCAGGGGCCCCACGAGGCGATCACAAGGATGAGTGGCGCGCCTTAGGGGGGTGGGGGCACCCCCACCCTTGTGGTTAGCCTAGGATTCTTCTCCGGTATCTTTTTGCTCCAGTATTTTTTATATGTTCCAAAAATATTCTCTGTAAATTTTTGGCCCATTCCGAGAACTTTTATTTCTGCACAAAAACAACACCACGGTAGTTTTGCTGAAAACAGCGTCAGTCCAGGTTAGCTCTAATCAAATCATAGCAAAATCATATATAATTGTTGTAAACATGGCATGAATACTTCATAAATTATAGATACGTCAGAGACGTGTCATTCACACATGTAGTTGATTCAAAACCAACATAGCATCCACAATATTTATGTTCATGGTGTTTATATCCTACTCATGCTAGTATTCAATGTTAATTATTCATAACGCATGTTTATGACCGTTTTCGCTCTCTAGCTGGTCGCCTCTCAATCTATTTGCTAGCCTTCACCTGTACTAAGCGGGAATACTGCTTGTGCATCGAAATCCTTAAACCAAAGTCGTTCCAGATGAGTTCATTATATCTACCTATGTGCGGTATTACTTTGTCGTTCCAAGTAAATTTGCATGTGCCACCTCTAAAAATTCAAATGAACATCTGTTTTGTGTGCCTGTACCGCTCATGGAGAGACAGGGGGTGGTCAGTATCTTCCATGCTAAGCGGGTTATTCTCATGACGAGTATTTATTCACTCGTCCTTGCACTAGAGGGGTCGGTAATCGGGATGCCCAGTCCCATGATCAAAATTGCAATAATAATAAAACAACTCCCCCGGACTGTTGTTGGTATGGAGGGCACCCGAGGATTCGGCTAGCCATGGCTTGTGTTTAATCTTTACAACCCGCTGAATGTATCATATTAGAGTTGCTCTAAATCAGAAATGCAAAGACCCAAAAATGATGCAACCTAGCAAGCACGTCCCATCAATGATAAATTAGCATGATTTGGCCCTAGTATGATCTTTTTACGAATCTAACCATTTTCAAGATGCCAGTAACCACGACGTCTGGCTTGCATGGGAGATGCCACTAATCGTGGCATTTGGCCCTAGCCCACCTCCTGGTCAGCCATGTTAACCTTTCGACATGGCATGCTTCCCATACCGACCCTAGACACCACGAACTTTGGCGTCTCCCTCGGAAGTTGTAAGCTGCCACAGGGAGATGTGTGGGGACCACCCCACTCACTCACCCAAATACCACTCTTCTTCCTCGAGCTTGAAGAACAGAAGAGAGCTCCTCCCTTTCTTCCCCGTCTCAAATTTCACTAACACCCCCACAAATGGGGGTTTCTTTCAGGGATCTTTCTCTCTTGTTGCTTGAGGTAATCTCCCCATGATCCCTAAATTTTTTTCAGTATTTTTTTTGTTATTTTGGTGGCATTTTTATCCCTAGGTGGAACCTTAGTTTGTAGCATTCTTCAAATCCTTCGGTATGGGATATCCACAATGAGAAAGTGATAATTTGAGACAAGTCCTACTTATGCTGAGGTTGTTGAGAGAGTAAGAGATGACTTGAATTGGATGGACTCTCATGTTAGAGTTGAACTAATAGGAAGGTATGATGTTTGTACGCCTCGTACATACCCGCCGGATGCTGGCCGTTACTCCTGGTGGGATCTAGACTGGTCCCACTGATCAACACTAGCCTTTCCTGTGCACTTTTTCCTCACTCGTGCGCACCTAGGACCTACTTCCCAGTCGGTCACCCATCCTGAAATTGCTCCAAGATGAGCACGCTTAACTTTGGAGTTTTTTTTCCAAATGGGCTCTCAAAAAAGAAGGGATTCCTTATTGATATGAGTAGTCTATCATCCCTATTAAGCCAGGATCTCACATACACCCTCACTCAAAGGAACTGACGTCCTCATCTGCCCACAAGAACGTTGCCTCTTGGCACATACTCCCTCTGTTCCAAAATGTAGTGCATATAGATTTTTTTGGAAAGCCAAACTTTACAAACTTTGACCAAGTTCATAGAGAAAAGTATTTATATCTATAATACCAAATATATAAAATATGAAGCTACGTCTTATGATGAATCTAATGACACATGTTTGGCATTATAAATGTAAATATCTTCCCTACAAATTTGGTCAAAGTTGATGAATTTTGACTTTTCAAAAACTTTATATGCACTGCATTGTGGAATGGAGGGAGTACGTATGTGCGTCCTGTCCAGACATACCCGTCGGATACTGGCTGTTACTCTTGGCGGGATTGATGACCCACAAATATAGGGGATCAATTCTAGTCCTTTCGATAAGTAAGAGTGTCAAACCCAACGAGGAGCAGAAGGAAATGATAAGCGATTTTCAGCAAGGTATTCTCTAGAAGTACTAAAAGTACCGGTAACATATAGTTTGGTAGCATGGTAATTCGTAACAAGTAACAAGTAGCAATAGTAACAAAGGTGTAGCAAGGTGGCTCAATCCTTTTTATATCAAAGGACAATCCGGAACGTTCTCTTATATTAAGCATAGCATTCTCGAGGACACATGGCAATTATCGTCTAGTCACTTTCATCATGTTTATTTGATTCACGTTCGCTACTTTGATAATTTGATATGTGGGTGGACTGGTTCCAGGGTGCTGTTCTTACTTGAAAAAGCAACCCTCTTATGATTATCCCCTCTCGCAAGCATCTGGAACTACAAAATAAGAATTAAAATAAATCTAACCATAGCATGAAACATATGGATCCAAACCAGCCCCTTATGGAATAACGCATAAACTAGGGTTTAAGATTTCGTCACTCTAGCAACCAATCATCTACTTATTACTCCACAATGCCTTCCCTTAGGCCCAAATATGGTGAAGTGTCATGTAGTCGACGTTCACATGACACCACTAAAGGAAGCAACAACATACATATCATCAAAATAAATGAATACCAAATTCACATGATTACTTATAACAAGACTTCTCTCATGTCCTTAAGAACAAAAGTAACTACTCACAAATCATATTCATGTTCAAGATCAGAGGGGTATTGAATATCATTAAGGAACTGAACATATAATCTTCCACCAAGTATACCAACCAGCATCAACTACGAGATGTAATCAACACTACTAGCAACCCACATGTACCTATCTGAGGTTTGGGGACAAAGATTGAATACAAGAGATGAACTAGGGTTTGAGATGAGATGGTGCTGGTGAAGATGTTGATGAAGATTGGTCCTCCATGATGAGAGGATCGTTGATGGTGTTGACGGCTTCGATTTCTCCCTCTCGAAGGGAAGTTTCCCCGGCGGAATCGCTCTGCCAAAGAGCAAAGTGCTCCTGCTCAGGTTCCGCCTCAAGATGGTGGTGCTTCGTCCCGAAAGTCTTCTGCTCATTTTTTTTAGGGAAATAGCCTCATAAAGGAGAATATGGGCCTCAGAGGCCTGCTAGGAGAGTCACGAGCTCACAAGGCGTGCCTAGGGGGGTAGGGCGCGCCCCCTGAGCTCGTCGCTCCCTCCTGGCCCCCTTCTGGTAATTCCCCCACCAATAGTTTTATATATTCCAAAAAATTCTCCGTAAAGTTTTAGGTCATTTGGAGTTGCGAAAAATAGTTATCTTTGCTGTAGCCTTTTTCAGTCCAGAATTCCAGCTGCCGGCAGTCTCCCTCTTCATGAGAAACTTGCAAAATAAGATAGAAAAGGCATAAGAATAGTATCATAAAGTGAAATAATGACCCGAAACATAATAAATAACAATAGAAAAACATGATGCAAAATGGACGTATCAGGGATCTAGACTGGCCACACAGATCAACACTGGTCTTTCCTGCGTGCTTTGTCCTCACTTGTGCCCACCTTGGACCAAATGCCCTGTTGGTCACCCATCCTGAAATTGCTCCAAGCTGGGCATGCTTAACTTTGGAGTTCTTTTCGAATGGGCTCCTGGAAAAGAAGGAAGTCCTTATTGATATGAGTTGTCTACCATCCCTAATAAGCCAGGCGGTCACAATGTTGGAGTGGGAACAAAATCTCAATTGTAGAATATGCCTATCATGTCGGAATTGCATTAAGGGATAAACAAGGATAAAATCCGTGGCCTTGGAAGACAAATCACTTGAATTGTTTGCGACCAAGGTCCAAGGTCGTCGGTTTGAAATTGACTTAAACCAACAAGTTTCCTCCCCATGTCATGATATGAGCCCAGGTAGAAGTGTGCCTTCTGTTGATGATAGGGCCGAGGTCTATGGCCCAATGCTTCTAGCCAACTTCTACCTAGCCAAGAAAATGAAGTTGTTGTGAATGCTAGTGAGAAAGCCGGTGAAGAATATGATGATGGTCATGGTGATGTTCATGATGGTCATGGTGATGGTGATGATGATTATGATGAAAAAGAGGATGGGATTCTTGGGAATGAGCGTCGTGAGAATGTGAAGAGGGAAGACGGAAGCATGAGAAGGACATGGCTTGAAAAAAGAAGAAGATGACTCGCGAGGAGGAGTGGGCATGGAAGCTTGAAAGGGCTTGTCATGCACTAGAGGATGGTCTTGGTAATGATGATGAGCAAGGGGATGATATTTATGGTAATGAAATTGGTGACTTACATCCATTTGTCAGGCAACGGGACATGGACCATGAGATCCCCTTTAGTTGTGCTTATGCACATTACTCGGATGACGAAGGTCCGGAGAAAGAATTGGACGAGGATGGATTCACAAAGAGAGATAACTATATATACACATAGTTGACATGCCTAGAAAGAAGAACTCAATCGCTTCGTGATCTCAGGTTGGTCCATAAGGTTGTAGTTTATGGTTCCATGAGTAGGATGATATAGCCGACACCCTGCCCGAACCATGGCGAACCAAGGGACAAGGATGAGAATGCTTGCCTAAAGAAAGGGGTGAAGTTTGTGAGCTAGGAGGCCTTCAAGGTATGGCTAAGGGGTTGTTTGGATTGCGCCATCGCAAGCCTCGCCAACCGCGGGAGCGACAATTGATTGGTGGTGGATTCCTCTACCTATGTATCACCAAATAAATGGCACTAGATTGAACTAGGCCAACTAGTTAGAGCAGGGCACACAAATTATTTGGTAGCCATCCAAACACGCATGCCATGCCGGGTCAACGCCATATTTTTGGTAGGGCATCTTAGGGCATTGATCCAAACAGCCTCTAAGTGACAATGCCATTAAGAACCATATACCACATGTTGTTGGGCACTTCGACCAAAAAGTGCGTTACACTAGCCATTATGACAAAGAAGGATGCCCATGGATGGTCCATGGAAGAAGACTTCCAACCGGGAAATGGGTGTTAAGAAGTTGTGTGGCCACTCACATGTGTAGGCCGCCGTTGGAAAAAGAGCCCAAGGCACCGTCAGCTCACATGTGAGTTTCTCGGGTTTAAATTAATGAAAGAAATATCAAGTGATCCAACTATTAAGGTGAAGTTCCTCATGGCGACATTGAAAAAATGTTCGAATACAAAGTAAAGTATGGCAAGACATGGAAGGCTAAAGAGAATGCTCTAAGGATGTTGTACGGTGGTTGGGAAGAAGCAGTCAACCGCCTCCCATGGGTGTTGGGAACGGTGCCCATAGGAACCCCAACATGTATCATGTGGTCGAGGATGATGGTCATGGAGTGTTCCACCGTGCCTTCTGGAGTTTTGGACAATGCATCATGGCCTTTAGTTAAGCATCATCGACCGGTTTTGTCTATAGACTGCACTTTCTTGACCGGTTGATACAAGGGCACAGTCATGGCATCGATGGTGCACTCTTCCAATGTCATGTTAGGAAAAATGTGATTGGTGATAAAGAGGTGTGCATCATATCGGACCAGCACATGCATTTAGTGGCAAACTTTTACAAAGCATGTAAGAGCAAGAAGTCGAGCAAGGATCTAACCCATGTTTGTGTGGCCTTCACTACAGATGCATTCACCGTTCGCTATGACAGACTCTACGTAGTTGCGAACGAAGTGGGAACGAGTTTTTAATATGGAATTTTGCTGAGAAACACAAGTGTGCACGGGCTCGTGAGGAAGGAGGTTGGAGATAAGGCAACATGATGAGTACCATGGTTGAATGTTTCAACAATGTTCTCAGAGGTGCCCATCCATGGTCGGTGACTGCAATAATGGAATATGCCTTCTCCAAGCTTAACGAGTATCTTGTGATGTATTCCAAGGAAACTGTGAAGTGGGTAGGTAAAAACTGGAATATCCACCAAAGGTTGGCGAGTGATGATGTTACATAAGTCCTCGACACGTAATATTATTGTATTCAATATGAACGACATGATGTACCAAGTCGACGAGCCAAGTGGGACAACACGAGATGGTATGTCGTATGGTGATTGTGCATTCAAGGTGCACCTTAAGAGACAATGGTGCGTGTGCGAAAGGCCTAGTAAGTATCATGACCCATGCTCGCATCTTTTGACGGCGGCGTCATCGAGAAATATACATGTATTTGATGGGACAATCGCGTGGAGGCGTGAGTTTAATCTCAAAGCTACTAGGTAAACATGGGCTCCTCGATTCCACCCTTTCTTGGACCCATCACAGGGGCCTGACTATAATGGCCCCAATCTTATGCTCGATCCTATGCGCAAGGTGGAGCACAAGGGTAGAAGGAGACATAAGAGGATGAGAGGCAATATGGATGAGCTAGCTGGATACACTGGCATGAAGCTATTTGTAGCGGGCATTTTAAGGAGACTTCGGAAACTAACAATTGTGATGGATGTGATGATACGAGACACAATGTGAGAACATTCTGTAAGAAAGGAAAATATCAAAGGAGGGCAATCCTATCACGAGTCACGCCGGTGTTGTTGGAGGGGGTTTTGGTGGTGGTGGTAGAGGTGGGGCTAATGGAGGCCCTAGATGGGGTAGGAGTGTTGACGTGGTAAAAGTGATACTAATGGAGGCCCTAGAGGGGGCAGGAGTGGTGGTTGTGGTAGAGGTGGTTCCGATCATGGCAGGAGAGGATGTAGGAGTGGAAGAGGACCGACTTTTGATTATTTGTGTAATCCAAATGGTTGATATAATATGAATGGCAAATGTTTGTTCATGCTATTCCAAGCATTTTTTTGTTCTGTTGTGATTACATTTACTTTGTTCATGTATTTTGCTAAGCGCATCTCCAACCCGGACCCTCAAACCGTCCGCATACTTCCGGACCGCATGGTCCTGACGTGTTGTGCCGTCCAACACAGGCCTTAATAGATCCGCTGATCGGTCCAGACACACTTTTTCTTGCAAAACGGAGATAAACTAGGGGGGCTTTGTGAGAGTCCGGATGGCTTCCACGCCTGCATCTAACCACCCTAGCCCATCCAAAACCCCTCCCGGTCCCATTTTCTTCCAATCCGCCCCTTCTCCCCCTTACTTTGCATCCCCACCATCCTCCTCCTCCACCGCCGCCGTTGTTCCTCTCCGGCCGGTACACATGCATTGTCGGACCTCTACAATCAGCACCGATGCGCCCGCTCGCCTTTTATGATGGTGTCGTCCACCCAGGACGCGTCCATAGGCAGGTACACTCCGCCCCGTGTCGAATTCGTCCATGGCCCAGCAGGTGTTGTGCCAAATGCCATTGAGCTTATTTTCAAACTCCATGTTGTTTTTTAGAGTACAAAGGATGGCGGGTACTCATTCATGGAGAATGAGTTGTTGTGCAATGTGTAGTTGGCCGTATCTGCTTATTTCGTAGGCAGCAGAAGAGGGGGTCCCTTCTGGCAACGCGTGCATGATTTGTTTCATGCGCGAAAGCACATTGCGCCCCTACGGCATGCACATCATCCAACAACACAAATGTGAGGTCGTTGGCATATTGATGGTACGCCATCCAGACCTCCGTCACCTAGTTTGTGATGCGGTTGGTCAATTCAAGGCTAGGTGGCCATTGCGCGCGACAGAGGAGGAGATCACAAGTTTTGCTTCTTCTTACTTAACTTGTCGATTGAATCATTCATTCACTCAATGTTGATCTACTAGTGGGATTAAAAGATATCACAACTAGACATTTTAAAAAGATATCCAATGTCCATAACTGCTCCCACTGGTTGGATTAATATCTTCTGTATGTCTTCATTGTTGATATGCGGCTTCTTGAGCAGCAACTGTGAGTCGACGAGCCGCTGGGCCAGCGCCGACCCTGAGCGACGGCCGGGTGTGTCTTTGCCGGCGAACCGCCGACGGGATAGATCTGAGCGGCTATAGGCAGAGTCAATACATGCATGTGACACGGAGGTGTTGTCGGGGCTGTGCAGTCTGATACCCAACCAATCCATGGCAAGGGCAGTCGCTGGCGGCCGGATGCGGCAAATCTGGGGGCTGGATCCTGCCGTCGCACAACTGCCGGTTGGCCACTGGCACTGGGGTGAGAGAGGCACAAATCTGGTGGTCTTGCTTTGGGCCGTCGGGCTGGACAACAAGACTACCGGGGAAATGGGCGGCGACGACTATGGCGGGGGTAGGGCGGCGGGAGAGGGGAGAAGAGAAAAAGAGTCATATGTGTCCTTGGCCGGCGGACTGGACAACAAGTCTACCGGGGAAATGGGCGGCGAGGACTATGGCGGGAGGTAGGGACGGCGGGAGAGGGAAGAAGAGAAAAGGAGGCATATGTGTCCCTGGCCGGCGGGCCAAGGGAGGACAATGGCAGACGTCCCGCGCATCCGCGCATGTCTGATTCGACGCAAATGCGGCCTCAATTCGAGCCGGAATGGATCAAAACCGGACAAAAAATAAACGTTTGTCTATTTGCTTCTGGGCGTTAGGTCATGTTTTATGTATGTTTAGCTCCAAACTGACGTGGACGGATCATTAGTGTCCTGCGTTGGAGTCGGAGTTGGTTTAATAATTCTTCTCTCGCAGGCATGGCTTCATTCGGCACGGCGCCGACCGAGAGTGCACGTCGAATGGATCTAGACTGACTGTACTTGCTGCTGCTAGTGTCTGCAATTAGGCCGTCTTTTTTGGCAGAAGAAAAATAGGCCGGCAAATCCGACCATGGCTGCTTGCTAGCTGCTCTCTGTTCGACTCCCGAGAAATCCGTGGTACAGTCACACTTGGGCCGGGGTGGGTTGGAAAACTCTTAAACCAATGGAGTAGTGTGGTGTGGCCGCGTTGACCAGCGGAGGGCTGGCTGGCAAACACGGTGTATCGTGCGTGCAATGATCCGATGGGCCCACTTGCCAGCCTCCACCGAACACGGTCGGCGATGATGACCGGTGAAGAGCATGCGGCGCTCTGTAGTTGGTGGCGTTGTTTCCCTTCACGTGGTTGTGGATCCAGGCACGCTCTTTCTCTCGTTCAATCGTTTCTCAGCTGACACCGTGGGGCCTGGAGCGGGTGTGTATCACTTTTTCTGCTTGTTATGCTCGCTCGCTGCTCAATTTGTGTTGACTGGCGGGCTTCGTTTCCCACCCATGGCACGACCACCGACTCCCAGAAGTCTACTCTCCTTCCTTCCTCCACGCCAGAAAGGTCAAGCAACCACACGCTAACAGCAGCAGGCGTGTCGCTGACTGACGCAGTGGCAGTGGCACCATCCCTACCAGATTCCTTCTCAAGCACTCGTCAATGGAATGTTTTATATATGAGGATGCTCGGTCATCCTCGCCTTCAAGGCTTCAACAAGCAACACCGCCACCACAGCGCAGCATTCACTCCCAACCATCACCGGAGCGGGCTGCGACTGCGAGCGATCGATCGATCTCGCTTAACCAACCACCATGGGCGCGCCAGGCGCAGCTCCCCTAGCAGGCAACAGCTTCGTCATCCTCTCCGTCGCCGTCGTCGGCATCCTCGCCACCAGCCTCCTCCTCCTCACCTACTACCTCTTCCTCACCCGGTGCGGCCTCGCCTCCTTGCGCCGCGACCACGAGGACGACGTCGCCACGCAGCATCACCACCATGTCGTCTACTCCACAGCACCAGAGCCGAGCCGCGGCCTGGAGGAGGCGGCGATACGCCGGATACCCACGCTCCGGTACCGGGAGTCCAAGCAGCCGCAGGCACCGCAGGCCCAGGCGGCGAGCGAGTGCGCGGTGTGCCTCAGCGAGTTCCAGGAGGGGGAGAGGCTCCGGCTGCTGCCGCCCTGCCTCCACCTCTTCCACATCGACTGCATCGACGCCTGGCTCCACGCCACCGCCAACTGCCCGCTCTGCCGGGCCGCCATCTCCGGCTCCGCGTGCCAGCCCCAGCCCCACATTATACTCAGCCAAATCGACATCGTCAACGTCCTCCAACTCCAAGCCGACCACACGGTCATCGACATCGACTCGCCGTTCCGGGGCGAAACGAGCGACGTCGGTGCCGGTGGCGACGGCGTACCTGCGACGATAGTGAGCATGGGAGACGAGCGCAATGACCCGAGGAGGGAAGAGTTGTTGGACGTGCAGCAGCCGATGAGAAGGTCGCTGTCCATGGACTCCTGCAACGACAAGCACTTGTACCTCGCCCTGCAGAAGGTCCTGCGCCACCACCACTCCCACTCCGCTTCTCTCGGGGAGGACCGCAAGGGGGAGAGCAGCACCCCCGCCGCCGCAGCCAGCAGCCGGGCAGCAGGGAGGTTGCGGCGGTCCTTCCTCTCCTTCAGCCACAGCCGGAGCTCCAGAAGTGCCATCTTGCCAATCTGAAACTGTGGTTCAGTAGTTGTAGTAAACTGTACATTTCTTGTGGCTAGACTAGATGATGAACTCAAACATTACTTGTGGCTAGACTAGATGATTGATTGCTCAACTCGAGTTATACGACCCTCTCACTCTTTTCATTTATTTTGGGTTTCTGTTTTCAAGATCGCTTGTTCAGCTTTGGTTGCACTCTAATCGACGATGTTGAGTTAGTAAATCGAACGAATCTTGACTAGATGGGAATACATTGCATACTTTAGCACCCACTCCACTTGTATCTGAAAGATAAAACACCAATCTCAAATTACCAACGTCTTCAGATGAGAAAGTGCAGAGGAAATCTCAAAAGGCAGAGGAGAACCCGACCCGACGTGATGCTGATCGGAGATTGATATAGTATTCAACATGAAGGTAGGTACGGACGCGGAAACACATGCTAATTGGCGAATTGCCGACAAAACACACAACGAACAGGGGAACACACGCACACACAGAAGCCTAATTTGTCAAAGAGAAACAAGATGAAAAGAGAGCAGCACTCAGCCACTCAAATGCAAGTCCAGATATCTTTTTCAAGAACACGGGCGAGAATCGCATGTCTTTGTATTGATAGAGAAAAAACAGAGTTTCTACGAGAGTATGATGCATCGTAAAAAGTCTCAGAAAGAGTTGCCGCTTCCACCTGGAGCCCTGATCTCCGCTAGCACGAGCCAATCCCCACAACTCGGCTATAGAACGCGCAGCCATGGCGGTCGACAGCCCGTCATAGACACCTTCCGTTCAAAATCCTAGCGTTCTGCTCAAGCCAAATGACCCTAAGGGTGGCGATAATTAGGGAGCTACATGCCTTATGATCTTGAGGGCGAAACTGCGCTGTGGAGGCCGGCCATCAATCCTCCAAAAAGTGTCAACACCACCGGGAGTGAAACGGTGCAATCTTTTTCGCAATAGGATCTTGTACCAGACGGGCCCTAGAGAACGTGCAACGGAGCAACATATGTTGAACATCCTCCTGTACCTGGTTGCACAACGGGCAAGACGCCGGGTGCGGCAACAGACGTCGCGCCAGCCAATCGGCCATCCACAACTTGTCCTAAACTGTTTTGACTCCTCCTCCTCCCTCCCAACCCTAGCCGCCCCTCCTCCTCCTCCCTCCTCCTCCCTAGCCGCCCCTCCTCTTCTTCCCTTCCTCGCCGTAGCCCGGGGCGCCAAGGATGGTGGCGGCGGGACCTCGGTTGCCCTGCCTCTGCGTGGGGAACCCCGGATCTGGAGCGACGGCTCCATTGGCAAGGCACGGCCGGGTAGCAGCCGTGCAGGCGGTGGATCTGGCGTCCCGACCGCGCGGGCGGCGGGATCCGGTGGTCGTTGGCGGCCGGCGGCGGTTTCTGCGGTAGCCGGTGCACGCGATCTGGCGCCTCCCCTCCTCCCCTGTTCGGCGTGCAGGATAGCCTTGTCGGGCCGCGCTTCCTTGGGTTGCCGGTTCTGTACAGGAGGCACTGCTGGTGGCGGGGATCTAGTTCGGGCGAAATCTCTAGTCGTCCATGGCCGGCCGCGTCGACGGCGACGCCTGAGGGCGCCGTTCCCCTCCTTGGAGGCGTCGGTATGGACTGGTCCCCTCACTTCCTCTTCCCCTAGGTCTCCTGGGCGAAAGCCCTAACTTTGTTGGGCGACGACGGCGCTCACGGCGCCGTTCCCTTCTTGAAGGCACTGCTTTGGGAACCTTGGGGCTGGGTGGCGCTTGTGGGTGGTGGGCGACGGCGGTGGTGCGGCCCTATCCTAGCATGGATCTGCGTCAGTTGCTTGGAGATGGACACGCGTAGGTGGAGGTCATCGTTTGGCGTCTTGGTGGCGTCGATGGCGCGCGGAGGCACCTGCCAAGGTTGGCACCTCAATCTGCTCTGAAGATGGACCAGTGGAAGATGGCGGCGACAACACATGTGAGTGTGTCGGACCGGTTTGTGCCCCGGACCCGGTATGTGGCTCGGTCAGGGCCTCCGGCTTTAGATGTTAGGCTTAGGTGAGAAGTCCGGGTATTTGGCCCAACTTGCACCCCTTCATCATATGGATTGGAGTAGCGGCAGATGTTGCCAAGATGGCGGATTCAGGCATATTGTTGTACTACTTTGTAAGGTCCTCGAGAATAATCAATAAAATGGCCGCATGCATCTCCCAGATGCAGAGGCCGGGGTCATCCTTCTTTTCTAAAAAAACAACTTGTCCTTAACGCAAGCCACACAAAAACTTTGACATACAAAGGCACCCGAGAACTCCACAACTCCGTCGCGGCTGGCACCAGTTCTCTCCCATGAAGAACACAAGGTACCAGAGCTGGCTGAGAAAGTGCCATTGCCTCCAACCTCCAGAGATCTCATCCGGCGCCTCAGAAACCGTCAAACGCACAAACCGTTCCATCCCGGAAAATAATCTTATATGACCGGGTCTCGCATATGGATCATACGACCCTATCAATTGAACGACACGTGGATTTCTGAATCTCAAAGCAATCAACCGAATCTCATCTTCCCCGTCATCGGGGAGTTGAACCTCGCCTGATCGTTAAATCCATGGTGAAAAGCTCGGTGGTGGCGGTCCCTCTTTTGGGCTTTGTTGCTCTTGTTTCTTTCCTTGGCACTTCTCGCCGGTAGTGCACGCAGTGGTGGCGACATGCCATCCAAACCACATGATCGAGACATGCCCTTCGGGGGGGTTCAACCCCATATATCGACGTCCTACGCATCGCGTGATCTCGCGACAAGTGTTGCGGCTTCTGGGACGACGTCTGCTGCAACGGTGATGGCTACTTCATGGTGCTCTGCCTACCCGGGCTGAACTTGCTCGCCGGTATAGCGTCTCCCTCGTCATGATAGGAAGACATGACGATGGTGAGATTCATTGGTTCTGTTGGGATTCAAGGAGGAAGGCTGGGTTGTGATGAGGTTTAGGTCGATGCGTATATAGCATATATAAAGGCTGGGTACACGATTGTGTAGGTTACAATCAAGTAATTTATTTCGTGCCGAAGAGATTAACACGTGTTGTGTTTCTTGTTGATGGGATTGGCCGTAAGTTTCTAGGATCCACATAAGATGCGTCATGCGGATCTATACGAGTTGATATACGAGTTCAATTAATTTTAAGCTAAGAATAAGCACAGAGATTTGTATGATGTGTCATGCTGATCTACACGAGTTGAATCAAACAGATTTGTATACCATCTTTGTCGATGAAGGAGGGGGCTTCGGTGCACCTGAATTTATCGAAGAAAGGAAGGGGCTTTGGTGCACCTGACTTCGAATGCTTCGTGGTCGACTGTGCCAGCCTCACGGACGAAGCATGATGATAGGAAGACATGCCGATGGTCATGGTGATGGTGAGATTCGTTGGTTGTGCTGGGATTCAAGGAGGAAGGTTGGGTTGTGGTGAGGTTTAGGTCGATGCGTATATAGCATATATAAAGGCTGGGTACACGATCATGTAGGATACAATCAAGTAATTAATTTCGTGCCGAAGAGATAAACACGTGTTGTGTTTCTTGTTGATGGGATTGGCCGTAAGTTTCTAGGATCCACATAAGAAGCGTCATGCGGATCTATATGAGTTCAATTAATTTTAAGATAAGAATAAGCACAGAGATTTGTATGATGTGTCATGCTGATCTACACGAGTTGATATACGAGTTGAATCAAACAGATTTGTATACCATCTTTGCCGACGAAGGTGGGGGGGGGGCTTCGGTGCACCTGAATTTGTCGATGAAGGTAGGGGCTTCGGTCCACCAGACTTCGACTACTTCGTGGTCGACTGTGCCGGCCTCACGGACGGCACAGGATGATAGGAAGACATGACAATGGTCATGGTGATGGTGAGATTCGTTGGTTCTGCTAGAATTCGAGGAGGAAGGCTGGGTTGTGGTGAGGTTTAGGTTGATGCGTATATAGCATATATAAAGGCTGGGTACACGATCGTGTAGGTTACAGTCAAGTGATTTATTTCTCGCCGAAGAGATAAACGCGTGTTTTGTTTCACGTTGATGGGATTGGCTGTAAGTTTCTAGAATCCACCAAGATCTTTTGCATACAATCCCATAATGTAGGGCGTGCATGTCTTCTCTCCTTCCGTTACAACTAACACTAACGGTAGCAAATTTTCTAGGAAGAAAAAATAAATAGCCGGTCGGTTATCTATTTCTATTAGAGCACATACATCTCTCTCTCTCATTTATCTCCCCACGAAGGGACCCCACCTCCCTTCCAATCACATCCTAAAATAATGCGTTTGCTCCATATATTGTGTAAGAAGAATAACGTTCTCATATAAGGTGCTGCCTCAATTATAAACTGTAAGTTGTGTAAAATGTTGTTAGAGGCTCACCACAACAATTACTTCTTTGCGGTTGTTGCATGATTGGAGTGAGTCCAGAATTCAAATCTCCCTCTTTTGGCTATTGACAACAGCCAGGAACCAGTGGTTCGTGGGAATATTCGATGGTAGGAAAATCTATGTGGAAAATTTGTAAGTGGTTTAAAGTGGTTGTCGTGGTTCTAAGCCTGACAGTAGAATAGGGGGGTAGGAATGTAGAGGCAAGATCCTAGCTATGGAGGAGTTGTACACGCGAGTTTTACGTGTTCAGGCCCTTCTCGGAGGAAGTAACAGCCCTACGTCTCGGAGCTCGGAGGCGGTCGACTGGATATATGCGTGTGAATTACAAAAGGTGCGAACCCCTGTCCTAGAGGAGGGGGGTGGCTTATATAGAGTGCGCCAGGACCCCAGCTCCCCTCCATTACACAGGGTTCAATGTTCATAAAGAAGGAGCGTTACTGGTAACGTCCGGAGTAAAGTGCTATAAATGATTATTAAAGCTATGACTTAAATCCTGACCGTTGCGGAGTGAGTGGCTTCACATCTTCTGGTGGGCGAGTGGTTGTTCGCATGGTCGAGTGTCTTCAAAGCTGTCGAGTGGAACATAACTTCATGGTCGAGTGGATGATGATCTCTCTTCGACTGCTTCTGATTCTTTTAGAGATGTCCTCGGGGAGGGTATCTTGGACAAATCCATGACCCTACCCTAGGTACATAGCTTCGTCATTAGCCCCCGAATGGATCAGGGTTTGAGTGGGGAAGGAGTTGAGAACACTTCCGACTCATTCTTCGTGTTGTGAGTATAACTTGTTCTGGAGCCATGAACTGAGGAGACAATGCCAACTTCTTCTTCAGTCACCTTGGTCCATTCTTGGTTTTTGTCGAGTGGATTTTCACGGTAGAATTCCGAATGATAATGTAGATGACGTTTTTCGTCTGACAAGTTGCTCTGCTCTCTGCGGATTTCGCGGGATTCGAATTTTGTGAAGCACGCCAGACGGGCGGGGCCGTGGTAATCGGGACGGATTAGGCAAGTCTCCTCGATCTCCATGCCACCTTTTTCGCCACGTACTGCACGCGCGACTGTTGCGGGATTTGTTTAGATCGTCTGGGCCTACCAGTCAGTCACTCGGGGAACGACCTTGTAAAAGGCACCGGACCGGGTCTCTGCCCCGTGCGCTCCCATTCTCTTTTCTTCTTCCTTCGACCTCTCCGCCACGCTCGCTCCTGCTCTCATCACCGAACCCTCGCTCGAACTCAATCCGCCGTCATGGGAAAAGAGAAGACGGTGGCGCTGGAGCGCGCAAAGAAGGCGACCGCGAAGGCGAAGGGCAAGCGGACCAGCCGGGGCGGATCCTCGTCGAGATCCGGCCTGCCGCCGGGCTGGATCCAGGGCGACTGGATCCGCTCGACGATCAGCCAGGACGACCTCGACGACCTGGTGGAGGGGGGACTGATCCCCCACAAATCGGTGTGGCTCCCGGGGAACGAGACCGAGCCGCAGCCAAGGGAGGGTGAGTGCGTTCTCCTCGCCACCCACGTCGATCGCGGGTTTTCTCTGCCTCTCCATCCTTTCTTTCGGGGCTTTTTGAACTTCTGTGGGGCTCAGCTCCACCACTTCACTCCAAACACCATAGTCTATCTGGCTGCTTTCGTGTCAATGTGTGAAAATTTCTTGGGCTGTCGACCGCACTGGGGTCTTTTCAAACACATTTTCACCTGCCGCTCCCAGTCGGTCAAAAAGGCCAATCCGAGTGATGAGAGGACGCACGTGATCTAGATGTGCGGGGGCCTGGGGATCCAGATGAGGAACAAGAGCACCTTCCCAGCAATGATCCTTCCCGACTCGGTCCGGGGCTGGCAGTCGACTTGATTTTACTGGAAGGACCAGCCGACCCCGGGTCAGTCGACTGGACTTCCTCCCTTTTCTCTGGCTCGAGTGGAGAAGCCCTCCTCCCTGAAGGTGGTCCCATAAGAGAAGGCACAGGTCAAGGTGCTGGTCGAGCGGGTCGTCCAACTCGTGCGCAACGGGGTGACTGGGATGGACCTGCTGGAGGTCTTTCTCGGTCGACGCATCCAACCACTTCAGGCTCGTGATCATCCGATGTGGATGTACTCTGGACTCGAGGACTCCACTCGGATCCACCCAGAGGACATCGGCGAGGACATCTTGGAGAAGTGGCTGATGGGAATCACCAGCAACAAAGACAACCCCCGGGGGTCTAGGAGGGTGATTCCATTCGACCACTCGCGCCAGCCGGAGCAGGTATGATTCTGTTTTACCAAGTATCTTTCCGATTCACTGTGTGACACCTTGTTGATGGTCTACTGAATTTCTTCCGATCGTTGTCTTTTCAGGCCCTCATTGACATGTACTCGATGCCCAATGGAGTGCAGGAGCAAGACGTCGAGGAAGGAGCGAGCGGGGGCGAGAGCGGCGAGTGGCGCTCGGATGCCGAGGAGGACGAGGAGAGCGACGAATTGACTGAAGACAAAGAGGTCGACTCGCCTCCTCGCAGGGAGAGGAGATCCAAACACACTCATGACCCGGTGAGCACTCCGGACCTGGTGACTGCGCCGACTGGGCAGTCTTCGAAGCGTCCTAGGACGTCTTCCCCAGCGCCGATTGAGAAGGCTCCGAAGCAGCCCAAGGTTGTGCCGTCTCCAGTGCCAAAAGCACAGAAAGCCACCTCCTCCAAACTGCCAAAAGCTCTGCCCAGGATCAAAGTGACCATCCCTACCATCTCCGGGTAATCATCTGACTTGTTTTTTTTGTGTCGACTCGAACAACAGAACATAACCGACTGGGTGCGGGGTCTTTGCAGTGCTGCTACATCAGGAACCTCTTCTCTCCAGTACCAAGACGAGGAGATGGAAGACGCGGTCACCTCCAACCCATGTAAAAACTCTTATGATCTTGCTCTTGGCTACTCGGTCGATTGAATTCTAGCGGTTTACTTTAGAGTCGACAGATCTTCTCCGCAGCTCCGCCCAACGTCATTGATCTCCCATATGATGATGAAGATGTGGCTCTTAGGCCCAGGAAGAATAAAAAGGTGACGGCTGGTAAGGCGTCTCAGCAGGGACCAACGACAACACCAACCGTCTATCAATCTGAGGATGCGGGCGGGGCCTCTGTAACCTTCATTGTACCCTTGTCGAGTGAGCGCCCCGCACCGTCGACTGTACCAGTGATTCCTTCAGTCGTCCCATCTCACGCCTCGGAGGTCCAAGCTGCTGCACCTGGGTCATCTGCTCTCTTCTTCACCAGCTACCCCGTTCCGGACAACCAGTCGGAAGCGGCTGCGGAAGCCATCCGACAGGCTGATGTGATGATGGAGCGGATGAAGACGGTGGATGAGAATAGCCAGGCTGCCTACGATGCCAGCGCTGCTCTCCGGGCCAATGTCTAGGTAAGTAGACTTTTTGACTGCCCTTGTTCTATCAGGATATGCTACCCGAAAAATTTTCTTCTATACAATCTCCTGTTGTTTGCGTCGAATCAGTGCACCCACTGGGTGTTTTGTTGTGTTTGGTAGTTGCGTTCTTCCACTCGGTCTGGGCGAGTAGGATCTGAACCGGTGGGGGCACGCTAAGTGCACCCACTGGGTGTAGTCCCCGAGACTGCAGTCGACTGCTGGCAGTCGACTGGGGTTTGAGTTATACCTTCCTTTCTTTTCTTCCACTCGACTCAAGCGGACCGGTCGAGTAGGATCTGAACCGGTGGGGCCATGCTAAGTGCACCCACTAGGTGTAGTCCCCGAGACCGCAGTCGACTGCTGGCAGTCGACTGGGGTCTGAACAGTGTTTTTTTTACTCGATCCGGGCGGACCGATTGAGTGGGGTCTGAATCAGCGGGGGCACGCCAAGTGCACCCGCTGGGTGTAGCCCTCGAGACCGCAGTCGACTGTGTGTGGTCGGCTGGGGTCTAAGCGAACTTCTTTAAGTTTTATCCACTCGAAAGTGAACAACCTTTGATCTTGTCGATTGACACTTCTTTTGCCTTCTGCAGAAGTCTTGTACTCTCATTTCCAAGTTTGCTGAACTTGAGGAGAAGCAGAGGCAACTCAACCTCGACTTGGAGTTGGCCCAGCAGAATCTGAAGAAAGCTCAGGACGAAGTTGCTGGTATGGAAGGTAACTGCCTGTCGACTGTTTTTTTAAACATTTCTTCGAGCTCTTGTCTGATCCGATTGCTTCTTTTGCAAAGAAAATGAAGTTGGCTCTGGAGAAGAAGGACTCGGACTTCGCCGCTGCGCAGAAAGAAGCCCAAGACAAAACTGCCCTCACAGACCGGAAGCTGGCTTCAGTCGAAACACTGGAAGGGGAGGTGACCAAGCTGAAGTCCTGTCTCAACGAGTCTAACCGAGAGGTGACTCGTCTGAAGAAGGACAAAATTACTCTGAATGAAAAGCTGGAGTCTGTGGTCCACAAGAGGAATGACACGGAGGCTTATTTGAGAACTCTCGCCAAGAAGAAGTATCTTATGCTGGAAGGTATTTCTTTTAGACCGATTGTGTTGATGCTTGCGAACGGATCCTATCCGGTCGACTCACTAATTTTCGGCTGCAGAATTCTGCCAAGACTTTGATGAGGAAACTGGAAAGGTCGAGACGGGTCTAGACCCTATCGCTTCTCCAGTTTGCGACGAAACTGCAATGAACATGCTCCGACTGGAGTCTCGTGTCGCCAGCGTCACAAGCTACCTCATGCGCCTAAAGGAGGCAGTCTCACGAGTCGACTCATTGCTCTGGCCAAGGGCGACGCTTCAAAATGACCTGGAATCCCTGATGGCTGGACTCAACGAGATCCCTGACCGAGTGCAGGAATGGAAGAAGTCCTCCGCCCGGTGTGGTGCTGATGTGGCGCTGTCTTTGGTGCGAGTCCACTGCAAGGAAGCCCGTGAAGACAAGCTAGCAGCGATCAAGGTCGCTAACACCAAAAAGCATGACTTCCAGTCCTTCATGAAGACCTTCATAGCTGCTGCCACTCGGATCGCGGATGGGATCGACCTGGACGAATTCGTCGAGCCTGCCAGCCCTCCTCCTGCCGAGTGAACAAACTTATGAGACTTGAATCTGCTTTAAATTTGCCTCGGAATGCCGAGTGGTTGCTGTAACCGTTAAACTCCTTCGGGCTTGATGCTCAAATACTTTTGGTTTGCTGCTTGGAACCTTAGGATTTATCCGAATTTGGTTTATTTCCGAGTATGCTTGCGTTTTGCCTACAAGTGGACTTTGTTCTCTACTCGGAATAGTCTTTGCACCGGAGACGCGGTTCTGAGATGGCGACTCCAGTCGACCTGCACTTCGTCACCCTTGCGGATAGGGATGGAGCACACATTGTACTTGTGGCATAGTCCCGAAGGAGGAGGTTGTAGTCGACCTGCACCTCGTCATCTTTGCGGATAGGGATGGAGCTCACGTTGTACTTGTGGCGTAGCTCCGAAGGGGAAGGTTGCAGTCGACCTGCACCTCGTCATCCTTGCGGATAGGGATGGAGCGCATGTTGTACTTGTGCCGTAGCTCTGAAGGAGAAGGTTGCAGTCGACCTACACCTCGTCATCTTTGCGGATAGGGATATGTTTCGAACTTAGGCGAGTACTGGACTGCAGCTAAGCCTCCGAGTGGGAGGGATGCTCTCCACTCGGTAGGATTTTACAAACTTAGGCGAGTACTAGACCACAGCTAAGCCTTCGAGTGGGAGAACTTAGGCGAGCACTGGACTGCAGCTAAGCCCCCGAGTGGGAGGACTGCTCTCCACTCGGTAGGATTTTTCAAACTTAGGCGAGTGCCGGACTGCAGCTAAGTCCCCGAGTGAGAGAACTTAGGCGAGTACTGGACTGCAGCTAAGCCCCCGAGTGGGAGGGCTGCTCTCCACTCGGTAGGATTTTACAAACTCAGGCGAGTACTGGACCGTAGCTAAGCCTCCGAGTGGGAGAACTTAGGCGAGCACTGGACTGCAGCTAAGCCCCCGAGTGGGAGGACTGCTCTCCACTCGGTAGGATTTTCAAACTCCGACGAGTACTGGACCGCAGCTAAGCCTTTGAGTGGGAGAACTTAGGCGAGCACTGGACTGCAGCTAAGCCCCTGAGTGGGAGGACTGCTCTCCACTCGGTAGGATTTTTCAAACTTAGGCGAGTACCGGACTACAGCTAAGTCTGTGAGTGGGGGAACTTAGGCGAGTACTGGACTGAAGCTAAGCCCCTGAGTGGGAGAATTGCTCTCCACTCGGTAGGATTTTTTCAAACTTAGGCGAGTGCCGGACTGCAGCTAAGCCCCCGAGTGGGAGGACTGCTCTCCACTCGGTAGGATTTTTCAAACTTAGGCGAGTACTGGACTGCAGCTAAGTCTCCGAGTGGGGGAACTTAGGCGAGTACTGGACTGCAGCTAAGTCTCCGAGTGGGGGAACTTAGGCGAGTACTGGACTGCAGCTAAGCCCCCGAGTGGGAGGATTGCTCTCCACTCGGTAGGATTTTTTCAAACTTAGGCGAGTGCCGGACTGCAGCTAAGTCTCCGAGTGAGAGAACTTAGGCGAGTACTGGACTGCAGCTAAGCCCCTGAGTGGGAGGATTGCTCTCCACTCGGTAGGATTTTTTCAAACTTAGGCGAGTGCCGGACTGCAGCTAAGTCTCCGAGTGAGAGAACTTAGGTGAGTACTGGACTGCAGCTAAGACCCCCAAGTGGGAGGATTGCTCTCCACTCGGTAGGATTTTTTAAAACTTAGGCGAGTGCCGGACTGCAGCTAAGTCTCCGAGTGAGAGAACTTAGGCGAGTACTGGACTGCAGCTAAGCCCCCGAGTGGAAGGATTGGGTTTTCTTTCGAACTTAGGCGAAACGGATTCGCAGCTAAGCCTCCTGAATGAGAGGCTTGCTCGTCACTCGGTAGGATTTTCTTTCAAACTTAGGCGAAACAGATTCGCGACTAAGCCCACCCACTAGGGGATTTCAAAGGTAAATAAGAACAACAACAATCGTATGAGAGGACTGTAAAGCTCTTGTCTTTGGTAAACAAATTAAAAAGGTGTTTCTTATTACATTTTATTCGAATGAGTGCTTAAGTATAAAAGGGGTGGAGCAGCTCCGCGTTCCAGGCTCGTGGCTCGTCCTTCTGATGCTCAACACTGTAAAGATGGTATGCTCCATTGTGGGGAACTTTGGTGACGATGAAGGGGCCTTCCCAAGACGGGGCGAGCTTGTGTGGTTTCTGTTGATCCACTCGAAGAATCAGGTCTCCTTCTTGGAAGGCTCGACCTCTCACATTTCTGGCATGGAATCGACGCAAGTCTTGCTGATAGGTGGTCGACCGGATCAAGGGCATCTCTCTTTCCTCCTCTAGGAGATCGACTGAATCTTGCCGGGCCTGCTCTGCTTCTTCTTTGGAGAAAATCTTGACTCGGGGTGCGTTGTGGAGCAGGTCACTTGGTAGAACAGCTTCGGCTCCATAGACCAAAAAGAAAGGAGTTTGTCCAGTCGACCGGTTGGGAGTTGTCCTCAAACCCCACAGAACTGACGGAAGTTCATCGACCCAAGCGCCTGCTGCGTGTTTGAGATCACGCATCAGTCGGGGTTTCAGTCCTTTGAGAATTAGGCCATTGGCTCTTTCTGCTTGTCCATTCGACTGCGGGTGAGCGACTGAAGCATAGTCGACTCGTGTGCCTTGAGAAGCGCAGAAAGCTCTAAACTCATCGGAATCGAAATTCGATCCGTTGTCAGTGATGATGCTGTGGGGGACTCCATATCTGAATGTCAATTCTCTGATAAAACTGACAGCGGTGTTGGCTTCAAGATTCTTGATAGGTTTAGCTTCGATCCATTTGGTAAACTTGTCGACTGCAACGAGCATATGAGTGAAGCCGCTCCTACCAGTTCTCAGTGGTCTAACCATATCCAGTCCCCAAACAGCAAAGGGCCAGACGAGGGGAATGGTCTTCAGGGCTGACGCTGGCTTGTGAGACATGTCGGAGTAGAACTGGCAGCCTTCGCATCTGTCGACTATATCTTTCGCCATTTCATTTGCTTGTGGCCAATAGAATCCGGCTCGGTATGCTTTAGCCACGATGGCCCGAGAGGACGCATGGTGACCACAGGTCCCCGAGTGGATGTCATTGAGGATCATTTGACCTTCTTCTGGTGTTATGCATTTCTGACCGACTCCAGTCACGCTTTCCCTGAACAGATGTCCTCTTATCGCAGTAAAGGCCTTGGATCGACGGACGATATGCCGAGCCTCTTCTTCGTCTTCTGGGAGTTCTTTTCTAAGGATGTACGCAATGTACGACACTGTCCAGTCGGGTGTGATGACCAGAACCTCCATGATCAGGTCGACCACTGCTGGGACCTCGACTTCAGTCGGATCTGTGGTGCTCTTAGGTTGCGGGGGCTCTTTAGTAAAATGATCTTCTTGAACGGTCGGTGTGTGAATATGTTCCAAAAACACATTGCTGGGAATGGCTTCTCTCTTGGAACCTATCTTTGCCAAGTCATCGGCTGCTTGATTTTTCAGTCGGGGTATGTGATGGAGCTCTAACCCCTCAAACTTCTTTTCCAACTTCCTCACCACGTTGCAGTAACCAGTCATGGCTGGGCTTCTGACGTCCCACTCCTTCATCACTTGATTGACTACCAAATCTGAGTCGCCGTAGACCATAAGGCGACGGACGCGAGTGAGATGTCCATACACAACCAATACAGGAGTGCCTCATATTCAGCTTCATTATTGGAGGAATCAAAGTGAATCTGGAGGACATATCTGAGCTTGTCTCCTCGGGGGGATACCAGAACTACCCCAGCACCGGAATCATTCAGCATTTTGGATCCATCAAAGAACATGGTCCAGTGCTCCGAGTGAACTTGAGTCTGCAGTTTTTGTTCAATCCACTCGGCGAGGAAATCTGCTATTGCTTTGGACTTAATAGCTTTCTTTACCTCGAACTTGATATCTAAGGGAAGGATTTCAATCGCCCATTTTGCCACTCGACCAGTTGCATCTCTGTTGTGCAGAATCTCTGACAATGGAGCGTCACTGACGACTGTAACAGAGTGATCAGAGAAATAGTGTGCACCCTTCTTCGTGGTCATGTAAATTCCATAAACGAGCTTCTGATAGTGCGGATATCTCTGCTTTGATGGAGTCAGAACTTCAGAAATATAATAAACTGGGCGCTGAAGTTTGTAGGTTTTTCCCTCTTCTTCCCGCTCGACCGTAAGTACTGTACTGACAACTTGTCCACTGGCTGCTATATAAAGTAGTAAAGGCTCTTTGCTGATTGGGGCAGCAAGCACCGACTGGGTGGAAAGCAGGGCCTTTAGCTCTGCAAATGCTGCATCAGCTTCAGGAGTCCACTCGAACTTATCTGATTTCTTCATCAGTCGGTAAAGAGGCAGTACCTTTTCACCGAGGCGAGAAATGAATCGACTTAGGGAGGCCAAGCAACCAGTAAGCTTCTGGACATCATGCACACGCACAGGGCGTTTCATTCGGAGTATAGCACCCACTTTCTCTGGGTTAGCATCGATCCCTCGTTCGGAAATGAGAAAACCGAGTAATTTTCCGCCCGGAACTCCAAACGTGCACTTTGATGGATTAAGCTTGATATCATACCCTCTGAGGTTGGCAAAGGTTTCAGCAAGGTCAGTCAGTAGGTTAGAACCTTTACGTGACTTGACCACGATCTCATCCATTTATGCTTCCACATTCCGACTGATCTGAGTGAGTAGGCACTTCTGAATCATCCGCATGAATGTGGCTCCAGCGTTCTTCAAACCGAATGGCATTGTGACATAACAGAAGCACCCAAACGGGGTGACGAAAGCTGTCTTTATCTCATCGGGTTCGTACAGACGGATCTGCTGCTACCCAGAGTAGGCTTCCAAAAAGGACAAACGCTCGCACCCCGCAGTCGAGTCGACTATCTGGTCGATGCGAGGGAGAGGAAAGTGATCTTTCGGGCATGCTCGATTGATATGCTTGAAGTCAATGCACATGCGAAGTGAGTCGTCCTTCTTTGGGACCATGACAATATTGCCTAACCACTCGGAGTGGTAAATCTCTTGGATAAACTCAGCTGCCAAAAGCCGAGCCACCTCTTCACCGATTGCCTTTCTCTTCTGTATGGCGGACCGTCGAAGATGTTCTTTGACTGGTTTTACTTTTGGGTCGACTCGCAAACGATGCTTAGCCAGTCCCCTGGGAACACCCGGCATGTCTGAAGGTTTCCATGCAAAGATGTCCCAGTTCTCACGGAGGAACTGGATGGGCGCTTCTTCCTATTTGGAGTCGAGTGTGGTTGAAATGTGAGTCGGAGCAGCATTGGGGTCTATCTGGTGAATGTGAATCGACTTCGTTTCACCAGACGACTGGAATGCTGAATCTGTGGCTGGCTTCTTGGCTCGCAACAAATCACCCGGATCTGCATTTTTCTGGTATTCTTGCAATTCTGCCACGACCATCTGTGCATCGGCGATCTTTGAACCCTTCTGGAAGCACTCTCCTGCCTTCTTCCGATTACCAGTCATAGTGATCACCCCTTTGGGACCAGGCATCTTCAATTTGAGGTATACGTAACATGGTCGAGCCATAAAACGTGCATAAGCTGGCCTGCCCAGAATGGCATGATAGGCACTCTGGAAACCCACAACTTCAAATGTCAACTTTTCTTTGCGGTAATTCTTGGAATCACCGAAAACCATGTCGAGAGCAATCTGGCCGAGTGATGCAGCCTTCTTGCCTGGAATGACCCCATGGAAACTCATATTGCTTTCACTGAGTCTGGACATCGGAATGCCCATTCCCTTCAACGTCTCTGCATTCAGTATGTTCAGGCCACTGCCACCATCCATCAGGACCTTTGTCAGTCGAGTGCCTTCGACCACCGGGTCGACCACCAGTGCTTGCCTCCCAGGGGTGGCTATGTGCGCTGGATGATCAGACTAGTCGAATGTAATGGCAGTCTGCGACCACTTCAAATAACTGGGTGTCACCGGAGTGACCATGTTCACTTCTCTGTTGATGACTTTCAATCGACTTTTTCTCTCAACGTTAGCAAAAATCATCAGAGTGGAATTCACGTGGGGATAACCATCATCATCTTCTTCCTCATCCTCAGCCTTATTTGCTTCCTTCTCCTTTTCCTTGGGATGTTTCTCTCGGAATTGCTGGATTAGGAGTCGACACTGCCGAGTGGTGTGCTTCGGGTAAATGAAATTACCCTCTTCATCTTTTTTGGTGTGGATGTGGCACGGCAGATCCAACACGTCATTTCCATCTTGATCTTTTACTTTCTTGGGGTTCCACGGCCCTTTGGGCTTCCCCTTGAACTTTCCTTGAACCACAGCTAAGGCTTCACCAGGAGCAGCTGGCTCGGCCTTGCGCTTCTGTTTCCGACCGGAGTTTCCTCCTCCGGCTTCATGGGCGACTACTTTGTGCTTGCCACTCCGGAGTCGTTCTTCTTCTTCACCATTGGCATACTTGGTGGCAATCTCCGTCATCCGAGTCAGAGTCATATTTCCTGTCCGACTGAATTTCAGATTCAACTCCCGATACCTAACACCTTCCTTAAAGGCACAAATTGCTTGATGATCAGACACATCCTCCACCGTGTGGTGCAGGGTGATCCACCTCTGGATATAATCCCTCAAAGTTTCATTCAGTTTTTGAACACAACACTGTAATTCTGTCAAACCTACCGGACATTTGCAAGTGCCCTCGAATGTTCTGACAAACACTCGGGCGAGATCTTCCCAAGTATAAATACTTCTAGGTGCCAACTGATTCAGCCATGCTCTAGCCGAGCCCTCCAACATCAGAGGAAGGTGTTTCATGGCCACTTCATCATTGCCGCCACCAATCTGGACAGCCACTCGGTAGTCTTCAAGCCAAGTGTTAGGCTTGGACTCACCAGTGAACTTACTGACTCCAGTCGCCAACCTGAAGTTGGGGGGAATCACTGCAACCGTGATGGCTCTGCTGAAGCACTCTGGACCTGAGACATGCACCCTGCTGCTGGTTTGCGGATCCCTGTCATGGCCCTCTCGGTGAGCTCTGTTTTGTCGACCAAGACCTGAACGAGAATATATCTCGCATCAAAGCCTGGCTCTGTAGGGTCGACTAGAATCCCTCGCCCAATGCTGTGAGGGCGCCTGTCTTCATGCCGCCGAGGCATGTATGACCCACTCCTTGGGGGAGGCGTGGGCACTCGACGACGATCATCGCGATCGACTCGGTGATCATACTGCTCACGGTTTCTGTACTGATCTCGTCGATCTCCACGTTCCTCACGCCTCGGGGGCGATTTTGGGCTGTGGGCCGATTGAAGTGTGTCTGCAACCACGGATCTGCTATGGATCCTATTCCGCGACTGAGATACGGCTGTGTTCTGTTCTCCCGCCGCTCGGAGCAAAGCTCGGATCTGCACCAAACCTCGGCCACCTTCTGACTGGGAAGGTTGGATCGACTCCGCTATCCGGGCAGCAGCTGCTAGATTTTGGATCGGGGTTCGGTATACCTGAGTCGGAGGTGGAAAAAGCTAGCGTCGACTGGATTCGGGAGCACGTTGCCGAGCGCGATCGTCGAGTGCGCGCTGGAGGTTCTCCAGTCGAGTGCGCTCAGCCAAGTTGGCCAAGCGTGCCTGCTCCAAGGCCTGGGCCTCAGGGATTTCTCCAACTATAGGAGTGTGCAGTGCATCCAGGTTACGGCAGTGAAGTTCCTCCCTCTGCTGCGAAGAGAGGGGTTCGGGGCGGTACTCTTCATGAACGCGCGACGGATCGCCGTCCCCATCACCTCCGTCTTCACGGGTGAAGCCAGGAGGACCGCATGGTCCATTGACCATCAAAACTTCTGCCGCTGGGTCGCTGCTGTCGCACTTGGATGCAGTCTCTATGGAGCCAGTCGATAGATCAAACAAGCCATAGAGAGTTTCGTCAGGCTCGATTGCCGCGACTTGAGGGGTGGCCGACTGGCGGGCCACCGCATGCCTCAGCCACCGCTGAAGGCTCGACCGACCGGAACGTTTGCTCCGGCGGGCCGCAGGGAGGGGGAAAACCGCTGGAGCCGACTGATACTGGGTCGACGACTGCCACAGGAGGACGCTGCGGACGCACGCGCGAAAGTGCGTCGCCCCGCGGACGGGGAGCGCGTTGACGTCGAGTGGAGCCTCCTGAAGCCAAGCGGAGTCTTCAGCGATAAACACGAGCGCGCCGAGACGGATCTCGTGGCCCTCAGCCAAACCTCCGCCTGAGACCATGATGACGGGGATCGGAAAACTTGCAACTTCTCCAAAAAAATCGCTAAGACACCTGCCCCACGGTGGGCGCCAACTGTCGTGGTTCTAAAACTGACAGTAGAATAGGGGGGTAGGAATGTAGAGGCAAGATCCTAGCTATGGAGGAGTTGTACATGCGATTTTTATGAGTTCAGGCCCTTCTCGAAGGAAGTAACAACCCTACGTCTCGGAGCCCGGAGGCGGTCGACTGGATATATGCGTGTGAATTACGAAAGGTGCGAACCCCTATCCCAGAGGAGGGGGTGGCTTATATAGAGTGCGCCAGGACCCCAGCTCCCCTCCGTTACACAGGGTTCAATGTTCATAAAGGAGGAGCATTACTGGTAACGTCCGAAGTAAACTGCTATAAATGATTATTAAAGCTATGACTTAAATCCTGACCGTTGCGGAGTGAGTGGCTTCACATCTTCTGGTGGTCGAGTGGTTGTTCGCATGGTCGAGTGTCTTCAAAGCTGTCGAGTGGAACATAACTTCATGGTCGAGTGGATGATGATCTCTCTTTGACTGCTTCTGGTTCTTTTAGAGATGTCCTTGGGGAGGGTATCTTGGACAGATCCATGACCCTACCCTAGGTACATAGCTTCGTCAATGGTTACAAATAAAATTTCTTCTTATTATTACTAAAGGGTGGATGTTGTTACCATGTCATGCTTGAGGTAGTTACCTCCCCATTTAGTGCCTGGTTTGCCGTGTAAAACATCCAAGGTACAAATCAGGACTAGGCCATCTCTCTTCAGGATGTTGACGATTGTCGACCTTTCGACATACACGCTTCCATGATCTCGTACACCTTTTAGCCCGTCTAGGCGTAGGAGCTCAATTGCCCCATCGAGTACCTAAGAAACAAGATGCTAGGTTAACTGCAAAACACGAATAATCAAAGATACCATTTTGCGTTAGCACTTACATCGTCATCCACCCACACAGCAAACGATGAAGGATATGGTGTTGTCAAGCATTTACGATACTTCTATGTTAGCATAATGTCCTTGATTTCACCAACTTGGTAGTCTCAGGAGTACTGTTGATATAATAACCCACTATATTATGTGTTACTCAATTTGTTTCTACCTGAAAGTTGATCAAGTCCTCCTTGAGCTGTTTGAGTTGTTGGGCACTACTTTCCCGGTGTTCATCTTTTTATTCTGTGGGTACAGAACCTCGTACTGCCATGTGTCTGTTGAGATAGAGCTCTTTTCCTTTTGATCATCGGGGTGTAAAACTCATACTCCTCGCTCTGTCGGAGTGAAGACTTCTTCTTCGAGCCATCATGTCTCACACGCCTCCCTATGGAGTCCATGACGTCCATGGATGTATGCTTCACCTTCTGCAATATTGCATGTAAGATTTTCTTGTAGCAGATGTGGAATCCAGATTGGCATAACGGGTTCTACGTGAAGTCAGCCGTTCGTCATCATTTGAGGGTTCGGGGCTAGAGCAGCAGGTGCTGTAGCGAAACTCATTGCAAAAGAGGGTAAATCGGCCACTTTAGGATTACCATCTGGGGAGGTCCGTTTATGTTAGGAATATGGTTGAGAAAAACATTTGTTAGCAATTTAGTTAAGGCACGTGATGCTGACCTCAGATTCTGTGAGTAAGTTCTTGTTGTCATCATCACACCAGAAACACTTCCCATTGTGGGGGTCCATAGATGTTTTTTCTTCACCTTATGAAATAGTAGACGTAATTTAGGAATATGGTTGAAATAAAACCTTTGTTAGCAATATGGTTCAGACATATGATGCTAACCTCAGATTCTACCGGAAAGTTCTTGTTGTCATCACACCTGAAACACTTCCCAATTGATTCCACAGCATCTCGGGGGTCCACAGGTGTGTTTTCTTTACCTTCTGTACAGATGGACACAAGTTAGCAGTATGGTTGAAAAAAAATGTTCTAGCAATATGGAACTTCATACCTCAAATTATGTTGCAAGGTTCTTGTTGGGGTTGCTGTAGACACACTTTGGCACTTCATTTGTACTAGCGGCAACATTTTTTGAGGTTTCTTAGTTTGCACGTTCAAACAGTAAATGTTTAGCATACATTTTCTGACATGAATACAGTTAGAAATATTGTGACATACCTTGATATTTTTGTCAACTCTGTGTCACGCATTAAAGTCCTTGTGTCGTACGCCAAATCGGTGATCCTATTAATGAAAAAATGTTAGTCATGCAGTTATCTAGAAGGATGAATTACAAAAAATAAAGTGAATGCATACGTTGAATACAGAAACTAGGTCCTCCAAGCGCATGTTGTTTTGCTTCTGGCGCCTTTCTACTCCGCCTAGTTGTGCAGAAATCTCCGAATGTTGTTGAGAGTTTATTGCTTTCATCTCTCCTATCTGGGAAACTAGGTAGCCCAGTGTCCCATCAACCTACAAGTTAAGATAAATTAGAACTGATTGTTTAACAAAAATTTCAGCCTAAGAAAAAACGACTAGTATCATTGTACAAGTTATATAAGACGTACCTAAAAAGTAGACTTTGTAGGTTGATGTGAAACCTTGGGCACTGGCTTCCAAGGTCGCATGAGGTCCTCAACCATCTGCAATTTTTTATTATCAAAAACTAAGTAGACGACAAAAAGTAACACTAAGCATATACATGTCCGACTCTTACGTAGTTCTGTGAGATTATTTTGTCGACCTTTCCCGCCTTTGCTTCATTCCAGTATTGGATCAATGGTTTATCACGTTGAAGATAGGAAATGGTACGATCAATATGGTCGACTCGGAATTTATCGTAGAACCAAGCCTGCAAGAGAATAAAAAGAATACTTAAGCCACCAATTAAAACAATATCATATGAAATAATGGTTCGTACTACCTGTAGTAGTGGGAGGTTCCCTCCAAGTTCGCGGCACCATTCAAAAACTTCCTCACACTTGACATTAAGTGGCCGAGAGATAGTTTAGCATAATTTATGAAGTTTATAGTATGTATGTCCACAACATTTCCCAAATATTTGGGATTAACATAGGGCTGTGTCGTTGGGCAAACCAACTTGCCAATGGTGTACAAGACGTAAGGCTTCACAAACTGTGGGCTCTCGTCGCCCTTCATCTTCTTACGCAGACCTGAAAAGGTAGTTTCTCAAGAATTGTCAAGTATTGTAATTATGAATTTGTTCCACAAAAACGAAAAAATAGTTCTAAAAATATCATATACCTTTCAAGGTCAGTTTGTTTTTGTCAGGATCCTTTAACTCAAGCTAGAGGTCCTGCACTTCTTTGAATGGAGGAGGGACATAGTCCCTCCCCATGATGGGCAGGCCTGAGATGTGTTCTACATCTTGCAAAGTTATTCTCATAGATACCCCGCGTATTACAAATGTGTCAATTTGTGAATTGTATGTGCTAGCAATCTCTTGGCACAAAACTTTTCTAACGTTCATTGCGGGAGTCTTTAGAGAACCGCGAAGTGCCGTTTAAGTAGCCATGACGTGTTGTTGCTCAATTAGCGACCGCACAAACACAGAGTACCCTCGCATTGATACCACCTGGGTACCCTGCTTGTAAAAAGTTTATTTTCAGTGACAAGCCAACAAAAAAAGAGAAATATTGTGAACAAAACATTAAGCTTATCATTTAGGGGATGTGCGTTAGTTCAGATAGTTGCTATCTGTAACTTCTATACAAGTCAGACTATAGATACCTGTACATCAGGCTGTTTATTTGGCTATCCGGGGTCTGTTTTTTATTTGCATGCATGTTCTCTTTCTATCTTCAATATGTACATCCTAAGTAAGAGTAGGCTATGGGTGAACGTGGCTACGATTCTAAACTCTTTTTACTGACAAATAAAAATATAACTTTCATTGTAGGTACCACTGGTGGAGCTTCGGCGTGCCCATGGCTGGAGCAAGAAAATATTTTCAAAAGAATTGAATTCTTTTCAAAAGAAAACATTTGCGCTCATTATTCTACCTTCTGCTGTTCTACTCATTCGTATACGTACTATATTTTAGGCTTCTTAAATTAAGATGTGTCAGGCTGATGTGATGATTTGATTAATGTAACTTGTACGTAATCATCTATTTTGTTGTAATCTACTGATCTTTTGCACTGTACATGTAATGTTTTTGTTGTAATCTACTGATCTTTTGCGCTATACATGTAATGTCAACTACATGAAATCAGGGCTGATCTACATAAGACGCATCATGCGTATCTATACGAGTTGATATAATTTTAAGCTAATAATAAGCACAGAGATTTGTATGATGTGTCATGATGATCTACACGAGTTGAATCAATCATATTTGTATACCTTCTTTGCCGACGAAGGTGGGGGCTTCGGTGCACCTGACTTCGACTGTGCCGGCCTCGCGGGCGGAGCAGGATGATACGAAGACATGATGATGGTGATGGCGATGATGAGATTCATTGGTTTTAGTTGGGATTCAAGGAGGAAGGTTGGGTTGTGGTGAGGTTTAGGTCGATGTGTATATAGCATATATAAAGGATGGGTACACGATCGTTTAGGTTACAATCAAGTAATTTATTTCTTGCTGAAGAGATAAACGCGTGTTTTGTTTCTTGTTGATGGGATTGGCCGTAAGTTTCTAGAATCTACCAAAATCTTTTGCATGCAATCCCATAATGTAGGCGTGCATGTCTTCCTTCCGTTATAACCAACGGTAACGATAGCTAATTTTCTGGGAAGAAAAAAAGAAGCCAGTTGGTTATCTATTTATATTAGACCACATCTCTCTCTCTCTCTCTCTCTCTCTCTCTCTCTCTTTCTCATTTATGTCCCCATGAAGGGACCCCACCTCCCTTCCAATCACGTCCTCAAATAATGCGTTCGCTCCATATATTGTGTATGAAGAATAACATTATTATATAATGTGTTGCCCATTAGAAATGTCACACAATTACAACGACCTTAGAAAGAGTTGCCGCGTCCACCTGGATAACAATCTACGGACTACTCGCGCTGATCTCCGTAACACAAGCCAATCCCCACAACTCGGCTATAGAACGTGAAGCCACGGCGGCCGACAGCCCGTCATAAACACCTTCCATTCGAAACTCTAGCGCTCTGCTCAAGCTAAATGACCCTAATGTTGGGGAACGTAGCATGCAATTTCAAAAAAATTCCTACGATCACGCAAGATCTCTCTAGGAGATGCATAGCAACAAGAGGGGAAGAGTGTGTCCACGTACCCTCGTAGACCGAAAGCGGAAGCGTTAGGTTAACGCAGTTGATGTAGTTGAACATCTTCACGATCCAACCGATCTAGTACCGAACGTACGGCACCTCCGAGTTCAGCACACGTTCAGCTCGATGACGTCCCTCAAACTCTTGATCCAGCAGAGGGTCGAGGGAGATTTCCGTCAGCACGACGGCGTGGTGACGGTGATGGTGATGTGATCCACGCAGGGCTTCGCCCAAGCACTATGACGCTATGACCGGAGGAGTAAACTGTGGAGGGGGGCACCGCACACGGCTAAGAGAAGAATTTATGTGCTTTGGGGTACCCCATGCCCCTGTATATAAAGGAGGAGGGGAGGAGGCCGATCACAAGGGGCGTGCCAAGGAGAGGGGAGTCCTACTAGGACTCCAGTCCTAGTAGGATTCGCCCCCTTTTTTTCCTTCTACCAGAGGGGGGAAAGGGGAAGGAGAGGGAGTAGGAGAAGTAAAGGGGGTGGCGCCCCCTTCCCTAGTCCAATTAGGCCTCCTCCCTTGTCGGGGCGCACCAGCCCCTTGTGGGCTGGTTGGCCTCCCTGCTATGGCCCATATCTTTCCCTGGGGGCTTCCGGTAACCCCTCCGGTACTCTTGTATGTGCCAGATACACTCCGAAACCCTTTCGGTGTCCGAATACTACCTTCCAATATATCACTCTTTACCTCTCGACCATTTAGAGACTCATCGTCATGTCCGTGATCTCATCTGGGACTATGAACAAACTTCGGTCACCAAAACACACAACTCATAAATACAAATCGTCATCGAACTTTAAGCATGCGAACCCTACGGGTTCGAGAACTATGTAGACATGACAGATACACCTCCCCTGTCAATAACCAATAGAGGAACCTGGATGCTCATACTGGTTCCCACATATTCTAGGAAGACCTTTATCGGTCAAACCGTTATGACAACATACGTTATTCCCTTTGTCATCGGTATGTTACTTGCTCGAGATTCGATCGACAGTATCTCCATACCTAGTTCAATCTTGTTACCAGAAAGTCTCTTTACTCGTTCCGTAATGCATCATCCTGCAAGTAACTCATTAGTCACATTTCTTTCAAGGCTTATTATGATGTGCATTACCGAGAGGGCCCAAAGATACCTCTCCGATACACGGAGTGACAAATCCTAATCTCGATCTATGCCAACCCAAAAAACACCTTCGGAGACACCTGTAGAGCATCTTTATAATCACCCAGTTACGTTGTGGCATTTGATAGCACACAAGGTGTTCCTCCAGTATTCGGGAGTTGCATAATCTCATAGTCAGAGGAATATGTATAAGTCATGAAGAAAGAAATAGCAATAAGACTTAACGATCACTATGCTAAGCTAACGGATGGGTCTTGTGCATCACATCATTCTCCTAATGATGTGATCCCGTTCATCAAATGACAACAAATGTCTATGGTTAGGGAACTTAACCATCTTTGATTGATGAGCTAGTCTAGTAGAGGCTTACTAGGGACACCGCGTTTTGTCTATGTGTCCACACATGTATCAAGTTTCTGGTTAATACAATTCTAGCATGAATAATAAACATTTATCATAAGGAAATATAAATAACAACTTTATTATTGCCTCTAGGGCATATTTCCTTCAGTATCCCACTTGCACTAGAGTCAATAATCTAGTTCACATCACCATGTGACCAACACACAAAGGGTTTACTAGGGTCAATAATCTAGTTCACATTGCCATGCGAGTAACACCCAAAGAGTACTATGGTGTGATCATGTTTTGCTTGTGAGAGAAGTTTAGTCAACGGGTCTGCCACATTCAGATCCGTATGTATTTTGCAAATTTCTATGTCTACAATGCTCTACATGGAGCTACTCTAGCTAATTGCTCCCATTTTTAATATGTATCCAGATTGAGACTCAAAGTCATCCAGATCAGTGTTAAAGCTTGCATCGACGCAACTCTTTACGACGAACTCTTTATCACCTCCATAACCGAGAAATATTTCCTTAGTCCTCTAAGGATAATTTTGACCGTCGTCCAGTGATCTACTCCTGGATCACTGTTGTACCCTTTTGCCAAACTCATGGAGAGGTACAATATAGATCTGGTATACAGCATGGCATACTTTATAGAACCTATGGCTGAGGCATAGGGGATGGCTTTCATTCTCTCTCAATCTTGTGCCGTGGTCGGGTTTTGAGTCTTAATCAACTTCATACCTTACAACTCAGGCAAGAACTCCTTCTTTGACTGATCCATTTTGAACTCCTTCAAAATCTTATCAAGGTATGTACTCATCGAAAGTCTTATCAAGCGTCTTGATCTATCTTTATAGATCTTGATGCCCAATATGTATGTAGCTTCATCGAGGTCTTTCTTTGAAAAACTCCTTTCAAAAACTTCTTTATACTTTCCAGAAAATTCTACATCATTTCCGATCAACAATATGTCATTCACATATACCTATCAGAAAGGTTGTAGTGCTCCCACTCACTTTCTTGTAAATACAGGCTTCACCGCAAGTCTGTATAAAACTATATGCTTTGATCAACTCATCAAAGCGTATATTCCAACTCCGAGATGCTTGCACCAGTCCATAGATGGATCGCTGGAGCTTGCACACTTTGTTAGCACCTTTAGGATTGAAAAATCCTTCTGGGTGCATCATATACAACTCTTCTTTAATAAATCCATTAAGGAATACAATTTTGACAACCATTTTCCAGATTTCATAAAATGCGGCAATTGCTAACATGATTCGGACATACTTTAAGCATCGATACGAGTGAGAAAATCTCATCGTAGTCAACACCTTGAACTTGTCAAAAACCTTTTTGCGACAATTCGAGCTTTGTAGATAGTAACACTACTATTAGCATCCGTCTTCCTCTTGAAGATCCATTTATTATCAATCGCTCGCCGATCATCGGGCAAGTCAATAAAAGTCTATACTTTGTTCCCCTACATGGATCCCTTCTCAGATTTCACGGCCTCAAGCCATTTCGTGGAATCTGGGCTCATCATTGCTTCCTCATAGTTCATAGGTTCATCATGGTCTAGTAACATGACTTCCCGAACAAGATTACTGTACCACTCTGGTGCGGACCGTACTCTGGTTGACCTACGAGGTTCCGTAGTAACTTGATCTGAAGTTTCATGATCATCATCATTAGCTTCCTCACTAATTGGTGTAGGAATCACCGGAACTGATTTCTGTGATGAACTACTTTCCAATTTGGAAGAAGGTACAATTACCTCATCAAGTTCTACTTTCCTCCCACTCACTTCTTTTGAGAGAAACTCCTCTAGAAAGGACCCATTTTAGCAACAAATTTCTTGCCTTCAGATCTGTGATAGGTGTACCCAACAGTTTCTTTAGGGTATCCTATGAAGACGCACTTTTCCGATTTGGGTTCAAGCTTATCAGTTTTGAAACTTTTTCACATAAGCATCGCAACCCCAAACTTTAAGAAATGACAGCTTTGGTTTCTTGCCAAACAAAAGTTCATACGGTGTCGTCTCAACGGATTTAGATGGTTCCCTATTTAATGTGAATGCATATGTCTCTAATGCATAACCCCCAAAACGATAGCGGTAAATCGATAAGAGACATCATAGATCGCACCATATCTAATAAAGTACAGTTACGACATTCGGACACACCATTACACTGTGGTGTTCCAGGTGGCGTGAGTTATGAAACTATTCCACATTGTTTTAATTGAAGGCCAAAACTCGTAACTCAAATATTCGCCTCTGTGATCAGATTGCAGAAAGTTTATTTTCTTGTACGATGATTCTCCACTTCACTCTAAAATTCTTTGAACTTTTCAAAATGATTCAGACTTGTGTTTCACTAAGTAGATATACCCATATCTGCTCAGATCATCCGTGAAGGTCATAAAATAATGATACCCGCTGCGAGCCTCAACACTCATCATACCGCATACATCGGTATGTATTATTTCCAATAAGTCAGTGGCTCACTCCATTGTTCCGGAGAACAGAGTCTTAGTCATCTTGCCCACGAGGCATGGTTCGCAAGCATCAAGTGATTCATAATCAAGTGATTCCAAAAGCCCATCAGCATCGAGTTTCTTCAGGCGCTTTATACCAATATGATCAAAATAGTAGTGCCACAAATATGTTGTACTATCATCATCAACTTTTCATCTTTTGGCATCAATATTATGAATATGTGTATCACTACGATCGAGATTCAATAAACCACTCACATTGGGTGTATGACCGTAGAAGGTTTTATTCATATAAACAGAACAACAATTATTCTCTGACTTAAATGAATAACCTTATTGCAATAAATATGATCTAATCATATTAATGCTCAAGGCAAACACCAAATAACATTTATTTAGGTTCAATTCTAATCCTGAAGGTAGAGGGAGTGTGCAATGGTGATCGTATCAACCTTGGAATTACTTCCAACACACATCGTCACCTCGTCCTTAACTAGTATTTGTTTATCTTGCAACTACTATTTCAAGCTACTACTCTTAGCAACTGATCCAATATCAAATACCGAGGGGTTGCTATAAACACTAGTAAAGTACACATCAATAATATGTATATCAAATATACATTTGTTCACTTTGCCATCCTTCTTATCCGCCAAGTATCTAGGGAAGTTCCACTTCCAGTGACCATTTCTTTTGCAGTAGAAGCACTCAGTTTCAGGCTTGGGTCTGGATTTCGGCTTATTCATGGGAGTGGCAACTTTCTTGCCATTCTTTTGAAGTTTTCCCTTTCTTTCCCATGCCCTTTTCTTGAAACTAGTGGTATTGTTAACCATCAACACTTGATGCTTTTTCTTGATTTCCACCTTGCTGATTTCAGCATTGTGAAGAGCTTGGGAATCGTTTTCGTCATCCCTCGCATATTATAGTTCATCACAAAGTTCTAGTAACTTGGTGATAGTGACTAGAGAACTCTGTCAACCACTTTCTTATCTGAAAGATTAACTCCCACTTGATTCAAGCGATTGTAGTACCCAGACATTCTGAGCATATGCTCACTAGCTGAGCTATTCTCCTCCATCTTATAGGCAAAGTACTTTGTCAGAGGTCTCATACCTCTTAACACAGGCATGAGTCTGAAATACCAATTTCAACTCTTGGAACATCTCATATGCTCCATGTCGTTCAAAACATTTTTGAAGTCCTGCTTCTAAGCCGTAAAGCATGGTGCACTAAACTATCAAGTAGTCATCATACCGAGTTTGTCAAATGTTCATAACGTCTGCATATGCTCCTACAATAGTTCTTTCACCTAGCGGTGCATCAAGGACATAATTCTTCCGTGCAGCAATGAGGATAGTCCTCAGATCACGGATCTAGTTCGCATCATTGCTACTATCATCTTTCAACTTAGTTTTCTCTAGGAACATATCATAAATAAAACGGGAAAGCTATACTCGAGCTATTGATCTACAACACAGATATGAAAATAATATCATGGCTAAGTTCATGATAAATTTAAGTTCAATTAATCATATTACTTAAGAACTCCCACTTATATAGGCATCCCTCGAGTCATCTAAATGATCACGTGATCCATATCAACTAAACCATGTCCGATCAACACGTGAGATGGAGTAGTTTTCAATGGTGAACATCTCTATGTTGATCATATCTACTGTATGATTCACGTTCGACCTTTCGGTCTCAGTGTTTTGAGGCCATATCTGCATATGCTAGGCTCGTCAAGTTTAACCTAAGTATTCTGCACGTGCAAAACTGGCTTGCACCCGTTGTATGTGAACATAGAGCTTATCACACCCGATCATCACGTGGTGTCTCGGCACGACAAAATGTAGCGATGGTGCATACTCAGAGAGAACACTTATACCTGGAAATTTAGTGAGGGATCATCTTATAATGCTACGGCAATACTAAGAAAAATTAGATGCATAAAAGATAAACATCACATGCAATCAAAATATGTGACATGATATGGTCATCATCATCTTGTGCCTTTGATCTCCATCTCCAAAGCACCATCATGATCTCCATCGTCACCGACTTGACACCATGATCTCCATCGTAGCATCGTTGTCGTCTCGCCAACTATTTCTACGACTATCGCTACCGATTAGTGATAAAGTAAAGCAATTGCATGGCGATTGCATTTCATACAATAAAGCGACAACCATAAGGCTCCTGCCAGTTGCCGATAACTTTTACAAAACATGATCATCTCATACAACAATTTATATCTCATCACGTCCTGGCCATATTACATCACAACATGCCCTGCAAAAACAAGTTAGACGTCTTCTACTTTGTTGTTGCAAGTTTTACATGGCTGCTACGGGCATCTAGCAAGAACCGTTCTTACCTACGCATCAAAACCACAACGATTTTTCGTCAAGTGTGTTGTTTTAACCTTCAACAAGGACCGGCCATAGTCAAACTCTATTCAACTAAAGTTGGAGAAACAGACACCCGCCAGCCACCTGTGTGTGAAGCACGTCGGTAGAACCAGTCTCATGAACGCGGTCATGTAATGTCGGTCTGGGCCGCTTCTGAAGGAAATATGCCATAGAGGCAATAATAAAGTTGTTATTTATATTTCCTTATATCATGACAAATGTTTATTATTCATGCTAGAATTGTATTAACCAAAAACTTAGTACATGTGTGAATACATAGACAAACAGAGTGTCACTAGTTTGCCTCTACTTGACTAGCTCGTTGAATCAATGATGGTTATGTTTCCTAACCATAGACATGAGTTGTCATTTGATTAACGGGATCACATCATTAGAGAATGATGTGATTGACTTGACCCATTCCGTTAGCTTTGCACAAAGATCTTTAGTTTGTTGCTACTGCTTTGTTCATGACTTATACATGTTTCTCGGACTATGATATTATGCAACTCCCGAATACCAGAGGAACACTTTGTGTGCTACCAAACGTCACAACGTAACTAGGTGATTATAAAGGTGCTCTACAGGTGTCTCCAATGGTACTTGTTGAGTTGGCATAGATCGAGATTACGATTTGTCACTCCGGTTGTCGGAGAGGTATCTCTGGGCCCTCTCGGTAATGCACATCACTATAAGCCTTGCAAGCAATGTGACTAATGAGTTAGTTGCAGGATGATGCATTACAGAACGAGTAAAGAGACTTTCCGGTAACGAGATTGAACTAGGTATTGAGATACCAACGGTCGAATCTCGGGCAAGTAACATACCGATGACAAAGGGAACAACGTATGTTGTTATGCGGTTTGACCGATAAAGATCTTCGTAGAATATGTAGGAGCCAATATGAGCATTTAGGTTCCGCTATTGGTTATTGACCGGAGACATGTCTCTGTCATGTCTACATAGTTCTCGAACCCGTAAGGTCCACACGCTTAACGTTCGGTGACAATTGGTATTATGAGTTTATGTGATTTGATGTACTGAAGGTTGTTCGGAGTCCCGGATGAGATCACGGACATGACGAGGAGTCTCGAAATGATCGAGCCGTAAAAATTGATATATTGGAAGGCTATATTCGGACATCAGAAAGGTTCCGAGTGATTTGGGTATTTTTGGGAGTACCGGGGGAGTTACGGGAATACATGAGTACATATGGGCCTTAGTGGGCTTTAAGGGAAAAAGAGAAGAAGCCACGAGGGCTGGCCGCGCGCCCCCCATGGGCCTAGTCTGAATTGGACTAGGGGGGGGGCTGTGCCCCCTCTTTCCTTCTCCTCCCCTTCTCCTTCCTTCCTCCTCCTAGTAGGACTAGGAAAGGAGGAATCCTACTCCTACTAGGAGGAGGATTCCTCCCCCCCTTGGCGCGCCTAGAGAGGCCGGCCGGCCTCCCCTCCCTCCTTTATATACGTGGGAAAGGGGGCACCCTAGAACACACAAGTTGATTGTTTCAAGCCGTGTGCGGTGCCCCCCTCCACCTCGATCATATCGTAGCGGTGCTTAGGCGAAGCCCTGTGTCGGTAGCTACATCATCACCGTCAGCACGCTGTCGTGCTGAAGAAACTCTCCCGTGAAGCTCTGCTGGATCGGAGTTCATGGGACGTCATCGAGCTGAACGTGTGCTGAACTCGGAGGTGTTGTGCGTTCGGTACTTGGATCGGTCGGATCATGAAGACGTACGACTACATCAACATCATTCTCATAATGCTTCCGCTTACGGTCTACGAGGGTACATGGATGATACTATTACCTCTCGTTGCTATACATCACCATGATTTTGCGTGTGCATAGGATTTTTTTTAAATAAGTATGTTCCCCAACAGTGGCATCCGAGCCAGGTTTATGCATAGATGTTATATGCACGAGTAGAACACAAAGGAGTTGAGGGCGTAGGTATATACATATTGATTTCCATCACTAGTTGATTCTTGATTCGGCGGTATTGTTGGATGAAGTGGCCCAGACCGACATTACGCGTACGCTTACGCGAGACTGGTTCTACCGACGTGCTTCGCACGCAAGTGGCTGGTGGGTGTCAGTTTCTCCAACTATAGTTGAATCGGATTCAACGAACATGGTTCTTTCTGAAGATCAAAAAGCAATCACTATACCGCGTTGTGGTTTTTTGATGTGTAGGTAAGAACGGTTCTTGCTCAGCCCGTAGCAGCCACGTAAAACTTGCAACAACAAAGTAGAGGACGTCTAACTTGTTTTTGCAAGGCATGTTGTGATGTGATATGGTCAAGACATGATGCTAAATTTTATTGTATGAGATGATCATGTTTTGTAACATAGTTGTCGGCAACTGGCAGGAGCCATATGGTTGTCGCTTTATTATATGAAATGCAATCGCCATGTAATTGCTTTACTTTATCACTAAGAGGTAGCGATAGTCTTGGAGGCAATAGTTGGCGTGACGACAACGATGCTTCGATGAAGATCAAGGTGTCAAGACGCTGACAATGGTGATCATGAAGGTGCTTTGGAGATGGAGATCACAGGCACAAGATGATGATGGCCATATCGTATCACTTATATTGATTGCATGTGATGTTTATCTTTTATGCATCTTATTTTTCTTAGACCGACAGTAACATTATAAGATGATCTCTCACTAAATTTCAAGATATAAGTGTTCTCCCTGAGTATGCACCATTGCGAAAGTTCGTCGTGCCGAGACACCACATGATGATCGGGTGTGATAAGCTCTACGTTCACATACAACGAGTGCAAGCCAGTTTTGCACACGCAGAATACTCAGGTTAAACTTGACGAGCCTAGCATATGCAGACATGGCCTCGAAACACTCAGACCGAAAGGTCGAGCGTGAATCATATAGTAGATATGATCAACATAGTGATGTTCACCATTGAAAACTACTCCATCTCACGTGATGATCGGACATGGTTTAGTTGATATGGATCACGTGATCACTTAAATGATTAGAGGGATGTCTGTCTAAGTGGGAGTTCTTAAGTAATATGATTAATTGAACTTTAATTTATCATGAACTTAGTACCTGATAGTATTTTGCATATCTATGTTGTAGATCAATTGCTCGCGATGTAGCTCCCCGGTTATTGTTGATATGTTCCTAGAGAAAAACTATGTTGAAAGATGATAGTAGCAATGATGCGGACTAGGTCCGTGATCTGAGGATTATCCTCATTGATGCACAGAAGAATTATGTCCTTGATGCACTGCTAGGTGATGTACCTATTTTAGGAGCAGATGCAGACGTTATGAACGTTTTGGCAAAGCTCGGTATGATGACTACTTGATAGTTTAGTGCACCATGCTTTACGGCTTAGAACTAGGACTTCAAAAATGTTTTGAATGCCACGGAGCATATAAGATGTTCCAAGAGTTGAAATTGGTATTTCATACTCATGGCCATGTCAAGAGGTATAAGACCTCTGACGGTACTTTGCCTACAAGATGGAGGAGAATAGCTCAGCTAGTGAGCATGTGCTCAGAATGTCTGAGTACTGCAATCACTTGAATCAAGTGGGAGTTAATCTTCCAGATAAGATAGTGATTGATAGAGTTCTCTAGTCACTATCACCAAGTTACTAGAACTTCGTGATGAACTATAATATGCAAGGGATAACGGAAACGATTCCCAAGATCTTTGTGATGCTGAAATTGATGAAGGTAGAAATCATGAAAAGCATCAAGTGTTGACAGTTGACAAGACCACTAGTTTCAAGAAAATGGCAAAGGGAATAAGGGGAACTTCAAGAAGAACAGCAAGCAAGTTGCTGCTCAAGTGAAGAAGCCCAAGTCTAGACCTGAGCCTGAGACTAAGTGCTTCTACTGCAAAGGGACTGGTCACTAGAAGCAAAACTATCCCAAGTATTTGGCGAATAAGAAGGATGGCAAAGTGAACAAAGGTATATTTGATATACATGTTATCGATGTGTACTTTACTAGTGTTTATAGCAACCCCTTAGTATTTGATACTAGTTCAGTTGCTAAGATTAGTAACTCGAAACGGGAGTTGCAGAATGAACAGAGACTAGTTAAGGGTGAGGTGACAATGTGTGTTGGAGTGGTTCCAAGATTGATATGATCATCATCGCACACTCCCTATACTTTCGGGATTAGTGTTGAACCTAAAATAAATGTTATTTGGTGTTTGCGTTAAGCATGAATATGATTGGATTATGTTTATTGCAATACAGTTATTTATTTAAGTCAAAGAATAATTGGTGTTCTATTTACATGAATAAAACCTTCTATGGTCATACACTCAATATAAATGGTTTATTGAATCTCGACCGTAGTGATACACATATTCATAATATTGAAGCCAAAAGATGCAAAGTTAATAATGATAGTGCAACTTATTTGTGGCACTGCCGTTTAGGTCATATTAGTGTAAAGCGCATGAAGAAACTCCATGCTGATGGGTTTTTGGAATCACTTGATTATGAATCACTTGATGCTTGCGAACCATGCCTCATGGGCAAGATGACTAAGATTCCGTTCTCCGGAACAATGGAGCAAGCAACTAACTTATTGGAAATAATACATACTAATGTATGTGGTCCGATGAGTGTTGAGGCTCGCGAAGGGTATCGTTATTTTCTGACCTTCAGAGATGATTTGAGCAGATGTGGGTATATCTACTTGATGAAACATAAGTCTGAAACATTTGAAAAGTTCAAAGAATTTCAGAGTGAAGTGGAAAATCATCATGACAAGAAAATAAAGTTTCTACGATCTGATCGCGGAGACGAATATTTGAGTTACGAGTTTGGTCTTCAATTAAAGCAAGGTGGAATAGTTTCACAAATTCGTGCCACCTGGAACACCATAGCATAATGGTGTGTCTGAACATCATAACCGTACTTTATTGGATATAGTGCAATCTATGATGTCCCTTACTGATTGACCACTATCGTTTTTGGGGTTATGCATTAGGGACAATTGCATTCACGTTAAGAAGGGCACCATCTAAATCCGTTGAGACGACACCGTATGAACTGTGGTTTAGCAAGAAACCTAAGCTGTCATTTCTTAAAGTTTGGGGTTGTGATGCTTATGTGAAAAAATTTCAGCCTGATAAGCACAAACCTAAATCGGAAAAGTGCGTCTTCATAGGATACGCAAAAGAAACTGCTGGGTACACCTTCTATCACAGATCCGAAAGGCAATATCTTTGTTTCTAAAGAGTGGATCCTTTCTAGAGAAGAAGTTTCTCTCAAAAGAAGTGAGTGGGAGGAGTGTAGAACTTGATGAGGTAATTGTACCATCTCCTGAATTGGAAACTAGTTCATCACAGAAATCAGTTCTAGTGATCTCTACAACAATTAGTGAGGAAGCTAATGATGATGACCATGAAACTTCTGATCAAGTTACTACCGAACCTCGTAGGACAACCAGAGTATGGTCCACACCAGAGTGGTACGGTAATCCTTTCTGGAAGTCATGTTACTAGACCATGACAAACCTACAAACTATGAGGAAGCGATGATGAGCCCAGATTCCACGAAATGGAGGCCATGAAATCTGAGATGGGATCCATGTATGAGAACAAAGTATGGACTTTGATTGACTTGCCCGATGATCGGTGAGTCATTGAGAATAAATGGATTTTCAAGAGGAAGACGGACACTGATAGTAATGTTACTATCTATAAAGCTCGAATTGTCACAAAAGGTTTTCGACAAGATCAAGATGTTGACTATGATGAGATTTTCTCACTCGTAGTGATGCTTAAAAGTCTGTCCGAATCATGTTAGCAGTTGCCGCATTTTATGAAATCTGGCAAATGGATGTCAAAACTGCATTCCTTAATGTATTTTTTAAAGAAGAGTTGTATATGATGCAACTAGAAGGTTTTGTCGATCCTAAAGGTGCCAACAAAGAGAGCAAGCTCCAGCGATCCATCAATGGACTGGTGCAAGAATCTCGGAGTTGGAATATATGCTTTGATAAAGTGATCAAAGCATATGGTTTTATATAGACTTGCGGTGAAGCCTGTATTTACAAGAAAGTGAGTGGGAGCACTACAACATTTCTGATAAGTATATGTGAATGACATATTGTTCATCGGAAATAATGTAGAATTTTCTGGAAAGCATAAAGGCATGTTTGAAAATAATTTTTCAAAGAAAGACCTCAGTGAAGCTACTTACATATTGAGCATCAAGATCTATAGAGATAGATCAAGACGCTTGATATATTTCAATGAGTACATACCTTGACAAGATTTGAAGTAGTTCAAAATGGAACAACCAAAGAAGGAGTTCTTACATGTGTTGCAAGGTGTGAAGTCGAGTAAAGACTCAAAACCTGACCACGGCAAAAAATAGAAAGAGAATGAAAAGTCATTCCCTATGCCTCAGTCATAGGTTCTACAAAGTATGTTATGTTGTGTACCAGACCTATTGTGTACCTCACCATAAGTTTGGCAAGAGGGTACATTAGTGATCCAGGAGTGGATCACTGGACAGCGGTCAAAAATATCCTTAGTGGAATAAGGAAATGTTTCTCGGTTACGGAGGTGATAAAGAGTTCATCGTAAAGAGTTACGTCGATGCAAGCTTTGACACTGATTTGGATGACTCTAAGTCTCGATCTAGATATATATTGAAAGTGGGAGCAATTACCTAGAGTAGCTCCGTGCAAAGCATTGTAGACATAGAAAATTTGCTAAATACATACGACTCTGAATGTGGCAGACCCGTTGACTAAATTTCTCTCACAAGCAAAACATGATCACTCTTTGGGTGTTAATCACATAGTGATGTGAACTAGATTATTGACTCTAGTAAACCCTTTGGGTGTTAGTCACATGGAGATGTGAACTAATCACAGAAAGATGTGAACTATTGGCGTTAAATCACATGATGATGTGAACTAGATTATTGACTCTAGTGCAAGTGGGAGACTGAAGGAAATATGCCCTAGAGGCAATAATAAAGTTGTTATTTATATTTCCTTATATCATGATAAATGTTTATTATTCATGCTAGAATTGTATTAACTGGAAACTTAGTACATGTGTGAATACATAGACAAACAGAGTGTCCTAGTTTGCCTCTACTTGACTAGCTCGTTGAATCAATGATGGTTATGTTTCCTAACCATAGACATGAGTTGTCAATTGATTAACGGGATCAGATCGTTAGAGAATGATGTGATTGACTTGACCCATTCCGTTAGCTTAGCACAATGATCGTTTAGTTTGTTGCTACTGCTTTCTTCATGACTTATACATGTTCCTCAGACTATGAGATTATGCAACTCCCGAATACCAGAGAAACACTTTGTGTGCTACCAAACGTCACAATGTAATTGAGTGATTATAAAGGTGCTCTACAGGTGTCTTCGATTTTAATTGTTGAGTTGGCATAGATCGAGATTAGGATTTGTCATTCCGGTTGTTGGAAAGGTATCTCTGGGCCCTCTCGGTAATGCACATCACTATAAGCCTTGCAAGCAATGTGACTAATGAGTTAGTTGCGGGATGATGCATTACAGAACGAGTAAAGAGACTTGCCGGTAACGAGATTGAACTAGTTATTGAGATACCGATGATCGAATCTCGGGCAAGTAACATACCGATGACAAAGGGAACAACGTATGTTGTTATGCGGTTTGACCGATAAAGATCTACGTAGAATACGTAGGAGCCAATATGAGCATCCAGGTTCCGCTATTGGTTATTTACCGGAGACATGTCTCGGTCATGTCTACATAGTTCTCGAACCCGTAGGGTCCGCACGCTTAACGTTCGGTGATGATTGGTATTATGAGTTTATGTGATTTGATGTACCGAAGGTTGTTCGGAGTCCCGGATGAGATCACAGACATGAAGAGGAGTCTCTAAATGATCGATCCGTAAAAATAGATACATTGGAAGGCTATATTCAGACATTGGAAAGGTTCCGAGTGATCCGGGTATTTTTCGGAGTACCGAGGGAGTTACGGGAATACATGAGTACATATGGGCCTTAGTGGGCTTTCAGGGAAAAAGAGGAGAAGCCACGAGGGCTGGCTGCGCGCCCCCCATGGGTCTAGTCCGAATTAGACTAGGGGAGGGGCTGCGCCCCCTCTTTCCTTCTCCTCCCCTTCTCCATCCTTCCCCTTTCTAGTAGGACTAGGAAAGGAGGAATCCTACTCCTACTAGGAGGAGGATTCCTCCCCACCTTGGCGCGCCTAGAGAGGCCGGCCGGCCTCCCCTCCCTCCTTTATATACATGGGGAAGGGGGCACCCTACAACACACAAGTTGATTGTTCCAAGCCCTGCATCGGTAGCTACATCATCACCGTCATCACGCCGTCGTGCTGAACTCTCCCGTGAAGCTCTGCAGGATCAGAGTCCGTGGGACGTCATCGAGCTGAACGTGTGCTGAACTCGGAGGTGCTGTGCGTTCGATACTTGGATCGGTCGGATCGTGAAGACGTATGACTACATCAACATCGTTCTCATAACGCTTCCGCTTACGGTCTACGAGGGTACATGGATGATACTCTCCCCTCTCGTTGTTATACATCACCATGATCTTGCGTGTGCGTAGGAATTTTTTTGAAATTACTACGTTCCCCAACAATTTCATCCAACAATACCGCCGAATCAAAGTAAGACGTTGGTGGTAAGCAGTATGACTATTATCGCCCACAACTCATTGTGTTCTACTCGTGCATATATCATCTACGCATAGACCTGGCTCAGATGCCACTGTTGGGGAACGTAGCATGCAATTTCAAAAAAATTCCTACAATCACACAAGATCTATCTAGGAGATTCATAGCAACGAGTGGGGGAGAGTGTGTCCACGTACCCTCGTAGACCGAAACCGGAAGCGTTAGGTTAACGCAGTTGATGTAGTCAAACATCTTCATGATCCAACCGATCTAGTATCGAATGTACGTCACCTCTAAGTTCAGCACACGTTCAGCTCAATGACGTCCCTCGAAATCTTGATCTAGCAGAGGGTCGAGGGAGAGTTTCATCAGCACGACGGCGTGGTGATGGTGATGGTGATGTGATGCGCGCAGGGCTTCGCCTAAGCATTACGACGCTATGACCGGAGGAGTAAACTGTGGAGGGGGGCACCGCACATGGCTAAGAGAGCAATTGATGTGCTTTGGGGTGCCCCCTGCCCCCGTATATAAAGGAGGAGGGGAGGAGGCCGGCCACAAGGGGCGCGCCAAGGAGAGGGGAGTCCTACTAGGACTCCAGTCCTAGTAGGATTCAGCCCCCCTTTTTTTTCCTTCTACCGGAGGTGGAAAAGGGGAAGGAGATGGAGTAGGAGAAGGAAAGGGGGGTGGTGCCCCTTCCCTAGTCCAATTCGGCCTCCTCCCTTGCGGGGGGCGCACCAGCCCCTTGTGGGCTGGTTAGCCTCCCTCCTATGGCCCATATCTTTCCCCGGGGGGTTCCGGTAACCCCTTCAGTACTCCGGTATGTACCCGATACACTTCGGAACCCTTCCAGTGTCCGAATACTACCTTCCAATATATCAATCTTTACCTATTGACCATTTCGAGAATCCTCGTCATGTTCGTGATTTCATCCGGGACTCCGAATAAACTTCAGTCACCAAAAAACATAACTCATAAATACAAATCGTCATCGAACGTTAAGCGTGCGGACCCTACGAGTTCGAGAACTATGTAGACATGACCAAGACACCTCTCCGGTCAATAACCAATAGAGGAACCTGGACGCTCATATTGGTTCCCACATATTCTCGAAGATCTTTATCGGTCAAACTGTTATGACAACATACGTTATTCCCTATGTCATCGGTATGTTACTTGCCTGAGATTCGATCATCGGTATCTCCATACCTAGTTCAATCTCATTACCGGCAAGTCTCTTTACTCATTTCGTAATGCATCATCCCACAACTAACTCATTAGTCACATTGCTTGCCAGGCTTATTATGATGTGCATTATGGAGAGGGCCCAGAGATACCTCTCAGATACTCGGAGTGACAAATCCTAATCTCGGTCTATGCCAACCCAAAAGCCACGTTCAGAGACACCTGTAGCATCTTTATAATCACCCAGTTACCTTGTGACGTTTGATAGCACACAAGGTGTTCCTCCGGTATTCGGGAGTTGCATAATCTCATAGTTAAAGGAATATGTATAAGTCATGAAGAAAGCAATAGCAATAAAACTTAATGATCATTATGCTAAGCTAACGGATGGGTCTTATCCATCACATAATTCTCCTAATGATGTGATCCCGTTCACCAAATAACAACACATGTCTATGGTTAGGAAACTTAACCATCTTTGATTGACGAGCTAGTCTAGTAGAGGCTTACTTGGGACACTGTGTTTTGTTTGTATATCCACACATGTGTCAAGTTTCCAGTTAATACAATTCTAGCATGAATAATAAACATTTATCATGATTTAAGGAAATATAAATAACAACTTTATTATTGCCTCTAGGGCATATTTCCTTCACCTAAGGGTGGCGATAATTAGGGAGCTACATGCCTTATGATCTTGAGGCCAAAACTGAGCTGTGGAGGCCGGCCACCAATACTCCCAAAAGCGTCAACATCGGGAGTGAAACGGTGCAATATTTTTCACAATAGGACCTCGTACCAGACGGTCCCTAGAGAATGTGCAACGAGGAATCATATGTTGAACATCCTCATGTACCTGGTTGCACAACGGGCAAGACGCCGGGTACGGCAACAGACGTCCCTCCATCCAATCGGCCATCCACAACTTGTCCTTAACGCAAGCCACACAAAAACTTTGACATCCAAAGGTGCCCAAGAACTCCGCAACTCCACCGTGTCTGGCACCAGTTCTCTCCCATGAAGAATGCAAGGTACCAGAGCTAGCTGAGAAAGTGCCCTTGGCCTCCAACCCCAAGAGATCTCATCCGGCACCTCAGAAACTGTCAAACCCACAAACAGTTGCATCTGGGAAAATATTTTTATACGACCCTATCGATTGAACGACACATGGATTTCTGAATCTCAAAGCAATCAACCAAATCCCATCTTCTCGTCATCGGGGAGTTAAACCTCGCCTCATCGTTAAATCCATGGAGAAAGCTCGATGGTGGCGATCCCTCTTTTGGGCTTTGCATCTCTTGTTTCTTTCCTTGGCTCTTCTCGCCGGTGGTGCACGCAGTGGTGGCGACATGTCATTCAAACCACCTGATCGAGACATGCCCTTCATGGGGTGGGGGTTTCAACCCCATATATCGGCATGCTTCACATCGCGTGATCTCACGATGAGTGTTTGTAGCGATCCGACCTCAAACGGTCAAATATCTGTGCATAAATGTCATCCCTGGATTGGTAATGCTGACACATACAGTACTTGAAGGATTTATAACGGAGTTCAATCACACACTTATTACATCGAATAACTCAAAAGAGAGCTTATTACAATAATATGGCTGAAGACCATCTAATGAAGATAACAGCGGAAGGCTTCGAAGGCAAAATGAGTCCATCAACTCCAACGGCATATCTGAGTGCAAGACAACGACCTAGCGCACCTTACTCTTTGTCTGAAAAGTCTGCAACATAATATGTTGCAGCCCGAAACGGGTCAGCACATGGAATATGCTAGCAAAATAACACTGTAGAGCAATGAACCAGTAGCAGCTATAACTATATGCATATTTGGCTGGTGGAGGCTCTATGGTTATTTTTGCAGAAAGCTAGTTTTTCCCTACAACAAAGGAATATATTTTATTTAACTACAAAGTGTGTTGAAAACATTGAGAATGGTAACCCCATCTCAATCCCAAATTAATAGTCATTAACCCAACAAATTAATTTAAGTAAAGTGATGAGATCAACATAATAATTCAAGCATGAGATACTCAAGATGTCCGTAACCAGGGACACGGCTAATCATGATTAGTTTGTACACTCTGCAGAGGATTGCGCACTTTTCCCCACAAGACTCAATCTCCTCCGTTGTATTTCTCATACTGCATGGTGTTTGAGAAACGGATGACCGAGACACAGTCTTTCAGAAGCATTAGCCCTTTCGACGGGTAAACCGTACCACCTACATCCCCTACATATGCTAGTTTACCACTGAAAGAGGTCACACAACATACTCAACTATGCCAGAGCCCATAATGGCCTATGGCTGCACATGGAAGTTTCCAGCATGAACATTATGATCCCTTTGAGCCTGGGTGGCGGACCATAGGATGATCACACGGATTCCCCGGGATCTCCTTGGACAATACTGGATTACCCCAGGTGCCCACAAACAATCCACCCAGATGTGTGTTAAAGTAGCCACCTTAAATACACCCTTAGTTCATAATAATACTCACAACTGTCATGAATCACTCAAACCAAACCACGTCTACGAGCATAACATAACGGTCTAAGCATAACGTAGAAGTAACTCCCAGGGTTTGAATGAAAAGGGCAATAGGTACTATCTCAACAACTACTTCCCACTACCCACATGTTAAACAGATCCTACTCATGAAATGTTTGAGGATTGAAACTAATGGATAAAACTGCGTAATAAGGGATATGATCAAAGTGTTACTTGCCTTGCTGATGATCTAAAAACCCTAGTGACTCGTAGTAGCACGCTTCGCACTCCGAAAACTATATCGCAAACAAATAATAGCATACATAAGCACTCAAACAGTAGATGCAAGATTAAAAATCAAGATAAAAGATCCAAATCGAAAGTACAAGAGAAGAGCTTCGATTTGCAAAAAGAATCAATCAAATCGGAGCTATGAAACTCAAACTGCGGTCAAAAGAAGTTCAAATTCAAATCTGCTTGCAACCAAATTTTAAATTTTCAAAATCGTGTTCAAGTTGGTTAACTGGAAAGAGGGGTTCGAGACGAAGATTTTGGCATTGGTTTCACTGGATTTGGACAAACGAGCAAAACATTGCGAATGTTTGAAGATCAAGGGCTAATCTGCGATAAAAATAATAATCGCGGATAGGTCCCTGGCCAAAAATAAAAATAAAAGAAAAGTACTAACGAACGAACGTTCGCTATCAGAGATAAATGGCCGAACATGTTCGCTAACAGGAACGTTCGGGTGAGCGTTCGCTAATTAGCGAAACCGAAAAAAAACCAAACTAACTGATCTAATAAAAAAACCAGGGCGACGGTTTTGTCGATTTTTTTACCGGTTCTAGAAAACCGGCGGCGGCGAGATCTGGCAGGACAATGGCTCCGGCATGGAGGCGGGGTCCGGCAGCAGCGTGGGTTACGGCGGGCGGCGGCAGGCGCGGCGCGGCGAGCGGTAGCAGGCGGCGGCGCAGGCTGGTGGCGGCGACTGAGGCGGTGGTGCGGTGGCGGGGTGGAGAGGGCGGCGGGGTCCGACGACTTTTTAAAGGGCCGGGGCGCCGCTTGGTGAGGGGGGCGGTGCGAGCGAGTGTCCGGCTCGGACTCTCCTTGACATCCGTGCAACGCACGACGGCGACGGGAGGAAGGCGGCGGCGCTGTGGGCTTCGGCCCGGGCCCAGTCGGCGGAAACTTTTTAAAATACATTCTGCCGAATAAAAATCCTAATAAAATATATAAAAAATCTGAAAATGTCAAAAACAGTTTTCACCGTCTAAATAAAATATTTAGAACAAAGTGAACATTTTTCTGGCCTAAAATGCATATTTTTCTAATTCAAATAAAATCTCAAATAACATCCAAATAAAATATTTATTTGATTTTGATATTTTACCTCCAATATTCCTCTCTTTTTGAAGAAGTCATATTATCTTCCCTCTTTTATTTTTATTATTGGAAATAATTGGAGAGAAAAATATTAAAATCCAAATGATCCTCTTTTTCAAATTTGAGAAAATTCAAATATGAAAATAAATGAAAATCCCAACTCTCTCCTTGGGTCCTTGAGTTGCTTAGGATTTATAGGATCACAACCAAAATGTAGGTAAAATATGATATGCATATGATGACCGATGTATAACATCCAAATTGAAAATTGGGATGTTACAAACCTACCCCCCTTAAGATGAATCTCGCCCTCGAGATTCGAGTTGGCTAGAAAATAGGTGTGGGTGCTCTATCCGTAGATCTTCTTCTCGTTCCTAGGTGGCTTCATCCTCGGTATGGTGGCTCCACTGAACTTTGCAAAACTTGATAACCGTGTTGCGTGTGACTTGGCTCGCAAACTCAAGAATTCCTGACGGGCTTCTCCTCACAGGTCAGATCACTCTCCAACTGAATTGCTTCCAGGGGCACGGTATCTCTTAGAGGAATATCGGCCATCTCTGGATGGCACTTCTTCAACTGGGAAACATGAAACACATCATGAACTCCTGACAGTCCTTCGAGTAACTCCAACTTGTAGACCACTTCTCCCATATGCTCCAAAACTCGGTATGGTCCTACAAACCTCGGGGTTAACTTTACCTTAACTCCAAATTGTTTAACTCCTCGCAGTTGTGACACACGAAGATATGCTCTGTCTCCGATTTCATAGACTACCTCCTTGCATTTTGTATCGGCATAACTCTTCTGTCTGGACTGAGCTACCTTCAGTCTATCTCGAATCAACTTGACCTTCTCTTCGGACTCCTTGATTAAATCTAGTCCAAACAACTGACGGTCTCCTACTTCATCCCACATTAATGGTGTCCTGCATCTCCTTCCATACAAGGCTAAGAAAGGTGTCATCTTCAAACTAGCCGGATAACTGTTGTTGTATGAGAACTCTGCGTAGGGCAAATTATCGTCCCAACTAGATCCATAATCAAGCGCACAAGCTCTCAACCTGTCCTCCAGGATCTGATTGACTCTCTCTGTCTTTCCATCGGTCTGCGGATGAAAGGTTGTAATGAACTCTAGCCTGGTACCCAAAGTATGGTGCAGCTGATTCCAAAATTGTGAGGTAAACTGTGTCCCTCTATCTGATACGATGGTCCTGGAACTCCATGCAGACATACGGTCTTGGTCATATATATCTTGGCCAACTTCGCGCTTGTATAGGTGGTTTTCACTGGGATAAAGTGAGCTACCTTGGTCAAGCGATCAACTACTACCCGGATAGAGTCATACACCGATCGTTTCATGGGTAATCCGGTGATGAAATCCATGCCAAGCTTGTCCCACTTCCATTCGGGTATCGGCATAGGCTGAAGCAATCCTGCCGGCTTCTGATGTTCTGCCTTCACTCTCTGACATACATCACATACTACTACATACTCGGCAATATCCTTCTTCATACCTGTCCACCAGAAATGCTCCTTCAAATCCAAATACATCTTGGTGTTTCCGGGGTGAATCGAGTATGGCAAGTAAGAGCTTCCTGAAGTATTAACTTCCTAATCTCCGCATTATTGGGCACAGATATACGATCCTCAAACCATAAAGTCTCGTGCTCATCCTCACGGAAACCTTTGGCTTTTCCTTTGCTCATTTTCTCCTTTATCTCTGCAATTTCCTTATCATCCTTTTGAGCTTCTCGAATCTTTCTCAATAATGTAGACTGAACCTCCATTGCTGAAACAAAACCTCTTGGAACTATCTCCAAACAAAGCTCCTTGAGATTCTCGACTCACTCCTGCGGTAATCCTCCACTTACGAGGGTATTGCAATAACTCTTCCGGCTCAAAGCGTCAGCTACGACATTGGCCTTTCCTGGATGATAATGCAACTTCATATCATAATCCTTTATAAGCTCCAACCATCTCCTCTGCCTGAGATTTAGCTCCTTCTAAGTGAAAATATACTTCAAACTCTTATGATCCGTGTACACATCACATATGTTTCCAATCAGAAAATGTCTCTAGGTCTTAAGCGCATGCACTACGGCTGCTAACTCCAAATCATGGGTGGCATAATTCAACTCATGAGGTCAAAGTTATCGTGAGGCATATGAAACAACTCTTCCGTCTTGCATAAGTACTCCTCCAAGTCCTAAGCGATGAGCGTCGCAATACACTTGGAAATCCTTGCGTATATCCGGAAGAATCAACACTGGGGCTGTAACCAAACGTTTCTTCAGCTCCTGAAAACTGGCTCACAATCTTCAGCCCAATTTAACTTGGTGTCCTTCTTCAACAACTCTGTCATGGGTTTCGCAATCTTGGAGAAATTCTCAATGAACCTCTCGTAATATCCTGCGAGTCCCAGAAAACTGCGGATCTCTCCAACTAAGGTGGGTGCCAACCACTCAGTGACAGACTGAACCTTCATGGGGTCTACTGCTATACCTTCTCATGATATAACATGTCCAAGAAATCCTACTTCCTTCAACCAAAACTCACACTTGCCGAACTTGGCATATAGCTGATGTTCCCTGAGCTTCTTGAGAACTAAGCGCAAGTGTTCCTTGTGTTCCTCTTCATTCTTCGAGTACACCAAAATATCATCAATGAACACCACTACGAACTTATCCAAAAACTCCATGAACACCATGTTCATCATACTCATGAACTAGGCAGGGGCATTAGTCAATCCAAAAGACATGACCGTGTACTCATATAGCCCGTACCTTGTGGTAAAAGCTGTCTTAGGTATATCCTGCCCTCAGATCTTCAACTGGTGGTATCCTGATCACAGATCGATCTTGGAAAATAGTTTAGCTCCCTGCAACTGGTCAAATAGATCATTGATCATCGGTAGTGGGTACTTCTTCTTGATCGTCACTTCGTTCAAGGCATGATAATCAACAACCATTCTCAAAGATACATCCTTCTTCTCAACTAAGAGCACTGGGGCTCCCCACGGTGAAGAACTTGGTTGAATATAACCTTTCTCCAATAACTCCTTAATCTTCTTCTTAATTTCCTCCAGATCATTTGCGGGCATCCGATACGGCCTCTTTGATATTGGTCCGATGCCTGGCAACAGCTCTATCAAAAACTCAATGTCTCGATCCGGCGGCATGCCTGGTAGTTCCTCTGGAAATACATCCGGGTAATCCTTCACTATAGGCACTTCCTCCTGAACAGCTCCTAAGAGGGAATTTACCTGGGTTCTCCTTGGTGCATGCTTGGATACATACTTAATCCTTTTTCCATCAGGGGTGGTGAGAAGTATCGATTTACTTGTACATTCAATGTTTCTTCCATACTTCGATAACCAATCCATGCCTAATATTATATCCAATCCCCGTGACTCCAAAATTATTATGTCTGAGGGGAAAACATGGCTATCAATGGTTAAGGGTAACCGATCACACCATCAACTGGCCATATACTCTGCTCCTGGCGAGCTTACTAACATGGGTGACCTAAGGGCTAAGGTTGGTAACTTAAACTTGTCCACAAATCCCCTTGATATGTATGAATGTGATGCACCAGTATCAAAAAGAACGAGTGGGGTAAATGACTTAATCAAAAACTTACCGATCACCGCGTTAGGCTGATCTTCAACCTCCTCCATGTTGACGTGGTTCACCTGACCTCTGGTGAAAGGGTTGGGCTTCTTCCCAGAGTTTTCATTTCCATTACCATTCTTCTGCTCAAAACAATCATTGGAGTAGTGCCCAGTCTTCCGGCACTTGTAACAGGTAACATGGCTCAGGTCCTTCTTGGTGGGCGTTGATGGGTTGGGACGGTTCTGCTTACTGCTTGCTCCATTCCCATTTCCATTGTTAGGCCCACTATGGTTATGTGAGCTTCCTCCATTGTGGGTATGGCCTCCATGGTTATGTGTGTAACCTCCGGAGTTAGGGGTAAACCGAGGCTTTTGCTGAGCTCCAGAATTGTACTTCCCCTGTCCATACTTCCATTTGCAGCTCTCTATCTACTGCTATTTGCTTTCAATCATAAGGGCCTGGTCTACCAACTCCTGGTAGTTAGTGACTATTGCCACCATCAACTGCATACTCATCTCATCATTCAGCCCTTCCATAAACTTCTCATGCTTTGCGGCATCTGTGGCCACATCATCTGGGGCATAACGGGCTAACTTGCTAAACTCATCCACGTACTGCCCCACAGTATGATTTCCCTAGCATAAGTTGTGAAACTCAGGCTTCTTCATATTCATTGCTCCTGTAGAGACATGGGTTGTGCTGAAAGCTTGCTGAAACTGATCCCATGTGACATTGGCTATGGGAAAAGTGGCTTTGTAATTCTCCCACCATGAGGCTGCGGGTCCATCCAGTTGGTGTGCGGCAAAACGCACCTTCTCAGCATCTGTGCAACCTGCGGTGGTCAGCTCCCTTCCAATCATGCGGAGCCAGACATCAGCAGCAATCGGCTCGGTGCTACTGGAAAACACCGGCGGATTCAACCTCAGAAAATGAGCTAAGTTGTCAACTGGAGGTGGTGGCGGTGGGTTGTTGTTGTTGTTGCCCTGGTTCTGGACTAATAGCTGCATCAAGGCATTCTGCTACTGGATCAGCTGGGTGAGTTCCGGTGGGAAAACAAATCCCAGGTCACATCTCGGAGGCATGTGATAGGTGCAGAGGGGGGAGATTAGAATAGAGTGGGGTCTAGGGAGAAGAATCACTACCCATATGCACATGAGACAAACACAATCATATCACACCACTCAATTCAAACAAGGGCATACACTCGATCTAGCTACTGTTACAAAGTACTGGGACTACTCTATATACATGGGGAAATACTACTGATAATATGGTGGTCGACTAGAAATTTTGATTGGAAGAAGACTCCATGATATCTACTCTAGCTTCGTCTTTATAGTCATCATCACTGTCTGGGTCAGAGTTGGTGTCGTTGATGATGATGTAGTATTTGATGGTCGTCACCTCCTGGCGCAGGGTCCATGAATACTCCTAGCTTCTTCTTCAGATCTTCATTCTTCTCCAGTAGTACTGCAATTTCCTCTTCGTATCCATCACGTGTAGACTTGAGTTCCTTTTCTAGCTCCATGTTCCTGGTCATCACCTTCTTCATGTCTATCATGCTAGCGCACATCTGGTTCTCCTGTCATTGAATTTGTTGGTTTAACTCCTGGATGTAGGCTGCAATGGACTTGTCCCTCCTAGTGCTAATCATCTCCCATTGCTCATCTCGGCGTCCACATATCTGGTAGATGGTGTCCTTAAGATCCTTGCGGTAAACTTCGCCAATGCGTCCCATGGCGACGTGAGCTGCCATGCTCTTTCCTAGACTCCAGGTTGGTGCATCAAAGGAAAACTCTATGGGCTCAGTAACTGGTATGAATGTCTTTCATGGAACATGTACTCGAATTGTCCAGCGCTCTTCTTCAGGTAGAGTGGCGGTGTAGGTCCCCGTGAAGCTTGGTATTCCGATGTTCAGGTATCTAGTTCCTTCCTTCAAGTGTCGTCCGAAAGGGGTGTCTTCATCCGGTTGAGCAAACTTGTTCCTTGGGTCCGCCATCTATAGAGTGGAAAGTGGAGAAGAGTCAGAAATGAGTAGAGAAGAGTGACCTAAGGCTTATGAGGGAGTCCTGGATTAGGGGGTCTCCGGACAACCGGACTATATCCTTCGGCCGGATTGTTGGGCTATGAAGATACAAGATTGAAGACTTAGTCCTGTGTACGGATGGGACTCTCCTTGGCGTGGAAGGCAAGCTAGGCAATACGGATGTGTAGATCTCCTCCCTTGTAACCGACTCAGTGTAACCCTAGCCCCCTCCGGTGTCTATATAAACCGGAGGGTTTAGTCTGTAGGACAACATACAATCATCCCATAGGCTAGCTTCTAGGGTTTAGCCTCTACTATCTCGTGGTAGATCAACTCTTGTAATACTCATATCATCAAGAACAATCAAGCAGGACGTAGGGTATTACATCCATCAAGAGGGCCCGAACCTGGGTAAACATCATGTCCCCTGCTTCTTGTTACATCCTCCTTAGACGCACAGTTCGGGACTCCCTACCCGAGATCCGCCGGTTTTGACACCGACATTGGTGCTTTCATTGAGAGTTCCACTATGTCGTCACCATAAGGCTTGATGGCTCCTTCTATCATCGATTGCGATGCGGTCCAGGGTGAGGTTTTCCTCCCCGGACAGATCTTTGTATTCGGCGGCTTCGCACTGTGGGCCAATTCGCTTGGCCATCTGGAGCAGATCGAGAACTATGCCCCTGGCCATCAGGTCAGATTCGGAAACTTAAACTACACTGCCGATATCCGCGGAGACTTGATCTTCGACGGATTCGAGCCCGTGTCAGGTGCGCCGTACAGTCACGACGAGCATGACGTAACTCTGTCGTTGGACAGTGTTCGGGAGATTGCATCTGCAACTACTCTGGCCTTCAATCCGGAGCAAATGGCGCCATCCAAGGACGGAGGGATAGACCCCGCCATGGAGGCCGCACTCTCAGTGGCGATAGAGCCGGATACTGACTTCACCCCTTACGAGAGCCGTGTCGCCGAACCCTGAATTCACCTCCGGCCACAGACTCCTAGCGGCTTACATCTGTGCCCGTCGAATCTGACTGGGCGCCCATCATGGAGTTCACCTCCGCAGATATCTTTCAACACTTGCCCTTCGGCGATGTGCTAAATTCATTGAGGTCCCTCTCCCTGTCAAGAGAACCTTGGCCAAACTATGTCCGGCTAGAATGGGATGCGGACGACGAAGAAATTCGCTGCCCACCCACCACCCACTTAGTAGCCACTATCGGTGACTTAACCGACATGCTCAACTTCGACTCCGAAGACATCGACGGCAAGGACGAAGATGCAGGAGACGAACAGGAACCAGCGCCCACAGGGCGCTAGACAGCCACTTCATCACATGACATATACATGGTGAATACACCCAAAAAGGAAATGGCGAAGAGACAGCGGAGGATGGCCCCTCCAAGAAGCAACCCAAGCGCCGACGTCAGCAGCGCCGCTCTAAGTCCCCTCCAAGAAGCAAAAACAGCGATAACATCGCAAGGGAAAATAACACTCCAGTCGACTCCAGAGGAAACGACGACCACATTGCCCCGACGGCAGAGCACGATGAAGCTGCAAGCGGCGAACATAGTACGGATCCGATGTCCGAACACGGCAACACCGAGGATAACCCTCATCAAACCCCATCTGGGGAGGAAAACAGTCCAGACGAAGATGCACACATCATCCCGGAAACGCACTTGGAGCAAGAGAACCTCCGCATAAGGCTTATTGCCACAACGAGGAGTCTGAAGAAGGAGAAACAAAGGCTTAAGGCTGCACAAAACACACTCAAAAGCAGGTGGAACAAAGTGCTCGACAGCGAAGCAAAGTATGGTGGAAGTTACCACACAAAGAGCTATCCAAAGCACAAGCTGTTACCTGAATTCGACGGCGAGGCCCTAGAGCCCACACAGCCAAATAATGAAATAGCCAACCGGCCGGATCCACCACCTTGTGACCGCGATAGAGCGGCTCACAAAGTCGCACATAAGTCAACACACGATCTACGTGAGGACTTGCGCCAAAAATCCGGTACGACCAAATCCATCTATGAATCTAGGAAGCGCGCTCCGGCACAAAATCAAAACCGAATATTACAACCATCCGAACTCCATGGTACGTCTGAGTACAGGGGTGCTGCACACCCCCTATGTTTCACCGATGAGGTGCTGGACCACGAATTCCCAGAAGGATTCAAACCAGTGAACATAGAAGCGTACGACGGGACCACAGACCCTGGGGTCTGGATTGAGGACTTTATCCTCCATATCCATATGGCTCGAGGAGACGATCTTCATGCCATTAAATACTTGCCCCTCAAGCTTAAAGGACCAGCTCGACACTGGCTGAAAAGCCTCCCTGAAAACTCAATTGGAAATTGGGAGGAGCTCGAGGACGCTTTTCGGGCTAATTTCAAGGGACCTACGTCCGACCTCCGGATGCAGACGATTTAAGTCATATAATTCAACAGTCCGGAGAGTCCGCCCGAAAGCTTTGGAATAGGTTTCTCACCAAAAAGAACCAAATCATCGACTGTCCGGACGCCGAAGCCTTAGCAGCTTTCAAACACAGTGTCCGAGACAAATGGCTCGCCAGACACCTCGACCAAGAAAAACCAAGAACGATGCAGCTCTAACAAGTCTCATGACCCGCTTTTGCATGGGCGAAGACAGCTGGTTAGCCCGCAGTAGCACCAGCGACCCAAGCACGGCCAAAGTCAGGGATGGCAATGGAAAACCACGACGCAATAAAAGCAAGCGTCGAAATAAAGAAGATAGCCCAGATAATACGGTGGTAAACGCCGGATTCAGGGACTCTCGACCAGGTCGGCGGAAAAAGCCTTTCAAAGGCAGCAGAGACGGACCGTCTGGCCAAACAAGATTCTTGACAAACTATGTCAGATTCATGGCACCCCCGATAAACCTGCAAATCACACCCACAGAGAATGCTGGGTCTTCAAGTAGGCCGGTAAGCTAAACGCCGAACACAAGGGGGGGAGACACCAAGTGAAGACGAGGACGAGCCTCGCCAGCAAAGAACTAGAGGACAGAAAAAATTCCCACCAGAGGTTAAAACAGTCCACATGATCCATATGACGAAAAGGAGAAGCAAACATGCACTCCGAGACAGACGCGCCATAGAGCCCGTCACCCCTAGGTTCAACCCCTGGTTGGCCTGCCCGATCACTTTTGATCACCGGGATCACGCGACAAGCATCCGGCATGAAGGATTGGTTGCCTTGGTGTTAGACCCAATAATAAATAGATACCATCTCACACGAGTCCTCATGGACGGCGGTAGTGGTCTAAATCTGATATATCAGGACACAGTCCGCAAAATGGGGATATACCCGACAAAAATAAGCCACCGTACTACTACCTTCAAGGGAGTAATACCAGGCCTAGAGGCCCGCTGCACGGGCTCTCTATTACTAGAGGTTGTATTCGGTTCTTCCGACAACTTTCGAAGCGAAAGGTTAACTTTCTACATCGCTCCATTCCGAAGTGGCTATCAGGCACTACTCGGAAGAGCGGCTTTTGTTCATTTTAATGCAATCCCGCATTACGCTTCTCTCAAGCTTAAGATGCCCGGTCCATGTGGCACCATCACAGTTAGCGGAAATACCGAGCTTGCTCTACGCACGGAAGAATGTGCGGCGGCTTTAGCCGCCGAGCACTAGACGACCTCACCAACCAGAAAAAATGACAGGTCGTCAAGACCACAGACATGGTTAGACGAGTCTGGTGCATCACTACATATACATGAGATTGGTTTGATGATCAAGCCCTCCTAGACGGTACCAGGGGCTTCCCGCGTGTAATCAGGGCTAGTCCGGCTCAACTTTACTTATCTTAAATTTTAATGGTTTATTAACAATAACCAATTTTCTGGCATGACAACTTTCACCTAAGTTCTTCTCTTTTACAGATGACAATCGTGCTACACCCATCCAGGACATGGCACAATGGAGACAAAGGCACAGACGTGCAGCAGGGACCTGCTCAAAGGTTTCTTTTTAGATTAAGACCCTGCGTAAACCTTTTTACTGTCTCTTGTTGTTAACATCCTCCGGATACTCAATACAACCGAGAAGGATGCCGACATATTGGCATGCGGCCACGTCAGGATATTGCACATACATGGACACCCGGGGTTTACTATTAAGGGCATTGTTCAGCCCGGCATATGTTATAAAGACCGAATACCTTTGGGAATGTTCGGCGTCGCGAGTTTGGCCTTATATGCATTAGCTCCGAATCATGTATTTGGTAAAATGTTGGGTTTTCCTGGCTCCCATGGTTTAGTACCTTACGTTCCACTATATTGGCTAAGGTAGCACTGGGAGAACTACTGCGATTGTGCCCTGGTTCATCCGGATGAGCACCTTGGTAGAGAAAGCCGAAAACTGACTCTCATGATATAGCGCGAGACTGGTCAACCACTCGGTGACCCAGCGGAATCTTCGGGATTCCTCCGCATTAACGAAGGGCCGTTTCCCGGTCATGTACGTATGCGCCCCGTATTTGGACGAGCGCAGAAGTACCAGGGGCTATATAGTAGCCCCACCGTCAAACTCCTATGGCTAAGTGAAAGTGTTAAAGCAATATAGTCCGATTGCCTCGTTCGCTGCGCTACCACCTCCTTAATGGACCAAGACGTTGGATCAAGTGTGAATACGCGTTTTTTGCAAACACCCCCGCATTATATGCGTGGGGGCAGAAGCCGACGACTGCAAACTTTCAGGTTATATACATATATACATAAACGGCCGCACATGAGGCATCATAATACTTTCAGGCAAAAGTATAAACACAGCCTTCATAACTCAATAAAACATTGTTTTTACAACGGGAGTACATGTCACTAGAACATAATATTCTTCGAGCACTGAGCCTCTATCGAATGAGCGCCTTCAAGAACTTCTTCAAAGTAGTGCTCGGCAGCCACTCGGCCCACGGCCGAACCCTGTGTTGCAACAGTGGTGGCCTCCATCTCTGCGCAGTATGTCTTGACATGGGAAAAGGCCATCCGCGCACCCTCTATGCACGCCGACCTCTTCATAGCATCAATGTGCGGCACAACACCAAGGAATTGTTGCACCAAACTAAAGTAACTATTCAACCTTGGCCCTCCCGGCCACAGATGATCCACAACGGACATCATGGCGAGTCCGGACAACCTATGGAGCTCGGCCCACTCGGCCATTTGCTCATTCAGCAGCAGCGGACGCACTCGAGCATGGAACTGTGACCAGAACAGCTTTTCCACTTCGCGATCTCCTTGATCCTTGAAGTACTCGGCCGCATCAGCAGCACTTGCCGCCAAATCCATGTAGGCGTCCGCAGAACTCCATAGTTGATCAAGAGGAGCATACTTTGGATCTCCGAACTTAGTCTACAACAAGAAGGGCTTCCCATCCACGATATTCGTAGCTTGATGCAGCTCCTCCTTCGTCGCTCTAATTTTAGAGCAGGCTTCCTTGGCTGCTACCATGGCCTTCTCTAGGTCCGTTGCCCTCTCTCGTCTTTCTTCTTCAAGAAGCTGGTAACGGTCAGCAACATCTTTCAACTCAATGGCCATCTTGGCTATCCTTTCCTTGCTTTGGCGATGCGCGGACTGTTCGGCCCGCAGCTCCTCGAGCGCCCTTAGAGCGGCCGCATCGCTATTCCTTGCTTGTTACTTGGCCCGGGAAAGCACTTCCCGAAGGGTCTCCACGGTGGCAGCTCCATCTGCAGTCACAACATATTAAAGATATTGGCATCCTGCTCCTCTTACTATGCGTTGATCACTGGAGAAATCACTTACCCTGTGCCTCATCAAGCCGCTTGTTGACAAGAACGATGTCGGCATCTGCCGCATCAAGTTGCCGCTTTAGCTCGGCAAACCCATCAGTCTGGCTAGCCACCGGAGCTTCAGCCACCTGCACATAAAGGCGGTCTGGTTATTACCTGGGACTATGATCCTCTGTTTGCTGCCGTTTTCGACGGCAACCAGAGTCTCAGGGGCTACTATTTTCATAGGGCACACCTAACGTGTGCGGTACTGCCAAAAACATACACTATGCCACCTACCTCAAAGCCTTTCAGCAGACTCATAAAAGCCTCATGCAATCCGCTTTCAGCAGATGAAATCCTTTCAACTACCGTACTCATTAGCATACGATGCACTTCTGAGATGGCCGCTTGCTCCAAAAGATCCTTCAGTGCGTCCGACCGCACATTATACGGTTCCGGACTCTTGCTTGCTCTCTTTAGGAGCCGAATACTCAGGACTCCAGGTAGCTAAGGGATTACCCCCTGGCCTTGGCGGATCAGGAGAAGCCCTCCGCGACGACACTTCAGGGTCGCCCGCCTCATGAGGCGAGGTGGCAGGGGGAGGTGTTTCGCTCTCCATCATCTCCGGAAGAAGATCCCCCGAAGACGAACTCTGTCAAGAAGGGCTACGATCCGAACTACAAGATATAAGCTTCGGTTATTGTCTTCAGAAGTAAGGTAGGATATTTTCACTACTAAGTACTTTTTGATTACTTACAGCTCGGTAGAGGGCTGATTCCCTTGCGGACACTGTGCGGCAAGGGTACCCCCCGGGGCAGGACCCTCTGGAGAAGATTTCTTCCCTCGTTTGGAAACCTCTGGTTCCGGATCTTCAGAGGTGGTCCTGTTCCTTCCCCGGGGAGAGGGAATGTCAGATTCTTCTCCCTGGTTGTCCTCCTTCGCGGAGGCGCTCGTTCCCCCGGTTGGGGCGAGTAGTGAGTGAGACTCGCTTCTGGCCTCTTTATTCCCCCCTTTATCTTCCTTCGAGGGTACTTGATAAGGCGCCGTCTCCAGCATTCTGTCTAGTACTGGATTGGCCAAGCCCTCGGGAAGGGGGGGCGGACACCTGATCATCTTCGCCTTTGTTATCCAGTCCTGGTCAAAGAGTGACTTCTCAGAATGATGTTATGATGAATAAGAGAAACAGTGTGTTTGGCCATGGGATTACTTAATTGGGTATCCAGGCGATTACAGCTCAGACCCGCATCCTCGGTGGTGTCCGGACACTTTATTTGTGATCCGAAGAACAACTTGTACATCTCCTCGAGCATCATGCCGAGGAAGTGCTGAATGATTCGCGGTCCCTCCGGGTTGAACTCCCACAAACGGAGAGGTCTACGTTTGCAAGGCGGGACTTGGCGAACTAGCATGACCTGCATCACCGTGACCAGGTTGATGTCTCTCTCAATGATATCTCGGATGCGACTCTGCAATATTGGCACATCCTTTACCGGACCCCAGTTTAGCCCCTCGCTAATCTATGACGTCAGTTGTGGTGGGGGGCCCGAGCGAAAGGCAGGGATGGCTGCCCACTTGGCACTTCGGGGAGCTGTGATATAAAACCACTCCCGCTGCCACAAACCGGATACCTCTGGGAAGGAACCCTCTAGCCATGGAGCATTAGCTCTTTTGGTTATTACGGCACCTCTGCACTCTACGTGTTGTCCCTCGATCATCTTCGGCTTCACATTGAAGGTCTTGAGCCACAAGCCGAAGTGAGGGGTAGTGCAGAGGAAGGCCTCACATACGACGATGAACGACGAGATGTGAAGGAGGGAATCTGGGGCCAGATCATGGAAATCCATCCCATAATAGAACATGAGTCCCCTAACAAAGGGATCCAGAGCGAAGCCTAGTCCTCGGAGGAAGTGAGAGACAAACACAACACTCTCGTTGGGTTCGGGAGTGGGGATGACCTTCCCTCGGGCGGGCAGCCTGTGCGGCCTCTCTCAGCTTCTTGATGTCCTCCTCTGTGACAGAGGAAGGCATCCACCGACCTTGCAGGTTGGATCCGGACATGGTTGAAGGTCCGAAGTGCCTGACCTGAGCCTGGGGTGTTGGAACTCGAGGCGGGGGAAGGATTCGATTGAGCGCGAGAGAAAAAGGGCAGGTCTTGGCCTCTTTATAAAGAGGGTGAATGTCAAGCGTCCTCCTCGCGGCCGTTTTGGACTCGCCTAAAATCGAGGAGTCATACCAACGGGCATGAGTGGGTTACCCATGTCCGTTTTGATGAGAATCCCGTAATAAGGGGGACACGATCTCTGCTTCGACAAGACGTGTCAAGAAAACCGACTCGCAATATGTGCAGTGCTGGTTGAGAAAAACGGTTCGAATAATGACCGGGCCATGACGTAACATCGTGCTGTCAAAACACGTCAGCAGATTAGATTTGTGGAAATATTATTCTTTCTACGGTGGTATGTGGAAATTATTTTGTAGGGCCGGACACTATCCTTGGGTCCAAAATCTTCTGTGGAGTATTCGGAGGAGGAACCCGCCTTTCAATGCGGAAGGCAATACTGTGCGCCGGACTCATCGTCAGTGAAGCCTGGTTCAGGGGCTATTGAGGGAGTCCTGGATTAGGGGGTCTGCGGACAGCCGGACTATATCCTTCGGCCGGACTGTTGGGCTATGAAGATACAAGATTGAAGACTTCGTCCCGTGTCCAGATGGGACTCTCCTTGGTGTGGAAGGCAAGCTAGGCAATATGGATATGTAGATCTCCTCCCTTGTAACTGACTCTGTGTAACCCTAGCCCCCTCCAGTGTCTATATAAACCGGAGGGTTTAGTCCATAGGACAACATACAATCATACCATAGGCTAGCTTCTAGGGTTTAGCCTCTACGATCTCGTGGTAGATTCTCTTGTAATACTCATATCATCAAGAACAATCAAGTAGGACGTAGGGTATTACCTCCATCAAGAGGGCCCGAACCTAGGTAAACATCGTGTCCCCTGCTTCCTGTTACCATCCGCCTTAGACGCACAGTTCGGGACCCCCTACCTGAGATCCGCCGGTTTTGACACCGACAGCTTATCTTAGTGGTCACATCCTACAGTCAGCGTGTGCTCTGATACCATCTTGTAGCGATCCGACCTCAAACGGTCAAATCTCTGTGCATAAATGTCATCCCTGGATCGGTAATGCTGACACACACGTTACTTGAAGGATTTATAACAGAGTTCAATCACACACTTATTACATCGAATAATTCAAAAGAGAGCTTATTACAATAATATGGCTGAAGGCCATCTAATGAAGATAACAGCGGAAGGCTTCAAAGGCAAAATGAGTCCATCAACTGCAACGGCATAGCTGAGTGCAAGACAACGACCTACCACACCTTACTCTTCGTATGGAAAGTCTGCAACATAATACGTTGCAGCCCGAAACGGGTCATCACATGGAATATGCTAGCAAAATAACACTATAGAGCAATGAACAAGTAGCAGCTATAACTATATGCATATTTGGCTGGTGGAGGCTCTATGGTTATTTTTGCAGAAAGCTAGTTTTTCCCTACAACAAAGGAATATATTTTATTTAGCTACAAAGTTTGTTGAAAACATTGAGAATTGTAACCCCATCTCAATCCCAAATTAATAGTCATTAACCCAACAAATTAATAGAAGTAAAGTGATGAGACCAACATAATAATTCAAGTACCAGATACTCAAGATGTCTGTAACCGGGGACACGGCTAATCATGATTAGTTTATACACTCTGCAGAGGTTTGCGCACTTTTCCCCACAGGACTCGATCTCCTCCGTTGTATTTCTCGTACTGCATGGTGTTTGAGAAAGGGATGACCAAGACACGGTCTTTCAGAAGCATTAGCCCTTTTGACGGGTAAACCGTACCACCTACATCCCCTACATCTGCTAGTTTACCACTGAAAGAGGTCACACAACATACTCAACTATACCAGAGCCCATAATGGCTTGTGGCTGCACACGGAAGTTTCCAGCATGAATAACATTATGATCCCTTTGAGCCTGGGTGGCGGACCATAGGATGATCACACGGATTCCCCGGGATCTCCTTGGACAACACTGGATTACCCTAGGTGCCCACAAACAATCCACCCAGATGTCTGTTAAAGTAGCCACCTTAAATAAACCCTTAGTTCATAATAATACTCACAACTATCATGAATCACTCAAACCAAACCACGTCTACGAGCATAGCATAGTGGTATAAGCATAACGTAGAAGTAACTCCCAGGGTTTGAAAGAAAAGGGCAATAGGTACTACCTCAACAACTACTTCCCAATACCCACATGTTAAACAGATCCTACTCATGCAATGTTTGAGGATTGAAACTAATGCATAAAAACTGAGCAATAAGGGATATGATCAAAGTGATACTTTCCTTGCTGATGATCTGAAAACCCTAGTGACTCGTAGTAGCACGGTTCACACTCCGGAAACTCTATCGCAAACAAACAATAGCATACATAAGCACTAAAATAGTAGATGCAAGAGTAAAACTCAAGAGAAAATATCCAAATCAAAAGTACAAGAGAAGAGCTTTGATTTGCAAAAAGAATCAATCAAATCGGAGCTACAAAACTCAAACTGCGGTCAAAAGAAGTTCAAATTCAAATATGCTTGCAACCAAATTTTAAAATGTCAAAATCGTGTTCAAGTTGGTTAACTGGAAAGAGGGGTTCGAGATGAAGATTTTGGCATTGGTTTCACTGGATTTGGACAAACGAGCAAAAAATTGTGAACATTTGAAGATCAAGGGCTAATCTGCGATAAAAATAATAATCACGGTAGGTCCCTGGCCGAAAATAAAAATAAAATAAAAGTACTAACGAACGAACTTCGCTATCAGAGACAAACGGGCGAACATGTTCGCTAATAGGGACGTTCGGGTGAACGTTCGCTAATTAGCGAAACCGAAAAAACCAAACTAACCGATCTAATCAAAAAAAACTAGGGCGGCGGTTTTGTCAGTTTTTTACCGGTTCTAGAAAACCGGCGGCGGTGAGATCCGGCTGGACGACGTCTCAGGCAAGACGATGGGATTCGGCGGGGCGTCGTGGTCCGGCAGTGGCGCGGGCTGCAGCGGGCGGCGGCGGCTGTGGTGCGGTGGCGGGGTGGAGAGGGCGGCGGGGTCTGGCGGCTTTTTAAAGGGCCGGGGGGCGCGGCTTGGGGAGGGGCCCGGCGCGAGCGAGAGTCCGGCTCGGACTCTCCTCGACGTCTGTGCCATGCATGGCGGCGACGGGAGGAAGGCGGCGGCGCTGTGGGCTTCGGCCCGGCTTGGCTGGGCCTTTGGCCTAGTCGGGCGAAAACTTTTTTAATGCATTCTGCCGGATAAAAATCCTAATAATATATAAAAAAAATCTAAAAATTCCAAAAACAATTTTCGTCGTCTAAATAAAATATTTAGAACAAATTGAACATTTTTCTGGCCTAAAAGATGCAATTTTCAAAAATTCATATTTTTCTAATTCAAATAAAATCCAAATAAAATATTTATTTGATTTAAAAAATTTACCTTCAATATTTCTCTCTTTTTGAAGAAGTCATATTATCTTCCCTCTTTTATTTTTATTATTGAAAATAATTGGAGAGAAAAATATTAAAATCAAAATGATCCTCTTTTTTAAATTTAAGAAAATTCAAATATGAAAAGCCCCAACTCTCTCCTTGGGTCCTTGAGTTGCTTAGGATTTCTTGGATCACAACCAAAATGAAGATAAAATATGATATGCATATGATGACCTATGTATAACATCCAAATCGAAAATTAGGATGTTACAGTGTTGCAGCCATTGGGACGACGTCCACTGCGACGGCGATGGCTGCTTCATGGTGCTCCGCCTACCCGGGCTGAACATGCTCGCATGTATAGCATCTCCCTCTTCATGATAGGAAGATATGATGATGGTGATGGCGATGACGAGATTCGTTGGTTCTGTTGGGATTCAAGGAGGAAGGCTGGGTTGTGGCCAGGTTTAGGTCGATGCGTATATAACATATATGAAGGCTGGGTACATGATCGTGTAGCTTAGAATCAAGTAATTTATTTCGTGCCGTAGAGATAAACACATGTTTTGTTTCTTGTTGATGGGATTGGCCGTAAGTTTCTAGAATCCACCAAAATCTTTTGCATGCAATCCCATAATGTAGGGCGTGCATGCCTTCTCTCCTTCCGTTACAACCAACGCCAATGATAGCTAATTTTCTGGGAAGAAAAGAAACATAGCCGGTCCGTTATCTATTTCTATTAGACCACATATCTATCTATCTCATTTATTTGCCCATGAAGGGGCCCCACCTCCCTTCCAATCACGTCCAAAACAATGTATTCGCTCCATATGTTGTGTACGAAGAATAACGTTCTCATATAATGTGTTGTCTCCATTATAAACTGTAAGTTGTATAAAATGTTGTTTTTTTTATAAAGGGTGAATTTTATTGTCTCAAAATGAAGCATCAAGGGGATACAAACACAATGAGCGCAAATCCGGCCTCTACATAACTAGGATGCATACAACCAACATCGGCACACGCACACAAAAACACGCCGACAATACAAAGTCATTTAAGACCAAAGCTATGCGTAGACAAGGAGAAAAAGAAAAACCCATAGCGATCTGATCTGTAATTGTCAAGCTACAACAATGACCATATCCGCACCAACTATTTTTTGACATCACACAGACGATGTTCTTCAACAGAAATGCCTTCGGGAAGGGAGTGCCGCTTAAGCGCCTTCATCACTGGATCCGACCATCCACAGTTATAATCTAGGTTTCCACCCTGAAGAACAGTCCGAGCATATCCGAGCAATGCCTTCAACAAGGTAGTGACGTAGAAACATCGCCATAGCCAGGTATAGCCAACTTGGGCAGACCTAGGCTATCACCCCGGAGCTTGAGACTGGTTGCTCAACTAGCAACACCATCAAAGTAACACGTGTTTTGTTGCCACCACTTTTCTACTATCCCAGTAGCTACATGCACCGCTGCCACTGCACAACCATTCCTCTGCATCAAGCCGCCATCCATAGATTGCATCTCACTATCAAAGTCAACCACTGGATCTTGGAGAGAGAAACCCTCATCAAAACCTTTCGATGGCCACTGCAATCCGCAGCAAGGCTGCCCCGCGGGAGGGTTGGTCAACAAGAACTAGCACCGATGACGAAGCACACCACCACCAACTACTAGCTCGCCGGAGAGAGCTCTACTCAGGCTTGTCGGCCCTGAGGCTTGTCAGCCCCGAGCCGACACTTCCAGAACTAGAGAACAAAAGACAGATCACCTTTGCCGCACTCGTCGAGCCCAATCACCACTAGATCAGGATTGCACAACTGCCTGCAAGGCTGCACCATGTGAATCCCTTGGATCTAGAAGTCGAGCAACACTCGATACAACACAGAGCCTCGAGACAATCCATAACAGCACCTCATCCGCAGAGGCCTTAGTATAAAATGTTGTTAGAGGCTCGCCGTGGCAATTACTTATTTGTGGTTGTTTCATGATTGGGTGAGTCTAGAATTTGAATCTCCCTCTTTTGGCTATTGACAACAGCTAGGAATATTTGATGGTAGGAAAATCTGCGTAGAAAAATTTGTAAGTGGTTTGAAGTGGCTAAAAATAAAATCTCTTATTATTATTATTACTAATGGGTGGATGTTGTTATCATGTCGTGCTTGAGGTAGTTATCTCCCCATTTAGTGCCTGATTTGCCGTGTAAAACATCCAAGGTACAACTCAGGACTGTGCCATCTCTGTTCCAGATGTTGACGATTGTCGACCTTTCGACATACACGCTTCCTTGATCTCGTACACCTTCTAGTTCATCTAGGCATAGGAGATGAATTTCCGCATCGAGTACCAAAGAAACAAGATCTTAGGTTAACTGCAAAACATGAATAATCAAAGATACCATTTTGTGTTAGCACTTACATCGTCATCCACCCATGTTGCAAACGATGAAGGATCTGGTGTTGTGAGGCATTTAAGATACTTCTGTGTTAGCATAGTGTCCTTGAACTTCACCAACTTGGCAGTCTCAGGAGTACTATTGACATAATCAACCACTATATACTGTGTTACTCGATCTGTTTCAGCCTGAAAATTGATAAAGTCCTCCTTGAGCTGTTTGAGCTGTTGGCGCTACTTTTCCCAGGATTCATGTTTTTATTTTGTGGGTACAGAACCTCGTTAGTGTCATGTGTCTATTGAGATAGAGCTCTTTTCCTTTTGATCGCCGGGGTGTAAAACTCGTACTACTCGCTCTATAGGAGTGAAGACTTCTTCTTTCGGCCGTCATGTCTCACACGCCTCCCTATGGAGTCCATGGTGTCCATGGATGTATGCTTCACCTTCAGCAATATTGCATGTAAGATAGGAATACGGTTGAGAAAAACATTTATTAGCAATTTGGTCCAGACATGTGATACTGACCTCTGATTCTACCAGTAAGTTCTTGCTGTCATCATCACACCTGAAACACTTCCCATTCTGGTGATAATTAGGGAGCTACATGCCTTATGATCTTGAGGCTGAAACTGAGCTGTGGAGGTCGGCCACCAATCCTCCAAAAAGTGTCAACACTGGGACTGAAACTGTGCAACTTTTTTGCAATAGGACCTCAAACCAGACATGGCCTAGAGAACATGCAACAGCGCAACATATGTTGAACATCCTCCTGTATCTGTTTGCACAATGGGCAAGACACTGAGAGCGGCAACAGACGTCACACCAGTCAATCAGCCATCCACAACCTGTCCTTAACGCAAGACACACAAAAACTTTAATGTCCAAAGGCGCACAAGAACTGCACAACTCTGCCATGGCTGGCACCAGTTCTCTCCCATGAAGAACGTAAGGTACCAGGGCTAGCTGAGAAAGTGCCATTTACCTCCAACCTCCACAGATCTCATCTGGCGCCTCAAAAACCGTCACACCCACAAACCATTCCATCCTGGAAAATAATCTTATACGACCGGGTCTCACATATGGATCATACGACCCTATCGATTGAACGAGACGTGGATTTCTGAATCCCAAAGCAATCAACTGAATCCCATCTTCCCCGTTATCCAGGAGTTGTACCTCGCCTGATCGTTAAATCCATGGAGAAAAGCTCGGTGGTGGCTGTCCCTCTTTTGGGCTTTGCAGCTTTTGTTTCTTTCCTTGGCTCTTCTCGCCGGTGGTGTACGCAGCGGTGGCGACATGCCATCCAAAACCTAATCAAGACATGCCCTTCAGGGGGGCGGGGGATTTCAGCCCCATATATCGGCGTCCTTCGCAACGCGTGATCTCGCAATGAGTGTTGCGGCCATTGGGATGATGTCCGCTGCGACGGCGCTGGCTGCTTCATGGTGCTCCGCCTACCCAAGCTGAACATACTCACCGGTATAGCGTTTCCCTCATTAGGCTAGTCGGGATAAGTGTCTTGTGCTACACAAATTTACTTATATTTTAGGGTGTTCTATGTAAATTTTATAGCCACGCGTTGTTCGATGGACAGGGTTGCTCGAGCCTCAGCGAACGAACCGGTCATATAGGATTATTTACATTAACTCTACAATAGCCAGAACGAACAGGGGTCCCCTAAAGTCATGACCCTAGGAGCCACCCAACATTGCACTTTCTACAGAACGTGTATGATCCCTCGGCTTGATGAATTGCTATAGATTGGAAGCCCTTTCGGCCAAGCCGCTGCCATCTAGCCACGGATCGATCCATTCAGGCGTCGTCCATCTACCTGGTTGCACCTCGTGGCAGCCAAGAACACACTCTCCGCTTCCTTGGGGATCTCGATGGGCAGCTCCGCCCAAGGCTTATCATCGGCATTCATCTCCAAGAAACACCATCGGTAGCACAACGCGAGGTTCATGAGCCTCACATTGTGCACGCCCAACCCCCCGTCATGTTTCGGGGTGCACACCACATGCCATGCGACCAAACGGCTGCCCTCCTTAGCATCAGATTGCCCACACCAAAAGAAAGCCCACCGTGGCTTATCAGCATAGTTGAGGAACCATTGTGGTAGATCAAGGGACAACATATGGTAGATAATGGCAGCCATGAGCGTGGAGTTCACCAAGATAAGGCATCCTCCTCTCTTAAAAAAGAGTCTTTCCAGGATGGAATATACCCAGCAAAGTGATCGACAGGCGGCTGTAGAACAGACTTGGAAAGTTGCGAGGTTGAAAGAGGTAGCCCCAAATATTGAATAGGGAGCTCCTTCACGAGGCAACTAAGCACCGAAGTGAAGGTAAGGATATCCATCTCCGCGCAACAAATTAGCGATGCCGAGTTCTTGGCCAGATTACGGCTTAGCTCCAATGCGTTCCCAAACACTTCCAGCAAATCCAAGATCACCTCTGCCTCTTCGATCAGTGGCTTAACCAAGAAGAGGACATTGTCCACGTATAACGAGAGACGATGCTTAATACCCAGTACTCTAAGGGAACAAATAGGTCATCACCCTTCGCTTTGGTGAAGATCGTAGACATCATGTCAATGACGATGATGAAGAGCACGGGGAGAGCAGATCCCCTTGCTGCAGCCCTGTAGCGTGCCAAAATGGACAGCCTTGCTGCCATTGATGAGAACACAATTGCTTGCCATGGAAAACAACAAAGTAAGTCGTGAGATCTACCGCATGTCAAAGCCATGCCTCGCAATTGCTCCAGCAGAAACGATCATGAGATCGAATCAAACACTTTGGCCATATCCAATTTCAGCAAGATTGCATCCACTCGTCGTCGATGCAGAGAGCAGATAAATTGCTGCACCAACATGAAGTTATACATGATGGCGCGATCACTGATGAAAGCACTTTGGTTGGGTGCAATAAGTTGCGGCAGCGTTGGAGCTAGCCGCAACGACATGGCCTTGGCGAGGATTTTCTCTAAACTATACACCAAGATCACCAACTGGTGATCCTTTACATCCACAGTGTCATCATACTTAGGTAGGATAGTGATATACACCTCATTAAGCTTCACGAAGCCATGCCTATCCCCGACATATCAAACGCACACACTACACACATAACCACCTTCTTGATCGTGGGTGAAAAGATTGATACTGTCGACTAGAGGGGGTGAATAGGAGGCTACAAATTTTAATCTTACTTGTCAATTTTAGGGATAAGTGGATAAATAGGGTTCACTAGATATGCAACTAGGAGAACACAACCTACATGACAAGCAAGCTTAAAGCTAAATATGCAGGGCAACAAACTATTGGGGAACATAGCATGCAATTTAAAACAAAATTCTATGATCACGCAAGATCTATGTAGGAGATTCATAGCAACGAGAGGGGGGAGTGTGTCCACGCACCCTCGTAGACCGAAAGCGGAAGTGTTTGACAGTGCAGTTGATGTAGTTGAACTTCTTCTCGTTCCGACCGATCAAGCACCAAGCGTACGACACCTCCGAGGTCTGCACATGTTCGGCTCGATGACGTCCCTCGAACTCTTGATCCAGCAAAGTGTCGAGGGAGAGTTACATCAGCATGACGGCATGGTGACGGTGATGGTGAAGTGATCCGCGCAGGGCTTCGCCTAAGCACTACAACAATATGACCGGAGGCATAAACTGTGGAGGGGGGCACCGCACTCAGCTAACAATCGTTGTTGTGTGTTCTAGCGGTGCCCCTCATATATATAGGTTGGAGGGGAGGAGAGGCAGCCAAGGGGGCGCCCCAAATAGGTGGAATCCTACTTGGGAGCCTCCCAATTCGGCCTCTCCCCCTTCCATATTCATCCAGATGGGGAAGGAAGGAGGAGGGAGGAGAGAAGGAAGGGAGAGGCCGAATTGCTCCCCTTCCTTTCTCTCTTCCCCTCTTTCCCTCCCCCCTTAATTTGGCCTACATGGGTCGCACCAGCCCCTTAGGGGCTGGTCTGTCCCCTTCTTGGCCCATTAGGCCCTTGTAGTTGTCGGGGGGATGCATGGAACCCCTTCCGGTGACCCGATATGTACCTGGTACCCCCGGAACACTTCAGGTGTCCGAATATCATCGTCCAATATATGAATCTTTCCCTCTCGACCATTCCGAGACTCCTTGTCATGTACATGATCTCATCCGGGACTCTGAACAACATTTGGTCACCAAATCACATAACTCATATAATACAAAATCGTCATCGAACATTAAGCGAGCGGACCCTACGGGTTTGAGAACTATGTAGACATGACCGAGACACCTCTCCGGTCAATAACCAACAGCGGAACCTGGATGCTCATATTGGTTCCTACATATTCTATGAAGATCTTTATCGGTCGTACCGTAATGACAACATACGTTATTCCCTTTGTCATTGGTATGTTACTTGCCTGAGATTTGATCATCGATATCTTCATACCTAGTTCAATCTCATTACTTGAACATACGTCTTTTTACTTGTTCTGTAATACATCATCCTGTAACTAACTCAATAGTCACTTTGCTTGCAAGACTTCTTATGATGTGTATTACCGAGAGGGCCCAAAGATATCTCTCTGATACTCGGAGTGACAAATCCTAATCTCGATATATGCCAACCCAACAAACACCTTTGGAGATACCTGTAGAGCATCTTTATAATCACTCAGTTACGTTGTGACATTTGATAGCACACAAGGTATTCCTCTGGTATCCAGGAGTTGCATAATCTCATAGTCGAAGGAATATGTATTTGACATGAAGAAAGCAATAGCAATAAAACTGAACGATCAGTATGCTGAGATAATGGATGGGTCTTGTCCATCACATCATTCTCCTAATGATGTGATCCCGTTTATCAAATGACAACTCATGTCCATGGTTGGGAAACTTAACCACCTTTGATTATGAGCTAGTCTAGTAGAGGCATACTAGGGACATGGTGTTTTGTCTATGTATTCACACATTTATCAAGTTTCCGGTTAATACAATTCTAGCATGAATAATAAACATTTATCATGATATAAGGAAATAGAAAATAACAACTTTATTATTGCCTCGAGGGCATATTTCCTTCAGTCTCCCACTTGCACTAGAGTCAATGATCTAGTTCACATTGCCATGTGATTTAACACCAATAGTTCACATCTTTATGTGATTAACACCCATAGTTCACATCGCCATGTGACCAACACCCAAAGGCTTTACTAGAGTCAATAATCTAGTTTACATCGCTATGTGATTAACACCCAAAGAGTACTAAGGTGCGTTCATGTTTTGCTTGTGATAGAAGTTTAGTCAACGGGTCTGCCACATTCAGATCCGTATGTATTTTGCAAATTTCAATGTCTACAATGCTCTGCATGGAGATACTCTAGATAATTGCTCCCACGTTTAATACGTATCTAGATTGAGACTTAGAGTCATCTAGATCAGTGTCAAAGCTTGCATCGATGTAACTCTTTACGACAAACTCTTTATCACCTCCATAACTAAGAAACATTTCCTTAGTCCTCTTTAAGGTAACTAAGGATAATTTTGACCGTTGTCTAGTGATCTACTCATGGATCACTATTGTACCCCCTTGCCAAACTCATGGCAAGGTACACAATGTGTTTGGTACACAACATGGCATACTTGATGAAACCTATGGCTGAGGCATAGGGAATTAATTTCATTCTCTCTCTATCTTTTGTCGTGGTCGGGCTTGAGTCTTACTCAACTCCACACCTTGTAACACAGGCAAGAATCCTTTCTTTGACTGATCCATTTTGAACTTCTTCAAAACTTTATTAAGGTGTGTGCTTTGTGAATGTCCTATTAAGCGTCTCGATCTATCCCTATAGATCTTGATGCTCAATATGTAAGCAGCTTCACTGAGGTCTTTCATTGAAAAACTTTTATTCAAGTATCCTTTTGTGCTATCCAGAAATTCTATATCATTTCCGATCAACAATATGTCATCCACATATAATATTAGAAATGCTATAGAGCTCCCACTCACTTTCTTGTAAATACAAGCTTCTCCAAAAGTCTGTATAAAACCATATGCTTTGATCACCTCATCAAAGCGTATATTCCAACTCCGAGATGCTTGCAACAGTCCATAGATGGATTGCTGGAGCTTGCACACTTTCTTAACACCTTTAGGATCGACAAAACCTTCTGGTTACATCATATACAACTCTTCTTTAAGAAATCCATTAAGGAATGCAGTTTTGACATCCATTTGACAGATTTCATAAAATGTAGCAATTGCTAACATGATTCAAACGAACTTAAGCATAGCTACGGGTGAGAAAGTCTCAACATAGTCAACTCCTTGAACTTGTCGAAAACCTTTCGCGACAAGTCGAGCTTTTTAGACAGCAACATTACCATCAGCGTCAGCCTTCTTCTTGAAGATCCATTTATTATATATTTCTCGCTAATCACCGGGCAAGTCAACCAAAGTCCACACTTTGTTCTCATACATGGATCTTACCTCAGATTTCATGGCCTCAAGCCATTTATTGGAATCTGGGCTCATCATCACTTCCTCATAGTTCATAGGTTCGTAATGGTCTAGTAACATGACTTCCAGAACAGGATTACCGTACCACTCTGGTGTGGAACGTGCTCTGGTTGACCTACGAGGTTCAGTAGCAACTTGATCTAAAGTTTAATGATCGTTATCATTAGCTTCCTCTCTAGTTGGTGTAGTCATCACGGGAACAGTTTTTTGTGATGAGCTACTTTCCAATTCGAGAGAAGGTACAATTACCTCATCAAGTTCTACTTTCCTCCCACTCACTTCTTTCGAGAGAAACTCCTTCTCCAGAAAGGATCCATTCTTAGCAACAAAGATCTTGCCTTCAGATATGTGATAGAAGGTGTACCCAACAGTTTCTTTTGGGTATCCTATGAAGACACACTTCTCCGATTTAGGTTCGAGCTTATCAGGTTGAAGCTTTTTCACATAAGCATCGCAACCCCAAACTTTAGGAAATGACAGCTTAGGTTTCCTACCAAACCACAGATCATACGGTGTCGTCTCAGCGGATTTAGACGGTGCCCTATTTAACGTGAATGCAGCTGTCTCTAATGCATAACCCCAAAATGATAAAGGAAAATCGGTAAGAGACATCATAGAACACACCATATCAAATAGAGTATGGTTACGATGTTCGGACACACCATTACGATGTGGTATTCCAAGTGGCGTGAGTTGTGAAACTATTCCACATTGTTTTAAATGAAGGCCAAACTTGTAACTCAAAGATTCGCCTCCGTGATCAGATCGTAGAAACTTTATTTTATTGTTACGCTGATTCTCCACTTCACTCTGAAATTCATTGAACTTTTCAAATGTTTTAGACTTTGTGTTTCATCAAGTAGATATACTAATATCTACTCAAATCATATGTGAAGGTCAGAAAATAATGATACCCACCGCAAGCCTCAATACTCGTCGGACCACATACATCGGTATGTATTATTTCCAATAAGTCATTAGCTCGCTCCATTGTTCTGGAGAATGGAGTTATAGTCATCTTGACCATGAGGCATGGTTCGCAACTATCAAATGATTCATAATCAAGTGATTCCAAAAATCCCATCTGCGTAGAGTTTCTTCATGCGCTTTACACCAATATGACTTAAACGGTAGTGCCACAAATATGTTGGACTATCATTATCAACTTTGCATCTTTTGGCATCAATATTATGAATATGTGTATCACTGTGGTCGAGATTCAATAAACCATTTACATTAGGTGTATGACCATAGAAGGTTTTATTCATGTAAACAAAACAACAATTATTCTCTGACTTAAATGAATAACCGTATTGCAATAAACATGATCCAATCATATTCATGCTCAACGCAAACATCAAATAACATTTATTTAGGTCCAACAGTAATCCCGAAGGTAGAGGGAGTGTGCGATGGTGATCTTATCACCCTTGGAATCACTTTCAACACACATCGTCACCTCGCCCTTAACTAGTCTCTGTTCATTTTGCAACTCCTGTTTCGAGTTTCTAATCTTAGCAACTGAACCGGTATCAAATACCCATGGGCTACTATGAACACTAGTAAAGTACACATCAATAACAAGTATATGAAATACACCTTTGTTCACTTTTCCGTCCTTCTTATCCACCAAGTATTTGGGGCAGTTCTGCTTCTAGTGACCATTTCCTTTGTAGTAGAGCACTCAGTTTCAGGCTTAGGTCCAGCTTTGGGCTTCTTCACGGGAGTGGCAACTTGCTTGCCATTTGAAGTTCCCTTTCTTTCCCTTGCCCTTTTTATTGAAACTAGTGGTCTTGTTAACTATCAACATTTGATGCTCTTTCAAGATTTCTACCTTCACCGATTTCAGCATCGCGAAGAGCTCGAGAATCATTTTCGTCATCCCTTGCATATTATAGTTCATCATGAAGATCTAGTAGCTTGGTGATGGTGACTATAGAACTTTATCAATCACTATCTTATCTGGAAGATCAACTCCTACTTGATTCAAGCCATTGTAGTACTCAGACATTCTGAGTACATGCTCACTGACTGAGCTATTCTCCTCCATCTTATAGGCACTAAACTATCAAGTAGTCATCATATTGCTACCTCTTGAGCACTGCATTGGTTTTCCCTGAAGAGGAAGGGATGATGCAGCAAAGTAGCGTAAGTATTTCCCTCAGTTTTTGAGAACCAAGGTATCAATCCAGTAGGAGGCTACGCGCGAGTCCTTCGCACCTGCACAAAACAAATAAATCCTCGCAACCAACGCAAATAGGGGTTGTCAATCCCTATAGGGCCACATACGAGAGTGAGATCTGATAGATATGATAAGATAATATTTTTGGTATTTTATGATAAAAGATGAAAAGTAAAATAAAGGCAAAGTAAATAGCAAAGGAAATAACTAGGTAGTAGGAGATCAATATGATAAAGATAGACCCGGGGGCCATAGGTTTCACTAGTGGCTTCTCTCAAGAGCATAAGTATTCTACGGTGGGTGAACAAATTACTGTTGAGCAATTGATAGAATTGAGCATAGTTATGAGAATATCTAGGTATGATCATGTATATAGGCATCACGTCCGAGACAAGTAGACCGACTCCTGCCTGCATCTACTACTATTACTCCACTCATCGACCGCTATCCAGCATGCATCTAGAGTATTAAGTTAAAAACAGAGTAACGCCTTAAGCAAGATGACATGATGTAGAGGGATAGACTCATGCAATATGAAGAAAACCCCATCTTGTTATCCTTGATGGCAACAATACAATACGTGCCTTGCTGCCCTTACTGTCACCGGGAATGGACACCACAAGATTGAACCCAAAGCTAAGCACTTCTCCCATTGCAAGAAAGATCAATCTAGTAGGCCAAACCAAACTGATAATTTGAAGAGGCTTGCAAAGATAACCAATCATACATAAAAGAATTCAGAAAGGATTCAAATATTATTCATAGATAGACTTGATCATAAACCCACAATTCCTTGGTCTCAACAAACACACCGCAAAAAGAAGATTACATCGAATAGATCTCCACAAGAGAGGGGGAGAACATTGTATTGAGATCCAAAAAGAGAGAAGAAGCCATCTAGCTACTAACTATGGACCCGTAGGTCTGAGGTGAACTACTCACACTTCATCGGAGGGGCTATGGTGTTCATGTAGAAACCCTCCGTGATCGATGCCCCCTCCAGCGGAGCTCCGGAACAGGCCCCAAGATGGGATCTCGTGGATACAGAAAGTTACGGCGGTGGAATTAGGGTTTTGGCTCCTGTTCTGATCGTTTGGGGATACGTGGATATATATAGGAGGAAGGAGTACGTCGGTGGAGCAACAGGGGGCCCGCAAGGGTGGAGGGCACGCCTGGTGGGGGTGGGCGCGCCCCCCTACCTCGTGGCCTCCTATTTTATTTCTTGACGTAGGGTCCAAGTCTCCCGGGTCTTGTTCGTTGAGAAAATCACGTTCCCGAAGGTTTAATTCCGTTTGGACTCCGTTTGATATTCCTTTTCTTCGAAACCCTAAAACAGGCAAAAAACAACAATTCTGGGTTGGGCCTCCGGTTAGTAGGTTAGTCCCAAAAATAATATAAAAGTAGATAATAAAGCCCAATAATGTCCAAAACAGTAGATAATATAGCATGGAGCAATCAAAAATTATAGATACGTTGGAGACATATCAAGCATCCCCAAGCTTAATTCCTGCTCGTCCTCGAGTAGGTAAATGATAAAAATAGAATTTTTGATGCGGAGTGCTACTTGTCATAATTTTAATGTAATTCTTCTTAATTGTGGTATGAATATTCAGATCCGAAAGATTCAAGACAAAAGTTCATATTGACATAAAAATAATAATACTTCAAGCATACTAACAAAGCAATCATGTCTTCTCAAAATAACATGGCTAAAGAAAGTTATCCCTACAAAATCATAGTCTCGCTATGCTCTATCTTCACCACACAAAATATTTAAATAATGCACAACCCCGATGACAAGCCAAGCAATTGTTTCATACTTTTGACATTCTCAAAACTTTTTCAATCTTCACGCAATACATGAGCGTGAGCCATGGATATAGCACTATAGGTGGAATAGAGTGGTGGTTGTGGAGAAGACAAAAAGGGAGAAGATAGTCTCACATCAACTAGGCGTATCAATGGGCTATGGAGATGCCCATCAATAGATATCGATGTGAGTGAGTAGGGATTGCCATGCAACGGATACACTAGAGCTATAAGTATATGAAAGCTCAAAAAGAAACTAAGTGGGTGTGCATCCAACTTGCTTGCTCATGAAGACCTCGGGCATTTTGAGGAAGCCCATCATTGGAATATACAAGCCAAGTTCTATAATGAAAGATTCCCACTAGTATATGAAAGTGATACCATGAGAGACTCTCTACTATGAAGATCATGGTGCTACTTTGAAGCACAAGTGTGGTAAAAGGATAGTAACATTGTCCCTTCTCTCTTTTTCTCTCATTTTTTTATTTGGGCCTTTTCTCTTTTTTATGGCCTCTTTTCTTTATCTTTTTTTCTTTTTTGGGGGTTTCTTTGGCCTCTTTTATTTATTTTTCATCCGGAGTCTCATCCCGACTTGTGGGGGAATCATAGTCTCCATCATCCTTTCCTCACTGGGACAATGCTCTAATAATGATGATCATCACACTTTTATTTTTCTTACAACTCAACAATTACAAGTCGATACTTAGAACAAAATATGACTCTATATGAATGCCTCCGGCGGTGTACCGGGATATGCAATGATGCATGAGTGACATGTATGAAAGAATTATGAATGGTGGCTTTGCCACAAATACGATGTCAACTACATGATCATGCTAAGAAATATGACAACGATGGAGTGTGTCATAATAAACGGAACGGTGGAAAGTTGCAAGGCAATATATCTTGGAATGGCTATGGAAATGCCATAATAGGTAGGTATGGTGGCTGTTTTGAGGAAGGTATATGGTGGGTGTATGATACCGGCGAAAGGTGCGCGGTATTAGAGAGGCTAGCAAAGGTGGAAGGGTGAGAGTGCGTATAATCCATGGACTCAACATTAGTCATAAAGAACTCATATACTTATTGCAAAAATCTACAAGTTATCAAAGCAAAGTATTACGCGCATGCTCCTAGGGGGATAGATTGGTAGGAAAAGACCATCGCTCGTCCCCGACCGCCACTCATAAGGAAGGCAATCAAAAAATAAATCATGCTCCGACTTCATCACATAACGGTTCACCATACGTGCATGCTACGGGAATCACAAACTTCAACACAAGTATTTCTCAAATTCACAACTACTCAACTAGCACAACTTTAATATCACCATCTTTATATCTCAAAACAATTATCAAGTATCAAACTTATCATAGTATTCAACACACTCATAAGAAAGTTTTATTATTAATCTTGTATACCAAGCATATTAGGATTTTAAGCAAATTACCATGCTATTTAAGACTCTCAAAATAATCTAAGTGCATCATGAGAGATCAATAGTTTCTATAAAACAAATCCACCACCGTGCTCTAAAAGATATAAGTGAAGTACTAGAGCAAAATTATATAACTCAAAAGATATAAGCGAAGCACATAAAGTATTCTAACAAATTCTAAATCATGTATGGCTCTCTCAAAAGGTGTGTACAGCAAGGATAATTGTGGTAAACTAACAAGAAAATACTCAAATCATACAAGACGCTCCAAGAAAAACACATATCATGTGGCGAATAAAAATATAGCTCCAAGTAAAGTTACCGATAGAAGTAGACGAAAGAGGGGATGCCTTCCAGGGCATCCCCAAGCTTTGGCTTCTAGGTGTCCTTAGATTATCTTGGGGGTGCCATGGGCATCCCCAAGCTTAGGCTCTTGCCACTCCTTGTTCCATAATCCATCAAATCTTTACCCAAAACTTGAAAACTTCACAACACAAAACTTAAAGTAGAAAATCTCGTGAGCTCCGTTAGCGAAAGAAAACAAAAGACCACTTCAAGGTACTGTAATGAACTCATTATTTATTTATATTGGTGTTATACCTACTGTATTCCAACTTCTCAATGGTTTATAAACTATTTTACTAGCCATAGATTCATCAAAATAAGCAAACAACACACGAAAAACAGAATCTGTCAAAAACAGAACAGTCTGTAGTAATCTGTATCTAGCGCAAGATCTGGAACCCCAAAATTTCTAAAATAAATTGCTGGACGTGAGGAATTTTTCTATTAATCATCTGAAAAAATAATTAACTAAATATCACTTTCCAAATAAAAATGACAGCAGTTCTCGTGAGCGCTAAAGTTTCTGTTTTTTACAGCAAGTTCAACAAGACTTTCCCCAAGTCTTCTCAACGGTTGTACTTGGCACAAACACTAATTAAACACAAAAAACACAACCAAAACAGAGGCTAGATAAATTATTTTTTACTAAACAGGGGCAAAAAGCAAGGAATAAAAATAAAATTGGGTTGCCTCCCAACAAGCGCTATCGTTTACCGCCCCTAGCTAGGCATAACAAGCAAGAATAGATCTAGGTATTGCCATCTTTGGTAGGCAATCCATAAGTGGCTCTCATAATAGATTCATAAGGTAACTTAATATTATTTCTAGGAAAGTGTTCCATGCCTTTCCTTAATGGAAATTGAAATCTAATATTTCCTTCCTACATATCAATAATTGCACCAATCGTTCTAAGGAAAGGTCTACCAAGAATAATAGGACATGAAGGATTGCAATCTATGTCAAGAACAATAAAATCTACGGGCACATAATTCCTATTTGCAACAATAACAACATCACTATTTGTTCCCATAGGTTTCTTAATAGTGGATTCCGCAAGGTGTAAGTTTAGAGAGCAATCATCAAAATCACGGAAACCTAACAAATCACACAAAGTCTTAGGAATCGTGGAAACACTAGCACCCAAATCACATAAAGCATAGCATTCATGATATTTAATTTTAATTTTAATAGTTGGTTCCCACTCATCATAAAGGTTTCTAGGGATAGAAACTTCCAATTCAAGTTTTTCTTCATAAGATTGCATCAAGGCATCAATGATATGTTAGTAAACGCTTTATTTTGACTATAAGCAGGAGGAGAATTTAGCACGGATTGCAACAAGGAAATACAATCAATCAAAGAGCAATTTTCATAGTTAAATTCCTTGAAATCCATAATAGTGGGTTTAGAAACATCTAGGGTTTTGATTTCTTCAATCCCACTTTTATCAAATTTAGCATCAAGATCAACAAATTCCGAATTCTTGGAATGCCTTCTAGGTAAAGGTGGATCATATTCAGTCCCATCATTATCAAGATTCATATTGCAAAACAAAGATTTAATAGGGGACACATCAATAACTTTTTAGATCTTCATCTTTATTTTCATAGGAACTAGGAACACGCTCTTATAAAGGCATCTTTCTTAGCACGCATCCTAGCGGTTCTTTCTTTGCACTCATCAATGGAAATTCTCATGGCTTTGAGAGACTCATTGATATCATGCTTATGTGGAATAGATCTAAGTTTCAAAGAATCAACATCAAGAGCAATTCTATCAACGTTCCTAGCCAAATCATCAATCTTAAGCAATTTTTCTTCAATCATAGCATTAAAATTCTTTTGCGAAGTAATAAATTCTTTAATATTAGATTCAAAATCAGAGGGCATCTTATTATAATTTCCATAAGAATTGTTGTAGGAATTACCATAATTATTAGAGGGATTACTAGGATAAGGCCTAGGATTGAAATTTCCTCTATACGCGTTGTTACCAAAATTGTTCCTACCAACAAAATTCACATCCATAGATTCATTATTATTCTCAATCAAAGTAGATAAGGGCATATCATTAGGATGAGAAGAAACACTCCTATTAGCAAATAATTTCATAAGTTCATCCATCCTTCCACTCAAAACATTAATTTCTTCTATCGCATGCACCTTTTTATTAGTAGATCTTTCAGTATGCCATTGAGAATAATCAACCATAATATTATCTAGGAGTTTACTAGCTTCTCCTAAAGTGATTTCCATAAAAGTGCCTCCCACGGCCGAATCTAAAAGATTTCTAGAAACAAAATTCAATCCAACATAAAAGTTTTGTATAATCATCCACAAATTCAAACCATGAGTAGGGCAATTACGTATCATTAATTTCATTCTCTCCAAAGCTTGTGCAACATTTTCATGATCAAGTTGATTAAAATTCATAATGTTCTTTCTAAGAGAGATGATCTTAGCGGGAGGAAAATACTTAGAGATAAAAGCATCTTTGCACTTATTCCATGAATCAATACTATTTTTAGGCAAAGACAAAAACCAAGCTTTAGCACAATCTCTAAGCGAAAAAGGAAATAGCTTCAATTTAACAATATCATTATCCACATCTTTCTTCTTTTGCATGTCACACAAATCAACGAAGATATTTAGATGAGTAGTGGCATCTTCACTAGGAAGGCCGGAGAACGGATCTTTCATGACAAGATTCAGCAAAGCAGCATTAATTTCACAAGATTCAGCATCGGTAAGAGGAGCAATCGGAGTGCTAATAAAATCATTGTTGTTGGTATTGGTGAAGTTACATAATTTAGTATTATCTTGAGCCATCGTGACAAGCAAACAAACTAACACACAAGCAAACAAAAAGCAAGCGGGCAAAAAGAGGCAAATAGAGAAAGAGAGGGAGGATAGAGAGAGAGAGGGTGAATAAAACAGCAAGGGTGAAGTGGGGGAGAGGAAAACGAGAGGCAAATGGCAAATAATGTAATGCGGGGGATAAGGGTATGTGATGGGTACTCGATATGTTGAATTTTGCGTAGACCTCCCCGGCAACGGCGCCAGAAATGGCTCGTTGTCGGGAGTCAAATCTTGACTTGCGCGAACCTCCCCGGCAACGGCGCCAGAAATCCTTCTTGCTACCTCTTGAGCATTGCGTTGGTTTTCCCCGAAGAGGAAGGTATGATGCAGCAAAGTAGCGTAAGTATTTCCCTCAGTTTTTGAGAACCAAGGTATCAACCCAGTAGGAGGCTACGCGCGAGTCCCTCGCACCTGCACAAAACAAATAAATCCTCGCAACCAACGCAAATAGGGGTTGTCAATCCCTATAGGGCCACATACGAGAGTGAGATCTGATAGATATGATAAGATAATATTTTTGGTATTTTATGATAAAAGATGAAAAGTAAAATAAAGGCAAAGTAAATAGCAAAGGAAATAACTAAGTAGTAGGAGATCAATATGATAAAGATAGACCCGGGGGCCATAGGTTTCACTAGTGGCTTCTCTCAAGAGCATAAGTATTCTACGGTGGGTGAACAAATTACTGTTGAGCAATTGATAGAATTGAGCATAGTTATGAGAATATCTAGGTATGATCATGTATATAGGCATCACGTCTGAGACAAGTAGACTGACTCCTGCCTGCATCTACTACTATTACTCCACTCATCGGCCGCTATCCAGCATGCATCTAGAGTATTAAGTTAAAAATAGAGTAACGCCTTAAGCAAGATGACATGATGTAGAGGGATAGACTCATGCAATATGAAGAAAACCTCATCTTGTTATCCTTGATGGCAACAATACAATACGTGCCTTGCTGCCCTTACTGTCACCGGGAAAGGACACTGCAAGATTGAACCCAAAGCTATGCACTTCTCCCATTGCAAGAAAGATCAATCTAGTAGGCCAAACCAAACTGATAATTCGAAGAGACTTGCAAAGATAACCAATCATGCATCAAAGATTTCAGAGAAGAATCAAATATTGTTCATAGATAGACTTGATCATAAACCCACAATTCATTGGATCTCAAATAATTATGAGAATATCTAGGCATGATCATGTATACAGGCATCACGTCCGCGACAAGTAGACCGACTCCTGCCTGCATCTACTACTATTATTCCACACATCAACCGCTATCCAGCATGCATCTAGAGTATTAAGTTCATAAGAACAGAGTAACGCATTAGGTAAGATGACATGATGTAGAGGGATAAACTCAAGGAATATGATATAAACCCCATCTTTTTATCTTCGATGGCAACAATACAATACGTGCCGTTTCCCTTTTTGTCACTGGAATCGAGCACCGCAAGATTGAACCCAAAGCTAAGCACTTCTCCCATTGCAGGAAAGATCAATCTAGTAGGCCAAACCAAACTGATAATTCGAAGAGACTTGCAAAGATAACCAATCATACATAAAAGAAATTAGAGAACATTCAAATATTATTCAAAGATAGACTTGATCATAAACCCACAATTCATCGGTCTCAACAAACACACCGCAAAAAGAAGATTACATCGAATAGATCTCCACAAGAGAGGGGGAGAACATTGTATTGAGATCCAAAAAGAGAGAAGAAGCCATCTAGCTACTAACTATGGACCCGTAGGTCTGAGGTGAACTACTCACACTTCATCGGAGGGGCTATGGTGTTGATGTAGAAACCCTCCGTGATCGATGCCCCCTCCGGCGGAGCTCCGGGACAGGCCCCAAGATGGGATCTCATGGATACAGTAATTTACGGCGGTGGAATTAGGGTTTTGGCTCCTGTTCTGATCGTTTTGGGGTACGTGGATATATATAGGAGGATGGAGTACGTCGGTGGAGCAACAAGGGGCCCACGAGGGTGGAGGGCGCGCCCGGTGGGGGTGGGCGCGCCCCCCTACCTCGTGGCCTCCTGTTTTATTTCTTGATGTAGGGTCCAAGTCTCCCGGGTCTTGTTCGTTGAGAAAATCACGTTCCCGAAGGTTTCATTCCGTTTGGACTCCATTTGTTATTCCTTTTCTTCGAAACCCTAAAACAGGCAAAAAACGGCAATTCTGGGCTAGGCCTCCGGTTAATAGGTTAGTCCCAAAAATAATATAAAAGTAGATAATAAAGCCCAATAATGTCCAAAACAGTAGATAATATAGCATGGAGCAATCAAAAATTATAGATACGTTGGAGACGAATCACATATCGAGCTTGCCAAACGTTCACAATGTTTGCATCTGCTCCTGCAATAGGTCTGTCACCTAGCGGTGCATCAAGAACATAATTCTTCTATGCAGCAAAGAGCATAATTCTCAGATCAAGGACCCAGTCCGCATCATTGCTACTTTCATCTTTCAACTTAGTTTTCTCTAGGAACATATCAAAAATATATAGGAGCTATATCGCGAGCTATTGATCTACAACATAGATATGCAAATACTATCGGGACTAAGTTCATGATAAATTAAGTTCAATTAATCATATGCTTAAGAACTCCCACTTAGATAGACATCCCTCGAGTCATCTAAATGATCACGTGATCCATATCACCTAAACCATGTCCGATCATCATGTGAGATGGAGTAGTTTTTAATGGTGAACATCTCTATGTTGATCATATCTACTATATGATTCACGTTCGACCTTTTGGTCCCTAGTGTTCCAGGGCCATGTCTGTACATGCTAGGCTCGTCAAGTTTAACCTGAGTATTCTGCATGTGCAAAACTGTCTTGCACCCGTTGTATGTGAACGTAGAGCTTATCACACCCCATCATCACATGGTGTCTTAGCACGACGAACTGTCGAAAGAGTGCATACTCAGGGAGAACACTTATATCTTGAAATTTTAGTAAGGGGTCATCTTATAATGCTAGCGCCGTACTAAGCAAAATAAGATGCATAAAAGATAAACATCACATGCAATCAAAATATGTGACATGATATGGCCATCATCATCTTGTGCCTTTGATCTCCATCTCCAAAGCACTGTCATGATCTCCATCGTCACCGGCTTGACACCTTGATCTCCATCGTAGCATCGTGGTCGTCTCGCCAACTATTGCTTCTACAACTATCGCTAACGCATAGTGATAAAGTAAAACAATTACATCGCGTTTGCATTTCATACAATAAAGCGACAACCATAAGGCTCCTGCAAGTTGCCGATAACTTTTACAAAACATGATCATCTCATACAATAATGTATATCACATCATGTCTTCACCATATCACATCACAACATACCCTGTAGAAACAAGTTAGACGTCCTCTACTTTGTTGTTGCAAGTTTTACGTGGCTGCTACGGGCTTCTAGTAAGAACCGTTCTTACCTATGCATCAAAACCACAATGGTGATTTATCAAGTTTACTATTTTAACCTTCAACAAGGACCGGCCGCAGTCAAATTCGATTCAACTAAAGTTGGAGAAACACACACCCGCCAGCAACCTTTATGCAAAACTAGTTGCATGTCTATCGGTGGAACCGGTCTCATGAATGTGGTAATGTAAGGTTGGTTCGGGCCGCTTCATCCAACAAAATCGGCGAATCAAAAAAGACATTGGTGGTAAGCAGTATGACGATCACCGCCCACAACTCTTTGTGTTCTACTCGTGCATATCATCTATGCATAGACCTGGCTCGGATGCCACTGTTGAGGAACATAGCATGCAATTTCAAAAAAATTCCCATGCTCACGCAAGATCTATCTGGGAGATGCATAGCAATGAGAGGGGGAGAGTGTGTCATATGTACCCTCGTAGACCAAAAGCGGAAGCGTTTGACAACGTGGTTGATGTAGTCGAACTTCTTCTAGTTTTGACTGAGGGAGTCCTGGACTAAGGGGTCCTCGGGTGTCCGACCTATTAGCCATGGGCCGGACTGATGGGCTGTGAAGATGCGAAGACCGAAGACTGTACCCGTGTCCGGATGGTACTCTCCTTGGCGTGGAAGGCAAGCTTGGCGACCGGATATGTAGATTCCCTTCTTTGTAACCGACCTTGTGTAACCCTAGATCCTTCCGGTGTCTATATAAATCGGAGGACTTAGTTCGGATAGGGAAGATTCATTATCATAGCCATACCAGCTAGACCTCTAGGGTTTATCCATTACGATCTCGAGGTAGATCAACTCTTGTAATACTCGTATTCATCAATATCAATCAAGCAGGACGTAGGGTATTACCTCCATAGAGAGGGCCCGGACCTGGGTAAACATCGTGTCCCCTGTCTCCTGTTACCATCGACCTTAGACACACAGTTCGGAACCCGCTACCCGAGATCCGCCGGTTTTGACACCGACATTGGTGCTTTCATTGAGAGTTCCACTGTGCTGTCGGCAAAAGGTTTGATGGCCCCTTGAATTGTCAATAATGACGCTGTCCAAGGAGAAACCTTCCTCCCCGGACAAATCTTTGTGTTCGACGGCTTCGCATTGCGGGCCAATTCGCTTGGCCATCTAGAGCAGATCAAAAGTTATGCCCCTGGCCATCGGGTCAGATTTGGGAGCTTGAACTGCGTTACGGCCATCCGTGGAGACTTGATCTTCGTCGGATTCGAGACCGCGGCTGCCACCCCTGGTGACCCCGATGACCATGACCTAAAACTATCACCAGACCGCATCGAGGAGATCGCTCCTAGAACCGCTCTAGCCTTAGAGCCAGAGCAGACTGCGTCATCCGAGGACGGGAGGATAAACCCCACCACGGAGGCCACAGATTCCACGGCGTTGGAGCCACACATAGACTTAACCTCTCACGACATCTTTGTCACTGGAACTCCGGACTCGTCTCCGGCCGTAAGTTCCGAACCACGTGAGCCCGCGGACGCCGAACTTGATCGTTTATCGATCTTCAAGTTCAGCGCTGCAGACGTCTTCCAGCACTCGCCTTTGGGAGATGTGCTAAACTCGTTAAAGAACCTGTCCTTGGCAGAGGACTCACAGCCGGACTAAATTTGGTTCGACCTAGGGGCTGGTGGTGGAGAATTTTGCTTCCCACCCGCCACCCACTTAATCGCCACGGTCGAGGATCTGACCGACACACTTGATTATGACTCCAAGGACATTGACGGTATGGACGGCGATGCCGGAGAAGAAGAGGTCCAGAACCCGCTGTTCACCGGACGCTGGACGGCCACTTCCTCGTATGATCTATACATGGTGGATGCACCAAAGGAGAACAACGACGAAGACAAGGAAGATCCAGCCGAGGATAAACCTTCCGAAATACAATCCAAGCGCCAGCGTCAGCAGCGCCGCTCTAAGTCACGCCACAGTAAAGATAGCAACACCGGCACATGAGAAGATAATACTCCAGAAGGTGCCGAAAACAACGAAGACCCCGTTGAAACAGCTAACGAACAAGATGAATGGGAAGATGGGCAGGCTAGCCCTAGCAAGCAGGCCATGCACAAAGACTCAGAGGAGGGAAGTTATCTCCCGCTCTCCGAGGATGAGGTGAGCCTCGGCACCGATGATTTCATCGTGCCTGAGGAACCACTGGAGCAGGAGCGCTTCAAGCGCCAGCTAATCGCCACGGCAAGGAGCCTGAAAAAGAAGCAGCAGCAGATTCAAGCTGACCAAGATCTGCTCAATGATAAATGGACTGATGTCCTAGCAGCCGAAGAATACGGCCTCAAGCGCCCAACCAAAAGCTACCCAAAGCGCAAATTGCTACCTCAGTTTGACGAGGAGGCGCTGGAATACATACCTCCATCATACAATGCGGCTGACCGACCACCACGTTGTCGGGACAAAACAACACCTCATGCCGAACACCAGCCAGCACCGCCTCATCGCACAGGCAGAGGTAAATTAGCCCAAGGTCATACATATGACCTCCGGCAAAACCTAAACAATAAACCAGGACATACTAGATCAATATATGGATCGCGAGGACGTGCCTCGACATGCGACGACGGCCACCAATTCGGACGTGATAAACTTAGTCATGTGCGGGCTGAAAACCGCAGACGGACTCCATCAGAGCTACGTCGCGATACGGCCCGATATAGAGGCGCCACACACCCTCATTGCTTCACTGATGAGGTCCTGGATCATGAATTCCTAGAAGGGTTCAAACGCCGTGAATATAGAATCATACGATGGAACCACGGACCTCGCGGTGTGGATCGAAGACTTCATTCTCCACATTCATATGGCCCGTAGCGATGACCTTCACGCCATCAAATACCTCCCTTTAAAACTCAAGGGGCCAGCTCGGCACTGGCTCAACAGTCTGCCTGCAAATTCTATTGGCAGCTGGGAGGACTTGGAAGAGGCCTTCCTCGATAACTTCCAAGGTACATATGTTCGACCTCCGGACGTTGATGACTTAAGCCATATAGTTCGACAGCCCGGAGAGTCCGCCAGGAAATTCTGGACTAGTTTCTTAACTAAAAAGAACCAAATCATCGATTGTCCGGATGTTGAAGCCCTAGCAGCCTTCAAACATAGCATCCGCGATGAATGGCTCGCTCGCCACCTCGGCCAAGAAACGCCAAAATCCATGGCAGCCCTCATGGCACTCATGACCCGCTTTTGTGCGGGCGAGGACAGTTGGTTGACCCGTAGCAAAAACAATGCAAGCGACGACGGCACCCCTGAAGCTAAAACTAGCAAAGACAAGTCTCGACGCAATAGATACAAGCATCGAAACAACAGTGATAACACTAAGGACACGGCAGTCAATGCCGGATTCAGGGGCTGTAAGTCTGGTCAGCGGAAGAAGCCGTTCCAAAAGAACAATTCAGGCCCATCCAGCTTGGACCGCATACTTGATCGTCCGTGCCAGATTCATGGCACCCCAGACAAGCCACCCAATCATACAAATAGAGATTGTTGGGTTTTTAAATAGGCCGGCAAATTAAACGCCGAGAAAAGGGAAAAGGGATCGCAGAGCAAGGACGATGACGAAGAGCCCCAGCAACCGAACATAGGGGGACAGAAGAAGTTCCCCCTCAGATCAAAATGGTGAACATGATATACACTACCCACATTCCCAAGAGGGAGCGCAAGCGTGCGCTCACGGACGTCTACGCGATAGAGCCAGTCGCCCCAAAATTTAATCCATGGTCGTCATGCCTGATCACTTTTGATCGTCGAGATCATCCGACCAGTATCCGTCACGGTGGCTCAGCCACATTGGTCCTAGACCCAATAATTGATGGGTTCCACCTGACTCGCGTCCTTATGGACGGAGGTAGAAGCCTCAATCTGCTCTATCAGGATACAGTGCGAAAAATGGGAATTAACCCATCTCGGATCAAGCCCACCAGGACTACCTTCAAAGGAGTCATACCAGGTGTAGAGGCCCGCTGTACGGGCTCAATCACACTAGAGGTTGTCTTCGGATCTCCGGACAACTTCCGAAGCGAGGAGTTAATCTTCGATATCGTCCCGCGGCTATCACGCACTGCTCGGATGAACTACGTTCGCTCGATTCAACGCAGTACCACACTATGCTTATCTCAAGCTCAAGATGCCCGGTCCATGCGGCGTCATAACAGTCAATGGAAATACAGAACGCTCCCTCCGTACAGAAGAGCACACAGCTGCCTTAGCAGTAGAAGTACAGAGCGGCCTTCTCAAGCAGAACCTTAATTCGGTTGCCGAGCCCACGGACACCGTTAAGAGGGTCCGAACTACTCAGCGGCAGGAGAGCTCGGCTCGTCGGGAGCTCGACTAGCAATCCGGCCTCCGTCTCAGTTCCGATCAAGTGGTGGCATTCGTGTCGCGCGCACATAACTACGCACTCAAAATCCCATGGGCATCGACGGAGGCATAGCTAGCTAGTGGTCCATAGTACAGCTCAACCGACATCGGATAATGTCACACCCTGCATTTGTAACATGTCATTTGCATTAGTAAAGCATGAAAATTTGGACCAACAAAAACTTTTGCATTATTTGGCTTTTATTTGGAGTTGGTTTTCTCTCTGTGATTTTCAAGTGCTCTTTAAAGTCAACTACTCCACTTTACATACTTCATCTCCCTGCCCCAAACTTCTGCCCAATGATCATGCCATGTGTATAGTGCAATATAGTATTTTCTTACAAAAAAATAAATTGGCCAAAAAGTATTTTCAAAATTTAGTTTTCCAAAAACCCCTGAATTGAGGCTTGCACTACAAGTACTTGATTTAGGGTATGAAAAATATTTCAAAGAGTATATTTTCCATAAACCACAAAAATATAATTTTAAAAGTTATTTTCCTATTTTATTTAAAAGCTTTTTCTTAAGGCCAGAAATGGTCTTTAATAGGGATAAATCATTTTATTGTTTCAAAAATATTTGACAAAAATCAGGGAAACTCCGTGGACATATATTTTCCATATATAAGAGTTTCAACACATGGTCATGTTCAAAATATTGGACAAAACCTCCCAAAACCATTTCTGCCCATTTCAAGGATTTGAAATATTTCTACAGGAAATATTTTCATAAAAATCCAAGAAAATTCTAGCAAGTCACATATACATAATATGATGACATTTCAGAGTTTCAGCTCAATCCAAACTGTATTGGTTCACAAAAGTGCCCCAAAACCATCTCTGTCCAGATTCAAATTTGAACAACTTTGTACTACCAACTTTCTCTCCTTGACCCCAACTTTTGTGAGCATGTTCACATGACCAAATGAAGCCACTACACTAAGTGGTGCATCAAGGGGAAGTGATTTTCTCAACTAGATCTGCAGAAGTTCATTCCTGCTAATTTCTAGGGTTTACAAAAGTTGCATTGGCAACTTTGCCCAAATGAGCTCAAAATTGGTGGAAGGCCCTAATCCTATGTGACATTTCACCCTGTGGAGTCTCATGGCAAATGGAAATCATCTACTTGCCCAAACCAGTATCAAACACCTTTTGCCACTTTACCAAAATCCCATTTTTGGCCTCTTCCACTAATCTCCATAGGCTCAACTTTCTACCACGACCCCTCCTAGTCCCCCTCTAGCACATGTGTGCTTTGCTGCCCGAGGAAGAAATGATGAAGGGGGGAGAGCCCCATTTTTCTTCTCTGGACAGTGGATTCCTCCCCCTCTCTCTCTCTCAGCCTCCTTCTCTCCCCTCAGCTTTCCAGAGCCTCCAAGGCTCTCCCCAGCTTTTGCCCACACCCCCTTCAGCTGCCAGACGCAAGTGGACGCGCATGGACGCGGGAAAGCCACGGATGCCGACCAAAGTCGTGCTCTGGAGCGCCTGGTAGGGCACCCGACCGTTGACGCCGCGTCTCCCGGCCACCTCGAGCCTCCCCCATGCGCCAGTCGATGCCCCTCACTATCCACTCCACGCCAGCAGGCCGCCCACTTGCTCCCGCACCATCCTCTCTCTCCTGCACCTCGCGCCAGAATGCCGCCCCGCTCGGCCGATGCTCGCGCCGCCCCTGTGGCCCGCCCGCAGCTCGTCCCGCTCCTCCTCTCTCTCCCTGGCACCCTAGACCACTCCCACGAACACCCCCGAGCCCTCCATTCCCTCTCTAACGGCCACCCAAGCCGATCCCGCGGGCACCCGTAGGCCTGCTACCTCTTGAGCACTGCGTTGGTTTTCCCCGAAGCAGAAGGGATGATGCAGCAGAGTAGCGTAAGTATTTCCCTCAGTTTTTGAGAACCAAGGTATCAATCCAGTAGGAGGCAATGCGTGAGTCCCTCATACCTGCAAAAAACAAATAAATCCTCGCAACCAACGCGATAAGGGGTTGTCAATCCCTACACGGCCACTTACGAGAGTGAGATCTGATAGATATGATAAGATAATATTTTTGGTATTTTTATGATAAAGATGCAAAGTAAAATAAAAGCAAAGTAAAAAAGCAAAGGAAATAACTAAGTATTGGAAGATTAATATGATGAAGATAGACCCGGTGGCCATAGGTTTCACTAGTGGCTTCTCTCGAGAGCGTAAGTATTCTACGGTGGGTGAAAAAAATTACTGTTGAGCAATTGACAGAATTGAGCATAGTTATGAGAATATCTAGGTATGATCATGTATATAGGCATCACGTCCGAGACAAGTAGACCAACTCCTGCCTGCATCTACTACTATTACTCCATTCATCGACCACTATCCAGCATGCATCTAGAGTATTAAGTTAATGAAAACAGAGTAACACCTTAAGCAAGATGACATGATGTAGGGGGATAAACTCATGCAATATGATGAAAACCCCATCTTGTTATCCTTGATGGCAACAATACAATACGTGCCTTGCTGCCCCTACTGTCACTGGGAAAGGACACCGCAAGATTGAACCCAAAGCTAAGCACTTCTCCCATTGCAAGAAAGATCAATCTAGTAGGCCAAACCAAACTGATAATTTGAAGAGACTTGCAAAGATAACCAATCATACATAAAAGAATTCAGAGAAGATTCAAATATTGTTCATAGATAGACTTGATCATAAACCCACAATTCATCGGTCTCAACAAACACACAGCAAAAAAGAATAGATCTCCACAAGAGAGGGGGAGAACATTGTATTGAGATCCAAAAAGAGAAAAGAAGCCATCTAGCTACTAACTATGGACCCGTAGGTCTGAGGTGAACTACTCACACTTCATCGGAGGGGCTATGGTGTTCATGTAGAAGCCCTCCGTGCTTGATGCCCCCTCCGGTGGAGCTCCGGAACAGGCCCCAAGATGGGATCTCGTGGATACAGAAAGTTGCGGCGGTGAAATTAGGGTTTTGGCTCCGTATCTGATCGTTTGGGGATACGTAGGTATATATAGGAGGAAGGAGTACGTCGGTGGAGCAACAGGGGGCCCACGAGGGTGGAGGGCGCGCCTGGGGGGGGGGGGGGGGTAGGCGCGCCCCCTACCTCGTGGCCTCCTCTTTTGTGTCTTGACGTAGGGTCCAAGTCTCTTGGGTCTTGTTCGTTGAGAAAATCACGTTCCCGAAGGTTTCATTCCGTCTGGACTCCGTTTGCTATTCCTTTTCTCCGAAACCCTAAAACAGGCAAAAAAACAGCAATTCTGGGCTAGGCCTCCGGTTAATAGGTTAGTCGCAAAAATAATATAAAAGTGGATAATAAAGCCCAATAATGTCCAAAACAGTAGATAATATAGCATGGAGCAATTAAAAATTATAGATACGTTGGAGACGTATCAAGGCCGCACCTACAGTGGACCTCGGCCAGCCTATATAAGGCGACCCCGAGCCTCTCTCTCACTCCCTGTCACTCCCCCACACTCCTAGTCAACCTCCCGCACCACCCATTTGTCTCCAGAGCCGCTCGAGCTCGAGCTCTGCTGCCTCGGGTCACCGTCGATCTCAGGGTACATGCCCTCTCCGCCGCTCCTCTTCCTCGATCTGGAACCGCCGCGGCTCACTGATCATTTCCCCTTTCCTCCCTGCTTCTTTTGCAGCCGGAAACGGCTGGAATTGCCGCCTCTCGAAGCTCTTCCACCGGTCTCCTCGTCGCCGGCGAACCCCTACACTCCGGCGATCGCCTCCACCTCCTCCAAACGGCGACTCCGCCCTGAGCATGCCGGTGCCCTCGGATCGCCTCGCCGTCGACCATAGCGACGCCGGTGAGCTCGCCTCCCTCTCTGGGCCGAGGTTCAAGACGGCGGCCGTGGGACCCGTCGGTCAGCCTCACATTCTGATGGGTGGGCCCCACCCGTCACGTTTAAAACGCACGCGCGCGTACCGGTTCGCCCGTCGGCTGAAGGCGTATTTTGCATTTACGCCTTCGGCGTGGCAGCCTCGCGCGGACTGGATCCTCTCTGGGCCTCCTGCGCTGTGGCCTTTCTGGCCCAGTGGCACAGTGATCTCTTGCTTTTTCTTTTCTGTGCAACTTGCAAAAATTCCACAGGATTAAATAAATATCCAAATGCAATAATTCCAGCTCCTAAATTCTTGTAAAAATCTCACCTATTTAATGGTGTAACTTTCATACATGCCCAACCAACTTTTCTGTGCTGTTCAAATTTAAATTCAAATTTGAGCAATTAAATCCTTGTTTGAAAATCCATTGCTCTGTCTTTGTAGCTCCAAATACAGAAATAAGAATTTTCCCCTTCTTAGTTTTAACCCTAGTATTTAACAAAAATGAGTTGACATTTTTCTAAGCACTTTGGTTTTTCTGTTTATTATTGCCTTATTTTGTCGTTATTATTTTGCGACGATAGATTGCGTTGCTGATGAAGGAGTTGGACCAGAAGACTTTGAAGACCCAGAAGACTTTGCTGAGCCAGGCAAGCAGCCCTTTGACCATGTCTATGAAACCCTTTTTATGCATGTCATATAGCACTTTATTACTGTTGCATCGGGATCATGATGAGATGGTAACCACTTTGGTGGGTTGCCTTCGTTACTTCCTCATTGATACTTGCATTGTGCATGACCCTACCTTCTTATGAGGGTTATGTCGGTGGGAAGAGATAGGATGCTAAACTAGATGCTACGGAAATGGGACGGGTATATGCATGGTGAAGGAAACCAAGTTGTTTTCAAGGACTTTTCAAAACCCCGTCGGGTGCCACTAATGCCCGAGGGAGATGGTGAGCTAGGTTACCGCTTGATAAATAAGTGGTGTACCGGAGCAAGCTGTGTGGGAGTGTTTTCAAAAACGGATTAGATTTAAGATTTGTCGACTGTCCCAACCTTACATGCGCAACCACTCTACCCTTATATGCGAAGGGGAATTATTGATTACCTAGGCCGATACTAGCTTGGAGCCCGCATTACTAGTGACGGGAGAGTCGTGTTGGAAATATGCCCTAGAGGTAATAATAAAAGCATTATTATTATATTTCCTTGTTCATGATAATTGTCTTTATTCATGCTATAATTGTGTTATCCGGAAATCGTAATACATGTGTGAATAATAGACACCAACATGTCCCTAGTAAGCCTCTAGTTGACTACCTCGTTGATCAACGGATAGTCATGGTTTCCTGACTAAGGACATTGGATGTCATTGATAACGAGATCACATCATTAGGAGAATGATGTGATTGACAAGACCCAATCCTAAACATAGCACAAGATCGTATAGTTCGTTTGCTAGAGTTTTCCAATGTCAAGTATCTTTTCCTTAGACCATGAGATCGTGTAACTCCCGGATACCGTAGGAGTGCTTTGGGTGTGCCAAACGTCACAACGTAACTGGGTGACTATAAAGGTATACTACGGGTATCTCCGAAAGTGTCTGTTGGGTTGTCACGGATCAAGACTGGGATTTGTCACTCCGTATAACGGAGAGGTATCACTGGGCCCACTCGGTAATGCATCATCATTATGAGCTCAAAGTGACCAAGTGTCTGGTCACGGGATCATGCATTACGGTACGAGTAAAGTGACTTGCCGGTAATGAGATTGAACGAGGTATTGGGATACCGACGATCGAATCTCGGGCAAGTAACATACCGATTGACGAAGGGAATCGTATACGGGGTTGCTTGAATCCTCGACATAGTGGTTCATTCGATGAGATCATCGAGGAGCATGTGGGAGCCAACATGGGTATCCAGATCCCGCTGTTGGTTATTGACCAGAGAGCGATCTCGGTCATGTCTACATGTCTCCCGAACCCGTAGGGTCTACACACTTAAGGTTCGGTGACGCTAGGGTTGTAGGGATATGTATATGCAGTAACCCGAATGTTGTTCGGAGTCCCGGATGAGATCCCGGACGTCACGAGGAGTTCCGGAATGGTCCGGAGGTAAAGAATTATATATAGGAAGTGCTATTTCGGCCATCGGGACAAGTTTCGGGGTCACCGGTATTGTACCGGGACCACCGGAAGGGTCCCGGGGGTCCACCGGGTGGGGCCACCCATCCCGGAGGGCCCCATGGGCTGAAGTGGGAAGGGATCCAGCCCAAAGTGGGCTGGGGCGCCACTTCCCCCTAGGGCCCATGCGCCTAGGGTGGGGGAAACCCTAAAGGAAGAGTCCTAGGAGGGGAAGGCACCTCCTAGGTGCCTTGGGGAGGAGGGATTCCTCCCCTTGGCCGCACCCCCTAGGAGATTGGATCTCCTAGGGCCGGCGCCCCCCCTTGGCCCTCCTATATATAGTGGGGAGATGGAGGACTTCTTACCCCATGCCTTTGGTGCCTCCCTCTCCCTCTCCAACACCTCCTCCTCCTCCATAGTGCTTGGCGAAGCCCTGCCGGAGTACTGCAGCTCCATCACCACCACGCCGTCGTGCTGCTGCTGGAGCCATCTTCCTCAAACTCTCCTTCCCCCTTGCTGGATCAAGAAGGAGGAGACGTTACGCTGACCGTACGTGTGTTGAACGCGGAGGTGCCGTCCATTCGGCGCTAGGATCTCCGGTGATTTGGATCACTCGAGTACGCCTTCCTCATCCCCGTTCTTTGAACGCTTCCGCGCGTGATCTACAAAGGTATGTAGATGCAATCCAATCACTCTTTGCTAGATGAACTCATAGATGGATCTTGGTGAAACCGTAGGAAAATTTTTTTGTTTTCTGCAACGTTCCCCAACAGTGGCATCATGAGCTAGGTCTATGCGTAGTTCTTCTTGCGCGAGTAGAACACAATTTGTTGTGGGCGTAGATGTTGTCAAATTTCTTGCCGCTACTAGTCTTATCTTGCTTCAACGGTATTGTGGGATGAAGCGGCCCGGACCAACCTTACACGTACGCTTACGTGAGACCGGTTCCACCGACTAACATGCACAAGTTGCATAAGGTGCCTGGCGGGTGTCTGTCTCTCCCACTTTAGTTGGAGCGGATTTGATGAATAGGGTCCTTATGAAGGGTAAATAGAAGTTGACAAATCATGTTGTGGCTTTCACGTAGGTAAGAAAACGTTCTTGCTAGAACCCTATTTTAGCCACGTAAAACTTGCAACAACAATTAGAGGACGTCTAACTTGTTTTTGCAGCAAGTGCTTTGTGATATGATATGGCCAAAGTTGTGATGAATGATGAATGATCTATATGTAATGTATGAGATGTTCATGCTATTGTAATAGGAATCACGACTTGCATGTCGATGAGTATGACAACCGGCAGGAGCCATAGGAGTTGTCTTTATTTTTTGTATGACCTGCGTGTCATTGAGAAACGCCATGTAAATTACTTTACTTTATTGCTAAACGCGTTAGCCATAGTAGTAGAAGTAATAGTTGGCGAGCAACTTCATGGAGACACAATGATGGAGATCATGATGATGGAGATCATGGTGTCATGCCGGTGACAAGATGATCATGGAGCCCCAAGATGGAGATCAAAGGAGCTATGTGATATTGGCCATATCATGTCACTATTATTATTTGATTGCATGTGATGTTTATCATGTTTTTGCATCTTGTTTGCTTAGAACGACGGTAGTAAATAAGATGATCCCTCATACTAATTTCAAGAAAGTGTTCCCCCTAACTGTGCACCGTTGCGACAGTTCGTTGTTTCGAAGCACCACGTGATGATCGGGTGTGATAGATTCTAACGTTCACATACAACGGGTGTAAGACAGATTTACACATGCAAAACACTTAGGTTGACTTGACGAGCCTAGCATGTACAGACATGGCCTTGGAACACAGAAGACCGAAAGGTCGAGCATGAGTCGTATAGAAGATACGATCAACATGAAGATGTTCACCGACGTTGACTAGTCCGTCTCACGTGATGATCGCACACGGCCTAGTTAACTCGGATCATGTTATACTTAGATTATAGGAGGGATGTCTATCTAAGTGGGAGTTCATTGAATAATTTGATTAGATGAACTTAATTATCATGAACTTAGTCTAAAATCTTTACAATATGTCTTGTAGATCAAATGGCCAACGTAGTCCTCAACTTCAACGCGTTCCTAGAGAAAACCAAGCTGAAAGACGATGGCAGTAACTACACGGACTGGGTCCGGAACCTGAGGATCATCCTCATAGCTGCCAAGAAAGATTATGTCCTACAAGCACCGTAGGTGATGCACCTGTTCTCCCTGCAGAACAAGACGTTATGAATGCTTGGCAGGCACGTACCGGTGACTACTCCCTCGTTCAGTGTGGCATGCTTTACAGCTTAGAGCCGGGGCTCCAAAAGCGTTTTGAGAGACACGGAGCATATGAGATGTTCGAAGAGCTGAAAATGGTTTTCCAAGCTCATGCCCGGGTCGAGAGATATTAAGTCTCCGATAAATTCTTCAGCTGTAAGATGGAGGAAAATAGTTATGTCAGTGAGCACATACTCACAATGTCTGGGTTACATAACCGCTTGACTCAGCTGGGAGTTAATCTCCCGGATGACGCGGTCATTGAAAGAATCCTTCAGTCGCTTCCACCGAGCTACAAGAGCTTTGTGATGAACTTCAATATGCAGGGGATGAAAAAGACCATTCCTGAAGTATTTGCAATGCTGAAATCAGCAGAGGTAGAAGTCAAAAAGGAACATCAAGTGTTGATGGTGAATAAAACCACTAAGTTCAAGAAAGGCAAGGGTAAGAAAACCTTCAAGAAAGACGGCAAGGGAGTTGCCGCGCCCGGCAAGCAAGCTGCCGGGAAGAAGTCAAAGAATGGACCCAAGCCCAAGACTGAGTGCTTTTATTGCAAGGAAAGTGGTCACTGCAAGCGGAACTGCCCCAAATACTTAGCGGATAAGAAGGCCGGCAAAACAAAAGGTATGTGTGATATACATGTAATTGATGTGTACCTTACCAGTACTCGTAGTAGCTCCTGGGTATTTGATACCGGTGCAGTTGCTCACATTTGTAACTCAAAGCAGGAGCTGCGGAATAAGCGGAGACTGGCGAAGGACGAGGTGACGATGCGCGTCGGGAATGGTTCCAAGGTCGATGTGATCGCCGTCGGCACGCTACCTCTACATTTACCTACGGGATTAGTTTTGAACCTCAATAATTGTTATTTAGTGCCAAGTTTGAGCATGAACATTGTATCAGGATCTCGTTTAATACGAGATGGCTACTCATTTAAATCCGAGAATAATGGTTGTTCTATTTATATGAGAGATATGTTTTATGGTCATGCTCCGATGGTGAATGGTTTATTCTTAATGAATCTCGAGCGTAATGCTACACATATTCATAGTGTGAATACCAAAAGATGTAAGATTGATAATGATAGTCCCACATACTTGTGGCACTGCCGCCTTGGTCACATAGGTGTCAAATGCATGAAGAAGCTCCATGCAGATGGACTTTTAGAGTCTCTTGATTACGAATCATTTGACACGTGCGAACCATCCCTCATGGGTAAAATGACCAAGACTCCGTTCTCAGGAATAATGGAGCGAGCAACCAACTTATTGGAAATCATACATACTGATGTGTGCGGTCCAATGAGTGTTGAGGCTCGCGGTGGCTATCGTTATGTTCTCACCCTCACTGATGACTTGAGTAGATATGGGTATGTCTACTTAATGAAACACAAGTCTGAGACCTTTGAAAAGTTCAAGGAATTTCAGAGTGAGGTTGAGAATCAACATGACAGGAAAATCAAGTTCCTGCGATCAGATCGTGGAGGAGAATACTTGAGTCATGAGTTTGGCACACACTTAAGAAAATGTGGAATAGTTTCACAACTCACGCCGCCTGGAACACCTTAGCGTAATGGTGTGTCCGAACGTCGTAATCGCACTCTATTGGATATGGTGCGATCTATGATGTCTCTTGCCGATTTACCGTTATCTTTTTGGGGGTATGCTTTAGAGACTGCCGCATTCACTTTAAATAGGGCTCCGTCGAAATCCGTTGAGACGACACCGTATGAATTATGGTTTGGGAAGAAACCTAATCTGTCATTTCTGAAAGTTTGGGGATGCGATGCTTATGTCAAGAAACCTCAACCTGAAAAGCTCGAACCCAAGTCGGAAAAATGCGTCTTCATAGGATACCTTAAAGAAACTATTGGGTATACCTTCTACCTCAGATCCGAAGGCAAGATCTTTGTTGCCAAGAATGGATCCTTTCTGGAGAAAGAGTTTCTCTCGAAAGAAGTAAGTGGGAGGAAAGTAGAACTTGATGAAGTATTACCTCTTGAACCGGAAAATGGCGCAACTCAAGAAAATGTTCCTGAGGTGCCTGCACCGACTAGAGAGGAAGTTAATGATGATGATCAAGATACTTCTGATCAAGCTCCTACTAAAATTCGAAGGTCCACAAGGACACGTTCCGCACCAGTTTGGTACGGCAACCCTGTCTTGGAAATCATGTTGTTAGACAACGGTGAACCTTCGAACTATGAAGAAGCAATGGCGGGCCCGGATTCCGACAAATGGCTAGAAGCCATGAAATCCGAGATAGGATCCATGTATGAAAACGAAGTATGGACTTTGACTGACTTGCCCGTTGAGCGGCGAGCCATAGAAAATAAATGGATCTTTAAGAAGAAGACAGACGCGGATGGTAATGTGACCATCTATAAAGCTCGGCTTGTCGCTAAGGGTTATCGACAAGTTCAAGGGGTTGACTACGATGAGACTTTCTCACCGGTAGCGAAGCTAAAGTCTGTCCGAATCATGTTAGCAATTGCCGCTTTCTACGATTATGGGATATGGCAAATGGACGTCAAAATGGCATTCCTTAATGGTTTCCTTAAGGAAGAATTGTATATGATGCAGCCGGAAGGTTTTGTCGATCCTAAGAATGCTGACAAGGTGTGCAAGCTCCAACGCTCGATTTATGGGCTGGTGCAAGCATCTCGGAGTTGGAACATTCGCTTTGATGAGATGATCAAAGCGTTTGGGTTTACGCAGACTTATGGAGAAGCCTGCGTTTACAAGAAAGTGAGTGGGAGCTCTGTAGCATTTCTCATATTGTATGTAGATGACATACTTTTGATGGGAAATGATATAGAACTTTTGGATAGCATTAAGGCCTACTTGAATAAGAGTTTTTCAGTGAAGGACCTTGGAGAAGCTGCTTATATATTAGGCATCAAGATCTACAGAGATAGATCAAGACGCCTCATAGGTCTTTCACAAAGCACATACCTTGATAAGATATTGAAGAAGTTCAATATGGATCAGTCTAAGAAGGGGTTCTTGCCTGTGTTGCAAGGTGTGAAATTGAGCTCAGCTCAATGTCCTACCACGGCAGAAGATATAGAAGAGATGAGTGTCATCCCCTATGCCTCAGCCATAGGTTCTATTATGTATGCCATGTTGTGTACCAGACCTGATGTAAACCTTGCCGTAAGTTTGGTAGGAAGGTACCAAGTAATCCCGGTAAGGAACACTGGACAGCGGTCAAGAATATCCTGAAGTACCTGAAAAGGACTAAGGAAATGTTTCTCGTTTATGGAGGTGACGAAGAGCTCGTCGTAAAGGGTTACGTCGATGCTAGCTTCGACACAGATCTGGATGACTCAAAGTCACAAACCGCATACGTGTATATTTTGAATGGTGGGGCAGTAAGCTGGTGTAGTTGCAAGCAGAGCGTCGTGGCGGGATCTACATGTGAAGCGGAGTACATGGCAGCCTCGGAGGCAGCACATGAAGCAATTTGGATGAAGGAGTTCATCACCGACCTAGGAGTCATACCCAATGCGTCGGGGCCGATCAAGCTCTTCTGTGACAACACTGGAGCTATTGCTCTTGCCAAGGAGCCCAGGTTTCACAAGAAGACAAGGCACATCAAGCGTCGCTTCAACTCCATTCGTGAAAATGTTCAAGATGGAGACATAGATATTTGTAAAGTACACACGGACCAGAATGTAGCAGATCCGTTGACTAAACCTCTCCCTAGAGCAAAACATGATCAACACCAGACTTCCATGGGTGTTCGATTCATCACAATGTAACTAGATTATTGACTCTAGTGCAAGTGAGAGACTGTTGGAAATATGCCCTAGAGGCAATAATAAAAGCATTATTATTATATTTCCTTGTTCATGATAATTGTCTTTATTCATGCTATAATTGTGTTATCCGGAAATCGTAATACATGTGTGAATAATAGACACCAACATGTCCCTAGTAAGCCTCTAGTTGACTAGCTCGTTGATCAACGGATAGTCATGGTTTCCTGACTATGGACATTGGATGTCATTGATAACGAGATCACATCATTAGGAGAATGATGTGATGGACAAGACCCAATCCTAAACATAGCACAAGATCGTATAGTTCGTTTGCTAGAGTTTTCCAATGTCAAGTATCTTTTCCTTAGACCATGAGATCGTGTAACTCCCGGATACCGTAGGAGTGCTTTGGGTGTGCCAAACATCACAACGTAACTGGGTGACTATAAAGGTATACTACAGGTCTCTTCGAAAGTGTCTGTTGGGTTGACACGGATCAAGACTGGGATTTGTCACTCCGTATAACGGAGAGGTATCACTGGGCCCACTCGGTAATGCATCATCATTATGAGCTCAAAGTGACCAAGTGTCTGGTCATGGGATCATGCATTACGATACAAGTAAAGTGACTTGCCGGTAACGAGATTGAACGAGGTATTGGGATACCGACGATCGAATCTCGGGCAAGTAACATACCGATTGACGAAGGGAATCGTATACGGGGTTGCTTGAATCCTCGACATAGTGGTTCATCCGATGAGATCATCGAGGAGCATGTGGGAGCCAACATGGGTATCCAGATCCCGCTGTTGGTTATTGACCAGAGAGCGATCTCGGTCATGTCTACATGTCTCCCGAACCCGTAGGGTCTACACACTTAAGGTTCGGTGACGCTAGGGTTGTAGGGATATGTATATGCAGTAACCCGAATGTTGTTCGGAGTCCCGGATGAGATCCCGGATGTCACGAGGAGTTCCGGAATGGTCCGGAGGTAAAGAATTATATATAGGAAGTGCTATTTCGGCCATCGGGACAAGTTTCGGGGTCACCGGTATTGTACTGGGACCACCGGAAGGGTCCCGGGGGTCCACCGGGTGGGGCCACCCATCCCGGAGGGCCCCATGGGCTGAAGTGGGAAGGGATCCAGCCCAAAGTGGGCTGGGGCGCCACTTCCCCCTAGGGCCCATGCGCCTAGGGTGGGGGAAACCCTAAAGGAAGAGTCCTAGGAGGGGAAGGCACCTCCTAGGTGCCTTGGGGAGGAGGGATTCCTCCCCTTGGCCGCACCCCCCTAGGAGATTGGATCTCCTAGGGCCGGCGCCCCCCCCCCCTCCCCTTGGCCCTCCTATATATAGTGGGGATATGGAGGACTTCTTACCCCATGCCTTTGGTGCCTCCCTCTCCCTCTCCAACACCTCCTCCTCCTCCATAGTGCTTGGCGAAGCCCTGCCGGAGTACTGCAGCTCCATCACCACCACGCCGTCGTGCTGCTGCTGGAGCCATCTTCCTCAACCTCTCCTTCCCCCTTGCTGGATCAAGAAGGAGGAGACGTTACGCTGACCGTACGTGTGTTGAACGCGGAGGTGCCGTCCGTTCGGCGCTAGGATCTCCGGTGATTTGGATCACGTCGAGTACGCCTTCCTCATCCCCGTTCTTTGAACGCTTCCGCGCGTGATCTACAAAGGTATGTAGATGCAATCCAATCACTCGTTGCTAGATGAACTCATAGATGGATCTTCGTCAAACCGTAGGAAAAAATTTTGTTTTCTGCAACGTTCCCCAACAAGTCGTTGTTGCGCTCTCTCGGGACGGGGTCGTGCCAGGTAGGGCGGCCATGACTGTTTTCACAGGGCACCGGACACACCTTTGGTACCCCGTGCTTGTGGTATTTGATGAATATGGGAGCGAGGCTCCACAATTTTAATATGTGAAATGTTGGGCACAGGGGTTACTACCAATCGAGTGGACTCTATGTTAGTGTCGTCTAGGGAAATATAGTGATCGGGTGCTTACCCCGGGTACTTGAGGTACCGCGGGTCGTGGATGACACAGAAGTTCCCCGGATCTTGTGGGTAAAGTGTGCAACCTCTGCAGAGTGTAAAACTATTTGAATAGTCTTGTCCACGGTCAACGACAGTTGGGCGGTGCTGCTTAAACTATGTCCAGTGTTTTCAAACCGTGTGTGTGTGTGTTGATAAAACTAATTGGCTTAAGTTAGATGGCTTGACACGATGATCAAGTTGGATTGGTGTCCAACGCCGCTTATGTTGATATCTGTAACTTGTTCATACGGATACATGTGCTCTCGTGAGGCATACTTTACATGTTGATAGATCATGTCATTGCACTCAAAACTAGCTTTCTGCAAAATACCTACTTAGTGCTATATCATTGCATTATCGTGCCCTGTCCCAATCATGGGTTGCTTGCGAGTACATTCAAAGTACTCATTGGCTTGCCACTGGTTATTTAATTGGCCAGGCATGGAAGAACAGGAGTTCGAAGAAGAGTTCTTTGGAGACGAACATGCGAACTAGGACGTTTCCTAGTCAGAATGTCTGTAGGGTTAAGGCAGATGGCATGGGTTCTACTTATCGACGAAGATTTCCGCTGCTTAAGTTTATTTGGTACTCAGCCCTTATGGCTTTATCCATGTAAGACTTGACCATAATGGTCATAATTTGTGTAAGACGGTATGTATGGATGTAAGACTCTTGTTATTTAGCTTCTGTGTGTTCAGTGAGCATTGATCTCTAGGATCAATGTACATGTGCATTCGGTGATCACGACTTACGAGTCGAGGTCCCCACAGAGCTGGTATCAGAGCCATCCTGACTGTAGGGAGCCTTAGTTAGCATGGACGTTAGTTAGAGTGAGACTATCTACAAAATTACATATATACCTACATTTTCTAAAAATATCCCAAACATGGGTCATATCTCCTCTATTGACCCTTCCCCTTCCACTTTTGTAGATGGCCGTCGTACCCGAGGACTTCCTGACCAATGGATTTCCCATGCTTCTTGAGGACAGCCTAAAGAAGTGCCAATTCACTCGAGCCCCCACCTTCTCCTATCACGAGCATTGGATCAACAACACCAAGATGGAGTATCATGTGGAGGTAGTCGTGAGGGCGAACGACTCTCCGAAAAGCTGGTTCTTTGAAGGACCCCAGATGGCGACCCTGCTCCTCGCCATTGAGACTGCTGCAGTCATGGCGCTGACTCGCCTTTGGGATCTTCTGCCAGAGATGGCTAGTGAGCCAGCCACTCATTACCTGCCTTATCGTAAGGAGGGTGATGACGAGAGCAGCGCACCAGCTCCACCCATGGACAAGGGGCTTCCCCTCCATTTCCAGACCTACTTCAGCTTGTGTGCTGACAGCCTTGCACAACACTTGGCCTCGGAGTCGATGGAGCTTCGAAGGGAACTCCATGAGACCAAGGAACTCCTCCGCCTAGCTTAGACAAAGGCGGAGAGGATCAAGAAGGATGGTGCACCCCCTGGACAGCCCGTTGTTGCCTATCGAGGCGGGCGACCCCCACAGGCTACGCATGCCAAGGGATCATCTCGGGCACGCCGGATGACGGCGAAGGAATCACAACCTCTTCATGGTGCCACCGGCGAAGCAGCGTCGTGTTCAGCTCCTCCACTCCCCCACTCCCTCAAGTGACGAAGAAACTGAGACAGATGAATATGAGGAGGAAGACCCAGAGGAGCCGGAATACGCGACCGAGCATTCCACCACTTAGACAGCGTTCAGGACTAGGATAGGCCAGTCCGTAACCCTTAAGGTAGGATAGGTCATGTACCCCTTGTGCGAAGTCAAGTCCATGTAATGGTTCAAATGAAACCATGTTGTGTTGTGTTTGCTTTCAACTTGTTTGATGGAAGTCGTACTTTCCCTTCGGGAACTTGTAAACGACTACATCACCCATTTGGTTTTAATGCATGAGTTTGGCCCTTCTGGCCCTTGCTTAACTTAAAATTGTGTCACGCCCACCCCCTTACTAGGCATCCCATCTATATGGCTTTCCCTCATCTTTCCCAATCATGAGACCTTGACCGCTCCAACAGGATGCCTGTTGTAACACGTACTGGTGCCTCTACTCAGTAGCAAGAAGCCGGAGCAGGAGCCAGTCAGGACCAAACCCAAGGACAAGCCACCTCCAAACATGGACATGGCTCAGCTTCTCCAAGCCTTCCGAGATGAATGCCAAGCCAACACTGCAGCCCTCCAGATGATTGCCCAGGCTATCAACCGCTAGCCGACGGGGAGCGGCAATGGACGTTCCACCTTGGCAGAGTTCAAGAAACATGCACCACCCACCTTCGTCGAGACTGCTGAACCCCTGGATGCAGACGACTGGGTCCGCACCATTGAGGATCTGTTGGAACTAGTCGGCTGCTCTGAAGACCGCGAGAGGGTGGCATATGCTGCCCACTGTCTCGGGGGAACTGCCAAAGCTTGGTGGGATGGATTCAAGGTCATGCATGCTGGGCAAAACATCACTTGGAATGACTTCAAGATAGAATTCTGCAAGGCCCATATTCCTTACGGAATCTTGGCCATCAAAAAGCGTGAGTTCCGAGCCCTAAAGCAAGGAAGTAGCACTGTCAAGGAGTACATGCGGAAGTTCAGTGTTCTATCAAGGTATGCTCCTGAGGACGATGTCAGCACTGATGCTGCCAAAAGAGAGCGCTTCATGGAAGGCCTTAACCAGACTCTGCAGTACTCGCTTGTTGTGTGTGACTGCCCAACCTTTCCTGATCTGGTGATCAAGGCACTCATGCTTGAGGACAAGCGACGTGCTTTGGATGATACCCGTAAGCACAAGATGATCGGCAAGGGCAGCTCCAGCAACTAGAAGTCTCGCTTGTGGCAGCCAGCCCCAGTCAAGCCTTCCTATCAGCAGCCAAGAGCCCCTGCACCCCGCACCAACTATCAGCCTCAGCAGTACGCCAACCCCAGGCCAGCTTACAACCACCCCAATAACAATGCCGGCAAGAGCAGCAACCCCAATCAAGTCACTTGTTGTGGATGTGGTCAGCCAGGACACTACTCCAAGAATTTCCCCAACAAGAAGCCCGACGCCCCGTGCCCCAATGCGCAGAACCCAGTACCAGGCCGTGGAATGCCACCAAGGAACCAAGCTCCCCGCAACCCACCCAACAATGGCAAGGGTCGTGTGAATCATGTCACTACAGAAGAAGCCCAGGAAGACCCGGACGTCGTGCTGGGTACGTTCCTTGTTAACTCAGCACCTGCAACTGTCTTGTTTGATTCTGGAGCCACGCATTCATTTGTCACCCAAGAGTTTGCATTAAAAAGTGGCATGACCCCTACACCCCTGAATAACCCTATGGTGGTATAAACCCCCGGAGTTGAGATGAGAGCCAAGATAGGCTGCAAGGGAGTCGGGATCGTCATTAACGGGGTAGATTTCCTAGCAGACCTTATCATCTTAAGATCGCAAGGCTTGGATGTGATCTTAGGAATGGATTGGCTCATCAAGCACCAAGGCTTGTTAGACTATGCCAACCGAACTGTCACTATGACCAATGACCAAGGAGTCGAAGTTAAATTTGCCTCCAACGCCTCCTCTGCTCAAGCCACCCAAGTCAACTGTTTGACTGAAGTTGGATTGGAGCAAGTGCCGGTAGTGTGCGAATACCCCGATGTCTTTCCTGATGAGCTACCAGGAATGCCTCCTGACCGAGACATTGAGTTCATCATCGAGCTCATACCCGGAGCAAGACCCATCTATAAGAAGCCTTATAGAATGGGATCGGAAGAGTTAGCAGAATTGAAGAAGAAACTGGAAGAGCAGTTGAGGAAGGGATTTATCCGCCCTAGTGCCTCCCCTTGGGGATCACCTGTTCTGTTTGTGGCAAAGAAGGACGGTACCATCCGCTTGTGCATTGACTATCGCTCCCTCAATGAAGTTACAATCAAGAACAAGTATCCACTTCCCAAGATTGAAGATCTGTTTGATCAACTCAATGGGGCCAAGGTGTTCTCCAAGATCGACCTCAGATCTGGGTACTACCAGCTGAAAATCAGACCCAAGATATTCCGAAGACGGCATTTGTAACCAGATATGGCCTGTATGAGTGCACGGTCATGTCCTTTGGATTGACCAATGCCCCAGATTACTTCATGTATCTCATGAATAAGGTCTTCATGGAATATTTGGACAAGTTTGTCGTCGTCTTCATTGATGACATTCTTGTCTTCTCGAAGACGGAAGAAGAGCACGAGCAACACTTGAGGATGGTCCTAGACAAGCTTCGACAGCACCAACTATACGCCAAGTTCAGCAAGTGTGAATTTTGGCTGCATGAGGTTGGATTCTTGGGTCATAAATTGACTACCGAAGGATTGTTAGTGGATCCCACAAAGATCCAAGCCGTGACTGAATGGAAAACCCTGAGCAATGTGAAGGAAGTCAGAAGCTTCCTCGGACTCGCGGGATATTACCGCAAGTTCTTTGAAGGATTCTCAAGCATTGCCCGATGTTGGAAATATACCCTAGAGGCAATAATAAATTGATTATTATTATATTTCCTTGTTCATGATAATCGTTTATTATCCATGCTAGAATTGTATTGATAGGAAACTCAGATACATGTGTGGATACATAGACAACACCATGTCCCTAGTAAGCCTCTAGTTGACTAGCTCGTTGATCAATAGATGGTTACGGTTTCCTGACCATGGACATTAGATGTCGTTGATAACGGGATCACATCATTAGGAGAATGACGTGATGGACAAGACCCAATCCTAAGCATAGCACTAGATCGTGTAGTTCATGTGCTAAAGCTTTTCTAATGTCAAGTATCATTTCCTTAGACCATGAGATTGTGCAACTCCCGGATACCGTAGGAGTGCTTTGGGTGTGCCAAACGTCACAACGTAACTGGGTGGCTATAAAGGTACACTACAGGTATCTCCGAAAGTGTCTGTTGGGTTGGCACGAATCGAGACTGGGATTTGTCACTCCGTGTAAACGGAGAGGTATCTCTGGGCCCACTCGGTAGGACATCATCATAATGTGCACAATGTGATCAAGGAGTTGATCACGGGATGATGTGTTACGGAACGAGTAAAGAGACTTGCCGGTAACGAGATTGAACAAGGTATCGGGATACCGACGATCGAATCTCGGGCAAGTATCGTACCGATAGACAAAGGGAATTATATACGGGATTGATTAAGTCCTTGACATCGTGGTTCATCCGATGAGATCATCGTGGAACATGTGGGAGCCAACATGGGTATCCAGATCCCGCTGTTGGTTATTGACCGGAGAGTCATCTCGGTCATGTCTGCATGTCTCCCGAACCCGTAGGGTCTACACACTTAAGGTTCGGTGACGCTAGGGTTATAGAGATATTAGTATGTGGTAACCCGAAAGTTGTTCGGAGTCCCGGATGAGATCCCGGACGTCACGAGGAGTTCCGGAATGGTCCGGAGGTAAAGAATTATATATAGGAAGTGCTATTTCGGCCATCGGGACAAGTTTCGGGGTCACCGATATTGTACCAGGACCACCGGAAGGGTCCCGGGGGTCCACCGCATGGGGCCACCTGCCCCGGGGGGCCACATGGGCTGTAGGGGGTGCGCCTTGGCCTATATGGGCCAAGGGCACCAGCCCCAAGAGGCCCATGCACCAAGAGAAGAGGAAAAGGAAGAGTCCTAAAGGGGGAAGGCACCTCCGAGGTGCCTTGGGGAGGAGGGACTCCTCCCTTGGCCACACCCTTCCTTGGAGGAAGGGACAAGGCTGCGCCCCCCTCTCCCTTGGCCCTATATATAGTGGGGGGAAGGGAGGGCAACCAAACCTAAGCCCTGGCGCCTCCCTCTCCCTCCCATGACACATCTTCCTCCTCCCGCAGCGCTTGGCGAAGCCCTGTTGGAATCCCGCTACTTCCACCACTACGCCGTCGTGCTGTTGGATCTCCATCAACCTCTCCTCCCCCCTTGCTGGATCAAGAAGGAGGAGACGTCGCTGCTCCGTATGTGTGTTGAACGCGGAGGTGCCGTCCGTTCGGTGCTAGGATCATCGGTGATTTGGATCACGACGAGTACGACTCCATCAACCCCGTTCTCTTGAACGCTTCTGCGCGCGATCTACAAGGGTATGTAGATCCACTCCTCCCTCGTTGCTAGATGACTCCATAGATAGATCTTGGTGACACGTAGGAAAATTTACGTTCCCCAACAGTGGCATCATGAGCTAGGTCTATGCGTAGTTTCTATGCACGAGTAGAACACAAAGTAGTTGTGGGCGTTGATTTTGTTCAATATGCTTGCCGTTACTAGTCTTATCTTGATTCGGCGGCATCGTGGGATGAAGCGGCCCGGACCAACCTTACACGTACGCTTACGTGAGACCGGTTCCACCGACTGACATGCACTAGTTGCATTAGGTGGCTGGCGGGTGTCTGTCTCTCCCACTTTAGTCGGATCGGATTCGATGAAAAGGGTCCTTATGAAGGGTAAATAGCAATTGGCATATCACGTTGTGGTTTTTGCGTAGGTAAGAAACGTTCTTGCTAGAAACCCATAGCAGCCACGTAAAACATGCAAACAACAATTAGAGGACGTCTAACTTGTTTTTGCAGGGTATGCTATGTGATGTGATATGGCCAAAGGATGTGATGAATGATATATGTGATGTATGAGATTGATCATGTTCTTGTAATAGGAATCACGACTTGCATGTCGATGAGTATGACAACCGTCAGGAGCCATAGGAGTTGTCTTAATTTATTTATGACCTGCGTGTCAACATAAACGTCATGTAATTACTTTACTTTATTGCTAACTGTTAGCTGTAGTAGTAGAAGTAATAGATGATGTGACAACTTCATGGAGACACGATGATGGAGATCATGATGATGGAGATCATGGTGTCATGCCGGTGACAAGATGATCATGGAGCCCCAAGATGGAGATCAAAGGAGCTGTATGATATTGGCCATATCATGTCACTATTATTTGATTGCATGTGATGTTTATCATGTTTTTGCATCTTGTTTACTTAGAACGACGGTAGTAAATAAGATGATCCCTCATAATAATTTCAAGAAAGTGTTCCCCCTAACTGTGCACCGTTGCGACAGTTCGTTATTTCGAAGCACCACGTGATGATCGGGTGTGATAGATTCTAACGTTCACATACAACAGGTGTAAGACAGATTTACACACGCGAAACACTTAGGTTGACTTGACGAGCCTAGCATGTGTACAGACATGGCCTCGGAACACAAGAGACCGAAAGGTCGAGCATGAGTCGTATGGCAGATACGATCAACATGAAGATGTTCACCGATGTTGACTAGTCCGTCTCACGTGATGATCGGACACGGCCTAGTTGACTCGGATCATGTAATCACTTAGATGACTAGAGGGATGTCTATCTAAGTGGGAGTTCATAAGATGAACTTAATTATCCTGAACATAGCCAAAAGGTCTTCGCAAATTATGTCGTAGCTCGCGCTTCAGTTCTACTGTTTAGATATGTTCCTAGAGAAAATTTAGTTGAAAGTTGATAGTAGCAACTATGCGGACTAGGTCCGTAAACTGAGGATTGTCCTCATTGCTTCATAGAAGGCTTATGTCCTTAATGCACCACTCAGTGTGCTGAACCTCGAACGTCGTCTGTGGATGTTGCGAACATCTGACATACACATTTTGATAACTACGTGATAGTTCAGTTAAACGGTTTAGAGTTGCGGCACCGAAGACGTTTTGAAACGTCGCGAAACATATGAGATGTTTCGAGGGCTGAAATTGGGATTTCAGGCTCGTGCCCACGTCAAGAGGTATAAGACCTCCGACGATTTTCTTAGCCTGCAAACTAAGGAGAAAAGCTCAATTGTTGTGCTTGTGCTCAGATTGTCTGAGTACAACAATCGCTTGAATCGAGTGGGAGTTGATCTTCCAGATGAAATAGTGATGGTTCTCCGAAGTCATTACCACCAAGCTGCTAGAGCTTCGTGATGAACTATAATATATCAGGGACATATATGATGATCCTTGAGATATTCGCGATGTTTGACACCACAAAAGTAGAAATCAAGAAGGAGCATCAATTGTTGATGGTTGGTGAAACCACTAGTTTCAAGAAGGGCAAGGGCACGAAGGGGTACTTCATGAAACGGCAATTCAGCTGCTGCTCTAGTGAAGAAACCCAATGTTGAACCCAAGCCCGAGACTAAGTGCTTCTGTAATAAGAGGAACAGCCACTGGAGCAGAATTACCCTAGATACTTGGTAGATGAGAAGGCTGGCAAAGTCAATAGAAGTATATTGGATATACATTGTGTTAATGTGTACTTTACTAGTACTCCTAGTAGCACCATGGTATTAGATACCGGTTCGGTTGCTAAGTGTTAGTAACTCGAAATAAAAGCTACGGAATAAACGGAGACTAGCTAAAGGTGAGCTGACGATATGTGTTGGAAGTGTTTCCAAGGTTGATATGATCAAGCATCGCACGCTCCCTCTACCATCGAGATTGGTATTAAAACCTAAATAATTGTTATTTGGTGTTTGCATTGAGCATAGACATGATTGGATTATGTCTATCGCGATACGGTTATTCATTTAAGGAGAATAATGGTTACTCTGTTTATTTGAATAATACCTTCAATGGTCTTGCACCTAAAATGAATGGTTCATTGAATCTCGATTATAGTGATACACATGTTCATGCCAAAAGATATAAGATAGTAATGATAGTACCACCTACTTGTGGCACTGCCACTTAAGCCATATCGGTATAAAACGCATGAAGAAGCTCCATGTTGATGGATCTTTGGACTCACTCATTTTTGAAAGGATTGACACATGCGAACCATGTTTGTTGGTAGATATGCATGAAGAAACTCTATACAGATGGATCGTTTGGACTCACTTGATTTTGAATCACATGAGACATGCAAATCATACCACATGGGCAAGATGACTGAAAGCCTCGTTTTCAGTAAAATGGAACTAGAAAGCAACTTGTTGGAAGTAATACATTTTGATGTGTGCAGTCCAATGAGTGCTGAGGCGTGTAGTGGATATCGTTATGTTCTTACTTCACAGATGATTTGAGTAGATGTTGAGTATATCTACTTGATGAATCACGAGTCTGAATTATTGAAAGGTTCAAGTAATTTTAGGGTGAAGTTGAAAGATCGTCGTGACAAGAGGATAAAAGATCTATGATATGATCATAGAGATGAATGTCTGAATTACGAGTTTGGCACAAAATTAAGACATTGTGGAAATTGTTTCACAACTAATACAGCCTGGAACACCATAGTGTGATGGTGTGTCCGAACATCAGAACTGCACCCTATTGGATATGATGCATACCATGATGTCTCTTATCGAATTACCACGATAGTTTATGGGTTAGGCATTAAAGACAACCACATTCACTTTAAATAGGGCACCACGTAATTCCGATGAGATGACACCGTATGAACTATGGTTTAGGGAAACCTAAGCTGTCATTTCTTAAAAGTTTGGGGCTGCGACGCTTATGTGAAAAAGTTTCAGGCTGATAAGCTCGAACCCAAAGCGGATAAATGCTTCTTCATAGGACACCCAAAACAGTTGGGTATACCTCATGTCTCAGATCCGAAAGCAATAAGGGATTGTTTCTAGAATCGGGTCCTTTCTCGAGGAAAAGTTTCTCTCGAAAGAATTGAGTGGGAGGATGGTGGAGACTTGATGAGGTTATTGAACCGTCTCTTCAACTAGTGTGTGGCAAGGCACAGGAAGTTGTTCCTGTGGAACCTACATCAATTGAAGTGGAAGCTTATGATAGTGATCATGAAACTTCAGATCAAGTCACTAACAAACCTTGTGGGATGACAAGGATGCGTACTACTTCAGAGTGGTACGTAATCCTGTCTTGGAAGTCATGTTGCTAGACAACAATGAACCTACGAGCTATGGAGAAGCAATGGTGGGCCTGGATTCCGATAAATGGCTCGAGGCCATAAAATCCGAGAGAGGATCCATGTATGAAAACAAAGTGTAGACTTTGGCAGAACAACTCGATGGTCGTAAGGCTGTTGAGTGCAGATGGATTTTAAAAGGAAGACGGACAATGATGGTAAATGTCACCATTAAGAAAGCTCGACTTGTCGTTAAGATGTTTTCCGACAAGTTCAAGGAGTTGACTACATTGAGACTTTCTCACTCGTAGCGATGCTAAGAGTTTGTTGGAATTATACTTAGCGATTACTGCATTATTTATGAAATCTTGCAGATAGGATGTCAAAACATTGTTTCCTCGACGTTTTTTGAGGAAAGGTTGTATGTGATACAACCGGAAGGTTTTGTCAATCCTGAAAGATGCTAATAAGTATGCAAAGCTCCAGGAATCCTTCTAAGGACTGGAGTAAGCATCTCGGAGTTGGAGTGTATGCTTTGATGAGATGATCAAAGATTTTGGGTTTATACAAAGTTTATGAGAAACTTGTATTTCCAAAGAAGTGAGTGGGAGCACTATAGAATTTCTGATGAATATATGTTGTTGACATATTGTTGATCAGAAATGACGTAGAATTTCTGGAAAGCATATAGGGTTATTTGGAAAGTGTTTTTCAATGGAAAGCCTGGATTAAGCTACTTGAACATTGAGCATCAAGATCTATAAGGATAGATCAAAACGCTTAATGGTACTTTCAAATGAGCACATACCTTGACATGATCTTGAAGGTGTTCAAGATGGATCAGTCAAAGAAGGAGTTCTTTCCTGAGTTGTAAGGTATGAAGTTAAGACTTAAAGCTCGACCACGGCAGAATAGAGAGAAAGGACAAAGGTCGTCCCCTATGCTTAAGACATAGGCTCTACAGTATGCTATGCTGTGTACCGCACCTGAAATGTGCCTTGCCATGAGTCAGTCAAGGGGTACAAGAGTGATCTAAGAATGGATCACAAGACAGCGGTCAAAGTTATCCTTAGTAACTTGTGGACTAAGGAATTTTCTCGATTATGGAGGTGGTAAAAGAGTTCGTCGTAAAGGGTTACGCCGATGCAAACTTTGACACTAATCCAGATTATTCTGAGTAGTAAACTGGATTCGTATAGTAGAACAGTTATTTGGAATAGCTCCAAATAGAACGTGGTAGCTGCATCTACAAGATGACATAGAGATTTGCGAAGTACATACGGATCTGAAAGATTCAGACCCGTTGACTATAACATCTCTCACAAGCATAACATGATCAAACCCAGAACTCATCGAGTGTTAATCACATGGTAATGTGAACTAGATTATTGACTCTAGTAAACTCTTTGGGTGTTAGTCACATGGGGATGTGACCTTGAGTGTTAATCACATATCGATGTGAACTGGATTATTGACTCTAGTGCAAGTGGGAGACTGTTGGAAATATGCCCTAGAGGCAATAATAAATTGATTATTATTATATTTCCTTGTTCATGATAATCTTTATTATCCATGCTAGAATTGTATTGATAGGAAACTCAGATACATGTGTGGATACATAGACAACACCATGTCCCTAGTAAGCCTCTAGTTGACTAGCTCGTTGATCAATAGATGGTTACGGTTTCCTGACCATGGACATTGGATGTCATTGATAACGGGATCACATCATTAGGAGAATGATGTGATGGACAAGACCCAATCCTAAGCATAGCACTAGATCGTGTAGTTCGTGTGCTAAAGCTTTTCTAATGTCAAGTATCATTTCCTTAGACCATGAGATTGTGCAACTCCCGGATACCGTAGGAGTGCTTTGGGTGTGCCAAACGTCACAACGTAACTGGGTGGCTATAAAGGTACACTACAGGTATCTCCGAAAGTGTCTGTTGGGTTGGCACGAATCGAGACTGGGATTTGTCACTCCGTGTAAACGGAGAGGTATCTCTGGGCCCACTCGGTAGGACATCATCATAATGTGCACAATGTGATCAAGGAGTTGATCACGGGATGATGTGTTACGGAACGAGTAAAGAGACTTGCCGGTAACGAGATTGAACAAGGTATCAGGATACCGACGATCGAATCTCGGGCAAGTATCGTACCGATAGACAAAGGGAATTGTATACGGGATTGATTAAGTCCTTGACATCGTGGTTCATCCGATGAGATCATCGTGGAACATGTGGGAGACAACATGGGTATCCAGATCCCGCTGTTTGTTATTGACCGGAGAGTCATCTCGGTCATGTCTGCATGTCTCCCGAACCCGTAGGGTCTACACACTTAAGGTTCGGTGACGCTAGGGTTATAGAGATATTAGTATGCGGTAACCCGAAAGTTGTTCGGAGTCCCGGATGAGATCCCGGACGTCACGAGGAGTTCCGGAATGGTCCGGAGGTAAAGAATTATATATAGGAAGTGCTATTTCGGCCATCGGGACAAGTTTCGGGGTCACCGGTATTGTACCGGGACCACCGGAAGGGTCCCGGGGGTCCACCGCGTGGGGCCACCTGCCCCGGGGGGGCACATGGGCTGTAGGGGGTGCGCCTTGGCCTATATGGGCCAAGGGCACCAGCCCCAAGAGGCCCATGCGCCAAGAGAAGAGGAAAAGGAAGAGTCCTAAAGGGGGAAGGCACCTCCGAGGTGCCTTGGGGAGGAGGGACTCCTCCCTTGGCCGCACCCTTCCTTGGAGGAAGGGCCAAGGCTGCGCCCCCCCTCTCCCTTGGCCCTATATATAGTGGGGGGAAGGGAGGGCAACCAAACCTAAGCCCTGGCGCCTCCCTCTCCCTCCCATGACACATCTTCCTCCTCCCGCAGCGCTTGGCGAAGCCCTGTTGGAATCCCGCTACTTCCACCACCACGCCGTCGTGCTGTTGGATCTCCATCAACCTCTCCTCCCCCCTTGCTGGATCAAGAAGGAGGAGACGTCGCTGCTCTGTACGTGTGTTGAACGCGGAGGTGCCGTCCGTTCGGCGCTAGGATCATCGGTGATTTGGATCACGACGAGTACGACTCCATCAACCCCGTTCTCTTGAACGCTTCCGCGCGCGATCTACAAGGGTATGTAGATCCACTCCTCCCTCGTTGCTAGATGACTCCATAGATAGATCTTGGTGACACGTAGGAAAATTTTGAATTTATGCTACGTTCCCCAACACCCGACCCATGACCCAGCTCTTGAAGAAGGACAAGAAGTTTGAATGGACGCCGAAGTGCGAAGAAAGCTTCCAGGAGCTGAAGAAGAGATTGACCACCACCCCAGTTCTGGCCACACCTGATATTCACAAAGAATTTGTGATATATTGTGATGCGTTGAGAGTCGGGCTTGGAGGTGTTCTTTTGCAAGAAGGAAGAGTCATAGCATATCTGTCCAGATAGCTACGTCCTCACGAAGAGAACTACGCTACTCATGACCTCGAGTTGGCAGCTGTAGTTCATGCCCTGAAAACATGGCGGCATTACCTCCTAGGGAAGCGGTGTGAGATATACACGGACCACAAAAGTCTGAAGTATATTTTCACTCAGAAGGAATTGAACATGAGGCAGAGAAGATGGCTAGAATTGATCAAGGATTATGATCTCAGTGTTCAATACCACCCTGGAAAGGCTAATGTGGTAGCAGATGCATTAAGCAGAAAGGCTTGTTTCTTGAATGCTATGCTTAAGGAAAAGCTACCCGCCTTGTATAAGGAACTTGAAAGCTTCGGGTTGGAACTGGTTGCACCAGGATTCCTGGCCAACCTCGAAGTCAAGCCTACCCTGATGGATGATGTTAAGGAAGCTCAGAAGGGACACGAGAGTATTGAAGGCATCAAGAGGAAGATCAAGGCAGGTAAGGCCCCAGGATTCTCAGAGGATGAGCAAGGAATTTTGTGGTTCAGGAATCACATTTGCGTACCCAACAAGGTTGAGCTCAAGAACTTGATCTTGCAAGAAGCTCATGACACCCCGTATTCCATCCATCCTGGAGGGACCAAGATGTATCAAGACCTGAAGGAAAGATTTTGGTGGCACGGGATGAAAAGAGGGATTGCCACCTATGTTGCAAAGTGTGATGTATGCCAAAGGGTCAAGGCTGAATATCAGCGACCTACTGGATTGCTGCAACCACTCAAGGTCCCCGAGTGGAAATGGGATAAAGTCGGAATGGATTTCATCACTGGACTACCTAGGTCAAACAAGGGCATGACTCCATCTGGGTCATAGTCGATCATTTGACCAAAGTAGCCCATTTCATTCCTGTCAAGACTACCTATGATGGCAACCAACTGGCAACCCTTTACATCAACATAATACTAAGCCTTCATGGTGTTCCTAAGTAGATTGTGTCCGATCGAGGGACCCAGTTTACCTCAAGGTTCTGGAAGAAGTTCCAAGAGGCTATGGGAACCAAGTTGTCCTTCAGCACTGCTTTCCACCCACAGACCAGAGGTCAGACAGAGCGAGTGAATCATATACTCGAAGACATGCTCCGAGCCTGTGTCTTAGCATATGGATCTAAGTGGGAAGAATGACTCCCTTTTGCCGAGTTCTCCTATAACAACAGTTATCAGTCAAGCCTTCGGATGGCACCATTTGAGGTGTTATACGGACGGAAGTGCTGCACACCCCTCAATTGGTTAGAAACCGGAGAATGACTAGTATTTGGGCCCGATATCCTCTGTGAAGTAGAAGAGCAAGTTCAGCTAGTCAGAGAGTGACTGAATACCGCCAAGTCAAGACAGAAGAGCTATGCTGACACTCGTCGCCGACAAGTAGACTTCCAAGTTGGAGACCATGTATACCTGCGAGTAACTCCTCTTAAGGGAACCAAGCGTTTCCGCGTTAAGGGAAAGCTCGCACCAAGATTTATCGGCCCCTTCGAGATCACCGCACGACGCGGAGAAGTGGCTTACCAGTTGGAACTGCCGCCCGAACTATCCGATGTGCACAACGTATTCCACGTGTCACAACTCCGGAAGTGTCTCCAAGTTCCAGACAAGCCTGATCTTTACAAGGACGTCAATCACAAAGCCATTGACCTTCAGCCTAATTTGACCTACCATGAGAGGCCCATCTGCATTTTGGACGAGGTTGAACGACGCACTCGAAGCCGAACCATTAAGTACTTCAAGGTCCAGTGGAGCAACCACACTGAAGAAGAACCAACCTGGGAACGTGAAGACTACCTTAGATCCAAGTTTCCCGATCTCTTTTAAAGCCTAGTTTGGGAATCTTGGGGACGAGATTCTTGTAAGGGGGTAGGTCTGTCACACCCTGCATTTTGTAACATGTCATTTGCATTAATAAAGCATGAAAATTTGGACCAACAAAAACTTTTGCATTATTTGGCTTTTATTTGGAGTTGGTTTTCTCTCTGTGATTTTCAAGTGCTCTTTAAATTCAACTACTCCACTTTATATACTTCATCTCCCTGCCCCAAACTTATGCCCAATGATCATGCCATGTGTATAGTGCAATATAGTATTTTCTTACAAAAAATAAATTGGCCAAAAAGTATTTTCAAATTTTAGTTTTCCAAAAACCCCTGAATTGAGGCTTGCACTACAAGTACTTGATTTAGGGTATGAAAAATATTTCAAAGAGTATATTTGAAACCTAATAGATATATTATTCACATAAACCACAAAAATATAATTTTAAAAGTTATTTTCCTATTTTATTTAAAAACTTTTTCTTAAGGCCAGAAATGGTCTTTAATAGGGATAAATCATTTTATTGTTTCAAAAATATTTGACAAAAATCAGGGAAACTCTTTGGACATATATTTTTCATATATAAGAGTTTCAACACATGGTCATGTTCAAAATATTGGACAAAACCTCCCAAAACCATTTCTGCCCATTTCAAGGATTTGAAATATTTCTACAGGATATATTTTCATAAAAATCCAAGAAAATTCTAGAAAGTCACATATACATAATATGATGACATTTCAGAGTTTCAGCTCAATCCAAACTGTTTTGGTTCACAAAAGTTCCCCAAAACCATCTTTGTCCAGATTAAAATTTGAACAACTTTGTACTACCAACTTTCTCTCCTTGACCCCAAATTTTGTGAGCAGGTTCCAATGACCAAATGAAGCCACTACACTAAGTGATGCATCAAGGGGAAGTGATTTGCTCAACTAGATTTGGAGAAGTTCATTTCTGCTAATTTCTAGGGTTTACAAAAGTTGCATTGGAAACTTTGCCCAAATGAGCTAAAAATTGGTGGAAGGCCCTAATTATATGTGACATTTCACCCTGTGGAGTCTCATGGTAAATGGAAATCATCTACTTTCCTAAACCAGCATCAAACACCTTCTGCCACTTTACCAAAATCCCATTTTTGGCCTCTTCCACTAATCTCCGTAGGCTCAACTTTCTACCACAACCCCTCCTAGTCCTCCTCTAGCACCTGTGTGCTTTGCTGCCCGAGGAAGCAATGATGAAGGGGGGAGAGCCCCATTTTTCTTCTCTGGACAGTGGATTCCTCCCTCTCTCTCTCTCTCAGCCTCCTTCTCTCCCCTCAGCTTCCAGAGCCTCCAAGGCTCTCCCCAGCTTTTGCCCACACCCCCTTCAGCTGCCAGACGCAAGTGGACGCGCGCGGACGCGGGGAAGCCGCGGATGCCGGCCAAAGTCGTGCTCTGGAGCGCCTGGTAGGGCACCCGACCGTTGACGCCGCGTCTCCTGGCCACCTCGAGCCTCCCCCATGCGCCAGTCAATGCCCCTCACTATCCGCTCCACGCCAGCAGGTCACCCACTTGCTCCCGCACCCTCCTCTCTCTCCTACAGCTCGCGCCAGAACGCCGCCCCGCTCGGCCAATGCTCGCGCCGCCCCTGTGGCCCACCCGCAGCTCGTCCCGCTCCTCCTCTCTCTCCCTGGCACCCTAGACCACTCCCATGAACACCCCCGAGCCCTCCATTCCCTCTCTAACGGCCACCCGAGCCGATCCCGCAGGCACCCGTAGGCCGTGCCTACGGTGGACCTCGGCCAGCCTATATAAGGTGACCCCGAGCCTCTCTCTCACTCCCTGTCGCTCCCCCACACTCCTAGTCAACCTCCCGCACCACCCATTTTTCTCCAGAGCCGCTCGAGCTCGAGCTCCGCCGCCTCGGGTCGCCATCGATCTTAGGGTACATGCCCTCTCCGCCGCTCCTCTTCCTCGATCTGGAACTGCCGCGGCTCACTGATCATTTTCCCTTTCCTCCCCGCTTCTTTTGTAGCCAGAAACGACCGGAACCGTCGGGTTTAAAACGCACGCGCGCGCGTACCGGTTCGCCCATGGTTGAAGGCGTGTTTTGCATTTACGCCTTCGGCGTGGCAGCCTCGTGCGGGCTGGATCCTCTCTGGGCCTGCTGCGCTGTGGCCTTTCTGGCCCACTGGCATAGTGCCCTCTTGCTTTTTCTTTTCTGTGCAACTTGCAAAAATTCCACAGGATTAAATAAATATCCAAATGCAATAATTCCAGCTCCTAAATTCTTGTAAAAATCTCACCTATTTAATGGTGTAACTTTCATACATGCCCAACCAACTTTTCTGTGCTGTTCAAATTTATATTCAAATTTGAGCAATTAAATCCTTGTTTGAAAATCCATTGCTCTGTCTCTGTAGCTCCAAATACAGAAAGAAGAATTTTCCCCTTCTTAGTTTTAACCCTAGTATTTAACAAAAATGAGTAGACATTTTTCTGAGCACTTTGGTTTTTTTGTTTTATTATTTCCTTATTTTGTCGTTATTATTTTGCAACGATAGATTGCGTTGCTGACAAAGGAGTTGGATCAGAAGACTTTGAAGACCCAGAAGACTTTGCTGAGCCAGGCAAGCAGCCCTTTGACCATGTCTATGAAACCCTTTTTATGCATGTCATATAGCACTTTATTATTGTTGCATCGGGATCATGATGAGATGGTAACCACTTTGGTGGGTTGCCTTTGTTACTTCCTCGTTGATACTTGCATTGTGCATGACCCTACCTTCTTATGAGGGTTATGCCGGTGGGAGTAGATAGGATGCTAAACTAGATGCTACGCAAATGGGACGGGTATATGCATGGTGAAGGAAACCAAGTTGTTTTCAAGGACTTCTCAAAACCCCGTCGGGTGCCACTAATTCCCGAGGAAGATGGTGAGCTAGGTTACCGCTTGATAAAGAAGTGGTGTACCGAAGCAAGTTGTGTGGGAGTGTTTTCAAAAACGGATTAGATTTAAGATTTGTCAACTGTCCCAACCTTACATGCGCAACCACTCTACCCTTATGTGGGAAAGGGCATTATTGATTACCTAGGCTGATACTAGCATGGAGCCTGCATTACTAGTGATGGGAGAGTCGTTGTTGCGCTCTCTCGGGACGGGGTCGTGCCAGGTAGGGTGGCCATGACTGTTTTCACAGGGCACCGGACACACCGTTGGTACCTCGTGCTTGTGGTATGTGATGAATATGGGAGCGAGGCTCCACAATTTTAAGATGTGAAATGTTGGGCACGGGGGTTACTACCAATCGAGTGGACTCTATGTTAGTGTCGTCTAGGGAAAGATAGTGATCGGGTGTAACACCCACGATGCGGCTATATCTCCCACGTCTCGGAGCACGACTTAGAGGCATAACCGCATGGTAGGCATGTCGCAAGAGGGATAATCTTTACACATCCCATGTACTGAATAAGAAAGGGATAAAGAGTTGGCTTACAATCGCCACTTCACACAATACATAAATATATCGTACATCATCCAGAATACAATCAAGGTCCGACTATGGTACCAAAATAAAGAAAGACAACCCCAAATGATAGATCCCCGATCGACCCGACTGGGCTCCACTACTGATCAACTGGAAACGAAACAACACAACAAACACGATCTTCATCGAGCTCCCACTTGAGCTCAGCTGCGTCATCTGCACTGGTATCATCGGCACCTGCAACTGTTTGGAAGTATCTGTGAGTCACGAGGACTCAATAATCTCGCACCCGCGAGATCAAGACTATTTAAGCTTATGGGTAGGAAAGGGTAGTGAGGTGGAGCTGCAGCAAGCACTAGCATATATGGTGGCTAACTTACGCGAATGAGAGCAAGAAGAGAAGCAAAGCACGGTCGAGAAGCTATAAGTGATCAAGAAGTGATCCTGAGACTACTTACGTTCAAGCATAACAGAGGAACCGTGTTCACTTCCCGGACTCCGCCGGAAAGAGACCATCACGGCTACACACGCGGTTGATTCATTTTAATTAAGTGTCAAGTTCTCTACAATCGGATATTAACAAATTCCCATCTGCCACATCACCGCGGGCACGGCTGTCAAAAGTTTATACCCTGCAGGGGTGTCCCAACTTAGCCCATCACAAGCTCTCACGGTTAACGAAGGATATTCCTTCTCCCAGGAAGACCCGGTCAGTCTCGGAATCCCGGTTACAAGGCATTTCGACAATGGTAAAACAAGACCAGCAAGACCGCCCGATGTGCCGACATCCCGATAGGAGCTGCACATATCTCGTTCTCAGGGCAACACCGGATAAGCTAAGCATACAGGTACCAACATAACCCAAGTTGCCAAGGGACGGTCCCGCACGGTGCTCTGGTTCGGACCAACACTTAGACAAGCACTGGCCCGGGGGGTTAAAATAAAGATGACCCTCGGGTTGGACGACCCGAGGGAAGGGTGGGCGGTGGTGAGGCAAATGGTAAAACCAAGGTTGGACCTTGCTGGAGGAGTTTTATTCAAAGCAAACTGTCAAGGGGTCCCCATAACACCAAACTGTGTAAGGAATGCAAAAACAAGGAACATAACACCGGTATGACGGAAACTAGGGCGGCAAGAGTGGAACAAAACACCAGGCATAAGGCCGAGCCTTCCACCCTTTACCAAGTATATAGATGCATTAATTAACATAATAGATATTGTGATATCCCAACAAATCCATGTTCCAACATGGAACAAAGTTCATCTTCACCTGCAACTAGCAACGCTATAAGAGGGGTTGATCAAAGTGGTAACATAGCCAAACAACGGTTTGCTAGGAAAAGGTGGGTTACAGGCTTGACAGGGCAACATGGGAGGCATGATATAGCAAGTGGTAGGTAGCGCGGCATAGCAATAGAGCGAGCAACTAGCAAGCAAAGATAGAACTGATATCGAGGGTATGGTCATCTTGCCTGAAATCCCGCAAGGAAGAAGAACGAGTCCATGAAGAAGACAAACGGACGGAGTCGAACAGATCCTCACAACTCCGAACCGAAACTGAAGCCAACGAGAGAAGCAACCCGGAAAGAAGCAAGCAACATAGTAAACAACCATCACATAAACATGGCATGACACACAACCAAGTATGATCCATGTCCGGCTTAATGATTCATGGCATGGCAAAGTGCACAAACAATACTACAAGTTAAGTGGAGCTCAATATGCAACAAGTTGTATATTGACGGAACACCACATCAATTATTTAGTTCACTCTCGTTTATGTACCCAACAATATTAAATGTTATTAAGCATGGCAAGAGGTGAGGCATATGAAAACTACCTATCTAAGCAATTTAAATGGGGACGGAACCATCAACCAACAATTCTGGTAAATCCCCATATGCATTTAGCAAATGAAGCAAACAACAGTTTAAATCTTCTTGATGTTGTTATCATGATGCGGATGACATATTCAAGTTGGATGCAAAATATATGAAAATGTTGATAAGAGCATTATAAAAAGCATTTGTCATCGTGGCGGAAACGAAAGGGGTGCCACGGCAACGAATCCGAAAATGATGCCACGGGACCATATCGGTTCCGATAGCTCATGGAGATACTGGTGCAAAAAAAATAATGGGAGCGTGTCAAAAGATGGTGGGGTGATCCCGGTAACCGGGTGACCCACGAGACGACGGTATGGCAACGAGGAACATGCAAGAAACACGTCAGGCACGGTGCAAACGCGAGCATTTCATACAACATATGCATTCGTCCATAGGCGGTCGTTCTCGGCGGTATACCTTTAAAGCATGCAAACGGGACGGTTCTCGTTCTATGCAAAGTAGAGGAAGTAGACGTTCACAGCCGTCGTGGAAGTAGTCGTTCTCGCTATGGTAGTGGAGTAGTGGTACACGTTCGTTTCGGAGAGGTACTTGACGAAACCAACGTCTTCGGGGCGCCAGTAGTTGTGCACTTAGTTATGTTGGATCCAGAATGACGGTAGTGGTACATCTCGCAGTGTAACTTGACGGGTCCGAGGGCTCCGCGCGTCGTGCTACTTGGCGATATGCACGGGATGGTAGTTGTACACAGTCATCATGGGAAGTAGAGGTACACACGAAGGTAGTTGAACTTGACGGTTCCGTTATACGGGTCTTCAGTGGCAGTAGTCGTTCTCGTTCGTTGACGTTCGGGTCTTCCATAAAGGTACTTGACGCATGCGTCACACGGGTCTTCGCCCACGGTAGTGGTACACGTTGTAGTCGTTGTAGTCGAACTAGACGGGACATGGGTGTTGTGGTGCTCGTCGCGTTCCGGAACCAAAATGGTACTAGGCATCGGTGAACCTTCGTGGGATTTGCGTATCCAAAGGGGTACTTGACAATCGACGGACATCGTGGTACTTGTCGGACCGGGTCTTGGTATATCCACAACAGTCGTCGGTGGTGGTTGTTCGGGCGCCGCACGTCGCGGTACTTGGTGAAAGAAAACACGGAGGCAGGGATGTGGCAACAGAAGCAGCCCACATGGTCATGGCACATGAAGAAGACGTGCGGAGCTGCCGACGATGGAGCGAGGCGAGGACACAGCGGGTGGTCAACGCCCATGGCAGTTCAGGGCGCGGTGCAGGGCTGCAGGCGGACGCTGCTGGCGACCAGGGGGCGCCGGGACCCGAAGCAGAGGAGCGGGCAGGCGAAGCTAGGCAGGAGGTGGCTCGGGTTGCAGCTTGCTCGCCGGCAACGACTGGAGGCAAAATACACTAGCGTAGGTTGGTAAAGGAGGGCGGCTGGCATCCTCAAGGTCCCCTGCTCGCGAGCACAGGGGTGCGCGGGGCACAGGAGGAGGCGAACGAGCGAGCGAAAGGCAGGGGCACGCGACTTGGCGACGTTGGCGCTCCTGCGGGCATTCATAGCGGCGGCGGATCGAGAAGATGGACGGCGGCAGGGCGCAAGGGCACTTGAGGGCGTGGGGGTCATGCTCGAAGGAACGAGGGGAGGGGATCGAGAGAGGGAGATGGGATCGGGCGCTAGGTGGAAGGAGGGGAAGGGGGATCGAACGAGGCACGCTCTCGATGTCTGCTGCAGCGCGAGGGGAAACGAGAGGGGGAGGACGAGGTGAGGGTTCGGTCGGCCTAGGGTTAGGTTTAGGTGCGGGCTGGCCTAGGTGCCAAGGGGCGGCTGGGCCTGCTGGAGCGTAGCTGGGCCGGTCCGTGAGGAAGGAGGGCCATGTGGCTGGGGTACGGTCTGCTGCTCATGGGCTGCGGCGGCTTGCGTGCAGGGAGGTCGGCCCAGGTAAGCAGAGGTGAGCCCTTTTCTTTTATTTGATATTTTCTTCAAACAGAAAATAAACTGAAAAGGCCAGGGTCAAAGGAAAGGGGCACAATAAAAATAAAAATATTCTCATGAACATGAGATAGTGCTCTATTTGAATAAATTGTCTTGGATATTTTTAGAGGTAAGAAAATAAGTTAAGTGTGAATATAGTTCAAACTTGAGCTATTTTAAAACCTAACCCAAAACAACTTAAAATTTGATGGAATTGGCAGGGGGTTTAGGACAGGTATAAAGATTTATGAGGAAGAGATGGGCATTAATGGGGTGAGGATATATGATCTTTCAAAATGAAAGCAAGGAATGGATAGAAGATGGAGGTGATGATGCAAGAACAAATGCATGAAGCATGCAACAACACAACATGTATGAACTCACACCAAGCATAATGCAACATGTGAGGAGGCCATGATGCAACAATTAATGACAAGACAAGACAATACAATGCAATGAGAAACAAAACAAAACCCAAATAGGAAACCGAAAATATGAAACCACTAGGAATTGATGACGAACAAGATGGATATATTGCCAAATTGGGAAAAGTTACATATGGGGTGTTACAACACTCCACCACTACAAGAGGATCTCGTCCCGAGATCTAGGATGGCACCGGGGAAAAGGGAAGAGGAAGGGGAAGAGGTAAAACTAAGTTGCTTCTTGGACAAATGAGTGAAACCAAAGAACCTTGCGAGGTTGAACAAATTGAAAAAAAGGATACAACGAAGATGAACAAAGTTGAAAACACTCCGTTAGAAAAAGAGGAACAAGGAACATTACTAGAGCCTTGTAGGTTGAATGCCATAAGAAAAGGGTTGCAATGGAGAAGAAGTACATGCAAGCACTCCGGTTGAAACGAGATGTACAAAGAACGATAAGGATCAATTATGACAACACTCCGGTTGGAAATGGAAGGCAATAATATGCACTTGGCAAAATGAAAGCACTTGGATGAGACTCCGGTTAGAAGAGGAATGATAGCCACAACACTCCGGTTAACACAAGATAGAGGAGGAAAAAGAATGATATAATTTGGACAACACTCCGACTATATATGGAAGGAATAGAACATGATCTTGACAAGATGAGAGGATACTTGATGAAATCAACAACACACTGCCTTTGGAACTATTGAAAGAATGGCACAATGGGTAAGAAAGATTTCAGACAGCACTCCGGTTGAGAAGGGAGGCAAAACTTGACAGAATGGGAAGAACTTGAAAAGAGGGCACGACACTCCAGTTGAATGGATAAGCAAACGGAAGAACATGATCTTGGGGAAAACAAGATAATTGGTCGAAGAGAGCAACATCGCAAAGCTTCCGGAATGAATGAATAGAAGCTAAATCATTGGAATAACAGAATGGAGAAGAAAATGCCAGTTTCTGCCACAATTGAGCTTGGAAAGCACCCTTCCAAGAATGTTATAGCGGAGTTGTAGGGCAACCAACAACGAAAAGAACAAGCTTGTGGTGGGCTTATGGAGAACATCTCAAAATTATGAGGTGAAATTTTGCCACTAACGGAAAACAATAGATTGGATTGATATGAACAAGGAGACGAGAAACTTATCTCACCGGGAGGATAAATGAAGAACTTGGGTCATTTATAAGCACTTAGGGAAAGCTTTAGGTGAAATACAGCCCAATATAACTCCAATGGAGAGATTGATTGGTTGGAAAGATCTCTTGAACGAATTGAAAATGATGGGTTTAAATATCTCATTCCTGACAACTTGTGAATCATGAAACACGAAGAGAAATTGTCAAGGATGACATAACACCATATCAAGAGATGAGGTAGACAGAATTGCACTTTGGAATGCAGGAAGAAGAATACTTGAACTCCTCAAAACAAAACATGTGTTGAGCACCATGTTTAATTTGAGAGTATAGCTTGGCGGATCTTAACTTCGAGAGAAATCTTGAGGAAAATTGAAGAACGAAAGGAATCCTTGACGAACCACGAATGTAAAGCCTCCATGAAGAACTCCGGTAATAAAAGAATGATCAAAAGAAGTGAAGGATGACAAGAATAAGATTGAAGCCTTGCAATGCTTGGATGGAGCTTTGCGACGAGATAAAGAGGAAAACTTAGAACTCTGGAAAAGAAAAGATGAAACAATTGAAACCGAGAATTTACTCATCGTGAACAAACTCCGAAAGAATGAATCCATCATTTGAATGAAGCAAGAATAAGAATTATGTTGTGTGTATCCTTCACCAATTTAAATTGATGACAAGCAACAGATTTGGCATACTACTTATTCTCGTAGAAAGGATTAAGAGAGATATAGCGCAAACTTGGGAAGGTCTTCACGAACCACCGGTAGGACTTGGAAACAACGAATGAATTGATACAATAGCAATGGAAGAGAATTCTTGACCGGACCGCTGTAATAATTGAAAACAAATGAAGAAAAGAGAACGAATCACCGGGAGGAATTAAAAAACGAATGAAGATACTTGAAGCAATTTAGATACAAGAGAAACGAAGAGATCATGAACTGACTAGAGAATACTTGAGCGATGCACCGGTAAGATTTGGAGAACAAGAGCTGCAAGCTGGTATGAATAATTCTGAGATGATGTGCTCCGGAGAAACAAACTGAAAAGACTCCTGAATTGCTCCGGATGGGTGAACAGAATTCTCACAATGGAAAACAATTATGAGAGGATGATATAAAGCTAGAACCACGCGTATCTGAGAGAACAGAGAAGATATGGAGGAAAAACTCTTCTTCGGTCTTCAAAATCCGGGAATGACGACGAGAAACACCACCATGAATTATTGAGGCACTCCGAAATGAAAATTGGAAAGGTTGAGCCAACGATGAAAAGAATTTGAAAGATCTTGGATAAATACATATGACTGATGATAATTCATTCTTACATCATACTTGGAGAAGAATTTGAGAGTAACTCCGGAAAAATTAGAAGAGTCAGGTAAGATCCTGGGAAAAACCTGTGGGTTAGGGCCCACTCAATAGATACACCGTTGAACGATTTTAAGAGAGATTGCACCGGTTGAATTAAATGGCTCAAAAGAGATAACAACCTCGAGATATCTTGAACGAATTGATAATAGAGACACAAATCTTCTGAGATATCTTCAGCACTCCAGATAACATGAATAGCAAGAGGTGGATGATTAAGAGATGCACCGATATGAGAAAGCATTTGAAACGAGGAAGGGATATGATCGAGAAAGCTTGAATTGAATCCACCGGAGAAGGAAAAGAACGAAGAATGATGAACTTGAGGCTCTGTTAGAATCTTCCTGAGAATCACCGGATAAGAACATTGAAAGAAAAGAATGAAGAGACTTCGCATCAATAAGATGGATACTTGATTAAGAAAACCGAGTCCTTGAAGAAAAAGAAAGGGTGGGAGGGTGGGAAAACAAAGGCAACTTGGAACGGATGAAACAAACACCGTTGAGAGACCTTAGCATTTATCTTGCGGACGTTGAAAAATGATCAGATCCACTTGAAGAGAAACACGACGGTTGAGAAAGAATTGGCATGACCATCTCAATGATCAAGAAGGATTAGTACTCCCACAGAAATATGAGAACATCGCTTAGGAAAGGTATGGAATTAACACTTGACATTGAAGCAACTCGAATACCACAATTGAAAACAAAAACAAAGGATTGACTTGCAAAATAAGCCAGAAACAAACATATGATAGACCCCATATCGTATGATGTGTCTGTTGGAAAAATTATTTTAGGAGCTACTTGAATTCCCACTATAAACTCCCCAAACTTTCTAGTTATGCAATCAGGTGTTGGGGATACAGGGGAAGCATAATATCTCACCCAAACTAACAATTCCTACATCCAACTGTATCCATCCTTCAACACATAACCAAGAAACCTTCCGAAATCGTTTACCTCAACCTTCGAAAAGCATCTGTTATACGAGTTATGGCAATACTCCCGAACTCCCATCCCAGTACTAGGTGGCGTCGAGGTTATCTCACCAACAACTGCATAAAAGAGATTTTTGATGTCGGCGAACTCAGATATTCCAGAACTGCAACGATAAAATTGTGACGACAACACCTCGGAGCTCAACTCCCCGGGACACTGCCACAACCCCTAAATGTCAGGAGGCACCAAGAACAATGTTCTCGTCACAAAACCATCAGAACGATTCCAAGATACCCGCGTGATCCTAATTTTTTTTAATGAAATTTGAGGAGAGAAGGGTCAAAACTTCTACGTCAGGAGGCCTCACCAGAGCGATTAAGGGACTGAGGAGTAAAAAGAATCCTACTCTCCAATATATATAATCCTAAGACTCAAAACATTTTGTTCTAGACTCAACAACATCAGCGATTCGATCAAGCAGGGGGCTCCTAAGTCGGGGATGGCTCTGATTACCAACCTGTAACACCCACGATGCGGCTATATCTCCCACGTGTCGGAGCACGACTTAGAGGCATAACCGCATGGTAGGCATGTCGCAAGAGGGGTATTCTTTACACATCCCATGTACTGAATAAGAAAGGGATGAGTTGGCTTACAATCACCACTTCACACAATACATAAATATATCATACATCATCCAGAATACAATTAAGGTCCGACTACGGTACCAAAATAAAGAAAGACAACCCCAAATGCTAGATCCCCGATCGACCCGACTGGGCTCCACTATTGATCAACTGGAAACGAAACAACACAATGAACACGATCTTCATCGAGCTCCCACTTGAGCTCAGCTGCGTCATCTGCACTGGTATCATCGGCACCTGCAACTGTGTGGAAATATCTGTGAGTCACGAGGACTCAGCAATCTCGCACCCGCGAGATCAAGACTATTTAAGCTTATGGGTAGGAAAGGGTAGTGAGGTGGAGCTACAACAAGGACTAGTATATATGGTGGCTAACTTACGCAAATGAGAGCGAGAAGAGAAGCAAAGCACGATCGAGAAGCTATAAGTGATCAAGAAGTGATCCTGAGACTACTTACGTTCAAGCATAACACAGGAACCATGTTCACTTCCCGGACTCCGCCGGAAAGAGACCATCACGGCTACACACGCGGTTGATTCATTTTAATTACGTTAAGTGTCAAGTTCTCTACAACTGGATATTAACAAACTCCCATCTGCCACATAACCGCGGGGACGGCTCTCGAAAGTTTATACCCAGCAGGGGTGTCCCAACTTAGCCCATCACAAGCTCTCACGGTCAACGAAGGATATTCCTTCTCCCAGGAAGACCCGATCAGTCTCAGAATCCCGGTTACAAGACATTTCGACAATGGTAAAACAAGACCAGCAAGACCGCCCGATGTGCCGACATCCCGATAGGAGCTGCACATATCTCGTTCTTAGGGCAACACCGGATAAGCTAAGCGTACAGGTACCAACATAAACTAGGTTGCCAAGGGACGGTCCCGCATGGTGCTCTGGTTCGGACCAACACTTAGACAAGCACTGGCCCGGGGGGCTTAAAATAAAGATGACCCTCGGGTTGGCCGACCCGAGGGAAGGGTAGGTGGTGGTGAGGCAAATGGTAAAACCAAGGTTGGTCCTTGTTGGAGGAGTTTTATTCAAAGCGAACTGTCAAGGGGTCCCCATAACACCCAACCGTGTAAGGAACACAAAATCAAGGAACATAACACCGGTATGACGGAAACTAGGGCGGCAAGAGTGGAACAAAACACCAGGCATAAGGCCGAGCCTTCCACCCTTTACCAAGTATATAGATGCATTAATTAACATAATAGATATTGTGATATCCCAACAAATCCATGTTCCAACATGGAACAAAGTTCATCTTCACCTGCAACTAGCAACGCTATAAGAGGGGTTGATCAAAGTGGTAACATAGCCAAACAACGGTTTGCTAGGAAAAGGTGGGTTACAGGCTTGACAGGGCAACATGGGAGGCATGATATAGCAAGTGGTAGGTAGCGCGGCATAGCAATAGAGCGAGCAACTAGCAAGCAAAGATAGAACTGATATCGAGGGTATGGTCATCTTGCCTGAAATCCCGCAAGGAAGAAGAACGAGTCCATGAAGAAGACAAACGGACGGAGTCGAACAGATCCTCACAACTCCGAACCGAAACTGAAGCCAACGAGAGAAGCAACCCGGAAAGAAGCAAGCAACATAGTAAACAACCATCACATAAACATGGCATGACACACAACCAAGTATGATCCATGTCCGGCTTAATGATTCATGGCATGGCAAAGTGCACAAACAATACTACAAGTTAAGTGGAGCTCAATATGCAACAAGTTGTATATTGACGGAACACCACATCAATTATTTAGTTCACTCTCGTTTATGTACCCAACAATATTAAATGTTATTAAGCATGGCAAGAGGTGAGGCATATGAAAACTACCTATCTAAGCAATTTAAATGGGGACGGAACCATCAACCAACAATTCTGGTAAATCCCCATATGCATTTAGCAAATGAAGCAAACAACAATTTAAATCTTCTTGATGTTGTTATCATGATGCGGATGACATATTCAAGTTGGATGCAAAATTTATGAAAATATTGATAAGAGCATGATAAGAAGCATTTGTCATCGTGGCGGAAACGAAAGGGGTGCCACGGCAACGAATCCTAAAATGATGACATGGCACCATATCGGTTCCGGTGGCTCATGGAGATACCGGTGCAAAAGGAAAAGTGATGGGAGTGTGTCAAAAGATGGTGGGGTGATCCCGATAACCGGGTGTCCCACGAGACGACGGTATGGCAACGGGGAACATGCAAGAAACACGTCAGGCACGGTGCAAACGCGAGCATTTCATACAACATATGCATTCGTCCACGGGCGGTCGTTCTCGGCGGTATACCATTAAAGCATGCAAACGGGATGGTTCTCGTTCGGTGCAAAGTAGAGGAAGTAGACGTTCACGGCCATCATGGAAGTAGTCGTTATCGCTACGGTAGTGGAGTAGTGGTACACGTTTGTTTCGGAGAGGTACTTGACAAAACCAATGTCTTCGGGGCGCCGATAGTTATACACTCTGTTATGTCGGATCCACAACGACGGTAGTGGTACATCTCGTAGTGGAACTTGACGGGTCCGAGGGCTCCGGGCGTTGTGGTACTTGGCGACATGCACGGGATGGTAGTTGTACACGGTCATCGTGGGAAGTAGAGGTACACACGAAGGTAGTTGAACTTGACGGTTACGCTATACGGGTCTTCGGCGGTAGTAGTCCTTCTCATTCGTTGACGTTCGGGTCTTCCATAGAGGTACTTGACGCATGCGTTACACGGGTCTTCGCCGACGGTAGTGGTACACGTTGTAGTCGTTGTAGTCGAACTTGACGGGACATGGGTGTTGTGGTACTCGTCGCGTTCCGGAACCGAAGTGGTACTAGGCATCGGTTAAACCTTCGAGGGACTTGCGTATCCGAAGGGATACTTTTTAATCGACGGACATCGTGGTACTTGTCGGTCCGAGTCTTGGTGTATCCAAAACAGTCGTTGGTGGTGGTCGTTCGGGCGCCGCACGTCGCGGTACTTGGTGAAAGAAAACACGGACGCGGTACTTGGTGAAAGAAAACACGGACGCGGGGACGTGGCAACAGAAGCAGCCCACATGGTCATGGCACATGAAGAAGACGTGCGGAGCTGCCGATGGTGGAGCGAGGCGAGGACGCAGCGGGTGGTCAACGCCCATGGCGGTTCAGGGCACGGTGCAGGGCTGCAGGCCGACGCTGCTGGCGACCTGGGGGCATCGGGACCCGAAGCAGAGGAGCGGGCAGGCGTAGCTAGGCAGGAAGCGGCTCGGGCTGCGTCTTGCTCGCCGGCAATGACTGGAGGCGAAAGACACCGGCGTAGGTTGGTAGAGGAGGGCAGCTGGCGTCCTCGAGGTCCCCTGCTCGCGAGCACATGGATGCGCGAGGCACAGGAGGAGGCAAGCAGGCGAGGGAAAGGCGGGGGCGCGGGACTAGGCGACATTGGCGCTCCTGTGGGCATTCATGGTGGCGGCGGATCAAGAAGATGGACGGTGGCAGGGCGCGAGGGCACTTGAGGGCGCGGGGGTCACGCTTGAAGGAATGAGGGGAGGGGATCGAGAGAGGGAGAAGGGATCGGGCGCTAGGTGGAAGGAGGGGAAGGGGGGATCGAACGAGGCACGCTCTCGCTGTCTGCTGCGGCGCGAGGGGAAACTAGGGGGGAGGACGAGGTGAGGGTTCGGTCGGCCTAGGGTTAGGTTTAGGTGCGGGCTGGCCTAGGTGCCAAGGGGCGGCTGGGCCTGCTGGAGCGTAGCAGGGCCGGTCCGTGAGGAAGGAGGCCCATGTGGTTGGGGTGCGGTCTGTTGCCGCTGGGCTGCGGCGGCTTGCGCGCAGGGAGGCCGGCCCAGGTAAGCAGAGGTGAGCCCTTTTCTTTTATTTGATATTTTCTTCAAACGGAAAATAAACTAAAAAGGCCAGGGTCAAAGGAAAGGGGCACAATAAAAATAAAAATATTCTCAAGAACCTGAGATAGTGCTCTATTTGAATAAATTGTCTTGGATATTTTTAGAGGTAAGGAAATAAGTCAAGTGTGAATATAGTTCAAACTTGAGATATTTTAAAACCTAACCCAAAACAACTTCAAATTTGATGGAATTGGCAAGGGGGTTTAGGACAGGTAGAAAGATTTATGAGGAAGAGATGGGCATTAATGGGGTGAGGATATATGATCTTTCAAAATGAAAACAAGGAATGGATAGAAGATGGAGGTGATGATGCAAGATCAAATGCATGAAGCATGCAACAACACAACATGTATGAACTCACACCAAGCATAATGCAACATGTGAGGAGGCCATGATGCAACAATTAATGACAAGACAAGACAATACAATGCAATGAGAAACAAAATAAAACCCAAATAGGAAACCGAAAAGATGAAACCACTAGGAATTGATGACGAACAAGATGGATATATTGCCAAATTGGGAAAAGTCACATATGGGTGTTACATCGGGTGCTTACCCCGGGTACTTGAGGTACCGCGGGTCGTGGATGACACGGAAGTTCCCCGGATCTTGTGGGTAAAGTGTGCAACCTCTGCAGAGTGTAGAACTATTCGAATAGCCGTGTCCATAGTCAAGGACAGTTGGGCGGTGCTGCTTAAACTACGTCCAGAGTTTTCAAACCGTGTGTGTGTGTGTGTGTGTGTGTTGATAAAACTAATTGGGTTAAGTTAGATGGCTTGACACGATGATGAAGTTGGATTGGTGTCCAGCTCCGCTTATGTTGATATCTGTAACTTGTTCATATAGATACCTGTGCTCTCGTGAGGCATACTTTACATGTTGATAGATCATGTCATTGCACTCAAAACTAGCTTTCTGCAAACTACCTACTCAGTGCTATATCATTGTATTATTGTGCCCTGTCCCAATCATGGGTTGCTTGCGAGTACATTCAAATTACTCATTGGCTTGCCACTGGTTATTTAATTGGCTAGGCATGGAAGAACAGGAGTTCGAAGAAGAGTTCTTTGGAGACGAACAAGCGAACTAGGACGTTTCCCAGTCAGAATGGCTGTATGGTTAAGGCAGACGACATGTGTTCTACTTATCGACGAAGATTTCCGCTGCTTAAGTTTATTTGGTACTCAGCCCTTATGGCTCTATCCATGTAAGACTTGACCATAATGGTCATAATTTGTGTAAGACGGTATGTATAGATGTAAGACTCTTGTTATTCAGCTTCTATGTGTTCAGTGAGCATTGATCTCTGGGATCCTGTACGCGTGCATTCGGTGATCACGACTTATGAGTCGGGGTCCCCACAGATACACACATACATTCACTTTTACTTGTTTCCTTTTCAGGTCTCAATCCCACAGGCACCATCTGATGGTGTGGTCATCGGTCCTCTTAAAGGACAAACACACCAAGACGACGAGAAACGCAGATATATGGGGGACTTTTTAGGTGATTCCGTTAACGATAACTCTACCTGTTTTTCAGGACCCACATGCAGCTCTCCCTTGGTTTCGGCATGTCAAATAGTTTGTTGCTTATCACACTACCTGTATCAATGCGCCTTGACGTACTAATTAAATTACAATGAGAATAGTTTGCGGTTGGAGCTGTAGGACTCCAGCTTTTTACCTTCATACCTTTTCTGCTTTCTTTCTTTTTTTCAGCTCCCTTGTGGACAATCCTATCAGGTAGCACCCGTACACTTTGGTACACTTGCTGTTTGCCAGGGGCTTCATAGCACCCCACATTACTGCAACAAAAGTCCGAACACTTTTTATAAGTATAGTTCGGCACACCGAATTTAGCATTATATGCATTGGCTCTGAATCATGTCTTTGGTCAATAGTTTGGTTGCCCGACTCTTGTGCTTGCTACCTTACGTTCCTCTATATCGGCTAAGGTAGTAAAGGGAGAACTACTGTGATTGTGACTTGGTTTATCCAAAGGAGAACCTCAGTAGATAAAGCCGAAAACTGACTGTCATGATGCGGCGTGAGCCGGTCAGCTGTTCGGAGGTTGCAAATCGTTGGAGATTTCTTCCGCATTACGCGAAGGATTGGTACTTCCCGATCAGACGCTTATAGCACTCTAGTTCGGATACTAGGGGCTGCGCCCATGTTTTTATTGTCGCACTCCTATGGCTAAGTGAGGGCGTTACAGCCGCATAGTCTGGTTGCCTGGTTTGTTGTGCTAAACAACTCCTTCAAGGACCATCTAATTGGATCAAGATTGTTTAGATTCCATCCCGAACACACCCGTACTACCTATGTGGGGGCAAAAGCCGACAACTGGTTAACCCTCAGATTTCATACAACACGGCCGCACAGGAAGTAAAAATTTAAAAACATAACAAGCATTATATTGCATAAACACTTTGTTTTATCATACAAGGCAGAGGGAGCTCGCATACATTCATTCAAAGATAGTGTCTTTCGCAACGTGATCCACAACAATGCGGGATCCCTCCAGGACACCATAAAAATACAACTCGGGTCAGCGGTGCTCCTTGCCCTCAGATGGCCCCTCGGTCATTAGCTTCTTGGCATCCATCTTCGCCCAGTGCGTTTTGACGCGGGCAAAGGCCATCCGTGCACCTTCGATACAGACCGACCGCTTTATAACCTCAAGACGGGGGAAGGCATCAACAGGCCGCTTCACAAGTCCGAAGTAGCTGCTAGGTATCGGCGCGGCAGGCCATAGTCGGACTATCAGCTCCTTCATGGCTAGCTCGGCCGCCTTGTGCAGCTCGACCAGCTGTTTCAGCTGGTCGCTGAAGGACACCGGATGTTCGGGTCCAAGATATTGAGACCAGAACAACTTCTCCATGGAACTCCCTTCCTCGGCTTGATAGAACTCGGCAGCGTCTGATATGCTGCGTGGCAAATCCGTAAACGCCCCTGGAGAGCTCCAATTCGGGTAAGTAAAAGGAACACTTCCTTCACAGACTTACTTTGCATAATGAAAGCCTTACCCGCCGCAATCTTCCGGGCCGCCTGGATTTCCTGAAGGGCGCTCCGGGCTTTGGCTCGAGCCTCTTGCGCGCTCTGGAGGGCCTTCACAAGTTTGGACGCTTGTGTCTTAGAATCACGCTCCAAGGACTCGTACTTCTTGACGGCGTCCTGGAGCTCTTGTTGAACCTCGCCGACCCGGGCCTCGTGCTTCTCGCGCGCGGCGCTTTCCTTGGCCGCTTTGTCCTCGGCCTTCTCTAATGCCTTCTTGAGGGCCGCCACCTTGGTCGTGGCCCTAATAAAGTTCATGGCACTTTAGTCAGCACGAACCATTCATCCTTCCTAAATATACATGCAGGTTACTGCATACCTTTGCTGTCCTCGAGCTGCTTCTTCACGAGGCCGAGCTCTTTCTCGGCCCGCTCCAGGTTCTGCTTCAGTCTAGAGACCTCCGCAGTGTGAGCGGCAGCAGCCAGCAGCGACACCTGCTTATTCACATAGACATCTTATGTTAGACTCCTGCGAAAATTATTTTGATCCCCTGTTCGGCTTTTCCTTTCAGGAGACCGAACAGAGCATCAGGGGCTACTGTCCACATTGTGATATGTTTCTACAATTGTTACCTCAAAGCCTGTTAAAAGGCTCGTGCAGGCCTAGGTCAGTCCGCCTTTGGCGGACTGGACCTTTTCGATCACCGTACCCATAAGTTCACGGTGCTCATCCAAAATGGAGGCGCCTCACAACGCTTCCAGCAAATAATCCGGTGCCTCTGGTTGGACAGAGGTCACCGGTGGAACAGACACACCTCCTCCTTTCGGGGAAGGCCATTTGCTGGACTCCGTAGCCGTGTAGGTCTCCGGAATGGTATCTGGCTGAGGGCCGAAGGGAACTTGAACCCCATTGCCAGTCCCCATGGGGGCATTTTCCCCCATGTGTCCGGCAGGCGAGGAGTCATCCTGGGGCGCCACCTTAACGATTTCTGGAATCTCCCCCTGGTCTAGGAAGTTCCTTTGGGATGCCACCTCGTCATCACCCTTGGGTGAGGAAGAGTGAGCGGGCGGCGGAGACATGCAGGCCATGTCCTTTGAGTCTAGCGAACCCTCTGTCGAGGATCGCGGGGAGCCGTCGCGGGCCGGACTGTAATGACATAGTTTAAACATATTAATATTATAAACTGGAAAGGCCAGGTATTGGGAGGTGCATAGGGTTTTGGTACTTACGAGGCAGCCCGAGGCTTGGTCCGGGGCATTCGCTCCGGACTGCTTTCGACATCCCATGCAGAGTTACCCGCAAGGGAGCCATTCCCCCTCTTGGGCGCCTTCGCCTCCAGATTCGTGGAGGCCTCTCTTTTCTTCTTTCCTCCCTCCGGGGGGAAGCCGCCTTCTTCTTCCTCCTCGCTGTCGTCTTCGGCGACCGAAGAGTCAGTATGGTCTTCAGACGACATATCCGAAGCACCTTTTCGGCGAAGGCCACTCCTGCTCCCTTTGGCCGTCTTCTTGGCCTTCTTCTCCGGCACATCATAAGGCGCCGGAAATAGCATCTTCGTTAGGAGTGGGGTTTCCTCATCTTCAGGAAGTGGAGATGGACAATTAATCTGCCCCGCTACGTCAATCCAGGCCTGAAAATTGATAGGAAGGCTTAGACTCCTTCCCAAAATATGCCAGTAAAGGCTATACCTTGAATACATGAAAGAGCTTACCAAATTGTCCTGGCGCTTTAAGCTGAGCCCACGATCTTCGACCGTAGGCGGTGGTATCTCGCCGGCCTTGAAGAGAACTTTCCAGATATCTTCGTGCGTTGTGCCGAAGAGCTCTAGTAGCGTCTGGTTCTTGGCCAGATCGAACTCCCACAAATAGCAAGTCCGGCGTTGGCACGGAAGGATCCGACGAATGAGCATAACCTGGATCATGTTCACGAGTTTGATCCTCTTGGTTACCATGTTCTGAACGCACATCTGGAGCCCAGTCAGCTCCCTCGAAGAGCCCCAGGCGAGGCCCGTCTCTTTCCAGGAGGTGAGCCGTAGCGGAGCTCCGGATCGAAATTCAGGGGCCACCGCCCAGTTGGTGTCGCGCGGCTCAGTGATGTAGAACCACCTGGACTTCCACCCCTTCACCATCTCCACAAAGGAGCCTTCGGGCCATGTGACGTTTGGCATCTTGCCCACCATGGCGCCTCCGCACTCTGCTTGTTGGCCTCTCACCATCTTCGGGTTTACATTGAAAGTCTTCCACCATAGGCCGAAGTGAGGCGGGATGCATAGGAAGGCCTCGCAAACGACTATGAATGCCGAGATGTTGAGGATAAAGTTGGGGGCTAGATCATGGAAGTCCATCCCGTAGTAAAACATCAGTCCGCGGACAAACGGGTGGAGAGGGAATCCCAGCCGACGGATGAAATGTGCGAGAAACACAACCTTCTCATGGGGCTCTGGGGTAGGGACGATCTGTCCTTCGGCCGGGAGACGGTGAACGATCTCCTTGGCCAGGTATCCGGCCTCTTTGAGCTCCTTGATGTCTTTCTTCCTAACAGAAGAAGCCATCCACTTGCCACTAGCTCTAGATCCGGACATGGTTGGAGTGTTTTCTCCGGTGGGGGAATCTAGGGCTTGGGCGCTGGAGCTCTAGAATGGATGGGCAGAGGAAGGAGGAGGCAGGGGTGAGTAAGGACGAATCCTTATCCCCTTATAAAAGCCGCGAATATCAAATGCCTTCCTGCTCGCCTTAAAACTCGCCTATTCCCAAGGGTTGTGTAAACGGCACGGTTGGGTTACCCATGCCTGTATTGATGAGAATCCTGTAATAAGGGGATACGATCTATGCTTAGACAAGACGTGCCAATGGGAACCGCATCTCGAAACATGGGATGGCAGACAAAATGGTTGGATATAGTGACTGGGCAGGCGTGATGTCATATTGTAAAAAAGTTGTCAGCAGATTGGATTCGTAAAATGTCATATTCTCTCTACGATTGTGTGTGCTGTGTGTTACAGGTCCGGACACGATCAATTCGTCCGAAGACAATTTTGGAGTTCGGAAGGGAACCTGTTGGGGAACGTAGCGATAATTCAAAATTTTCCTACGTGTCACCAAGATCAATCTATGGAGTCATCTAGCAACGAGGGAGGAGTGGATCTACATACCCTTGTAGATCGCGCGCGGAAGCGTTCAAGAGAACGGGGTTGATGGAGTCGTACTCGTCGTGATCCAAATCACCGATGATCCTAGCGCCGAACGGACGGCACCTCCGTGTTCAACACACGTACGGAGCAGCGACGTCTCCTCCTTCTTGATACAGCAAGGGGGAAGGAGAGGTTGATGGAGATCCAGCAGCACGACGGCGTGGTGGTGGAAGTAGTGGGATTCCAACAGGGCTTCGCCAAGCGCTGCGGGAGGAGGGAGATGTGTCATGGGAGGGAGAGGGAGGCGCCAGGGCTTAGGTTTGTTTGCCCTCCCTTCCCCCCACTATATATAGGGCCAAGGGAGAGGGGGGAGGCACAGCCTTGGCCCTTCCTCCAAGGAAGGGTGCGGCCAGGGAGGAGTCCCTCCTCCCCAAGTCACCTCGGAGGTGCCTTCCCCCTTTATGACTCTTCCTTTCCCTTGATTCTTGGCGCATGGGCCTCTTGGGGCTGGTGCCCTTGGCCCATATAGGCCAAGGCGCACCCCTACAGCCCATGTGCCCCCCCGGGGCAGGTGCCCCACCCGGTGGACCCCCGGGACCCTTCCGGTGGTCCCGGTACAATACCGGTGACCCCGAAACTTGTCCCGATGGCCGAAATAGCACTTCCTATATATAATTCTTTACCTCTGGACCATTCCGGAACTCCTCGTGACGTCCGAGATCTCATCCGGGACTCCGAACAACATTCGGTTTACCGCATACTAATATCTCTATAACCCTAGCGTCACCGAACCTTAAGTGTGTAGACCCTACGGGTTCGGGAGACATGCAGACATGACCGAGACGTTCTCCGGTCAATAACCAACAGCGGGATCTGGATACCCATGTTGGCTCCCACATGCTCCACGATGATCTCATCGGATGAACCACGATGTCAAGGACTTTAATCAATCCCGTATACAATTCCCTTTGTCTAGCGGTACGATACTTGCCCGAGATTCGATCGTCGGTATCCCGATACCGTGTTCAATCTCGTTACCGGCAAGTCTCTTTACTCGTTCTGTAACACATCATCCCGTGATCAACTCCTTGATCACATTGTGCACATTATGATGATGTCCTACCGAGTGGGCCCAGAGATACCTCTCCGTTTACACGGAGTGACAAATCCCAGTCTTGATTCGTGCCAACCCGACAGACACTTTCGGAGATACCCGTAGTGTACCTTTATAGCCACCCAGTTACGTTGTGACGTTTGGCACACCCAAAGCACTCCTACGGTATCCGGGAGTTGCACAATCTCATGGTCTAAGGAAATGATACTTGACATTAGAAAAGCTTTAGCATACGAACTACACGATCTTGTGCTAGGCTTAGGATTGGGTCTTGTCCATCACACCATTCTCCTAATGATGTGATCCCGTTATCAACGACATCCAATGTCCATGGTCAGGAAACCGTAACCATCTATTGATCAACGAGCTAGTCAACTAGAGGCTTACTAGGGACATGGTGTTGTCTATGTATCCACACATGTATCTGAGTTTCCTATCAATACAATTCTAGCATGGATAATAAACGATTATCATGAACAAGGAAATATAATAATAACTATTTATTATTGCCTCTAGGGCATATTTCCAACAGTCTCCCACTTGCACTAGAGTCAATAATCTAGTTCACATCGCCATGTGATTAACACTCACAGGTCACATCGCCATGTGACCAACATCCAAAGAGTTTACTAGAGTCAATAATCTAGTTCACATCACTATGTGATTAACACTCAATGTGTTCTGGGTTTGATCATGTTGCTTGTGAGAGAGGTTTTAGTCAACGGGTCTGCAACATTCAGATCCGTATGTACTTCGCAAATCTCTACGCTATATTTGGAGCCATTTCAAATAACTGTTCTACTTGGAGCTATTCCAAATCGTTGCTCCATTATATGTATCCGGTATCTCTACTCAGAGCTATCCGGATAGGTGTTAAGCTTGCATCGACGTAACCCTTTACGACGAATTCTTTTACCACCTCCATAATCGAGAAAATACCTTAGTCCACTAGTTACTAAGGATAACTTTGACCGCTGTCCTGTGATCCATTCTTGGATCACTCTTGTACCCCTTGACTGACTCGTGGCAAGGCACACTTCAGGTGCGGTACATAGCATAGCATACTGTAGAGCCTATGTCTTAAGCATAGGGGACGACCTTCGTCCTTTCTCTCTATTTTGCCGTGGTCGAGCTTTAAGTCTTAACTTCATACCTTACAACTCAGGCAAGAACTCCTTCTTTGACTGATCCATCTTGAACACCTTCAAGATCATGTCAAGAAATGTGCTCATTTGAAAGTACCATTAAGCGTTTTGATCTATCCTTATAGATCTTGATGCTCAATGTTCAAGTAGCTTAATCCAGGCTTTCCATTGAAAAACACCTTTCCAAATAACCCTATATGCTTTCCAGAAATTCTACATCATTTCTGATCTACAATATGTCAACAACATATACTCATCAGAAATTCTATAGTGCTCCCACTCACTTCTTTGGAAATACAAGTTTCTCATAAACTTTGTATACACCCAAAATCTTTGATCATCTCATCAAAGCATACATTCCAACTCCGAGATGCTTACTCCAGTCCTTAGAAGGATTGCTGGAGCTTTGCATACTTATTAGCATCTTTCAGGATTGACAAAACCTTCCGGTTGTATCACATACAACCTTTCCTCAAGAAAACCGTCGAGGAAACAATGTTTTGACATCCTATCTGCAAGATTTCATAAATAATGCAGTAATCGCTAATATAATTCCAACAGACTCTTAGCATCGCTACGAGTGAGAAAGTCTCATCATAGTCAACTCCTTGAACTTGTCGGAAAAAATCTTAACGACAAGTCGAGCTTTCTTAATGGTGATACTTACCATCATTCTCCGTCTTCCTTTTAAAATCCATCTGTACTCAATAGCCTTACGACCATTGAGCCGTTCTGCCAAAGTCTACACTTTGTTTTCATACATGGATCCTCTCTTAGATTATATGGCCTCGAGCCATTTTGGAATCCAGGCCCACCATCGCTTCTCCATAGCTCGTAGGTTCATTGTTGTCTAGCAACATGACTTCCAAGACAGGATCACGTACCACTCTGAAGTAGTACGCATCCTTGTCATCCCACGAGGTTTGGTAGTGACTTGATCTGAAGTTTCATGATCACTATCATAAGCTTCCACTTCAATTGGTGTAGGTGCCACAGGAACAACTTCTTATGCCCTGCCACACACTAGTTGAAGAGACGGTTCAATAACCTCATCAAGTCTCCACCATCCTCCCACTCAATTCTTTCGAGAGAAACTTTTCCTCGAGAAAGGACCCGATTCTAGAAACAATCCCTTATTGCTTTCGAATCTGAGACAGGAGGTATGCCCAACTGTTTTGGGTGTCCTATGAAGATGTATTTATCCGCTTTGGGTTCGAGCTTATCAGCCTGAAACTTTTTCACATAAGCGTCGCAGCCCCAAACTTTTAAGAAATGACAGCTTAGGTTTCTCTAAACCATAGTTCATACGGTGTCATCTCATCGGAATTACGTGGTGCCCCTTTTAAAGTGAATGTGGTTGTCTCTAATGCCTAACCCATAAACTATTGTGGTAATTCGATAAGAGACATCATGGTATGCATCATATCCAATAGGGTGCAGTTATGATGTTCGGACACACCATCACACTATGGTGTTCCAGGCTGTATCAGTTGCGAAACAATTTCCACAATGTCTTAATTCTGTGCCAAACTCGTAATTCAGATATTCATCTCTATGATCATATCATAGATATTTTATCCTCTTGTCATGACGATCTTTCAACTTCACCCTGAAATTACTTGAACCTTTTCAATAATTCAGACTCGTGATTCATCAAGTAAATATACTCAACATCTACTCAAATCATCTGGAAGTAAGAACATAACGATATCCACTACATGCCTCAACATTCATTGGACTGCACACATCAAAATGTATTACTTCCAACAAGTTGCTTTCTAGTTCCATTTTACTGAAAACGAGGCTTTCAGTCATCTTGCCCATGTGGTATGATTTGCATGTCTCAAGTGATTCAAAATCAAGTGAGTCCAAACAGTCCATTTGCATGGAGTTTCTTCATGCATATACACCAATAGACATGGTTCGCATGTCTCAAACTTTTCAAAAACGAGTGAGCCCAAAGATCCATCAACATGGAGCTTCTTCATGCGTTTTATACCGATATGACTTAAGTGGCAGTGCCACAAGTAGGTGGTACTATCATTACTATCTTTTGGCATGAACATGTGTATCACTACGATCGAGATTCAATAAACCATTCATTTCAGGTGCAAGACCATTGAAGGTATTATTCAAATAAACAGAGTAACCGTTATTCTCCTTAAATGAATAACCGTATTGCGATAGACATAATCCAATCATGTCTATGCTCAACGCAAACACCAATCTCGATGGTAGAGGGAGCGTGCGATGCTTGATCATATCAACATTGGAAACACTTCCAACACATATCGTCAGCTCACCTTTAGCTAGTCTCCGTTTATTCCGTAGCTTTTATTTCGAATTACTAACACTTAGCAACCGAACCGGTATCTAATACCCTGGTGCTACTAGGAGTACTAGTAAAGTACACATCAACACAATGTATATCCAATATACTTCTATCGACCTTGCCAGCCTTCTAATCTACCAAGTATCTAGGGTAATTCTGTTCCAGTGGCTGTTCCCCTTATTACAGAAGCACTTGGTCTCGGGTTTGGGTTCAACCTTGGGTTTCTTCACTAGAGCAGCAGCTGATTTGCCGTTTCATGAAGTATCCCTTCTTGCCCTTGCCCTTCTTGAAACTAGTGGTTTCACCAACCATCAACAATTGATGCTCCTTCTTGATCTCTACTTTTGTGGTGTCAAACATCGCGAATATCTCAAGGATCATCATATATGTCCCTGATATATTATAGTTCATCACAAAGCTCAAGCAGCTTGGTGGTAATGACTTCGGAGAACCATCACTATTTCATCTGGAAGATCAACTCCCACTCGATTCAAGCGATTGTTGTACTCAGACAATCTGAGCACAAGTTCAACAATTGAGCTTTTCTCCCTTAGTTTGCAGGCTAAGAAAATCGTCGGAGGTCTTATACCTCTTGACGTGGGCACGAGCCTGAAATCCCAATTTCAGCCCTCGAAACATCTCATATGTTTCGCGACGTTTCAAAATGTCTTCGGTGCCTCAACTCTAAGTCGTTTAACTGAACTATCACGTAGTTATCAAAATGTGTATGTGAGATGTTCGCAACATCCATAGACAACGTTCGAGGTTCAGCACAGTTAGCGGTGCATTAAGGACATAAGCCTTCTATGAAGCAATGAGGACAAGCCTCAATTTACGGACCTAGTCCGCATAATTGCTACTATCAACTTTCAACTAAATTTTCTCTAGGAACATAACTAAACAGTAGAACTGAAGCGCGAGCTACGACATAATTTGCAAAGATCTTTTGACTATGTTCAGGATAATTAAGTTCATCTTATGAACTCCCACTCAGATAGACATCCCTCTAGTCATCTAAGTGATTACATGATCCGAGTCAACTAGGCCGTGTCCGATCATCACGTGAGACGGACTAGTCAACATCGGTGAACATCTTCATGTTGATCGTATCTTCTATACGACTCATGCTCGACCTTTCGGTCTTCTGTGTTCCGAGGCCATGTCTGTACATGCTAGGCTCGTCAAGTCAACCTAAGTGTTTGCATGTGTAAATCTGTCTTACACCCGTTGTATGTGAACGTTGGAATCTATCACACCCGATCATCACGTGGTGCTTAGAAACGAACGAACTGTCGCAACGGTGCACAATTAGGGGGAACACTTTCTTGAAATTTTAATGAGGGATCATCTTATTTACTACCGTCGTTCTAAGCAAATAAGATGTATAAACATGATAAACATCACATGCAATCAAATGGTGACATGATATGGCCAATATTATATTGCTCCTTTTGATCTCCATCTTCGGGGCTCCATGATCATCATCATCATCACCGGCATGACACCATGATCTCCATCATCATGATCTCCATCATTGTGTCTCCATGAAGTTGTCTCGCCAACTCATTACTTCTACTACTATGGCTACCGGTTAGCAATAAAGTAAAGTAATTACATGGCGTTGTTCAATGACACGCAGGTCATACAATAAATAAAGACAACTCCTATGGCTCCTGCCGGTTGTCATACTCATCGACATGCAAGTCGTGATTCCTATTACAAGAACATGATCAATCTCATACATCACATATATCATTCATCACATCCTTTGGCCATATCACATCACATGGCATACCCTGCAAAAACAAGTTAGACGTCCTCTAATTGTTGTTTGCATGTTTTACGTGGCTGCTATGGGTTTCTAGCAAGAACGTTTCTTACCTACGCAAAAACCACAACGTGATATGCCAATTTCTATTTACCCTTCATAAGGACCCTTTTCATCGAATCCGATCCGACTAAAGTGGGAGAGACAGACACCCGCTAGCCACCTTATGCAACTAGTGCATGTCAGTCGGTGGAACCAGTCTCACGTAAGCGTACGTGTAAGGTTGGTCCGGGCCGCTTCATCCCACGATGCCGCCGAATCAAGATAAGACTAGTAACGGCAATCATAAACAAAATCAACGCCCACAACTACTTTGTGTTCTACTCGTGCATAGAAACTACGCATAGACCTAGCTCATGATGCCACTGTTGGGGAACGTAGCAATAATTCAAAATTTTCCTACGTGTCACCAAGATCAATCTATGGAGTCATCTAGCAACGAGGGAGGAGTGGATCTACATACCCTTGTAGATCGCGCGCAGAAGCGTTCAAGAGAACGGGGTTGATGGAGTCGTACTCGTCGTGATCCAAATCACCGATGATCCTAGCGCCGAACGGACGGCACCTCCGCGTTCAACACACGTACGGAGCAGCGACGTCTCCTCCTTCTTGATCCAGCAAGGGGGAAGGAGAGGTTGATGGAGATCCAGCAGCACGACGGCGTGGTGGTGGAAGTAGCGGGATTCCAACAGGGCTTCGCCAAGCGCTGCAGGAGGAGGGAGATGTGTCATGGGAGGGAGAGGGAGGCGCCAGGGCTTAGGTTTGTTTGCCCTCCCTTCCCCCCACTATATATAGGGCCAAGGGAGAGGGGGGAGGCGCAGCCTTGGCAATTCCTCCAAGGAAGGGTGCGGCCAGGGAGGAGTCCCTCCTCCCCAAGGCACCTCGGAAGTGCCTTCCCCCTTTAGGACTCTTCCTTTCCCTTGATTCTTGGCGCATGGGACTCTTGGGGCTGGTGCCCTTGGCCCATATAGGCCAAGGCGCACCCCCTACAGTCCATGTGGCCCCCTGGGGCAGGTGGCCCCACGCGGTGGACCCCCGGGACCCTTCGGGTGGTCCCGATACAATACCGGTGACCCCGAAACTTGTCCCGATGGCCGAAATAGCACTTCCTATATATAATTCTTTACCTCCGGACCATTCCGGAACTCCTCGTGACGTACGGGATCTCATCCGGGACTCCGAACAACATTCGGGTTACCGCATACTAATATCTCTATAACCCTAGCGTCACCGAACCTTAAGTGTGTAGACCCTACGGGTTCGGGAGACATGCAGACATGACCGAGACGTTCTCCGGTCAATAACCAACAGCGGGATCTGGATACCCATGTTGGCTCCCACATGCTCCACGATGATCTCATCGGATGAACCACGATGTCAAGGACCTTAATCAATCCCGTATACTATTCCCTTTGTCTAGCGGTACGATACTTGCCCGAGATTCGATCGTCGTTATCCCGATACCGTGTTCAATCTCGTTACCGGCAAGTATCTTTACTCGTTCCGTAACACATCATCCCGTGATCAACTCCTTGATCACATTGTGCACATTATGATGATGTCCTACCGAGTGGGCCCAGAGATACCTCTCCGTTTACACGGAGTGACAAATCCCAGTCTTGATTCGTGCCAACCCAACAGACACTTTCGGAGATACCCGTAGTGTACCTTTATAGCCACCCAGTTACGTTGTGACGTTTGGCACACCCAAAGCACTCCTACGGTATCCAGAAGTTGTACAATCTCATGGTCTAAGGAAATGATACTTGACATTAGAAAAGCTTTAGCATACGAACTACACGATCTTGTGCTAGGCTTAGGATTGGGTCTTGTCCATCACACCATTCTCCTAATGATGTGATCCCGTTATCAACGACATCCAATGTTTATGGTCAGGAAACCGTAACCATCTATTGATCAACGAGCTAGTCAACTAGAGGCTTACTAGGGACATGGTGTTGTCTATGTATCCACACATGTATCTGAGTTTCCTATCAATACAATTCTAGCATGGATAATAAACGATTATCATGAACAAGGAAATATAATAATAACTATTTATTATTGCCTCTAGGGCATATTTCCAACAGAACCCGCCTTGCAATGCCGAAGGCAGAACTACTCCCAGATATCTTGTCGTTGAAGCCAGGTTCAGGGGCTACTGAGGGAGTCCTGGACTAAGGGGTTCTTGGGTCTCCGGCCTATTAGCCATGGGCCGGACTGATGAGCTATGAAGATGCGAAGACCGAAGACTGTACCCGTGTCCAGATGGGACTCTCCTTCGCGTGGAAGGCAAGCTTGGTGACTGGATGTGTAGATTCCCTTCTTTGTAACCGACCTTGTGTAACCCTAGATCCTTCCGGTGTCTATATAAACCAGAGGACTTAGTTCCGATAGGGCATATTCATTATCATAGCCATACCAGCTAGACCTCTAGGGTTTAGCTATTACGATCTCGAGGTAGATCAACTCTTGTAATACTTGTATTCATCAATATCAATCAAGTAGGACATAGGGTATTACCTCCATAGAGAGGGCCCGAACCTGGATAAACATGGTGTCCCCTGTCTCCTATTTCCATCGACCTTAGACGCACAGTTCGGGACCCCCTACCCGAGATCCGCCGGTTTTGACACCGACACCGACCGATCAAGCACCAAACGTACGACACCTCCGAGTTCTGCACACGTTCAGCTCGATGATGTCCCTCGAACTCTTGAACCAGCAAAGTGTCGAAGGAGAGTTACATTAGCACGATGGCATGGTGACGGTGATGGTGAAGTGATCCGCGCAGGGCTTCGCATAAGCACTACGACAATATGACCGGAGGCGTAAACTGTGGAGGGGGCTGCCGCACATGGCTAACAATCGTTGTTGTGTGTTCTAGCGGTGCCCCCCTCATATGTATAGGTTCGAGGGGAGGAGAGGAAGCCAAGGGGGTGCCCCTAGTAGGAGGAATCCTACTTGGGCGCCTCCCAATTCGGCCTCTCCCCCTTCCATATTCATCCGTAGGGGGAAGGAAGGAGGAGGGAGGAGAGAAGGAAGGGGGAGGCCGAATTTCTCCCTTTCCTTTCTCTCTTCCCCTCTTTCCTTCCCCCCTTATTTCTGTTGGGGAACGTAGCAGAAATTCAAAATTTTCCTACATGTCGCCAAGATCTATCTATGGAGAGACCAGCAACGAGGGGAAGGAGAGTGCATCTACATACCCTTGTAGATCACTAAGCGGAAGCGTTCAAGTGAACGGGGTTGATGGAGTCGTACTCGTCATGATTCAAATCACCGATGACCAAGTGCCGAACGCACGGCACCTCCGCGTTCAACACACGTACAGCCCGGTGACGTCTCCCACGCCTTGATCCAGCAAGGAGAGAGGGAGAGGTTGAGGAAGACTCCATCCAGCAGCAGCACAACGGCGTGGTGGTGGTGGAGGAGCGTGGCTATCCTGCAGGGCTTCGCCAAGCACCACGGGAGAGGAGAAGGACTTAGGAGAGATGGAGGGGCTGCACCAAAGGCATAAGGGGTGTCTCAAGAGGCCCTCCTACCCTCACTATATATAGGGAGCCCAAGGGGGGGGGGTGCGCCAGCCCTAGGAGATCCAATCTCCTAGGGGGCGGCGGCCAGGGGAGGTTTCCCTCCCCCCCAAGGCACCTAGGAGGTGCCTTCCCTCCTTGGGACTCTTCCTTAGGGTTCCCCCTTCACCCTAGGCGCATGGGCCATAAGGGAAGTGGCGCCCCAGCCCACTTTGGGCTGGATCTCTTCCCACTTCAGCCCATGGGACCCTCCGGGATAGGTGGCCCCACCCGGTGGGCCCCCGGGACCCTTCCGGTGGTCCCGGTACAATACCGATGACCCCGAAACTTGTCCCGATGGCCGAAATAGGACTTCCTATATATAAATCTTTACCTCCGGACCATTCCGGAACTCCTCGTGACGTCCGGGATCTCATCCGGGACTCCGAAAAACATTCGGTAACCACATACAAGCTTCCTTTATAACCCTAGCGTCATCGAACCTTAAGTGTGTAGACCCTACGGGTTCGGGAGACATGCAGACATGACCGAGACGATCTCCGGTCAATAACCAACAGCGGGATCTGGATACCCATGTTGGCTCCCACATGTTCCACGATGATCTCATCAGATGAACCACGATGTCAAGGACTTAATCAATCCCGTATACAATTCCCTTTGTCTATCGGTACGATACTTGCCCGAGATTCGATCGTCGGTATCCCGATACCTTGTTCAATCTCGTTACCGGCAAGTCTCTTTACTCGTTCCGTAACACATCATCCCGTGATCAACTCCTTGATCACATTGTGCACATTATGATGATGTCCTACCGAGTGGGCCCAGAGATACCTCTCCGCTTACACGGAGTGACAAATCCCAGTCTCGATTCGTGCCAACCCAACAGACACTTTCAGAGATACCTGTAATGTACCTTTATAGCCACCCAGTTACGTTGTGACGTTTGGCACACCCAAAGCACTCCTACGGTATCCGGGAGTTGCACAATCTCATGGTCTAAGTAAATGATACTTGACATTAGAAAAGCTTTAGCATACGAACTACACGATCTAGTGCTATGCTTAGGATTGGGTCTTGTCCATCACATCATTCTCCTAATGATGTGATCCCGTTATCAATGACATCCAATGTCCATGGTCAGGAAACCGTAACCATCTATTGATCAACGAGCTAGTCAACTAGAGGCTTACTAGGGACATGGTGTTGTCTATGTATCCACACATGTATCTGAGTTTCCTATCAATACAATTATAGCATGGATAATAAACGATTATCATGAACAAGGAAATAATATAATAATAATCAATTTATTATTGCCTCTAGGGCATATTTCCAACAGTCTCCCACTTGCACTAGAGTCAATAATCTAGTTCACATCGCCATGTGATTAACATTCACAGGTCACATCGCCATGTGACTAACACCCAAGAGTTTACTAGAGTCAGTAGTCTAGTTCACATCACTATGTGATTAACACTCAATGAGTTCTAGGTTTGATCATGTTGCTTGTGAGAGAGGTTTTATTCAACGGGTCTGAACCTTTCAGATCCGTGTGTGCTTTACAAATCTCTATGTCATCTCCTAGATGTAGCTACCACGTTCTATTTGGAGCTAATCCAAATAACTATTCTACTTGGAGCTATTCTAAATTGTTGCTCCATTATATGTATCCGGTATCTCTACTCAGAGCTATCCGGATAGGTGTTAAGCTTGCATCGACGTAACTCTTTACGATGAACTCTTTACCACCTCCATAATCGAGAAAATTCCTTAGTCCACTACTTACTAAGGATAACTTTGACCGCTGTCCTGTGATCCATTCTTGGATCACTCTTGTACCCCTTGACTGACTCATGGCAAGGCACACTTCAGGTGCGGTACACAGCATAGCATACTGTAGAGCCTATGTCTTAAGCATAGGGGACGACCTTCGTCCTTTCTCTCTATTCTGCCATGGTCGAGCTTTAAGTCTTAACCTTACAACTCAGGCAAGAACTCCTTCTTTGACTGATCCATCTTGAACACCTTCAAGATCATGTCAAGGTATGTGCTCATTTGAAAGTACCATTAAGCGTTTTTGATCTATCCTTATAGATCTTGATGCTCAATGTTCAAGTAGCTTAATCCAGGCTCTCCATTGAAAACACTTTCCAAATAACCCTATATGCTTTCTAGAAATTCTACGTCATTTCTGATCAACAATATGTCAACAACATATATTTATCAGAAATTCTATAGTGCTCCCACTCACTTCTTTGGAAATACAAGTTTCTCATAAACTTTGTATAAACCCAAAATCTTTGATCATCTCATCAAAGCGCACATTCCAACTCCGAGATGCTTACTCCAGTCCTCAGAAGGATAGCTGGAGCTTTGCATACTTATTAGCATCTTTCAGGATTGACAAAACCTTCCGGTTGTATCACATACAACCTTTCCTCAAAAATCGTCGAGGAAACAATGTTTTGATATCCTATCTGCAAGATTTCATAAATAATGCAGTAATCGCTAATATAATTCCAACAGACTCTTAGCATCGCTACGAGTGAGAAAAGTCTCATCATAGTCAACTCCTTGAACTTGTCGGAAAGAACTTAACGACAAGTCGAGCTTTCTTAATGGTGACATATACCATCATTGTCCGTCTTCCTTTTAAAATCCATCTGTACCCAACAGCCTTACGACCATCAAGTAGTTCTTCCAAAGTCTACACTTTGTTTTCATATATGGATCCTCTCTCGGATTTTATGGCCTCGTGCCATTTATCGGAATCCGGGCCTACCATCGCTTCTCCACAGCTCGTAGGTTCATTGTTGTCTAGCAACATGACTTATAAGACAGGATTACGTACCACTCAGAAGTAGTACGCATCCTTGTCATCCTACGAGGTTTGGGAGTGACTTGATCCGAAGTCTCATGATCAATATCATAAGCTTCCACTTCAATTGGTGTAGGTGCCACAGGAACAACTTCCTGTGCCCTTTCACACACTAGTTGAAGAGACGGTTCAAAAACCTCATCAAGCCTCCACCATCCTCCCACTCAATTCTTTCGAGAGAAACTTTTCCTCAAGAAAGGACCCGATTCTAGAAACAATCCCTTATTGCTTTCGGATCTGAGACAGGAGGTATACCCAATTGTTTTGGGTGTCCTATGAAGATGCATTTATCCGCTTTGGGTTCGAGCTTATCAGCCTGAAACTTTTTCACATAAGCGTTGCAGCCCCAAACTTTTAAGAAATGACAGCTTAGGTTTCTCTAAACCATAGTTCATACGGTGTCATCTCATCAGAATTACGTGGTGCCCTATTTAAAGTGAATGTGGTTGTCTCTAATGCCTAACCCATGAACTATCGTGGTAATTCGATAAGAGACATCATGGTATGCATCATATCCAATAGGGTGCAGTTATGATGTTCGGACACACCATCACACTATGGTGTTCCAGGCTGTATTAGTTGTGAAACAATTTCCACAATGTCTTAATTCTGTGCCAAACTCGTAATTCAGATATTCATCTCTTTGATCATATCATAGATATTTTATCCTCTTGTCACGACGATCTTTCAACTTCACCCTGAAATTACTTGAACCTTTCAATAATTCAGACTCGTGATTCATCAAGTAAATATACTCAACATCTACTCAAATCATCTGTGAAGTAAGAACATAACGATATCCACTACATGCCTCATCACTCATTGGACTGCACACATCAAAATGTATTACTTCCAACAAGTTGCTTTCTAGTTCCATTTTACTGAAACCGAGGCTTTCAGTCATCTTGCCCATGTGGTATGATTTGCATGTCTCAAGTGATTCAAAATCAAGTGAGTCCGAACGGTCCATTTGCATGGAGTTTCTTCATGCATATACACCAACAGACATGGTTCGCATGTCTCAAACTTTTCAAAAATGAGTGAGTCCAAAGATCCATCTACATGGAGCTTCTTCATGCGTTTTATACCGATATGACTTAAGTGGCAGTGCCACAAGTAGGTGGTACTATCATTACTATCTTTTGGCATGAACATGTGTATCACTACGATCGAGATTCAATAAACCATTCATTTTAGGTGCAAGACCATTGAAGGTATTATTCAAATAAACAGAGTAACCATTATTCTCCTTAAATGAATAACCGTATTGCGATAGACATAATCCAATCATGTCTATGCTCAACGCAAACACCAATCTCGATGGTAGAGGGAGCGTACGATATTTGATCATATCAACATTGGAAACACTTCCAACAAATATCGTCAGCTCACCTTTAGCTAGTGTCCGTTTATTCCGTAGCTTTTATTTCGAGTTACTAACCCTTAGCAACCAAATCGGTATCTAATACCCTGGTGCTACTAGGAGTACTAGTAAAGTACACATCAACACAATGTATATCCAATATACTTCTATCGACCTTGCCAGCCTTCTCATCTACCAAGTATCTAGGGTAATTCTACTCCAGTGGCCGTTCCCCTTATTACAGAAGCACTCAGTCTCGGGTTTGGGTTCAACCTTGGGTTTCTTCAGTAGAGCAGCAGCTGAATTGCCGTTTCATGAAGTATCCCTTTGTTCCCTTGCCCTTCTTGAAACTAGTGGTTTCACCAACCATCAACAATTGATGCTCCTTCTTGATTTCTACTTTCGCGGTGTCAAACATCGCGAATATCTCAAGGATCATCATATATGTCCCTGATATATCATAGTTCATCATGAAGCTCTAGCAGCTTGGTGGTAATGACTTCGGAGAAACATCACTATCTCATCTGGAAGATCAACTCCCACTCGATTCAAATGATTGTTGTACTTAGACAATCTGAGCACAAGCTCAACAATTGAGCTTTTCTCCCTTAGTTTGCAGGCTAAGAAAATCGTCAGAGGTCTTATACCTCTTGACGTGGGCACAAGCCTGAAATCCCAATTTCAGCCCTCGAAACATCTCATATGTTTCGCGATGTTTCAAAAACGTCTTTGGTGCCTCAATTCTAAACCATTTAGCATTACGCACTGAACTATCGTGTAGTCATGAAATCGTGTATGTCAGATGTTCGCAACATCCACAGACGACGTTCGAGGTTCAGCACACTGAGCGGTGCATTAAGGACATAAGCCTTCTAAGAAGCAATGAGGACAATCCTCAGTTTACGGACCTAGTCCGCATAATTGCTACTATCAACTTTCAACTAAATTTTTCTCTAGGAACATATCTAAACAGTAGAACTAAAGCGCGAGCTACGACATAATTTGCAAAATCCTTTTGACTATGTTCAGGATAATTAAGTTTATCTTATGAACTCCCACTCAGATAGACATCCCTCTAGTCATCTAAGTGATTACATGATCCGAGTCAACTAGGCCGTGTCCGATCATCACGTGAGACGGACTAGTCAACATCGGTGAACATCTTCATGTTGATCGTATCTTCTATACGACTCATGCTCGACCTTTCGGTCTTCTGTGTTCCGAGGCCATGTCTGTACATGCTAGGCTCGTCAAGTTAACCCTAAGTGTTTCACGTGTGTAAATCTGTCTTACACCCGTTGTATGTGAACGTTAGAATCTAACACCCGATCATCACGTGGTGCTTCGAAACATGAACTGTCGCAACGGTGCACAGTTAGGGGAGAACACTTCTTGAAATTGTTGTAAGGGATCATCTTATTTACTACCGTCGTTCTAAGCAAATAAGATGTATAAACATGATAAACATCACATGCAATCAAATAGTAGTGACATGATATGGCCAATGTCATATAGCTCCTTTGATCTCCATCTTGGGGCTCCATGATCATCTCGTCACCGGCATGACACCATGATCTCCATCATCATGATCTCCATCATCGTGTCTTCATGAAGTTGTCTCGTCATCTATTACTTCTACTACTACAGCTAACGGTTAGCAATAAAGTAAAGTAATTACATGACGTTTATGTTGACACGCAGGTCATAAATAAATAAAGACAACTCCTATGGCTCCTGCCGGTTGTCATACTCATCGACATGCAAGTCGTGATTCCTATTACAAGAACATGATCAATCTCATACATCACATATATCATTCATCACATCCTTTGGGCCATATCACATCACATAGCATACCCTGCAAAAACAAGTTAGACGTCCTCTAATTGTTGTTTGCATGTTTTACGTGGCTGCTATGGGTTTCTAGCAAGAACGTTTCTTACCTACGCAAAACCACAACGTGATATGCCAATTGCTATTTACCCTTCATAAGGACCCTTTTCATCGAATCCGATCCGACTAAAGTGGGAGAGACAGACACCCGCCAGCCACCTAATGCAACTAGTGCATGTCAGTCGGTGGAACCGGTCTCACGTAAGAGTACGTGTAAGGTTGGTCCGGGCCGCTTCATCCCACGATGCCGCTGAATCAAGATTGGACTAGTAACGGTAAGCATATTGAACAAAATCAACGCCCACAACTACTTTGTGTTCTACTCGTGCATAGAATCTACGCAATAGACCTAGCTCATGATGCCACTGTTGGGGAACGTAGCAGAAATTCAAAATTTTCCTACGTGTCACCAAGATCTATCTATGGAGAGACCAGCAACAAGGGGAAGGAGAGTGCATCTACATACCCTTGTAGATCGCTAAGCGGAAGCATTCAAGTGAACGGGGTTGATGGAGTCGTACTCGTCGTGATTCAAATCACCGATGACCAAGTGCCGAACGCACGACACCTCCGCGTTCAACACACGTATAGCCCGGTGACGTCTCCCACGCCTTGATCCAGCAAGGAGAGAGGGAGAGGTTGAGGAAGACTCCATCCAGCAGCAGCACAACGGCGTGGTGGTGGTGGAGGAGCGTGGCTATCCTGCAGGGCTTCACCAAGCACCATGGGAGAGGAGAAGGACTTAGGAGAGATGGAGGGGCTGCACCAAAGGCATAAGGGGTGTCTCAAGAGGCCCTCCTACCCTCACTATATATAGGGAGCCCAAGGGGGGGGGGGTGCGCCAGCCCTAGGAGATCCAATCTCCTAGGGGGCGGCGGCCAGGGGAGGTTTCCCTCCCCCCAAGGCACCTAGGAGGTGCCTTCCCTCCTTGGGACTCTTCCTTAGGGTTCCCCCTTCACCCTAGGCGCATGGGCCATAAGGGAAGTGGCGCCCCAGCCCACTTTGGGCTGGATCTCTTCCCACTTCAGCCCATGGGACCCTCTGGGATAGGTGGCCCCACCCGGTGGGCCCCCGGGACCCTTCCGGTGGTCCCGGTACAATACCGATGACCCCGAAACTTGTCCCGATGGCCGAAATAGGACTTCCTATATATAAATCTTTACCTCCGGACCATTCCGGAACTCCTCGTGACGTCCGGGATCTCATCTGGGACTCCGAACAACATTCGGTAACCACATACAAGCTTCCTTTATAACCCTAGCGTCATCGAACCTTAAGTGTGTAGACCCTACGGGTTCGGGAGACATGCAGACATGACCGAGACGATCTCCGGTCAATAACCAACAGCGGGATCTGGATACCCATGTTGGCTCCCACATGTTCCACGATGATCTCATCAGATGAACCACGATGTCAAGGACTTAATCAATCCCGTATACAATTCCCTTTGTCTATCGGTACGATACTTGCCCGAGATTCGATCGTCGGTATCCCGATACCTTGTTCAATCTCGTTACCGGCAAGTCTCTTTACTCGTTCCGTAACACATCATCCCGTGATCAACTCCTTGATCACATTGTGCACATTATGATGATGTCCTACCGAGTGGGCCCAGAGATACCTCTCCGCTTACACGGAGTGACAAATCCCAGTCTCGATTCGTGCCAACCCAACAGACACTTTCGGAGATACCTGTAATGTACCTTTATAGCCACCCAGTTACGTTGTGACGTTTGGCACACCCAAAGCACTCCTACGGTATCCGGGAGTTGCACAATCTCATGGTCTAAGGAAATGATACTTGACATTAGAAAAGCTTTAGCATACGAACTACACGATCTAGTGCTATGCTTAGGATTGGGTCTTGTCCATCACATCATTCTCCTAATGATGTGATCCCGTTATCAATGACATCCAATGTCCATGGTCAGGAAACCGTAACCATCTATTGATCAATGAGCTAGTCAACTAGAGGCTTACTAGGGACATGGTGTTGTCTATGTATCCACACATGTATCTGAGTTTCCTATCAATACAATTATAGCATGGATAATAAACGATTATCATGAACAAGGAAATAATATAATAATAATCAATTTATTATTGCCTCTAGGGCATATTTCCAACAATTTCGGCCTACATGGGCTGCATTAGCCCCTTAGGGGCTGGTATGTCCTCTTCATGGCCCATTAGGCCCATGTAGTTGCTGGGGGGATGCTCGGAACCCCTTCCGGTGACCCGATATGTACTCGGTACCCCCGGAACACTTCCGGTGTCCGAATATCATCGTCCAATATATGAATATTTACCCCTCGACAATTTCGAGACTCCTCGTCATGTCTGTGATCTCATCTGGGAATCCGAAAAGCATTCGGTCACCAAATCACATAACTCATATAATACAAAATCATCATCGAACGTTAAGCGTGCGGACCCTACGGGTTCGAGAACTATGTAGACATGACCGAGACACCTCTCCGGTAAATAACCAACAGCGGAACCAGGATGTTCATATTGTTTCTACCTATTATACGAAGATCTTTAGTCATTGTACCGTAATGACAACATATGTTATTCCCTTGGTCATCGGTATGTTACTTGCCCGAGATGCGATCGTCGGTATCTTCATACCTTGTTCAATCTTGTTACTAGCAAGTCCCTTTACTCGTTCCGTAATACATCATCCCGTAACTAACCCATTAGTCACTTTGCTTGCAGGGTTTCTTATGACGTGTATTACCGAGAAGGCCCAGAGATACCTCTCCGATACTCGGAGTGACAAATCCTAATCTCGATCTATGCCAACCCAACAAACACCTTTGGAGATACCTGTAGAGCATCTTTATAATCACCCAGTTACGTTGTGACGTTTGATAGCACACAGGGTCACTAGTATGCGTCGGTGCTATACAGACAGTTTTAACCCCTTTTCGCAACGGCATTTGGAACCGTCGCCTAGTGAGTGACGGCGATAGGGGGGTCCTTCCCACACGACCCAGAAACCGTCGGGGATAGGGTCCCTACAGTACTCCTACTCGTTTTCGCTTGCATTGCCATCGAAGTCGGTATTCTACTGCGCTACGTTTACGATGCGCGGCCCATCAAAAATGGTTCTCTATTATAGAACGTGTATGATGTGTGGCACATCACAAACGATTCACTATAATAAGATTAGCTAATCGCCATACGAGTGTTGGACAGGATTATGAAACGTCGGACCGTCGTAACATCATTGTACATGACAACTATTGCACACGCTATTCTGTGGTGCAACATTTACGATGCATACTTCATCCGAAACAGTTCATGGTTGCGAATCATGTACGGTTTGTGATATTGTCTGACATCGCACATGCTTTGCAAACAGCAACCGTGTGCGTGCTTGCACACGTTTCCTCTCTATGAACCATCTCAGATTATGGTGTATATCGCAAACGTTTGTGTTTTACCAACTGTGTGTGCCGTAACAACCTGGAGGGTGTAATTTCGCCGTAATTTAATTGTTGCTATTTCAAATTGTACTGGATTTGAATTTGAATGTATGCTACAGCTTTATTCATATCCATCAGGTTCAAACAACCAATGCATTATTCGATTCATAGGTACATATGTTCAAGAATTACATAAGAACCAAATAAAGAATGATGAACCACAGTTGTATACTTGTACTATTAAAGATGGTAAAGAAAGAGGCGAAATACATTCTGGTTGCAGAACAAGGTGAAGCGGAATGCCTATATTGTGCCCTCCTCCATGCAGAAGGCACGCACGACTCTAGTCCAACCCCTTGTGATGGTCGACCGCCCATCCTTCACGATCTTCATGAAAACATCTAGATAATCATCGTGTTCTAGTAGAAATACTTTAACCTTTGCAATGCCACCAATCATGTAGCTTGAGAGGTAATCTTGAGTAAATTGCTTTGGCAACCACTACAAAGGAAAAAGATTTAGACATTGTCATCTAACACAACTCATTATGGGCAGTAAAAAGAAGGCTGCAGAGTTCTTACTTACCATCCTGCAGTTCGCTATTGTCTTGGATAAAGTGTAAACAAATAGTTTAATTGCCATCTTTGGACCCATTTTACTAACAATCTTTATCAGCTTCCTCACTTGATGCTGGTTCATTGAATCAAGCGGGGATCCTTACCAATGACATATGTACCTAAAAGCACCAAGTTAATATTAGAAGCTAAACAACAATTGCACAATGATGTAGTACAATACTCTTTTATAATACTCCCTCTGTTCCTAAATATTTGTCTTTCTAGCGATTTCAACAAGTGACTACATACGGTGCAAAATGAGTGAATCTACACTCTAAACTATGTCTATATACATCCGCATGTGGTAGTCCATTCGAAATCTCTAAAAAGACAAATATTTAGGAACGGAGGGAGTATCTTATAACATCCAATATACGCAAGTATTATATGAATTAACATCTTATATTATGGTCCGGAAGGAGTTTAGTGCATTCTTACAAATTATCGACTGATTAACTGCTGTTGTATCCATGGGTTACAGCTAGTTCGGGCTCAAATAGCCCTAAAGTATATCTAAACATGAGGGCTAGTTTGAGCTAGTTGCATCTATAACCCACCCAAAAAAAACTATCCAACCCAAGAGGTGCTAATTGGAGCTAGTTCTCCTAGTGCATTTATTGTCAATCTAACCCTGCCATTCAAACAACTCTTTGGATGGAGTTAGTTCAGGGTTAGTCATGAGCTAGAAACTAACTCTACCCTCGAACTAAGTTGAGTATCCAAACAGGGCTGTGTTGTTGTTGTTGTTGTTGTTGCTGCTGCTCTTCTACGTATATCTAGACATCATTAGAACATTAATGTAACACTCTTCCTTGTTGCTATGTAGCCTAGGATTGCATGTTTAGACATTAAGTACAGTGCATGTTGCTATGTAGCCTCACATATATTACATATGTCCCTTGTTAACCTAACGATAAATGGATTGCAGATATATTCAGTTAAAAGTATGATTCACCGATTAGTCCCTTATCAGCCCCCGGCCTATATGGTACTAGCTACCGATATCCTGAAAAGTGAGCAGATATAAGTCATGGGATGAAACTAACCTCGATGGAAAACAACAGTCGTTCCCAAAATTGTCATGTGTAGGTACATCGAGAAGCATGTTAAGCACAACAGGCTAAACATCAACCAAAATTATCCATGGCAGACAAAATAATCTCCAAAAGATAGCTTCAGTGTGCAGGTTTAAGCACGCTAGTAAAGCAAAACAAGTGGAAAGGTGTGTTAACTGCAACATGCCTAACATTTAACAATAAGCAAACATATTCATTCAAACCGGTATTGTGTCGGTCTAAGTACACTGGTTATTGTTAAATAAAAATGGAAAGGTGTGTTAACTACAAGATGCAGCAACCAAATGTAGTCATTCATAGTGGTATTGTTGAAACTGGTACTGATGAAATTGAACTGCATAGTTCATACTTGCACATATAGAACATCATGTTGTGAATAATTGGAATAAACAAGGCATACTACGAACAACCAAAGATAGCATTTGAAACTGGACATATGCTAACTACAAACAACTGAACAATCAAAAAACTTTAAAAGAGGCAAATGCTAGCTATAACATGCTTAACAGCAAGAAAATATATGCATTCCTATCAGTATGTTTAAAACTGGATTGATGAAATGTACTACACAGTAAATAATTGCACATATAGAGCATCATATTGTGAACAACTGAAATAAACAAGGCATACTGCAAACAACCAGATATAGCAATTAAAACTGGACATATTCTCACTACACCACAAAAGGTACTCGACAAAACAAATCATGGGTTTCCCCCTGTGAAGAGGCACGACAAAACAAATCATGGGTTTCCCCCTGTGAAGAGGCACAACAAAACAAATCATGGGTTTCCACACTTGTCACGGATGGATTCGTTCCCGTGGGAAGAGCAGGACCTTGGATGCGCTCCATGTTGTCGCAGATGGGCTCCTTCCCCTTGGAAGAGCACGGCTGTAGGGTGCCCTCCCTGATGTCGCAAACGGGTGCTTTCCCCTTGGAAGAGCAGATGGGCTCTTTCCCCTTGGAAGAGCCGGAGAGGGTGCCCTCCTCGTGGTCACCGTCTATGAGGTCTGACTTGGAAGCTGTGGGTCCCAAGCCAGCGTCGCAGAACGTGTCCTTCAGAAATGACAAAAGGGGCTTGATGGCGATGTAAGATGGTAAATTGTTGACAGCGAGCCAGAGGAGATCAATGGCGGGGCCATGGATGACATCGACGGCAGTTGAAGCCGAGGGGTTGGGGGTGGGCCACTTAACCTGTGACATAGCCCGCCTCAGGTCATCATTGTCGATGACCTCGATGTCATAGCCGGCGGTCGAGACATGCCCGCATACTCTAGCCCGCTACTTGAATGCCTGCCGCCAGTAATGGTCGTCAGCTTCCTCGGTGACGTCGGGCGATGAGACCACGATACACCTCTTTTGGACCAGTCGCTCCTCGAGCTCCACGGGAAGCGTACCCAGGCTTAGCCCGCGATGCTATGGAGTGGGGGATGGGGATGGGGGTGGGGATCTGTGGAAAAGGGGGCATTTGGCAGGCGTCATCTGAGAAACTCAGGGCGGCCTGGGTATGGAGATCGGTGGGTAAGCTGCACGGGCAAACCGGTAGATGTTGACAATGGCGGCCTTGCGGCGGCGGCAGGTACCTTGCTAGGTTTTCGAGCAAGGGAGGGGGTGTGTGTGCGCACACCTGAGGAGGTTTTGGTGTGTGTGTGTGGAGGGGGCGGGGGTGTTTGAGGAAATGACACGGGTACTGAAAATTTTACTACGCGGGAGTCAAACGTGGGACTGAAATGTCAGGGCTATTGAAAATTTTGATGATAGTGCATCACGCACGGTCCGGAGATAACAACCGTGTGTTATGAAACACAAAAACCCTCGAGGCGGGCAGATATTTTCTAGGGATGCAGGCGGGATTGGGAACAAGAAACATCGCACATAGTCCGGAGATAACAACCGTGTGTTATGAAACACAAAAACCCACGAGGCGGGAAGATATTTTCTAGGGATGCAGGCGGGATTGGGAACAAGAAACATCGCCACTACTAGGAAAAGGGCTATAGATGATATGGACATTAATGGCGCACCGTGTATGTGGTGCGCCACTGCTATTTAGCAGTGGCGCACCAGATACAGGTGCGCCATTAGTAATATATTACTAATGGCGCACCTGGTGTGTGGTGGGCCATTAGTAGTTTTGAAAAAAAATAAAAAATTTTGTTAGTAATGGCGCACCATGGGATAGTGCGCCATTACTAGTTGACATAGTAATGGCGCACCACACCACCGTGCGCCATTAGTAGTTTTGAAAAAAAATTTGTTAGTAATGCCGCACCAGTGGACAGTGCGCCATTACTAGTTAAAATTAGTAATGGCGCACTGTCCACTTGTGCACCATTACTAACCCTGGTGCTAAATGCACCCCCCCGGACCACCTTTTCAGTTTAAAAAAATAAAAGAAAATGTTGGAAATGTCAAAAAAAATAAAACAAAATAAGTTTCCCATGTGATATGTGGTCTAGTTATTGGGAAAATTTACAAATATGAATTTCGACTTTATTTGCAAAATTTCTCTGGAATTTAGTAAAATGGGCATAACTTTTGCATACGAACTCGGATTAAAAAGTTTTTTATATGAAAAATCATCTACTCGAAAAGTTACATACGAATTGAATCAGGGAAACCCCGTTCAACATCTTGAAAACCCCCAAAAACCTAACAGAACGAAAGATACATGGCTTTTAAGATCTAGAGGGGGGGGAAATGAAAAAAAATTCAAACTTACTAGTGGCGCACCATTTGCTAGGTGCGCCACTAGTAACAGAAAAAAAATTGGTTTCAAAAAAAATTTGGAATTTTTTTTTCAAAATATGGTACGTAATATGACCGGGAAGTTTGGAATATTTTTTCAAAATTTCATCACACTCATGAACATGAACAAAGTCCTAGACATCAACAAGGTTTAATAGGATTGATATGATATATATCAACAAGTGCCTATGAAGTGAGCTGCTGCTGGGGTTGGATAGAACTGCGAAGTTAAGCGTGCTCGGACTGGAGTAGTGTGAGGATGGGTGACCTTTCGGGAAGTTTGACCACAAAGTGCGATTTGACTTGAGATTAAGCATATTGACCCGAGATTAAGCCATAGTGACTCAAGATTAAGAAAAAAATGAAAAAAAATTCTGAAAAAATTTTGAAAAAAAATTGTTAGTAATGGCGTGCGCCATTACTAAGCCGGATAGTAATGGCGCACTGCGTGGGCCTGTGGTGCGCCATTAGTAAAAAATTCTAATGGCTCGATGCTAGTGGCGCACCTGTAGTGCGCCATTAGTAGCCAAAACAGGTGCGTCACTAGCAGGCCAAAACAGGTGCGCGCACGGTCCGGAGATAACAACCGTGTGTTATGAAACAGAAAAAACCTCGAGGCGAGCATATATTTTTGAGAGGGGGAGCCTCGTGGAGCCCAATGTACTATGCGGATGTGTGTGTGACAAGGGCACCGTCGTGGCACATGGTTAGTTTGAGTGAACCGTGTCTATTGTGTCATCTGACTTGTCTAATGTTCATAAATTTGGTGAAAATGATGGGGGATAGGGTCAGAACATGAACACACTTGCATGTGGAGCAAATTTATGTATGAAAAGGGTGGTTTGATTTTCAAATACCAAATGCAACATCAATGTGGCACCTATCTCGCAAATCGCACGGTATTGCTTGCCCCCCTCGTGTCGGCATGAAGGGAATCCTAAGCTATGAATGCATGCCCCTCCCCCCAACCGAGGTTCACCTAGCAAAGTGCAAAGTAGCTAGCATCCCCCTCCTCCCTCGTGTCAGCACGAAGGGAATCCTAAGCTATGAATGCATGGCCCCCCAACCGAGGTTCACCTAGCAAAGTGCGAAGTAGCTAGCAGGCCCCCTCCCTCGTGTCGGCACGAAGGGAATCCTAAGCTATGAATGCATGCCCCCCAACTGAGGTTCACCTGGAAAAGTGCGAAGTAGCTAGCAGCCCTCCCTCCCTCGTGTCGGCACGAAGGGAATCCTAATCTATGAATGCATGCCCCCCCCCAACCGAGGTTCACCCTAGCAAAGTGCGAAGTAGCTAGCAGCCCCCCTCCCTCGTGTCAGCACGAAGGGAATCCTAAGCTACGAATGCATGCCCCCCCAACCGAGGTTCACCTAGCAAAGTGCAAAGTAGCTAGTATCCCCCTCCCTTGTGTCAGCATGAAGGGAATCCTAAGCTATAAATGCATTCCCCCCATCCGAGGTTCACCTAGTAAAGTGTGAAGTAGCTAGCAGCCCTCCCCCCATCGTGTCACCAGGAAGAGAATCCTAAGCTATGAATGCATGCCCCCCCAACCGAGGTTCACCTACCAAAGTGTGATGTAGCACCCCCCCCAAACACACACACTTTCAGTTGGCGGGCTAGAGAGGCATGTCTCACCAAGATGGATCGTAAAACGGACCAAGAATAATCCACCTTGGTCCTACAACCTCTCTCTTGTTGTTGGTCAAAGTGATGGCCATCCATGCGACCCCGGAGATGGGCTAGCTCGCCAATAATCACACAAGTAGCTAGTCCCCGAAGACAACCACTGCATGTGTGTGGCCCAAACATATGTATGGAGATTTGTGTTTTTGAGTAACAATGGAACAACTTTGATGTGGCACTATGATTTCAAACTAGAAATCCCCACAGTGTGTGAGGGTTAGGTTGACTATGCATATGTATGTTACACCACACTTCAAGCCAATGATGGGGATTCATGCATGCATGTGTGCATAGTATATGCGCTCAAACTTAAGGTCTGAATCTCACCATGACCTATACTACGATAACACGAACCAAATGAAGAATCCGTCATGGTAACCTATCTTGTTTTTGGTCAATGTGATCATGGATGTCCACACGGGCCCACGAATATATAGGCTTGTCGCCGATAACCACGCGAGGGAGTGTACCATTCGAAGGCAACCACTACAAGCATATGTATGGAGGTGATGTGTGCCTGCATGTTTGATACCATTTCACAACATTGTTGTGGCGTGTGCGTCAAAAATCGTACACTAGATCCCCACACAGAGTGAGATCGGTTCATGACGTGTCATTGTATTAGCCAATTCGACTCGATGGGAGGGATTCATCCGTACACATGCATGTGTGTGTGCTCAAACTGTATCATGCATGTCATCCTAGAGCATCACCTATATATATATGTCGTATTACAAGCAAAAATAATAATCCCCTCCTAAGTCAAATTAACCTCTCTTGTTGTTAGGGGAAAAGTAGTGATGGACCAAGCGGGCCCACAGATGGAAAGCATTGATATCACTAATAACCGCTTAAGTGGGTGCGAGAGGACAACCCACCACCGCTTTGCATGTGGGCCAAACATATATATGTTGAATACCCAAAATGCACAACTTTGATGTGCCACATGCCTCAAAAACCGTAAACCATGCATCCACACAAAGCGAGGTTCATGAAGCGTACTACATATGATGGTCCCCTTCCCCCCTCTTCACCGCATACTATATGCTCCTGTCGTAATATGTACAGCCCAAAAGAATCCTCATCGATGGTGAAATTAAGTAACCTCTCCCAATGTAGGTCAAAGTGATGCATGCATGCATCGACGATGGCCACGTGAGCCCATAGATGGAAGTGTCACGTGAGTGTCCTAGCTAGGATAACCACCGCGTGCATGTGGCCCAAAGAGGTGTTGTGTGATGTTTGAATAGCCAATTTCACAATTTTGTTGTGGCACGTGCCTCAGAAACCAAAAAGTCCCGACACTAAGTGTGGTGTACTTGTTCACGAACACGTACATATAGTATATATGCTAGTCCCCTCCCACCTCTTCGACGCATACTATATACCACCATAACACAAACAAAAAAGATTCGACCTTGCTGGTCAAATTAACCTCACTGCCGGTTGTTCATCAAAGTGATGGACGACGACCTCGCGGGCCCATAGAAAGCGTCACACACGAGTATCGAGTGTCGTGTAGGACAACCATCGACTGCATGTGGCCAAATCATGTATGTATGAAAGGGTTGTGTAATGTTTTAAATAACAATTTCACGACTCTGAGGTGGCACCGGCCTGCCTAACAAAACGTCCAACCCACACGGTGGCTCACAACTTGTAGTGTACTATGAGCCACCTGCCACCCCCAGACGCACACAGCCACACACACATGGCGAATCCACCGCAACTACAATGCATGTTAAATTAATTATCCCGCGGTGAACATATGTTACCAAAGGAGGGACGTTTTAATTTTAAAAAAATCACAGATATCATTAAGACGTTTTAGTACATTAATTGATTGATTTTCTATGGGTATAATGTGCAAAAATCAATTTTGAGCTACATGCACACGTGACAGTGCACCTAAATGGATTGCGAAAACACATGTGTCTCACTGGGTGCATGTTTACTCCCCGTGCAACAAATTTCAAACATTGAGAATCTTGATTTTAAAATTCTAGTACATCCAAAACTTATTTGAAGTTCATGAAACTTATCATGTTGTCATATGGACACCAATACAAAGTGGCATCATACATTTTTGTCAAATTTGAGACCAGTTTTGATGTAATCTTCATCTAATTACAAACAGGAGATTATTAATAATTGGGAACCAATATCCCAAACAGATTATTATTTGAATCGTGAGCATTAGACCAACAATGGATATGTGCCATGCTTCGGATAAGCAATAAAGCGGCATCATTAATCATCCAAATAGAAAAACAATATACGTGCTGCCGCATGACCAGTGTGCCGTGCGAGCAGGCATGAGTTGAAGGGACACATGCAAGCAGTCCACCGTGCAGGCAGACGGGGAGGCGTGTGTGCAGGTGTGTGAATTGACGGAGGCGTGCTCAGTGCGCAGTGTCATTGGGAGGCGTGCGAGTAGCTGTGTGAAACTTTGGTAGGCATGCTAGTAGTCTGGTGCGCAGGCTCACCAGGGAGGCGAGCCATCGGTTTGACCACCGCCCGCCTCTCTCCCACAACTCCCACTACTCCATATTAATGGTGCGCCCGAGCGGCCGCACCTCCCATCCTTGCCACACACACACAATCCTCTCTCTCTCCGATTGCATCCTCGACGCCGCTCTCAGTCCTCAAAGCCGTCAGTGTATGAGGATGCCGCCGAAGCGCCCCATCGGAGGGAGTGGCGACGTCGGGGCTGCTAAAGCACCGGAGCATGGCTTGGAGATGGAGACAGAGGTTGCCGTCACCGCTGGCAAGTTATCGCTGCACCCTGACATCGTCGACAGCGTCGAGCTTCCACAGCCGGAGGCGCAGTTCCACACCGACTCTGGTGACAACCCCGGCGATGACTCCAGCGACGACGGACAACTAGTTAGTCATCTATACCCATTTATGTGTCAAATAGATCATAGGGTTTCTCTGGTTACTCCTGCCTCCCCCCTTTTTGAAATAGAAATCATATGGTTATGTTCTCCCAATCCATGAAATCTGAGTAAGTTTCTTTAGATCCGTGTAGTGTATTGATTGTTTGAATGGTACAAGTGATAAGTGATTAGTTGTTTCATCTGTGCAAATGATTTCTGCTACTAATCCGACTAGGGTTAGTGTTCGTGCTAATGATTCCTAGCCAGGACTTGACAATTGATTTTGAATGACCTACATATGTTTGTGCCATTATTTTCTTCAAGATTTGTCTGTACATAGACGACTGTGCTTAAAAACGAACCATAATCTCTGGATATGTATAAACAAATAGCCATAAATTCCTAATCCTACTTCACGGCATGTAATATTGATTTGATGCCAAATTTGTTTTACTATTTGTATAGGTGTTGTCTGACGATGTGGAAAGCGAGGATGAAGATGTCCAGAGAAGGTACAAGAGGCAAATCCTGAGGGAGCTTTATGCGGGAATGCATAACAGGCGTATTAGGATCTGGAATGGCGGCTATCGATGCCCATTTTGCAACCACAAGCTTCATGACATGTATCTAAGTGTTCTGGCGCATGCAAGAGGACGGGTCGTTGGCTCCTTCAAGCAAAAGTATTCTTGCAGGGTGGCGCACGGCGCGTATGCCGAGTACCTGGAGAAGCTTCAGGACCGTGCTGGCATGTGAGATGAGATGTGGGATGGATCAAACTATGTATGCTTGAGTATGCTTAATGACCATTGAAGTATGTACTTATGGTTGAACTATGCTTATGTACGTGTACGCTTGTTATCTATGTCTGAGTATGTTTAATCTATGTTTACTTGTGTCTAACCGTGGGATATGGATGCAACTAGTTCGGTTGATGGAATCTACCTTCGTCTTGGTTTATTGGTCCTCTTTGTAATTTGTGTTAATTTTGACCAAAGGTTTAACTAACAAAATGTTAGTGCAGGTCAGCAAAAATTATATCGTTGGATGGGTATTTGAGCATAGTGTTCAATGATATAATTTTTGGTGACATGCATAAACATTTCTTAGTTAAATATTTGGTCAAAATTTGGTAAAAATTACAATGGGGGGCCAATAAACCAGGACAGAGGTAGTACGTCAAGCACACACGGTTCCTAAAATTGGAACCGTGTGTAATGACTTTCATTTTGCCTGTTGCGTCAATCACACATGGTTCGCTCTAGCAAACCGTTGCCTCCAAAATTCTTTGTGGGACAGAAAACTCTCACCACCCAATTCAAAAAAGAAAAAAAACCTCACCATCCCCACGTCACAAAAACCCTCACCCCGCCCGCCACCCCCTCCAGCCCCATTCACACCTGCACAAGCTCCTCCGCGTCTATGCCATGGCACCGCCTATCGACGCGGTAAACACTTAGCTTGACACCTGCCGCCGCCAGGCTGTTGGCTAAGCCCACCACATTTCGCCACTTCCGCTTGCCGCCTCCTATCGCCATCGACTTTCTTGACGCTGCTCGCGGTCGACCCAGCTCCGCTCGGTTGGGGAATCTATCATACTGAGGGTTCTTTCTCATGGACGACAAGGTAACTAATTTAATGAGATATTATCTCATCTCTTATCCCAGTTCATCTGCCTCCTTTAATCACCTGGCAGAAATCACCGTGAATTCATTTTTATTCGAGCTGTTTTGAGGGTTTTCTTTCATTCATAGAATGTATAGTGCGCTGACACATCAGGACTTTGCGACCTCCGCCAGAGATTCCATCTCACCATACCAGATAACTTGAGGACGCGCATGGTATGTTCAATCTCACCCTAAATCGGTTGGCATGGCCTACTTTCCTAAACATATTCTAAATATTGCTACATTTGAATAAAAGGTGCCACTTGCACCATATATGTCAAAGGGGATTTTTCCCTCTTATTTCTATATTAGGCAAATTAATGATGTATTGTTCTTTCGATTACTCTCATATTTCCATGACATCATGTTTACCCTATTTGTTTAATTATAGATTTTTGTCCTTCGATTTCAACTGATGTACAGTTCTTTCAATTTGGTCCCATATTTGCAAGTTACCATATTTTCTATAACAATCCTACCATTTTTTGCAGCGCATCCCTTGCTATGCAACATATTATGTAGTGCGCAATCTTTCCCTTTACATAGATCAAGACTGCATGGATGTCATACTACACACAACCCATGGATTTACAATCGTTGCTACTATAAGACTTCATGAACGTGGTGACTCCTATTTTGGCACTGGCTTTTGGAAAGAAATTTCTAAGTTTTATGTACTGAAAGCTGGCACTAAAAGGGCCTTGTCATGAGATATATGCTAACTTCCCCAACAAAATCATCCGTCCAGACTTTGTTCGAAGTAAGTTTTCTTTTCAACTATCTGCATGTTGACTTACCCAACAATGTCAAATGAATTGTGTAGTATTTAAGCAACCAACTGTTATTCCCTTTTCTTACGATATTCCTACCTAATAACTTCTATTTACCAATACATTTTTATATTGCCCTGTTTTAACTAAATATTCCATGTACTCTCATTTCTATCAGAAAGCGCCGCTGACAAGGAGACTCCGGAGGTGGAGAATGGGGCTGCCAATAAGCGGAGGCAGGGCGAGCTAGAACCGCAAGCGACTCCAGCAGGCCTAGACTTCGTCAGCAGCCTCCCCGATGATATGTGACAGTCATCATCTCCCTCCTCCCAATCAAATATGGGGTGCGGACAACCGTTATTTCCAGCGGTGGCGCCCCCTATGGAAGTCCAGCCCTCTCAACCTCATCAACACCCACGAGCTCTGCCATGGCTATCGCAAAAGCTTGGGCGCGTTCTCCATGATCCTCGGCAGTCACCTTGGCCCAACCAAAGGGCTTAGAATGGGCAAGTTTCGTTCCAATGGCAAGGACCGAGCCAAGCTTGACGACTGGTTCCGTTCCCCCGCCCTAGATCGGCTCGAGGAGCTCACTTTTGATGATGGCGTATGCGGTCGCTGCCAATGTCCGCACTCCGCCTCACGCCCACGCTGCGTGTCGCCAAGTTCAGGAACTGCCATCCCCCTAATGACGTGTCTGCTCTTATTCTACCACGACTGAAGCATCTCGAGCTCGTCGCCTTCTGCCTCTCAAACGGTGACATGGAGCGCCTGCTCTGTGGCTGTACTGCACTTGAGTACCTTCGTCTTCAGGCGATCAATGGGTTGAGTACCTTCCACATCACCTCCATGACTCTTCGGACTATTTATGTGTGTTGCTGGTGTAGCAGGAAGACATCACAAGATGTGTACCACTGTATGGTCACTGAGGACACACCTGCACTTGAGAGATTACTTGTAATTGATCAAGAAGGTCCAACAAGAATCAATGTCATTTCTGCGCCAAAATTGACAGTGGTGGGCTACTCGTCTGACAAATACTCCAAACTTGTTATTGGATCCACACCCGTTCAGGTACAACAGACGCCTTCTACCTCTCCTTCTACAAATTAACATTATTTCTAATTTTGAAGATGTTTGTTCGCTGTCATTCAGAAAATGATTCCGACAAGCGTGACCCTGAAACTGCGCACACTGAAGGTCTTGGCACTAGAATCTATCGGCCCCAACCTGGAGCAAGTTGTCAGTTTCCTGAGATGCTTTATGTTCCTGGAGAAGCTATATATCAAGGTGATGTTCCATTCCTATTAAATGTTAACCATAAGGGAGTTCAATTTGTGACAACTTTTTCCAAGTTAACAATGACAATGTACTACGATTTCTGAAGGATTCTTTTGGAGGATTTCAGTACATACATGTTCCACCCCCCCCCCAATATGGTTACAATCAATAAGCATTTCTCCTTTGGATTCATCTGTACTAGTTTTCTTAGGGAACTTTTCATCCACTCCAACCTCTTGTGAAGAAGGCTACGTTTTTCTAGAATGTAATCAAATGCCCATGTTAATCACGTTAGATCGTAGATGGCATGTTAGTGCATTTTACAAATCCTGCAGACCAAATAGGCCTGTAGTAATGTTCAAAGCTGCATGTAGGCACTAACACGCTTCTTTTGCAGATAAGATTGGGCCCATTGGTGGATAATGTGATACAATATAAATATCACGTCGAATGCCTAGATCATCATCTCTTAGAAATTACTTTGAACTCCTACCGAGGGACCTTACTGGAGATTATATTTGCTAGGTTCTTTGTTCTCAAAGCAAGGGTGTTGAAGGAAATGAGGTTTGCCCTACATTTATTTTGCAAAAATGAATGGTTTGTTGATCAGCGCCGGCGCCTGCGGCGGAATGGAATAAGCTCCAAAAATGCTGAATTTCATTTTGGAACTTTAGATGACAGAGTAATCGGAAGTCATCATGTCAACCCCATACATGACTTCTCAGTGGCTGACCCTTTTGCAAAAATTGCGAGGTTTCGAAACCAGACTTAGAAGTGGTAATATTAGTTTGAACCTCTCTGATATCCATGTTCAGCGGATCAGCGCGAGCGTTTGCAGCTGATGAGCTGAATTTCATTTCTAATATCAGTTTGAACCTTGTAATCTTCGAATTTGAGCCATATAACTCTAGAATTTGAACCTTGTACTATTTCGAGCTTTTGTGGTACAACCGTTGAAATGGCATCATATGAGACTCGTATATTGGTAGCACTATTTTGACCTTAATATGCAATGGTCTTAGATTTTATTAACCATTCTCAAATCTGTTTACCTTTTCGATCTCGCAGCACACGATCTGTATAGCTAACTCGACCGCGATCTCCGACATTATTGCACACAGTTGGTTTCTTCCATCGTGTGCCCTGTAGAGCGCATAATTAATTATCACACTTGAGTGTCCATCACCACCCTTTTGGGTAAATTTGACCTTATCACCCATGGGTAAACTTATGACCAAAGTCATTCCACACACTTCGCTTTTACAAAGCTTTTTGCCAATAAACGCCCACGATTTGTCCCTCTTCTAGCCGACGTGTGGCCAAACTAGCCGGGCGGGAACCTTGTGCGGTAAACTGCGCGGTAGCGTGGGAACAGGCTCACCGATGATACATTCGGCGCCTCTTCGAGCCCACGCGTGCGGTATGGTGTTGTCAAGCGTGCACTAGAATCCTCCGCTATGAACGTTGTGACAAGACGTGATGATTACAGGCCGGCCGGCCCCCAGTTATTATAGAGGCCAACCTTTCGATCGCGCCCCACCATTGCAAGAAGCAGACCCACCACGAGAAATTCTTAGAGGGTATCCTGCGTGGCTCCAATGGCGCTCCGAGCAGCTGCCGATGACGAGCAGCAGTTCACCATGCGTGCCGTGGTGGACACCCACAAAAGGTTCATGGACCTCTCCGTGGTGTACACCAACGACCCGGTCTGGGTGGAGCACTCCATCCACATCATCGAGTTGTTTCTTGCCGAGGAGAAGTACAAGGTGGTCGGGTTCGACCTCGAGTACACCCGCGCTTGTGCTGGGTCTCGTCCCAAGGTCGCCGTCGCTCAGATGTGCATGCTGTTGGAGAACGTAGTAATTTCAAAAAAATTCCTACGCACACGTTAGATCATGGAGATGCATAGCAACGAGAGGGTAGAGTGTTGTCCACGTACCCTCGTAGACCAAAAGCGGAAGCGTTAGCACAACGTGATTGATGTAGTCGTACGTCTTCACGATCCGACCGATCAAGTACCGAACGCATGGCATCTCCGAGTTCAGCACACGTTCAGCCCGATGACGTCCCTCGAACTCTGATCCAGCCGAGTGTTGAGGGAGAGTTTTGTCAGCACGAGGGCGTGGTGACGATGATGATGTTCTACCAACGCAGGGCTTCGCCTAAGCACCACTCCAGTATTATCGAGGTGGACTATGGTGGAGGGGGCACCGCACACGGCTAAAAGATCAACTAATCAATTGTTGTGTCTCTAGGGTGCCCCCTGCCCCCGTATATAAAGGAGCAAGGGGGGGTGCGGCCGGCCAGGAGAGAGGGCACGCCAGGAGGAGTCCTACTCCCACCGGCAGTAGGACTCCCCCCTTTGCTAGTTGGATTAGGACTTAGGAGGGGGAAACAGGAGGGAGAGAGGAAGGAAGGGGGCGCCGCCCCCCTCTCCTTGTCCTATTCGGACTAGGGGGGAGGGGCACGCGGCCCAGCCCTGGCCGCCTCTCCTCTTCTACGTAAAGGCCCACTAAGGCCCATTAACTTCCCGGGGGGTTCCGGTAACCTCCCGGTACTCCGGTAAAATCCCGATTTCACCCAGAACACTTCCGATATCCAAACATAGGCTTCCAATATATCAATCTTCATGTCTCGGCCATTTCAAGACTCCTCGTCATGTCCGTGATCACATCCGGGACTCCGAACAACCTTTGGTACATCAAAACATATAAACTCATAATATAACTGTCATCGAAACGTTAAGCGTGCGGACCCTACGGGTTTGAGAACTATGTAGACATGACCGAGACACGTCTCCGGTCAATAATCAATAGCGGAACCTAGATGCTCATATTGGCTCCCACATATTCTACGAAGATCTTTATCGGTCAGACCGCATAACTACATACGTTGTTCCCTTTGTCATCGGTATGTTACTTCCCCGAGATTCGGTCGTCGGTATCTCAATACCTAGTTCAATCTCGTTACCGGCAAGTCTCTTTACTCGTTCCGTAATACATCATTCCGCAACTAACTCATTAGTTGCAATGCTTGCAAGGCTTAAGTGATGTGCATTACCGAGAGGGCCCAGAGATACCTCTCCGACAATCGGAGTGACAAATCCTAATCTCGAAATACGCTAACCCAACAAGTACCTTTAGAGACACCTGTAGAGAACCTTTATAATCACCCAGTTACGTTGTGACGTTTGTTAGCACATAAAGTGTTCCTCCGGTAAACGGGAGTTGGATAATCTCATAGTCATAGGAACATGTATAAGTCATGAAGAAAGCAATAGCAACAAACTAAACGATCAAGTGCTAAGCTAACGGAAAGGGTCAAGTCAATCACATCATTCTCCTAATGATGTGATCCCGTTAATCAAATGGCAACTCATGTCTATGGTTAGGAAACATAACCATCTTTGATTAACGCTAGTCAAGTAGAGGCATACTAGTGACACTCTGTTTGTCTATGTATTCACACATGTATTATGTTTCCGGTTAATACAATTCTAGCTTGAATAATAAACATTTATCATGATATAAGGAAATAAATAATAACTTTATTATTGCCTCTAGGGCATATTTCCTTCAGTCTCCCACTTGCACTAGAGTCAATAATCTAGTTCACATCGCCATGTGATTTAATACCAATAGTTCACATCACCATGTGATCAACACCCATAGTTCACATCGACATTTGACCAACAACCAAATGGTTTACTAGAGTCAATAATCTAGTTCACATCGCTATGTGATTAACACCCAAAGAGTGCTATGGTGTGATCATGTTTTGCTTATGAGAGAAGTTTAGTCAACGGTTCTGCCACATTCAGATCCGTAAGTATTTTGCAAATTTCTATGTCAACAATGCTCTGCACGGAGCTACTCTAGCTAATTGCTCCCACTTTCAATATGTATCCAGATTGAGATTTAGAGTCATCTGGATCAGTGTCAAAATTTGGATCGACGTAACCCTTTACGACGAACCTTTTTGTCACCTCCATAATCAAGAAACATATCCTTATTCCACTACGGATAATTTTGACCGTTGTCCAATGATCTACTCCTAGATCACTATTGTACTCCCTTGCCAAAAACAGTGTAGGGTATACAATAGATCTGGTACAATGCATGGTATATTTTATAGAACCTATGGCTGAGGCATAGGGAATGAATTTCATTCTCTTTCTATCTTTTGCTGTGGTCGGGCTTTGAGTCTTACTCAATTTCACACCTTGTAACACGGGCAAGAACTCTTTCTTTGACTGTTCCATTTTGAACTACTTCAAAATCTTGTCAAGGTATGTACTCATTGAAAAAAGTTATCAAGCGTCTTGATCTATCTCTATAGATCTTGATGCTTAATATGTAAGCAGCTTCACCGAGGTCTTTCTTTGAAAAACTCCTTTCAAACACTCCTTTATGCTTTGTAGAATAATTCTACATTATCTTTGATCAACAATATGTCATTCACATATACTTATCAGAAATGATGTAGTGCTCCCACTCACTTTCTTGTAAATACAGGCTTCACCTCAAGTCTGTATAAAACTATATGCTTTGATCAATTTATCAAAGCGTATATTCCAACTCCGAGATGCTTGCCCTAGTCCATAGATGGATCATTGGAGCTTGCATATTTTGTTAGCACCTTCAAGCTTGACAAAACCTTCTTGTTGCATCATACACAACTCTTCTTTAATAAATCCATTAAGGAATGCAGTTTTGTTTATCCATTTGCCAGATTTCATAAAATGCGGCAATTGCTAACATGATTTAGACAGACTTAGGCATAGATATGAATGAGAAATTCTCATCATAGTCAACACCTTGAACTTTGTCAAAAACCTTTTCCGACAAGTCTAGCTTTGTAGATACTAACACTACTATCAGCGTCCATCTTCCTCTTGAAGATCCATTTATTCTCAATGTCTCGCCGATCATTGGGCAAGTTAATCAAAGTCCATACTTTGTTCTCATACAAGGATCCCATCTCAGATTTCATGGCCTCAAGCCATTTTGCGGAATCTGGGCTCATCATCACTTCCTCATAGTTCGTAGGTTCGTCATGGTCAAGTAACATGACCTCCAGAACAGGATTACCGTACCACTCTGGTGCGGATCTTACTCTGGTTGACCTACGAGGTTTGGTAGTAACCTGATATGAAGTTTCATGATCATCACCATTAGCTTCCTCACTAATTGGTGTAGGTGTCACAGGAACCACTTTCTGTGATGAACAACTTTCCAATAAGGGAGCAGGTACAGTTACCTCATCAAGTTCTACTTTCCTCCCACTCACTTCTTTCGAGAGAAACTCCTTCTCTAGAAAGGATCCATTCTTAGCAACGAATGTCTTGCCTTTGGATCTGTGATAGAAGGTGTACCCAACTGTCTCCTTCGGGTATCCTATGAAGATACATTTCTCCGTTTTGGGTTTGAGCTTATCAGGATGAAACTTTTTCACATGAGCATCGCAACCCCAAACTTTAAGAAACGACAACTTTGGTTTCTTGCCAAACCACAGTTCATACGGTGTCGTCTCAACGGATTTAGATGGTGCCCTTTTTAATGTGAATGCAGCTGTCTCTAATGCATAACCCCAAAACTATAGTGGTAAATCGGTAAGAAACATCATAGATTTCACTATATCCAATAAAGTACGATTATGACGTTCGGACACACCATTATGCTGTGGTGTTCCAAGTGGCACAAATTTGTGAAGCTATTCCACACTTTTTTAATTGAAGACCAAACTCGTAACTCAAATATTCTCCTCCACGATCAGATCGTAGAAACTTTATTTTCTTGGTACAATGATTTTCCACTTCACTCTGAAATTATATGAACTTTTCAAATGTTTCAGACTTTATGTTTCATCAAGTAGATATACCCATATCTGCTCAAATCATCTGTGAAGGTCAGAAAATAACGATACCTGCCGCGAGCCTCAATATTCATGGGGCCACATACATCAGTATGTATGATTTCCAACAAATCTGTTGCTCGCTCCATTGTTCCGGAGAACGGAGTCTTAGTCATCTTGCCCATGAGGCATGGTTCGCAAGCATCAACTGATTCATAATCAAGTGATTCCAAAAGCCCATCAGCATGGATTTTCTTCATGCGCTTTACACCAATATGACCTAAACGGCAGTGCCACAAATAAGTTGCACTATAATTATTAACTTTGCATCTTTTGGCTTCAATGTTATGAAAATGTGTATCACCACGATCGAGATCCAACAAACCATTTTCATTGGGTGTATGAGCATAGAAGGTTTTATTCATGTAAACAGAACAACAATTATTCTCTAACTTACATGAATAACCGTATTGCAATAAACATGATCCAATCATATTCATGCTCAATGCAAACACTAAATAACATTTATTTTCGGTTTAACACTAATCCTGAAAGTATAGGGAGTGTGCGATGATGATCATATCAATCTTGGAACCATTTCCAATACACATCGTCACTTCACCCTTAACTAGTCTCTGTTCATTCTGCAACTCCCATTTCGAGTTACTATTCTTAGCAACTGAACTAGTATCAAATACTGAGGGGTTGCTATAAACACTAGTAAAGTACACACCAATAACATGTATATCAAATATACCTATGTTTACTTTTCCATCCTTCTTATCCGCCAATTACTTGGGGTAGTACCGCTTCCAGTGACCAGTCCCTTTGTAATAGAAGCACTTAGTTTCAGGCTTAGGTCCAGACTTGGGTTTTTTCACTTGAGCAGCAACTTGTTTGCCATTCTTCTTGAAGTTCCCCTTTCTTCCCTTTGTCCCTTTACTTGAAACTACTGGTTTTGTTTACCATCAACACTTGATGCTTTTCTTGATTTCTACCTTCGTCGATTTCAGCATCACGAAGAGCTTGGGAATCGTTTCTGTTATCCCTTGCATATTATAGTTCATCACGAAGTTCTACTAACTTGGTGATGGCGACTAGAGAATTCTGTCAATCGCTATTTTATCTGGAAGATTAACTCCCACTTGATTCAAGCGATTGTAGTACCCAGACAATCTGAGCACATGCTCACTGCTTGAGCTATTCTCCTCCATCTTTTAGCTATAGAACTTGTTGGAGACTTCATATCTCTCAACTTGGGATTTGCTTGAAATATTAACTTCAACTCCTGGAACATCTCATATGGTCCATGACGTTTAAAACATCTTTGAAGTCCCGATTCTAAGCCGTTTAAGCATGGTGCACTAAACTATCAAGTAGTCATCATATTGAGCTAGCCAAACGTTCATAACATCTGCATCTGCTCCTGCAATAGGTTTGTCACCTAGCGGTGCATCAAGGACATAATTCTTCTGTGCAGCAATGAGGATAAACCTCAGATCACGAATCCAATCCGCATCATTGCTACTAACATCTTTCAACTTAGTTTTCTCTAGGAACATATCAAAAATAAAACAGGGGAGCTAAACGCGAGCTATTGATCTACAACATAGATATGCTAATACTACCAGGACTAAATTCATGATAAATTTAAGTTCAATTAATCATATTACTTAAGAACTCCGACTTAGATAGACATCCCTCTAATCCTCTAAGTGATCACGTGATCCATATCAACTAAACCATGTCCGATCATCACGTGAGATGGAGTAGTTTCAATGGTGAACATCATTATGTTGATCATATCTACTATATGATTCACGCTCGACCTTTCGGTCTCAGTGTTCCGAGGCCATATCTGTTATATGCTAGGCTCGTCAAGTTTAACCTGAGTATTCCGCGTGTGCAACTGTTTTGCACCCGTTGTATTTGAACATAGAGCCTATCACACCCGATCATCACGTGGTGTCTCAGCACGAAGAACTTTCGCAACGGTGCATACTCAGGGAGAACACTTATACTTTGATAATTTAGTGAGGGGTCATCTTATAATGCTACTGTCAATCAAAGCAAGATAAGATGCATAAAAGACAAACATCACATGCAATCAATATAAGTGATATGATATGGCCATCATCATCTTGTGCTTGTGATCTCCATCTCCGAAGCACCGTCATGATCACCATCGTCACCGACACGACACCTTGATCTCCATTGTAGCATCGTTGTCGTCTCGCCAATCTTATGCTTCTATGACTATCGCTACCGCTTAGTGATAAAGTAAAGCATTACAAGGTGATTGCATTGCATACAATAAAGCGACAACCATATGGCTCCTGCTAGTTGCCGATAAATCGGTTACAAAACATGATCATCTCATACAATAAAATTTAGCATCATGTCTTGACCATATCACATCACAACATGCCCTGCAAAAACAAGTTAGACGTCTTCTACTTTGTTTGTTGCAAATTTTACGTGGCTGCTACAGGCTTAGCAAGAACCGTTCTTACCTACGCATCAAAACCACAACGATAGTTTGTCAAGTTGGCGTTGTTTTAACCTTCGCAAGGACCAGGCGTAGCCACACTCAGTTCAACTAAAGTTGGAGAAACTGACACCCGCAAGCCACCTGTGTGCAAAGCACGTCGGTAGAACCAGTCTCGCGTAAGCGTACGCGTAATGTCGGTCCGGGCCGCTTCATCCAACAATACCGGTGAACCAAAGTATGACATGCTGGTAAGCAGTATGACTTATATCGCCCACAACGCACTTGTGTTCTACTCATGCATATGACATCTACGCATAAAACCTGGCTCGGATGCTACTTTTGGAGAACGTAGTAATTTCAAAAAAAAATCCTACGCACACGCAAGATCATGGTGATGCATAGCAACGAGAGGGGAGAGTGTTGTCCACGGACCTTCGTAGACCGAAAGCGGAAGCGTTAGCACAACGCGGTTGATGTAGTCGTACGTCTTCACGCTCCGACCGATCAAGTACCGAACGCATGACACCTCCGAGTTCAGCACACGTTCAGCCCGATGAGGTCCCTCGAACTCCGGTACAGGCGAGTTCTGAGGGAGAGTTTTGTCAGCACGACGCCATGGTGACTATGATGATGTTCTACCGACGCAGGGCTTCGCCTAAGCACCGCTATAGTATTATCGAGGTGGACTATGGTGGAGGGGGGGCACCGCACACGGCTAAAAGATCAACTGATCAATTGTTATGTCTCTAGGGTGCCCCCTGCCCCCGTATATAAAGGAGCAAGGGGGGTGTGGCCGGCCAGGAGAGTGGGCGCTCCAGGAGGAGTCCTACTCCCACCGGGAGTAGGACTCCCCCCCTTTCCTAGTTGGATTAGGACTTGGGAGGGGGAAAGAGGAGGGAGAGAGGAAGGAAGGGGGGCGCCGCCCCCCTCTCCTTGTCCTATTCGGACTAGGGGGGAGGGGCGCGCGGCCCAGCCCTGCCGGCCGCCTCTCCTCTTCTCCGTAAAGGACCACTAAGGCCCATTAACCTCCCGGGGGGTTCCGGTAACCTCCCGGTACTCCGGTAAAATCCCGATTTCACCCAGAACACTTCCGATATCCAAACATAGGCTTCCAATATATCAATCTTCATGTCTTAACCATTTCGAGACTCCTCGTCATGTCCGTGATCACATCCGGGACTTTGAACAACCTTCGGTACATCAAAACATATAAACTCATAATATAACTGTCATCGAAACGTTAAGCGTGCGAACCCTACGGGTTCGAGAACTATGTAGACATGACCGAGACACGTCTCTGGTCAATAACCAATAGCGGAACCTGGATGCTCATATTGGCTCCCACATATTCTATGAAGTTCTTTATCGGTCAGACCGCATAACTACATACGTTGTTCCCTTTGTCATCGGTATTTTACTTTCCCGAGATTCGATCGTCGGTATCTCAATACCTAGTTCAATCTCGTTACCAGCAAGTCTCTTTACTCGTTCTGTAATACATCACTCCGCAACTAACTCATTAGTTGCAATGCTTGCAAGGCTTAAGTGATGTGCATTACCGAGAGGGCCTAGAGATACCTCTCCGACAATCAGAGTGACAAATCCTAATCTCGAAATACGCCAACCCAACAAGTACCTTCAGAGACACCTATAGAGCACCTTTATAATCACCCAGTTACGTTGTGATGTTTGGTAGCACACAAAGTGTTCCTCCGGTAAACGGGAGTTGCATAATCTCATAGTCATAGGAACATGTATAAGTCATGAAGAAAGCAATAGCAACAAACTAAACGATCAAGTGCTAAGCTAACGGAATGGGTCAAGTCAATCACATCATTCTCCTAATGATGTGATCCCGTTAATCAAATGACAACTCGTGTCTATGGTTAGGAAACATAACCATCTTTGATTAACGAGCTAGTCAAGTAGAGGCATACTAGTGACACTCTGTTTGTCTATGTATTCACACATGTATTATGTTTCCGGTTAATACAATTCTAGCATGAATAATAAACATTTATCATGATAGAAGGAAATAAATAATAACTTTATTATTGCCTCTAGGGCATATTTCCTTCATGTGCGCCACCATGTCCTTGTCTACCACTACTGCCTGGCCACAAGGCCTTGCGAGCGTTTCGCTAGGTTTGTCAACAGCCCCCACTACATGTTCGCTACGGTGGACATCACCAACGATGTAAAGGCGCTCGAGAATTCGGGCATCACCTGCTAGAATCGTGTCGACATCCGGGGCCAATACAAGATCTGGGGCAGCAAGGAGCATGAGAAGGACTCACTGGTTCACCTCGTCGAGGCCATCATCAACCCCTACTACAGAGACATGAAGGATTCATGCAATAAGGACAAGCGTGCCTGGCACTCGGCCTAGATGGAGAAACTCGACAAAGCTCACAGGAGGATCGTTGACATGAGGAAGTGCCTCCTTCCCCAAAACGGCCAGGGATCCTGCCGGAAGCAGAGTAATGGCAAGCGTCATCGCAACAATAAGTAGATGATTAGATCCCCGTTTCCCCTACTTTAGTATGCATGTAATTACTTACTTTGGTGTGTGGAAATGTTATGAGTGTAGTCACTTGTGTAATTGTATGCTTAATTTGGTTATGCAATGCTGTCTTTTAAAGTATATATGTTGATGCTCTGTAGACAGAGCGTATATGTTGTGCGGACAAAGAAAATCACATCGCACATGGACAAAACAATGGAACCCATCGGTGATGTTTTCATCAATCACTCACAATTGTATACCAACAATCGTTTGCTCACAACACACACGACTTATTAGCAGTAATCATTTGTGTTGTTATCAGTCTTCGCACACGTTTCTGATTACAGACCTGTTTTACGCGTATCACACACATCTTGTTAAGTTGAACCATTTCTGTTCCCATGTCTTAACACAAACAGTTCATCCGAGTGAACCGCATGTCGTATATCACACACACCTTTAATCTGGCTGGCCGTTTTTTTGTGTTGCCTAATCACAAACAGTTCACCTGAGTGAACAGTATGTTGTATATCGCACACACCTTCATCTGGCTGCCCATTTCTTTTGTTCCTCCTCATCGCAAACAGTTAATTGAGCTGAACCGTATGCCCTGCATCGCACATGTTACTAAAATCTGAACCGTGTTTGATGCATCCTCCATCGCAAATGTTTTGCACCTTTTTTACGGTTTTTTCACACCATCGTTTGCGATTATGGCATCGCACACAGTTTCGTTGAAGGGTCTCTGATCGTACTGTCGCGTTAGCAGCATCCTGCAGTAGTGGGTATTCCTCTGGTATCCGAGAGTTGCATAATCTCATAGTTGAAGGAATATGTATTTGACGTGAAGAAAGCAATAGCAATAAAACTGAACGATCAATATGCTAAGCTAACGGATGGGTCTAGTCCATCATATCATTCTCCTAATGATGTGATCCCGTTTATCAAATGACAACTCATGTCCATGATTAGGAAACTTAACCATCTTTGATTAATGAGCTAGTCTAGTAGAGGCATAATAGGGACATGATGTTTTGTCTATGTATTCACACTGTATCGAGTTTCTGGTTAATACAATTCTAGCATGAATAATAAAAATTTATCATTATATAAGGGAATATAAAATAATAACTTTATTATTTCCTCTAGGCAATATTTCCATCACATACTAATTAGCAAGCCCACAAGCATACAAAGCAAAGAAAGTGCGGGAAAGGATTAACCACAAGTGAGACGGTGATGCATATTTTATCCTAAAGTTTACTCTTCCTTAGGGAAGAGCTAATCTCCATTAGAGTGATGCAGGAGCCAAAGCTTCCGGAACTCCACCGAACGGATGAGCCTTGAATCACTCGGGGTTGGTCTTGAAGGCGGCCACCACACCTTTACAAACTTCTCCGGAGCACACCATAAGCAAGGAAGCTTTCGGAGGAACCTTTAACCGTCTAGGAGCCCAAGATCCATGAGTAACAATTCAATGGTGGATAAATATTGCGGGAAACACAAATTTGGTTTGGTCAAAGTGTAGATTGGGTCTTCCTCTCCCAATCCCCAAAGTTTCAACAAGTTTGGGTGGAGGGATTGAGAGTATTGAGCAAAATGAGGTTTAGAAATGGTGGACCTCAACAGGACATTGGGGTTCGGGGTTGGAGGTGGAAGAAGAGCCTTTATATAGTGTTCTTCCCGGGGTGACCTTTTTTGCCCGTTGGACCCCATGTGCACAGGCTAATCAAGTCAGTCCCATGCGCACGAGGTATCCAGAGACTGAACTACCACCACGTGCACACGGGGTGTCTAGAGAGTTTTGTGGCACCCCATGTGCACGGGGGTTAAAGGTGCACACGGGGTGTCCAGTAAGTTTCTGTTAAAACTCTAAGGACACCTCAACAAATCATGCTACATGAAAAGTATGTGGTAGGTGTAGGAGGGCTGGTGTTTATGCTTGATGTATGCGGTATGCCCACACACATTCATCCACGATGACCCTCTTGATAGTGATGTTTTTCCTATGAATCAAATCAAACCAAAACGAAGATCTTCGAGTCATCGGTAAACCATGCCTTCGATCCTTTTTTAAATTGGGGGGCGATCACACAACTCCAACATGATCTTCGTGGAACCAATAACCTGAGAGAAACTTTCACAACCAATATTAGTTACACTAACCATACCGTCTATCAAACCAAAATATAATTTAATTGCCACATGCACTTTCAGTGGGCCAAGGAGATTAACAGAACTTGGTGGAGAACCAATCAGGACCTGGCGCTTTGTCTGTAGAAGGGCGTGAATGACGTTCCAAATGGCCTCCTCCGAGAAAGAACTCTCAAGGGACTCCACATCCATGGATTGTATCTCTAGCACTGCCAAATTAATCGAGCACTCACACACGGTCAAGAAAGGAAGTCCATAGTAACTAACGAATATATGAAACTGATTCTCAAAAGAGATATGAAAACTTGATGATAAATTGATCAGGTAAATACTTTTCTTTAATGCTTTTTAGCAAGGCAAAGTGTTTTTTGGGTAGTTTTCAGGTTTTTCATCAATAATTTCTAAGGAATATGTTGCTCTCATGATGGATTCATCAGTTAATTTGATTTTCTTTCCTGGAAAGAGTTCCAACCCTTTCGTGTAAGGAATTGAAATTTTATATTCTCTTCCTACATGTCAATAACAATCTCTCTCGTTCTTAAGAACGATCTACCTAGTCTGATAGGACATGGAGGATTGCATTCTATACACATAATTATGGAATCAATAGGGACATAATTCATGTTAGCAATAATAGGGACATCATCTATTCTCACCAATGGTTTCTTAACAGTAGACTCTACTAGATGTAAATGTAGAGAACTTTCAAGCATAGGCTTTTTAACCAACTACATGCTTTAGGCATGGTGGAGACACTAGCACCTAGATTACATAAAGTATTACTCCCTCCGTTCCAAATTACTCGTCGCAGAAATGGATGTATCTAAAACTAAAATACATTGATAACCCACAAGTATAGGGGGTCGCAACAGTTTTCGAGGTAGAGTATTCAAACCAAATTTATTGATTCGACACAAGGGTAGCCCAAGAATATTCTCAAGTATTAGCAGCTGAGTTGTCAATTCAACCACACCTGGAAACTTAATATCTGCAGCAAAGTATTTAGTAGCAAAGTAATATGATAGTAGTGGTAACGGTAGCAAAAGGTAATGATAGCAAAAGTAATGTTTTTGGTATTTTGTAGTGATGATAACAATAGCAACGGAAAAGTAAATAAGCGAAGAACAGTATATGGAAAGCTCATAGGCAATGGATCAGTGATGGAGAATTATGCCGGATGCGGTTCATCATGTAACAACCATAACCTAGGGTGACATAGAACTAGCTCCAGTTCATCAATGTAATGTAGGCATCTATTCCGAATATAGTCATACGTGCTAATGGAAAAGAACTTGCATGACATCTTTTTGTCCTACCCTCCCGTGGCAGCGGGGTCCTAACGGAAACTAAGGGATATTAAGGCCTCCTTTTAATAGAGTACCGGAACAAAGCATTAGCACATAGTGAATACATGAACTCCTCAAACTATGGTCATCACCGGCAAGTATCCCGATTATTGTCACTTCGGGGTTAACAGATCATAACACATAATAGGTGACTATAGACTTGCAAGATAGGATCAAGAACTCTCATATATTGATGCAAACATAATAGGTTCAGATATGAAATCATGGCACTCGGGCCCTAGTGACAAGCATTAAACATAGCAAAGTCATAGCAACATCAATCTTAGAACATAGTGGATACTAGGGATCAAACCCTAACAAAACTAACTCGATTACACGATAAATCTCATCCAACCCATCGCCATCCAGCAAGCCTACGATGGAATTACTCACGCACGGCGGTGAGCATCATTAAATTGGTGATGGAGGATGGTTGATGATGACAATGGCGATGGATTCCCCTCTCCGGAGCCCCGAACGGACTCCAGCTCAGCCCTCCCGAGAGGTTTTAGGGCTTGGCGGCGGCTCCGTATCATAAAACGCGATGAATTCTTCTCTCTGATTTTTTTCTCCCCGAAACCAAACATATAGAGTTGGAGTTGAGGTCGGAGGAGCTCCAGGGGGCCCACGAGGTAGGGGGCGCGCCCCACCCTCGTGGACAGGTGGTGGGCCCCATGGCCTTCATTGATGAAGCTATGTACCTAGGGTAGGGTCATGGACCTGTCCAAACTGACCTACCCAAGGACACCTCCAGAAGAAATCACATTTCAATCGACTTGGCGGTGTTTCACTCGACGGACTCGAAGACACTCGATCAAGAAGCAACCACTCGACCAAGATCCAACCACCCGACGGCCACGAGACCTAAAGTCACTCCGCACGCTAACGGTCGGTCATTAAGTAGCTTTTATGGTCATCATAGCACTTTATTAGGGGTGTTACTAGTAACGCCCGACCTTAATGTACTTAAAACCCTGCATAACTGAGGGCCGGAGGGGTCTGGCGGACTCTATATAAGCCACCCCCCTCCTCAGTGTAAAGGGTTTGCACCCCTGTAATCCATACTCTCATAATCCAGTCGACTGCCTCCGGGCTCCAAGACGTAGGGCTATTACTTCCTCCGAGAAGGGCCTGAACTCGTAAACCTTGCGTTCTTACAACTTCTCCATAGCTAAGATCTTGCCTCTCCATACTTACCCCCCTACACTATTGTCAGACTTGGAACCACGACAGTTGGCGCCCACCGTGGGGCTGGTGTTTTAGCGTTTGTTGGAGGAGTTGCGACCTTTTCCGACCCGAATCATCATGGTTTTTGGCGGAGTTTTGGTGGAGGGCCGCGAGATCCGTCTCGGTGCGCTCACGTTCATCGTCGACGACTCTGCTTGGCTCCAGGAGGCTCCGCTCGACGTGGATGCACTCCCTGTTCGCGGGGCAATGCACTTTAGCGCATGCGTCCACGGCGTTCTCCTGCGGCAACCATCGACCCCCTACCGGTCGGCTCCTGTGTTGTCCTCCCTCCCCGTCTCCCGCCGGTGCAAGCGCTCCGGTCGGTCGAGACTTCAGCGGTGGGTGAGACACGCGGTGGCACGTCAGTCAGCCACCCCTCAAGTCACGGCGATCGAGCCCGACGAATCCCTCTACGGCCTGTTCGACTGGTTCCGCAGAGACCGCATCCGAGTGTGACAGCAGCGATCCGGCGGCGGAGGTTCTGATGGTCGATGGACCGCCCAGTCCTCCCGGTTTTCCCCGCACCGACGGAGGCGCGGGTGGAGGCGACCCGTCGCGTCCCCATGAGGAGTATCTTCCCGAGCCTCTCACGTCGCTGCAGAGAGAAGAACTTCGCCGCCGGAACGTGGATGCACTGCACATTCCTATCGTTGGAGAAACCCCCGAGGCTCGCGCCTTGGAAGACGCGCGCCTGGCAAACTTGGCCGAGCGCACTCGACTGGAGAACCTCCAGCGAGCACTCGACGAGCGTGCGCGACAACGGGTTCCCGAATCCAGTCGACGTTAGCTCTTCCCGCCCCCACAGGTATATCAAACTCCGGTTCAGAATTTAGCAGCTGTGGCCCGTATAGCGGAGTCGATTCAGCCTTCCCAGTCGAAGGCTGGCAGAGGCTTGCTGCAGATCAGAGCGTTACTCCGGGCAGCAGGAGATCAGAATTCCGCTGTTTCTCAGTCGCGGAACAGGATTCATAGCAGATCCGTTGCCGCGGACACAGTCCAGTCGGCTCACAGCCCAAGATCGTCCCCGAGGCGTGAGGGACGTGGAGACCGGCGTGACCAGTATGGGAACCATGAGAAGTATGATCACCGAGTCGATCGTGACGGTCAACGTCGAGTGCCCACGCCTCCCCCGAGGAGCGGGTCGCATGTGCCTCGCCAGCAGGATGACAGGCGCCCTCATAGTGGTGGGCGAAGGATTCCAGTCGACCCCAGAGGGCCAGGCTTTGATACGAGATCCATTCTCATCCAAGGTTTGGTCGATAGGAACAGGGCTCACCGAGAAGGTCACGACAGAGATGCACCTACCAGCAGCAGAGTACATGTTTTGGGGCTAGAGTGCTTTAGTAGAGCCATCAGGGCCGCTGTGATTCCTCCCAACTTCAGGTTGGTGACTGGAGTCAGTAAGTTCACTGGTGAGTCCAAGTCCGATACTTGGCTTGAGGACTACCGAGTGGCCGTCCAGGTTGGCGGCGGCAATGATGAAGTGGCCATGAAGCACCTGCCTCTCATGTTGGAGGGCTCGGCCAGAGCGTGGCTGAACCAGTTAGCGCCTAGCAGCATTTACACTTGGGAAGATCTCTCCCGAGTGTTCGTCACCACATTTGAAGGCACATGCAAGTGACCGGCAGGGCTGACGGAACTGCGGTCTTGCGTGTAGAAGCCGAATGAAACTTTGAGGGATTACATCCAGAGGTGGATCACGTTACATCACTCGGTGGAGAATGTGCCTGACGACCAAGCAGTTTGTGCCTTCAAGGAAGGCGTCAAGTACAGAGAAATGAATTTGAAATTCGGTCGAACCGGAGATATGTCCCTGAATCGGATGATGGAGATTGCCACCAAGTACGCTAATGGTGAAGATGAGGATTGACTCAGGAGTGGCAAGCTCAAGTCAGTCGCCCAAGAAACCGGAGGAAATTCCAATCGGAAACAGAAGCGGAAAGCCGAGCCAGCGGCTCCCGAGGAAGCCTTGGCTTTAACCCAAGGAAAGTTTAAAGGGAAACCTAAAGGACCTTGGAACCCCAAAAAGGTTAAAGACCAGGACGGAAATGATGTGTTGGACTTACCATGTTTCGTCCACACAAAGAAAGATGAAGAGGGTAATTTCATTTACCCGAAACATACCACTCGACAGTGTCGACTCTTGATCCAGCAGTTCCAGGGCAAGCAGCCCAAAGGTAAGGAAAAGGAGTCGGACAAGGTCGAGGACAAAGAAGACAATGACGACGGATACCCTCAGGTCAATTCCACTCTGATGATTTTTGCCGATGTTGAAAGCAAAAGTCGACTGAAAGTTATTAACCGAGAGGTGAATATGGTCGCTCCGGCGACACCTAGTTACCTGAAATGGTCTCAGACTGCCATAACATTCCACCAGTCCGACCACCCAACGCACATCGCCACCCCTGGGAGGCAAGCTTTGGTGGTCAACCCAGTTGTTGAAGGCACTCGACTGACCAAAGTCCTGATGGATGGTGGCAGTGGTTTGAACATATTGTATGCTGAGACGTTGAAAGGGATGGGCATTCGATGTCCAGACTCAGTGCCAGCAACATGAGTTTCCATGGAGTCATTCCTGGGAAGAAGGCTGAATCACTCGGCCAGATTGCTCTTGATGTGGTTTTCGGTGATTCCAAAAATTACCGCAAAGAAAAGTTGACATTCGAAGTTGTAGACTTCCAGAGTGCCTACCACGCTATTTTGGGGAGGCCAGCTTATGCACGCTTCATGGCCCGACCATGTTACGTGTACCTCAAATTGAAGATGCCTAGCCCCGAAGGTGTGATCGCTATTACGGGCAATCGGAAGAAAGCGGAAGAATGTTTTCAGAAAGGTTCGAAGATCGCTGATGCTCAGATGGCAGTGGTGGAGTTGCAGGAATACCAGAAGACTGCAGACCCGAGTGATTTGTTGCGAGCCAAGAAGCCCGCTACAGAGTCAGCTTTTCAGTCGACTGGCGATACGAAGACAGCTCACATCCACCCGACCGACCCCAGCGCTGCTCCAACTCATATATCGACAACACTCGACTCCAAATAGGAAGAAGCGCTCATCCAGTTCCTCCGTGAGAACTGGGACATTTTCGCATGGAAGCCCTCTAACATGTCGGGTGTTCCCAGGGAGCTGGCTGAGCACCGCCTAAGAGTCGACTCAAAAGTAAAACCTGTCAAGGAACATCTCCGACGCTCCGCCGTCCAGAAGAGAAAGGCCATTGGCGAAGAGGTGGCTCGGCTCTTAGCGGCAGAGTTCATCCGAGAAATCTACCACTCCGAGTGGCTCGCCAATGTTGTCATGGTCCCCAAGAAGGACAAGTCACTTCGCATGTGCATTGACTTTAAACATATCAATCGGGCCTGCCCGAAAGATCATTTTCCTCTCCCCCGCATCGACCAGATAGTCGACTCGACTGCGGGATGTGAGCGACTGTCTTTTTTAGACGCCTATTCCGGGTACCATCAGATCCGTCTGTATGGGCCTAACGAGATCAAAACAGCTTTCATCACTCCATTCGGGTGCTTCTGTTATGTTACCATGCCATTCGGCCTCAAGAATGTCGGAGCCACATTCATGAGGATGATTCAGAAGTGTTTGCTCACCCAAATCAGTCGGAATGTGGAGGCGTACATGGATGATATTGTGGTCAAGTCACGGAAGGGTTCCGACCTGCTGACTGACCTTGCTGAAACCTTTGCCAACCTTAGAAGGTTTGATATCAAGCTTAATCCATCAAAATGCACATTCGGGGTTTCTGGCGGAAAGTTACTTGGTTTTCTCGTTTCCAAACGGGGAATCGACACCAATCCAGAAAAAGTCGGTACTATACTCCGAATGAAAAGTCCTGTGTGAGTGCACGATGTTCAGAAGCTTACTGGTTGCTTGGCCGCCCTAAGTCGATTCATATCTCGTCTCGGTGAAAAGGCATTGCCTCTTTACCGATTGATGAAGAAGTCTGACAAGTTCGAGTGGACTCCTGAAGCTGACGCAGCATTCGCAGAGCTCAAAGCTCTGCTCTCCACCCAGCCGGTGCTTGCTGCCCCAATCAGCAAGGAGCCTTTGCTGCTTTACATTGCAGCCACAGGACAAGTCGTCAGTACGGTACTTACGGTCGAGCGGGAAGAAGAAGGGAAAACCTTCAAAGTTCAGCGCCCAGTGTATTATATTTATGAAGTCTTGACCCCATCGAAGCAAAGATATCCTCATTATCAGAAGCTCGTATATGGGATTTATATGACCACAAAGAAAGTTGCCCACTACTTCTCTGATCATTCCATTACAGTCGTCAGCGACGCTCCGTTGTCAGAGATCTTGCATAACAGAGACGCAACTGGTCGAGTGGCAAAATGGGCGATTGAACTCCTTCCTCTAGATATCAAGTTTGAGGCAAAGAAAGCTATCAAGTCCCAGGCAATCACGGATTTTGTCGCCGAGTGGATTGAACAGCAACTGCCGACTCAGGTTCACTCGGAGCATTGGACCATGTTCTTCGACGGTTCCAAGATGCTAAATGGTTCCGGCGCTGGAGTGGTGTTGGTCTCCCCCAGAGGAGATAAACTCAGATATGTTCTTCAAATCCACTTTGATTCCTCTAACAACGAGGCATAATACGAAGCACTTTTATATGGGTTGCGCATGGCCATTTCACTCGGCGTCCGTCGCCCCATGGTCTATGGCGACTCAGATTTGGTGGTTAATCATGTGATGAAGGAATGGGATGTCAGAAGTCCAGCCATGACTGGTTATTGCAATGCAGTGAGAAAGCTGGAGAAGAAATTCGAGGGGTTAGAGCATCATCACATACCCCGACTGAAAAATCAAGAAGCTGATGATCTGGCAAAAATAGGTTCCAAAAGAGAAGCCATTCCCAGCAATGTGTTTTTGGAACACATCCACACACCATCAGTCCAGGAGGATCCCTTCACTGAAGAGGCCCCGCAGCCAAAAAGCGCCACAGATCCGACTGAAGTTGAAGTTCCAGCTGTGGTCGACCTGATCATGGAAGTCTTGGTTATCACTCCCGTCTGGACAGAACCGTACATCGCGTACATCCTAAGGAAAGAACTCCCAGAAGACGAAGAAGAGGCTCGACAGATCGTCCGTCGATCCAAGGCCTTTACAGTCATAAAGGGACAGTTATATAGAGAAAGCGCGACTGGGGTCGGCCAGAAGTGTATTACACCAGAAGAAGGTCAGATGATCCTTAACGATATCCACTCGGGGACCTGTGGTCATCATGCGTCCTCTCGGACCATTGTGGCTAAAGCATACCGAGCGGGGTTCTACTGGCCAAGAGCCAATGAGATGGCAAAAGAGATAGTCGACAAATGTGAAGGATGTCAGTATTACTCCAATATGCCGCACAAGCCCGCGTCAGCCCTGAAAACCATTCCACCCGTCTGGCCCTTCGCTGTTTGGGGGCTGGACATGGTTGGACCACTGACAACAGGCATTAGCGGCTTCACTCATGTGCTAGTAGCAGTCGACAAGTTCACCAAATGGATTGAAGCCAAGCCTATCAAGAATCTTGATGCTTGCACCGCTATCAGTTTCATCAGAGAGTTGATATTCAGATATGGAGTTCCACACAGCATCATCACCGACAATGGGTCAAACTTCGATTCCGAAAAATTCAGGGCCTTTTGCGCCTCTCGGGGCACTCGAGTCGACTATGCTTCGGTCGTTCACCCCTAGTCGAATGGGCAAGTAGAAAGGGCGAACGGCCTGATTCTCAAAGGACTGAAACCCCGATTGATGCGCGATCTCAAGCACGCAGCAGGTGCATGGGTCGACGAGCTTCCATCAGTCCTTTGGGGATTAAGAACAACCCCGAATCGATCGACCGGAAGAACCCCATTCTTTCTGGTCTACGGAGCCGAGGCAGTCTTACCGAGTGACCTGCTTCACAACACTCCCCGAGTCGAGTTCTACTCTGAAGATGAAGCAGAACAAGCCCGGCAGGATGCAGTCGAACTCCTAGAAGAAGAAAGAGAAATGGCCTTGATTCGATCGACCATCTATCAGCAAGACTTGCGTCGATTCCATGCCAGAAACGTGAAGAGCCGAGCCTTCCAAGAAGGAGACTTAGTCCTCCGAGTGGATCAGCAGAAACCACACAAGCTCGCTCCTACTTGGGAAGGCCCCTTCATAGTCACTAGAGTCCTCCACAATGGAGGATACCACCTCTACAATGTCGATCGCCAGATTGATGAGCCACGAGCCTGGAATGCGGAGCTACTCCGCCCCTTTTATACTTGAGTTATCATTCAGATAAGATGTAATAAGAAAAAGCTCCTGTAGTTTATTTATCAAAGACAAGAGCATTATAATTTTCCCAGTGATTATTATTGTTTTTGTTTACGTAAGAAATCCCCCAGTGGGTGGCTTAGCTGCGAATCCGCTTCGCCTAAGTTTATAAAAACGATTTCCTACCGAGTGGAGAGAAGCCCTCCCACCCGGGGGCTTAGCTGCAGTCTAGTACTCGCCTAAGTTCTCTCGCTTGAGGACTTAGCTGCAGTCAGGCACTCACCTAAGTTCGAAAAAATCCTACCGAGTGGAGAGCAGCCCTCCCACTCGGGGGCTTAGCTGCAGTCCAGTACTCGCCTAAGTTCTCTCGTTTGAGGACTTAGTTGCAGTCAGGCATTCGCCTAACTTTGAAAAAATCCTACCAAGTGGAGAGAAGCCCTCCCACTCAGGGGCTTAGCTGCAGTCCAGTACTCGCCTAAGTTCTCTCGCTTGAGGACTTAGCTACAGTCAGGCACTCGCCTAAGTTTGAAAAAAATCCTACCGAGTGGAGAGCAGCCCTCCCACTCGGGGGCTTAGCCGCAGTCCAGTACTCGCCTAAGTTCTCTCTCTTGAGGACTTAGCTGCAGTCAGGCACTCGCCCAAGTTTGAAAAAATCCTACCGAGTGGAGAGCATCCCTCCCACTCAGGGGCTTAGCTGCAGTCCAGTACTCTCCTAAGTTCTCTCTCTTGAGGACTCAGCTGCAGTTAGGCACTCGCCTAAGTTTGAAAACCAAAAAATCCTACCGAGTGGAGAGCAGCCCTCCCACTCGGAGGCTTAGCTGCAGTCCAGTACTCGCCTAAGTTCTCTCGCTTGAGGACTTAGCTGCAGTCAGGCACTCGCCTAAGTTTGAAAAATCCTACCGAGTGGAGAGCAGTCCTCCCACTCGGGGGCTTAGCTGCAGTCTAGTACTTGCCTAAGTTTTCTCGTTTGAAGACTTAGCTGAGGTTAGGTACTCGCCTAAGTATGAAACACATCCCGCTCTGCAGTAACAAGCTGTAGATCGACGGCCACCTCCTCCTTGGAGAGCTTCGCCACAAATACAACATGCACTCCATCCTGCTCTGCAGTAACGAGGTGCAGGTCGACTGCTACCTTCCCCTTCGGAGCCGCGCCACAAGTACAAAAAAGTTGTCTCGAAATAAGAACTATTTCCACTCGACGGGGGATTCATAAAGATATTCAACAATAAACCGAGTTCAGATAAATCCTAAAGGGTCCGGACCACAGGTCAAAGTGCTCAGGCATTCAGCCCGAAAGAGTTTAATGGTTACAAAAACCACTCGGCATTCCGAGGCAAATTTAAGGTGGGGCATAAAAGTTTGTTCACTCCACAGGAGGAGGGCTGGCAGGCTCGACGAACTCGTCCAGGTCGACGCCATCGGCAATCCGAGTGGCGGCAGCAATGAAAGTCTCCATAAAAGTTCGGAAGTCGTGCTTCTGGGTGTTGGCGACCTTGATTGCGGCTAGCTTATCTTGTCGCACCTCCTTGCAGTGGACACGAACCAAAGACAGAGCCACATCAGCGCCACACCGAGCAGAAGACTTCTTCCACTCCTGCACTCGGTTAGGGATTCCGTTAAGTCGAGTCATCAGAGACTCAAGATCGTTTTGGAGTGTGGCCTTTGGCCAAAGTGTCGTCCGTGACATGGCGACCTTCAGTCGAGCCAAGTAGTCCACGGCACCGTCGATGCGAGATTCCAGCCGGAACAAATTCATGGCAGTTTCATCTTTCACGGGAGAGTTGATTGGATCCAAACCTGGTTCGATCCGCCCAGTCTCCTCTTCAAAGTTCTGGCAAAACTCTGCATTCACGATCCAAGGATAAGTCAATTTTCGTACACTGAGTCGACACAAAAAAAATCAGTCGGAACAGAATGTGCACCTTCAAGCTTGATGAACAACTTCTTGGCAAGACTTCTCAGATAGCTCTCCAGATCATCCCTCCTTCGAGCAATGCTTTCCATTTTCTCGCCCTGGACAAGATTCGCCTTCTTCCAGCGCGAGCACTCCTTGTTGGAGTCATTCAGAGCAGACTTTAGCCTGGTATTCTCTTCTTCCAACTGGCCGACCGAAGCCAGCTTCTGTTCGGCCAGAGCGACTCTGTCGTCAGCTTCCTTTCGGGCAGCAGCCAGATCCTGGCCCTTCTTTGCCAGAGCTTCTCTCAGCTTTTCTGCAAAGAAATGGTGCTTGATTCAGAAAGAGCAGAAGGGTACTCAAGCCCAAGGCAAACCAGTCGACAAACTCGTCTTACCATTGGCACCATCCTTAGCCTTTTGCAGCTCTGTCTTGGCTAGCTCCAAGTCAAGGTTCAGTTGGATCTGCTGTTTCTCCAAATCAGCAAAGCGAGTTCCCAGATCACAAGATTTCTGCAATCAAAGAGGAGAAGTTATTTTACAGCGAAAAACAACAAAGGCAATAAATACTAAGACTACGGTCGACTGCCCGCAGTCCACCATAGTCTCGAGGACTACACCCAGTGGGTGCACTTTGCGTGCCCCCACCGGTTCTGATCCCACTCGACCGGCCCGCCGAAGTCGAGTCCAGGAAGTAAAAAAAAGGCAGAAAGAGAGAAAGTAGAACTCAGACTATAGTCGACTGCCAGCAGTCCACCGTAGTCTCGGGGACTACACCCAGTGGGTGCACTTTGCGTGCCCCCACCGATTCTGATCCCACTCAACCAGACCGAGTGGAAGAGACAAACTACCAGTTTGGTTTATACATTTGAAAAAATACAACGACTACAGTCGACTGCCAGCAGCCCACCGTAGTCTCGGGGACTACACCTAGTGGGTGCACTCAGCGTGCCCCCATCGGTTCAAAAATTTCAATCGACGCACCCAGTGGGTGTACAGATGCAAAGATTTTCGGAAAAGAGTCTTCAGATAACATATCCTAACAAAACAAGCAGTGACCAATTAACCTAAACATTGCTTTCGAGGGCCGAGCTGGCGTCGTAGGCAGCCTGACTGGCGTCCCGCACCATCCTCATCTTCTCCATCATGATGCCCGCCTGACGTATGGCTTCCTTGGCAGCATTCGCTTCGTCCTTCGGGACATGATGGGTCGCAAAAACTGAAGGTGGGTCGACGGGAGCCTGAGAAGTCGACGAAGAGGGCAAGGCACTCGACAGTGGCATAGCAAAGGTAACAGAACCCCGATTGGCGTCGCCAGTGTCCTGAACGACTGGTTCCGTCCTTGGCGTCGACTGTGGCGCCTCGCTTGTAGGAGCCTGCCTATTTTTCCTCGTCAAAGGCCTCTCGGGCTCTTCATCATCATCAGGGAAGCCAATAACGTTGGGAGCTATGCAAAGTTCAATCGTCAAAATCACATCACCCAATGGTACATGTTGCAGTTGAATCGACCAAAATAAAGACAGTATGGCAGGAGTCATACCCAGTTTTGACGTGACCGCATCCTCCATCACCTCATCATCATCCCTGTAAGCTGAGGTCCTAGAAGTGGCAGCGCTAGCAGTTCCAAAGTTCGTCCGGTTAAAACAAGAAAAACAAACGGCGCTGAGCGTCGAGTGTATACGTAGGAAGACACTTACGCAGAAGCGACGGGGATGTCAATCTTAATCTTCGGCAACGCCTTCTGGATTTTCGGCTCCGCAAATTTGGGGTGCTTGGGCGCTTTCTCGGTCGGGGTTGGTGAAGAGATCCGATGACGCTTCGAAGATTGACCAGCTTGAGCAGTCGCCTTTTCATGGACGCTCGGTCGTTCTTGGGCAAGTTTGGATCGCCTCTCCCTGCGAGGAGGCGACTCGACTTCTTCTTCGTCGCTTGAGTCTTCGCTTTCTCCATCCTCTTCACCATCAGAAGTCCACTCGCCACTATCGCCGCCGCTCGCCTCGCCTTCCAAGTCTTGCCCTTGCTCTCCATTGGGCATCGAGTACATTTCAATGAGGGCCTGAAAAAATAACAATCAAAAGACATTCAGTCGACCGCAAACGGGACATCACATGGAGAGTCGGAAAGTTACTTACAGAAACATACCTGCTCCGGCTGACGCGAGTTGTCGAATGGAGTCACCCTCCTGGATCCCCGAGGGTTGTCTTTGTTGCCAGTGATTCCTCTCAACCAGCTCTCCAAGGTATCCTCACTGACCTCCTCCGGGTGGATCCGAGTGGTATCTTCGAGCCCAGAATACATCCACATTGGATGATAGCACGCCTAAAGGGGTTGGATGCGTCGACCGAGAAAGACCTCCACCAGATCCATCCCGGTCACTCCGTCGCGGACGAGCTGGACGACCCGTTCGACCAGCTCCTTGACCTGTGCCTTCTCTTATGGAACTATCTTCAGGGGAGCAGGCTTCTCCACTCGAGCCAAGGAGAAAGGAGGAAGCCCAGTCGACTGGCCAAGGGTCGGTTGATCCTTGCAGTAAAACCAAGTCGACTGCCAGCCCCGGACCGAGTCAGGAAGGATCATCACTGGGAAAGTACTTTTGCTCCTCATCTGGATCCCCAGACCACCGCACATCTGGATCACCCGAGTCCTCTCGTCACTCGACTTGGTCTTTTTGACCGACTGGGAACGGCAAGTTAAGATATGTTTGAAGAGCCCCCAGTGCGGTCGACAGCCCAAGAAGTTTTCGCACATAGACACGAAAGCGGCCAGATAGACTATGGTATTCAGAGTAAAATGGTGGAGCTGAGCCCCAAAGAATTTCAAAAAACCCCGGAAGAAAGGGTGGGGAGGCAGCAAGAACCCATGATCTATGTGAGTTGCTAAGAGGACGCACTCACCCTCTCTGGGCTGCAGCTCAGTTTCGTCTCCCGGGAGCCAAGCCGACTTGTGGGGGATAAATCCCCCTTCCACCAGGTCGTCGAGGTCGTCCTGCGTGATTGCCGAGCGGATCCAGTCGCCCTGGATCCAGCCCGCCGGCAGGCTGGACCTCGACGAGGATCCACCCCGGTTGGTCCGCTTGCCCTTCGCCTTCGCGGTTGCCTTCTTCGCGCGTTCCAGCGCCGCCGTCTTGTCCTTCCCCATGGTGGCAGTTCGAGCTCGAGCGGAGATCCGGCGACGAGACGGGAGCAAGGGTGGCGGAGAAATCGGGAGAAAACAGAGAGAGAATGGTGGCATGCGGAACAGAGCCCCGGCCCAACGCCTTATATGAGGCTGCTTCCGAGTGGCTGACTGGTAGGCCCGGACGGCCCTGCCAGATCCCGTGGCGATCGCGCGCGCGATACGTGGCGAAAAAGGTGGCGCAGGGATCGAGGTGGCTCCGTGCTATCCCATCCGTTTACTGCGGCCTCTCCCGTCCCGGGCGCTTCCCAAAATTTGGATCCCATGAAATCCGCGGGCAGCAGAACAACTCGTCGGACCGAAGATCTCCTCCGCACCGTCACTCAGAACTCTTCGAGTATAAGAACTCACTCGACAAAACCTAAGAATGGATCAAGGCGACTGGAAAGAAAGTTGTTGTCATCACTCTGGTCCATTGATCCGAAAAAGGTATGCTCACGACATGAAAAATGAGTCGGAGATGTGCTCAAACCCTTTCCCACTCAAACCTCGATCCATTCGGGGGCTAATGATGAAGCTATGTACCTAGGGTAGGGTCATGGACCTGTCCAAACTGACCTACCCAAGGACACCTCCAGAAGAAATCACATTTCAATCGACTTGGTGGTGTTTCACTCGACGGACTCGAAGACACTCGATCAAGAAGCAACCACTCGACCAAGATCCAACCACCCGACGGCCAGGAGACCAAAAGTCACTCCGCACGCTAACGGTCGGACATTAAGTAGCTTTTATGGTCATCATAGCACTTTATTAGGGGCATTACCAGTAACGCCCGACCTTAATGTACTTATAACCCTGCATAACTGAGGGCCGGAGGGGTCTGGCGGACTCTATATAAGCCACCCCCCTCCTCAGTGTAAAGGGTTCGCACCCCTGTAATTACTCTCATAATCCAGTCGACCGCCTCCGGGCTCCGAGACGTAGGACTATTACTTCCTCCGAGAAGGGCCTGAACTCGTAAACCTTGCGTTCTTACAACTTCTCCATAGCTAAGATCTTGCCTCTCCATACTTACCCCCCTACACTACTGTCAGACTTGGAACCACGACATTCATCTTTTGCAAGGATTTTTTATTATTTCCGAAAAGTTGTTCCGTGAAGTTTCAGGTCATTCCGAGAACTTTTGTTTCTGCACATAAATAACACCATGGTAATTCTACTGAAAACAGCGTCAGTCCGGGTTAGTTCCATTCAAATCATGAAAGTTAGAGTCCAAAACAAGGGCAAAAGTGTTTGGAAAAGTAGATACGACGGAGACGTATAATACATCTGGATACATCCATACCTGCGACAAGTAATTCGAAACGGAGGGAGCACATTCAAAGTTATTAATTGTGATCTTACTAGTTGGTTCCCATCCATCCTCTAATTTTCTTGGGATAGACACTTTCTTGCTCATGTTTTTCTTCTCTAGCTTTTAGAACAGTTTCAATAGTATAAAGACTTTGTTTTGCTCAATAACATTAGGAGAATCAACTATCGTTTGCAAAAGCTTAATGACTTCAATAGGAGTGCGATAATCATAAAAACAATTTCCATCCAAAATACTCGGATACACACTACCTAAAGTTTGGTCCTCTCCAAGCCCACTTTTAACAACATTAGATGACTTGTTGCGCCCTTAACACAAAAGCCAACTACAACCAAATAGTTAAGCAAGTTATATGCCAAATACAACAAATAAGTTAAGCAAACAATATGAAACAAAGTTTTATATGATAGCTTCTTTGTCCACAAATAAGCCCTTTCCTTGGGTGGTGAACTCTAACTTTTTTTCCTTACTAGCCTTATTTATTTTGGAATTGTCAAAATAAGAAAGAGGTTGCGCGGGGCCGTGACTGCCTATTGCAACAACGTCCATGTGCCCTGGCACCCGGTGTGTGTATAGTCCGCCGGCTCACCATGGCGTGCTCGTCTGTTTGAGCAGACCCTTGTGTCGGATGCTATCAGCCGATCGTCGTTGAGGGTGAGAGAAATGCTGAGATTCAGACACTCGAGTCTCTCCTATCAAACTAATATGTCAGATGAAAGTGTTGAACTGAGAAACTTATACAACCATAGTAGATTCACGCTATCACCAGTCCCCTTGTACATATGGAGCTTCCATGACAAAATAAAAAAAATTAGATGAACATCGCGCGTTGACACACATTCATAGAATGGCTCAAACTAACTATAACTAAAGGTATGGCTGCGGTGACACGACTCTTGGACCTATCATGTCCATGGCCACGAGAGACGGCATGACCATGGCCATCGCGAAGGCCAACTATAGGGCCACCGCCAAGGCCTTGCCCATGGTCAACTACATGACCATATCTAACACCGTGGCAGAATGTGTGTAATGCAGTGTGGTTGTCATGCATGGCATGGAAATACTCATCGATGTTGTCGTGCCAGGCCAACCATCCCTCTTCGTTGACAGCCCCAGGCACGGGAACAAAAATCTACTCCTCCACCTTTGCTAATATATGGTCAAGCTCCTCCATGGCCAGGTCCATCTGTGCAGCCTCCTCCATGGCTTGGTCCATCTTTTTCCACAAGTTAGTGGAATCATCCACTGGTTGTTCGTCCTAATCGTCATCCCCAAAATTGAAGATGAGGGGGTGTTCAATTGGGTGTGCCATCGGTATAGAAGTGAATAGTGCATTGGAGAGGCATATGGCGGTGGATCGACTAAGTGCTCCACCAAGTGCTCCATTTATAGGCCACCAGCCCAACACACGCGCAATTAAGGAGGTGGTTTCAAAGGTGACAAGCGGCCAGCTAGAGTCAGCCAAAGGGCGAGTCTCTTATGTGTGGGAGTTCGTGCAACTTTAAAACCCCGCCATGGCGCAAGAAGGAAGAAGGTGAAATTATGTTACACAATTGAGTCCTACAAGTACACGCCATACGTTGGCTGATATGTGGGCCCACAACATATGTAAAGTCCCACCACCTTCGGAAAACCCCACTCCCATTCTTCCTCACTCGCACTGCACCTTGCTAGATGCACCTCCTCATTCACAACTTCGCCCAGATCCCTCAGCTCGATGCCCCTCATAGTCGATTGTCGCCGCAGGCTGCAGTCGCCGACAAACGCCACTGCCTTTCGTTTTTGCCCCTCGTTGTATCCTATCGGCACCGACTATCGCTAACATTGCTTGTTGTTGACCCACCTCTTCCCTATTAGGTTTTCTCATGGAGAACTAGGTAAGTGAAATCCTCATCGATCTCTTATAGTTTGTAGCCCACCTTTCACTGGTAATCCCCTGAAGCCAATCATCATGCATGCATTTCTCTTAAGTATGCTTCGAGGGTTTTCATTCGTAGTGCCCAAAGTGCCAGGACACAAGAGGTCTGCATGGCCTCGGCCAAACGACCGAGCTGTTCAATCTCACCCTACCATAGGACTTCTGTAATCGCACAATATGTTCTTCAACAAGACATGGGCTAAATATATAGAGTTGGAGTTGAGGTCGGAGGAGCTCCAGGGGGCCCACGAGGTAGGGGCGCGCCCCCCACCCTCGTGGACAGGTGGTGGACCCCCTGGCTTTCATCTTTTGCAAGGATTTTTATTATTTTCGGAAAGTTGTTCCGTGAAGTTTCAGGTCATTCCGAGAACTTTTGGTTCTGCACATAAATAATACCATGGTAATTCTGCTGAAAACAGCGTCAGTCCGGGTTAGTTCCATTCAAATCATGCAAGTTAGAGTCCAAAACAAGGGCAGAAGTGTTTGGAAAAGTAGATACGACGAAGACGTATCAACTCCCCCAAGCTTAAACATTTGCTTGTCCTCAAGCAATTCAGTTGATAAACTGAAAGTGATAAAGAAAAACTTTTACAAACTCTGTTTGCTCTTGTTGTTGTAAATATGTAAAGCCAGCATTCAAGTTTTCAGCAAAGATTATGAACTAACCACATTCACAATAACGCTTAGGTCTCAAGTTTACTCATATCAATGGCATAATCAACTAGCGAGCAATAACAATAAATCTCGGATGACAACACTTTCTCAAAACAATCATAATATGATATAACAAGATGGTATCTCGCTAGCCCTTTCTGAGACCGCAAAACATAAATGCAGAGCACCTTTAAAGATCAAGGACTGACTAGACATTGTAATTCATGGTAAAAGAGATCCAGTCAAGTCATACTCAATGTAAACTAACAGTAATGAATGCAAATGACAGTGGTGCTCTCCAACTGGTGCTTTTTAATAAGAAGATGATGACTCGACATGAAAGTAAATAGATAGGCCCTTCGCAGAGGGAAGCCGGGATTTGTAGAGGTGCCAGAGCTCGGTTTTGAAATAGAGGTGAATAATATTTTGAGCGGTATACTTTTATTGTCAACATAACAACCAAGAGAAGGCAATATCTTCCATGCTACACACATTATAGGTGGTTCCCAAACAGAATGTAAAGTTTGTACTCCCCCTTCCACCAACAAGCATCAATCCATGGCTTGCTCGAAACAACGAGTGCCTCCAACTAACAAGAGTCCCAGGGGGAGTTTTATTTGCAATTATTTTGATTTAGTTTGCATAAAGCATGGGACTGGGCATCCTGATGACCAGCCACTTTCTCGTGAATGAGGAGCGGAGTCCACTCCTCTTGAGAATAACCCGCCTAACATGGAAGATACGGACATCCCTAGTTGATACATGAGCTATTCGAGCATACAAAACAGGATATTTATTTGAAGGTTTAGAGTTTGGCACATACAAATTTACTTGGAACGGCAGGTAGATACCGTATATAGGTAGGTATGATGGACTCATATGGAATAACTTTGGGGTTTATGGAGTTGGATGCACAAGCAGTATTCCCGCTTAGTGCAGGTGAAGGCTAGCAAAAGACTGGGAAGCAACCAGCTAGAGAGCGACAACATTCATGAACATGCATTAAAATTAATCAACACCGAATGCAAGCATGAGTAGGATATAATCCACCATGAACATAAATATCGTGAAGGCTATGTTGATTTTGTTTCAACTACATGCGTGAACATGCGCCAAGTCAAGTCACTTAAATCATTCAGAGGAGGATACCACCCTATCATACCACATCACAACCATTTTAATAGCATGTTGGCACGCAAGGTAAACCATTATAAGCTCCTAGCTAATCAAGCATGGCACAAGAACTATGATCTCTAGTTGTCATTGCAAACATGTTTATTCATAATAGGCTGAATCAGGAATGATGAACTAATCACATTTACAAAAACAAGGGAGGTCGAGTTCATACCAGCTTTTCTCATCTCAATAAGTTCATCACATAATCATCATTATTGCCTTTCACTTGCACGACCGAACGATGTGGATAATAATAATAATAATAATAATAATAATAATAGTGCACGTGCATTGGACTAAGCTGGAATCTGCAATCATTCAATAAATAGGAGAAGACAAGGCAGTATGGGCTCTTTTGTCAGATCAACAATAATGCATATAAGAGCCACTTCAACAATTTAATTATGGTATTCTCCCATCGACCCCCAAAGAAAAGAAAAGAAATAAAACTATTTACACAGGAAAGCTCCCAACAAGCAAAAGAAGAACGGGAAATCTTTTTGGGTTTTCTTTTTAATTACTACTACACGCATGGAAAGTAAACTAATTAAAAGCTACAACTAATTTTTTTGCTTTTTCTTAAGGTTTATCAAAGACACAAGAAGAAAGCATAAAAAGCGAAATAAACTAGCATGGATGATACAATGAAAAAGTATGAGCACCAACATCTGGCAATGAGTGTGTGAAAATAAATGTAATGTCGGTGAGAAATACGTACTCCCCCAAGCTTAGGCTTTTGGCCTAAGTTGGTCTATGGCCACGGCTGGCCTGGCAGATATCCATAGTAAAAGGTGGGGTCATACTGAGATGCAGCGGCTATCGCCTCTTGAGCTGCAGCGTGGCGACTGCTATGTCTTGAGCTTGCGTTGGTTTTCCCCTAAGAGGAAGGGATGATGCAGCAGAGTAGCGTAAGTATTTCCCTTAGTTTTTGAGAAGCAAGGTATCAATCCAGTAGGAGGCCACGCTCAAGTCCCTCGTACCTGCACAAAATGATAGCTACTCGCAACCAATGCAATTAGGGGTTGTCAATCCCTTCACGGTCACTTACGAGAGTGAGATCTGATAGATATAATATTTTTGGTATTTTTGGTATAAAGATGCAAAGTAAAAAGTAAAAGCAAAGTAAAAAAGCAAAGTAAGATTAAAGTGATGGAGATTGATATGATGAGAATAGACCCGGGGGCCATAGGTTTCACTAGTGGCTTCTCTCAAGAGCATAAGTATTCTACGGTGGGTGAACAAATTACTGTTGAGCAATTGACAGAAATGAGCGTAGTTATGAGAATATCTAGGCATGATCATGTATATAGGCATCACGTCCGTGACAAGTAGATCAAAACGATTCTGCATCTACTACTATTACTCCACTCATCGACCGCTATCCAGCATGCATCTAGAGTATTAAGTTAAAAACAGAGTAACGCCTTAAGCAAGATGACATGATGTAGAGAGATAAATTCATGCAATATGAAATAAACCCCATCTTGTTATCCTCGATGGCAACAATACAATACGTGCCTTGCTGCCCCTTCTGTCACTGGGTAAGGATACCGCAAGATAGAACCCAAAGCTAAGCACTTCTCCCATGGCAAGAACTACCAATCTAGTTGGCCAAACCAAACAGATAATTCGAAGAGACTTGCAAAGATAACCAATCATACATAAAAGAATTCAGAGAAGATTCAAATATTATTCATACATAGACTTGATCATAAACCCACAATTCATCGGTCTCAACAAACACACCGCAAAAAGAAGATTACATCGAATAGATCTCCACAAGAGAGGGGGAGAACTTTGTATTGAGATTCAAAGAGAGAGAAGAAGCCATCTAGCTACTTACTATGGACCCGAAGGTCTGAGGTAAACTACTCACACTTCATCGGAGAGGCTCTGATGATGTAGAAGCCCTCCGTGATGACGGCCCTCTTCCGGTGGAGCTCCGAAACAGGCCCCAAGATGGGATCTCGTGGATACAGAAAGTTGCGGCGGTGGAATTAGGTTTTTGGCTCCTGTTCTGATCGTTTGGGGGTACGTGTGTATATATAGGAGGAAGAAGTATGCCGGAGGAGCAAGGAGGGGCCCACGAGGCAGGGGGCGCGCCCCCCACCCTCGTGACCGCCTCTTTTGTTCCTTGGAGCAGGGTCGAAGTCTCCTGGATCACGTTCGGTGAGAAAATCACGTTCCCGAAGATTTTATTCCGTTTGGACTCCGTTTGATATTTTGTTTATCCGAAACACTGACATAGGCAAAAAACAGCAATTCTGGGCTGGGCCTCCGGTTAATAGGTTAGTCCCAAAAATAATATAAAAGTGGAAAATAAAGCCCAATATATTCCAAAACAGTAGATAATATAGCATGGAGCAATCAAAAAATATAGATACGTTGGATACGTATCAGGCATCCCCAAGCTTAATTCCTGCTCATCCTCGAGTAGGTAAATGATAAAAAGAGAATTTTTGATGCGGACTGCTACTTGGCATAATTTCAATGCAAATCTTCTTAATTGTGGTATGAATATTCAGATTAGAAAGATTCAAGACAAAAGTTTATATTGACATAAAAAATAATAATACTTCAAGCATACTAACAAAGCAATTATGTCTTCTCAAAATAACATTGCCAAAGAAAGTTATCCCTACAAAATCATATAGTCTGGCTATGCTCCATCTTCACCACACAAAGTATTTAAATCATGCACAACCCCGATGACAAGCCAAGCAATTGTTTCATAATCTAACTTTTTCAAAACTTTTTCAATCTTCATGCAATACATGAGCGTGAGCCATGGATATAGCACTATAGGTGGAATAGAATGGTGGTTGTGGAGAAGAAAAAAAGGAGGGGAAGATAGTCTCACATCAACTAGGCGTATCAATGGGCTATGGAGATGCCCATCAATAGATATCAATGTGAGTGAGTAGGGATTGCCATGCAATGGATGCATTAGAGCTATAAATGTATGAAAGCTCAACAAAAGAAACTACTGGGTGTGCATCCAACTTGCTTGCTCACGAAGACCTAGGGCAATTTTGAGGAAGCCCATCATTGGAATATACAAGACAAGTTCTACAATGTAAAATTCCCACTAGTATATGAAAGTGACAACATATGAGACTCTCTATATGAAGAACATGGTGCTACTTTGAAGCACAATATATGAGACTCTCTATATCATGGTGCTACTTTGAAGCACAAGTGTGGAAAAAGGATAGTAGCATTGCCCCTTTTTATTTATTTTCTTTTTTTGGGCCTTCTTTTTTTTCTTTGGCCTTTCTCTTTTTTTATTGGGACAATGCTCTATTGAATGATGATCATCACACTTTTATTTATTTACAACTCAATGATTACAACTCGATTCTAAAACAAAGTATGACTCTATATGGATGCCTCCGGCGGTGTACCGGGATATGCAATGAATCAAGAGTGACAAGTATGAAGAAATTATGAACGGTGGCTTTGCCACAAATACTATGTCAACTACATGATCATGCTAAGCAATATGACAATGATGAATGTGTCATGATGAACTAGATGGTGGAAAGTTGCATGGCAATATATCTCGGAATGGCTATGGAAATGCCATAATAGGTAGGTATGGTGGCTGTTTTGAGGAAGGTGTATGGTAGGTGTATGATACCGGCGAAAGGTGCGCGGTATTAGAGAGGCTAGCAAAGGTGGAAGGGTGAGAGTGCGTATAATCCATGGACTCAACATTAGTCATAAAGAACTCATATACTTATTGCAAAAATCTAGAAGTTATCAAAGCAAAGTATTACGCGCATGCTCCTAGGGGGATAGATTGGTAGGAAAAGACCATCGCTCGTCCCCGACCGCCACTCATAAGGAAGACAATCAATAAATAAATCATGCTCCGACTTCGTCACATAACGGTTCACCATACGTGCATGCTACGGGAATCACAAACTTTAACACAAGTATTCTTTAAATTCACAACTACTCAACTAGCATGACTTTAATATTATCACCTCCATATCTCAAAACAATTATCATGCTTCAATCTTTTCTTAGTATTCAACACACTCAAAAGAAAGTTTCACAAATCTTGAATACCAGGCATATTATTATTAAGCAAATTACCATGCTATTAAGAGACTCTCAAAATAATTTAAGTGAAGCATGAGAGATCAATAGTTTCTTTAAAACAAATCCACCACCGTGCTCTAAAAGATCTAAGTGAAGCACATAGAGCAAAATTATAATGCTCAAAAGATATAAGTGAAGCACATAGAGCAAAATTATAACGCTCAAAAGATATAAGTGAAGCACATAGAGCAAAACTATCTAGCTCAAAAGATATAAGTGAAGCACATAGAGTATTCTATCAAATTTTAATTCATGTATGGCTCTCTCAAAAGGTGTGTACAGCAAGGATGATTGTGGTATACTAAGACACAAAGACACAAATAATACAAGACGCTCCAAGCAAAACACATATCATGTTGGTGAATAAAAAAATAGCTCCAAGTAAATTACCGATGGAAGTGGACGAAAGAGGGGATGCCTTCCGGGGCATCCCCAAGCTTTGACTTTTTGGTGTCCTTGGATTATCTTGGGGGTGCCATGGGCATCCCCAAGCTTAGGCTCTTGCCACTCCTTGTTCCATGATCCATCAAAAGAATTCACCCAAAACTTGAAAACTTCACAACACAAAACTCAAAATAGAAAACTCGTGAGCTCCGTTAGCGAAATAAAACAAAAGACCACTTCAAGGTACTGTAATGAACTCATTCTTTATTTATATTGGTGTTAAACCTACTGTATTCCAACTTCTCTATGGATTATAAACTATTTTACTAACCATAGATTCATCAAAATAAGCAAACAACACACGAAAAACAGAATCTGTCAAAAACAGAACAGTCTGTAGTAATCTGTAGCTAGCGCAAGATCTGGAACCACAAAAATTCTAAAATAAATTGATGGACGTGAGGAATTTATCTATTAATCATATGAAAAAAGAATTAACTAAATATCACTCTTCAAATAAAAATTACAGCAGTTCTCGTGAGCGCTAAAGTTTCTGTTTTTTACAGCAAGTTCAACAAGACTTTCCACAAGTCTTCCCAACGGTTCTACTTGGCACAAACACTAATTAAACACAAAGAACACAACCAAAACAGAGACTAAATAATTTATTTATTACTAAGCAGGAGCAAAAAGCAAGGAATAAAAATAAAATTGGGTTGTCTCCCAACAAGCGCTATCGTTTAACGCCCCTAGCTAGGCATAAAAGCGAAGATAGATCTAGGTATTGCCATCTTTGGTTCTAGAGAGAAAGAGAGCAAAGTTCTTATATATGGAATTAATATTTCTATTTTTACAGAGCACATGCCCATTAATGGTAGAAGAAAGATTAAGAATGTTGCAGAAATTGGCATCTAGGCTAGCTTTTATCTCTTTAATAGATTCGTTTTGGTAAGAAAGCAAGAGAGATGTAATTTCAGTTTTCTCATTAATGGGGTGCCCAAATATTGTTTTCATCCTCTCATAGGTATCTATGGGGTCCCCTTCAAGAAAACCCCCCTCGAAAATAGAATCTAAGACTTGTTTGAACGAAGCGGGTAGCCCAACATAAAAGCTTTTCAAGTAAACCTCAATTTGATATTGGGGTACATAGCTAGCCCGGATCCTTAACAGCCTATCCCAAGCATCTTTGAAAGATTCATCAAGTAAATAACGAAAAATTCCAGAATCATCTTCATCAAAATTACTAAGGTTCTCATTGATAACTCCGGTAAGTTGTTCTATAGCGTTCCGATTTATGAGTTGAGATAAGATAGCAGGATTGTCTAAAGCACTAGAACTTGGGAGAGAACCCCCAACTCTTTTTGGTTCTGACATGGCGAGGGAAAAGAGGCAAATAGAGAGGGAGGATAGAGAGAGAGGGCGAATAAAATGGCAAGGGTGAATTGGGGGGAGAGGAAAACGAGAGGCAAATGGCAAATAATGTAATGCGAGAGATAGGGATTGTGATGGGTACTTGGTATGTTGACTTTTTGCGTAGACTCCCCGGCAACGGCGCCAGAAATCCTTCTTGCTACGTCTTGAGCTTGCGTTGGTTTTCCCCGAAGAGGAAGGGATGATGCAGCAGAGTAGCGTAAGTATTTCCCTCAGTTTTTGAGAACCAAGGTATCAATCCAGTAGGAGGCCACGCTCAAGTCCCTTGTACCTACACAAAATGATAGCTACTCGCAACCAACGCGATTAGGGGTTGTCAATCCCTTCACGGTCACTTACGAGAGTGAGATCTGATAGATATAATATTTTTGGTATTTTTGGTATAAAGATGCAAAGTAAAAAGTAAAAGCAAAGTAAAAAAGCAAAGCAAGATTAAAGTGATGGAGATTGATATGATGTGAATAGACCCGGGGGCCATAGGTTTCACTAGTGGCTTCTCTCAAGAGCATAAGTATTCTACGGCGGGTGAACAAATTACTGTTGAGCAATTGACAGAGTTGAGCATAGTTATGAGAGTATCTAGGCATGATCATGTATATAGGCATCACGTCCGTGACAAGTAGATCGAAACTATTCTGCATCTACTACTATTACTCCACTCATCGACCACTATCCAGCATGCATCTAGAGTATTAAGTTAAAAACAGAGTAACGCCTTCAGCAAGATGACATGATGTAGAGAGATAAATTCATGCAATATGAAATAAACCCCATCTTGTTATCCTCGATGGCAATGATACAATACGTGCCTTGCTACCCCTTCTGTCACTGGGTAAGGACACCGCAAGATCGGACCCAAAACTAAGCACTTCTCCCATGGCAAGAACTACCAATCTAGTTGGCCAAACCAAACGGATAATTCGAAGAGACTTGCAAAGATAACCAATCATACAAAAAAGAATTTAGAGAGGATTCAAATATTATTCATAGATAGACTTGATCATAAACCCACAATTCATCGGTCTCAACAAACACACCGCAAAAACAAGATTACATCGAATAGATCTCCACAAGAGAGGGGGGGAACTTTGTATTGAGATTCAAAGAGAGAGAAGAAGCCATCTAGCTCCTAACTATGGACCCGAAGGTCTGAGGTAAACTACTCACACTTCATCGGAGAGGCTATGATGATGTAGAAGCCCTCCGTGATGACGGCCCTCTTCCGGCGGAGCTCCGGAGCAGGCCCCAAGATGGGCTCTCGTGGATACAGGAAGTTGCGGCGGTGGAATTAGGTTTTTGGCTCCTGTTCTGATTGTTTGGCGGTACGTGTGTATATATACGAGGAAGAAGTACGTCGGAGGAGCAACGAGGGGCCCACGAGGCAGGGGGCGCACCCCCCACCCTCATGACCGCCTCTTTTGTTCCTTGGAGCAGGGTCCAAGTCTCCTGGATCACGTTCGGTGAGAAAATCACGTTCCCGAAGATTTTATTCCGTTTGGACTCCGTTTAATATTCTGTTTATCCGTAACACTGAAATAGGCAAAAAAATAGCAATTCTAGGCTGGCCCTCCGGTTAATAGGTTAGTCCCAAAAATAATATAAAAGTGGAAAATAAAGCCCAATATAGTCCAAAACAGTAGATAATATAGCATGGAGCAATCAAAAATTATAGATATGTTGGAGACGTATCTGCGATGAGAGGCTTCCGCCCTCCTCTCGTACTCATCTGCCTCCTCTCTGGTAATAACATATCTTCCTTTTGCCTGATAATCAAAGCAGGCAGGACAAGGAGAGTAATACGGACAACACGGCGTCTGTCAAAGATTAAGCGATACTGGAGAGGTGATTCATTCCTCTCGACAAACTGGTGGTGAACCATAGAATTAAAGTCTAGGTAAGCAAGGATAATTCAATATCATCTTTGCGTATGGCTACACCAAGAAAATTAGCTATGCGGGTTGCATAAATTCCACCAAAGAAATCTCCATTAAATCTATTAAGATGCAACCTACGTGCAACAATGGCTCCCAAATTATAAGATTTATCTCCTAACACAGCACTCCTAAGATACTGAGGTCGGGGACAGGCATGTGACATGCCTCATCTTTACCATTAATGCATCTACCTATGAAGAGAGCAAAATAATGTATAGCAGGAAAGTGAATGCTCCCTATGGTAGCTTGTGTTATATCTCTAGATTCCCCCACAGTTATACTAGCAAGAAAATCTCTAAATTCAGATTTGCGAGGATCCCTGCTACTACCCCATTGTGGAAGTTTGCAAGCGGTGGTAAAATTCTCTAAGTCCATAGTGTATGAATTTTCATAAAGATCAAACAGGACAGTTGGAGAATTACGTGAAGATGAAAATTCAAACCTCCTCACAAAGGAATTAGTGAGATAGTGATACTGGCTGCACTTTTCTTCCTCGAAGCTCACAAGATCAGCGTTACGCAAATATGCGTTAAATTCTTCTTTAATTCCCGCTCGATCCATAAAATTTTCCGAAGGCCATTCACAAGGACGCACTGGAGCGTCTCTTGGTGGCTCTTCATCAGCATCACGCATTGCAAGCCTGGGTCCTTGCTTCCTTGAAGAACCACCTTGGAACATTTTCCTAAGCATATTTCTTCATCTGAAAAATTTCTGAAATTTTTAGTAACTTCAAAATAAAAGTAAACCAAACTCAATAATATTGATAGCAACTACTCCTACATGTGCCTAGGGCCTATATCATGCATCAAAACTACTTTTGACCATATAAATTTGACATGTAAGCTCAAGAACAGGGTCACCTAAGCAGCAAAAATTTGCAATGAATAAAGCACTAGAACAAAAACTAATTGGACCAATGGAGGAGTCACATACCAAGAAACAATCTCCCCAAGAATTTTTGTGAGAGGTGCTTTGAGCAAGGAGATCGAAAATGGCAGCAAAATGAGCTTGGACTCGAGTTTGAGATGGATATTCGTGTTCGGGGAGGAAGAAGGAGTGTGTGGGTAAAAGGATAAGTGGAGGAGGGCCACCGTGGGCCCACGAGGCAGGGGGGCGCGCCCAGGGGGTAGGGCGCGCCCTCCACCCTCGTGGCCATGTGGATGACCCCCCTGCTGTGTTCTCAGTGCCAAATATTGTCAAATATTTCAGAAAAAATCATATTTAAATTTCAGGGCATTTGGAGAACTTTTATTTTCGAGGTATTTTTATATTGCACGGATAATCAGATAACAGACAGAAAAATACTATTTTTATTTTATTTAATATAAATAACAAAAAATAAGAGGTGGGTACAGCAGGTTGTGTCTTCTAGTTTCATCCATCTCATGCTCATCAAAAGGAATCCACTAACAAGGTTGATCAAGTCTTGTTAACGAACTCATTCCGAATAACATGGAACCGGAGAAATTTCGAATAACACTATGTTACCTCAACAGGGATATGCACATCCCCAATAATAAGAATATCATATTTCTTCTTGACAGTAGGAAGAGGAAATTCAAAACCTCCAAATATAATCGATGGAATTTTTCCAATAGAATTGATACTATGAACTTGAGGTTGTTTCCTCGGAAAGTGTACCGTATGCTCATTACCATTAACATGAAAAGTGACATTGCCTTTAGTGCAATCAATAACAGCCCCTGCAGTATTCAAAAAGGGTCTTCCAAGAATAATAGACATACTATCATCCTCGGGAATATCAAGAATAACAAAGTCCGTTAAAATAGTAACGTCTGCAACTACAACAGGCACATCCTCACATATACCGACAGGTATAGCAGTTGATTTATCAGCCATTTGCAAAGATATTTCAGTAGGTGTCAACTTATTCAAATCAAGTCTACAATATAAAGAGAGAGGCATAACACTAACACCGGCTCCAAGATCACATAAAGCAGTTTTAACATAGTTTCTTTTAATGGAGCATGGTATAGTTGGTACACCGGGATCTCCAAGTTTCTTTGGTATTCCACCCTTAAAAGTATAATTAGCAAGCATGGTGAAAATTTCAGCTTCCGATATCTTTCTTTTATTTGTAACAATATCTTTCATATACTTAGCATAATGATTCATTTTTAGCATATCAGTTAATTACATACGCAAAAAGATAGGTCTAATCATTTCAGCAAAGCGCTCAAAATCCTCATCATCCTTTTTCTTGGATGGTTTGGGAGGAAAAGGCATAGGTTTTTGAACCCATGGTTCTCTTTCTTTACCGTGTTTCCTAGCAACAAAGTCTTTCTTGTCATAACGTTGATTCTTTGATTGTAGGTTATCAAGATCAACAGCAGGTTCAATTTCTATATCATTATCATTACTAGGTTGAGCATCATCATGAACATTATCATTAATATTATCACTAGATTCAGGCTCATTACCAGATTGTGTTTCAGCATCAGAAATAGAGATGTCATTTGGATTTTCAGGTGTTTCAATAACAGGTTCACTAGAAGCATGCAAAGTCCTATCATTTTTATTTTTCTTCCTTTTAGAAGGACTAGGTGCATCTATATTATTTCTCTGAGAATCTTGCTCAATTCTCTTAGGATGGCCTTCAGGATACAAGGGTTCCTGAGTCATTTTACCACCTCTAGTCATAACTCTAACAACGTTATCATTATTCTTACTATTCAATTCATTGAGCAAATCATTTTGAGCTTTAAGTACTTGTTCTACTTGAGTGGTAACCATAGAAGCATGTTTACTAATAAGTTTAAGTTCACCTTTGACATTAGCCATATAATCACCCAAGTGTTCAAGCATATTGAATTGTATTTCAATTGTCTACCAAAATAAGCATTAAAATCTTCCTGCTTAACCATAAATTTATCAAACTCATCTAAGCATGGGCTAGCAAACTTAGTAAATGGGATTTCAGCTTTATCATATCTATAGAGAGAATTTACCTTTACTACCTGTGTCGGGTTATCAAGACCATGAGTTTCTTCAATAGGTAAAGGATTAAGATCATATGTTTCTTCAACAGGAGGTAAATTAAGACCATGTATTTCTTCAATAGGAGGTAAATTCTTAACATCTTGAGCTTTAATACCTTTTTCTTTCATAGATTTCTTTGCCTCTTGCATATCTTCAGGACTGAGAAATAGAATACCCCTCTTCTTCAGAGTTGGTTTAGGAATAGGCTCAGGAATTGGCTCCGGAGCTGGTTCAGGAAGTGTCCAATTATTTTTATTTGTCAACATATTATTCAATAGAATTTCAGCTTCATCTGGTGTTCTCTCCCTGAAAACAGAACCAGCACAACTATCCAGGTAATCTCTGGAGGCATCGGTTAGTCCATTATAAAAGATATCAAGTATTTCATTTTTCTTAAGAGGATGATCAGGCAAAGCATTAAGTAACTTGAGAAGCCTCCCCCAAGCTTGTGGGAGACTCTCTTCTTCAATTTGCACAAAATTATATATATCCCTTAAAGCAGCTTGTTTCTTATGAGCAGGGAAATATTTAGCAGAGAAGTAATAAATCATATGCTGGGGACTACGCACACAACCAGGATCAAGAGAATTAAACCATATCTTAGCATCACCCTTTAATGAGAACAGAATAATTTTAAGGATATAAAAGTAACGAGTTCTCCCATCATTAGTGAACAGGGTGGCTATATCATTTAATTTATTAAGATGTGCCACAATAGTTTCAGATTCATAGCCATGAAAAGGATCAGAGTTAACCAAAGTAATTATATCAGGATCAACAGAGAATTCATAATCCTTATTAGTAAGAAAGATAGGTGAAGTAGCAAAAGAAGGGTCAGGTTTCATTCTAGCATTAAGAGATTGTTGCTCCCATTTAGCTAATAACCTCTTGAGCTCGTATCTATCTTTGCAGGCTAAAATAGCTAAAGAAGCTTCTTTATCAAAAACATAACCCTCAGGAATAGGGGTGAGTCTTCATCATCACTTTCATCAATATTATCAGATTCAATATTTTCATTCTCTCTAGCCCTAGCAAGTTGTTCATCAAGAAATTCACCAAGTGGCACAGTAGTATCAAGCATAGAAGTAGTTTCATCATAAGTATCATGTATAGCAGAAGTGGCATCATCAATAACATGCGACATATCAGAACGAATAGCAAAAGCAGGTTTAGGTGTCGCAAGCTTACTCAAAACAGAAGGTGAATCAAGTGCAGAGCTAGATGGCAGTTCATTACCTCCCCTCGTAGTTGAGGGATAAATCCTAGTTCTTGGATCTTTCAAGTTCTTCATAATGATAAGTAGATATAAATCCCAAGTGACTCAAAGAATAGAGCTATGCTCCCCGGCAACGGCGCCAGAAAATAGTCTTGATAACCCACAAGTATAGGGGATCGCAACAGTTTTCGAGGATAGAGTATTCAACCCAAATTTATTGATTCGACACAAGGGGAGCCAAAGAATATTCTCAAGTATTAGCAGCTGAGTTGTCAATTCAACCACACCTGGAAACTTAATATCTGCAGCAAAGTATTTAGTAGCAAAGTAATATGATAGTAGTGGTAACGGTAGCAAAAGGTAATGATAGCAAAAGTAATGTTTTTGGTATTTTGTAGTGATGATAACAATAGCAACGGAAAAGTAAATAAGCGAAGAACAGTATATGGAAAGCTCGTAGGCAATGAATCAGTGATGGAGAATTATGCCGGATGCGGTTCATCATGTAACAATCATAACCTAGGGTGACATAGAACTAGCTCCAGTTCATCAATGTAACGTAGGCATGTATTCCGAATATAGTCATACGTGCTTATGGAAAAGAACTTGCATGACATCTTTTGTCCTACCCTCCCGTGGCAGCGGGGTCCTAATGGAAACTAAGGGATATTAAGGCCTCCTTTTAATAGAGTACCGGAACAAAGCATTAGCACATAGTGAATACATGAACTCCTCAAACTATGGTCATCACCGGTAAGTATCCCGATTATTGTCACTTCGGGGTTAATGGATCATAACACATAATAGGTGATTATAGACTTGCAAGATAGGATCAAGAACTCTCATATATTGATGAAAACATAATAGGTTCAGATCTGAAAATCATGGCACTCGGGCCCTGGTGACAAGCATTAAGCATAGCAAAGTCATAGCAACATCAATCTCAGAACATAGTGGATACTAGGGATCAAACCCTAACAAAACTAACTTGATTACATGATAAATCTCATCCAACCCATCACCATCCAACAAGCCTACGATGGAATTACTCACGCACGATGGTGAGCATAATGAAATTGGTGATGGAGGATGGTTGATGATGACGATGGCGACGAATTCCCCTCTCCGGAGCCCCGAATGGGCTCCAGATCAGCCCTCCCGAGAGGTTTTAGGGCTTGGCGGCGGCTCCGTATCATAAAATGCGATGAATTCTTCTCTCTGATTTTTTTCTTCCTAAAACCAAATATATAGAGTTGGAGTTGAGGTCGGAGGAGCTCCAGGGGGCCCACGAGGTAGGGGGCGCGCCCCCCACCCTCGTGGACAGGTGGTGGGCCCCCTGGCCATCATCTTTTGCAAGGATTTTTTATTATTTCCGAAAAGTTGTTTTGTGAAGTTTCAGGTCATTCCGAGAACTTTTGTTTCTGCACATAAATAACACCATGGTAATTCTGTTGAAAACAGCGTCAATCCGGGTTAGTTCCATTCAAATCATGCAAGTTAGAGTCCAAAACAATGGCAAAAGTGTTTGGAAAAGTTTATACGACAGAGACGTATCATACATCTAGATACATCCATACCTGCGACAAGTAATTCAGAACGGAGGGAGTACATTCAAAGTAATTAATTGTGATCTTAATAGTTGGTACCCATCCGTCCTCTAATTTTCTTGGGATAGACACTTTCTTGCTCATGTTTTTCTTCTTTAGCTTTTAGAACAGTTTCAACAGTATAAATACTTTGTTTTACTCAATAACATTAGGAGAATCAACTATTGTTTGCAAAAGCTTAACGACTTCAATAGGAGTACGATAATCATAAAAACAATTTCCATCCAAAATACTCGGATACACACTACCTAAAGTTTAGTCCTCTCCAAGCCCACTTTTAACAACATTAGATGACTTGTTGCGCCCTTAACACAAAAGCCAACTACAGCCAAAAAGTTAAGCAAATTATATGCCAAATACAACAAATAAGTTAAGCAAACAATATGAAACAAAGTTTTATATGATAGCTTCTTTATCCACAAATAAGCCCTTTGCTTGGGTGGTGAACTCTAACTTTTTTACCTTACTAGCCTTATTTATTTCGGAATTGTCAAAATAAGAAAGAGGTTGGGCGGGGTCGTGACTGCCTATTGCAACAACGTCCATGTGCCCTGGCACCCGGTGTGTGTATAGTGAAGGAAATATGCCCTAGAGGCAATAATAAAGTTATTATTTATTTCCTTATATCATGATAAATGTTTATTAGTCATGCTAGAATTGTATTAACCGGAAATATAATACATGTGTGAATACATAGACAAACAGAGTGTCACTAGTATGCCTCTACTTGACTAGCTCGTTAATCGAAGATGGTTATGTTTCCTAGCCATAGACATGAGTTGTCATTTGATTAACGGGATCACATCATTAGGAGAATGATGTGATTGACTTGACCCATTCCATTAGCTTAGCACTTGATCGTTTAGTTTGTTGCTATTGCTTTCTTCATAACTTATAGATGTTCCTATGACTATGAGATTATGCAACTCCTGTTTACCGGAGGAACACTTTGTGTGCTACCAAACGTCACAACATAACTGGGTGATTATAAAGGTGCTCTACAGGTGTCTCCGAAGGTACTTGTTGGGTTGGCTTATTTCGAGATTAGGATTTGTCACTCCGATTGTCGGAGATGTATCTCTGGGCCCACTCGGTAATGCACATCACTATAAGCCTTGCAAGCATCGCAACTAATGAGTTAGTTACGGGTTGATGTATTACGGAACGAGTAAAGAGACTTGCCGGTAACGAGATTGAACTAGGTATTGAGATACCGACGATCGAATCTCGGGCAAGTATCATACCGATGACAAAGGAAACAGCGTATGTTGTTATGCGGTCTGACCGATAAAGATCTTCGTAGAATATGTAGGAGCCAATATGAGCATCCAGGTTCCGCTATTGGTTATTGACCGGAGACGTGTCTCGGTCATGTCTACATAGTTCTCGAACCCGTAGGGTCCGCACGCTTAAAGTTCGATGACGGTTATATTATGAGTTTATGTGTTTTGATGTACCGAAGGAGTTCGGAGTCCCGGATGAGATCGGGGACATGACGAGGAGTCCCGAAATGGTCGAGACGTAAAGATCGATATATTGGACGACTATATTCGGATATTGGAAAGGTTCCGAGTGATTCGGGTATTTTCGGGAGTACCGGGGAGTTACGGGAATTCGTATTGAGCCTTAATGGGCCATACGGGAAAGGAGAGAAAGGCCTCAAAGGGTGGCCGCACCCCTCCCCATGGGCTGGTCCGAATTGGACTAGGGAGGGGGCGCACCCTTCCTTCCTTCTCCTTTTCCCTTCCCTTTCCTTCCCTCCTACTCCTACTAATTGGAAGGGCTCCTAGTTCTACTAGGAAAGGGAGAATCCTACTCCCGGTGGGAGTAGGACTCCCCTAGGGCGTGCCATAGAGAGGGCCGGCCCTCCCCTCCTCCACTCCTTTATATACATGGCCAGGGGGCACCCCATAGACACACAAGTTGATCAGTTGATCTTTCCCAGCCGTGTGCGGTGCCCTCCTCCACCATATTCCACCTCGGTCATATCGTAGCGGTGCTTAGGTGAAGCCCTGCGTCGGTAGCAACATCATCACTGTCACCACACCGTCGTGCTGACGAACTCTCCCCTGAAGCTCTGCTGGATCAGAGTTGGCGGGACGTCATCCAGCTGAACGTGTGCTGAACTCGGAGGTGCCGTGCGTTCGGTACTTGGATCGGTCGGATCGTGAAGATGTACGACTACATCAACCGCGTTGTGCTAACGCTTCCGCTTTCGGTCTACGAGGGTACGTGGACAACACTCTCCCCTCTCGTTGCTATGCATCACCATGATATTGCGTGTGCGTAGGAATTTTTTTAAAATTACTACGTTCCCCAACAGTGGCATCCGAGCCTAGGTTTTATGCATTGATGTTGTGCACGAGTAGAACACAAGTGAGTTGTGGGCGATATAAGTCATACTGCTTACCAGCATGTCATACTTTGGTTCGGCGGTATTGTTGGATGAAGCGGCCCGGACCGACATTACGCGTACGCTTATGCGAGACTGGTTCTACCGACGTGCTTTGCACACAGGTGGCTGGCGGGTGTCAGTTTCTCCAACTTTAGTTGAACCAAGTGTGGCTATGCCCGGTCCTTGCGAAGGTTAAAACAGCACCAACTTGACAAACTATCGTTGTGGTTTTGATGCGTAGGTAAGAATGGTTCTTGCTCAACCCGTAGCAGCCACGTAAAACTTGCAACAACAAAGTAGAGGACGTCTAACTTGTTTTTGCAGGGCATGTTGTGATGTGATATGGTCAAGACGTGATGAGATATAAGTTATTGTATGAGATGATCATGTTTTTTTGAAGTTACCGGAAATTGGCAGAAGCCTTATGGTTGTCTCTTTATTGCATAAGATGCAAGTGCCAAATAATTGCTTTACTTTATCGCTATGCGACAGCAATAGTTGCAAGAGCAATAGTTGGCGAGACGACCATGTGATGACACATTGATATAGATCAAGATGATGGAGATCATGGTGTCATGCCGGTGACGATGGAGATCATGACGATGCTTTGGAGATAGAGATCAAAGGCACAAGATGATGATGGCCATATCATGTCACAAATTTTGATTGCATGTGATGTTTATCTTTTATACATCTTACTTTGCTTAGTTATGACGGTAGCATTATAAGATGATCTCTCACTAAATTTCAAGATAAAAGTGTTCTCCCTAAGTATGCACCGTTGCCAAAGTTCGTCGTGCCCAGACACCACGTGATGATCGGGTGTGATAAGCTCTACGTCCATCTACAATGGGTGCAAGCCAGTTTTGCACACGCAGAAATACTCGGGTTAAACTTGACGAGCCTAGCATATGCAGATATGGCCTCGGAACACTGGAGACCGAAAGGTCGAGCGTGAATCATATAGTAGATATGATCAACATAATGATGTTCACCATTGAAAACTACTCCATTTCACGTGATGATCGGTTATGGTTTAGTTGGTTTGGATCGCGTGATCACTTGGAAGATTAGAGGGATGTCTTTCTAAGTGGGAGTTCTTAAGTAATATGATTAATTGAACTTTAATTTATCATGAACTTAGTCCTGGTAGTATTAGCATATCTATGTTGTAGATCAATAGCTCGCGATGTTGCTCCCCGTTTAATTTTTATATGTTCCTAGAGAAAACTAAGTTGAAAAATGTTAGTACCAATGATGCGGATTGGATCCGTGATCTGAGGATTATCCTCATTGCTGCACAGAAGAATTATGTCCTTAATGCACCGCTAGGTGACAGACCTATTGCAGGAGCAGATGCAGACGTTATGAACGTTTGGCTAGCTCAATATGATGACTACTTGATAGTTTAGTGCACCATGCTTGAACGGCTTAGAATCGAGACTTCAAAGACGTTTTGAACGTCATGGACCATATGAGATGTTCCAGGAGTTGAAGTTAATATTTCAAGCAAATACCCGAGTTGAGAGATATGAAGTCTCCAACAAGTTCTATAGCTAAAAGATGGAGGAGAATAGCTCAAGCAGTGAGCATGTGCTCAGATTGTCTGGGTACTACAATCGCTTGAATCAAGTGGGAGTTAATCTTTCAGATAAGATAGTGATTGACAGAATTCTCTAGTCACCATCACCAAGTTAGTAGAATTTCGTGATGAACTATGATATGCAAGGGATAACGGAAACGATTCCCAAGCTCTTCGTAATTCTGAAATCAACGAAGGTAGAAATCAAGAAAAATATCAAGTGTTGATGGTAGACAAGACCACTAGTTTCAAGAAAAGGGCAAAGGGAAGAAGGGGAACTTCAAGAAGAACGGCAAGCAAGTTGCTGCTCAAGAGAAGAAGCCCAAGTCTGGTCCTAAGCCTGAGACTAAGTGCTTCTACTGCAAAGGGACTGGTCACTGGAAGCGGAACTACCCCAAGTATTTGGCGGATAAGAAGGATGGCAAAGTGAACAAAGGTATATTTGATATACAAATTATTGATGTGTATTTTACTAGTGTTCGTAACAACCCCTCGGTATTTGATACTGGTTTAGTTTCTAAGAGTAGTAACTCGAAACGGGAGTTGTAGAATGAACATAAACTAGTTAAGGGTGAAGTGACGATGTGTGTTGTAAATAGTTCCAAGATTGATATGATCATCATCGCACACTCCCTATACTTTCGGGATTAGTGTTGAACCTAGATAAGTGTTATTTGGTGTTTGCGTTGAGCATGAATATGATTTGATCATGTTTATTGCAGTACGGTTATTCATTTAAGTAAGAGAATAAATTGTTGTTGTGTTTACATGAATAAAACCTTATATGGTTACACACCCAATGAAAATGGTTCATTGGATCTCGATCGTAGTGATACACATATTCATAATATTGAAACCAAAAGATGCAAAGTTAATAATGATAGTGCAACTTATTTGTGGCACTGCCGTTTAGGTCATATTGGTATAAAGCGCATGAAGAAACTCCATGCTGATGACCTTTTGGAATCACTTGATTATGAATCAGTTGATGCTTGCGAACCATGCTTCATGGGCAAGATGACTAAGACTCCATTCTCTGGAACAATGGAGCGAGCAACAGATTTGTTGGAAATCATACATACTGATGTATGTGGTCCGATGAATATTGAGGCTCGCGGCAGGTATCATTATTTTATGATCTTCACAGATGATTTGAGCAGATATGAGTATATCTACTTGATGAAACACATGTCTGAAACATTTGAAAAAGTTCAAAGAATTTCAGAGTGAAGTGGAGAATCATCGTAACAAAAATAAAAGTTTCTACAATATGATCGCAGAAGTAAAATATTTGAGTTACGAGTTTGGTCTTCAGTTAAAACAATGTGAAATAGTTTCACTACTCACGTCACCAGGAACACCATAGTGTAATGGTGTGTCCGAACGTCATAACCGTACTTTATTAGATATGGTGCGATCTATGATGTCTCTTACCGATTTACCGCTATCGTTTTGGGGTTATGCATTAGAGACAGCTACATTCACATTAAATAGGGCACCATCTAAATCCGTTGACACGACACCGTCTGAACTATGGTTTGGCAAGAAACCTAAGTTGTCGTTTCTTAAAGTTTGAGGTTGCAATGCTTATGTGAAAAAATTTCAACCTGATAAGCTCAAACCCAAATCAGAGAAGTGCATCTTCATAGGATACCTAAAAGAAAATGTTGGGTACACCTTCTATCACAGATCCGAAGGCAAGATATTCATTGCTGAGAATGGATCCTTTCTAGAGAAGGAGTTTCTCTCAAAAGAAGTGAGTGGGAGGAAAGTAGAACTTGAGGAGGCAAATGTACCTGCTCCCTTATTGGAAAGTAGTTCATCACAGAAATCTATTCCTGTGACTACTACACCAATTAGTGAGGAAGTTAATGATGATGATCATGTAACTTCAGATCAAGTTACTACCGAACCTCGTAGGTAAACCAGAGTGAGATCTGCACCAGAGTGGTACGGTAATCCTGTTCTAGAGGTCATGTTACTTGACCATGACGAGCCTACGAACTATGAGGAAGCGATGATGAGCCTAGATTCCGCGAAATGGCTTGAGGCCATGAAATCTGAGATGAGATCCATGTATGAGAACAAAGTATGGACTTTGATTGACTTGCCCATTGATCGGCGATCCATTGAGATTAAATGGATCTTCAATAGGAAGACGGACGCTGATAGTAGTGTTACTATCTACAAAGCTAGAATTGTCGCAAAAAGGTTTTCGACAAGTTCAAGGTGTTGACTACGATGAGAGTTTCTCACTCGTATCTATGCTTAAGTCTGTCCGAATCATGTTATCAATTGCCACATTTTATGAAATCTGGCAAATGGATAAACAAAACTGCATTCCTTAATGGATTCATTAAAGAAGAGTTGTATATCATGCAACCAGAAGGTTTTGTCAATCCTAAAGGTACTAACAAAATATGCAAGCTCCAGCGATCCATCTATGGACTGGTGCAAGCATCTCGGAGTTGGAATATATGCTTTGATAAGTTGATCAAAGCATATACTTTTATACAGACTTGCGGTGAAGCCTGTATTTACAAGAAAGTGAGTGGGAGCACTACAGCATTTCTGATAAGTATATGTGAATGACATATTGTTAATCGGAGATAATGTAGAATTATTCTGCAAAGCATAAAGGAATGTTTGAAAGGAGTTTTTCAAAGAAAGACCTCGGTGAAGCTGCTTACATATTGAGCATCAAGATCTATAGAGATAGATCAAGACGCTTGATAAGTTTTTCAATGAGTACATACCTTGACAAGATTTTGAAGTAGTTCAAAATGGAACAGTCGAAAAGGAGTTCTTGCCTGTGTTACAAGGTGTGAAGTTGAGTAAGACTCAAAACCCGACCACGGTAGAAGATAGAGAGAGAATGAAAGTCATTCCCTATGCCTCAGCCATAGGTTCTATAAAGTATGCCATGCTGTGTACCAGACCTATTGTATACCCTGCCCCGAATTTGGCAAGGGAGTATAGTAGTGATCTAGGAGTAGATCACTGGACATTGGTCAAAATTATCCTTAGTGGAATAAGGATATGTTTCTCGATTATGGAGGTGACAAAAGGTTCGTCGTAAAGGGTTACGTCGATGCAAGTTTTGACACTGATCCAGATGACTCTAAGTCTCAGTCTGGATATATATTGAAAGTGGGAACAATTAGCTAGAGTAGCTCCGTGCAGAGCATTGTTGACATAGAAATTTGCAAAATACGTACGGATCTGAATGTGGCAGACCCGTTGACTAAACTTCCCTCACAAGCAAAACATGATAACACCTTAGTACTCTTTGGGTGTTAATCACATAGCAATGTGAACTAGATTATTGACTCTAGTAAACCCTTTGGGTGTTGGGCACATGTTGATGTGAACTATGGGTGTTAATCACATGGTGATGTGAACTATTGGTATTAAATCACATGGCGATGTGAACTAGATTATTGACTCTAGTGCAAGTGGGAGACTGAAGGAAATATGCCCTAGAGGCAATAATAAAGTTATTATTTATTTCCTCATATCATGATAAATGTTTATTATTCATGCTAGAATTGTATTAACCGGAAACATAATACATGTGTGAATACATAGACAAACAGAGTGTCACCACTATGCCTCTACTTGACTAGCTCGTTAATCGAAGATGGTTATGTTTCCTAGCCATAGACATGAGTTGTCATTTGATTAACGAGATCACATCATTAGGAGAATGATGTGATTGACTTGACCCATTCCATTTGCTTAGCACTTGATCGTTTAGTTTGTTGCCATTGCTTTCTTCATAACTTATACATGTTCCTATGACTATGAGATTATGCAACTCCCGTTTACCGGAGGAACACTTTGTGTGCTACCAAACGTCACAACGTAACTGGGTGATTATAAAGGTGCTCTACAGGTGTCTCCGAAGGTACTTGTTGGGTTGGCGTATTTCGAGATTAGGATTTTTCACTCCGATTGTCGGAGAGGTATCTCTGGGCCCACTCGGTAATGCACATCACTATAAGCCTTGCAAGCATTGCAACTAATGAGTTAGTTGCGGGATGATGTATTATGGAACGAGTAAAGAGACTTGCCGGTAATGAGATTGAACTAGGTATTTAGATACCGACGATCGAATCTCGGGCAAGTAACATACCGATGACAAAGGGAACAACGTATGTTGTTATGCGGTCTGACCGATAAAGATCTTCTGTAGCGACCAGACCTCAAACAGTCTGATCTCTGTGCTCCGGTGTCATCCCTGGATCAGTAATGCTGACACCACACAGTGCTCGGAGGATTTATAACAGAGTAGCAATCACACACTTATTACATCGAGTGTCTCAAACGAGAACTTATTACAATAAATATGGCTTAAGGCCATCTAATAACGATAACAACGGAAGGCTTGGAAGATATGTGAGTCCATCAACTCCAACGGCATCACTGAGTATAGAACCACGACCTAAAAACTCCTTAATCGTCGTCTGAAAAGTCTGCAACATTAACGTTGCAGCCCGAAACGGGTCAGCACATGGAATATGCTGGAAAGGTAACACATAGAGAGTAATGTAATGCAACAGCTATACTATATGCATATTTGGCTGGTGGAAAGCTCTATGGTTACAGTTTTGCGTAAAGCCAATTTTTTCCTACTTCAAAGGAATAAATTTAATTACTATCATGGTAGTTGTTAAACATTGAGAATGGTTGACAGCATTCTCAATCCCAATTAAGCATCATCATTAAACAAAGCCCAACAAAATTAATTTAGAGTAACATGCTGAGATTCACATGAAAATCCAGGTACTAGATACTCAAGATGTCCATAACCGGGGACACGGCTAACCATGGTTAGTTTATTACACTCTGCAGAGGTTTGCGCACTTTTCCCCACAAGACTCGATCGCCTCCGTTTGGTTTCTCGCACTACAAGGTGTTTGAGAAGACGGATGACCGAGACATAGTCTTTCAGAAGCGCTAGCACCTTACGATCAGGTAGACCGTACCACCTACATCCCCTACATCTGCTAGTCTACTACTGTAAGAGTTCGCACGACTTAGTCAACTATGCTAGAGCCCATAATAGCTTGTGGCTGCACACGGAAGTTTCTAGTATGAATAGTCTCATGATCCCTTTGAGCCTGGGTGGCGGTCCAAAAAAAACAGGCAAGTCCTGGAATACCCAGGTGCCTCAATCCACCCAGATGTGTGTTTAAGTTTCCACCTTAGATAAACCATTAATTAACAAAACTCACATCTGTCATGGATATCACTCACCCAATCCACGTCTACTAGCATAGCATGGCAAAATAAGCAAACGCGGAAGTAACTCCCAAAGGTTTGATAATAAACAGGTAATAGGTACTACCTCAACTACTTTCCATCCCACAATTTAATTAGATCCTAATCATGCAATGTGTGAGGATTTGATCTAATGCAATAAAGCTGGTAGTAGAAAAGGTATGATCAAAGTGTTACTTGCCTTGCTGATGATCCGCGAAACCTAGAGATTCAAAGTAACAAGCGGCGCACTTCGGGTATTCTATCGCAGACAAACAAACAAGCATACAATAAGTACTCATCTAATGCACGGGTAAAACTCAAATAAGAGATCTAACCAGAAGGTTCAACTTAAGAACTCCGGTTTGCAAAAAGAATCAAATCGAACGAAACAACGAAAGTCAAATGGCGAAAGAAAACAACTTCGTTCTACTAATATGGATCTAGGGCAATTTTTACAGTAGCAAAATCTTGTTTAAGTTGGTTAAACGGATAGAGGGTTTCGAGACGAAACTCCAGGCGCTTGAATCGCCTGATTCCGATAAACGAGCGAAAAGTTATACTAAAACAAAAATCGGATCAGGAATCGCGATCAGAAAAATTGCGATTAAATCCGAGAAAAAAGAAAAAAACGACGAACGTTCGCTAGAACGAACGAACGGATGAACGCTCGCTATTTAAATAAACCGGAAAAACCGATCTATTTAAAAAAACCGAATCTAAAAAAACCAACAAAAAACCGACGTTTTTTCGAAAAAAACAAAAAAAACGGCGCGGAAAACGAGGCGGCGAACCTCGGGCGGCGTGCGGCGGCGGCGTCCGGCGGCGCGGCGGGGCGGCGGCGGCGGCGCTGGCGCTGGCGGCGGCGGCGCTGGCGCTGGCGGCGGTGGGCGCTGGGGCTGGGGCGGCTTAGGGTTTCGGCTGGGGCTGGGCCTCCCCCGGCTTATAAGGGCTAGCCGGGCCGGAGTTCTAGTCGGACACGGCCCATAGGTTGGTTCGTTTTTTTTATTACGCGCAGAAGAAAAATAAAAAGAAATACTAAACGTACTCCAAAAATTCCGAAATAAATTTTCACGGGCTTCTAAAATCAAGCCTCACAAGATGAACATTTATTTGGGGCCTAAATGCAATTTTGAAAAACACACATTTTTCCTAAATTCAAATAAAACACCGAAAAACTCCGAAATAAAATCTTATTTGATTTTATTATTAAATCCTCAATATTTCTTTATTTTGGGAAATTCATTTTATTCCCTCTCTTTTGTAATAGAAATAATTGATGATAAAATGATTAAAATCAAATGATCCTATTCTCAAAATTTGAGAAAACTCAAATATGAAAATAACGAAATCCCCAACTCTCTCCGTGGGTCATTGAGTTGCGTAGAATTTCTAGGATCAACCAAAATGCAAAATAAAATATGATATGCAATGATGACCTAATGTATAACATTCCAAATTGAAAATTTGGGATGTTACAAACCTACCCCCCTTAAGATGAATCTCGCCCTCGAGATTCGGGTTGGCTAGGAAATAGGTGAGGGTGGTCCTTGAGCAATTCTTCCTCTCGTTCCCAGGTGGCTTCATCCTCTGTGTGGTGGCTCCACTGAACTTTGGAAAACTTGATAACCTTGCTGCGAGTGACTCGATTGGCAAACACGAGAATCTGAACGGGTCTCTCCTCGTAGGTCAAATCGTTATCCAACTGAATAGTTTCCAAAGGCACTGTGTCTCTCAACGGTATGTCAGCCATCTCCGCGTGACACTTCTTCAACTGGGAAACGTGGAACACATCATGAACTCCTGACAATCCTTCAGGTAATTCCAACTTGTAGGCCACTTCTCCCATACGCTCCAAAACTCGATATGGTCCTACAAATTGTGGCGCTAACTTCCCTTTAACTCCAAAACGCTTTGTTCCCCGAAGTGGAGATACTCGAAGATAAGCTCTAGCTCCGACTTCGTAAACGGTCTCCTTGCGTTTAGAATCTGCATAACTCTTCTGTCTGGACTGGGCTACCTTGTGCCTATCGGGAATCAACTTCACCTTCTGTTCAGACTCTTTAATCAAGTCAGGTTCAAACAACTGGCGGTCTCCAACTTCGTCCCATGACAACGGTGTCCTGCACCTCCTTCCATACAAGGCTTCGAAAGGGGCCATCTTTAAACTGGTTTGGTAACTGTTGTTGTAAGATAACTCTACATATGGCAAATTGTCGTCCCAACTAGATCCGTAATCTAGCGCACAAGGACTTAGCATATCCTCCAAAATCTGATTGACTCTCTCAGTCCGTCCATCTGTCTGTGGATGAAAAGTTGTACTGAATTCTAGCCTGGTACCCAAAGTTCCATGCAACTGCTTCCAGAACTTTGAGGTAAACTGGGTTCCTCTATCTGATACGATACTCCTTGGAACTCCATGCAAACATACGATCCTGGTCATGTATATCTTTGCCAACTTAGCACTGGTGTAAGTGGTCTTTACTGGGATGAAATGAGCTACTTTCGTCAATCGATTAACTACAACCCAAATCGAGTCATAGCCTGGACGAGTCCTGGGTAATTCCATGATAAAATCCATGCCTAACTTATCCCACTTCCATTCGAGTATCGCCAATGGTTGTAACAATCCTGCTGGCTTCTGATGCTCTGCCTTTACTCTCTGACATACATCACAATCTGCTACATACTCCGCAATATCCTTCTTCATTCCGGTCCACCAGAAAATATCCTTCAAATCCAAATACATCTTGGTATTTCCTGGGTGAATCGAATATGGTGAATCATGTGCCTCTTGCAGAATCAACTTCCTGATCTCTGGGTCATTGGGCACATAAACACGGTCTTCAAACCATAGGGTGTCATGCTCATCCTCACGAAATCCTTTAGCTTTTCCTTTGCTCAGTTTCTCCTTTATAGCGGCAATCTCTTTGTCAGTCTTCTGAGCTTCTCTGATTCTATCCATCAAGGTTGACTGAATCTCCAATGCTGCTACATAGCCTCTCGGAACTATTTCCAAACATAGTTCACGAAGATTTTCTGCTAACTCCTTGGGTATTTCTCCCGTCATTAACGTATTGACATGGCTCTTACGGCTTAAGGCGTCAGCTACTACATTAGCCTTTCCGGGATGGTATTGCAATCTCATATCATAATCCTTGATGAGTTCCAACCATCTCCTTTGTCTGAGATTCAACTCCTTCTGTGTGAAAATATACTTCAAACTCTTATGATCCGTGTACACCTCACAATGGTTTCCAATGAGGAAATGCCTCCAGGTTTTCAAAGCATGCACTACGACTGCTAACTCCAAATCATGCGTGGCATAATTCAACTCATGAGGCTTCAGTTGTCTTGAGGCATATGAAACAACTCTCCCTTCCTGCATAAGCACTGCTCCAAGTCCTCGACGTGAAGCGTCGCAATACACCTCATAATCTTTGGTCTGGTCTGGTAAAATCAACACTGGTGAGGTAACCAAATGTTTCTTCAACTCCTGGAAACTAGCCTCACATTCCTCCGTCCATATGAACTTGGTATCTTTCTTTAATAACTCCGTCATATGCTTAGCAATCTTTGAGAAATTCTCAATGAATCTCCGGTAGTATCCTGCGAGTCCAAGAAAACTCCGGATCTCTCCAATGGTAGTTGGTGCTTCCCACTTGGTCACGGTATCTACTTTGGTGGGATCAACTGCTATTCCTTCTCCGGATATAACGTGTTCCGAGGAATCCTACTTCCTTCAACCAAAACTCACATTTGCTGAACTTGGCATATAATTGATGTTCTCTGAGCTTTCCAAGTACCAAACGCAAATGCTCCTTATGCTCCTCTTCATTCTTCGAATAAACCAGGATATCATCAATGAACACTACGACGAACTTATCCAAAAACTCCATAAATACTTTGTTCATCATGTTCATAAAATAGGCAGGTGTGTTAGTCAGACCAAATGACATAACGGTATACTCGTACAGCCCATACCTGGTGGTAAAAGCTGTCTTAGGAATATCCTGTTCTCGAATCTTCAACTGGTGGTATCCTGATCGTAGATCGATCTTGGAAAATACCTTAGCTCCTTGCAATCGATCAAACAGATCATTGATCATTAGTAGTGGGTACTTGTTCTTAATCGTTACTTTGTCCAATCCTCGATAATCAACAACCATCCTTAACGATCCATCCTTCTTCTCCACTAGAAGTACTGGCGATCCCCAAGGCGAAGAACTTGGGCGAATATATACCTTATCCAGTAACTCCTTAATCTGCTTCTTAATTCCTACCAAATCCTTTGCTGGCATCCTATATGGTCTCTTTGATATTGGCCCGGTGCCTGGCAATAGCTCAATCAAAAACTCAATATGTCTATCCGGTGGCATGCCTGGCAACTCCTCTGGAAATACTTCAGGGAAATCCCTTACCACTGGTACTTCCTCCTGCACAACTCCTGTTAAGAAATTTACTTGAGTCCTCTTCGGCACATGTCGGGATACATACTTGATCCTTCTCCCTTCTGGGGTGGTAAGCAAAATTGACTTACTAGCGCATTCAATATTTCCTTCATACTTTGATAACCAATTCATGCCTAATATCACATCCAATCCTTGAGATTCCAATACTATTAGGTCTGAGGGAAAAACATAGTTACCAATCCTTAATGGTAACCGATCACACCATAGACTAGCCACATACTCTGCTCTAGGCGAGGTTACTAACATGGGTGACCTAAGGGCTTGGGTTGGTAGGTTATACTTATCCACAAATCCCCTGGAGATGTATGAATGCGATGCACCAGTATCAAAAAGAACGAGCGCAGTAAATGACTTAACCAGAAACTTACCTATTACTGCATCAAGCTGAGCTTCAACCTCCTCCACGCTAACGTGGTTCACCTGTCCCCTATTAAAAGGGTTCGTCTTCTTCCCAGAGCTTCCATTGCCATTTCCATTTTGTATCTCAGGGCATTCATTGGCATAATGTCCGGTCTTCGAACACTTAAAGCAAGTGACTTGGCTCAGGTCCTTCTTGGCTGGGGTTGATGGGTTGGTGCGATTCTGGCCATTGCTTCCTCCATTTCCATTTCCATTCCTGGTGCCATTGTGATTGTGCGAGCTACCTCCTCCATGGGTATGCTGAAAATGTTCTCCCGGTCTAGGGGTAAAACGTGGCTTCTGCTGAGCTCCTGAAGTGTACTTTCCTTGTCCATACTTCCTCTTGCGATTCTCAATTTGCTTCTGCTTCCCTTCAATCATAAGAGCACGATCTACCAACTCCTGGTAGTTGTTGAAGGTTGCTACCATCAACTGCATGCTCAACTTATCATTCAGTCCTTCCAGAAACTTCTCCTGCTTAGCTGCATCCATAGCGACGTCATCTGGGGCATAACGTGCTAACTTACTAAAGTCCTCCACATACTGGCCAACTGTCCGTCCTCCTTGGCGCAAGTTGTGAAACTCACGCTTCTTAATGGCCATAGCTCCTGCTGAAACATGCGCAGTACGAAAAGCCTGCTGAAACTGATCCCATGTGATAGTGTCGACAGGGAAAGTGGCTGTGAAATTCTCCCACCATGATGCTGCTGGTCCTTCAAGTTGATGTGCGGCAAACTTCACCTTCTCCGCATCTGTGCATCCTGTTGTGGTCAACTCTCTAGCTGTCTTGAGGAGCCAATCATCTGCTACTATCGGCTCGGTGCTACTGGAAAACACCGGCGGATTCAGCCTAAGAAAACGGGCTAAGTGGTCAACTGGTGGTGGTGGTGGGTTGTTGTTGTTGTTCCCCTGATTCTGATTCTGGACTAGCAACTGCATCAATGTGTTCTGCTGCTGGATCAACTGAGTGAGCTCCGGTGGAAAGGTAAATCCGGGGTCACGTCTCGGAGGCATCTGAGGGTTTAGAAAAGATGAGATGTAAGAATAGAGGGGGTCTAAGGAGAAAACACTACCCATATGCACATGAGGCAAAATCAAACAATTCACTTCATTCAATCAAACAAGGCCATACAATCGATCTAACTATCGCAAAAGTGCTCGGACTACTATATTTACATGGTGGACTACTACTACTGATGAGGTGGTCTACTAGAAATATTCTTCGGTTGCAGACTCCAAGATATCTTCTCCAGCTTCATCAACATAGTCATCATCGCTTCCGTATGGATCCGAATCGGTGTCGTCGATGATGATGTAGTCTTCCGTATGGATTCTTCGGTTCTTCGTCTTCCTCTACTGGCGTAGGGCCTCCCATAAATATTCCAATCTTCTTGATCAGTTCGTCATTTTTCTCCACCAATACTTCAATTTCTTCCTCATAATCTTCACGTGTAGCCTTGAGTTCTTCCTCCAGTTCCTTGATTCTAGTCTTTGCCTTCTTCAGATCTATCAAGTCGGCACACATCTGGTTCTCCTGTCGTCGAATGTGCTGGTTTAGCTCCTGGATAAAAACTGCAATTGATCTATCCTTCCTGGTGCTGATCATCTCCCAGTGCTCATCTCGGCGCCCACAAATCTGGTAGATTGTATCCTTGAGGTCATTGCGGTAGACTTCTCCAATGCGTCACATGGCGATGTGAGCTGCCATGCTCATTCCCAGACTCCAAGTTGGTGCATCAAAAGAAAACTCTATGGGCTCAGTGACTGGCATGAACGTCCTTCCTGGAACTTGAACTTGAATCATCCAGCGCTCTTCTTCAGGTAAAGTGGCGTTGTAGGTTCCGGTGAAGCTTGGTATTCCTATGTTCAGGTATCTAGTGACTTCCTTCAAGTGACGTCCAAAGGGTGTATCTTCATCTGGTTGCGTGAACTTGTTCCTTGCATCCGCCATCGTCAGAAGAGAAGAGAGTGAATAGTGATCTAGGTCTCTAACTTAGTGGTTGTGTCCTACAGTCAGCGTGTGCTCTGATACCATCTCTGTAGCGACCAGACCTCAAACAGTCTGATCTCTGTGCTCCGGTGTCATCCCTGGATCAGTAATGCTGACACCACAAGTGCTCGGAGGATTTATAACAGAGTAGCAATCACACACTTATTACATCGAGTGTCTCAAATGAGAACTTATTACAATAAATATGGCTTAAGGCCATCTAATAACGATAACAGCGGAAGGCTTGGAAGATATGTGAGTCCATCAACTCCAACGGCATCACTGAGTATAGAACCATGACCTAAAAACTCCTTAATCGTCGTCTGAAAAGTCTGCAACATTAACGTTGCAGCCCGAAACGGGTCAGCACATGGAATATGCTGGAAAGGTAACACATAGAGAGTAATGTAATGCAACAGCTATACTATATGCATATTTGGCTGGTGGAAAGCTCTATGGTTACAGTTTTGCGTAAAGCCAATTTTTTCCTACTTCAAAGGAATAAATTTAATTACTATCATGGTAGTTGTTAAACATTGAGAATGGTTGACAGCATTCTCAATCCCAATTAAGCATCATCATTAAACAAAGCCCAACAAAATTAATTTAGAGTAACATGCTGAGATTCACATGAAAATCCAGGTACTAGATACTCAAGATGTCCATAACCGGGGACACGGCTAACCATGGTTAGTTTATTACACTCTGCAGAGGTTTGCGCACTTTTCCCCACAAGACTCGATCGCCTCCGTTTGGTTTCTCGCACTACAAGGTGTTTGAGAAGACGGATGACCGAGACATAGTCTTTCAGAAGCGCTAGCACCTTACGATCGGGTAGACCGTACCACCTACATCCCCTACATATGCTAGTCTACCACTGTAAGAGTTCGCACGACTTAGTCAACTATGCTAGAGCCCATAATAGCTTGTGGCTGCACACGGAAGTTTCTAGTATGAATAGTCTCATGATCCCTTTGAGCCTCGGTGGCGGTCCAAAAAAACAGGAAAGTACTGGAATACCCAGGTGCCTCAATCCACCCAGATGTGCGTTTAAGTTGCCACCTTAGATAAACCATTAATTAACAAAACTCACATCTGTCATGGATATCACTCACCCAATCCACGTCTACTAGCATAGCATGGTAAAATAAGCAAACGCGGAAGTAACTCCCAAAGGTTTGATAATAAACAGGTAATAGGTACTACCTCAACTACTTCCCATCCCACAATTTAATTAGATCCTAATCATGCAATGTGTGAGGATTTGATCTAATGCAATAAAACTGGGTAGTAGAAAAGGTATGATCAAAGTGTTACTTGCCTTGCTGATGATCCGCGAAACCTAGAGATTCGAAGTAACAAGCGGCGCACTCCGGGTATTCTATCACAGACAAACAAACAAGCATACAATAAGTACTCATCTAATGCACGGGTAAAACTCAAATAAGAGATCTAACCAGAAGGTTCAACTTAAGAACTCCGGTTTGCAAAAAGAATCAAATCGAACGAAACAACGAAAGTCAAACGGCGAAAGAAAACAACTTCGTTCTACTAATCTGGATCTATGGCAATTTTTACAGTAGCAAAATCTTGTTTAAGTTGGTTAAACGGATAGAGGGTTTCGAGACGAAACTCCAGGCGCTTGAATCGCCTGATTCCGATAAACAAGCAAAAAGTTATACTAAAACGAAAATAGGATCAGGAATCGCGATCAGAAAAATCGCGGATTAAATTCGAGAAAAAAGAAAAAAACGACGAACGTTCGCTAGAACGAACGAACGGACGAACGCTCGCTATTTAAATAAACCAGAAAAACCGATCTATTTAAAAAACCGAATCTAAAAAAACCAACGAAAAACCGACGGTTTTTCGAAAAAAACTAAAAAAAACCGGTGCGGAAAACGAGGCGGCGAACCTCGGGCGGCGTGCGGCGGCGGCGTCCAGCGGCATGGCGGGGCGGCGGGCGCTGGGGCTGGGGCGGCTTAGGGTTTCGGCTGGGGCTGGGCCTCCCCCGGCTTATAAAGGCTAGCCGGGCCGGAGTCCTAGTCGGACACGGCTCGTAGGTCGGTTCATTTTTTTTTGTTTTTTTTATTATGCTTAGAAGAAAAATAAAAAGAAATACTAAACGGACTCCAAAAATTCCGAAATAAAATTTCACGGGCTTCTAAAATCAAGCCTCACAAGATGAACATTTATTTGGGGGCCTAAATGCAATTTTGAAAAACGCACATTTTTCCTAAATTCAAATAAAACAACGAAAAACTCCGAAATAAAATCTTATTTGATTTTATTATTAAATCTTCAATATTTCTTTATTTTGGGAAAGTCATTGTATTCCCTCTCTCATATTTTTGTAATAGAAATAATTGATGATAAAATAATTAAAATCAAATGATCCTATTCTCAAAATTTGAGAAAACTCAAATATGAAAATAAAGAAATCCCCAACTCTCTCCGTGGGTCATTGAGTTGCGTAGAATTTGTAGGATCAACCAAAATGCAAAATAAAATATGATATGCAATGATGACCTAATGTATAACATTCCAAATTGAAAATTTGCGATGTTACATCTTCGTAGAATATGTAGGAGCCAATATGGGCATCCAGGTTCCGCTATTGGTTATTAACTGGAGACGTGTCTCGGTCATGTCTACATAGTTCTCGAACTCGTAGGGTCCGCATGCTTAAAGTTCGATGACGGTTATATTATGAGCTTAAGTGTTTTGATGTACCGAAGGAGTTCGGAGTCCCGGATGAGATTGGGGACATGACGAAGAGTCTCGAAATGGTCGAGACGTAAAGATCGATATATTGGACGACTATATTCGGACATCAGAAAGGTTCCGAGTGATTCGGGTATTTTCGGGAGTACCGGAGAGTTACGGGAATTCGTATTGGGCCTTAATGGGCCATACGGGAAAGGAGAGAAAGGCCTCAAAGGGTGGCTGCACCCCTCCCCATGGGCTTGTCCGAATTGGACTAGGGAGGGGGCGCACCCTTCCTTCCTTCTCCTTTTCCCTTCCCTTTCCTTCCCTCCTACTCCTACTACTTGGAAGGGCTCCTAGTTCTACTAGGAAAGGGGGAATCCTACTCCCGGTGGGAGTAGGACTCCCCTAGGGCACGCCATAGAGAGGGCCGGCCCTCCCCTCCTCCACTCCTTTGTATACGTGGCCAGGGGGCACCCCATAGACACACAAGTTGATCAGTTGATCTTTCCCAGCCGTGTGCGATGCCCCCTCCACCATATTCCACCTCGGTCATATTGTAGCGGTGCTTAGGCGAAGCCCTGCGGCAGTAGCAACATCATCACCGTCACCACGCCGTCGTGCTGACGAAACTCTCCCGTGAAGCTCTGCTGGATCGGAGTTCGCGGGACGTCATCGAGCTGAACGTGTGCTGAACTCAGATGTGCCGTGCGTTCGGTACTTGGATCGGTCGGATCGTGAAAACGTACGACTACATCAACCGCGTTGTGCTAACGCTTCCGCTTTCGGTCTACGAGGGTACGTGGACAACACTCTCCCCTCTCGTTGCTATGCATCACCATGATCTTGCGTGTGCTCAGGAATTTTTTTGAAATTACTACGTTCCCCAACATATAGTCCGCCGGCTCGCCATGGCGTGCTCGTCTGTTTGAGCAGACCCTTGTGTCGGATGCTATCAGCCGACCGTCATTGAGGGTGAGAGAAATGCTGAGATTCAGACACTCGAGTCTCTCCTATCAAACTAATATGTCAGATGAAAGTGTTGAACTGAGAAACTTATACAACCATAGTAGATTCACGCTATCACCAATCCCCTTGTACATATGGAGCTTCCATGACAAAATAAAAAAAATCAGATGAACATCGCGTGTTGACACACATTCATAGAATGGCTCAAACTAACTATAACTAAAGGTATGGCTGCGGTGACACGACTCTTGGACCTATCATGTCCATGGCCACGAGAGACGCCATGACCATGGCCACCGCGAAGGCCAACTACAGGGCCACCGCCAAGGCCTTGCCCATGGTCAACTACATGACCATATCTAACACCGTGGCAGAATGTGTGTAATGCAGTGTGGTTGTCATGCATGGTGTGGAAATACTCATCAATGTTGTCGTGCCAGGCCAACCATCCCTCTTCGTTGACACCCCGGGCACGGGAACCAAAATCTGCTCCTCCACCTCTTCTAATATATGGTCAAGCTCCTCCATGGCTAGGTCCATCTGTGTAGCCTCCTCCATGGCATGGTCCCTCTTTTCCCACAAGTTAGTGGAATCATCCGTTGGTTGTTCATCCTAATCGTCATCCCCAAAATTGAAGATGAGGGGGGTGTTCAATTGGGTGTGCCATCAGTATAGAAGTGAATAGTGGATTGGAGAGGCATATGGCGGTGGATCGACTAAGTGCTCCACCAAGTGCTCCATTTATAGGCCACCAGTCCAACACACGCGCAATTAAGGAGGTGGTTTCAAAGGTGACAAGCGGCCAGCTAGAGTCAGCCAAAGGGCGAGTCTCTTATGTGTGGGAGTTCGTGCAACTTTAAAACCCCGCCATGGCGCAAGAAGGAAGAAGGTGAAATTATGTTACACAATTGAGTCCTACAAGCACACGCCATACGTTGGCTGACATGTGGGCCCACAACATACGTAAAAGCCCACCACCTTCGGAAAACCCCACTCCCCTTCTTCCTCACTCGCACTGCACCTTGCTAGACGCACCTCCTCATTCACAACTCCGCTCGGATCCCTCAGCTCGATGCCCCTCGTAGTCGATTATCGCCGTAGGCTACAGGCGACGACGAACGCCACTGCCTTTCGCTTCTGCCACTCGTTGTATCCTATCGGCACCGACTATTGCTAACATTGCTTGCTGTTGACCCACCTCTTCCCTATTAGGTTTTCTCATGGAGAACTAGGTAAGTGAAATCCTCATCAATCTCTTATAGTTTGTAGCCCACCTTTCACTGGTAATCCCCTGACGCCAATCGTCATGCATGCATTTCTCTTAAGTATGCTTCGAGGGTTTTCATTCGTAGTGCCCAAAGTGCCAGGACACAAGAGGTCTGTATGCCCTCGGCAAAACGACTGAGCTGTTCAATCTCACCCTACCATAGGACTTCTTTAATCGCACAATATGTTCTTCAACAAGACATGGGCTAAATATATAGAGTTGGAGTTGAGGTCGGAGGAGCTCCAAGGGGCCCACGAGGTAGGGGCGCGCCCCCCACCCTCGTGGACAGGTGGTGGACCCCCTGGCCTTCATCTTTTGCAAGGATTTTTATTATTTCCGAAAAGTTGTGCCGTGAAGTTTCAGGTCATTCCGAGAACTTTTGTTTCTGCACATAAATAAAACCATGGTAATTCTGCTGAAAACAACGTCAGTCCGGGTTAGTTTCATTCAAATCATGCAAGTTGGAGTCCAAAACAAGGGCAAAAGTGTTTGGAAAAGTAGATACGACGGAGACATATCAACTCCCCCAAGCTTAAACTTTTGCTTGTCCTCAAGCAATTCAGTTGATGAACTGAAAGTGATAAAGAAAAACTTTTACAAACTCTGTTTGCTCTTGTTGTTGTAAATATGTAAAGCCAGCATTCAAGTTTTCAGCAAAGATTATGAACTAACCACATTCACAATAACGCTTAGGTCTCAAGTTCACTCATATCAATGGCATAATCAACTAGCGAGCAATAACAATAAATCTCGGATGACAACACTTTCTCAAAACAATCATAATATGATATAACAAGATGGTATCTCGCTAGCCCTTTCTGAGACCGCAAAACATAATTGCAGAGCACCTTTAAAGATCAAGGACTAACTAGACATTGTAATTCATGGTAAAAGAGATCCAGTCAAGTCATACTCAATGTAAACTAATAGTAATGAATGCAAATGACAGTGGTGCTCTCCAACTAGTGCTTTTTAATAAGAAGATGATGACTCGACATGAAAGTAAATAGATAGGCCCTTCACAGAGGGAAGCAGGGATTTGTAGAGGTGCCAGAGCTCGGTTTTGAAATAGAGGTGAATAATATTTTGAGCGGTATACTTTCATTGTCAACATAACAACCAAGAGATGGCAATATCTTCCATGCTACACACATTATAGGCGGTTCCCAAACAGAATGGTAAAGTTTGTACTCCCCCTTCCACCAACAAGCATCAATCCATGGCTTGCTCGAAACAACGAGTGCCTCCAACTAAGAAGAGTCCCAGGGGGAGTTTTGTTTGCAATTATTTTGATTTAGTTTGCATAAAGCATGGGACTGGGCATCCTGGTGACCAGCCACTTACTCGTGAGTGAGGAGTGGAGTCCACTCCTCTTGAGAATAACCCGCCTAACATGGAAGATATGGACATCCCTAGTTGATACATGAGCTATTCGAGCATACAAAGCAGGATATTTATTTGAAGGTTTAGAGTTTGGCACATACAAATTTACTTGGAACGGCAGGTAGATACCGTATATAGGTAGGTATGGTGGACTCATATGGAATAACTTTGGGGTTTATGGAGTTGGATGCACAAGCAGTATTCCCGCTTAGCGCAGGTGAAGGCTAGCAAAAGACTGGGAAGCAACCAGCTAGAGAGCGACAACAGTCATGAACATGCATTAAAATTAATCAACACCGAATGCAAGCATGAGTAGGATATAATCCACCATGAACATAAATATCGTGAAGGCTATGTTGATTTTGTTTCAACTACATGTGTGAACATGCGCCAAGTCAAGTCACTTAAATCATTCAGAGGAGGATACCACCCTATCATACCACATCATAACCATTTTAATAGCTTGTTGGCACGCAAGGTAAACCATTATATGCTCCTAGCTAATCAAGCATGGCACAAGAACTATGATCTCTAGTTGTCATTGCAAACATGTTTATTCATAATGGGCTGAATCAGGAATGATGAACTAATCATATTTACAAAAATAAGGGAGGTCGAGTTCATACCAGCTTTTCTCATCTCAATAAGTTCATCATATAATCATCATTATTGCCTTTCACTTGCATGACCGAACGATGTGGATAATAATAATAGTGCACGTGCATTGGACTAAGCTGGAATCTGCAATCATTCAATAAACAGGAGAAGACAAGGCAGTATGGGCTCTTTTGTCAGATCAACAATAATGCATATAAGAGCCACTTCAACAATTTAATTATGGTATTCTCCTATCGACCCCCAAAGAAAAGAAAAGAAATAAAACTATTTAGACGGGAAAGCTCCCAACAAGCAAAAGAAGAATGGGAAATCTTTTTGGGTTTTCTTTTTCATTACTACTACAAGCATGGAAAGTAAACTAATTAAAAGCTACAACTAATTTTTTTGCTTTTTCTTAAGGTTTATCAAACACACAAGAAGAAAGCATAAAAAGCGAAATAAACTAGCATGGATGATACAATGAAAAAGTATGAGCACCGACATCTGGCAATGAGTGTGTGAACATAAATGTAATGTCGGTGAGAAATACGTACTCCCCCAAGCTTAGGCTTTTGGCCTAAGTTGGTCTATGGCCACAGCTGGCCTGGCAGATATACATAGTAAAAGTTGGGGTCGTACTGAGATGCAGCGGCTATCGCCTCCTGAGCTGCAGCGTGGCGACGAGCGGCTTCCGCCCTCCTCTCATACTCATCTGCCTCCTCACTGGTAATAACATATCTTCCTTTTGCCTGATAATCAAAGAAGGCAGGAGTAGGGAGAGTAATACGGACAGCACGACGTCTGTCAAAGATTAAGCGATACTGGAGAGGTGATTCATTCCTCTCGACAAACTAGTGGTGAACCATAGAATTATAGTCTAGGTAAGCAGGGGTAATTCAATATCATCTTCGCGTATGGCTACACCAAGAAAATTAGCTATGCGGGTTGCATAAATTCCACCAAAGAAATCTCCATCAAATCTATTAAGATGCAACCTACGTGCAACAATGGCTCCCAAATTATAAGATTTATCTCCTAACACAGCACTCCTAAGATACTGAGGTCGGGGACAGACATGTGACATGCCTCATCTTTACCATTAATGCATCTACCTATGAAGAGAGCAAAATAATGTATAGCAGGAAAGTGAATGCTCCCTATGGTAGCTTGTGTTATATCTCTAGATTCCCCCACAGTTATACTAGCAAGAAAATCTCTAAATTCAGATCTGCGAGGATCCCTGATACTACCCCATTGTGGAAGTTTGCAAGCAATGGTAAAATCCTCTAAGTCCATAGTGTATGAATTTTCATAAAGATCAAACAGGACAGTTGGAGAATTACGTGAAGATGAAAATTCAAACCTCCTCACAAAGGAACTAGTGAGATAGTGATACTGGCTGCACTTTTCTTCCTCGAAGCTCACAAGATCAGCGTTACGCAAATATGCGTTAAATTCTTTTTAATTCCCGCTCGATCCATAAAATTTTCCGAAGGCCATTCACAAGGACGCACTGGAGCGTCTCTTGGTGGCTCTTCATCAGCATCACGCATTGCAAGCCTGGGTCCTTGCTTCCTTGAAGAACCACCTTGGAACATTTTCCTAAGCATATTTCTTCATCTGGAAAATTTCTGAAATTTTTAGTAACTTCAAAATAAAAGTAAACCAAACTCAATAATATTGATAGCAACTACTCCTACATGTGCCTAGGGCCTATATCATGCATCAAAACTACTTTTGACCATATAAATTTGACATGTAAGCTCAAGAACAGGGTCACCTAAGCAGCAAAAATTTGCAATGAATAAAGCACTAGAACATAAACTAATTGGACCAATGGAGGAGTCACATACCAAGGAACAATCTCCCCAAGCAGTTTTGTGAGATGTGCTTTGAGCAAGGAGATCAAAAATGGCAGTAAAATGAGCTTGGACTCGGGTTTGAGCTGGATATTCGTGTTTGGGGGAGGAAGAAGGAGTGTGTGGGTGAAAGGATAAGTGGAGGAGGGCCACCGTGGGCCCACGAGGTAGGGGGCGCCCAAGGGGGTAGGGCGCGCCCTCCACCCTCGTGGCCAGGTGGATGACCCCCCTGTTGTGTTCTCAGTGCAAAATATTGTCAAATATTCCAGAAAAAATCATATTTAAATTTCAGGGCATTTGGAGAACTTTTATTTTCGGGGTATTTTTATATTGCACGGATAATCAGATAACAGACAGAAAATACTATTTTTATTTTATTTAATATAAATAAAAGAAAATAAGAGGAGGGTACAGCAGGTTGTGTCTTCTAGTTTCATCCATCTCATGCTCATCAAAAGGAATCCACTAACAAGGTTGATCAAGTCTTGTTAACGAACTCATTCCGAATAACATGGAACCGGAGAAATTTCGAATAACACTATGTTACCTCAACAGGGATATGCACATCCCCAATAATAAGAATATCATATTTCTTCTTGACAGTAGGAAGAGGAAATTCAAAACCTTCAAATATAATCGATGGAATTTTTCAAATAGAATTGATACTATGAACTTGAGGTTGTTTCCTCGGAAGTGTACCGTATGCTCAATACCATTAACATGAAAAGTGACATTGCCTTTAGTGCAATCAATAACAGCCCCTGCAGTATTCAAAAAGGGTCTTCCAAGAATAATAGACATACTATCGTCCTCGGGAATATCAAGAATAACGAAGTCCGTTAAAATAGTAACGTTTGCAACTACAACAGGCACGTCCTCACAAATACCGACAGGTATAGCAGTTGATTTATCAGCCATTTGCAAAGATATTTCAGTAGGTGTCAACTTATTCAAATCAAGTCTACAATATAAAGAGAGAGGCATAACACTAACACCGGCTCCAAGATCACATAAAGCAGTTTTAACATAGTTTCTTTTAATGGAGCATGGTATAGTTGGTACACCGGGATCTCCAAGTTTCTTTGGTATTCCACCCTTAAAAGTATAATTAGCAAGCATGGTGAAAATTTCAGCTTCCGGTATCTTTCTTTTATTTGTAAAAATATCTTTCATATACTTAGCATAATGATTCATTTTGAGCATATCAGTTAATTACATACGCAAAAAGATAGGTCTAATCATTTCAGCAAAGCGCTCAAAATCCTCATCATCCTTTTTCTTGGATGGTTTGGGAGGAAAAGGCATAGGTTTTTGAACCCATGGTTCTCTTTCTTTACCGTGTTTCCTAGCAACAAAGTCTGTCTTATCATAACGTTGATTCTTTGATTGTGGGTTATCAAGATCACCAGCAGGTTCAATTTCTATATCATTATCATTACTAGGTTGGGCATCATCATGAACATTATCATTAACATTATCACTAGATTCAGGCTCATTACCAGATTGTGTTTTAGCATCAGAAATAGAGATGTCATTTGGATTTTCAGGTGTTTCAATAACAGGTTCACTAGAAGCATGCAAAGTCCTATCATTTTTCTTTTTCTTCCTTTTAGAAGAACTAGGTGCATCTATATTATTTCTCTGAGAATCTTGCTCAATTCTCTTAGGATGGCCTTCGGGATACAAGGGTTCCTGAGTCATTTTACCACCTCTAGTCATAACTCTAACAATGTTATCATTATTCTTACTATTCAATTTATTGAGCAAATCATTTTGAGCTATAAGTACTTGTTCTACTTGAGTGGTAACCATAGAAGCATGTTTACTAATAAGTTTAAGTTCACCTTTGACATTAGCCATATAATCACCCAAGTGTTCAAGCATATTTGAATTATATTTCAATTGTCTACCAAAATAAGCATTAAAATCTTCTTGCTTAACCATAAATTTATCAAACTCATCTAAGCATGGGCTAGCAAACTTAGTAAATGGGATTTCAGCTTTATCATATCTATAGAGAGAATTTACCTTTATTACCTGTGTCGGGTTATCAAGACCATGAGTTTCTTCAATAGGTAAAGGATTAAGATCATATGTTTCTTCAACAGGCGGTAAATTAAGACCATGTATTTCTTCAATAGGAGGTAAATTCTTAACATCTTGAGCTTTAATACCTTTTTCTTTCATAGATTTCTTTGCCTCTTGCATATCTTCAGGACTGAGAAATAGAATACCCCTCTTCTTCGAAGTTGGTTTAGGAATAGGCTCAGGAATTGGCTCCGGAGCTGGTTCAGGAAGTGTCCAATTATTTTCATTTGTCAACATATTATTCAATAGAATTTCAGCTTCATCTGGTGTTCTTTCCCTGAAAACAGAACCAGCACAACTATCCAGGTAATCTCTGGAGGCATCGGTTAGTCCATTATAAAATATATCAAGTATTTCATTTTTCTTAAGAGGATGATCAAGCAAAGCATTAAGTAACTTGAGAAGCCTCCCCCAAGCTTGTGGGAGACTCTCTTCTTCAATTTGCACAAAATTAAATATATCCCTTGAAGCAGCTTGTTTCATATGAGTAGGGAAATATTTAGCAGAGAAGTAATAAATCATATGTTGGGGACTACGCACACAACCAGGATCAAGAGAATTAAACCATATCTTAGCATCACCCTTTAATGAGAACGGAAATATTTTAAGGATATAAAAGTAACGAGTTCTCCCATCATTAGTGAACAGGGTGGCTATATCATTTAATTTAGTAAGATGTGCCACAACAGTTTCAGATTCATAGCCATGAAAAGGATCAGATTCAACCAAAGTAATTATATCAAGATCAATAGAGAATTCATAATCCTTATCAGTAACAAAGATAGGTGAAGTAGCAAAAGCAGGGTCAGGTTTCATTCTAGCATTAAGAGATTGCTGCTTCCATTTAGCAAATAACCTCTTGGGCTCATATCTATCTTTGCAGGCTAAAATAGCTAAAGAAGTTTCTTTATCAAAAACATAACCCTCGGGAATAACAGGTGAGTCTTCATCATCACTTTCATCAATATTATCAGATTCAATATTTTAATTCTCTCTAGCCCTAGCAAGTTGTTCATCAAGAAATTCACCAAGTGGCACAGTAGTATCAAGCATAGAGGTAGTTTCATCATAAGTATCATGTATAGCAGAAGTGGCATCATCAATAACATGCGACATATCAGAACGAATAGCAGAAGCAGGTTTAGGTGTCGCAAGCTTACTCAAAACAGAAGGGGAACCAAGTGTAGAGCTAGATGGCAGTTCATTACCTCCTCTCGTAGTTGAGGGATAAATCTTAGTTCTTGGATCTTTCAAGTTCTTCATAATGATAAGCAGATATAAATCCCAAGTGACTCAAAGAATAGAGCTATACTCCCCTGCAACGACGCCAGAAAATAGTCTTGATAACCGACAAGTATAGGGGGTCGCAACAGTTTTCGAGGGTAGGGTATTCAACCCAAATTTATTGATTCGACACAAGGGGAGCCAAAGAATATTTTCAAGTATTAGCAGCTAAGTTGTCAATTCAACCACACCTGGAAACTTAATATCTGCAGCAAAGTATTTAGTAGCAAAGTAATATGATAGTAGTCGTAACGGTAGCAAAAGGCAATGATAGCAAAAGTAATGTTTTTGGTATTTTGTAGTGATGATAACAATAGCAACGGAAAAGTAAATAAGCGAAGAACAGTATATGGAAAGCTCGTAGGCAATGAATCAGTGATGGAGAATTATGCCGGATGCGGTTCATCATGTAACAATCATAACCTAGGGTGACATAGAACTAGCTCCAGTTCATCAATGTAACGTAGGCATGTATTCCGAATATAGTCATACGTGCTTATGGAAAAGAACTTGCATGACATCTTTTGTCCTACCCTCCCGTGGCAGCGGGGTCCTAATGGAAACTAAGGGATATTAAGGCCTCCTTTTAATAGAGTACCGGAACAAAGCATTAGCACATAGTGAATACATGAACTCCTCAAACTATGGTCATCACCGGTAAGTATCCCGATTATTGTCACTTCGGGGTTAATGGATCATAACACATAATAGGTGACTATAGACTTGCAAGATAGGATCAAGAACTCTCATATATTGATGAAAACATAATAGGTTCAGATCTGAAATCATGGCACTCGGGCCCTGGTGACAAGCATTAAGCATAGCAAAGTCATAGCAACATCAATCTCAGAACATAGTGGATACTAGGGATCAAACCCTAACAAAACTAACTCAATTACATGATAAATCTCATCCAACCCATCACCATCCAACAAGCCTACGATGGAATTACTCACGCACGACGGTGAGCATCATGAAATTGGTGATGGAGGATGGTTGATGATGACGATGGCGACAGATTCCCCTCTCCGGAGCCCCAAACGGACTCCAGATCAGCCCTCCCGAGAGGTTTTAGGGCTTGGCGGTGGCTCCGTATCGTAAAACGCAATGAATTCTTCTCTCTGATTTTTTTCTTTCTGAAACCAAATATATAGAGTTGGAGTTGAGGTCGAAGGAGCTCCAGGGGGCCCACGAGGTAGGGGCGTGCCCCCCACCCTCATGGACAGGTGGTGGGCCCCATGGCCTTCATCTTTTGCAAGGATTTTTTATTATTTCCGAAAAGTTGTTCCGTGAAGTTTTAGGTCATTCTGAGAACTTTTGTTTCTGCACATAAATAACACCATGGTAATTCTACTGAAAACAGCGTCAGTCCGGGTTAGTTCCATTCAAATCATGCAAGTTAGAGTCCAAACAATGGCAAAAGTGTTTGGAAAAGTAGATACGATGGAGACGTATCATACATCTAGATACATCCATACCTGCGACAAGTAATTCGGAACGGAGGGAGTACATTCAAAGTTATTAAATGTGATCTTAATAGTTGGTTCCCATCCATCCTCTAATTTTCTTAGGATAGACACTTTCTTGCTCATGTTTTTCTTCTCTAGCTTTTAGAACAGTTTCAATAGTATAAATACTTTGTTTTGCTCAATAACATTAGGAGAATCAACTATCGTTTGCAAAAGCTTAATGACTTCAATAGGAGTGCGATAATCATAAAAACAATTTCCATCCAAAATACTCAGATACACACTACCTAAAGTTTAGTCCTCTCCAAGCCCACTTTTAACAACATTAGATGACTTGTTGCGCCCTTAACACAAAAGCCAACTACAACCAAAAAGTTAAGCAAGTTATATGCCAAATACAACAAATAAGTTAAGCAAACAATATGAAACAAAGTTTTATATGATAGGTTCTTTGTCCACAAATAAGCCCTTTGCTTGGGTGGTGAACTCTAACTTTTTTCCCTTACTAGCCTTATTTATTTTGGAATTGTCAAAATAAGAAAGAGGTTGGGCGGGGCCGTGACTGCCTATTGCAACAACGTCCATGTGCCCTGGCACCCAGTGTGTGTATAGTCCGCCGGCTCGCCATGGCGTGCTCGTCTGTTTGAGCAGACCCTTGTGTCGGATGCTATCAGTCGACCGTCGTTGAGGGTGAGACAAATGCTGAGATTCAGACACTCGAGTCTCTCCTATCAAACTAATATGTCAGATGAAAGTGTTGAACTGAGAAACTTATACAACCATAGTAGATTCACGCTATCACCAGTCCCCTTGTACATATGGAGCTTCCATGACAAAATAAAAAAATCAGATGAACATCGCGCGTTGACACACATTCATAGAATGGCTCAAACTAACTATAACTAAAGGTATGGCTGCGGTGACACGACTCTTGGACCTATCATGTCCGTGGCCACAAGAGACGCCATGACCATGGCCACCGCGAAGGCCAAATGCAGGGCCACCGCCAAGGCCTTGCCCATGGTCAACTACATGACCATATCTAACACCATGGCAGAATGTGTGTAATGTAGTGTGGTTGTCATGCATGGCGTGGAAATACTCATCGATGTTGTCGTGCTAGGCCAACCATCCCTCTTCGTTGACAGCCCCGGGCACGGGAACCAAAATCTGCTCCTCCACCTTTGCTAATATATGGTCAAGCTCCTCCATGGCCAGGTCCATCTGTGCAGCCTCCTCCATGGCTTGGTCCATCTTTTCCCACAAGTTAGTGGAATCATCCGCTGGTTGTTCGTCCTAATCGTCATCCCCAAAATTGAAGATGAGGGGGGTGTTCAATTGGGTGTGCCATCGGTATAGAAGTGAATAGTGGATTGGAGAGGCATATGGCGGTGGATCGACTAAGTGCTCCACCAAGTGCTCCATTTATAGGCCACCAGCCCAACACACACGCAATTAAGGAGGTGGTTTCAAAGGTGACAAGCGGCCAGCTAGAGTCAGCCAAAGGGCGAGTCTCTTATGTGTGGGAGTTCGTGCAACTTTAAAACCCCGCCATGGAGCAAGAAGGAAGAAGGTGAAATTATGTTACACAATTGAGTCCTATAAGTACACGCCATACGTTGGCTGACATATGGGCCCACAACATACGTAAAGTCCCACCACCTTCGGAAAACCCCACTCCCCTTCTTCCTCACTCGCACTGCACCTTGCTAGACGCACCTCCTCATTCACAACTCCGCCCGGATCCCTCAGCTCGATGCCCCTCGTAGTCGATTGTCGCCGCAGGCTGCAGTCGCCGACAAACGCCACTGCCTTTCGCTTCTGCCCCTCGTTGTATCCTATCGGCACCGACTATCGCTAGCATTGCTTGCTGTTGACCCACCTCTTCCCTATTAGGTTTTCTCATGGAGAACTAGGTAAGTGAAATCCTCATCAATCTCTTATAGTTTGTAGCCCACCTTTCACTGGTAATCCCCTGACGCCAATCGTCATGCATGCATTTCTCTTAAGTATGCTTCGAGGGTTTTCATTCGTAGTGCCCAAAGTGCCAGGACACAAGAGGTCTGTATGGCCTCGGCCAAACGACCGAGCTGTTCAATCTCACCCTACCATAGGACTTCTGTAATCGCACAATATGTTCTTCAACAAGACATGGGCTAATCTTTCCTATTTACTACTAATCTGAATGTAGCAGAACTGATGCGGAGTCAAATAGTTGATGATTTGGTAAGAACTGCACAGGTCTACTTTTGGACAAATTAGGAATACTTGTTACTTTACAAATATAGTATTGCTACATTTGGATGAAAGGTGCCATGCATGATGACAAAGAGGAAAGTCTTGCTATATTAGGAAAATTATCGTTCTACTATTCTTTTAAACACGCTCGTATTTGCAAACAAATTGTTGCTACATTTTGTTTGCAATGCCATAATATCTGCATGACAAATAATGCTCATACTTGGTTCATAAATCATCTCTTATGCATAAGCATAACACATTTTTGGATAACAATTAAACTATTTGTTTATATTCATGTCCTTCCAATGGCGAAGTATCAAGTGAAAAACGCTCATTTGATGAAAATCTGGAAACTCATCACATGGGCCATCGGATCAATAAGGAGCGGCACAGATCTTAGGTGGAACCACCACCAGCCACTTAAACACGAATTAACAAATAACCCCTTCTTTTACGCACCAGCTCCTTGACGTTTCGACTATGATCGATTCGTCTTCAATCTCATCAACGGGATGGAGACTTGCCCTACGCTGGCCATGCCGGCGACCATAAACTGTCTCCCTCCGCCGGCGACGAAGAGCCCTCCGCCGGTCCTGAACTATTTCCCTCCGCCGGCCATGATCCCTGCCCCTCTGCTGGTTTTGAGTCGCCCTTTAGAAGATGCATCGACGCTGCCTCTCCAAGATCTTGCTGCACCTCCGTCCCCTACCATGCCTCAACCTCTTCTTAGCCCTGCACAAGTAAGCAACATAGTACAGCGGCATCTGCTTCATGTACTAATTGTACTCGTATGGCGTCATAGTCTTATTGCCACAACATCCTCATAGCCCTCCACCTGATGGTTCAGCTAGCACTAACTGAATCAAGGTAAAGTTGTCCTTCTTCAATTGTACTTCTGAAGCATCTGGATCGAGCTTTCTTGTTTGTTGTTTCGTCAGCTGCTGTGACTCCTGCTCGCCCAACATACACCCTTGCACTGACTTATGTGTAAACTTCCATCCAACACACACTTGCTTGTATTCAGAAAATTTTGTCTTGTACAAATTCTCAGATTACATCATTGGAGCACCGTTCAGACTAAATAAAGATAATCAACAATGCTTTCACGCTGAGTGATAACACCTCACAATATCAAAATTGCATTCAGATTTTTCGTCTCTACATCACAAGCTCGCACAACAAATCTGCTAAATTTGGTTGGAAGGAGTAATAGCCCATTCCTCACATGGGAGCTTCGGCGAGGTGGACGCCTACATTGGCGCGTTGGTAGCCCCGCTGGCTATGGCCTGATACCTTCGTAGCATCCACCCGGCGGCAGCGCCATGGTGGACGGCAGCGTCGTAGGTCGTCGCGGTGGGGGATGGCAGCGCCATCGGGCGTCGCGGTGGGGGCAGCCCCATCGTCTGTTGTCGCGGTGGGGAATGGCTCGGCTCCGTCGTAGGGGGAGGCCCCGTCGTCGGTCATCGCGGTGGGGGACGGCGGCAGCGCCATGTCTTCGCGGTAGGGAGCAGCCATGGATAAGGCGAGATAAGAAAGAAATTGTGGGAAGGAATATCCTACCCCGTGGGCAAGACAGGGGGTTATTTGAAAAGTAGCATAAGTGGCTGGTTAGCGAGCCCACCTCTCATCTGTGCCATCAGTTAAAGAGATCCAACAGCTCGGGTCGCAAGTTTCCAGATTTTCATCGAATCAGAGTTTTCACTTGATACTTCGCCCCTTCCAATAGCACACCTATTTCTTTCCTTTTGATAACATACTATTTCTCGCAAATTATGTTTTGGTATTATTTTCTGCGGTACATCCTTGCTTTGCAAGAACACCTGTACTACAAAAGTTTGGCTTTTCCATCAACGAAGACTTCATTACTAGGTCACATTGCACACAAACCATGAATATACCTTTCAAGTTTGGCTCAATAATGATGAAGAAGGTCTCCTATTTTGATGGGGACATTCGGAAAAGACCTTGCTAGGTGTTACTCATTGGAAGTCGGTACATAAATATTACATGATATAACGCAACCCGATCTTATCATCCATGTGGCCTTACCCAACAAGATCCATCCATGATTCATCCAAGTTAGTTTTCTTTCAACTTCTTGCATGTTAATCATCAGTCAGCAGTGTACCCATTGTGCCAGCTAATTAACATTTGTATTTGCAAATGGCAGCAATTTTTGATTTCCTTTTGTGGCTATGTTGCTACTTCTAACTTAATGAACGGTCAACACACACTATGTCTATTTTAACGGTCAAATGTAACATTTGGCCCTGACAGCTGTCCACCCATGTCATAATCGGGTTCAATTTGAGCCCAATTGATTACGAGTGTTTTCTGCGAAAAACTAAACAAAACGATAGGTATCGACGAAAAAGAATAAGTAGGTAGTTTTTTAAAACCCTAACCGTAATTGTCGTAGTTTTTTGCTATTTACCCGTGGTTTGCATGTGAATCGTGAATTTTGCATTCACGGAAGTATGCTTTCCTTACAAAGTTATACTACGAACTGGCACTTTCAAACAGCTACTACTTGTATTGTGACACAGATGCTGATAAGCTGCAGCATAGGCTGTTTGAAGCATAAAGTAGTTATGCATGGATGGTTATTCTTGTTGTGATACCCACTTGGAAGCTATGCTTTATCTGAACTGATGGGTAAGGTGGCATTTTTGTTCTCTGGATCTGCGAAGGTAGCACCTGGCATCTCTTTAAATACTACCTAAGAGATTTAGTTGTTCTAAGTAGAATCTGTACCATGGATGTGAGAAATTGATGCCTTTTTTTAGGCACCAACCGTCTAGTTCTACGGTAATTTTCTATTAATGAACTGAAAAGAGTTTACAATATGTACAAAACAAAAACAAAAAAGAAGGTAGGCAGAAGCCTCTATCCTCTATCTTCTATCCAATGCCAGTTTTTTCTAACATAATGGTACTAAGAGAAGGTTATGTCTTTCTTGCTATCTTGTACTTCCTCTTACTGCCGCAAAGCCAAGTTTGCAGTTTACATCCCCTGAAAGCAATGTCAGAGAACATACTCTAATAGGTTGTGCCAGAAATGGGACAGTTGAATGCTCTAATTTGAGAATGGTCCCCTTCAAAAATTTACTTTATTTGAGATTGGTCAATGTGGACTGGAATGGTCATATCATAGCCTGATGCCTCGTGGAAGTGGGTAGATAGAGCACGGGACATACATGTACAGGACACTGACTCAATGCACTTTTGGTTATGGTGATCATTATATGGAAAATGAGGATTGGTTTAGACGGACAAATGAAGTTACCTTGTGTGAAATTAAGGCATACACGCCTACGAGTGTTCTTTTATAGGCTCCTAGCAGCATTTTCACTTGTGCGTGTCACTTGGATTCTTACATAAGGTATTTCTTCTCTCTTAGGCCACCCCATCCATGGGAAATGCTAAAGCAATCTCACCAAGCAACTCACTCCATTTTCTGAACCCTGCACACCATTATATATTTGATGAAGAACAGGATTGCATGCAACAAGTGACAAGGAAATCAAGAAGAGCTCAAGACCATGGAGGCACCAAGAAATCGCGGCGCGCCATGCCTGCTCCTTGTTCTGTTGGTTCTAGCTGCCCAGTGGTGCAGCGTCTCGACGGCGAGCTGCAGCTTCACCATATCCAACTACTGCACCCACACCATCTGGCCGGGGACGATGGCCGGCGCGGGCACGCCGCAGCTGCCCACGACGGGGTTCAGGCTCGACCCGGGGCAGACCGTGCGGATCCCGGCGCCGGCCGGTTGGTCCGGCCGGATATGGGCGCGCACGGGGTGCAACTTCAGCACGGACGGCTCGGGCGCGGCCGCCGGCGCGGTCGCGTGCCAGACCGGCGACTGCGGTGGTGGGCACATGGAGTGCGGCGGCACGGGCGGGAAGCCGCCAGCGACGCTCTTCGAGATCACGCTGGGGAAGGGCGGCCCCGCCGACCAGGACTTCTATGACGTGAGCCTCGTCGACGGGTACAACCTGCCCGTCGTCGCCGTCCCGCGCGCGCGGCAGGGCAGCTGCAATGCCACCGGCTGCGCCGCCGACCTCAACCTCTGTACGTGGCATATACTGTAGCATAATGGAGTATGAAACAGCTCTGCAGAATTGTATGCTCTGACACGTAAACGACAATCATGTTACTGCAGCATGTCCCAAGGAGCTGCAGGTGGCCGGCGGCAATGGCGGCGGCCCGGTGGCATGCCAGAGCGCGTGCGAGGCGTTCACGCAGGACAAGTACTGCTGCAGCGGCGCCTACGCGACGCCGGACACGTGCAGCCCGACGGCCTACTCCTCCGTCTTCAAGTCGGCGTGCCCGCGGGCCTACAGCTACGCCTACGACGACGGCAGCAGCCTCTTCACCTGCAACGCCGTCGACTACACCATCGCCTTCTGCCTCCCTCCAGCTGGGTAATCAATCAAGCTCTTTTTCAGTTCTTTTTCATTCACTTCAATAAAATGTATTGCAATTTGCAGCCAGTAATTAACTGTGATGGCTGAAATGTGCTTCCGAATTTCTGACGAACCAAGAACTGAGTAACTCACACGTGCCAAAGTTCGACAGATATGTACAGCTGAAATTGTGTGCTTTGAAATACTGTAAATTTGATGGATAACCCATGGTTCACACAGGTTGAACATGCCTGCTGATGCCAACAATGCTCCTCCTGCTGACAACAATGGTGCCGGAAGCACCTACGTGCCGCCCCCGACAGGCAACAGCGGGGCTGGAAGCATCTACCAGCCAACCCCTGCAGGTAACAGTGGCGTTGGAAGTGCCTACCAGCCACCTCCAACAGACAACAATGGCGTTGGAAGTGCCTACCAGACACCTCCGACTGGCAACAATGGCATCGGAAGCACCTACGAGACACCCTTGGCTAGCAGCAATGGCGTCGGAAGTGCCTTCCAGCCGCCCCTGACGGGCGACGACAATGGCGTGAGAAGCGCCTACCAGCCGGGGATGACCCTGTCGTCGGCGAGCACGCGATACGGTCAGCTGTGGTTTCTGATACCTGCAGCGCTCGTGTTCTTTAAATGATCATTCTCCATGAAAGGCCAGCCAGTGTTTCATGTGGAGCTGGCCTTCGAGCTTTCGAATACTTGAGGGATTGGGTGATCTTAGGCGCGGAAGAAAGAAGAGGCTCGAAGCAGAGTACATATCCAAGCAGAGATCTTGTAGGAGTTTCTGACAGATTCACAGTAGTTGCAACTTGAAACCCTTTGAAACCCTCCTGTATTCAGTAACTAGATAGCTTTCAGGAACTTTAGCACTGCCGGGTGATAAATCTTCTCCTTTTCTGTAGTATTATAAGGTAGTTTGAATTGAATAGCCCTATCTAATTCTTGAGAGAAATTTCCCATCCCAAGAAATCTGAGGATAAGAAAAGAAGAAAAAAAAGCAACTAAGGGACTCTTTGGATAGCAGAAAACTGAAAATGTGAGAAATAGAAAATAATGCATAACTGGAATGTGATGACTTATGGATTCGTACATGACTTGAAGCACAAGAAATTTTGCAATGATGCATACGAATGGATGACTAGAAAATAACACAGGAATTTCAGAGAAATGGGGAGAGTAGAAAGAGACACAGACAAAATGTATTGGACATCTCATATGAAAGACTGAATGAGACTTGAGCTCATGTCATACTGTATTTCCTATGGAATAGCGGTCACAGGATAGCTGGCCTGACCAAAATCCAGCAACCACAATTCTATGATCCGAAGGGCTCTTATAGGGAAAGAAATCATAAGGATATATCCTCTGAAGAATCAATGGAAATCCAACAATCCAAAGAAGAGTATGTAAAAAAGAATGGTCAGCTTTATTATATAAATTAACATTGTTACATGTAATGTAGTTTCATGAAGAAGGTACAATGATAGGAGCTGGACGCACTGATTTCTCTAATGGACAGCAGTCCCAGTTCCCATCCTTGTCCTGGGACAATGAGAAGTGCTTGGGCATCCACACCTCTCCCTTCTCACTCCTCTCCTTCTCAAGGCTCCTGGCCGTACCCTCGACTTTCCGCTTCGCCTCGCTAGCCTTCTCCCAGTCCTTTGCCAGGATAGCCTCGCTGACTTCGCTCCAGACGACCGCCGACTCGGTAGATGACAAGCCCTGCCAAATTATCACCATCATTCATGAATACTACCCCTGTGTTGCTTTGCAAGTTTCAGCCATGCTGAACTGAAAGTGTACTGACATGCCATACCATCAGTGATCACAACTACAGACAGTGTGAAATGTTTTATTTTTTTGAATAAACAAGACAATGCAATCTATTTTCTTCTGAGTTGCTAGAATTTCACCTCTTCGTCTTTAACCTCCGGTGTGATGAGGTTCGCGATGGAGAGGTTCGCGTCGTAGAGAACCAAGACCTCCCCACTCTCGACATCCTTGAGCGAAACAGTCCTGTCCCAGTAGCCATCGATCTCGAAGACGGCGTCCTGCGGGTTCGATGAACGGAACACCTTGCCCTTAACGCACCTCCCGTCACCTCCCATTCCCATGAAGGAGTTGCTTCTGTGGTAGCTCAATTCTGCCTCGAGACCGGAGTCCTTGCAGACGATCCTGACGGTGCCAGACCACTCGACGGAGGGCCCAGGAAGCAGCCTGATGAGAAGGTTTGGACAGCCCATCTCGTATGTCTCGTTGAACTTTGGAAGCCTGACTTGCCTCTTGCCGTGCACCGTTGCCTCTATGCTAGCACCTTCAGTGAAGCAAGTGAAAGGGGTACAGGAGTTTAGATAAGTTTGCATCCTTGCTTGAATAGCAACGTTATGCTGAAGCTTGGAAATCGTTGATCTGGTGGCCTACCATTAAATTTCGGCACTGGGTGTTGACTCCAGACAAGCTCCACGTTCCCGCCATCATCGGTAGCGTGAAGTGCAGAGACCGGGGGTTTATGACACACCTGAAAATGTTAATGTCATATGACCATTTTTTTTGAAAAGTAGTGCCATGTGATCATTCACGTTGTTGAAAAAGAGTATGTGTTTTTCAGAAAATGAGTAATTTTTGACAAGTTGGGTTGCCTGCTCAAGAAGGACATGGAGTGACCCTCTGGAGACATGGTGCGTCTCTCCGAGGACCGGGTTGTAAGGAGCGAAACCGAAGATGGGCGGCCTCGTCGTCGAGATGCTCCATGCGACGACCGCCGTAAAGCGCTCGAGGCTGTCCTTGCCTTTGCCGCATCTGCTCAGGTAGTCGTCTCCGTCGCAGTAGACTATTTCTCCGTACAACTGGAGCTGCGATTTTGGCAGGTTGAACGTAGCAGGCAGCTGGAAATGATCAGGCTCGTCAGTCATTTCATCAGTGAAGTAGTGTGCTCAAAACCTTGCGTGAAATAGTAATGCGGCGACAGTGAACATAGATCTTTTCTTTTAGGGAAGCAGAAGGACTCCGCTGTGTATTTTTTTTATTAATTTTCAAATAAATCATACAAAAGAGTAGTGTTCAACGAATAAAGAATAAGATAATAAAACAACATGTGGCACATTTAAATTGTAGAAAACTTTCTTACAAAATCATAAGAATTGTGAAGTACACCCATCAGACTTTCATGAATTTAATCTGGGAGCTAACCGACGATTTAGTGTCCCTGGAAAAGGACTAACCAAATCATTAGTAGGAGTGATCTCCACACCACTAACTAACCCCTAATAAGCTTATCTTGGCACATAAAGTGACATGACTCAATCGCTCCAATTCTTAAACCATAAGAGAAGCTTCCATGTTTAATCATGTAGAGGTCCAAGCTTTGGGGCCCCATTTGGTTTGTTTCAAATCCGCGCGAATTCGTTGAACTTGTTTTTGTTGCCTAGCTGAACCCCACCTACTCCAATCAACCAGCCCTGATTAAGTGATTATTATAGTACAGTACCCAGCCCCCTGAATTATGCCGGATTCAGGGTAGTGCCTAGTGCCCCTAATCTTGGAGTAAGTAAACTAGCAAGTGAATTCAAATTTGGCTCTCGAGATCGGAGTCTCACATCACATGCATGTGCCTTGGATGGTTGATTTTGTAGGATCAATACACACATGAGAGTGAGCAGTAGTGGTGCTTGCTTTGTTTTTACCTGGAAGTGCGAGAGATCGGCGCCCGGCCTGACGTTCCCGAAGAGGCTGAGCACCCGCTGCACAAGGTTGGCCGGCTGGAGCTCCGCCGCGAGGCCCCCTTCCAGCGACAGCGGCGCGGTGAGCACCGCCGCCGAGGCCCTGGCCGTGGCTGTCTCTGCCGCCGATGCGTCGACCTCCGATTCAACCTGCATCCAATCAATTACAAACACAGTCAGATACATGTGGGCTCCAATTATGACGCTCAAGTGCTAACTGAATAGCAGCAGCAACCGAGACATGGCGGATCGCTCGTCGTCGCCGCCGTCGCCCCATGTAGGCTCTTGCTTGTTGCATTCAGGTTTCGTTTCCTTGGAGGGGGAGGCTCCAAGAAAAGTCCGGCCCAATCGTGTTGACCGATGAACGGGAGGGAAGGAACCGAAATCAAACCCGTGTGGTTGTCACTTGTCAGGCTGGCTCTGGGAGATGGTTTCCCCTCCCTCTCATGTGTCCATCTGCCGTCGAATATGTAGTAGCTTTGGTGTGTGTTTGTGCTTTATAGTAGATACTACTGGTGCTAAACAAAGTGGAGAAAAGAAAAGGTCAGTGCCGGCTGAAGATGCTGCCGCTGCTATTGGCCGGCCAGCCGAAAGCTGGTGCTATGTGTGTGTGTGTGTGTCTTGGCGTTGCGTTTACATGGGAGTGCACGCCCCCGACGCGGCTATGAAAAGGAGACGGAACGGGACGGGGACTCCATTTCGTGGACGAGATTTGCCTGCTCCCCCAACGTGTTTCCGCATAGATGACATGATTTAATTAGAATAAGATAAGGCCCAACCCCACCCCCTTAAAATCAGAGGGGGAAAAGACAGCCGTAGGATGGAGTGGGAGTATGGATGGGAGCATGGCGAGGGAGCAGGCAAGCCGGATCCCCATTTCATGGGTGCCTCTTCCTCTTTCTTCGCCGCAAAGAAAAGGAAAGGTGGCTCTCCTCTCCTCTCCTCTCCTCTCCTCTAGCCGTCTGTTACATCGCGACCAAACGCACGAGGTTATTATCAAAGATCATTGCCCGCGGTATTGGTTTTGCCGGCGTCTATTGACTTTTTCTCTTCTGTTTTTTCAAAAGGGAAACGGATAATCACCTTTACCGCCCGGTAAAAGTACATGTGGAAGCGCAGAGGTGAAAAGGTGAATGCGGAAGGGGGGGAAGGAAATGGCACGACGGGACAAAAAGGCCAGGACGGCGGGCGGGGCCAGGGCCCAGGGGTAAAAGCATGGGCGATATTCGCTACCCTGACGTGGGCGCAGGCCACACGACCTGACGCTCGAAGCGCCGCCCCCCAATCTTCGATCGAGAGAATTTCGCGCTCTCGCCGCCGCCGCCCGCCCGGCCATGCGTTGCCGCCGGCGGAGAAGCAGTCCGACGGTGATTACGGAACTTGCTGAAAGAAAGGACGTCCAATTGAGAAAAGGACGTACCATGGTTGGTTCGCGTGAGCTCCAATCCCCGACGCGAGCCCTCCTTGATTCGATCCTCTCCCCGGCCTCGGCCTGCGGGTTGCGGATTTGCTACCCCTCGATCCTCTCGTTTTCGAGCTGGGTATGCTGGGTGCGTGGGCGGGTTGGAATGGGATCCTCGATAGGGGCGGGCGGGGAAGAAGCAAGCGGATCGCTGGATTGATCTCCTTCCTCTCTTTTTTAGCGGGAGGCTCGGTGGCGCGCGCGCCTATTTATACACGCTCTCCTTCTTTTGAGGCCGCGTGCGTGCGGTGCTCGCCGCTGCGGCCGCGCCTTCCTTCCCTGAGGCAGAGGCAGAGGCAGAGGCAGGTACGGGCCTCTATCTGAGCCGTTGCTGGCGACGGCCGCGCGCGGTGACGTCGGCCTCGCCGTGTCTCGTCGGCGTGTGCGTGTGCGTGTGAACGCTTTGCCCGTTCTCGGCACGGGCCAAAACGTTTGCGCCTTTCCGGAACAGTGCAATCGCGAGTAAAGCGCGCAGGGCTGCCCGCCTAATTTGAGATGTGGACTCTGTTTCTTGATGTAAAAGCACCTCAGATACCCTAATTTGCATGAAATGTGATGATTTAGTTTCAAACTTGTAAAATATAACTTTACCATACTCCAACTTGCACTAGATGTGATGATTTAGTCTTAAGCCTATCACAGCTTGACAAGTGGCAGCCAGATGGCTTGACCGGTCTTCGTCTGCACTTTTGCAGGAAACACCCAGTCGTCTTCTCTAATTAACCCACACTACTAGATGTTAAGGTGCAGTTAACTGAAATACTATGAAATTAGGATGTTGTCTTTTAAGTCAGCATTTTCACCACAATACTATGAAATTTAGGATGCCACAATTATCTGAAAGATGAGGCCAGCCATAAACCATTGATGGAGCTCGTCATGCACCCAACTACTACTACTTCCACAAAAGTATGCAACACCTGACCAAGATGACTGGGATAACCTACTTAAAGCATGAGTCACCAACCCATGCATGCACCTAGCGCCCACACAAGTTAGCAGCATTCATAACCATCGCAAGCTGGGGAAGACTATTGTGCCTATCCGGTGACGATGCATGCAGGCCCAAAATCACTTGGGGCATACTTTTGTCGAAGCAGTTCGCCGATCCTGTGAAAGAAATGCTTATCATCGCTCACACTGATCTGTGAATACTAAGCCTGGGGCATACTCACTGGACTGATATGTGAATGAGCTTGAAAAGAAACTTTGCTTCAGGGCAGGCGTTCGTACTACTAAGCTGAAGCCTAAAGGAAACAAAGTAACTTACGTACTTGATTGTAACCTAAGAAACAAAAGAACGGTGAAGGACTGACGACTAGCTGCTGCTAATTAGACACAAGCAACATTTTACAGCTGTTGTGCTACGTGTTACTACTGCCCATCAGTCCTTTCACAGGATCGGCGAGCTGCTCGGGTTCCTCTCCAACGGCTTGGCCTGAGCGCCCCGGCCGGAGCCGAACGTCTCCGCTGTGCCGCTGCCGGTCCGGGCCATGCCGACCGCGCGCCCATGGGCTGCATGAACACGGGGAGGCCCCTGCTCGTCGTTGCGCCGGTGGGGCTCATCCCGAGCCCCAGGAAGTCCAGCGTGGCCGGCTTGGCACTGAACAGTGATGGCTGGCCCATCATGAGCTCCGGCAACCCCATTGGACCGTCGGTAGAGTCGTATGGTAACCCAAGGCCCAGCCAGGCCGACATCATCGGAGCTGGCTCGGGCTCCAACCGCGGCGGCCATTGCTGCAGCGACCCTTCCGGGAACTGCATTTGCATGGGCTCCTGGTGGTGGTGGTGCTGCTGTTGATGCTGACCTGACGACGTCGACGCCGGCGACGACGACAAGATGTCCAGGCCCAGTCCACGCAGGAACGAGGAGCTCGACGAGGTGGCGCCCATCCGCGCCGCCTTCTGAAGCAGCGTCGTGGCGGACATGTGCGCCGACGGCGCCGGGAGCTGTTGCTGCCTGTCAGCCGCTGGGCCCGAGAACTGGGCGGACACGGCGTCGGTCGCGAAGCACAGCGACGGGGCTTGGCGGCCAATGCGCGCTCCGGATACTGCGGCACCTGGGCCACGGAAGATGGCGCGAACATGCTGCCGAGGAGGCTCTACGACGTGGCCCAGACGCTGCTGGTGTTGGCACTGACATTGGCGCCGTTGACCGAGGGCGGGGACGGCATCAGTGGCGTCGGCGGCGTGTACTGGACGACGGGCTCAGGCGCGACAGTGCCAATCTCCCGCTCTGCATGAAGCATAAGAGTCTCAGCAAATTAGCAGCAAGATTCATATCACAGATAATAAAAGATTAACGTTAAGCGCTAAAAGCTGGTGCAATAGAGAGAGACAGGGCCAGAAAGCAACGGGAGGGGGCTGACCATCATCACGTTGCTCCTCGTGCCGCTGCGGCGCGGGCGCCGGCGCCAGCTGTGGCCCGACAAGGTGTTTCCTGCAGTTAGCTGCACCTTAACATCCAGTACCGCGGGTTAATTAAAGAAGACGGCAGGGTGTTTCCTGCAAAAGTGCGGACGAAGACCGGTCAAGCCACCTGGCTGTCACTTGTCGAGTTGTGATAGGCTTGGGACTAAATCATCACATCTAGTGCAAGTTGGGGTATGGTGGAGTTGCATTTTGCAAGTTTGGGACTAAATCATCACATTCCATGCAAGTTATGGTACTTGGGGTGCTTTTACCTCCCGTTTCTTCCTTCGCAAATTGCATAGCGCTGGAGCGTGGTTCAATCGGCCGTCGACTTCACATCATTCCACTACTAGGGAAAAGCCTATACACAGAATTTTACCAGTAGCGCTGTACAAAATCAAACGCTGCTGCTACTTAGTAGCAGCGCGCGTAAATAAACCGCGCTACTGCTATGACTTTAGCAGTAGCGCGTACTAGCGAAAAGCGCTGCTGCTACGTTTGAACTGGGCGCACATGGCTAGCCCAACCTAGCAGTAGCGTGTATAATGGCCCAGCGCTACTGCTAATCTCCTTAGCTGCAGCGCGCTTACGTGTAAAGCGCCGCTGCTAACGGAAATAAAATAAAGTGAAAAACAAGTAGAAAAGTAAATGAAAATGAAAGAAATAGAAAAAGGAGAAAGGGAAAAAAATAAAATGTAAAGAAAAATAAAAGAAAAAAAGGAAAAAAAAGGAGAAAGGAATAGCAGTAGCGGGTTTCAGTAAACGCGCTATAGCTAACTTAGCTATAGCGTGTTTCCGAAAACGCGCTACCGTTACGTTTCACTTAAACAGCGGTTTCCCCCCACCCCGCCCCCCGGCCACCAATTCTTCCCCAAATCGTCCCTCGCCCTCGCCGCCGTCTCCTCACCGCCGCCGCCCGAGGCCGCCCTCAGCCTCACCGCCGCCGCCCGAGGCCGCCCTCAGCCTCACCGCCGCCGCCCGAGGCCGCCCTCAGCCTCACCACCGCCGCCCGAGGCCGCCCTCAGCCTCACAGCCGCCTCCCAAGGCCGCCCTCCACGTCACCGTCGGCGCCCTCCACCTCACCGCCGCCCGAGCCCGCCCAGGACCGCCCTTGCCCATGCCCGAACCCGCCCTCTCCGCCCCTGCCTCCGTCACCGAGCACCTCCCCGCCACCGTCTCTCCCCTCTCTGTAAGTCCCCCACCCCTCCCCTCACTCATCTTTCTCTGTATTTTAGAGAAAAAATTAGATGTTAATTAGATGTTTTTCAGTTAGGGCACTAGAGTTTTGCTAGGTTAATTAGGTTAGTAGTGCTGCTAGTAGTATTGGTACAGTAGGTTAATTAGGTGATGTAAAATGAATAACCTAAATGAATGAAATTAGTAGTTAACTGAATTTTTTTCCTTTCATCATTATAGAGCACTAAAGTTAACTGAATTTTGTTCTATTAGTAGTTAAATGAATTTTCTTCTACACTGTTTGCACATGTGGTTGCTCGTGTATATTTGGACACTGTTTGCAGGGAATGATGCTTAGTGGCCTATGTTTTGCCGGAATGTTGATTCATTTCTTTTCTGGCAAATTTCAGGTTCTCGATTTGTCCACTTTTTGGCAAAGCTCATGCCGAAATTTTCCGCGAATTTCGGCATGACTTGTGCTACAAACTAGGACATATCGAGTGCCCGTGATTTGCCGCACCAGGAAGGAGTCAACATTCCTACAAAACAATAGGCCTTTTTTATGTCATTATTCATTTTATTAGGTCTAGAATTAATTGACTAGATTTAATCATAAGAAACATGGCTAGCAACGATGAAGGACAGGGTTCTGGTGATTGCGACGACGCCTACCGGGCAGCAGCCGAATTTTTTAGCCTTACCAATGATCAACCGATGTTATTGCTGGGCCCACCGGTGGCATCGGGGACTAAGACCGACACGCAGACCGGTGCTGAGACTGAGACCGGCGCTCAGACTCAGACCGGCGTCGAGACCGGCGCTGAGACTGAGATCGGCGCCGCCTCGGGGAGCGGAGCCGGTGTAGAACCGAAAGCAAAGAGGCAACGGGTTCCTAACAAACTCAGGACTACTAGAGTGGTGGTCACGGAGGTGGACGACGGCAATTTTGAGCCAACGGCGCCCGAGGAAGCGCGTCGATGCTACGACAATCAAATAGGCTGCATCGTACGGACAACCGCCACCATCAACGATGAGAAACTACAAAAGATAGAAAATATGAGGAGCTCCCTCCTAAAGAAGTTTCACCAGATATTCTTGTTCCCGGGCCGGAATGAGAAGGATTATAAAGATCCAGATGAGGACCCGGCAATGAAGAAGATAAACAAACACGCCATGACCAAGTTTAGCGACGCGTTGGCCGCCTGGAAAAATCGAGTGAAAGCAAGGATCATCGGCAAGAAGGAACCCTACTCCGAGATTGTAAAGGATAATCCGACAATCACGGAAGAGCAGTTTCAAATATTCAAGGAGGCTTGCGAGGCCGAAGATGCCAAAAAAAGTCTAAGTACATGAAGGGGCTTCAAGAGAGGAACATTGGGAGCCACCACCTCGGAAGCCGTGGTTACGGCGGAAAGAGGTCCAAATGGGCCAAGGAGGACGCGGAAGCCGCGAGTCTGGGCATCCCAGACCCCTTGGCGGAGTTCACCGTCCCGCAGGAGCGTGACGTCCTCAGGGCACGGCACCGTTGGGACCCAGTGAAAAAGGTTTACGAGACAACACCGGTCATTACGGAGTTCATGAGACTGCTAGTAATTTTAGTTTCTGATCAATTCGACTGCACACGTTAGTCATATTTGTAAACGATCGTTGTGCCTTTTGCATAGAGAGCAGCACAGGATTGCGGCCGAAAGCGACTCGCCGTCTGAGGCATTGGCGAGGCCCAAGTGGGACATTCCATTCAACCGGGCGTTGAACATATTGAAACAACAACCGGTGGATACTCGACCGTCGTATGGACGCGTGCACGGTGTCGGAGACGGCGCCACGTGGAAGAAGTACTACCGTGAGACCACGGAGGAGAGAAAGGAAAGACGGAGGTTAAATGAAGAAAACATCGACAAGAGGGTTGAGATTGCGGTTGAGAAGAAATCAACTGAGACAGTCGCAACAACGGTAGCTGCCGCAAAATAGGTGGCTTTAGATATTTCTAGTACCTTGGTTCCGGGCGTTTTCAATTGGACCAGGCAAAATCCAAAAAAAGATGCAGCGGATTTTCCCCTTGCTGACTTCTTGGCGGGGAGCAACTCAACTAGCGTTGCACCAGCACCTGCAGCTGCACCTGCTCCCGCATCGGCTCCCGCACCGGCTCCCGCACCGGACGTGCTAGGCGGTGCTTCGTCTTTGGCTGAGCTCGACGCCCTCACGGTATCTGTCACACCGCCCCCTTCAATATAAATGTATAATCTCCCGTTTTCGTTGCCTTTCGGATGTCTCATGTCGCAGACTTTTCTTTGCAGGCCGACGAAACCCCGTGCACCATATTGTACACCATCGGCGACCAGAAGGTGGACGTGGGGAAGGCGACGATAATGGAACCGAAGGAACCATTGTTCCACAGCCGGCCGATCCCCCCGAACGTCTTCAAGGTTTCCGTGGCTAGTGTCAAACCGGGCCACGAGAATTTGCCTCCTCCAGTACTACTAGGGGATGACGACGAGACATCGCGGCGGCTTGGTGATTGTTGCAATGCTGGGTGGGTCCTGTTGTGGCCAAAGAGTCTGCTTCGTCTGGAGGCGGCCTGGAGCACACCCACGAGCACGCAGCCTCAGCAAGGTATGAACATCAACACCCCACCTACCCAATTATCGTCGGGTGTCGGGTTGGGTGATAGCGGACGGGGTAAGGAGGAGGCTCCATTAGTCGCTGATGACGTCGCCATGGATGAGGATGAGGACGACGATGGCGCTGCTGAACAGTATGTCTATACTAGCACTTCCTCAGGGTTTGAGCGTCATGAGTCGGTGCCTGAATTGCCGTCTCAACATATTATGGACGACCTTCCGGTAGTAAAGAAGTTTAGGAAGAGAGCGAGGAAAGGCAAAAAAGTTGTTTCTATGATCCAGCAGCCTCGGCTTCAGGACCGTATAGATATCCCCGGTGCGGATAAATGGCATATCCCCGGTCAACCAATCCTACCTGCAACAGCGCTATGGGCCAGATTCGGCGATCTAAAGAGACTTCATGACGATGTGCTGCAGGTAGAGAAAGACCTCATCGCCTCGAAAGATCCAGGATACCCACTCTACGTGGTTAACGTTCCGTGGCAAATGTCGTACGTCGACAGCTTCCCCGCGGATAAGTTCTTCCTCCGATTTGATTACATATTCGACATGTTTCTTGTGAAGAAACTGGATTTTACATTTGTCCGCCTTTATGCCTTGCACATGAACTACATCATCGGGGTTGAGCAGATATCTCATATCTGTGTCGCTGACCCGTACTACATGCACGAGGGCTTCTTGGGAGTCTGCGCAAATCACCGTGAATACGCGAGGGATTACATCGTCAGTTTCATGCTCACCAATAAGGACAAGGGGGCGATTCTCGTGCCTTATCATCCCGTGTAAGTCATCTGCGCTGCTATCCTTCCTTTGATTTCAATCATTCATTTGCACGGTGGAGGCTAATTAATTTGAGGACTTATTTTGCGCAGCGGCGGGCGCGCCTTCCTCATCATCCTCTACCCCCGATTCTCCCACGCTCTTTACTTGGACACGTCGAAAAACATTCACAAAAAGGATTACACCCACATCAAGGATGTTCTCGACAATGCTATGTATCACTACCAATCACTGGGTGGAGAGGTCAGGGACAAGAAGATGAGGGGCGGCAGGGTCACCTTCGGCCATAAGACCAACTTCTGCTGCATCCAGCAACCAGACGATTCTCTTAATGATGGATTCTATGTCCTACACCACATGCTGGAGTACAGACGGGATCACCAGAACCTTCGCATGGCACCTTCTTCCGGCGATGCCCATATTCTGCAATGGGCAAAGGACATAGGAGATATCGAGGATCATCGACTTCGAGCTGAGTTCTATAACATCCAGCGCGAACTTGCCCAAATCATCATGAAGGAGGTCGTCGGAAAAATAGGGATGTTCTACGGAGAAGGACAAATGTCGCGGGAAGACGTCCGAACATGGATAGCCTCTCAGCGTCTCGACCTGAAGCCTTTCACTAGGCTCGGGGACTATCTCCCTGACTTGGATGGATGGAACGACATGTTGGAGTGATTATCGATATATGACAATGTGTTCGTTTAGTCCATACTTTCTGTATGACAAAACTTTGAGTTATGCATGATGAAACTTTATTTGTGATGTAATTAAACTGTCCTCCTCCTCGACTAGCGAAAATCACTCTAGTTAGGGCATTTTGGGGTACGATGAACTTTGTTATTTATGCTTATGATATGTTGTTTTTATTTTTGCCAAGTCTGTCTCTTTCTGTTGCTCAACTATATATGTTGCATATCATCGACTCATGTGATGATGCAGGTGCATAGATCATAGATGGCGAAGAAGTGCTATGCCAGGAGTATATATACGACAAGTGGCCGGAGTGTCAGGCCCTTCCGGTTTCCGAGCGACAGGCAGTAATTAGTTTAGAGGTTCACGCTAATGCGAAAGAGGGATACGAACTCATGTTCTCAAAGTGATAGCTCTTCTCGCGTATATCGTTGTTTAGATGGATGACGATGTATTTGCATATCATTCGAGACTTGTATCGCTATTTTCGAGATGATGACGAGAGGCCACTTTGTGTTGGATGATGATTATGATGATGACATGATTTGATGAGACTAATTGTATGTATATGCTATGATTACATTTGTATGTGTATGATATGCTAAAGATTATTGTATAAAGCCTATTCAAATACAAAACAAATATGCAGGAAAAAAACTAATAAATAAACTAGTAGTAGCGAGGGGGGGAATTTAGCAGTAGCGCCGCATTGTCAGTAGCGCGTCCCAGCAAACAGCGCTGCAGATAATATCAGTAGCGCCCTTTCCCAAAGAGCGCTACAGCTATTCATGTATAGCAGTAGCGTGGGACAACCGGCGCTACTGCTATACGTTAGCTGTAGCGCCTTATTAGTAGCGCCGGTGCCCGCGCTACTGAGAGGCCCAAAACCCTCACTGCTGGCAGGCTTTTCCCTAGTAGTGTTCGCTGGCAATCCAACACGATTTGCTTCTTCTTCTTTTTCTGAAACAAGGCAAAATATTTGCCATTTTCATTAATTAAGAAGAGGAGTAGACATGGTTCCGCCAAGCGGGCGATTACAAATTACTCTCGCGGCATTATATTACTCAAATACTTTGCACCCGCACGAGCCCAAAGAGAGGCTTCATCCTTAATCTTGCTGATGATGACGGTAGTGGGGACGGTGGTGTTGCGGAAGATCCTAGCATTGCGCTCGTTCGAGATTTCCCACGCAACAGGCATCATCAAGGTGTTACGAGCCTTGCGCGTGTCACCCCTCTTGCGACAAACCCCGTCCCACCAAACCCTCGCTGAGGGCACTATTCTCCAATCTGTCGGGTCGATGTCGTGAAAACCAAGCGAAGATTAATCTCCGTCCACACTCTCATTGTGAATCGGCACTGGAAGAGGAGGTGGGCCGCCGTCTCTTGAACCTGCTTGCAAAGAGGGCTTGCAATTCGGCCAACCCCTACGTTGCAACCTATCGGCGGTCCACACCCTATTCTGGATTATCAACCAAGCAAAAAAATTGCACTTTGGGGGGGGGGAGGGGGGAGGGGGGGCAAGCTTTCCAAACTGTTGAGATCATGGTCTAGGCGACGAGACCCTCAAACTAAGCATTGTACGCAGAAGACGTGGAGTAGACACCATCGTTAGTAAACTTCCAAATAGTTTTATCCCCGACTCCAGGGGTGAGTATGACATCAGAGAGCTTCTCTCAAAGGATGGCGAATTGCTCAATGTGCTCAAAAGTGAGGCCCTGAGAGGTAATAATATTGCGAACCCGAGCATTGTCGGTGAGAGCCAAGTAGACGGAGCTTCTTTTCTTCCTGGATAGGACAAAGTTCCTCGGAGCAATGTCGGCAATTATTTGCTACTCGACTGTTACTCGTCTGCGCTTGTTTCGTGAGGACAGCTCTTGCATTGTCGGTAGTAGTAGTAGTGTTGTTGGCTCATAGTATCAGGTTTGAGTCATTTTTTTTCAATTCTAAACGGGCCATCCTATTCTTTTGTGATTACCACCTTTTTAGGGGTCCATTTGTGCATTATTACTGTTATTTACTTATTTATTTAGAAGCTTGATTACATGTGTCCGGTTCAGTTCTTGGAGGTGTTCATACGGAGAGAGAGTATCTGGTGCTACCAAGACTAAAGTGCTACCCTGATACGGGCTTCCATGCCGTCAGATTCTCAAATCGGGCAGTATTTGGAAGCTGTTGGATCTACTAGACCTATGCGTAATTTTTAGACTACTGGAAGGCTTTTGTGCAAATGTTGCAGAGTTACCAGGAACCGTCTGATATGATAATCCGACGGCCTAGAAGTCCGTATCACGGTAGCACTTGAGCCTTGGTAGCACTGAATATTTTCCCCTCACAGGAGTAGGTGTGTGTGTGTGCGTGCGTTCATAAGGATGAGCACATATACTTATGTATGAGCGTCTGCGTCTGTACCGTGTTACAAAAATATCGCAACCCGCTTCTTCCTCGAGAGCACTGGATGTTTTTCCCTCATAGAAGTATGGTGTGCGTGTCTATATTTATAAGGGTGAGTGTATGTACATATGTATGAGTGTCTATGTCTATATTGTGTTAAAAAAGCGCAACTCATTTGTTCCCGGAGAAAACTGCACATGCACTACCTACTCAAACGATAAGAAAGAAATGGTTGCAATATTTTCTGATCAACATAATACGAAGTTTTTGCGAACCAACCTGTGGTTGGATGACTAGAGGGAATGTGGTATTTCCAGCCCATTAGGGTTTAAGTCCTGGTGCTCGTATTTATTTCAGAATTTTCGGCGATGCGCATTCAGTGGGAGGAGGCGTTCCCGTCGACGACGAGATGCCTATGATGACTTCGTAAATTTCAAGATGATATGCCGATTCAGTCTTTCAGAGGTGCTCGTAGGGATAGGGTGTGCGTGTGTGCGTTCATAGGGGTGAGTGTATGCGTGTGTATATGGGCGCTTGCGTCTGTACTATTTTTAAAAAATACTAAGTTTTTTTCTTTTTGCGGGGTAACACAATTCGAAGTTAATTGCATATCTATCATTCTTAAGAAGTTGTTCCCCACTACAAGGCATTCTCTCAACATGCAGGTTATCCACCTCAGCTTTGTGCCATGTCAGCAATTTTTCACCCACTCATGCATTCCATTTGAGCTCTCTCTTTCTCTCAAGCGTGAACCGATTTTTCTCTCCATCGGCAGAATAGGAACGATCTTTCCCATGCATCCACGTTGGCCACTAGGCGTCTATCAATGCAACCATTTTAATACCGACCATTACCTGTGTTTATTGGAGTCATTTCCCCTTCCATTGGAAGCATGTCTTCTCCTCTTCCAATCTCTCCTTGATATAACTGTGGATCAACCTGATCGAGCCGAGCGCCCGCTGCCCCATGTGCGTCGAGTTGTTTGCGTCCATCATCTTGGGAAGCTTCCGGAGACCTTCACACCTAAGTGACGACTGGCACTTAATCCTTGCCGATGTAGACGGCCTCAAGCTCGTGGTGGTCGGATTTGTTCTTGCCAATTGCAGCCAAGCAACGCGACGTTTATCTGGTGTGCCGTTGACCCGAGCTTTTTTCTTTTTCGTGTGTTCTGTAGTCCCCGTTGTCTTCCTGCCGAGGTTCCGCCGGCGTTCGGTACAGGCACGCACACACTCCTGTCCAAGAAGTGGAAGAACCAGGCCTAGCGGAAAGGAAAAACACCGATACACCTATGTGTTGGAAATATGCCCTAGAGGCAATAATAAATTGATTATTATTATATTTCCTTGTTCATGATAATCGTTTATTATCCATGCTATAATTGTATTGATAGGAAACTCAGATACATGTGTGGATACATAGACAACACCATGTCCCTAGTGAGCCTCTAGTTGACTAGCTCGTTGATCAATAGATGGTTATGGTTTCCTAACCATGGACATTGGATGTCGTTGATAATGGGATCACATCATTAGGAGAATGATGTGATGGACAAGACCCAATCCTAAGCATAGCACTAGATCGTGTAGTTCGTATGCTAAAGCTTTTCTAATGTCAAGTATCATTTCCTTAGACCATGAGATTGTGCAACTCCCGGATACCGTAGGAATGCTTTGGGTGTATCAAACGTCACAACGTAACTGGGTGACTATAAAGGTGCATTACAGGTATCTCCGAAAGTGTCTGTTGGGTTGGCACGAATCGAGACTGGGATTTGTCACTCCGTGTAAGCGGAGAGGTATCTCTGGGCCCACTCGGTAGGACATCATCATATGCGCAATGTGACCAAGGAGTTGATCACGGGATGATGTGTTACGGAACGAGTAAAGAGACTTGCCGGTAACGAGATTGAACTAGGTATTGGATTCCGACGATCGAATCTCGGGCAAGTAACATACCGATAGACAAAGGGAATTGTATACAGGATTGATTGAGTCCTTGACATCGTGGTTCATCCGATGAGATCATCGTGGAACATGTGGGAGCCATCATGGGTATCCAGATCCCGCTGTTGGTTATTGACCGGAGAACGTCTCGGTCATGTCTGCATGTCTCCCGAACCCGTAGGGTCTACACACTTAAGGTTCGGTGACGCTAGGGTTGTAGAGATATTAGTATGCGGTAACCCGAATGTTGTTCGGAGTCCCGGATGAGATCCCGGACATCACGAGGAGTTCCGGAATGGTTTGGAGGTAAAGATTTATATATAGGAAGTCCTGTTTCGGCCATCGGGACAAGTTTCGGGGTCACCGGTATTGTACCGGGACCATCGGAAGGGTCCCGGGGGTCCACCGGGTGGGGCCACCTGCCCTGGGGGGCCACATGGGCTGTAGGGGGTGTGCCTTGGCCTATATGGGCCAAGGGCACCAGCCCCAAGAGGCCCATGCGCCAAGAGAAGAGAAAAAGGGGAGAGTCCTAAAGGGGGAAGGCACCTCCGAGGTGCCTTGGGGAGGATGGACTCCTTCCCCTCCTTGGCCGCACCCTTCCTTGGAGGAAGGGGCAAGGGCTGCGCCTCCCCCTCTCCCTTGGCCCTATATATAGTGGGGTAGGAGGGCCTCTAAAACACACCTTTTGCCTTTGGTGCAGCCCCTCCCTCTCTCCCAAGTTCTTCTCCTCTTCTGCGGTGCTTGGCGAAGCCCTGCAGGATTGCCACGCTCCTCCATCACCACCACGCCATTGTGCTGCTGCTGGATGGAGTCTTCCTCAACCTCTCCCTCTCTCCTTGCTGGATCAAGGCATGGGAGACGTCACCGGGTTGTACGTGTGTTGAACGCGGAGGTGCTGTCCGTTCGGCACTAGGATCATCGGTGATTTGAATCACGACGAGTACGACTTCATCAACCCCGTTCACTTGAACGCTTCCGCTTAGCGATCTACAAGGGTATTTAGATGCACTCTCCTTCCCCTCGTTGCTAGTCTCTCCATAGATAGATCTTGGTGACACGTAGGAAAATTTTGAATTTCTGCTACGTTCCCCAACAATGGTATCAGAGCTAGGTCTATTGCATAGATTCTATGCACGAGTAGAACACAAAGTAGTTGTGGGCGTTGATTTTGTTCAATATGCTTACCGTTACTAGTCCTATCTTGATTCGGCGGCATCGTGGGATGAAGCGGCCCGGACCAACCTTACACGTATTCTTACGTGAGACCGGTTCCACCGACAAACATGCACTAGTTGCATAAGGTGGCTGGCGGGTGTCTGTCTCTCCCACTTTAGTCGGATCGGATTCGATGAAAAGGGTCCTTATGAAGGGTAAATAGCAATTGGCATATCACGTTGTGGTTTTGCGTAGGTAAGAAACGTTCTTGCTAGAAACCCATAGCAGCCACGTAAAACATGCAAACAACAATTAGAGGACGTCTAACTTGTTTTTGCAGGGTATGCTATGTGATGTGATATGGACAAAAGGATGTGATGAATGATATATGTGATGTATGAGATTGATCATGTTCTTGTCAAGGGAATCACGACTTGCATGTCAATGACGAGACAACTTCAAGAAGACACGATGATGGAGATCATGATGATGGAGATCATGGTGTCGTGCCGGTGACGATGATGATCATGGAGCCCCGAAGATGGAGATCAAAAGGAGCAATATGATATTGGCCATATCATGTCACTATTTGATTGCATGTGATGTTTATCATGTTTATACATCTTATTTGCTTAGAACGACGGTAGTAAATAAGATGATCCCTCATTAAAATTTCAAGAAGTGTTCTCCCCTAACTGTGCACCGTTGCTACAGTTCGTCGTTTCGAAGCACCACGTGTTAATCGGGTGTGATAGATCTTTACGTTCACATACAACGGGTGTAAGATAGTTTTGCACAGCAAAAACACTTAGGGTTAACTTGACGAGCCTAGCATGTACAGACATGGCCTCGGAACACAGAAGACCGAAAGGTCGAGCATGAGTCGTATAGAAGATACGATCAACATGATGATGTTCACCGATATTGTCTAGTCCGTCTCACGCACAGATCGGACACGGCCTAGTTCACTCGGATCATGTAATCACTTGGATGACTAGAGGGATGTCTATCTAAGTGGGAGTTCATAAGATGAACTTAATTATTCTGAACATAGTCAAAAGGTTTTTTGCAAATTATGTCGTAGCTCACGCTATAGTTCTACTGTTTAGATATGTTCCTAGAGAAAAATTAGTTGAAAGTTGATAGTAGCAATTATGCGGACTAGGTCCGTAAACTGAGGATTGTCCTCATTGCTTCTTAGAAGGCTTATGTCCTTAATGCACCGCTCAGTGTGCTAAACCTCGAACGTTGTCTGTGGATGTTGCGAACATCTGACATACACGTTTTGATAACTACATGATAGTTCAGTTAAACGGTTTAGAGTTGAGGCACCAAATACGTTTTTGAAACGTCACGAAACATATGAGATGTTTTGAGGGCTGAAATTGGAATTTCAGGCTCATGCCCACGTCAAGAGGTATAAGACCTCCGACGATTTTCTTAACCTGCAAACTAAGGAGAAAAGCTCAATTGTTGAGCTTGTGCTCGGATTGTCTGAGTACAACAATCACTTGAATCAAGTGGGAGTTAATCTTCCAGATGAGATAGTGATGTTTCTCCGAAGTCATTACCACCAAGCTGCTAGAGCTTCGTGATGAACTATAATATATCAGGGACATATATGATGATCCTTGAGATATTCGCGATGTTTGACACCGCGAAAGTAGAAATCAAGAAGGAGCATCAATTGTTGATGGTTAGTGAAACCACTAGTTTCAAGAAGGGCAAGGGCAAGAAGGGATACTTCATGACACGGCAATTCAGCTGCTGCTCTAGTGAAGAAACCCAAGGTTGAACCCAAACCCGAGACTAAGTGCTTCTGTAATAAAGGGAACAACCACTGGAGCAGAATTACCCTAGATACTTGGTAGATGAGAAGGCTGGCAAGGTCGATAGAAGTATATTGGATATACATTGTGTTGATGTGTACTTTACTAGTACTCCTAGTAGCACCAGGGTATTAGATACCGGTTCAGTTGCTAAGTGTTAGTAACTCGAAATAAAAGCTACGGAATAAAACGGAGACTAGCTAAAGGTGAGCTGACGATATGTGTTGGAAGTGTTTCCAATGTTGATATGATCAAGCATTGCAAGCTCCCTCTACCATCGAGTTTGGTGTTTGCGTTGAGCATAGACATGATTGGATTATGTCTATCGCGATACGGTTATTCATTTAAGGAGAATAATGGTTACTCTGTTTATTTGAATAATACCTTCAATGGTCTTACGCCTAAAATGAATGGTTCATTGAATCTCGATCGTAGTGATACACATGTTCATGCCAAAAGATAGTAATGATAGTACCACCTACTTGTGGCACTGCCACGTAAGTCATATCGGTATAAAACGCATGAGGAAGCTCCATGTTGATGGATCTTTGGACTCACTCATTTTTGAAAAGTTTGAGACATGCGAACCATGTCTATTGGTGTATATGCATGAAGAAACTCCATGCAAATGGACCGTTTTGACTCATTTGATTTTGAATCACTTGAGACATGCAAATCATACCACATGGGCAAGATGACTGAAAGCCTCGTTTTCAGTAAAATGGAACAAGAAAGCAACTTGTTGGAAGTAATACATTTTTGATGTGTGCAGTCTAATGAGTGCTGAGGCGTGTAGTGGATATCGTTATGTTCTTACTTCACAGATGATTTGAGTAGATGTTGAGTATATTTACTTGATGAATCACGAGTCTGAATTATTGAAAGGTTCAAGTAATTTCAGGGTGAAGTTGAAAGATCGTCGTGACAAGAGGATGAAATGTCTATGATATGATCATAGAGATGAATATATGAATTACGAGTTTGGCACAAAATTAAGACATTGTGGAAATTGTTTCACAACTGATACAGCCTGGAACACCATAGTGTGATGGTGTGTCCGAACATCATAACTGCACCCTATTGGATATGATGCATACCATGATGTCTCTTATCGAATTACCACAATAGTTTATGGGTTAGGCATTAGAGACAACCACATTCACTTTAAAAGGGGCACCACGTAATTCCGATGAGATGACACCGTATGAACTATGGTTTAAAGAAACCCAAGCTGTCATTACTTAAAAGTTTGGGGCTGCGACGCTTATGTGAAAAAGTTTCAGGCTGATAAGCTCAAACCCAAAGCGGATAAATGCATCTTCATAGGACACCCAAAACAGTTGGGTATACCTCCTGTCTCAGATTCGAAAGCAATAAGGGATTGTTTCTAGAATCAGGTCCTTTCTTGAGGAAAAGTTTCTCTCGAAAGAATTGAGTGGGAGGATGGTGGAGACTTGATGAGGTTATTGAATCGTCTCTTCAACTAGTGTGTGGCAGGGCACAGGAAGCTGTTCCTGTGGCACCTACACCAATTGAAGTGGAAGCTTATGATAGTGATCATGAAACTTCAGATCAAGTCACTAACAAACCTCGTGGGATGACAAGGATGCGTACTACTTCAGAGTGGTACGTAATCCTGTCTTGGAAGTCATGTTGCTAGACAACAATGAACCTACGAGCTATGGGGAAGTGATGGTGGGCCCGGATTCCGATAAGTGGCTCGAGGCCATATAATCCGAGAGAGGATCCATGTATGAAAACAAAGTGTAGACTTTGGAAGAACTACTTGATGGTCGTAAGGCTGTTAAGTACAGATGGATTTTAAAAGGAAGACAGACAATGATGGTAAGTATTACCATTAAGAAAGCTCGACTTGTCGTTAAGATGTTTTCCGACAAGTTCAAGGAGTTGACTATGATGAGACTTTCTCACTCGTAGCGATGCTAAGAGTATGTTGGAATTATATTAGCGATTACTGCATTATTTATGAAATCTTGCAGATAGGATGTCAAAACATTGTTTCCTCGACGATTTTCTTGAGGAAAAGTTGTATGTGATACAACCGGGAGGTTTTGTCAATCCTGAAAGATGCTAATAAGTATGCAAAGCTCCAGCAATCCTTCTGAGGACTGGAGTAAGCATCTCAGAGTTGGAATGTATGCTTTGATGATGATCAAAGATTTTGGGTTTATACAAAGTTTATGAGAAACTTGTATTTCCAAAGAAGTGAGTGGGAGCACTATAGAATTTCTGATGAGTATATGTTGTTAACATATTTTTAATCAGAAATGACGTAGAATTTCTGGAAAGCATGTAGGGTTGTTTGGAAAGTGTTTTTCAATGGAAAGCCTGGATTAAGCTACTTGAACATTGAGCATCAAGATCTATAAGGATAGATCAAAACGCTTAATGGTACTTTCAAATGAGCACATACCTTGACATGATCTTGAAGGTGTTCAAGATGGATCAGTCAAAGAAGGAGTTCTTGCCTGAGTTATAAGGTATGAAGTTAAGACTTAAAGCTCGACCACGGCAGAATAGAGAGAAAGGACGAAGGTCGTCCCCTATGCTTAAGACATAGGCTCTACAGTATGCTATGCTGTGTACCGCACCTGAAGTGTGCCTTGCCATGAGTCAGTCAAGGGGTACAAGTGTGATCCAAGAATGGATCACAGGACAGCGGTCAAAGTTATCCTTAGTAACTAGTGGACTAAGGAATTTTCTCGATTATGGAGGTGATAAAGAGTTCGACGTAAAGAGTTACGTCGATACAAGCTGAACACCTATCCGGATAGCTCTGAGTAGAGATGTCGGATACGTATAATGGAGCAACAATTTAGAATAGCTCCAAGTAGAACAGTTATTTGGAATAGCTCCAAATAGAACGCGGTAGCTACATCTAGGAGATGACATAGACATTTGTAAAGCACACACGGATCTGAAAGGTTCGGACCCGTTGACTAAAACCTCTCTCACAAGCAACATGATCAAACCCAGAACTCTTTGGGTGTTAGTCACATGGCGATGTGACCTGTGAGTGTTAATCACATGGCGATGTGAACTAGATTATTGACTCTAGTGCAAGTGGGAGACTGTTGGAAATATGCCCTAGAGGCAATAATAAATTGATTATTATTATATTTCCTTGTTCATGATAATCGTTTATTATCCATGCTATAATTGTATTGATAGGAAACTCAGATACATGTGTGGATACATAGACAACACCATGTCCCTAGTGAGCCTCTAGTTGACTAGCTCGTTGATCAATAGATGGTTATGGTTTCCTAACCATGGACATTGGATGTCGTTGATAATGGGATCACATCATTAGGAGAATGATGTGATGGACAAGACCCAATCCTAAGCATAGCACTAGATCGTGTAGTTCGTATGCTAAAGCTTTTCTAATGTCAAGTATCATTTCCTTAGACCATGAGATTGTGCAACTCCCGGATACCGTAGGAATGCTTTGGGTGTATCAAACATCACAACGTAACTGGGTGACTATAAAGGTGCATTACAGGTATCTCCGAAAGTGTCTGTTGGGTTGGCACGAATCGAGACTGGGATTTGTCACTCCGTGTAAGCGGAGAGGTATCTCTGGGCCCACTCGGTAGGACATCATCATATGCGCAATGTGACCAAGGAGTTGATCACGGGATGATGTGTTACAGAACGAGTAAAGAGACTTGCCGGTAACGAGATTGAACTAGGTATTGGATTCCGACGATCGAATCTCGGGCAAGTAACATACCGATAGACAAAGGGAATTGTATCGGGATTGATTGAGTCCTTGACATCGTGGTTCATCCGATGAGATCATCGTGGAATATGTGGGAGCCATCATGGGTATCCAGATCCCGCTGTTGGTTATTGACCGGAGAACGTCTCGGTCATGTCTGCATGTCTCCCGAACCCGTAGGGTCTGCACACTTAAGGTTCGGTGACGCTAGGGTTGTAGAGATATTAGTATGCGGTAACCCGAATGTTGTTCGGAGTCCCGGATGAGATCCCGGACATCACGAGGAGTTCCGAAATGGTCCGGAGGTAAAGATTTATATATAGGAAGTCCTGTTTCGGCCATCGGGACAAGTTTCGGGGTCACCGGTATTGTACCGGGACCATCGGAAGGGTCCCGGGGGTCCACCGGGTGGGGCCACCTGCCCCGGGGGGCCACATGGGCTGTAGGGGGTGTGCCTTGGCCTATATGGGCCAAGGGCACCAGCCCCAAGAGGCCCATGCGCCAAGAGAAGAGAAAAAGGGGAGAGTCCTAAAGGGGGAAGGCACCTCCGAGGTGCCTTGTGGAGGATGGACTCCTTCCCCCCCTTGGCCGCACCCTTCCTTGGAGGAAGGGGCAAGGGCTGCGCCTCCCCCTCTCCCTTGGCCCTATATATAGTGGGATAGGAGGGCCTCTAAAACACACCTTTTGCCTTTGGTGCAGCCCCTCCCTCTCTCCCAAGTTCTTCTCCTCTTCTGCGGTGCTTGGCGAAGCCCTGCAGGATTGCCACGCTCCTCCATCACCACCACGCCGTTGTGCTGCTGCTGGATGGAGTCTTCCTCAACCTCTCCCTCTCTCCTTGCTGGATCAAGGCATGGGAGACGTCACCGGGTTGTACGTGTGTTGAACGCGGAGGTGCTGTCCGTTCGGCACTAGGATCATCGGTGATTTGAATCACGACGAGTACGACTTCATCAACCCCGTTCACTTGAACGCTTCCGCTTAGCGATCTACAAGGGTATGTAGATGCACTCTCCTTCCCCTCGTTGCTAGTCTCTCCATAGATAGATCTTGGTGACAAGTAGGAAATTTTTGAATTTCTGCTACGTTCCCCAACACTATTCTCTTTTCTCCTTGAGTATGTGGCAGGCGCCGGAGAGCACTTTGCAGACGGGGCGGCCGTAAACGCCAGGCTCCGACTCATCACTGCCACCGAAGCACTCGAGGAGGACGCCGACGCGAGTGGCATGCATGACGTGGTCGTCGAAGAGGCTGGTGAGGCCTGGACGAAGGAGCCGATCAAGGAACGGCCGAGGCAGAGCACCTACAGCGGCGCGGGGACGAAGCTCGAGCCAGGCGGACCTTCCCAACCGTGGTGCTGCTCTCGGACGAGGAAGCTGAAAGGGAGGAGCATTGGCAGGCGCCCCCTAGCCAGCGGCAGAGAAGGAAGGACGGCTCCGTGGCAAGGGCGCGTCAACACTTGCGCGCCGCGGCGCAAGAGGTCGCAACGCTCGCCAGGATCTCCATCACGACGATCTCCGGCAGCCTCACCAGCGAGAGCGCTGCGCTTGCTTGCATGCCACTACTATTACGCGTCTGTGTATGTCGTCGCTGGTACTAGCATGCGCACGCATGCAGGATTAGTTCCTTGCTAATTACCCTAAGCTACGTAGCCAAATGGACCCTAGCTAAGAGATACATGCATATCATACAAACTTAGCTACGAAACTAATTGGTACACTCAAAAAAAAATATGTGAAATTCTTGCCTCCTCTAACCAAGAAATGTTAAGCAATCTAACTAAGACATGTTTCAATTTCTTTTGTCATTAATTTTCCTCCATTGGTTTATTTCCATCTGTACTGAATTTTCTTTCTTCCTTGCAAAAATAAAACTTCTTTACTGCTATCTATTTTTTGGTTATTACTACTATTAAATATTTGTACCACAATTTTATTGAATTTAACTTCTACCATTGCCTGCTAAAAAAATTCCGCAGCAACGCGCGGGGTATCATCTAGTTTTAAGAACGTACATGCTCCGAAAATCCCATGTCTAACGTAACACTATGGTCACACCGAATAGTTTTAGCCACGCTGAAAGCGAGACGTCGAAGCGGTGCCAAGATGGTGTTGGACCATGCTTGCAAGCGAGACCGAGCCTTTGCGTTACAAGCCACGGCAAATCCGAACCAAGCAAAAGCGACACGAAGGAGGCATGATCATCGTAGCTTCATCGCGTGTTTACAAGAATTAGTAACGTGCAAACCATCGAGTATCATAGCAAGCAGAGACCGTCTGCTTAACTTGCTGCTCCGTTGGTTCCATTGGAGACCGGTTATTGACTTTGTTTCTTTTCTTTGCGGGAAGACCGGTTCTTGACTTAGCCAGGATCAGCCACACTGCTGCTCGGTCCACCCACCGGCTCTCGACTCTCAACGAAATGTTTTGAGTCAACGCCTGCATTTCGTTGACTGATTACGCCACCTTGATGGAATCTTGAAATGGACCAAGGGGATTTATTATGTACTGCCTCGGTAGAATCCAGGGAGAGGATTTAAGGCACGCAAGTGCGGGGCACGCGGATTATGAGAAATTGATCTGCATCAAGATTCGCATATTCGGGCCCCCCCCCGCATGGGCGACCGAGGGGATCCAACCCTCCGCCAGCGGCCTCCTCCTCCTTCCCGCTATCCCCTCCGCCGCCGCCGCCGCTGGTGGTCGGTGCTGAGCTAAGCCCGCGTGTGCGATGGCGGCGACAGAGGCATCACCCTCTCCCTCTAGGCTAGGGATGTGTGGGATCCCCAATCTATGGCAGCGGCGCTGATCTAGCCCACGGCAGTCTCCATGAGCGAGGGGGCGTACGGCCAGCCGGTTCCTTGGGGCGGCCGTGGCGGCAGCCTGGGTATGCTCCGCCTGATCTAGGGCGGAGGGTGCTGGATCCGAGGTGGCGGCCCCTAGGCTGGCCTCGTCGTCTGGGCGCGGCGCGGCAGTTGGGCTGCCGGGGATCGGATCGGGTGGTCGGTGATCCTCCGGCGGTTTGGTGTCACGGCGTTAGATCTGGTGGTTCTCCTCCCTCCTGCTGCCTCTCTCATCGTTCCAATGGTTTGCGGCTGCAGGCTTCGGTGATGATAAGCCCTGGTGGTGTACGTTGGGTCCGGGGGAAACCTTGGCCGGTCTGGTCGGCCCAGCGGCGGCGACATCCATGGGTGTCGCTTTCCTTCATGATGGCGCAGCTGAGGGCCCAATCTACCCACACCGTTCTCATGTCGGGTGAAAACCTATAATCCTCTTCGGATTTGGCGGCAGCGGTGCTTTCACGTCGTGACCTTTCTGAAGGTGTCGTCAGGGGCCTTAGGGCTCGGTTGGGAGTGTAGAGGAACTGCAGGTGGAGGGGATGGGACCAATGGCAACAGGTAGTGTTCGCGAAGGAGGTGCAACGTTGCATCTGACACGTCGACAACGGTGGGTTCGAGCGGCATGGAGCAGCGGGGTCTCGCTGTTGGGTGCGTGTTGATGGACGAGTGCAGGATGGCGGCGTTGTCTGGTGTCGTGGTGGCGTCGACGGCTTCTAGACCGGGCAAGGTTGATGTGTCAGTACAACCCTGAAGATGGATTGGTGGCAGTTGGTGGCGGCGGCCTGTGAGTGTATGCCAGACTGGTGGGTGCCCGTACCCAGTAGGTGGCTTGGTTGGGGCCTCAGGTCTTAAATGTTACGTTTGGCTGCAAGGTCTGTTTGGTATTAGGCCAGACTATCAGCATTTCTTCATCAACTGGATAGGAGTAGCGACTGATGTCGCCTGGACGGTGGCTTCAGTCTTACTGTTGTATTAGTTTGTTAGGTCTTTTGTGAATAATTAATAAAGCGGCTGCATGCATCACTCAGATGTAGAGGCCGGGGTCTTTCTCCTTTAAAAAAAAACTTATATTCGCTAGTTATATCATTTCTTATATATTTGTATTCTCATTGTAAAGCTAAAGTATTACTATATGTTTTCTTGTGGGTCCCATTTCTAAGATATAGATATTATGATGAACATTTTCTGCAACAAGTGGCTAGGGCTGGGCGTTTGGTTTTTATGATTAATATGATACGGTTTATTCGGTTTTCTTTAATTTCGGTTTTGAAGAAATTGCCACCGAAATAAGTACACAAAATTCAGACACCAGACCATATTAACTGAAATATATTGGTTTGGTTTATTCGGTTAACCGAAAAACCGAATTACATGCACGTATCAGTCAAAGTGTCATGACTAATGAGAAGGCGTGGCTTTGTACAGAATGCCCACAAAGAATAGTTCTATGAGCGCGTATACTTTTCACTAGCCGTGCATGCAAAAGAATAGTAAATATTCTAGTGGATTAAATTAATCATAAGTATAGGGATACGTATTAGCATGGCCTTACGACACTACTTAGATTAAGAGATTAGATCTTTTGTGGAATGGATCGAGACAAGAGCTTTTTTGAACAGCAAGACATCAGAACTTGAAGAAGCCAGTAGCAAAGTACCTTTGAGCAGCCGGCCAGCTAGTTAGATGTGGCAGCAACTATACATTGGCTGTGTTTGTTTGGGCTCCAGTTTAAACAGATTTAGCTGTGGGCTTGCTGTGCTGGTAAAACTGTTGTGATGAGGAAACAGCTGTAGTGAAGGTTAGCCGTTTCGCAACGCAGCTGTGGAAACAGCTGTGAGCTGGTGAAAAACCTGAAATGCCCTTAGAGCACTGAGATCAGTGTAACTTGTTGATTCAACGTTAATAGATTGTTTAAATGGTATTTTGACTGATAAGAAATGATTTGTTCTATGGTAGCACATTGGCTAGAGCACCTCTAATCTGGGAGAGAGACCCTGGTTCGAATCCTTGCTATCCCTCTTTTCTATTTTTTCTTATATTTTTTTATCAAGCAGATTAAAATATTTTTAAAAATATTCATATCTTTCAAAATCTAACATATTGTATATGAAAATTTCTCAGATAAATGTGCAAATTTCAAACGGACGTGTGACTGGTGCGTGTGCTCATTTTTGATGGGTGGTTTGGTTGACGAGAGATCATATGTACCTGTTGATTAAATGCAGACTAGTTGGTAGTTAGCACAGTCTAATTTCAAATATGCTATTTTCTTGCATGTCAATCATATTGAGGAAGACCACGTCTAAATTCAGTTGCCCACGAACACATATTCAGAAAGACCACGATCACGACCACATATACAACATGCACGGCATTACTGCATCGACAGTAGCAGCACCATATAGCATCGATAACAAGCAGCAGCATACACCATTAATTACACCATTACAGTATACATTCACACATCAGCGACTCCAAGCGGACGCATCACCAGCACTTAGCAACGCCGAGACGCGACGTACATTTCGTCGAGGAACGGGCCTCGATGGGATCGACACATCATGGAAGTTTTCCTGTAAATTGCTAGAATAGGCAAGGTTAGCATTGGGAAAATCACGAATCCCTACTAGCTTCATTGGGAAAGTACGCATCTGGTCGCTTTGGGCTATAACACGTAAAACAAGCGGAAGCTGTTTTGGGTTGTCTCCACGAAGCTGCCCATGTTGTACTGCCCGTTGTTGCGCTTGCACTACAGGAGCAAACTAACCAGAATACATACATATCAGATTCTTTGGTGAATTCGGTTTGTTAGCGATCAAAACCGAACAGAACAGCGAACACCGTATAGTGGCCAGCTTTCGCACCGAACTATAAAACCGAACACCGAGTAAATTGACAAATCGGTTAAAAAAGTTCGGTTTGGTTCAGTTTTTCGTTTTCAGTTTCAAAGTGCCCACCCCTACAAGTGGCTAGGACACCTCCCCCAAGGTTGGCACAAGCCAAGGGGAGTGCCCATACCCATGTATTCAATTTTCCTTCTTCGGAGGTGGTGATGATGGAGTTGATGATGCTGTTGTGGGCTTGGTGTTTTTCCTCAGCTTATGCTTGAAGGATGGAATTTTCCTACCTTAAGTCATCGATCTCCTGTTCAAACCTTAATATCTTTTTACATAATTCTTGCTTGTTTTCCTGCAAGAGACGAAATGGGATAAACTCGATCTTAGGTTTCTTTTCTTTATTAGGGAGACTTGACTTTTTGAACTCCACATGCTTGTCCCTGGGTTGGGGTAATGGGACTTCCTCTTCATCTGAGCTTGCATCTTCCTTTCTCTTCGGATCATAGCCTTCTTCTTCCTCTGTGGTCCAACCACAACGCTCCATATCCCCATAAACCCTTGGGTTTGCAATATAATCAGCTACATAGCTCTCTCCCTCCGAATCTTGGGATGACATATTTTCAGATCTGCCAGGCAAAACAACACAAAACGAGAACAGACAATTTTGCCGTGGTACGGTGGTCAAAACCTTCGAGAGATTATGCAATGAACTTTTACCGACCAAAAGGAGTGTACTACAAGAAAACGGAGTCTGGAGGGCACACGAGGTGGCCACAAGCCTGGGAGGCACGCCCAGGGGGTAGGGCGTGCCCCAAGGCTTGTCGCCTCCTCGTGCACTTTTCGAACTACTTTTTATTTCCCTAATTTTTTAAATATTCCAAAACGGAGTAAAATTGACATTGGAAAAGTTTTGGAGTTGGCTTACTTACCATATCACATACCTATACTTTTTCGAGGTCTGGAGCGTTCTGGTAGGTATCCCTTATGTACTCCTCCGGTGTTATGGTATAAATAATATTGGTTTCAACATTTATGGGAGTGTCTGAGATATAACGTTTGATTCTTTGCCTGTTTACCACCTTTGGGTTGGTGCCTTCGGTGTTGTTGATTTTCATGGCACCGGAACGGTAAACCTCCTCGATAATGTAAGGACCCTCCCATTTAGAGAGAAGTTTTCCTACAAAAAAATTTAAACGAGAATTGTATAGCAAGACATGGTGACCTACATTAAATTCACGCTTTTGTATCCTTTTGTCATGCCATCTTTTAACTTTTTCTTTAAATAACTTGGCATTTTCATAGACTTGGGTTCTCCATTCATCAAGTGAGCTTATGTCAAATAACCTCTTCTCACTGGCAAGTTTGTAATCATAGTTGAGCTCTTTAATTGCCCAATAAGCTTTATGTTCTAGTTCAAGAGGTAAGTGTCGGTGTCAAAACCGGCCGATCTCGGGTAGGGGGCCACGAACAATGCGTCTGAGGATCGAGGGTAACAAGGGACAAGTGGGACACAATGTTTACACAGGTTCGGGCCCTCTTAATGGAGGTAAAACCCTACGTCCTGCTTGATTGTATTTGATGAGTATAGTGGTTACAAGAGTTGATCTACCTCGAGATCATGATGGCTAAACCCTAGATGTCTAGCCTATGAGAGTTATGATATTCTCTACAGACTAAACCCTCCGGTTTATATACACACGGGGGGGGGGGGGGCTAGGTTTGTACAGAGTCGGTTTGTGGGGGAAGGAAACAACATATCCGGACACCAATCTTGCCGTCCATGCATACAGGAGTCCTACCCGGACACGGGGAAAGTCTTCTACTTGTATCTTCACAACCCAATAGTCCGGCCCATACCAAACAGTCTGGACACCCGAGGACCCTGAAAGGATCGAGAAGAGGTGTCTAGAGGGGGGTGAATAGACTCTTAGCAAGGAAAGTTGCAGTTTTTAAATTCTTTAAGTTGAAGTGGAGTTTTAGCACAAGTTCAAACATTCACAATACATATCAAGCAAACATGACAAGAGTATATGAGTAGCGAAAAGTAAATCATGCAAGTTGCAAGAATGTAAAGGGTTGGGATTGGAGTGTGCAAACGCAATTGAAGACACGGAGATTTTTGGCGTGGTTACGATAGGTGGTGCTATCATACATCCACGTTGATGGAGACTTCAACCCACGAAGGGTAACGGTTGCGCGAGTCCACGGAGGGCTCCACCCACGAAGGGCCCATGAAGAATCAACCTTGTCTATCCCACCATGGCTATCTCCCATGAAGGACTTGCCTCACTAGGGCAGATCTTCACGAAGTAGGCAATCTCCTTACCCGTACAAACTCCTTGGTTCAACTCCACAATCTTGACGGAGGCTCCCAAGTGATACCTAACCAATCTAGGAGACACCACTCTCCAAAAGGTAATAGATGGTGTGTTGATGATGAACTCCTTACTCTTGTGCTTCAAATAATAGTCTCCCCAACACTCAGCCCTTTCTCATAGGATAGGATTTGGTAGAAAGATGATTTGAGTGGAAAGCAACTTGGGAAAGGCTAGAGATCAAGATTTATGTGGTTGAGAATGGAATATCTTGACCTCAACACAAGTGTAGGTGGTTCTCTCTCAAAAAATGTATGTTGGAAGTGTAGGCATATTCTGATGGCTCTCTCTCTCAATGAAGAGTGGGTGGAGGGGTATATATAGCCTCCACACAAATCTAACCGTTACACACAAATCACCAAACTCGGTGGGACCGAATCATAAAACTCGGTCAGACCGATTTGGTTCATAATGTGACCGTTAGGCATTTCGATGGGACCGACATGATAAACTCGGTGGGACCGATGTGCTAGCGTTAGGGTAAAGCCTCATCTCGGTTGGACCGATTACACAAACTCGGTGGGACCGATTTTGGTAATAAGCTAAACAGAGAGTTGGCCAAGCAAACTCGATGGGACCGAAATTAATGCAATAGGCAACAGAGAGTTTGCAAGCCCATCTCGGTGAGACTGAGATCCCATCGGTGAGACTGAATTGATTAGGGTTTCTGGCAGTGGCTATGTCAAGAGAACTCGGTGGCGCCGGATAGAAAGTTTTGGTGGGGCTGAGTTTGACTTTTGGTTTGGGACAAATGTGGATGTGAGAAAGTGGTTGAGGGCTTTGGAGCATATCACTAAGCACTTTGAGCAAGCAACCCATTAAGCAACACGTCATCCCCTCTTAATAGTATTGGCTTTCCTATGGACTCAATGTGATCTTGGATCACTAAAATGAAAAATGAAAAATGTAGAGTCCTGAGCTTTGAGCTTGAGCTAATCCTTTGTCCTTATCATCTTGAAGGGGTTCCACATCCTCTAGTCCATGCCACTCCATTGTTGAACTTATCTGAAACATACTAGATGAAAGCATTAGTCCAACAAGAGATATGTTGACATTAATTCCCAAAATCACCCAGGGAGCACTTGTGCTTTCAATCTCTCCCTTTTTGGTAATTGATGACAACATACATCAAAGCTTTAGATAAAGATATAGAGAATAACAAGTAAAGCTTTGGAAGGACATGTAACATGCATAGGCTCCCCTATATGTATGCAATCATGTAAATATGGAATATAGGAGCATGTGAATGCATAAACATGACAGAGTAAGCAATGTGTTACATGTATCTTGGCTATATGCATCAGAGCAAATGATGTGAGTATAGGAAATGTACCTTTATGCTCATGAGTTCTTCTTGCAAACAGTATGTACATCAACAAGAAATCCTCATGCACATGAGTGTGATGCATATTCTTACCTTGTGGTCTTGAGTCGGCTTACAAATGGATGAACCTGAGTAAACAAGGTTAGATAACACATATACATCTACTAGCCAGAGCAAACAAAGGAACCACAAGAGTACCAAGATTGGGATGACATGTAGAGTGTGAGCACTGGATACTCTATTAGATATAGACATGTCCCCAAAAGGTAAAGATATGCAATGAATTTAAAGATTTCCTCCCCTAGCAGTTTTTCTCCCCTGAATCTTATACTGGATAATGGGAGAATATAGGGAAACAAAATCAGAGCGAAATAGATCATAAACATAGACATGTCTTTCCCCTCTTAAAGACATGTGACTTCTCTCCTCTTGAACACCAAGAATCTGGGGCCTTTGAAGTGATTATCTCTCACTCTCGTTTTCTCTCTCTCTCTCCCCTTTTTCTTTCTCTCCCTTTGAAGAAAATAAGCTTTGATGTGATCTCTCTCCCCCTTTGACATCAATTTCCAAGAAGGGATCTTCTGGAGTGTGAGTCAAAATAGGTTTGGTCCTTGAGTCACAGAGCAAAGCAGCATATAGATTGTGATGCTGGTAGAGGACAAGAATCATCGAGTGGAACTGGAATAAAACTACAGGAACATATGGTGAATTTTCTTCTCTGCAGTGAAATCGATGATACCGAGTTGTAGTCTTTGTTGGTACCGAATTGGTTCGGTGTGACCGAAAGCAACAAATCGGTATGACCGAGTTCAACACAGAGAGAACACTTGTCACCTCAGCTCACTAGGCAAATAAGATCTCACAAAGATTTGCAAGGAATTAACTGAAAGATTTGTTGGGGAACGTAGTAATTTCAAAAAATTTCCTACGCACACGCAAGATCATGTGATGCATAGCAACGAGACGGGAGAGTGTTGTCTACGTACCCAACGCAGACCGACTGTGGAAGCGCTGACACGACGTAGAGGAAGTAGTCGTACGTCTTCACGATCCAACCGATCAAGCACCGAAACTACGGCACCTCCGAGTTCGAGCACACGTTCAGCTCGATGACGATCCCCGGACTCCGATCCAGCAAAGTGTCGGGGAAGAGTTCCGTCAGCACGACGGCGTGGTGACGATCTTGATGAACTACCGCAGCAGGGCTTCGCCTAAACTCCGCTACAGTATTATCGAGGAATATGGTGGCAGGGGGCACCGCACACGGCTAAGGAATAGATCACGTGGATCAACTTGTGTGTCTAGAGGTGTCTCCTGCCTCCGTATATAAAGGAGCCAAGGGGGAGGGCTGGCCGGCCAAGGAGGAGGGCGCAGGAGAGTCCTACTCCCTCTGGGAGCAGGATTCCCCCCCAATCCTAGTCCAACTAGGATTCCTCGGAGGGGGAAAAGAGGAGGAGGGGGCCGGCCACCTCTCCTAGTCCTAATAGGACTAGGGGAAGGGGGAGGCGCGCAGCCCATCTAGGGCAGCCCCTTCTCTTTTCCACTAAGGCCCACTATGGCCCATATAGCTCCCGGGGGGTTCCGGTAACCCTCCCGGTATTCCGGTAAAATCCCGATTTCACCCGGAACACTTCCGATATCCAAACATAGGCTTCCAATATATCAATCTTTACGTCTCGACCATTTCGAGACTCCTCGTCATGTCCATGATCACATCCGGGACTCCAAACAACCTTCGGTACATCAAAATGTATAAACTCATAATATAACTGTCATCGTAACCTTAAGCGTGCGGACCCTACGGGTTCGAGAATAATGTAGACATGACCGAGACACGTCTCCGGTCAATAACCAATAGCGGGACCTGGATGCCCATATTGGCTCCTACATATTCTACGAAGATCTTTATCGGTCAGACCGCATAACAACATACGTTGTTCCCTTTGTCATCGGTATGTTACTTGCCCGAGATTCGATCGTCGGTATCCAATACCTAGTTCAATCTCATTACCGGCAAGTCTCTTTACTCGTTCCGTAATACATCATCTCACAACTAACATATTAGTTGTAATGCTTGCAAGGCTTATGTGATGTGCATTACTGAGAGGGCCCAGAGATACCTCTCCGATAATCGGAGTGACAAAACCTAATCTCGAAATACGCCAACCCAACATGTACCATTGGAGACACATGTAGTACTCCTTTATAATCACCCAGTTATGTTGTGACGTTTGGTAGTACCCAAAGTGTTCCTCCGGTAAACGGGAGTTGCATAATCTCATAGTTATAGGAACATGTATAAGTCATGAAGAAAGCAATAGCAACATACTAAACGATCGGGTGCTAAGCTAATGGAATGGGTCATGTCAATCAGATCATTCAACTAATGATGTGACCTCGTTAATCAAATAACAACTCATTGTTCATGGTTAGGAAACATAACCATCTTTGATTAACGAGCTAGTCAAGTAGAGGCATACTAGTGACACTTTGTTTGTCTATGTATTCACACATGTATTATGTTTCCAGTTAATACAATTCTAGCATGAATAATAAACATTTATCATGATTATAAGGAAATAAATAATAACTTTATTATTGCCTCTAGGGCATATTTCCTTCAGTCTCCCACTTGCACTAGAGTCAATAATCTAGATTACACTGTAATGATTCTAACACCCATGGAGCCTTGGTGCTGATCATGTTTTGCTCGTGGAAGAGGCTTAGTCAACGGGTCTGCAACATTCAGATCCGTATGTATCTTGCAAATCTCTATGTCTCCCACCTGGACTAGATCCCGGATGGAATTGAAGCGTCTCTTGATGTGTTTGGTCCTTTTGTGAAATCTGGATTCCTTTGCCAAGGCAATTGCACCAGTATTGTCACAAAAGATTTTCATTGGACCCGATGCACTAGGTATGACACCTAGATCGGATATGAACTCCTTCATCCAGACTCCTTCATTTGCTGCTTCCGAAGCAGCTATGTACTCTGCTTCACATGTAGATCCCGCTACGACGCTTTGTTTAGAACTGCACCAACTGACAGCTCCACCGTTTAATGTAAACACGTATCCGGTTTGCGATTTAGAATCGTCCGGATCAGTGTCAAAGCTTGCATCAATGTAACCTTTTACGGTGAGCTCTTTGTCACCTCCATATACGAGAAACATATCCCTAGTCCTTTTCAGGTATTTCAGGATGTTCTTGACCGCTGTCCAGTGATCCACTCCTGGATTACTTTGGTACCTCCCTGCTAAACTTATAGCAAGGCACACATCAGGTCTGTTACACAACATTGCATACATGATAGAGCCTATGGCTGAAGCATAGGGAACATCTTTCATTTTCTCTCTATCTTCTGCAGTGGTCGGGCATTGAGTCTTACTCAATTTCACACCTTGTAACACAGGCAAGAACCCTTTCTTTGCTTGATCCATTTTGAACTTCTTCAAAATTTTGTCAAGGTATGTGCTTTGTGAAAGTCCAATTAAGCGTCTTGATCTATCTCTATAGATCTTAATGCCTAATATGTAAGCAGCTTCACCGAGGTCTTTCATTGAAAAACTCTTATTCAAGTATCCCTTTATGCTATCCAGAAATTCTATATCATTTCCAATTAGTAATATGTCAACCACATATAATATCAGAAATGCTACAGAGCTCCCGCTCACTTTCTTGTAAATACAGGCTTCTCCGAAAGTCTGTATAAAACCAAATGCTTTGATCACACTATCAAAGCGTTTATTCCAACTCCGAGAGGCTTGCACCAGTCCATAAATGGATCGCTGGAGCTTGCACACTTTGTTAGCTCCCTTTGGATCGACAAAACCTTCCGGTTGCATCATATACAACTCTTCTTCCAGAAATCCATTCAGGAATGCAGTTTTGACATCCATCTGCCAAATTTCATAATCATAAAATGCGGCAATCGCTAACATGATTCGGACAGACTTAAGCATCGCTACGGGTGAGAAGGTCTCATCATAGTCAACCCCTTGAACTTGTCGAAAACCTTTCGCGACAAGTCGAGCTTTGTAGACAGTAACATTACCATCAGCGTCAGTCTTCTTCTTGAAGATCCATTTATTCTCAATTGCTTGCCGATCATCGGGCAAGTCAACCAAAGTCCATACTTTGTTCTCATACATGGATCCCATCTCAGATTTCATGGCTTCAAGCCACTTTGCGGAATCTGGGCTCACCATCGCTTCTTCATAGTTTGTAGGTTCATCATGATCTAGTAGCATGACTTCCAGAACTGGATTACCGTACCACTCTGGTGCGTATCTTACTCTGGTTGATCTACGAGGTTCAGTAGTATCTTGTTCTGAAGTTTCATGATCATTATCATTAACTTCCTCACTTATTGGTGTAGGTGTCACAGAAACAGTTTTCTGTGATGTACTACTTTCCAACAAGGGAGCAGGTACAGTTACCTCGTCAAGTTCTACTTTCCTCCCACTCACTTCTTTCGAGAGAAACTCCTTCTCAAGAAAGTTTCCGAATTTAGCAACAAAAAGTCTTGCCTTCGGATCTGTGATAGAAGGTGTATCCAATAGTTTCCTTTGGATATCCTATGAAGGCACATTTCTCCGATTTGGGTTCGAGCTTATCAGGTTGAAGCTTTTTCACATAAGCATCGCAGCCCCAAACTTTCAGAAACGACAACTTTGGTTTCTTGCCAAACCACAGTTCATAAGGCGTCGTCTCAACGGATTTTGATGGTGCCCTGTTCAATGTGAATGCGGCCGTCTCTAGAGCGTATCCCCAAAATGATAGCGGTAAATCAGTAAGAGCCATCATAGATCGCACCATATCTAGTAAAGTACGATTACGACGTTCGGACACACCATTACACTGTGGTGTTCCGGGTGGCGTGAGTTGCGAAACTATTCCACAATTTTTCAAATGTACACCAAACTCGTAACTCAAATATTCTCCTCCACGATCAGATCGTAGAAACTTTATTTTCTTGTTACGATGATTTTCCACTTCACTCTGAAATTCTTTGAACTTTTCAAATGTTTCAGACTTATGTTTCATTAAGTAGATATAACCATATCTGCTTAAATCATCTGTGAAGGTGAGAAAATAACGATATCCGCCACGAGCCTCAATATTCATCGGACCACATACATCTGTATGTATGATTTCCAACAAAACTGTTGCTCTCTCCATAGTACCGGAGAACGGTGTTTTAGTCATCTTGCCCATGAGGCACGGTTCGCAAGTACCAAGCGATTCATAATCAAGTGGTTCCAAAAGTCCATCAGTATGGAGTTTCTTCATGCGCTTTACACTGATATGACCTAAACGGCAGTGCCACAAATAAGTTGCACCATCATTATCAACTCTGCATCTTTTGGCTTCAGCATTATGAATATGTGTATCACTACTCTCGAGATTCAATAAGAATAGACCACTCTTCAAGGGTGCGTGACCATAAAAGATATTACTCATATAAATAGAACAACCATTATTCTCTGATTTAAATGAATAACCGTCTCGCATCAAACAAGATCCAGATATAATGTTCATGCTTAATGCTGGCACCAAATAACAATTATTTAGGTCTAATACTAATCCCGAAGGTAGATGTAGAGGTAGCGTGCCGACCGCGATCACATCGACTTTGGAACCGTTTCCCACGCGCATCGTCACCTCGTCCTTAGCCAATCTTCGCTTAATCCGTAGCCCCTGTTTCGAGTTGCAAATATTAGCAACAGAACCAGTATCAAATACCCAGGTGCTACTGCGAGCATTAGTAAGGTACACATCAATAACATGTATATCATATATACCTTTGTTCACCTTGCCATCCTTCTTATCCGCCAAATACTTTGGGCAGTTCCGCTTCCAGTGACCAGTCTGCTTGCAGTAGAAGCACTCAGTTTCAGGCTTAGGTCCAGACTTGGGTTTCTTCTCTTGAGCAGCAACTTGCTTGCTATTCTTCTTGAAGTTCCCCTTCTTCTTCCCTTTGCCCTTTTTCTTGAAACTAGTGATTTTGTTAACCATCAACACTTGATGCTCCTTTTTGATTTCTACCTCCGCAGCTTTCAGCATTGCGAAGAGCTCGGGAATAGTCTTGTTGATCCCTTGCATATTATAGTTCATCACGAAGCTCTTGTAGCTTGTTGGCAGTGATTGGAGAATTCTGTCAATGACGCAATCATCTGGAAGATTAACTCCCAATTGAATCAAGTGATTATTATACCCAGACATTTTGAGTATATGCTCACTGACAGAACTGTTCTCTTCCATCTTGCAGCTATAGAACTTATTGGAGACTTCATATCTCTCAATCCGGGCATTTGCTTGAAATATTAACTTCAACTCCTGAAACATCTCATATGCTCCATGACGTTCAAAACGTCGTTGAAGTCCCGATTCTAAGCCATAAAGCATGGCACACTGAACTATCGAGTAGTCATCAGCTTTGCTCTGCTAGACGTTCATAACATCTGGTGTTGCTCCAGCAGCAGGCCTGGCACCCAGCGGTGCTTCCAGGACGTAATTCTTCTGTGCAGCAATGAGGATAATCCTCAAGTTACGGACCCAGTCCGTGTAATTGCTACCATCATCTTTCAACTTTGCTTTCTCAAGGAACGCATTAAAATTCAACGGAACAACAGCACGAGCCATCTATCTACAATCAACATAAACAAGCAAGATACTATCAGGTACTAAGTTCATGATAAATTTAAGTTCAATTAATCATATTACTTAAGAACTCCCACTTAGATAGACATCCCTCTAATCCTCTAAGTGATCACATGATCCAAATCAACTAAACCATGTCCGATCATCACGTGAGATGGAGTAGTTTCATCGGTGAACATCATTATGTTGATCATATCTACTATATGATTCACGCTCGACCTTTCGGTCTCCGTGTTCCGAGGCCATATCTGTATATGCTTGGCTCGTCAAGTATAACCTGAGTATTCCGCGTGTGCAACTGTTTTGCACCCGTTGTATTTGAACGTAGAGCCTATCACACCCGATCATCACGTGGTGTCTCAGCATGAAGAACTTTCGCAACGGTGCATACTCAGGGAGAACACTTCTTGATAATTTAGTGAGAGATCATCTTATAATGCTACCGTCAATCAAAGCAAGATAAGATGCATAAAAAGATAAACATCACATGCAATCAATATAAGTGATATGATATGGCCATCATCATCTTGTGCTTGTGATCTCCATCTCCGAAGCACCGTCATGACCACCATCGTCACCGGCGCGACACCTTGATCTCCATCGCAGCATCGTTGTCGTCTCGCCAATCTTATGCTTCCACGACTATCACTACCATTTAGTAATAAAGTAAAGCATTACATCGCGATTGCATTGCATACAATAAAGCGACAACCATATGGCTCCTGCCAGTTGCCGATAACTTGGTTACAAAACATGATCATCTCATACAATAAAATTCAGCATCATGCTTTGACCATATCACATCACAACATGCCCTGCAAAAACAAGTTAGACGTCCTCTACTTTGTTGTTGCAAGTTTTACGTGGCTGCTACGGGCTTTAAGCAAGAACCAATCTCACCTACGCATCAAAACCACAACGATAGTTTATCAAATAGACTCCGTTTTAACCTTCGCAAGGACCGGGCGTAGCCATACTTGGTTCAACTAAAGTTGGAGAGACAGTCACCCGCAAGCCATCTATGTGCAAAGCACGTTGAGGGAACCGGTCTCGCGTAAGCGTACGCGTAAGGTTGGTCCGGGTCGTCTCGTCCAATAATACCGCCGAACCAAAGTATGACATGCTGGTAGGCAGTATGACTTGTATCGTCCACAACTCACTTGTGTTCTACTCGTGCATATAACATCAACATAAATAACCTAGGCTCGGTGCCACTGTTGGGGAACGTAGTAATTTCAAAAAATTTCCTACGCACACGCAAGATCATGTGATGCATAGCAACGAGACGGGAGAGTGTTGTCTACGTACCCAACGCAGACCGACTGCGGAAGCGCTGACACGACGTAGAGGAAGTAGTCGTACGTCTTCACGATCCAACCGATCAAACACCGAAACTACGGCACCTCCGAGTTCGAGCACACGTTCAGCTCGATGACGATCCCCGGACTCCGATCCAGCAAAGTGTCGGGGAAGAGTTCCGTCAGCACGACGGCGTGGTGACGATCTTGATGAACTACCGCAGCAGGGCTTCGCCTAAACTCCGCTACAGTATTATCGAGGAATATGGTGGCAGGGGGCACCGCACACGGCTAAGGAGTAGATCACGTGGATCAACTTGTGTGTCTAGAGGTGTCTCCTGCCTCCGTATATAAAGGAGCCAAGGGGGAGGGCTGGCCGGCCAAGGAGGAGGGCGCAGGAGAGTCCTACTCCCTCTGGGAGTAGGATTCCCCCCCAATCCTAGTCCAACTAGGATTCCTCGGAGGGGGAAAAGAGGAGGAGGGGGCCGGCCACCTCTCCTAGTCCTAATAGGACTAGGGGAAGGGGGAGGCGCGCAGCCCATCTAGGGCAGCCCCTTCTCTTTTCCACTAAGGCCCACTATGGCCCATATAGCTCCCGGGGGGTTCCGGTAACCCTCCCGGTATTCCGGTAAAATCCCGATTTCACCCGGAACACTTCCGATATCCAAACATAGGCTTCCAATATATCAAAACATAGGCTTCCAATATATCAATCTTTACATCTCGACCATTTTGAGACTCCTCGTCATGTCCATGATCACATCCGGGACTCCGAACAACCTTCGGTACATCAAAATGTATAAACTCATAATATAACTGTCATCGTAACCTTAAGCGTGCGGACCCTACGGGTTCAAGAACAATGTAGACATGACCGAGACACGTCTCCGGTCAATAACCAATAGCGGGACCTGGATGCCCATATTGGCTCCTACATATTCTACGAAGATCTTTATCGGTCAGACCGCATAACAACATACGTTGTTCCCTTTGTCATCGGTATGTTACTTGCCCGAGATTCGATCGTCGGTATCCAATACCTAGTTCAATCTCGTTACCGGCAAGTCTCTTTACTCGTTCCGTAATACATCATCTCACAACTAACATATTAGTTGTAATGCTTGCAAGGCTTATGTGATGTGCATTACCGAGAGGGCCCAGAGATACCTCTCCGACAATCGAAGTGACAAAACCTAATCTCGAAATATGCCAACCCAACATGTACCATTGGAGACACCTGTAGTACTCCTTTATAATCACCCAGTTACGTTGTGACGTTTGGTAGTACCCAAAGTGTTCCTCCGGTAAACGGGAGTTGCATAATCTCATAGTTATAGGAACATGTATAAGTCATGAAGAAAGCAATAGCAACATACTAAACGATCGGGTGCTAAGCTAATGGAATGGGTCATGTCAATCAGATCATTCAACTAATGATGTGACCTCGTTAATCAAATAACAACTCATTGTTCATGGTTAGGAAACATAACCATCTTTGATTAACGAGCTAGTCAAGTAGAGGCATACTAGTGACACTTTGTTTGTCTATGTATTCACACATGTATTATGTTTCCGGTTAATACAATTCTAGCATGAATAATAAACATTTATCATGATTATAAGGAAATAAATAATAACTTTATTATTGCCTCTAGGGCATATTTCCTTCAAGATTTGCAATGAATTGGATGCAGGGAATGCAGAACTGAATAGAGAAGAAAATCTAGATGAAGTGGATAAATATGCAAAGGGAAAAATGCAAAAACTCAAAGAAACACTAGAGAACTTCATCTAGAATTGGGCGGTAACAAAGTCACCTATGTTAGAGTATATTGATTAAGGAGTCAAGTGAGAACACTTGATCATAAGTCATACTCATCGTTTAAGCTCAAAATGGGGTTACCATTTTTCGTTTAAGCATTTGATGTATTCACATCTTGTTGAGTTGCTTTGACCTATGACTTGAGGTAAAGCTTCTGTAAGATGGAATGACATACCTTGGGTGGTGGTGTTGATCTTGATCATGTAGTTGAACTTGCGTGGGGTGCTCAAGGTTGATGTAGCGCAAGAATGGTTGGGAGCACCACTTGGAGTTGAGTTCATCTACCTGCATGGGTTAGTTTTGAAAGGAAGAACACTTGTGTATCCAAAATGACAATCATGAAATTTGATATATAGAATTTGTCAAAGGATACGTTGAAGGGTTTCATGCTTCCTTGTCTTTAACCACCATGGAGTAGAGACTTGGTGATGTAGAGATTGCTCAAGATGTGAGTGAGTTGAAATCTCATGGATTTAGATTCAACCAAGTACCTACAAGGGTTAGACAACATGCAAGGGTGCAAATATATCCAAGACATATGATCATCATCATAAGAGAAGTATCAAGGATTAGTCATAAATGTTGGAAATACGCCCTAGAGGCAATAATAAAATGGTTATTATTGTATTTCCTTATTGATAACTGTCTATTGTTCATGCTATAATTGTATTAACTGGAAACCGTAATACATGTGTGAATACATAGACCACAACATGTACCTAGTAAGCCTCTAGTTGACTAGCTTGTTGATCAATAGATGGTTATGGTTTCCTGACCATGGACATTGGATGTCATTGATAACGGGATCACATCATTAGAAGAATGATGTGATGGACAAGACCCAATCTTAAGCGTAGCACAAGATCGTGTAGTTCGTTTGCTAAAGCTTTTCTAATGTCAAGTATCATTTCCTTAGACCATGAGATTGTGCAACTCCCGGATACCGTAGGAATGCTTTGGGTGCACCAAACGTCACAACGTAACTGGGTGGCTATAAAGGTGCACTACATGTATCTCCGAAAGTGTCTGTTGGGTTGGCACGAATCGAGACTGGGATTTTTCACTCGTATGACGGAGAGGTATCTCTGGGCCCACTCGGTAATGCATCATCATAATGAGCTCATTGTGACTAAGTAGTTGGTCACGGGATCATGCATTACGGAACGAGTAAAGTGACTTGCTGGTAACGAGATTGAACGAGGTATTGGGATACCACGATCGAATCTCGGGCAAGTAACGTACCGATTGACGAAGGGAATTGTATACGGGATTGCTTGAATCCTCGACATCGTGGTTCATCCGATGATATAATCGTGGAACATGTGGGAGCCAACATGGGTATCCAGATCCCGCTGTTGGTTATTGGCCAGAGATTTGTCTCAGTCATGTCTGCATGATTCTACACACTTAAGGTCCGATGACGCTAGGGTTATAGGGAAAGTTTGTACATGGTTACCGAGTGTTGTTCGGAGTCCCGGATGACATCTTGGACGTCACGAGGAGTCCCGGAATGGTCCGGAGGTAAACAATAATATATAGGAAGTGAGGTTTTGACCACCGGAAGTGTTTCGGGCGTCACCGATAATGTACCGGGACCACCGGAGGGTTCCGGGGGTCCACCGGGAGGGGCCACAAGCCCAGAGGCTTGCATGGAACAAGAGTGGGAAGGGACCATGTAACGCCCCGAGACTGATGTGCCAGGTGTCGTCCAGTTATTCGCTGTTGTTGCCTTGTCATTGCTTGCGTGTCATGCATTGCATATCATGTCATCATGTGCATTTCTTTTGCATACGTATTCGTCTCATGCATCCGAGCATTTTCCCCGTTGTCCGTTTTGCATTCCGGCGCTTCGTTCTCCTCCGGTGGTCTTTTCTACCTTTCTTTTGTGAGTGGGGATTAAACATTTCCGAATTGGACCGAGACTTGCCAAGCGGCCTTGGTTTACTACCGTAGGCCGCCTGTCAAGTTTCGTACCATTTGGACTTCGTTTGATACTCCAACGGTTAACCGAGGGACCGAAAAGGCCTCGTGTGTGTTGCAGCCCAACACCCTTCCATTTTGGCCCAAAACCCACCTAACTCTGCTCCATCATCTCGGTCGTTCGATCACGATCGCGCGGCCAAAAACCGCACCTCATTTGGACTCTCCTAGCTCCCTCTACCTATAAATATGTGATCCCTTCCGAATTTTCGCGCAGTCCAAACCCTAACCTTCGTCCACCTCGCGCCGCCGGACAATTTCGTCCGCGCCGGACATGTCCGCCGCCCTCAGCCACCTCACTCCGACCAACCGGAGAGCGCCACCTCACCGCCGCCAGCGCCCTCACCCACTCAGCGCGCGACATGTCAGCGCCGCCACCCTCTCTCTCCTCTCCCTCCACCGCGCCGGCCCTGCAGGCCCATCACAGGCCCGCGCTGGCCCGAGCCGCCGTCGTCCGAAACTTGCGCGAGCCCGATCCAGGGCCTCGTCGCCGTTCCTCTGCGCCACCTCGTCCGGCTCGCCGGAGCAGCTCGCCGGCGACCCCCAGCTCGCCGCAGTAGGGACCCGACGCCATGGAGTTCGCCGCCGCCGGCCACGTCTTCACCCGAACCCGGCCGGGATCCACCGGATCTAGCCCCGCCGGACAGGGATCCGCCGTCCCCGCTTCCCCGGTGCCGTTCCCTCGCCGGCTCGTCGCCCAGCCTCGCCGGCGTCGTCGCCATGGATCTCCGCCTCGCCCTGCCTCCCCGATCCGATCGGGAGACGACGAGCGCCCCCGTTGACTCCTTCGCGGGCCCCGAGTCCGGCCCAGCGCGCCGCCCCGCCTCGGCCTGCCTCCTCCTCCTTCATGGGCCGGCCCAGCTTCCCCATCCAGCGCAGCGCAGCGCCAAGTCCAGCTCCAGATCCGCGCCGCCCTAGCCTGGCCCAGCTCCCACGCGCGGCCTAGCGAGCCCCTTCGCGGCCTGCCTCTTCCACCGTCCGGGCCGAAGCCCATGGGTGAGGCCACCGCCCCCTCCTTTTTTTCCTCTCTCTAGTTGGCCCGGGACAGTTTCGGCCCATGTCATGTTTTTTTCCAGCGCCTGGGATTTTCCTATTTATCCAGAGATTGCCAGTTTTGCAGATTAGTCCCCCTAGTTCATGCATTTAATAACTCACTAACCGTGCATCGGATTAAAATGTTTTATATATGAAACTTGCTCAGAATTTTGTGTAGTTTAATAATATCCAACTTTCATCTATGTTTGAAATGTTAAAAATGATGTTTTCTTATATTTGCCTATTGCCATGTTAAAATGATTTAATTCATAACTAAATAACCGTAGCTCCGAATTTAACAAACTTTATATGTAAATGGGGTAGAATTTCGCCTAGTTTAACATGGTTCACTTACTTTGCATGTTTAACAACTCTAAAATAATGTTTAGGGCAGAACAGTACCAAACCTTAAATTATGCATATGAGGAGTTTCCGGAATTGTTGTTCGTTGCTTCCGGCCTCATTTAAACTTGACTAGATAGGTAGTCTTACTTTGCTTCACCCTCCTGCCATGTTTAACAACATTTAATATTGTTGGGTACATAAACGAGATCGAACTAAATAATTGATGTGGTGCTCCGTCAATATGCAACTCGTTGCATATTGAGCTCCACTTAATTTGTAGGATTGTTTGTGCACTTTGCCATGCCATGCCTCATTAAACCGGAAATGCATCATAATTGTTTGTGCATCATGCCATGTTCATGTCGTGGTTTTTTACTATGTTGTTTGCTTCTTTCCGGTGTTGCTTCTTCGGGTTGGTTCCGATAACGTCGTGTTGTGAGGATTCGTTCGACTACGTCCGTTTGTCTTCTTCATGGAATCGTTCTTCTTCCTTGCGGGATTTCAGGCAAGATGATCATACCCTCGAAATCACTACTATCTTTGCTATGCTAGTTTGCTCGCTCTTTTGCTATGCCACTGCTACGATGCCTACCACTTGCTTGAAAGCCTCCCAAATTGCCATGTCAAACCTCTAACCCACCATTGTCCTAGCAAACCGTTGATTGGCTATGTTACCGCTTTGCTCAGCCCCTCTTGTAGCGTTGCTAGTTGCAGGTGAAGATTGGAGGCCGTTCCTTATTGGAACATCTTTTATTTACTTGTTGGGATATCACAATATATCTTATTTAATTAATGCACCTATATACTTGGTAAAGGGTGGAAGGCTCGGCCTTATGCCTGGTGTTTTGTTCCACTCTTGCCGCCCTAGTTTCCGTCATATCGGTGTTATGTTCCCGGATTTTGCGTCCCTTACGCGGTTGGGCTATAATGGGAACCCCTTGACAGTTCGCCTTAAGTAAAGCTCTTCCAGCAATGCCCAACATTGGTTTTACCATTCGCCACCTAGCCTTTTTCTTTCCCTTGGGTCGGCCAGCCCAAGGGTCATCATTATTTTACCCCCCGGGCCAGTGCTCCTCTGAGTGTTGGTCCAACTGAGCGATGTCCGAGGCTACCAGGGGCAACTCTGGGCTGGCTTACCCGACGTCTTGCTCATCTGAGTGTGCCCTGAGAAAGAGATATGTGCAGCTCCTATCGGGATTTGTCGGCACATTCGGGCGGTGTTGCTGGTCTTGTTTTACCCTGTCGAAATGTCTTGTTGTACCGGGATACCGAGTCTGATCGGAATGTCTCGGGTGGAGGTCTATTCCTTCGTTGACCGTGAGAGCTTGTGATGGGCTAAGTTGGGACACCCCTACAGGGATTGGAACTTTCGAAAGCCGTGCCCGCGGTTATGGGCAGATGGGAATTTGTTAACGTCCGGTTGTAGAAAACCTGAAGTTCGACCTTAATTAAAATGAATCAACCGCGTGTGTAACCGTGATGGTCTCTTTCCGGCGGGGTCCGGGAAGTGAACGCGGTTGTTGGAGTTATGCTTGACGTAGGTTGTTTAGGATCACTTCTTGATCATACTTTCTCGACCGTGCCTTGCCTTCTCTTCTCGCTCTCATTTGCGTATGTTAGCCACCATATATGCTAGTCGCTTGCTGCAGCTCCACCTCATACATTTTACCTTACCCATAAGCTTAAAGAGTCTTGATCGCGAGGGTGCGAGATTGCTGAGTCCCCGTGGCTCACAGATACTTCCAAAACCAGTTTGCAGGTGCCGATGAGTCCGTGCAGATGACGCAACCAAGCTCAGGAGGAGCTCAATGAAGATCTTGTCCTTTGTGTTGTTCCGTTTCCAGTTGATCAGTAGTGGAGCCCAGTTGGGGTCGATCCGGGACCTTTGTCGCATTTGGGGTTCTTCTTTTATTTTGGCTTCGTAGTCGGGCCCTGATTGTATTTGGTTGTTGTAATGTTTTATTCATGTAATTGTGTGAAGTGGCGATTGTAAGCCAATTATGTATCTCTTTCCCTTATTATATTACATGGGTTATGTGAAGATTACCTCACTTGCAACATATGCCTTCAATGCGATTATGCCTCTAAGTCGTGCCTCGACACGTGGGAGATATAGTCGCGTCGAGGGTGTTACAAGTTGGTAATCAGAGCCTTCCCCGACCTTAGGAGCCCCATTTCTTGATCGTTTTTAGCGGCCGAGTTGTGTCTAGAAAAATGTTTTGAGTCTTCTAGGAATTATATATCGGAGAGCTTAGGAATTCTTTTTACTTCCCAGTCTCCTCATCGCTCTGGTAAGGCATCCTGACGTAGAGTTTTGACTCTTCTCTTCTCAAATTTCACTAAATTTTTTTTTAGGATCACGCGGGTATCTTGGAATCGTTCCGATGGTTTTATGATGAGAACATTGTCTTGGTGCCTCCTGTCAGGGGTTTAGTGGAAGTGTCCCGGGGAGTTGAGCTCTGAGGTGTTGTCATCATAATTTTATCGTTGCAATTCTGGAATACCTGAGTTTAGTACGCCGACATCGAAAATCTCTTTTATGCAGTTCATTGGTGAGATAACCTCGACGCCACCCAGTACTGGGGCGGGAGTTCGGGAGTATCGCCATAACTTGGATAATAGATGCTTTTCGAAGGTTGAGGTAGATGATTTCCGAAGGTTTCTTGGTTATGTGTTGAAGGATGGATACAGCTGGATGTAGGATTTGCTAGTTTTGGGTGCGATATTATGCTTCCCCTGTATCCCCAACACCTGATTGCATAACCGGAAAGGTTCGGGAGTTTCATAGGTGGGAATTCAAGTAGCTCTTAGGATATCTTTCCAACAGATGTATGATATGAAATTGGGGTTCGACGTCTAGTGGTCCGCCTATTCACGGTCGGTTTTACAGTGGTCTCGTTGTGTCTTAAAGAGTCCTTGGCTATGCCAACTCGGGGACGCTTCGTATGTCATGTGCACTGCCTTGTACATGATGGTGCTGTACGATCGAGCCCGTGTAGGCCCACCACGAAAACTTCGGATGAAATCTCTATCATATGTTTGTTCTGGCTTATTCTGCAAGCCAATCCTTTGTTTTGTTTTGAGTTGTGGTATTCGAGTTGCTTCGAAGTCAAATGTTGATTCCATCCCTTTCCTAAGCGGTGTTCTCATATTTCTATGTGAATACAGATCCTTCATGATAATCGAGATTGTCATGTCAATTCTTTTCACCAGTGTGTTTCTCTTCAAGTGAATCCGATCACGTAAACATCTGCAAGACAATTATCATTTCTTCTCAACGTTGTTTGTTTCATTCGTCCCAAGCTGTCTTTGTTTTTTCCCACCCACCCACCCTTCTTCTTCGAGGACTCAGATTTCTTATTCAAGTATCCTTTCATTGATGGGAAGCTTCTCCATTCCTTTTCCGTCAATATTCTTATCCGGTGATTCTCAAGAAGATGCTAACGAAGCTTCAAATTCATCTCGCGTCACTCATTTTCTTCTCCGATGGAACCAATTCAAGCTTTCGGTGTTGATCATATCTTTTTCCTCGTTTCAAATACCTTCTCATGCCGGTGCACCTCATATTCATTCACTTCTCGCTATTTAATTGTTCCGGAGTACTGAAGATATCTCGAAGATTCGTGTATCCACTCTTCTTTCATTCAAGCTATTTCGAGGATGTTATCTCTTTCAAGCCATTTAAATTCAACCGGTGCAATCTCTCTTTGAAATCGTTCTACGGTGTATCTTTTCAGTGGGCCCTAACCCACAGGTCTTTTTCCAGGATCTTACCTGACTCTTCTTATTTTCCCGGAGGTATTCTCAAATTCCTTTCGAAGTTTGACGTAAGAATGATTTATCATCAGTCAAATGTTTTCTCCAAGATCTTTCAAATTCTTTTCATCGTTGACTCAATCTCTTCGCTTTTGATTCTTCCGGAGTGCCTAAACGACTCTTGATGGTGTTTCTCATCGTCATTCTCATATTTTGAAGACCGAAGAGGATTTTTGCCTCCATATCTTATCCGTTCTCTCAGAGATTCGTGATTCTAGCTTGTTGCCATCCTCTCATAATTGTATTCGATTGTGAGAATTCTTTTCACCTATCCGGAGCAATTCAAGATTCTGTTCAGTTTGATTATCCGGAGGTCATTAATCCAGGTTTACTCATTCTCAGCTTTCAGCTCTCTTTCTCTAAATCTTACCAGCGCATCATTCAAGTATTCTCTTATCAGCTCATGATCTCTTCGTTCTTATGTATCTAAATCCCCTCTAGCTTCTTTGTTCATTTTTCAATTCTTCCCGGTGTTTCATTATCTTTTATTCGTTCATTTGAAATTCTTACGGTGGTTCGTTCAAGATTTCTTCTTCCTTCTTATCATATCAATTTATTCGTTGTTTCAAACCTTCCATTCATTCAATACCTTCCCAAGTCTGATGTTATATCTCTCTTAATCTTTTCTACGAGAATAAGTAATATGCCAAACCTGTTGATTGTCATCAATTTAATTGGTGAAGGTTAAGCATAATGTAATTCTTATTCTTGTTTCATCCAAATGATTATTTCCCTATTCCGTAGGTTCATCAAGATCTCAATTGTTCATCTTATCTTTTCTTCCCGGAGTTCCAAGCTCTAATTATCATGGATATCCATCTAAATCATTGCAAGGGTTCACCTTGTGTTTTCATTTCTCTTTCTTTTTATTCTTTTGTTACCGGAGTTTCTTCTTGGAGGTTCTACATAATGGATTCATCAAGGAGTTAATTCCTTTTCGAAGTTTTCATCGACATTCTTTTTAAGGAGTTCAAGCTTTCTTCATCTTGATATCCGGAGTGCAATTCTTTCTACCGTGTTATTTGAGGTGGTACTATGTCATTCTTGATAATTTGAATTCATGTTTCTTCGTTCACATGTTGTCATGAATGAGATATTTCAAATCCATCAATCTCGTCATTGGAGTTATCTTGGGTTATATTTCACCTAAAGCCTTCCCTAAAGATTGTTGCTATCTATGGTGTTTGAAATGACCCAAGTTATTCATTTATCCTCCCGGTGAAATAAGTTTCTCGTCTCCTTGTTCTTACCAATCAAATTTTTTCCGTGAGTGGCAAGTTGTCACCTCATAATTTTGAGATGTATTTCATAACACCATATCAAGATTATTCTTTTCGTTGTTGATTTTCAACAACTCCATTCTAGCATTTGTTGTAACCGTGCTCTCTCAAGATCTTGTTTTCCCTTTGTTCCGGAGGCTTTGTGATGTTGCTCTCTTCAACCCATCATCTCGTTTGTCAAAGATCATGTTCTTTTCGTGCTTATCCATTTAACCGGAGTGTCGTGTCCTCTGCTCAAGCTCTTTTCTTCCTATCTAGTCTTTCATCTCTTTTAACCAGAGTGCTGTTCGAATTTGGTCTTCCTTGATCCCCTTTCTTAACAGGCGTGTTTTCAATATATATCTTCCCTTCAACCTCAAGGTTTTTGCAATGTTCTTTGTCCCTCTTCTCTAACGGAGTGTTTTCGACCTTGTTCACCTTCGTTGTATTCTTTTCTCGAATTTGTGTAACCTTTTCAAGGTTCTTTGGTTTCACTCGTTTGTCAAAGAAGCAACTTAGTCTTACCTCTTCTCTTTCTCTTCCGTTGTCCCTCCGGTGCCATTCTAGATCTCGGGACGAGATCCTCTTGTAGTGGTGGAGTGTTGTAACGCCCCGAGACCGATGTGCCAGGTGTCGTCCAGTTATTTGCTGTTGTTGCCTTGTCATTGCTTGCGTGTGATGCATTGCATATCATGTCATCATGTGCATTTCTTTTGCATACGTATTCGTCTCATGCATCCGAGCATTTTCTCCGTTGTCCGTTTTGCATTCCGGCACTTCGTTCTCCTCTGGTGGTCTTTTCTACCTTTCTTTTGTGAGTGTGGATTAAACATTTCCGAATTGGACCGAGACTTGCCAAGCGGCCTTGGTTTACTACCGGTAGGCTGCCTGTCAAGTTTCGTACCATTTGGACTTCGTTTGATACTCCAACGGTTAACCGAGGGACCGAAAAGGCCTCGTGTGTGTTGCAGCCCAACACCCTTCCATTTTGGCCCAAAACCCACCTAACTCTGCTCCATCATCTCGGTCGTTCGATCACGATCACGTGGCCGAAAACCGCACCTCATTTGGACTCTCCTAGCTCCCTCTACCTATAAATATGTGATCCCTTCCGAATTTTCGCGCAGTCCAAACCCTAACCTTCGTCCACCTCGCGCCGCCGGACAATTTCGTCCGCGCCGGACATGTCCGCCGCCCTCAGCCACCTCACTCCGACCAACCGGAGAGTGCCACCTCACCGCCGCCAGCGCCCTCACCCACTCAGCGCGCGACACGTCAGCGCCGCCACCCTCTCTCTCCTCTCCCTCCACCGCGCCGACCCTGCAGGCCCATCGCAAGCCCGCGCTGGCCCGAGCCGCCGTCGTCCGAAACTTGCGCGAGCCCGATCCAGGGCCTCGTCGCCGTTCCTCTGCGCCACCTCGTCCGGCTCGCCGGAGCAGCTCGCCAGCGACCCCCAGCTCGCTGTAGTAGGGACCCGACGCCATGGAGTTCGCCGTCGCCGGCCACGTCTTCACCCGAACCCGGCCGGGATCCACCGGATCTGGCCCCGCCGGACCGGGATCCGCCGTCCCCGCTTCCCCGGCGCCGTTCCCTCGCCGGCTCGTCGCCCAGCCTCGCCGGCGTCGTCACCATGGATCTCCGCCTCGCCCTGCCTCCCCGATCCGATCGGGAGACGACGAGCGCCCCCGTTGACTCCTTCGCGGGCCCCGAGTCCGGCCCAGCGCGCCGCCCCGCCTCGGCCTGCCTCCTCCTCCTTCATGGACCGGCCCAGCTTCCCCGGCCAGCGCAGCGCAGCGCCAAGCCCAGCTCCAGATCCGCGCCGCCCTAGCCTGGCCCAGCTCCCACGCGCGGCCTAGCGAGCCCCTTCGCGGCCTGCCTCTTCCACCGTCCGGGCCGAAGCCCATGGGTGAGGCCACCGCCCCCTCCTTTTTTTCCTCTCTCTAGTTGGCCCGGGACAGTTTCGGCCCATGTCATGTTTTTTTCTAGTGCCTGGGATTTTCCTATTTATCCAGAGATTGCCAGTTTTGCAGATTAGTCCCCCTAGTTCATGCATTTAATAACTCACTAACCGTGCATCGGATTAAAATGTTTTATATATGAAACTTGCTCAGAATTTTGTGTAGTTTAATAATATCCAACTTTCATCTATGTTTGAAATGTTAAAAATGATGTTTGCTTATATTTGCCTATTGCCATGTTAAAATGATTTAATTCATAACTAAATAACCGTAGCTCCAAATTTAACAAACTTTATATGTAAATGGGGTAGAATTTCGCCTAGTTTAACATGGTTCACTTACTTTGCATGTTTAACAACTCTAAAATAATGTTTAGGGCAGAACAGTACCAAACCTTAAATTATGCATATGAGGAGTTTCCGGAATTGTTGTTCGTTGCTTCCGGCCTCATTTAAACTTGACTAGATAGGTAGTCTTACTTTGCTTCACCCTCTTGCCATGTTTAACAACATTTAATATTGTTGGGTACATAAACGAGATCGAACTAAATAATTGATGTGGTGCTCCGTCAATATGCAACTCATTGCATATTGAGCTCCACTTAATTTGTAGGATTGTTTGTGCACTTTGCCATGCCATGCCTCATTAAACCGGAAATGCATCATAATTGTTTGTGCATCATGCCATGTTCATGTCGTGGTTGTTTACTATGTTGTTTGCTTCTTTCCGGTGTTGCTTCTTCGGATTGGTTCCGATAACGTCGTGTTGTGAGGATTCGTTCGACTACGTCCGTTTGTCTTCTTCATGGACTCATTCTTCTTCCTTGCGGGATTTCAGGCAAGATGATCATACCCTCGAAATCACTACTATGTTTGCTATGCTAGTTTGCTCACTCTTTTGCTATGCCACTGCTATGATGCCTACCACTTGCTTGAAAGCCTCCCAAATTGCCATGTCAAACCTCTAACCCACCATTGTCCTAGCAAACCGTTGATTGGCTATGTTACCACTTTGCTCAGCCCCTCTTGTAGCGTTGCTAGTTGCAGGTGAAGATTGGAGGCCGTTCCTTATTGGAACATCTTTTATTTACTTGTTGGGATATCACAATATATCTTATTTAATTAATGCACCTATATACTTGGTAAAGGGTGGAAGGCTCGGCCTTATGCCTGGTGTTTTGTTCCACTCTTGCCGCCCTAGTTTCCGTCATATCGGTGTTATGTTCCCGGATTTTGCGTCCCTTACGCGGTTGGGCTATAATGGGAACCCCTTGACAGTTCGCCTTAAGTAAAGCTCTTCCAGCAATGCCCAACATTGGTTTTACCATTCGCCACCTAGCCTTTTTCTTTCCCTTGGGTCGGCCAGCCCAAGGGTCATCATTATTTTACCCCCCCGGGCCAGTGCTCCTCTGAGTGTTGGTCCAACTGAGCGATGTCCGAGGCTACCAGGGGCAACTCTGGGCTGGCTTACCCGATGTCTTGCTCATCTGAGTGTGCCCTGAGAAAGAGATATGTGCAGCTCCTATCGAGATTTGTCGGCACATTCGGGCGGTGTTGCTGGTCTTGTTTTACCCTGTCGAAATGTCTTGTTGTACCGGGATACCGAGTCTGATCGGAATGTCTCGGGTGGAGGTCTATTCCTTCATTGACCGTGAGAGCTTGTGATGGGCTAAGTTGGGACACCCCTGCAGGGATTGGAACTTTCGAAAGCCGTGCCCGCGGTTATGGGCAGATGGGAATTTGTTAACGTTCGGTTGTAGAAAACCTGAAGTTCGACCTTAATTAAAACGAATCAACCGTGTGTGTAACCGTGATGGTCTCTTTCCGGCAGGGTCCGGGAAGTGAACACGGTTGTTGGAGTTATGCTTGACGTAGGTTGTTTAGGATCACTTCTTGATCATACTTTCTCGACCGTGCCTTGCCTTCTCTTCTCGCTCTCATTTGTGTATGTTAGCCACCATATATGCTAGTCGCTTGCTGCAGCTCCACCTCATACATTTTACCTTACCCATAAGCTTAAACAGTCTTGATCGCGAGGGTGCGAGATTGCTGAGTCCCCGTGGCTCACAGATACTTCCAAAACCAGTTTGCAGGTGCCGATGAGTCCGTGCAGATGATGCAACCAAGCTCAGGAGGAGCTCAATGAAGATCTTGTCCTTTGTGTTGTTCCGTTTCCAGTTGATCAGTAGTGGAGCCTAGTTGGGGTCGATCGGGGACCTTTGTCGCATTTGGGGTTCTTCTTTTATTTTGGCTCCGTAGTCGGGCCCTGATTGTATTTGGTTGTTGTAATGCTTTATTCATGTAATTGTGTGAAGTGGCGATTGTAAGCCAATTATGTATCTCTTTCCCTTATTATATTACATGGGTTGTGTGAAGATTACCTCACTTGCGACATATGCCTTCAATGCGATTATGCCTCTAAGTCGTGCCTCGACACGTGGGAGATATAGTCACATCGAGGGTGTTACAGACCAGCCCCTGAGTGGGCTGGTGCGCCTCCCACCAGGGCCCAAGGCGCAGCTAGGAGGAGAAGGGGGGAAACCCTAGGCACAGATGGGCCTAAGGCCCACCCTAGGGCGCGCCCCCCTCTCCCCCTCTTGGCCGCCCCCCTCCATCCCATCTAGGGCTGCTGCCCCCTAGGGGTGGGAACCCTAGAGGGGGCGCACCCTACTCCCCTCCTCCTATAAATAGTGGGGGTTTTGGGGCTGCCCAACACACGAGTCTCTCTCCCTCTTGGCGCAGCCCTACCCCTCTCCCTCCTCGTCTCTTGCAGTGCTTGGCGAAGCCCTGTTGGCGTGCCATGCTCCTCCACCATCACCATGCCGTCGTGCTACTGCTGGACGGAGTCTTCCCCAACCTCTCCCTCTCTCCTTGCTGGATCAAGGCGCGGGAGACGTCACCGGGCTGTATGTGTGTTGAACGCGGAGGTGTCGTCCGTTCGGCGCTAGGATCATCGGTGATTTGGATCACGACGAGTACGACTCCATCAACCCCGTTCTCTTGAACGCTTCCGCTCGCGATCTACAAGGGTATGTAGATGCATTCCTCTCTCTCCCTCTCTCATTGCTAGATGACTCCATAGATTGATCTTGGTGACACGTAGGAAAATTTTGAATTATTTCTACGTTCCCCAACAATAAATTCATGCCTTGCATGTATCCAACTGGAGTTCCTACTCCAAGTTTGAAGCATCAATGATGTTCAATTCGCCTCTCAAACGGCAAAAGATTTTTTCATCAAGCGTTTTGGTGAATATATCCGCCAATTGCTTATCGGTACGAACATGTTTAAGATCAATGTCCCCTTTAGCAACATGATCTCGGATGAAATGATGACGAACTTCAATATGCTTAGTTCGAGAATGTTGCACAGGGTTGTGAGCAATCTTAATAGCACTTTCATTGTCACAAAGCAATGGAACATGTTTCACATTGATCCCATAATCTTTAAGAGTTTGGGTCATCCAAAGTAATTGAGCACAACATGAACTGGCGGCAATGTATTCCGCTTCTGCGGTGGATAAGGATACCGAGTTTTGTTTCTTGGAGGACCAAGATACAAGAGATCTACCAAGAAATTGACAAGTACCCGAAGTGGACTTTCTATCAACCTTGTCTCCGGCATAGTCCGAGTCGGAATAGCCAACAAGATCAAAAGAGGACCTCTTAGGATACCAAATGCCAAAATTTGGTGTATGTATCAAGTATCTCACTATCCTTTTCACAACCTCAAGATGACATTCTTTGGGGGCAGCTTGATATCGTGCACACATGCACACGCTTAGCATGATATCGGGACGGGAGGCACATAGATATAGCAATGAACCAATCATAGATCGGTACACCTTTTGGTCAACCGGTTTACCATCCTTAGTCAAATCAAGATGTCCACAAGTAGGCATGGGAGTTTTCATACCTTTGCTTTCTTGCATGTTGAACTTCTTGAATAAGTCCTTTATGTAATTTATTTGAGAAACAAAGGTGCCTTCCTTAGTTTGCTTGATTTGCAAACCAAGAAAGAACTTGAGTTCACTCATCATAGACATCTCAAACTTCTCCAACATTAGCTTCCCAAACTTTTCACTAAAATGAGGGTTAGTCGAACCAAATATGATATCATCAACATAAATTTGGCACACAAATAATTCACCATTAACCCTTTTAGTAAAAAGAGTAGAATATATCTTTGCAATCTCAAAGCCTTTCTCAATAAGGAACTTGGTCAAGCATTTATACCGCACTCTAGGAGCTTGTTTAAGACCATAAAGAGCTTTGTGAAGTTTGTAAACATGATCGGGTTTCTTAGGATTGACAAAGCCGGGAGGTTGTTTAACATAAACTTCCTCCTCAATTTCACCATTTAGAAAAGCACTTTTAATGTCCATTTGGTATAAAGTGATATCATGGTGATTAGAATAGGCAAGTAAGATGCATATGGACTCAAGTCTAGCAACGGGGGCATATGTCTTACCGTAGTCCATACCTTCGACTTGAGTGTAGCCTTGGGCGACTAGATGAGCTTTGTTGTGAACGACTTGACCATCTTCGTCTTGCTTGTTGTGAAACACCCATTTGGTACCAATGATGTTGTGGTTGTTGTCGGGCTTCTCGACCAATGTCCACACTTGATTTCTCTCAAAGTTGTGTAGCTCTTCATGCATGGCGTTTATCCAATCCAGATCTTCCAATGCTTCTTCAACCTTCATAGATTCAATACTGGAGATGAATGAATGATGTTCACAAAAATTAGCCAAACGAGATTTAGAGCGAGTGATTCTCCCGGTTTGGATATCATTGTATATTTGCTCGACGGGATGGTATCTAGCGACTCTTGCTCGAACTCGTGAGAGCTTTTGTTTTGCTTGGGGTGGAACATCTTCTTCATCATCTTGTCCTTCTTCATTGTTGACGTTGTCATTTCCTTGTCATGGTGGAGAAGGAGATTGATGAGGTTCATCTTGGTGTACTTCCTCCTTTTCTTCATCTTGGTGTGTCCCACTCGTGGATGCTTCCATGTCGACTCTTAGTTCACCTTGTCATGAGGTAGAAGCTTCCACTTGGACGGACGAGGTACTCTCCTTCACCTCCGTTGGACGGATCTTGCCAATAGACAAGTCTTGGATTGCTTTCAAAGGATCTTTATCCCCTATATCAATTGGCAATTGCTCTACTTGCGAGCCGTTAGATTCATCAAACTTCACATCTACCGTCTCTTCAACCTTTCGGGTGCAATTGTTGTAGACACGGTAAGTGTGAGAGTTTGAGCCATAACCAAGTAGGAAACCTTCGTGAGATTTAGGAGCAAATTTAGAACGATGATGCTTGTCAAGAATGTAACACTTTGAGCCAAATACTCGAAAGTATCCAACTTGGGGTTTGTTACCGGTGAGGAGCTCGTATGTCGTCTTGCCGAGTAGCTTGTGAAGATACAAGCGATTTGTTGCATGACAAGCTATCTCAACGGCTTCCACCCAAAAGTGCTTTGGAGTCTTGTACTCATCAAGCATCGTCCTTGCCATCTTAATAAGAGTTCGGTTCTTCCTCTCAACAACTCCATTTTGTTGAGGCGTGTACGTAGCCCAGAACTCATGTGAAATCCCTTCTTCGTCAAGAAAGGTATCCACATTTGCATTCTTGAACTCCATTCTGTTGTCGCTGTGAACCTTCTTGATCTTCACTTCAAATTGATTTTGGGCCTTCCTAGCGAAGTTCTTGAAGATCTTTTGGACCTGCAATTTATCATCAAGAAAGAACACCCATGTAAATCTTGAAAAGTCATCAACTATAACTAGACTGAATGAGTTACCACCGAGACTCTTGTAGGCATTGGGACCGAAAAGATCCATATGAAGTAGCTCGAGCGGTCTTCTCGTGGTCATAATGTTCTTCACGGGGTGGCTTCCTCCAACTTGTTTTGCTGCTTGACAAGCACTACAAAGTCTATCCTTGTCAAATATAACATCTTTTACTCCAAGGATATGATCACCTTTAATAAGCTTATCGAGATTTCGCATGCCCACATGACCTAACCTTCTATGCCACAACCAAACTTTCGAGGATTTAGCAATTAGGAAAGTTCTAGGTTGAGCCTTTTTTAGTGAAATCAACAATGTAAAGATCACCTCTATGTGTACCGGTAAAGACCATTTTATGATTATCTCTACGAAACACTTTGCAATCTACTCCAGTAAATAGGACATTGAAACCAAAGTCAGCAAGTCTAGATACGGAAAGTAAATTGTAGCCAAGAGATTCAACGAGCATAACCAGGGCCGTCGATAGGGGTGTGCGAGGTGGGCGACCACACAGGGCCCCCAAAAAATAGGGGCCCCCAAATCCTCTATCCCTACTACATCTCTTTGGTTTCAGTCTGCGCCAGAACTTGTAGCCTTGTAGGGAGAGGTAGGGCGTCCATTCTGCTTTCATTTTTTTTTCATTTGTACTATGTGGATTTGAATCCATCTGTTGGAAGTTGCAGTCGCCGCCATGAATGAAAGCTTCTGCTCTGTCTTCCGTCGTGGGGAGGAAGATGACAAAAGGAAGGGTGAACCATTATTTGGGCCTTAGGCCTGGTAAACTAATAAAGCAAGTGCTAGGTCCATAGGTGTTTTGTTGGAGCTGCACCTAAAAGAAAAAAGTGTTTTGTTGGAGCAGAATTAGATGCTTGCAAACCTAGGACTCGAGGAGGAAATCGGCGTCTGGCGGGTATGAGCAGGAGGAGAGCAGTGCCCGGCTTCCGCATACTCCTATATTCTGTCAGAAACATCCTTGATGTGGAGGTAGTTTTTACTTTTCCATGCGAAGATCTTGTCCGGTGCGGAACTTGCATTGGGTGCTTTGGCAGATGGTGTCCCCACATGCTCCTAGGTTAATTCAAGAGTATTATTAATCATCTTTTGAATGCAGAGACATGTAGATCTCACTTGCCGTCCCAATTTGTAGAAATATAGTTTACCTATTACTATCAAGTTTCAGTTAGGAACGAGAGTTTTAGATGAGGAAAAAAAAGCTGCTGCCTGTGCCGCCAAAAGATGTTTCTATTCTACCTTGGAGACAATTGTTGTGTTCCAGTATGTCATGTTAATTCTATGAAATCGTTGGATAATCTGAACAAGAGGCGTGATTCAGGTGAAACATTTTAATATTCGTTAACAACCCAGAATCATGCCATATGTGTCTCACTGTGTGTTTTAGTTTGACAGGCTAGCTAGCCATCATTTTTTGATAACCTCCTTTTGTCCTCATGTTTAAAGCGCTTGCTCTTGTTACATGGCCTTTCGCATCGGGGCCTCAAATTCCTGGAGACGGCCCTGAGCATAACATTTTGTATGGAGCTATCATGTGAGATGGCCACCTTACCAAGGCCAACCACCTTACCCTTTGAGTTATCACCAAAAGTGACATACTTTCGAGGGCCATCGTTTTCAGCAAGCTCACAAAACATATCTTTTTCTCCGGTCATATGATCGGTACACCCACTATCAAGAACCCATTCCTTTCCTCCGACCATGTAGCCACGAATATTAGCCATAAGACCAAAGTGTCTTATTTCATCATCAAGATCATAGTCACTATCATCATCCTCATTGTAGTATCCATGTTCAACATCGTCATGTGGTGGATCAATTCCTAGAGAGAGTGATTCATTAGAAGTATGACCGTAACAATGTTCATCTCTATGAATTCTAATGACTTCGGGAATGATATTGCTAATGATTCCAACATCTCCTTTGGCACTCGTAAGATTTGTAAGCTCAAATAAACAGTCACCAAATTTGGGATCATTGGAACTCATCTTACTCAAGGGAATAGACTTATGGAGAATCTCATCTAGACTTTTCAAGGAATAATTTGGGAATCGTTCCTCTAGAAATCTCCATATGGTGTAAGCACAATCTAGAGTAGGTAAGCTAGCAATCAAATTTTTGGGCAATCCTTTCATGATAAGATTGATAGTTCTAAGATTGCGAATCATGTCAAGATCCTCATACGGTGTGGGATGCAAAGGATCAACAATGCGAGCACAAGGAATAGTAATGTACTTGGTCAAATGATATTCATTGAAATCTCAAGAATCTCATTTTTTTCACTCATGAAAGTACTCTCCATCAAGTATAGGCACTCTATGTCTAAGACTCACCAACATAGACTCATCCATCTTCCTCCAAAGGTGTTTAAACCAAGGCAATGGAGACCAATGCTCTGATACCAATTGAAAGGATCGAGAAGAGGTGTCTAGAGGGGGGTGAATAGACTCTTAGCAAGGAAAGTTGCAATTTTTAAATTCTTTAAGTTGAAGTGGAGTTTTAGCACAAGTTCAAACATTCACAATACATATCAAGCAAGCATGATAAGAGTATATGAGCAGCGGAAAGTAAATCATGCAAGTTGCAAGAATGTAAAGGGATGGGATTGGAGGGTGCAAACGCAATTGGAGACACGGAGATTTTTGGCGTGGTTCTGATAGGTGGTGCTATCGTACATCCACGTTGATGGAGACTTCAACCCACGAAGGGTAATGGTTGCGCGAGTCCATGGAGGGCTCCACCCACGAAGGGTCCATGAAGAAGCAACCTTGTCTATCCCACCATGGCCATCGCCCACGAAGGACTTGCCCCACTAGGGTAGATCTTCAAGAAGTAGGCGATCTCCTTGCCCGTACAAACTCCTTGGTTCAACTCCACAATCTTGACGGAGGCTCCCAAGTGACACCTAACCAATCTAGGAGACACCACTCTCCAAAAGGTAATAGATGGTGTGTTGATGATGAACTCCTTGCTCTTGTGCTTCAAATGATAGTCTCCCCAACACTCAGCTCTCTCTCATAGGATAGGATTTGGTAGAAAGATGATTTGAGTGGAAAGCAACTTGGGAAAGGCTAGAGATCAAGATTTATGTGGTTGGAATGGAATATCTTGACCTCAACACAAGTGTAGGTGGTTCTCTCTCAAAAAATGTATGTTGGAAGTGTAGGAATATTCTGATGGCTCTCTCTCTCAATGAAAAGTGGGTGGAGGGGTATATATAGCCTCCACACAAAATCTAACCGTTACACACAAATCACCAAACTCGTTGGGACCGAATCATAAAACTCGTTCAGATTGATTTGGTTCATAATGTGACCGTTAGGCATTTCGGTGGGACCAACATGATCAACTCGGTGGGACCGATGTGCTAGGGTGAGGGTAAAACCTCATCTCGGTTGGACCGATTACACAAACTCGGTGGGACCGATTTTGGTAATAAGCTAAACAGAGAGTTGGCTAAGCAAACTCGATGGGACCGATTTCATATTTCGGTGGGACCGAAATTAATGCAATAGGCAACAGAGAGTTTGCAAGCCCATCTCGGTGAGACCGAGATCCCATCGGTGAGACCGAATTGATTAGGGTTTCTGGCAGTGGCTATGTCAAGAGAACTCGGTGGCGCCGGATAGAAAGTTTCGGTGGGGCCGAGTTTGACTTTTGTTTTGGGTCAAATGTGGATGTGAGAAAGTGGTTGAGGGCTTTGGAGCATATCACTAAGCACTTTGAGCAAGCAACCCATTAAGCAACACCTCATCCCCTCTTAATAGTATTGGGTTTCCTATGGACTCAATGTGATCTTGGATCAGTAAAATGAAAAATGTAGAGTCCTGAGCTTTGAGCTTGAGCCAATCCTTTGTCCTTATCATCTCAAAGGGGTTCCACATCCTCTAGTCCATGCCACTCCATTGTTGAACTTATCTAAAACATACTAGATGAAAGCATTAGTCCAACAAGAGATATGTTGACATTAATTACCAAAATCACCCAGGGAGCACTTGTGCTTTCAGACCCCCTAATCTAGGACTCCCTTAGTAGCCCCTGAACTGGCCTTCAAATGATGATGCAGTATCCAGATTATGTCTTTGGCTTTTGCAAGGTTGGTTCTTCATTGTACATCGGGTGGATAACAGTCAGGACCCGACTTCCTTGCTTTGTTTTTATGACTCCTTCCCTGCCGCCTCGATTTCCACACGTTGGGTGAATGTGAACGGTCCATAATAATTTTTACCAAAAAGAAAACCTTCGGCCACACGAGGACGGCGCCTATATAAAGAGGTTAGATCCCCAAGTGCCATCCACATCATGCGGAAAACATCAAGACTAGCCACAAAAAAGCTTTAAAAACATGGCCATCGCTCCAGGCTCTTCTTCGCGCCCCCATGGCCCTCAAGAGGGTGGTTGATAGAGCTGATCAGTGTCTCATCTACAGTTGAGTCGACTCCAGACGTAGGGATATCTCCCCCTCACAGATCTAGTCCCTGTACGAACGGGATTGGCTTCGATTGGCAACGGTGTACTGGCTGAAAATTTCCCCAACCCCAATAAGGAGGAGAGGGTGTGCTTTGTTTCGTTCCTCTTGCGGGGCTTAGGATTTCTGATCCACCCCTTCCTCAGGGGTCTGTTGGAGTTTTACGGCATCCAGCTGCACAACCTTACCCCTGGTTTGATTCTACACATCTCAGGTTTCGTTGCTCTCTGTGAACTATTTCTGGGTTGCGAGGCCCATTTCGAACTATGGAGGAAGTTATTTTGCCTCGTCCCCCGCCATCGAGGGGGCTCTATATTTGGAGTGGGCGGCGCCGAATTATGGCGTATATCTGGATCAGGCTATCCTATTGGAACTCCCAAAGAGATATCTCCTGAATGGTCTTCGAAGTGGTTTTATATCGATGATGTACCACTTACAGACCCAGTTCGGCACGGCCTCCCCGAATTTTCTAGTGCGCCTTTGAAGAAATGCCTCAATTGGCGTCCCCGTAACCCCAAGGAGGAATACAGTGCGGAGATAAAAAGGTTGGTCGGCAAGGTCAGATTACTAGCTCATTCGATCTCTCAATAATCGAAGTCATGGCCATTGCAATAAAATGATGTATCCAGCCCCCTCAGTCCAGAGCAACTCCTTTGTGGTGCTATAATGGAGAAGACGACGCATCTCGTTATAGGAATAAGGGTCTGGACACCCCGACCGAATTGGCAATGATCCTGGCCGATCTATATAAGGGGAAAAAAGAAGACTTCCTCCGCTTGAACTGCCGAGAGGGTTATTCCATGACAATCCCATTGAATGGGTAAGATTTTGATTATCAGTGCTGCTTTACTGTTATCCAGGCATGCTAACCAAATTGTTTTTTGTTGTCTTTAAAACAATCATGGAGGAAGATGATCGAGGACGTTCACTGTCCTGCCCCGCAGTGAGAGGATCATAATCACACTGAAGACCTTGGCTTTTGCGAGGATCCAGATATATACATAGAGTTCGGCGATGGAGTATTTTATCAGGCGAGCCTTGATGGCTCGGAAGTGGCTATTACGGCCGACTACCCGCGCCTTTACCCCTTCTCCATTGTAACTATTCAAAGAGCTTTCTCAAAAAGAGGTCCCTACTTGCACCTTATCCATTATACTAAACTTTATTTCATAGGATCGGCGCTCGGCAAGCCGCACTCCCTTGAGAGCGGCCTCTACGCAGGGTAATCGTTCAAAACGAAAGGAAACCAGGAGCACTGTAGAGCCCCCTTCGTCTTTGAGGGAGTCCTGGATTAGGGGGTCTCCGGATAGCCGGACTGTCGGTGTACTAAAGTAGGGGTACCCTTAGTACCCCGAACTTGTGCACGGGCAGTCGTAGCGTCCCGCGGCAAGGCCTGCCAGGTCACCGCCAAGATCCTCCGTGGTCCCTTTGAAGACCATTCAAGAACAAAGTACTCAAGACAAGACCCCGGCAAGAGGAGCTTGCCGGGAAGAAGGCAAGACCCCGGCAAGAGGAGCTTGCCGGGAAGGCCATCAGAAGCATCCCAAGGCCCCGGCAAGAGGCGCTTGCCGGGAAGGCCATCCAAGGCATTCCAAGGAACTTGCCGTGGCGCGCTATGCGCCCCGACAAGGCCCGGTGAGCGACAAGCTCCCGGAAGCGACAAGTCGACGGCCGCGGCAAGGCGCTTGCCGCGGCAAGCCCCCACTCCACGCCCGCGCTCCAGCACATCCACTCACGTGTCGCTCCGGGGCCCCTCCCAAGCGCACGTGGCAGGAGGCTGTGCAGCTAGGGGTGTGCGGTGGCGCGCAGGCGCTGACAAGACAACCATCGTGGCAAGACGGTGGCGTCCCTAGCGGTCCCTTTCGGTGCTGTCTAGGCGACACAGACGGGCATTTAATGCCCTTGTCCCCTGCCGTCAGGGTTAGGTATGATAACACTGTAGCAGCTAGCTGTGCCTACTACAGCACCTAGCTGTGCCTACCCACGGCACCCTTTTCCACTTTTGCCCTCCGTTGCCCTATGTCGGTAACCCCTTGAGCATATAAAAGGAGGCCCGGGGCAACGTAGAGAGGGGTTCAGCAATCCCACACACTCACGCTCGGTCTCGCTCCTGAGCTAGAAATCAATACCAATCCACAAAGCAGGAGTAGGGTTTTACGCATCCGTGCGGCCCGAACCTGGGTAAATCGCTCGCGTGCTTCTCATTGATTTACTCCTCGCACGACCAACCGCCCGCGTGCTTCGCCTCGATCTGCTCTTTGCGCAACCTCCGCCCCCCGCCGAACCAAAAGGGACCCGGTCCGCCGGTCCCATAGGTGCCCGTGGATCAGAAACCCCGGCATCTCTGGAGCGCCAGGTAGGGGGCGTCGAAGTTGTGTGAACCAGATCCGGCGTTCTCGCGGGCTAGATCTTCATCTTCTTCATCCATCTTCGCCATCTTCATCAACATGCCACCGAAGAAGAAAGTTTCGGAGGCAGCTGCTCCGTCCGCGCCGAGCCACCCACCGCCGGAGCAAACGGATGGTGGGGCAGGCGCCGGCGGAAGGGCACGCATCGACGAGGGAACTCTCGGTGCTGCCAGGTCCCAGGGCAAGGCTGCGCTGCCCATCGGCGGCGTGGCCGGCTCCCACAACGATCGGGCGCACTCCAAGACCTCGGTGTCCGTGCATGCACCGCGCCCATCTCAGGAGACGCGGGACCGGCAGCGTCATGGTACTCACGGTACCATGCACTCGCTGGATCAAGATCGAGCTGGATCTTGGAGCGCCCAAGACCACCATGCACGTCAACACCCCCAGAACAGATAAGTTGCCGAAGCCTGAGCAACCAGATCTCTGATTTTTGAGTTATCTCCCCTGGGCGGCCGCCCTTTGTGTGGAAAGCCTGTGCGCGGAGGAGCCAACTCGTAGCTGGCTGCGCCCTTGCGTTGTTTCGAGCTTGCTCAACAACATTAGGTGAGCTGCGGCTAGTTGCTACACTAGGCGCGCCCTTGCATTGTTTCGAGCCTGCTCAACAGCGTAAGTTAGCTGCGGCTAGTTACTTAACTAGCCGTGCCCTTACTTTGCTTCGAGCCCCGCTCAGCAACTTAAGTGAGCTGCAGCTAGCTGTGACAAGGTTTCTTGCCGGTAGCGGCACCGCCAGCAGCCTGCTGACGTTCCGCACTCAGCGCTCGCGGCCCTGGTGCCTGCGCCGGCAAGTTCCCTAAAAGCGTGGGGTAAAAACACACAAAGTTGACGCCGAAGTGGGAAGGCCCTTACCGGGTGAAACGAGTCACTGGGCCTGGCGCTATCCGCCTTGAGACCGAAGATAGCATCCCAGTGAGTAATTCCTGGAGCATCGAGCATCTTCGTAAGTTTTACCCGTAAGGCGTGGTTGTTGGAACCCGTTCCGGCAACCACCTCTTGTACAAAGTCTTGCCGCTGTTGCATGTAATCCTTTGTACGAGGCCGGGCGCAGATCCCGTGCGCAGCAGAGCTCGCGTGCTCCGCACATTTTGTCGATTTTATGCTTTTTGTTTTCTGGCATATATGATCTGACATTTGTGCAGCACCAACCCCACGGTGAGTGATAACGAGCCGCAAGGCTCTATATCTTTATTTTCTCTTCTTTCTGTTCTTCCAAGGAAAGAAAGGTTCCCCCGCCCACAAGTTTGCCGGGGGGGGGGGGGGGAAGGGAGAAGAAAAGGGTATGGACCAGGCGTCGTTCAAGAATTTCGTCTTGCCGGGAAGCAAACGACAGAAAAGCTAAGTTGCCAAAGTTTGAGCAGCCAAATTTTTTAAATTTCAAGTTATCTCCCTTGAACGACTGCACTTTGTATGGGAAACCTGTGCGCGGAGGAGCCAACTCGTAGCTGGCTGCGCCCTTGCGTTGTTTCGAGCTCGCTCAACAACATTAGGTGAGCTGCGGCTAGTTGCTACACTAGCCGCGCCCTTGCATTGTTTTGAGCCTGCTCAACAACGTAAGTTAGCTGCGGCTAGTTGCTTAACTAGCTGCGCCCTTACTTTGCTTCGAGCCCCGCTCAGCAACTTAAGTGAGCCGCAGCTGGCTGCGACAAGGTTTCTTGCTGGTAGCGGCACCGCCGGTTCCGCACCCAGCGCTCGCGGTCCGGATGCCTGCACCGGCAAGTTCCCTAAAAGCATAGGGCAAAAACATACAAAGGGAGGAGTCAAGTAAAGGGAATAACATTGCAATGGCTACCCAGAAGAAAGTTATATTACAAAATAGCTTGTCGCAGCTCTAATAAATGTTTTCTATGACATAGCTAGCAGCGACAAGGAAAGAAGGAAGCCGGCGGCCTAGTCGACGCGGTCGCCCTCAACCCTCTTGATCCCGCTCACCTTGTCCACAATGGGTGCGACAAGGGCCTTGAGCTCCTCCTGATCGATATCAGGCGGCAAGGATCTGAGGACGTTGTGGAGGCGGAGGCCTGGATTGCGGAAGGCCACCTTCATCAACACCTTCTGAAGGGCTCCCGCACAGATCTCGCGCGACTCGTCGGCCAGCCGCTTCGGGATCTCATCCCGGAGCCGCTGGAGCGCCGTCGCCACGCCTTGGAAGAACATAGTGAGCTTGGCGCTAGGCTGGAGGTTCTCGTCAGAGGAGTACCCGAAGTCCTCCACCCCCAGCTGCGCCAGCTCCTTATCGATGTCCCCGGCGGCGTTCACGAGGCTCTCCGTCCAGTGCTCCACCGTATCCCTAAAGGTGTTTTGGGTGGTGGCAGCACTCTCCAGCAACGCCTTGTCGGCATCGATCTCCTTCTTCAGGGCCGCCTCCCGCTCCTTGGCGCCGTCCAGCGCCTTGGTCAAAGCGACCAGCCTCGACTCGAGGGCGGCGTTGGAGTCCTTGGTGGCGCTGAGCTCTTCGCCATATGCTTTGCGGTCAGCCTCCAGCTGCACCACCTTCATCTCCAGCACCTTTTTGGCGGCCTCAGCAGCGGCGGCAGCGTCCTCCGCTTGCTTAAGGGCTCCGCCAAGCTTCTCCTCGCGCGCGGCAAGCTCCTCCTCGTGAGCGTCGAGGTTGACCTTCCGCTGCGCCAGCTCGCCATCCTTCGCGGCTAGCTTCACAGCGGCCAGTCGCTGCAGCTCTTCGGCTTCGGCCTTCTCGAGGAGAAAGGCCTTCTTCGCTTCAGCGAGCTGCTCCCGCTCCTCCGCCAGGGATCGGAGAGCTTCCCGGTGGAAACCCCCGAGCTCGTCTGCGCGCTTCTCAATGTCTGCTCCCGCCTTCGCGACAAGCGCCTCGCGGGATTCCATCTTGGCTTGTCGCGCGCGGTAGAGCGACATCAACCTGCGCAGCAGCCGCTCCTCTTCGGGCTCGTTGCTGCTGCTGCTCGGCGCGTCGACCAGCTTCAGACCCGCGGAGGCAAGCACTTCCCCGTCGAAGACCTCCCCCTCGACCGGCGCCCTGGATCTTGACGCCCAGGGGAGGTTGATGAAGACGCCTTCGCCGGCCTTCAAGTAAGCGCCCGGCTGGGACTCCTCGGTACTTGGCGCTGCGGCTTCGGCGGATGGGTCGGCGGTCGGCGTAGCGCCTGGCGCTCCTGCGGCCCCAGGGCCGTCAGTACGATCGCCAGATTCCTTGCCAGTTGCCGCGGCACCAGCCTTGGCGGCCTCGGTGCCGGCGGCGTCTCCAGCACCGACAGCTTCGTCGGCAGCGACCTCTATCTCCATCTGCTCTGCAGCGGATGGATCTGACGGCCGGCAAAGGGGAGAAGAGTCAAACAAGATCCAGCCAAAAACTCAAAAAGATCAGAAGAAGAAGAATCCAAGGGAAGTTTTGAAGCAAGAAGATTACCTGCGCTGGGCTCGGTGGCGATGGTCTCCGCCGCTAGGGGGATGCTGGTGCCGTCCCTTGGCGGAGAGCTTCCCCTTGCCGGAGAGCCACCCCCTGCCGGAGAATCTCTTGCCGGAGAATTTTCCCTGGGCGGCGTAGTTGAAGCAGATGGCATTCCGGGGACTGTCTCCGGACACTCCTGGTGAGGCTGCTCTGCTCCTACACAAGTCAACAAGCAGATATCAGCAAAGACAAGTACCCATGCGCGCCTCACCGTGGCAAATAGTTCACACACTTACGCTGGGGGCTGCCATGGAGGAAAGTCGCCAGGTCGGCAAGGTTGTCTCAGGCGCGCCACCTGCTGTCGCAATGGGCACGTCCTCGATGATGACCGCCGGGGCCTTAGTTCTCTTTGCCGCTCTCTGGGCCAGAGTCCTAAAAAGGAGCAGGTTCAGGGAAAAGCAATTGAGAAACAAGAACAACAGCAAAAACCGAAGAAATGCGAGTGCAGCAAGAGAAGCTTACTCTTCTTCATCCTCCTCGTTGGAGCTCAGCGCGGAGAAGTCGAAGCCCGGCGCGCTCCCAGAGCAAGGAGGCGGAGGAGAAGCTTCCCTTGGCCGCTTAGCAGGAGCAGTGGTGGCGGTCTGAGAAGACCCTGCCCCGACAGTCGGCGCGGCACGGGAAGCGGCAGGGGCCGAAGCGGTGGTCTGGCTGGACCCCGCTCCAGGTTCCGTCGTAGCATGAGGCGCTCCCGCGGCAACGGTGTTTGCTGCGGTCGAGCGCGTCACGCGGCGTGGTGACTGTTGACCCGCTTGCCGCTCCGCCACGTCACCAACCTTGCGGAGACGCCTTCTGGGCGGCGTTGGGGGCTCTGCCTCTGGTGGGCTGTCCGGAGGCAAGGAGGAAGAGGAGTCGATTTGCCGCGAGCTGCCCGTATCTTTGGCAGGCTCGCCCGGCTCGGCGTCTTGCCCGGCAAGTCCCTCCTTGCCGGCAGGCTCCCCTTGCTCGCCACAGCTCGCCACTTCTACCGCGTCTGCTTCCGCGGTGGTGAACACAAACTCGCCCGCGGCTATGGCTTCCGTTGCCTCCTCCAGCCTGGTGGCGATGCGCGCCATCTCCGTGTCGGTGGTGTCGCGGGTAAGGCCGTCCTTCTCGTCGGCACGAACCGCCACTTCCACCAAGTTGTCGAAGAAGTGCTGCACGACCTCGTCGGCAGGCTCCTGCCAAGTTGGCACAATCCCGTGCGAGTCGCATTCCGGCATCATTGCACGGATGCGGTCGAGCGCGGAGTTGTTGCACAAAGGCACGACACCCCCCGGCAACCTGAACACCTCGAGATGCTGGGGGTCATATCTGAACAGCTCCTGCAGCATCGCATGGAGCCCCAGAACTGTGAAGTTGTAGTTGAAGCCCGGCCGCAGCCTCATAATGTCCGCCGCGTTCTTGAACTCCCAAGTTGGCCTCCCCCGCTCTTGCAGGGGGGCGATGCGGCGGCGGAGGAAGTCTACGCCAACCGCGCCGACAGTGAGCCCGGCATTCCGGAGGCGCAGGATCCTGGTGACGGCGATCCCCAGCCTGTCGTCCTCCAGGGCCAGGTCGCTCCAGTCGTCGCCGCGCGCCACCGGGGTTTGGCGCCGGGCGGTGAAAGGCTGCGGACTCTCCTCGACAATCCAGCACCCATCAGCCCTCCACTCCTCCCACTTGCCGCGGAACTCTCCCTCCAGGTAGGTCTCCTTCTTGCCGGTCCTTGAGATCCAGGCGATCCCGCCGGATAGAGGCTCTCCTCTCTCTACTCGAGGAGTGAAGAAATGGCGGAAGAGGGCTACGTTGGGAAGAACTCCGACAAAGTTTTCGCAGAGATGCGCGAAAACTGCCATCGTCAGAACGGCGTTGGGGTTGAAGTCGAGGAGATGGAATCCATAGGTGTTCATGATGTCGCAGAAGAAATCCGAGAAGGGCGGGCAGAGCCCGCAATAGAAGAACAACGCGAAGAAGGCGTACCCATTTGGAGCAGTCTTACAGGCGGCGGCGGGGAGAACCCTTGTGCGCGGATGCGCGCGCGTCTCCGCCGACCAGAACAGAGAATAGTCCGCCCTCAGCTCCTTCGCGCCGAGCCTGGGGGGGATAATGGCCCGCGTCTTCCGCAGCGCTGCGAGCCGCTGCGCCTCGGTCGTCTTCACGGTCTTCCCCCTGTCGGCTTTTGGAGCCATGGCGGAAGCAGTGAAGGGGGTCGACGGCGTTGGTGGTGCTGGCGGCGGTGGAGGGCGGAGCGCTGCTCTCTCTCTCTGCTTTGGGGAGGCGAGAGGGCGGCAGAGATTTCCGAGATTGGGAACGGCAATGGGCGAATCAGCCAACCGCCCCTGTTTCCCCTGCTTTTAAAGGGGGGAGGGGGGGGGCAGACGTTCCACATTTCGAGAAAAGGAACCCCCACGACCTCTCCCATGACGCCGCATTCAACGCGTGCCGTTCGGGGGGAGGGCCTGGTGGATGCGGAGGAAGATTCGGCGTAACCTAGGCCGCACGTGCCCGTGCACTGTTTTGGGCCTGGCCCAACAGCGCTCGACACCGTGTCTGGCCCAGGCCCGGGGGCTCCTGTCGGTGTACTAAAGTAGGGGTACACTTAGTACCCCGAACTTGTGCACGGGCAGTCGCAGCGTCCCGCGGCAAGGCCTGCCAGGTCACCGCCAAGATCCTCCGTGGTCCCTTTGAAGACCATTCAAGAACAAAGTACTCAAGACAAGACCCCGGCAAGAGGAGCTTGCCGGGAAGAAGGCAAGACCCCAGCAAGAGGAGCTTGCCGGGAAGGCCATCAGAAGCATCCCAAGGCCCCGGCAAGAGGCGCTTGCCGGGAAGGCCATCCAAGGCATTCCAAGGAACTTGCCGCGGCGCGCTATGCGCCCCGACAAGGCCCGGTGAGCGACAAGCTCCCGGAAGCGACAAGTCGACGGCCGCGGCAAGGCGCTTGCCGCGGCAAGCCCCCACTCCACGCCCGCGCTCCAGCACATCCACTCACGTGTCGCTCCGGGGCCCCTCCCAAGCGCACGTGGCAGGAGGCTGTGCAGCTAGGGGCGTGCGGTGGCGCGCAGGCGCTGACAAGACAACCATCGTGGCAGGACGGTGGCGTCCCTAGCGGTCCCTTTCGGTGCTGTCTAGGCGACACAGACGGGCATTTAATGCCCTTGTCCCCTGCCGTCAGGGTTAGGTATGATAACACTGTAGCAGCTAGCTGTGCCTACTACAACACCTAGCTGTGCCTACCCACGGCACCCTTTTCCACTTTTGCCCTCCGTTGCCCTATGTCGGTAACCCCTTGAGCATATAAAAGGAGGCCCGGGGCAACGTAGAGAGGGGTTCAGCAATCCCACACACTCACGCTCGGTCTCGCTCCCGAGCTAGAAATCAATACCAATCCACAAAGCAGGAGTAGGGTTTTACGCATCCGTGCGGCCCGAACCTGGGTAAATCACTCGCGTGCTTCGCTTCGATTTACTCCTCGCACGACCAACCGCCCGCGTGCTTCGCCTCGATCTGCTCTCTGCGCAACCTCCGCCCCCCGCCGAACCAAAAGGGACCTGGTCCGCCGGTCCCATAGGTGCCCGTGGATCAGAAACCCCGGCACGGACTATATTCTTTGGCCGGACTGTTGGGGAACGTAGCAGAATTTTAAAATTTTCTACGCATCACCAAGATCAATCCATGGAGTCATCTAGCAACGAGGGAGAGGGGAGTGCATCTACATACCCTTTGTGACGCCCCGAGACCGATGTGCCAGGTGTCTTCCAGTCATTCGCTGTCGTTGTCATGTCTTTTGCTTGCGTGTTGCATCTTATCATGTCATCATGTGCATTGCATCATCATGTTTTCTAAACCTGCATCCGTCCGGGTTTCCCCAGTTCCGTCTGTTGTCCATTCCGAGTCCAACCACACTTGCACGCGCCCGCGGCACCTCCGAAATATTATTTTATAAGTGGCTGGAAAATGTTCTTGGATTGGGGTGAAAGTTGGCGTGCGGTCTTATTTTAGTGTAGATAGATCACCTGTCAAGTTTCATCGCATTCGGAGTTCGTTTGATAGCCCAACCGTTAAACTATAGCGGCAGTATAGCCGGTCACATGTCGGACGTTTTCGGCCTCCGGAAACAGATGTCGGGCCCTCTCTCTCTCTTCTCCCCCTCGCAGTCTCGCCACAGCCCACCTAGTCCACCCTCCTTCCCCTCTTCGCTTCCGGAGTTATCCGATGCGACCGCACGGTCCGAAACCCTCTCTGCACAGTGCATCAAACCCCTCGCGCACATCCGAAAATTGTCCCGGACCCGACCCGGACAGTCGTCACCGTTGGATCCGGATCATCCCCAAACGTCTGCAAAACATCACCGTTTTCCTATTCAGAATCCCTAACTATATTTTTTGCGACCGTCCGATTGCGATCGTAGGGACGTGATAGCCCCTACCCAATTCCTAGCTGCTATTTATAGCAGATGAAACCCTACCTAAACTAGCCAACCCTAATTTCTAGGGATCCTCCCCTGTCCAATCCTCGCCGCCGCCATCTTCCCCTTGTTTTCAGTGCCACCAAATCAACACTGCAGCCAACCACAAACCTCCCCTGGTCTCCTCCTCGTTGTCCCATCGAACCAATCCCCTCCCGATCCAGAAAACCACCATCGCCACTGCTCCTCCTCAATTTTCCACGCCCAACCAACCGCCGCCACCCTCTCCCTTGTTTTCCTCACCAGCAACAGCATGAGGCAGCGCTTCCCCTCGTCTCTCTCCACGCCCGTGGCTGAGGAGGAGCGCTCGGCCTCATCTCGTCGCCCCGGCCTTGTGCAGCTCCTCGTCGCCTCTCTTCTTCCCCGCTGCTCTCTCTCCCTCTCTCTGTAGCATCTCTGGTGCCTCACTTCTCTCTCTCTCTCACAGGACCACGCCGGCGACCGGAGCAGCCGCCCTTGCCTCTGGACCCGCGCCCAGTCTTCGTTCCCGTGCCGCTCGTCGCGTGGCCTCTGCTCTCTGCCGGACCTCCCCCTGTTTGGCTTCTACCAGCGCGCCCTTCCTCCTCCTCGTCGTTCATCACCTGGCTGCCGGAGTCGCAAAAGACCGCCAAGCCCCCCATGGTCGCCAGGACCTTTCCCGACCTCGATCCGCCAAGTCCGCCGGCGGGAACGGCCTTCACCGCTCGGATCCGTCAATGCCTCGACCTGCCGCTTCGGATTCCGACGACCCCAGTTCGCCGTTGCCGCGCCGAGACCCGCTGCCGCCTCGCCGTTGACCTTCAACGCCGCCGTTCTGGTTCTGTCAAGCAGAGGACGAGCATCGCCTGGGCTGCCTCCCTCGCACGCGTGTGGGCCAGCCTCGCCCCGGCTCCAGCAGCGCCCTCCGTTCCCTGGGCCGGCCCTTCTCCTCCTCTGCTGTGCCGACCTGGGCCAGGGCCCGTGGGTGAGCAGGCCCTCCCTCTAGTCTCCTGTGCACCTGGCCCAGCAGTTTTGGCCCATGTCATGTTTTTTTCCTCTAGACGATTTTGACTATTATCTAGAGATTTGCTAGTTTTGCAGAAACACCCTTTAACTTCATGCATATTTTAACTCACAAACTAAGCATCACATGTAAAAACTTTGTATATGAAACTTGCTTAGTTTTTCATCTAGTTTAATAATATGCAACTTTCATCTATGTTTTAAATGTTTAAAATGTTGTTTGTTTAAATTTTCTTAAATAACTTGTTAAAATGATTTAATTCATATCTAAATAACCGTAACTCCGAATTTAATAAACTTTATATGTAAATGGGGTAGAATTTTGCCTAGTTTAACATGGTGGCATCATCTTGCATGGTTAACAACTCTAAAATATGGTTTAGGGAAGAACAGTACCAAACCTAATAAATGCACATGAGGATTTTCCGGAATTATTGTTTGTTGTTCCCGGCCTCATTTAAACTTGACTAGATAGGTAGTTTTGCTTTGCTTCACCCTCTTGCCATGTTTAACAACATTTAATATTGTTGGGTACATAAACGAGAGAGAACTAAATAAGTCACGTGGTGTTTCGTCAATATGCAACGGAGTTGCATATTGAACTCCACTTAATTTGTAGAATTGCTTGTGCACTTTGCCATGCCATGCTTCATTAAACCGGACATGCATCATACTTGGTTGTGCATCATGCCATGGTCATGTGTTGGTTGTTTACTATGTTGTTTGCTCCTTTCCGGTGTTACTTCTTCGGGTTGGTTCCGATAACGTCGCATTTCTGAGGATCCGTTCGACTACGTCCGTTTGTCTTCTTCATGGACTCGTTCTTCTTCCTTGCGGGATCTCAGGCAAGATGACCATACCCTCGAAATCACTTCTATCTTTGCTTGTTAGTTGCTCGCTCTTTTGCTATGCCTATGCTGCGATACCTACCACTTGCTTATCATGCCTCCTATATTGTTGAACCAAGTCTCTAACCCACCTTGTCCTAGCAAACCGTTGATTGGCTATGTTACCGCTTTGCTCAGCCCCTCTTATAGCGTTGTTCGTTGCAGGTGAAGATTGAAGTTTGTTCCTTGTTGGAACATGTTTACTTGTTGGGATATCACAATATATCTTATTTAATTAATGCATCTATATACTTGGTAAAGGGTGGAAGGCTCGGCCTTTTGCCTAGTGTTTTGTTCCACTCTTGCCGCCCTAGTTTCCGTCATATGGGTGTTATGTTCCCAGATTTTGCGTTCCTTACGCGGTTGGGTAATAATGGGAACCCCTTGACAGTTCGCCTTGAATAAAGCTCTTCCAGCAATGCCCAACTTTGGTTTTACCATTCCCACCTAGCCTCTTTTTCCCTTGGGTTTCGCGGACTCAAGGGTCATCATTATTTTACCCCCCGGGCCAGTGCTCCTCTGAGTGTTGGTCCAAACTGGAGCCCCTTGCAGCGCCACCTCGGGGAAACTTGAGGGCTGGTTTTAGTTGTACGGACTGCTCATCTGAGTGTGCCCTGAGAACGAGATATGTGCAGCTCCGATCGGGATTTGTCGGCACATTCGGGCGGTGTTGCCGGATTTGTTTTAACTTGTCGAAGTTGTCTTGTAGAACCGGGATGCCGAGTCTGATCGGAATGTCTCGGGAGAAGGTATATCCTTCGTTGACCCTGAGAGCTTGTCATGGGCTAAGTTGGGACTCCCCTGCAGGGATTTTAACTTTTGAAAGCCGTGCCCGCGGTTATGGGCAGATGGGAATTTGTTAACGTCCGGTTGTAGAAAACCTGAAGTTGACCTTAATTAAAATGCATCAACCGCGTGTGTAACCGTGATGGTCTCTTTCCGGCGGAGTCCGGGAAGTGAACATGGTGTTGGAGTTATGTTTGACGTAGGTTGTTCTAGGATCACTTCTTGATCATAGTTTCTCGATCGTGCTTTGCCTTCTCTTCTCGCTCTCATTTGCGTATGTTAGCCACCATATATGCTAGTCGCTTGCTGCAGCTCCACCTCATACCTTTACCTTACCCATAAGCTTAAATAGTTTTGGTCGCGAGGGTGTGAGATTGCTGAGTCCCTGTGACTCACAGACACTTCCAAAACCAGCTTGCAGGTGCCGATGAGTCCTTGCAGATGACGCAACCAAGCTCAGGAGGAGCTCGATGAAGATCTTGTCCTTTGTGTTGTTTCGTTCTAGTTGATCAGTAGTGGAGCCTAGTTGGGGTCGATCAGGGATCTGTGTAGCATTTGGGGTATTATTCTTTTATTTTGGGTTCCGTAGTCGGACCTTGATTGTATTTGGTTGAGGTAATGCTTTATTTATGTAATTGTGTGAAGTGGCGATTGTAAGCCAACTATGTATCTCTTTCCTTTATGTATTACATGGGTTGTGTGAATATTACCTCACTTGCGACATTGCTTTCAATGCGGTTATGCCTCTAAGTCGTGCTTCGACACGTGGGAGATATAGCCGCATCGAGGGCGTTACAAGTTGGTAATCAGAGCCTTCCCCGACCTTAGGAGCCCCACTGCTTGATCGTTTTTAGCAGCCGTTGTTGAGTCTAGAAAAATGTTTTGAGTCATTTAGGAATTATATATCGGAGGGATTAGGAATTCTTTTTACTCCCCAGTCCCTTCATCGCTCTGGTAAGGCATCCTGACGTAGAGTTTTGACTCTGCTCTTCTCAAATTTCACAAAAATAAAAATTTAGGATCACGCGGGTATCTTGGAATCGTTCCGATCGATTTGTGACGAGAACATTGTTCTTGGTGCCTCCTATCATTTAGGGGTTGTGACAGTGTCCCGGGGAGTTGAGCTCCGAGGTGTTGTCGTCACAATTTTATCGTTGCAGTTCTGGAATACCCGAGTCTAGTTCGCCGACATCGAAAATCTCTTTTATGCAGTTGTTGGTGAGATAACCTCGACGCCACCCAGTACTGGGGCGGGAGTTCGGGAGTATTGCCATAACTTGTATAACGGATGCTTTTCGAAGGTTGAGGTAGATGATTTCCAAAGGTTTCTTGGTTATGTGTTGAAGGATGGATACAGCTGGATGTAGGATTTGCTAGATTTGGGTGAGATATTATGCTTCCCCTGTATCCCCAACACCTGATTGCATAACCGGAAAATTGCGGGAGTTTATAAGTGGGAATTCAAGTAGCTCTTAGGATATCTTTCCGACAGATGTATGATATGAAATTGGGGTTCGACGTCTAGTGGTCCGCCTATTCACGGTCGGTTTTACAGTGGTCTCGTTGTGTCTTAAAGAGTCCTTGGCTATGCCGACTCAGGGATGCTTCGTATGTCATGTGCATTGCCTTGTACATGATGGTGCTGTACGATCGAGCCCGTGTAGGCCCCACCTCGAAAACTTCGGACGAAATCTCTATCATATGTTTGTTCCGGCTTATTTTGCAAGCCAATCCTTTGTTTTGTTTTTTTTGAGTTGTGGTATTCGAGTTGCTTCGAAGTCAAATGTTGATTCCATCCCTTGTCTAAGTGGTGTTCTCATATTCCTATGTGAATACTAATCCTTCTTGGTAATCAAGATTGTCATGTCAACCCTTTTCAACCGGCGTGTTTTCTCTTCAAGTGGTTTCGATCATTTCAACATCAGCAAGATCAAGTTTTAGTTTTTCTCAACGGTATTTGTTTCATCCGTCTCCAAGTTGCCTTTGTTTTTTCCCACCCACCCACCCCTTTTCTTCAGGGACTAAGATTTCTTAATCAAGTATCCTTTTATTCATGAGAAGTCTCTCCATTCTTTTTCCTTCATGTTCTTACCCGGTGGTTCTCAAGAATATGTTCTACTAGTTCGTCATTCTTCATTCTTTTCTTCTCCGGTGGATTCAATTCAAGCTTTGATGTTGATCATATCCTTTTTCCTTGTTTCAAATACCTTCTCATACCGGTGCACCTCATAATAATTCACTTCTCGCTATTCTGTTGCTCCGGAGTGCTAAAAATATCTCGGATGATTCGTTTCCATTCTCAATCCGTTCAAGATATTTCGAGGATGTTATCTCATTCAAGCCATTTAATTCAACCGGTGCATTCTCTCTTTTAAATCATTCAAAGGTGTTTCTTTTCAATGGGCCTTAACACACAGGTCTTTTCCCAGGATCTTACCTGACTCTTCTTATTTTCCCTGGAGCTATCCTCAAATTCTTTTAAAGTTTGACGTAAGAATGAGTTATCATCAGTCTAATGCCTTTCTCCAAGATCTTCCAAATTCTTTTCACCGTCGACTCAACCTTTCCATTTTTCATTCCGAACTATTTTAACAATTCACGGTGGTGCTTCTCGTTGTCACTCAACATTTGAAGACCGAAGAAGAGTTTCTCTTTAATCTTGCTCAATTCTCTTCAAGATTCGTGGTGCTAGCTTTATGCCATCCTCTCATAATTGTTTTTGATTGTGAGAATTCTTTTCACCTATCCGGAGCAATTCAAGAGTCTTCTCAGTTTGATTATCCGGAGTCCATCAATCCAGGTTTATTCATTCTTAGTTTTCAGCTCTCGTTCCCCAAATCTCACTGGTGCATCATTCAATATTCTTTAATCAGCGAGTGATCTCTTCGTTTCAGTTGTATCTAAATTCTCTCAAGTATCTTCATTCTTTTTATAATTCTTCCCGGTGTTTCTTTATCTTCTCTTTGTTCATTTTTAATTCTTATGGTGGTTCGTTCAAGAGCTCTCGTCATTCGTTATCATATCAATTATTCGTTGTTTTCAATCCTTCCGGTGGTTCGTTGAAGACCTTCTCAAGTTTGCTCCATATCTATCTTAATCCTTTCTACGAGAATAAGTAGTATGCCAAATCCATTGCTTGTCATCAATCTAAATGGGTGAAGGATACGCATAACGTAATTCTTATTCTTGTTTTCATCGAGTAAATTTAATTCCTTATTCCGGAGGTTCATCAAATTCTCGGTTTCACTTGTTTTATCTTTCTTTTCCCAGAGTTCCAAGCTCTCTCAATTATGTCATCGCGAAGCTCCATTTAAATCATTGCAAGGCTTCAACCTTATTCTTTTCATCCTCCATCTTGATTGATCATTCCTTTTATTTTCGGAGTTCTCATGAAGGTTCTACATGATGGTTCATAAAGGATTTAATTCCTTCTTGAAGTGTTCATCAAGTTTCTTTTCGGAGGAGATCAAGTATTCTTCATCTTGCAATCCGGAGTGCAATTCTTCCTTCCGTATCAATAGAGGGGGTATTATGTCATTCTTGATAATTTGAGTTCATGTCTCATGATTCACATGTTGTTAAGAATGAGGTATTTTAAATCCATCAATCTCGTCATTGGAGTTACCTTGGATTATATTTCACCTTAAGCCTTCCCTAAGGATGGTTGCTATTATGGTGCTTATAAATGATCCAAGTTCTTCATTTATCCTTTCCGGTGCGATATACTTTCTCGTCCCCTTGTTCTTATCAACCCAATTTTTTTTCCCGTGAGTGGCAGGTTGTCACCTCATAATTTGAGATGTATTCCATAAGACCATATCAAGCTTATTATTTTTGTTGTTGGTTTTTTTCCAACAACTCCGTTCTAGCATTTTTTGTAAGCGTGCTCTCTCAAGATCTTGGTTCCCTTCGTTCATTCCATTCCATTCTTACTTTTGTTCTGGAGGCATTGTGATGTTGCTCTCTTCAACCCATCTTCTTGTTTTATCAGGATCATGTTCTTTTCGTGCTTACCCTTTTAACCGGAGTGTTGTGTCCTCTTTTCAAGTATCCTCTCATCTTGTCAAGTTCAATTCCTTCCATTTACAGGCGGAGTGCTGTCCAAATTATATCATTCTTATTCCTTCCCTATCTTGTTTTAACTGGAGTATTGTGCCCCTTTCTTCAAGTTCTTTTCGCCTTATCAAGACTTGCATCTCTTTTCAACCAGAGTGCTATCCGAATTTGTTTTTCCTTATTACTCTTCCCTACCGGAGTGCTTTCAACTTTGTTCTTCCTCGTTCCTCTTTCCTAACAGAGTGCTTTCTACTTCGTTCATCTCCGTTGTATTCTTTTCTCGAAATGGCTTAACCTTTTCAAGGTTCTTTGGTTTCACTCATTTGTTCAAAGAAGCAACTTAGTTTTACCTCTTCTCTTTCTTTTCCATTTTCCCCGGTGCCATTCTAGATCTCGGGACGAGATCCTCTCGTAGTGGTGGAGTGTTGTGACGCCCCGAGACCGATGTGCCAGGTGTCTTCTAGTCATTCGCTGTCGTTGTCATGTCTTTTGCTTGCGTGTTGCATCTTATCATGTCATCATGTGCATTGCATCATCATGTTTTCTAAACCTGCATCCATCCGGGTTCCCCCAGTTCCGTCTGTTGTCCATTCTGAGTCCAACCACACTTGCACGCGCCAGCGGCACCGCCGAAATATTATTTTATAAGTGGCCGGAAAATGTTCTTGGATTGGGGTGAAAGTTGGTGTGCGGTCTTATTTTAGTGTAGATAGACCACCTGTCAAGTTTCATCGCATTCGGAGTTCGTTTGATAGCCCAACCGTTAAACTATAGCGGCAGTATAGCCGGTCACACATCGGACGTTTTCGGTCTCCGGAAACAGATGCCGGGCCCTCTCTCTCTCTTCTCCCCCTCGCAGTCTCGCCACAGCCCACCTAGTCCACCCTCCTTCCCCTCTTCGCTTCCGGAGTTGTCCGATGCGACCGCACGGTCCGAAACCCTCTCTGCACAGTGCATCGAACCCCTCGCGCGTGTCCGAAAATTGTCCCGGACCCGACCCGGACAGTCATCACCGTTGGATCCGGATCATCCCCAAACGTCTGCAAAACATCACCGTTTTCCGATTCGGACTCCCTAACTATTTTTTTTGCGACCGTCCGATTGCGATCGTAGGGACGTGATAGCCCCTACCCTATTCCTAGCTGCTATTTATAGCAGGTTAAACCCTACCTAAACTAGCCAACCCTAATTTCTAGGGATCCTCCCCTGTCCAATCCTCGCCGCCGCCATCTTCCCCTTGTTTTCAGCGCCACCAAATCAACACTGCAGCCAACCACAAACCTCCCCTGGTCCCCTCCTCGTTGTCCCATCAAACCAATCCCCTCCCGATCTAGAAAACCACCATCGCCACTGCTCCTCCTCAATTTTCCACGCCCAACCAACCGCCGCCACCCTCTCCCTTGTTTTCCCCACCAGCAACAGCATGAGGCAGCGCTTCCCCTCGTCTCTCTCCACGCCCGTGGCCGAGGAGGAGCGCTCGGCCTCATCTCGTCGCCCCGGCCTTGTGCAGCTCCTCGTCGCCTCTCTTCTTCCCCGCTGCTCTCTCTCCCTCTCTCTGTAGCATCTCTGGTGCCTCACTTCTCTCTCTCTCTCTCTCTCTCTCTCACAGGACCACGCCGGCGACCGGAGCAGCCGCCCTTGTCTCTGGACCCGCGCCCAGTCTTCGTTCCCGTGCCGCTCGTCGCATGGCCTCTGCTCTCCGCCGGACCTCCTCCTGTTTGGCTTCTACCAGCGCGCCCTTCCTCCTCCTCGTCGTTCATCACCTGGCTGCCGGAGTCGCAAAAGACTGCCAAGCCCCCCCATGGTCGCCAGGACCTTCCTCGACCTCGATCCGCCAAATCCGCTGGCGGGAACGGCCTTCACCGCTCGGATCCGTCGATGCCTCGACCTGCCGCTTCGGATTCCGACGACCCCAGTTCACCGTTGCCGCGCCGAGACCTGCTGTCGCCTCGCCGTTGACCTTCAACGCCGTCGTTCTGGATCTGTCGAGCAGAGGACGAGCATCTCCTGGGCTGCCTCCCTCACACGCGCGTGGGCCAGCCTCACCCCGGCTCCAGCAGCGCCCTCCGTTCCCTGGGCCGGCCCTTCTCCTCCTCTGCTGTGCCGACCTGGGCCATGGCCCGTGGGTGAGCAGGCCCTCCCTCCAGTCTCCTGTGCACCTGGCCCAGCAGTTTTGGCCCATGTCATGTTTTTTTTCCTCTAGACGATTTTGACTATTATCCAGAGTTTTGCCAGTTTTGCAGAAACACCCTTTAACTTCATGCATATTTTAACTCACATACTAAGCATCACATGTAAAAACTTTGTATATGAAACTTGCTTAGTTTTCCATCTAGTTTAATAATATGCAACTTTCATCTATGTTTTAAATGTTTAAAATGTTGTTTGTTTAAATTTTCTTAAATAACTTGTTAAAATGATTTAATTCATATCTAAATAACCGTAACTCCGAATTTAATAAACTTTATATGTAAATGGGGTAGAATTTTGCCTAGTTTAACATCGTGGCATCATCTTGCATGGTTAACAACTCTAAAATATGGTTTAGGGCAGAACAGTACCAAACCTAATAAATGCACATGAGGATTTTCTGGAATTATTGTTTGTTGTTCCCGGCCTCATTTAAACTTGACTAGATAGGTAGTTTTGCTTTGCTTCACCCTCTTGCCATGTTTAACAACATTTAATATTGTTGGGTACATAAAAAAGAGAGAACTAAATAAGTCACGTGGTGTTTCGTCAATATGCAACGGAGTTGCATATTGAACTCCACTTAATTTGTAGAATTGCTTGTGCACTTTGCCATGCCATGCTTCATTAAACCGGACATGCATCATACTTGGTTGTGCATCATGCCATGGTCATGTGTTGGTTGTTTACTATGTTGTTTGCTCCTTTCCGGTGTTACTTCTTCGGGTTGGTTCCGATAACGTCGCGTTTCTGAGGATCCGTTCGACTACGTCCGTTTGTCTTCTTCATGGACTCGTTCTTCTTCCTTGCGGGATCTCAGGCAAGATGACCATACCCTCGAAATCACTTCTATCTTTGCTTGCTAGTTGCTCGCTCTTTTGCTATGCCTATGCTGCGATACCTACCACTTGCTTATCATGCCTCCTATATTATTGAACCAAGCCTCTAACCCACCTTGTCCTAGCAAACCATTGATTGGCTATGTTACCGCTTTGCTCAGCCCCTCTTATAGCGTTGTTCGTTGCAGGTGAAGATTGAAGTTTGTTCCTTGTTGGAACATGGAGATGTTGTTCCTTGTTGGAACATGTTTACTTGTTGGGATATCACAATATATCTTATTTAATTAATGCATCTATATACTTGGTAAAGGGTGGAAGGCTCGGCCTTTTGCCTAGTGTTTTGTTCCACTCTTGCCGCCCTAGTTTCCGTCATATCGGTGTTATGTTCCCTGATTTTGCGTTCCTTACGCGGTTGGGTAATAATGGGAACCCCTTGACAGTTCGCCTTGAATAAAGCTCTTCTAGCAATGCCCAACTTTGGTTTTACCATTCGCCACCTAGCCTCTTTTTCCCTTGGGTTTCGCGGACTCAAGGGTCATCATTATTTTACCCCCCGGGCCAGTGCTCCTCTGAGTGTTGGTCCAAACTAGAGCCCCTTGCAGCGCCACCTCGGGGAAACTCGAGGGCTGGTTTTAGTTGTACGGACTGCTCATCTGAGTGTGCCCTGAGAACGAGATATGTGCAGCTCCTATCAGGATTTGTCGGCACATTCGGGCGGTGTTGCCGGATTTGTTTTAACTTGTCGAAGTTGTCTTGTAGAACCGGGATGCCGAGTCTGATCGGAATGTCTCGGGAGAAGGTATATCCTTCGTTGACCGTGAGATCTTGTCATGGGCTAAGTTGGGACTCCCCTGCAGGGATTTGAACTTTCGAAAGCCGTGCCCGCGGTTATGGGCAGATGGGAATTTGTTAACGTCCGGTTGTAGAAAACCTGAAGTTGACCTTAATTAAAATGCATCAACCGCGTGTGTAACCGTGATGGTCTCTTTCCGGCGGAGTCCGGGAAGTGAACATGGTGTTGGAGTTATGTTTGACATAGGTTGTTCTAGGATCACTTCTTGATCATAGTTTCTCGATCGTGCTTTGCCTTCTCTTCTCGCTCTCATTTGCGTATGTTAGCCACCATATATGCTAGTCGCTTGCTGCAGCTCCACCTCATACCTTTACCTTACCCATAAGCTTACATAGTTTTGATCGCGAGGGTGTGAGATTGCTGAGTCCCTGTGACTCATAGACACTTCCAAAACCAGCTTGCAGGTGCCGATGAGTCCTTGCAGATGACGCAACCAAGCTCAGGAGGAGCTCGATGAAGATCTTGTCCTTTGTGTTGTTTCGTTCTAGTTGATCAGTAGTGGAGTCTAGTTGGGGTCGATCAGGGATCTGTGTAGCATTTGGGGTATTCTTCTTTTATTTTGGGTTCCGTAGTCGGACCTTGATTGTATTTGGTTGAGGTAATGCTTTATTTATGTAATTGTGTGAAGTGGCGATTGTAAGCCAACTATGTATCTCTTTCCTTTATGTATTACATGGGCTGTGTGAAGATTACCTCACTTGCGACATTGCTTTCAATGCGGTTATGCCTCTAAGTCGTGCTTCGACACGTGGGAGATATAGCCGCATCGAGGGCATTACACCCTTGTAGATCGCGAGCGGAAGCGTTCAAGAGAACGGGGTTGATGGAGTCGTACTCATCGTGATCCAAATCACCGACGACCGAGCGCCGAACGAACGGCACCTCCGCGTTCAACACACGTACGGTTGGGAGAGACGTCTCCTCCTTCTTGATCTATCAAGGGGATAGGAGAGGTTGATGGAGATCCTGCAGCACGACTGCGTGGTGGTGGAAGTAGCGGGATCTCGGCAGGGCTTCGCCAAGCACCAACGAGAGGGCGAGAGGGAGAGGTGTCACGGGGGGAGAGGGAGGCGCCAGGGACTTGGGTGTGGCTGCCCTCCCTCCCCTCCACTATATATAGGGGCCAGGGGGGCGCCGGCCCCTCTAGATCCCATCTAGATGGGGGGGGGGGGCGGCAAGGGGGTGGCTTGGCCCCTAAGCCAGGTGGAGGCGCCCCCACCCCTAGGGTTTCTAACCCTAGGCGCAGGAGGAGGCCCGTGGGGGGTGCACCAGCCCACCAGGGGCTGGTTCCCTTCCCACTTCAGCCCATGGGGTCCTCCGGGATAGGTGTCCCCACCCGGTGGACCCCTGGGACCCTTCCGGTGGTCCCGGTACAATACCGATGACCCCCGAAACTTTCCCGGTGGCCGAAACTGGTCTTCCTATATATAAATCTTTACCTCCGGACCATTCCGGAACTCCTCGTGATGTCCAGGATCTCATCCGGGACTCCGAACAACTTTCGGGTTACCGCATACTTATATTTCTACAACCCTAGCATCATCGAACCTTAAGTGTGTAGACCCTACGGGTTCGGGAACCATGCATACATGACCGAGACAACTCTCCGGCCAATAGCCAACAGCGGGATCTGGATACCCATGTTGACTCCCACATATTCCAAGATGATCTCATCGGATGAACCACGATGTCGAGGATTCAATCAATCCCGTATTCAATTCCCTTTGTCAATCGGTACGTTACTTGCCCGAGATTCGATCATCGGTATCCCAATACCTCGTTCAATCTCGTTACCGGCAAGTCACTTTACTCATTCCGTAACACATCATCCCGTGACCAACCCTTAGTCACATTGAGATCATTATGATGATGTTTTACCGAGTGGGCTCAGAGATACCTCTCCGTCATGCGGAGTGACAAATCCCAGTCTCGATTCGTGCCAACCCAACAGACACTTTCGGAGATACCCGTAGTGCACCTTTATAGTCACCCAGTTACGTTGTGACGTTTGGCACACCCAAAGTATTCCTAAAGTATCTGGGAGTTGCACAATCTCATGGTCTAAGGAAAAGATACTTCACATTAGAAAAGTTCTAGCAGACGAACTACACGATCTTGTGCTATGCTTAAGATTGGGTCTTGTCCATCACATCATTCTTCTAATGATGTGATCCCATTATCAATGACATCTAATGTCCATAGTCAGGAAAACATGACTATCTGTTGATCAACGAGCTAGTCAACTAGAGGCTTACTAGGGACATGTTGTGGTCTATATATTCACACATGTATTAAGATTTCTGGATAACACAATTATAGCATGAACAATAGACAATTATCATGAACAAGGAAAGATAATAATAACCATTTTATTATTGCCTCTAGGGCATATTTCCAATAGTCTCCCACTTGCACTAGAGTCAATAATCTAGTTACATTGTGATGAATCGAACACCCATAGAGTTCTGGTGTTGATCATGTTTTGCTCGAGGAAGAGGATTAGTCAACAGATCTGCGACATTCAGGTCCGTATGCACTTTACAAATATCTATGTCTCCATTTTGAACATTTTCACGAATGGAGTTGAAGCGACGCTTGATATGCCTGGTCTTCCTGTGAAACATGGGCTCCTTGGCAAGGGCAATAGCTCCAGTGTTGTCACAGAAGAGAGTCATCGGGCCCGACGCATTGGGAATAACTCCTAGGTCGGTAATGAACTCCTTCACCCAGATCGCTTCTTGTGCTGCCTCCGAGGCTGCCATGTACTCCGCTTCACATGTAGATCCCGCCACGACGCTTTGCTTGCAACTGCACCAGCTGACTGCCCCACCATTCAAAATATACACGTATCCGGTTTGTGACTTAGAGTCATCCAGATCTGTGTCGAAACTAGCATCGACGTAACCCTTTACGACGAGCTCTTCGTCACCTCCATAGACGAGAAACATATCCTTAGTCCTTTTCAGGTACTTCAGGATATTCTTGACCGCTGTCCAATGTTCCATGCCAGGATTACTTTGGTACCTTCCTACCAAACTTACGGCAAGTTTTACATCAGGCCTGGTACACAGCATGGCATACATGATAGACTCTATGGCCGAGGCATAGGGGACGACACTCATCTTTTCTCTATCTTCTGCCGTGGTCGGGCATTGAGCTGTGCTCAATGTCATACCTTGCAATACAGGCAAGAACCCCTTCTTGGACTAATCCATATTGAACTTCTTCAATATCTTTTCAAGGTATGTACTTTGTGAAAGACCAATGAGGCGTCTCGATCTATCTCTATAGATCTTGATGCCTAATATATAAGCAGCTTCTCCAAGGTCCTTCATTGAAAAACACTTGTTCAAGTAGGCCTTTATGCTTTCCAAGAATTCTATATCATTTCCCATCAATAGTATGTCATCCACATACAATATGAGAAATGCTACAGAGCTCCCACTCACTTTCTTGTAAACGCAGGCTTCTCCATAAGTCTGCGTAAACCCAAACACTTTGATCATCTCATCAAAACGAATGTTCCAACTCCGAGATGCTTGCACTAGCCCATAGATTGAGCGTTGGAGCTTGCACACCTTGTCAGCATTCTTAGGATCGACAAAACCTTCCGGCTGCATCATATACAAGTCTTCCTTAAGGAAACCATTAAGGAATGTCGTTTTGACGTCCATTTGCCATATCTCATAATCATAGAATGCGGCAATTGCTAACATGATTCGGACAGACTTCAGCTTCGCTATGGGTGAGAAAGTCTCATCGTAGTCAACCCCTTGAACTTGTCGATAACCCTTAGCGACAAGCCGAGCCTTATAGATGGTCACATTACCATCCGCGTCTGTCTTCTTCTTAAAGATCCATTTATTTTCTATGGCTCGCCGATCAAAGGGCAAGTCAGTCAAAGTCCATACTTCGTTTTCCTACATGGATCCTATCTCGGATTTCATGGCTTCCAGCCATTTGTCGGAATCTGGGCCCGCTATCGCTTCTTCATAGTTCGAAGGTTCACCATTGTCTAACAACATGATTTCCAGGACAGGGTTGCCGTACCACTCTGGCGCGGAATGCGTCCTTGTGGACCTTCGAAGTTCAGTAGCAACTTGATCTGAAGTTTCATGATCATAATCATTAACTTGCTCCCTAGTCGGTGAAGACACCTCAGGAACAATTTCTTGAGCTGCGCCACTCTCCGGTTCAAGAGGCAATACTTCATCAAGTTCTACTTTCCTCCCACTTACTTCTTTCGAGAGAAACTATTTCTCTAGAAAGGATCCATTCTTGGCAACAAAGGTCTTGCCTTCGGATCTAAGATAGAAGCTATACCCAATAGTTTCTTTAGGGTATCCTATGAAGACACATTTTTCCCATTTGGGTTCGAGCTTTTCAGGTTGAAGTTTCTTGACATGAGCATCGCATCCCCAAACTTTCAGAAACGACAGCTTAGGTTTCTTGCCAAACCACAATTCATACGGTGTCGTCTCAACGGTTTTCTACGGAGCCCTATTTAAAGTGAATGCGGCAGTCTCCATAGCATAACCCCAAAATGATAGTGGTAGATCGGTAAGAGACACCATAGATCGTACCATATCCAATAGGGTGCGATTACGGCGTTCGGACACACCATTACGCTGTGGTGTTCGAGGCAGCATGAGTTGTGAAACTATTCCACATTTCCTTAAGTGCGTGCCAAATTCATGACTCAAATATTCTCCCCCACGATCTGATCGTAAGAACTTGATTTTCCTGTCACGTTGATTTTCAACCTCACTCTGAAATTCCTTGAACTTTTCAAAGGTCTCAGACTTGTGTTTCATTAAGTAGACATACCCATATCTACTTAAGTCATCAGTGAGGGTGAGGACATAACGATAGCCACCGCGAGCCTCAACGCTCATTGGACCGCACACATCAGTATGTATGATTTCCAATAAGTTGGTTGCTCGCTCCATTGTTTCGGAGAACGGAGTCTTGGTCATTTTACCCATGAGGCATGGTTCGCACGTGTCAAATGATTCCTAATCAAGAGACTCCAAAAGTCCATCTGCATGGAGTTTCTTCATGCGTTTGGCACCAATGTGACCAAGGCGGCAGTGCCACAAGTATGTGGGACTATGATTATCAACCTTACATCTTTTGGCATGCACACTATGAATGTGTGTAACATCACGTTCGAGATTAAATAAGAATAAACCATTGACCAGCGGGGCATGACCATAAAACATGTCTCTCATATAAATAGAACAACCATTATTCTCAGATTTAAATGAGTAGCCATCTCGCATTAAACGAGATCCAGATACAATGTTCATGCTCAAAGCTGGTACTAAATAACAATTATTGAGGTTTAAAACTAATCCAGTAGGTAAATGCAGAGGTAGCGTGCCGACGGCGATCACATCGACCTTGGAACCATTCCCGACGCGCATTGTCACCTCGTCCTTCGCCAGTCTCCGTTTATTCCGCAGTTCCTATTTTGAGTTACAAATATGATCAACTGCACTGGTATTAAATACCCAGGAGCTACTACGAGCGCTGGTAAGGTACACATCAATAACATGTATATCACATATACCTTTGGTATTGCCGACCTTCTTTTCCGCTAAGTACTTGGGGCAGTTCTGCTTCCAGTGACCGTTTCCCTTGCAATAAAAGCACTCAGTCTCAGGCTTGGGTCCATTCTTTGACTTCTTCCCGGCAGCTTGCTTACCGGGCGCGGCAACTCCCTTGCTGTCCTTCTTGAAGTTCTTTTTACCCTTGCCTTTCTTGAACTTAGTGGTTTTATTCACCATCAACACTTGATGTTCCTTTTTGATTTCCACCTCCGCTGATTTCAGCATTGAATATACCTCGGGAATGGTCTTTTCCATCCCCTGCATATTGAAGTTCATCACAAAGCTCTTGTAGCTAGGTGGGAGCGACTGAAGGATTCTGTCAACGACCGCATCATCTAGGAGATTAACTCCTAGCTGAGACAAGCGGTTATGCAGCCCAGACATTTTAAGTATGTGCTCGCTGACAGAACTGTTCTCCTCCATCTTACAACTGTAGAACTTGTCGGAGACTTCATATCTCTCGACCCGGGCGTGAGCTTGGAAAACCATTTTCAGCTCTTGGAACATCTCATATGCTCCGTGTTGCTCAAAACGCTTTTGGAGCCCCGGTTCTAAGCTGTAAAGCATGCCGCACTGAACCAGGGAGTAATCTTCACTACGTGTCTGCCAAGCGTTCATAACGTCTTGTTCTGCAGGGAAAACAGGTGCTTCACCTAGCGGTGCATCAAGGACATATGCTTTCCTGGCAGCTATGAGGATAATCCTCAGGTTATGGACCCAGTCCGTGTAGTTGCTTCCATCGTCTTTCAGGTTGGTTTTCTCTAGGAACGCGTTGAAGTTGAGGGCAACATTAGCGTGGGCCATTTGATCTACAAGACATATTGTAAAGATTTTAGACTATGTTCATGACAATTAAGTTCATCTAATCAAATTATTAATGAACTCCCACTCAGATAGACATCCCTCTAGTCATCTAAGTGATACATGACCCGAGTCAACTAGGCCGTGTCCGATCATCACGTGAGACGGACTAGTCATCATCAATGAACATTTTCATGTTGATCGTATCTTCTATACGACTCATGCTCGACCTTTCGGTCTTCCGTGTTCCGAGCCCATGTCTGTACATGCTAGGCTCGTCAAGTCAACCTAAGTGTATTGCGTGTGTCAATCTGGCTTACACCCGCTGTATGCGAACATTAGAACCTATCACACCCGATCATCACATGGTGCTTCGGAACAACGAACCTTAGCAACGGTGCACAGTTAGGGGGAACACTTTCTTGAAATTATTGCGAGGGATCATCTTATTTATGCTACCGTCGTTCTAAGCAAATAAGATGTAAAACATGATAAACATCACATGCAATCAAATAGTGACATGATATGGCCAATATCATTTTTCTCCTTTTGATCTCCATCTTCGGGGCGCCATGATCATCGCCGTCACCGGCATGACACCATGATCTCCATCATCGTGTCTTCATGAAGTTGTCTCGTCAACTATTACTTCTACTACTATGGCTAACGGTTAGCGATAAAGTAAAGTAATTACATGACGTTTATGTTGACACGCAGGTCATAAATAAATTAAGACAACTCCTATGGCTCCTACTGGTTGTCATATTCATCGACATGCAAGTTGTGATTCCTATTACAAGAACATGATCAATCTCATACATCACATATATCATTCATCACATCCTTTTGGCCATATCACATCACATGGCAGATGCTGCAAAAACAAGTTAGACGTCCTCTAATTGTTGTTGCAAGTTTTTACGTGGCTGCTATAGGTTTCTAGCAAGAACGTTTCTTACCTACGCCAAAACCACAACGTGATATGCCAATTTCTATTTACCCTTCATAAGGACCCTTTTCATCGAATCCGATTCGACTAAAGTGGGAGAGACAGACACCCGCTAGCCACCTTATGCAACTAGTGCATGTCAGTCGGTGATATAGCCCGGCACAGAGGCGCCGCACACCCCTATGCTTCACTGATGAAGTTATGGATCACGAATTCCCGGAGGGTTTCAAACCCGTAAATATCGAATCATATGATGGTACAATAGATCCCGCTGTATGGATTGAGGATTTCCTCCTTCACATCCACATGGCTCGCGGTGATGATCTACATGCCATCAAGTACCTCCCACTAAAACTCAAAGGACCAGCTCGACATTGGATGAATAGCTTGCCAGCAGACTCCGTCGGCAGTTGGGAGGATCTGGAAGACGCATTCCTTGACAATTTCCAGGGCACTTATGTGCGACCACCGGATGCTAATGACTAGAGCCATATAACTCAGCAGCCAGGGGAATCGGCCAGACAATTCTGGACTCGATTCCTGACTAAGAAAAACCAAATTGTCGATTGTCCGGACGCAGAGGCCCTCGCGACATTCAAGCACAACATCCGTGACGAGTGGCTTGCCCGCCACCTTGACCAGGAGAAGCCGAAGTCTATGGCAGCCCTCACAACACTCATGCCTGCTTTTGCGCGGGCGAGGATAGCTGGCTGGCTTGCAGCAATAATACATCAAGGAATCCGGGCACTTCGGATACCAAAGATGCCAACGACAGACAACGTCGTAACAGACCGAAGCACCGCAATAACGGCGATAACACCGAGGATACGACAGTCAATGCCGGATTCAGAGGTTCTAGATCCGATCAGCGGAAAAAGCCATTTAAAAGAAGTACTCCGACTCGGTCCAGTTTGGATCGCATACTGGATCGCTCATGTCAAATCCACGGCACCCCCGACAAGCCAGCCAATCACACCAACAAAGAATGCTGGGTGTTCAAGCAGGACGGCAAGTTAAATGCTGAAAACAAGGACAAGGTGCTGCATAGTGATGACGAGGAGGAGCCCCGACCGCCGAACACGGGAGGACAGAAGGTGTTCCCCCCACAAGTGAAGACGGTGAACATGATATACGCAACCCACATTCCCAAGAGGGAGCGGAAACATGCACTAAGGGACGTCTATGCGATGGAGCCAGTCACCCCAAAGTTCAACCCATGGTCTGCTTGCCCGATCACCTTTGATCGCAGGGATCACCCCACTAGTATCCGTCATGGCGGATCCGCCACACTGGTCCTAGACGCCATCATCGACGTATTTCATCTCACTCGAGTCCTTATGGACGGCGGCAGCAGCCTGAACCTGCTCTATCAGGATACAGTGCGAAAAATAGGTATCGACCCCTTAAGGATCAAACCCACCAAAACCACCTTTAAGGGCGTCATCCCAGGTGTAGAGGCCCATTGCACGGGCACAATCACACTGGAAGTAGTCTTCGGATCACCGGACAACTTCCGAAGCGAGGAGTTAATCTTCGACATCGTCCCGTTTCGCAGTGGCTATCATGCACTGCTCGGACGAACTGCATTTGCAAAATTCAATGAAGTACCGCATTACGCATACCTCAAGCTCAAGATGCCAGGACCTCGGGGGTCATAACAGTGAATGGAAATACAGAATGCTCGCTCCGCACGGAAGAGCACACTGTGGCCCTCACAGTAGAAGCACAAAGCAGCCTTTCAAGGCAAACCACTAATTCGGCGATACAACCCCCGAACACCTTCAAGCGTGTCCGGAGTAAACTGCAACAGGATCACCTGGCACATTCAAAGCTCGCCTAGCAATTCAGCCCCCGTCCGAGTCCGAGTCAAGCGATGAAATCCGTGCCGCGCGTACATAATTATGCACTAAAAATACCATGGACATAGGCGGGGCACGATCAGGGCACGTCCCGCAATGCGGCTTAACCGCCCTAGGGGCTGTATATCTTTATCAGTTATTTTCTCTTTCAGGGCCTAACTCTCTGGAAGCCCTTTCCAGCAGTATGATTGCCGGACACATTACGAGAAGGAACAACCAAGGCGACAAGAAGCTAAGATATACACGGGAACCCCCAGGTGGTCTCTAATAATAATACCCGCTTTCTACTATCCATACGTAGCTTGCCCTTGGATAGGACATTTCGAATAGTCCTACTTTCTGCTTATTGCACTACCTGTACCAGTACACTTCCACATGTTATTTAAATAACAATGCATAGCATTAGTCTATTATTGCATTATTCATTCTTTTTTCCCTTTATGTCCATTTACGATAATCTGCACCCGTAAATTCAAGTAAGGTCAGTACGCCAGGGGCTTTCGTTTACCCCGTAATACGGCGCGAGAAGTCCGAACACTTTCGATAGTGCGGCACCCCGAACTTATAGCATTATATGCATCAGCTCCGAATCATGTCTTGGGTCAATAGTTGGGTTTGCCCAGCTCCCATGCTTTGGTACCTTATGTTCCGCTATGTCGGATAAGGTAGCGGTGGGAGAACTACTGCGATTATGTCCCGGTTCTTTCGGATGAGCACCTCAGTAGAGAAAGCCGAAAACTGACTGTCATGATAAGGCGAGAGACTGGTCGCTGTTCGAGAGGTCTCAAGTCCTTAAAGACTTTTTCCGCTTCGGGCGAGGAGTCGGCCTTGTCCGGCTTAGGCGTGTATAGCGCCCCAAATTCGGCCTTCCGAATACCAGGGGCTTCGCCAAAATTTAAAATTGTAGACTTCTATGGCTAAGTGAGAGTGATAAAGCATTATAGTCCGATTGCCTGGTTCGTTGCGCTGAACACCTCCCTTGAAGGACCCAAAATTGGGTAAAGAGTGGTCAGGTTTATCCCGAACACCCCAGTACTAGTTACATGGGGGCAGAAGCCGACGACTGGCCAACTCTTAGATTTTATAAACGGCCGCACAGAAGATAATATTTTAAATTAAAAAAGTGTCACATGGCGCAAATGAACTCGTTTCATATTACAGGATCACATGAGCATGTTCATTCAAAAATTACATCCTTGGCACACTCATCCGCCACAAGGCGGGAACCCTTCAAGACACTCTCATAATACATTTCGGGGCAGAGATGCTCCTTGCCCTCCGGCGGCCCCTCCTTCACCAGCTTCACCCAGTGCACCTTTGCCCGGGCAAAAGCCCTGCGCGCACCCTCGATGCAGACGGACTGCTCTATAACTTCAAGCCGTGGGCAGGAATCCACCAGCCGCCTTACCAGACCGAAGTAGCTACCGGGCAGGGGCTCGCCTGGCCACATCCGGACTATAAGGCCCCTCATGGCCTGTTCGGCCGCCTTGTGAAGATCGACCAATTGCTTCAGCTGGTCGCTCAAGGGCACGGGATGTTCGGTCCCAGTATAATGAGAGCAGAACAACTTTTCCGTCGAGCTCCCCTCCTGAGCTCGGTAAAATTCCGCGGCATCCAGTACACTGCGGGGAAGATCTGCGAACACCCCTGGAGAGCTCCGAATTCGGGTAAGTAAAAGGAAAGTTTCCTCCACATGCTTGCTTTGCATAATGAATGCCTTACCCACTGCTATCTTCTTCACCGCATCAATCTCCTGGAGGGCCTTGTGGGCTTTGGCCTTGGCGCTCCGGATGCTTTCACGCGCCTCCGTGAGCTCGGACTCTCGCGTCTTAGAGTCAAGCTCCAAGGACTCGTGCTTTTTGGCGAGAGCCTCGAGCTCTTGCTGCACCTCGCCCACTCGGGCTTCTTGTTTCTCCCGCTCAATGCGCTCCTTGGCCGCTTTGTCTTCGGCCTCGGACAGCGCCTTCTTCAGGGTCGCCACTTCGGTCGTGGCCCCTGGAAAATTCATGATGATCCTATTACTTTACAACCGAACTTCTTTTATTTTATATAGACAAGGTATTGCTTACCTTTGCTCTCCTCGAGCCGCCTCTTGGTAAGGCCAAGATCGTTCTCGGACCGCTCCAGGTCCTGCTTTAGCGCAGAGACCTCCGCAGTACGTGCAGCAGCGGCCAGCAGTGAAGCCTGCACATACACATACATATATTCTGATTAGACTCCCGAGTCATCATTTGATCCTCTATTCGGCCTTTCTACTCGAACGCCGAACAAAGCATTAGGGGCTACTATCTATGTGGTAATATTTTCTTATATTTTGATTGCTTACCTCAAAACCTGTTAGGAGGCTGGTGCAAGCTTCAGTTAGTCCATTTTTGGCGGACTAAACTTTCTCGATCACCACACTCATGATAGTACGGTGCTCTTCGTCGATGGAAGTGCCACGAAGCGCTTCCAGCAAGTTGTCCGGTGCCTCTGGATAGAAAGAGGACACCGGCACGGGCGGCTTGCCCCCCTTAACGGGGGGTCGCCCGCCGGAGTCCGTAACCACCGAAGATTCTGGTGCAGTGTTTGGCTTGGGGCCGAACCTGGAGCCCATGGGAGTCCGGCTCCCTTTGCACCCAGGGTCCGGAAGGTCGCCTCGAGGCGCCCCCAGGACTGCCTCCCCTGGGCCTGGTGCCTGTTGAGACAACACCTCGACGTTGTCCACAGGGCAAGGGGTGGAGGCGGTCGGAAGAGAACCGCTGTTCATATCCGACGAGTCCAACGAACCGCTCGACGAAGATACGTTGAGATGAGCTCGGGACGGACTGCATAATCATGTTCGGCATGAGGAGAAGCAGTGCAGTAAAACATACTATGAATTACTATGGTGTCCGGATACTTACGACTTCGCCAGGGGCTTGACCCTGGGTAGCCACTCGTCGCCGCTGTAGGCGGCCGTCGTGGAGCAGTCTGGAGGGAGGGTCCTACCCTTCTTGGACCCTTCGGCCTCCCCGGTTGGGTCGGCCTTCCTTTTCTTGTCTCCCCCGGCTGGGGGGGAGAACTTTCCTCTTCCTCCTCCTTGTTTTCGTGGGAGGAGGGTGCGTCGGAGTTATCGGACGATGAGTCCGATACAACCTTGCGCCGGAGACCCTTTCAGGTCCCCGCAGCCTTCTTCTTGGCCTGCTTCACCGGCACCTCGTAAGGTGCCGGAACCAGCATCTCCGTCAGGAGAGCATCTGCAGGATCTTCTGGCAGGGGGCGGGGGAATCAATCTGCTCCGCTGTCTTCACCCAGTCCTATTAAAGGCATGGAAGGCTTAGATGCCGCACATGATTAAACTGGGGCAAATGGATACCCTGTGAAATATAAAAACTTACCGGATTGGCGCGGTGCTTTGCGCTGAGTCCACGGTCCTCGGTGAGGGAAGGAGGTACCTCGGTGCCCTTGAACATCACCCTCCAGACGTTGTCGTGCGTCGTGCCATATAGCTCTCGCAGCGTCTGGTGCTTGGCCGGGTCGAACTCCCACAAGTTGAATACCCATTGTTGACACGGGAGAATTCGGCGGAAGAGCATGACCTGGACCAGCTTGACGAGCTTGATTTTCTAGCTCATCATGTTCTTGATGCAGGTCTGGAGTCCGGTCAGCTCTACCGAGGAACCCTAGGATAGGCCCTTCTCTTTCCAGGAGGTAAGCCGTGTGGGGATTCCGGATCGGAATTCGGGGCCGCCACCTAGTTGGTGTCGCGTGGCTCGGTGATGTAGAACCACCCCGATTGCCACCCCTTTATGGTCTCCACATAGGAGCCTTCGAGCCAGGTGACATTAGGCAGCTTGCCCACATGGCGCCTCCGCACTCCGCTTGCTGGCCGACCACCACCTTTGGTTTGACATTGAAGGTCCTCAGCCACAGGCCGAAATGGGGCTTGATGCGGAGGAAGGCCTCGCACACAACGATAAACGCCGAGATGTTGAGGATGAAATTGGGGGCCTGTAGGATCGAAAGTATGTCTAGAGGGGGGTGATTAGACTACTTGACCAAATAAAAACTTAACCTTTTCCCAATTTTAGTTCTTGGCAGATTTTAGCTATTGTAGGACAAGTCAAGCAATCATCACACAATTCAAGCAAGCATGCAAAGAGTATATTGGCAGCGGAAAGTAAAGCATGCAACTTGCAAGAATGTAAAGGGAAGGGTTTGGAGAAATCAAACGCAATTGGAGACACGGATGTTTTTCCCGTGGTTCGGATAGGTGGCGCTATCCTACATCCACGTTGATGGAGACTTCAACCCACAAAGGGTAACGGTTGCGCGAGTCCACAAAGGGCTCCACCCACAAAGGATGACGGTTGCGCGAGTCCACAAAGGGCTCCACCCACAAAGGGTCCACGAAGAAGCAACCACCCACAAAGGGTCCACGAAGAAGCAACCTTGTCTATCCCACCATGGCCATCGCCCACACAGGACTTGCCTCACTAGCGGTAGATCTTCACGAAGTAGGCGATCTCCTTGCCCTTACAAACTCCTTGGTTCAACTCCACAATCTTGTCGGAGGCTCCCAAGTGACACCTAGCCAATCTAGGAGACCCCACTCTCCAAGAAGTAACAAATGGTGTGTAGGTAATGAACTCCTTGCTCTTGTGCTTCAAATGATAGTCTCCCCAACACTCAACTCTCTCTCATAGGATTTAGATTTTGTGGAAAGAATATTTGAGTGGAAAGCAACTTGGGAAGGCTAGAGATCAAGATTCGTATGGTAGGAATGGAATGTCTTGGTCTCAACACATCAGTAGGTGGTTCTCTCTCAGAACATATGAGTAGGAATTGTGTATGTGTTCTGATTGCTCTCTCCATGAATGAAGAGGAGGTGGAGGGGTATATATAGCCTCCACACAAAATCCAACCGTTACACACAGTTTTCCAATCTCGGTGGGACCGAATCAACAAACTCGGTCAGACCGAAAATGTAAACCTAGTGACCGTTAGAGATTTTCGGTGGGACTGACATGCAACTCAGTGGGACCGATATGGTTAGGGTTTGGGCATAACGTAATCTCGGTGAGACCGATTACACAAACTCGGTGAGACCGAATTTGGTAATTAGCTAACCAGAGAGTTGGTCAGGCAAACTCGGTGGGACCGATTTGCTCTTTCGGTGAGACCGAAAAGTTACAAAAAGGAAACACTGAATTTACATTGCAATCTCGGTGGGACCGATTCGCTCTTTCGGTGAGACCGAAAAGTTACGAAAGGGAAACAGAGAGTTTGCAATCCCATCTCGGTGAGACCGAGATCCCTATCGGTAGAACCGAATTGCTAGAGTTTGGCAGTGGCTTATGACAAGTGAAACTCGGTGGCGCCGGATTGGAAGAATCGGTAGGACCGAGTTTGGCTTAGGGTTTAGGTCATATGTGGATATGGGAAAGTAGTTGAGGGTTTTGGAGCATATCACTAAGCACATGAAGCAAGAGGCTCATTAAGCAACACCTCATCCCTCCTTGATAGTATTGGCTTTTCCTAAAGACTCAATGTGATCTTGGATCACTAAAATATGAAAAGAAGAGTCTTGAGCTTTTGAGCTTGAGCCAATCGTTTGTCCTTAGCATTTTGAGGGTTCCACTTTCACATCCATGCCATGCCAATCATTGAGCTTTCCTGAAATAGTCATCTTGGAATAGCATTAGCTCAATGAGCTATATGTTGTTATGAATTACCAAAACCACCTAGGGATAGTTGCACTTTCAATCTCCCCCTTTTTGGTAATTGATGACAACATATAGATCAAAGCTTCGACAAATGATAATAAGCATGAAATATATCGTCTCTTTGAGAAGTATGTGATAAGTAAGAGCTCCCCCTAAATTTGTGCATATTTAAAATTTGCTTTGGACTACAAATGCACAAAGAGTTAGAGTCATGGGTTACTCTTCCTTGTCACATACATCTTGGTGGAGCGCTTAAAATGATAAGAATGAAATACATGCACCCATCACCAAGAATAGTGAATGATCACATAAGATAGATAAGATAATAGCATTAAGCAAACATTAAGTGTAGCTTATGATCAAACACTTGATCATCAATGTCTCACAGATAATGACGTAGTATCTCAAGCACTCAAAAGCAAACAAAGTTCGAAAAACCACCAAATAAAGCAAGAGAGAAAAGCAACACTCTCTCTCTCTCGAAGCCTATGATCTATACATTTTTCTCCCCCTTTGGCAACAAGTTACCAAAAAGTTCCTAGAAAATGCATAGTGCTAGATCGACACTCAGGCTTGATCTTCTGGTGGTGGTGGAGTCCGGATCACTCCAAGGACGAAGGCTTCTGTAGACGCTGAAGTAGACGCTGGAGTTGGAGCTGAAGTAGATGCTGGAGCTGGTGGAACTGAGGCTGTAGCTGGTGCTGAAGTGGTGGCTCTGGTGTCAGCAACTGGCACGGCAGACGACCTCGGACCTCGTGGCACTCTGGCAAAGGCATGAGTGGTAGTCCTGCCTCTCCTCTCCTGCATGTCATCCTGGAGCTGCTCCACTGCAGTCTGAATCTCTGTCACCTTGACATCCAAGTCATAGAACTTTTGTTCCATGATTCTCTCTAGGCTTGCCTGGTTTTGAGTTAGGGTGGCTAGTCCTTTCTCAATCCGCAGGGTGGATGCAATCAGGTAACCAAGCTGCTCTTGTTTGGTCTTCAAGAAATACTCAGATGCCTCCTCTTGAGTTGGCATCTTGGCAGCTTTCTCCTTCCTTGCCTTCTCCTTCTTTGCTTGTGCTTGGGCAGACGATGGTTCATTTTCAGTCATCACAACTTGATTGTCCTCAAAATCTGGACGGATGGGCAAGTGTTCCTTGTCCAACAAGTATATGCCCATGCCCATCTTGGAGTTAATGAGCTCCTGAATTTGTGGGGCATACCCACAGCTCCTCTTCTGGTCTGCTGCAGTCCTCTTGATAGTCTCTACTATGAGGCTCATGACTTTGAATTTCTGAGGTACATCAAATACATGAAGCAAATTGATTGCATGGCCTCTGATCATCTTGTGATCTCCAGACTTGGGCAAGAGAGTGTGCCTCAATATCCAATTTATAGTAGGCAGCCCTGACAGAAGATAATGCACAGACGCAAACTTGAAAGTATCAAGAGCTTCATTGGGAATTTCCTTGTACATATTGGACATTGAGTTATGATCCATCTTCTTCTTGGCATAGATATCCAAGTCATCCTCATGCTCCTCTGGGGCATTGATGAGCTGTGCCCACTCAGCAACAGTAGATTGCTACCTCGTACCCTCTGACATCCATGTGATCTTTCCATCTGGGTAAAAGTGTGCTGTGGAGTAGAACTGCATGATTAGCTCCTCGTTCCACTTTGTGAGCTTCTGCCCAACAAAGTCTGCAACTCCACACGCACTAAAGCTGTCATACACTCCAGGGTAGTGTTCCTCATTTTCCTTCATGTAGGTCTAGTCGACCCATCTCATGTCACAAACTATTGGCTTCTTGTCAAGCAAAATTGTCTCATAGAAGTCCTGCTGTTCCTTGGTGTGAAATCTATAATCCACAGCAGTCCTTCTCCTTGAAGCATACGGATCTGCTTCTCTCCATTTCCTCAGCCCTGAGTCTCTCCTGAGCTTCATGTCTTCAGCCACAGGATGAGCATCGTTGTGGTCTGGGATCTTGGGCTTGAGCTTTCTCAGAACATTCTCTTCCTCTTCTTCTGCAGCTTCAGGCACCGGGGCCTTGTTCTTTTCAGCAACTGGGATGCTTCTTGTATTTCTCTTTGGTTTTGGCTTTGAAGCTGGCTTGGCCTTGGAAGCAGCTGCCCCTGATCTTATGGCATCACCCATCAGCTTGGGTGCCTTAGTTGCTGGTGCAGCTACCTCTTCTTCTTCCTCTTCTTCCATGATGGAAGCCTTTCCAAGCACTCTGGCTACGGTCTTCTTGACCCTTTCCTTCCTCTTCTTGCCTTCAGCAGCAACTGGCTCTATGGGTGCAGGCTTTTCAGTTGAAGCTCTAGCCTTTGACATAGGCTGCCTGCCTGCTGGCCTTTTGATCTTTAGTCCTGGCTTTGTGCCTTGAGCTGGCTCAACTCTCTTTGATGTGGCCTCTTCCTCTGCCACATAATCTTCATCTTCAGAATCTGAAGTTCTCTTCTTCCTCTGTCTAGTGGCAGCTTTTGGCAGATTGCTTGGGGTACTTCTGCTGCCATCATCTGAAGAGCTGGAGGGACTAGTGCCCTCACTCATCACCACTTGCTGTTCTGACACATTCTGGCTGTCACTCTGATCTGACATGTTGAACAAGCTGACTGCTGACCCTGTGAATAGTTTATAGATGAGGTAGAGTGGATGAGCATCACAAAATGCAGAGATCTTTGCAAAAAGAACGATCCAAAAACTTAGTTTTAGTTTCCTACTGAAATCATCTCGGATCTACCGATTTTCAAACTCGGTGATACCGAAGCAGTTTTGGAACCTAAACTAGTGAACTCGGTTGGACCGAGTCACAGTTCGGTGGCACCGAGACTGCTAGGGTTTCACAGAGTTCCAAAATCGGTCACACTGATAAGTAATTCTCGGTCAGACCGAGTCTCACTTGTGCAATGGCATAAGCCAAATCGGTGGGACCGAGTTTTTCAACTCGGTGGGTCCGAGATGGTTTCGGCGGAAACCTAACACTAAAATTTTCGAATCAAACCTAATCTACGAACGCATTGACTGGACAGGAGTGTTTCAATCGTGGCAAGAATCATGATGATCACAATGTGCTAAGAATCGGATTGGAGAATAGCACAAAGATCGAGTCCATACCCTAGTTCGACGAAGACTCGCTACGGCGGCAACGGTGGGGTAGAATTCCCGTTGACGGCGACGGAGACCAGCGACTGGAGGCGCCTGGCGGCGAGGAGACGATCCGGAGACCACGTTGGCAGAGCAGGCTATCGCGCGGGCGAAGGGGTTCAGAGAAATTTCCAAAATTTTGCCCGTGACTATATATAGCCCGACCCTGTCGGTGTGACCGAGTGGAACAACTCGGTGGCACCGAGATTCATAACTGCAAGCAGTTACTGAAACTCGGTGTGACCGAAATGTTCAAATCGGTTGCACCGAGATCGAAAACCTAGATCAACTTAATGATCTCGGTAGGACCGAAAGTGGGGTATCGGTCAGACCGAGAATCATAAAGAGGTTTTGGAAGTTTAAGTCTATGACGAATCGGGGACTCCGAGTGCTCCTCACACAGAGTGGTTCGAATCTGACTTGATCAAATTTTGTGATGCAGCATGAATAGAGTTTGAGACGAGGAAAGCATAGATAGCTAGAGGAGGTACTTAGGCATTCTTGTCCATCCACTTGGCAAAAGGAAATAAAACCAAACAATCAAAACAACAAGTGGATGTCCTCGAATGAGTAAAATATGCAACCAGCATGCTCACACAATAAGATGGCAAATGAAATATGTGACAAGGCGTGCACAACCAATCCTAGCATCTACCAAGCAATTTGCGATGACTAGGTCATCTATGTATGAGTATATTGACTTAGGAGTCAAGTGAGAACACTTGATCATAGGTCATACTCATCGTTTAAGCTCAAGTGGGGTTACCACTTTTACATAAAGCATTGTTGTGTTCACATCTTTAGAGTTGCTTTAGCTCAAGTCTTAGAGTAAAGCTCCCCCTAGATGTGATATCCCCCCTTAGAGGGATGAACTAACCTCGGGTTTTGTCGATGATGACTTCATGTAGATTTCGAAGATGTGGATGCTCAATGTTGATGTAGATCACTTGGAGCTATCCATTTGAGTGAATTGCACTTTCAATACCTACATGGGTTAGTCCCACAAGGAACAAACAAGGATATCCATAGACATAGAGTGATGCACACACAAGATGATGTCCATGAAAACTTTTAGGTTACCTTGTCCCTTGTCTTACCAACAAGAGGGTTTGTGACTCCTTGAACTAGTGCAAGATGTGGAAGTTGATTGCACTTGTTCTTGCCAAACTGATAAGAGTGAAGTATGTTGGTGGAGTCACCCTCAAGAACTCTCTAGTTCTTCTTCTTTTGGATCCACACCATCTTGATGGGAATCCTTGGAGTTGTAGTCGTACTTGATGAAGTGGAACTTGAAGTAGTCTTGGGAATCCACTTGACTAAGGTCTTAGGAGCTTCTTCAAATGCATCAATTTCCTCTTGAAGCTTGTCTTGCCTTTTTGCTTGTAGTCTTGTGGTGAAAGATCATCTTGAGCTTGTGTCCCCTTGAAGGAAGTATCATACTTCTCTTGTTGAGGAACAAACTTTGTCTTGGGGTATTGATCTTCTTCCCACTCAACTCCATTGGCATTGAACTTTCGTTCAAAACCAACACCTTGATTCTTCCGATGCATTCCTTGCTTGCGCACAATTTCCTCGAATTGCTAACTCCCGGCATGGCTTTTGTACACTCCTTTCTCTATAATTCCCTTCAATAAGCTATTTTCTTGCTCAAGTGTAACTTGGCTAAGAGAATCATTAGTGGAATCAAGAGAACTAATAGAAGCAACAATATTGGATTTAGCATGATCATTGTTACTACTAGAGGAAGAATCTTTCTTGTTCTTGTTATTAGACTTGACTTGAGGCATGTAAGTGGATAAGAGTAAACGCTTGGCAATGTGAGAAGAACTTTTCTTGCGGAGATCATCATTGATTGCTTTTAAGAACTCATTCTCTTGCTCAAGATTGAGCTTTTCAAAGAGTAATTTCTCATGAGCTCTTAAAAGTTCTCGATGATCTTCGAAGATAGTTTCATGAGCTAACTTAAGAGTGTTTAGTTCTTTAGTTAGAGCCTCAATCTTCTCCTTATCATTGTCATTCGTTTTATCTTAATTAGCATGATTAATTGACGTTTCATCATAGTATTCATCACTAGAGTTGTCAACAAGCAAATCATCACCTAACAAGTCATCTTCATCACTATTGAAATCAACATACTCGGGGTGTGTTACCTTAGGACCTTTGGCCATGAAGCATCTTCCAATTCCTTCATTTGGTGAGTCAAATATGTCGTAGGAGTTGGTTGACACAAGTGCTAGACCGGCAACACCTTCATCTTGAATATCTTCGGAGTCGGAGTGATAACTTCTCTCGGAGTGGCTGTCGGAGTCGGAGCCGGATACCCATTCACCAACATGAGCTTGATGTCTTCGTCTTGTGTAGCTCCTTGATGATTTTTCCTTCCTTTCCGAATCCTTGCTTCTCCCTGAGTATCTTCGTTCATAGCGATCATCTCTACTCCTTCTCTCTCTTGGTGGTGATTCTTTGCTTCTTCTTTTTGGAGAATCTTCTCTTCTCTTGTAGGGAGCCGTACACTCATTGGAATAGTGTCCGGGTCTTCCACAACTGTAGCAGTTTCGCTCTCGACTAGAAGATCTTTTGTCATTGTAGGACCTTGACTTGAAGCTTCTATCTTTGCTTCTACTCTTGTAGAACTTGTTGAAGTTCTTCACCATTAAGCTCAATTCTTCATTGAAGTCTTGTTTCTCACTTGATGATGTAGGGGCTTCACACGAGGCTTTGTAGGCACCACTTGATTTGTTGTGAAGTTCCTCTTTATCCTTAAGTGACATCTCATGAGCAACAATTCTTCCAATCACCTCCATTGGCTTGAGATCTTTGTAATTGGGCATCATTTGGATCAATGTGCACACGGTATCATATTTTCCATCCAAGGCTCTTAGAATGTTCTTGATGATGAATCTATCGGTCATCTCTTCACTTCCTAAGCCGGCAATCTCATTTGTGATGAGAGCAAGCCTAGAGTACATTTCAGCGACACCTTCACCATCCTTCATTTTGAACTTGTCAAGTTGACTTTGAAGCACATCCAACTTGGATTCCTTGACGGAGTCGGTAACTTCGTGCATATCAATCAAAGTGTCCCAAATTTCCTTTGCATTCTCAAGACGGCTGATTTTGTTGAATTCTTCGGGGCACAATCCGTTGAAGAGAATATCACAAGCTTGAGCATTGTATTGCAACATCTTCAACTCATCCGCGGTAGCTTCACGGTTTGGTTCTTTCCCATCAAAGAAGTCACCTTGCAAACCAACACACACAATAGCCCAAACGGCGGGGTTATGTCCAAGAGTATGCATTTTCATTTTATGCTTCCAACTAGCAAAATTAGTACCATCAAAGTAAGGACCTCTACGGTGATAATTTCCCTCGCTAGACGCCATACTCTCCTAGGTTGTGAAACCAAGGCTATGACCACCAAAAGCTATGGAGATCAAAGCAAATGGAGACCAAAGCTCTGATACGACTTGCAGGATCGAAAGTGGTGCTATCCTACATCCACGTTGATGGAGACTTCAACCCACAAAGGGTAACGGTTGCGAGAGTCCACGGAGGGCTCCACCCACAAAGGGTAACGGTTGCGCGAGTCCACACAAGGCTCCACCCACGAAGGGTCCACGAAGAAGCAACCACCCACAAAGGGTCCACGAAGAAGCAACCTTGTCTATCCCACCATGGCCATCGCCCACACAGGACTTGCCTCACTAGCGGTAGATCTTCATGAAGTAGGCGATCTCCTTGCCCTTACAAACTCCTTGGTTCAACTCCACAATCTTGTCGGAGGCTCCCAAGTGACACCTAGCCAATCTAGGAGACACCACTCTCCAAGAAGTAACAAATGGTGTGTAGGTAATGAACTCCTTGCTCTTGTGCTTCAAATGATAGTCTCCCCAACACTCAACTCTCTCTCATAGGATTTGGATTTTGTGGAAAGAAGATTTGAGTGGAAAGCAACTTGGGAAGGCTAGAGATCAAGATTCATATGGTAGGAATGGAATGTCTTGGTCTCAACACATGAGTAGGTGGTTCTCTCTCAGAACATATGAGTAGGAATTGTGCATGTGTTCTGATTGCTCTCTCCACAAATGAAGAGGAGGTGGAGGGGTATATATAGCCTCCACACAAAATCCAACCGTTACACACAGTTTTCCAATCTCGGTGGGACCGAATCAACAAACTCGGTCAGACCGAAAATGTAAACCTAGTGACCGTTAGAGATTTTCGGTGGGACTGACATGCAACTCGGTGGGACCGATATGGTTAGGGTTTGGGCATAACATAATCTCGGTGAGACCGATTACATACACTCGGTGAGACCGAATTTGGTAATTAGCTAACCAGAGAGTTGGTCAGGCAAACTCGGTGGGACCGATTTGCTCTTTCGGTGAGACCGAAAAGTTACAAAAAGGAAACACTGAATTTACATTGCAATCTCGGTGGGACCAATTCGCTCTTTCGGTGAGACCGAAAAGTTACGAAAGGGAAACAGAGAGTTTGCAATCCCATCTCGGTGAGACCGAGATCCCTATCGGTAGAACCGAATTGCTAGGGTTTGGCAGTGGCTTATGACAAGTGAAACTCGGTGGCGCCGGATTGGAAGAATCGGTAGGACCGAGTTTGGCTTAGGGTTTAGGTCATATGTGGATATGGGAAAGTAGTTGAGGGTTTTGGAGCATATCACTAAGCACATGAAGCAAGAGGCTCATTAAGCAACACCTCATCCCTCCTTGATAGTATTGGCTTTTCCTAAAGACTCAATGTGATCTTGGATCACTAAAATATGAAAAGAAGAGTCTTGAGCTTTTGAGCTTGAGCCAATCGTTTGTCCTTAGCATTTTGAGGGTTCCACTTTCACATCCATGCCATGCCAATCATTGAGCTTTCCTGAAATAGTCATCTTGGAATAGCATTAGCTCAATGAGCTATATGTTGTTATGAATTACCAAAACCACCTAGGGATAGTTGCACTTTCAGGGCCAGATCATGAAAATCCAGACCGTAGTAGAACATGAGCCCACGGACAAACGGGTGGAGAGGAAATCCCAGTCCGCGGACAAAGTGGGTAAGAAAAACCACCCTCTCATGGGGTTCGAGCGTTGGGATGATCTGCTCTGCATCTGGCAGCCGGTGCGCGATATCCGCGGCTAAATATCCGGCTTCCTGTAACTTTATGATGTTCTCCTCCGACCATTCACTTGCCTTCTGCTCCGGACATGCTTGGAGTGGTTTGAGAATAAGAACGCGAGCTTGGGCGCTAGAGCTCGAGTGTGCGGGAATTGGTAAGCAAGGAGGAAGAAGGCGTGAGTGAAAAGAGTGAATCTTTGTCCCTTTATAAGGGCGGAGGAGGCGATGCGCCTCCCCACTTGCCTGGTAAAACCGCTTATTCCCCAGGCGTTGTAATTGATGGCGTGGTTGGGTTACCCATGTCCGCATTGATGAGAATCCCGTAATAAGGGGGACACGATCTCTGCTTTGACAAGACGTGTCAAGAAAACTGCCCCATGTTATGTGCGGTGCTGGTTGAGAAAAACGGTTCGAATAATGACCGAGTCATGACATGACGTTGTGCTGTCAGAACACGTCAGCAAATTAGATTTGTGGAAATATTATTCTCTCTGCGGTAGTATGTGGAACTTGTTTTGCAGAGCCGGACACTATTCTGGTGTTCAAAATCTTCTATGGAGTATTCGGAGGAGGAACCCGCCTTCCAATGTCGAAGACAATATTGCGCACTGGACTCATCGTCATTGAAGCCTGGTTCAGGGGCTACTGAGGGAGTCCTGGATTAGGGGGTCTCCGGACAGCCGGACTATATCCTTTGGCCGGACTGTTTGTGACGGTGTCCTGGACTAGGGGGTACTCACCATGTCGTCTCCCGATCAGTTGGATTGGGCCGAATACTAATGGGCCAGTTCGGACTGCCGAAGACATATATGAGGAATATTCCACAAGATTTGGTGATCAAGATAAGGACTCCTCTTCATCGACGTATTCAACTAGGACTCTTGTTATCCTAGGCCTCTGGTATGTTATATAAGCCGAGGCCAGGCTAGTCGATAGATTAGGACATTATTCATCATACCCTCAGGTTTTAGACCACAACATATGATCTCGAGGTAGATCAACTCTGTACTTGATACTCCATCAATATAAACAAGAGTATGATGTAGGGTATTACCTCCATCAAGAGGGCCCGAACCTGGGTAAACATCATGTCCCCTGTCTCCTGTTACCATCAATCCTTAGACGCACAGTTCGGGACCCCTATCCGAGATCTGCCGGTTTTGACACCGACAATGGTGCTTTCATTGAGAGTTCCGCTGTGTGATCGGCAAAGGATCGATGGCTCACCTGTAAATGAACTGTGACTTCGGCATCTTCGTCCCCAGCTCGACTGGTCACCTTGGTTCGACCAAGAACTGCGCCCCGTGTTCGGATCACCCTGTTCGGACAAGGGCCTTCATCAAATATCAACTCCAATCTCTATCAAGATCATGCAGGAATCATCCATGGAGCTCGGGGGCTCAACGTCAACATTGCCCTCCAGCGACCGTGCTGTTTTTCTGGACAGTGAATTCGTATTTGCCGCCACCGCCTCCTCGACTATCGCTTTGACGATTGCTTCAGTGGGATTTTGCAGAATTGAGTCTACAAAAACTATGCAAAAATTCATCGAGTTCCGATGGAGGAATCTCTGGCAATCTATGATATACCAGAACCGTTCCGAATCTGGACGGGAATCTGGACAAGTTTGGAGCGTGGCATCCAGCATCTAGCTCGGACGTCCTTTGGAAGATCCAACCGTTGATCAGCTGTGGAATTCCTATATCTACCACCCCTAAAAATTTCAACTCGATCCGACCGTTCAAACTCCGGGAAACCTTCGATGAGAGCAACGATTTTCGGATCCGTTTTCTGCGCGAATACGAATCCGGCCCGAGTTCATGTTTCTTCATGAACGGGATATCGGACACCCCTTTTTGAAGGATTTTTTTTCTAGGGTATTGCACGTTGTTTTTAAACACGTACCCATAAAATTTTAAGCCTCCTTCAAGGTAATCTTCACCATCACGCTGGTGTCAAACCAGTCCGGCAGTATTGCTCCACGGCTGCCGAACTGTGCTAGACACATCGCCGCTTTATTGAGCCGAGCTCAACTCCTTCGATCATCATCTCGGCAAGCCGAACAAGAGTTCGGCATCGCGAAGGATAAATCATCATCAACATCGCTGCCCCACAGATTACACGGAGCGGGCACACCGGCATCGCCACGTGGTAGCTTCATCAAGCTAGCGTCGATTGCGTCACAAGTCTTGACCTGCGTCGGCATCACCATGCTGCCTCTTCTTCAAATCATCATCAAACATGTTGACCTGTTTCGACACATCGGCTAACATGTAGACTCCGGCTTCTCTTCGCCGAGCTGCTCCAACACCTCGGCTAGACCGGGGGCTTCATCGTCTCTTCATCAACCTACTCCAGTGACTTTGGCGTCACCAGCCGACCAGCTTCGTCACAATTAGCTGGACCGAGGGCTCTGTCTCGGCAAGCCAACCTTTGCCAGCATCTCCATGCCGGCGCTTTATCACCCATCAGGCAATGGGTGTGCGGATCGAGTCCCAATGTTGGGACTCACCTTTCTTCGGATTGCTACAAAAAGTAAACCAGGTGCTATTAATCCTAACAATTTTTGCTTGTTGGGTTTATTTTTCTTCAGGAATTATTACTCTGGTTTGTTCCATCATCTGTGCACAGGTCTATCAAATGGCGTCCACATTAAAAACGGTCGCGTGGTGGTTCAGTCAGTTTCCGTACATAGTTCGGCGAACGCCGCATCCGGAGCCCGGACCGCCCTGCAAAGTCAGGCTCTGTCACGCCTTCACTGTGTCACGCTGACGCCCTGCATCGACATTGGCTTTGGCGCCAGGCCACATTTATTTAAATAAATTATTTTTGTGTAAAGAAATTATGCAAGGATTATATATATTATTATTATTTCCTGGACCACACTATTTTATGTGTGCAGGTAATCGATTTTGACTGTGTTAGGTGGTCACTACTCCGGAGTGCCGAACTCCTTGCTCGGACACCTCGGGCCTGGGGGCTGGGACCTCGGCCACGTCGAGGACTACGAACCTTGTCAGATCTGTCACAGATCAATGGGTGTCTTCGTCCCACCACAAGCCCGAATCGTGTCATCAACACCGAGCACATTAACCAGCTAAGTTGCCTTCATGCTCAAAAACTTCCAGTTTTAAATTTTGTTCGGTTCGACCAAGCATTATACTTTTTGGCCCAAAGTTGTGTGTGACAAAGTTCCTTGTCAAAACTTTGTTTGTGACACGCATATTCAAATACCCCGTTTATTTGGGGGCTCCCTTGATGAAGCTTTTCCTCTTGCATATGATTATACTTGTACGGCTTCGTTCCTTGTTCGTGTATTACGCCACAATATGCACCATATTGACCTAAGAGATTTGCAAGCTGGGTTGCCTGGCTCCTGTGCTTACCCCTACGTTCCCGATTGATCGGCTAGGGAGTAAAGGGAGCACCTCTGCGATTGTCATGACCGGGTCATCCGAGCTCTGACCTCAGACTGGGTGAAGCCGAAAGCTAGCGCTCTTATTGTTTTCAATCATGGTCGGCACACAACGGAACTCATGAGTACAAACAATCTATTGCACAAGTCTCATAGTAATAATGAGCATCGAAGAAAGGTATCGGTGGGGTTACTATTTTCTTCGAAGATGCTTCTTACACTTCGTCAGTAATATAGTATAAGTTTCCTGAGCGTGCTTTGTCTGTTACAGCCTTATGGCCTGATTGCCTGGTCATCGGAAACACCGTCGATACTCTCGACAGGTGGAGTACATGACACTTTTCGACCCTTGGCCGAAGAGGGAGAAGCCGATGGTCGGTTAAGACGCGTTTAAAGTTCGGGTGAACACATATATGATATAAGTACTTTAGTACATACAATCATTATACATAAAATTCTTTTATCCAAGTCACTTGGGGGCTCTTAAAATTTATACGAGCTGTTTTATAGTAAATGTGTTTTCTTCTTGGTCGTTGCAAAGTCTTTTTCTACCGCTCCTTTTTCGACTCGAGTTTATGGTCAATAGCCGGATAGCCTGTCTTCTCTCTGAAAGCCGCTTGAGTTTAGTTTGCTAAACTGACCTCGGAGAAGTACTCCGCCTTTGGGATAAAGAGTCGAAGCCGTAGGCTGACCCGCGTGAAGTCTTGAGATCGGATGTGTCATGTTAAAGCACAACAGAAGCACAATTCTTCTTTTTTTTCTTCCAATTTTCGGATAGGCACCGAAAGCTTGATCTTGTTCGGACGTCAAGTTTTTACTGATGTTTTTTTGGTTTTCCAAGCTTATGGCACTTTCAAACTATTTGTTTGTTTTCGGCACAAGTCTCGCAGTGCAACGCCGGGCACCTTTGGAGATTCGGCAAAAACATTCTCGGATATTGCTAAATATGCATCGGTTTAGAATTGTGTCTTCGGTCAATAGTTGGGTTGCCCGGCTCCTGCGCTTGCCTCCTACGTTCCGCTTTGTTCGGCTAGGTGTGCAAAGGGAGAACCACTGCGATTGTGCTTCCAGCTCACATGGTTAAGCACCTTAGTGGAGAAAGCCGAAAACTGACTGTCACAATAAGCGTAAACTGGTCAGCGATCCGATGACTGTGTTAAATGACTGGCCATTCATAACATTGGCCGAAGTGTTTACGACTTGACCTTGACTGTCGCCGAACACTACCGGGGGCTAGTCACTGGCCTCCCAAACTAAATTCTCAATATTTTGCTCTTACATTAGAGCTGAGGTTTCATGATCATGCTTAGCATGACAACCCCAAGAAAGGAACCGATAGCGGGACTATTTTCTTTGGAAGACATTTCTTATGTTAAACAGTAATATAACATATCTCTCTGCATACCTTTGTTTATAAAACCGTATGGGCAGATTGCCTTGTTTGTCGTAAATATTTGCCCTCATAAAGGCTTTATAAAGTAGGACAAACACTCCCCGGCTCCTAGCTGAGGAGGTGGAAGCCGATGGTCGGTCAACAAAGTATTGTACAATGTGGATCCGAGCATTAATGACGTAAAGTACTTGGATACATAGAGTCATTACAAATAATTTGTGATTTTACTATGGATATCGATCCTTAATTCGGCCACCCGTGCCCCCATTAAGGCTCGGGGGCTATTGGGCTTCGGGCTTATTATTTACAAATATTAAAGGGGCATATCGATCCCCTGACCTGCTGTTGACACCCGACCAGTGTCTCGGGGGCTGCTGCATTGCCTGTCCAATGTAGAAAATTTTAAGTGCAATACAGTTTCCAAGGAGATTATGATCCTCAGGTTGGTCCGCCGCACCCAACCTGAGTCTCGAGGACTAAGCACGCCGCCTTTTGTGTCCCGAAGTATTCTGCCGAGCTAGGACTTGATCCTTAGGACGATTTTGCAAATCAACCTGAGTATCAGCGGCTACTGGGATCAGTGGTCTTACGTCATCCTTCATGTGCATCTCGGGTTTTAGACCGATACACACCTTGAGGGCTACTTTCTATATATCTTGACAGAGAATAAATTGCACCAATAAAAAATACTGACAAAAAATTGGCCCACGGTCGGGGTGGTGCACCACCTCGGAAGCAGTCCGGCATAAAGCTCGGGCGCTAGTGGCTGGCTCCATAGAGGGCATTTCCGGCATTAAGCTCGGGTAAAATCCTTCAACTTTTTTGAACCAAGGTGATTTATGACACCTCAGATATAGTGCGGCATTGGTGCTCGGATACAGTCCGGCGTTGGAGCTTGGACATAGTCCAGCGTTGGAGCTCAGACGCAAGAGGACGCTGCCGCCCGGGAACAACTTCAAACCCGAGGTGCGGTATAAAAATAACAAGGCATTGATAAAGGCCGAAGACTTAAAGGGCTCCTCAGATACCCGACGTGTGAGATCTTCGGATTTAGCTCGGCAATCCTCAAAGATAGAAGATGGGAAGGTTTGTTGAACCAGTTTTCAAGACCGACGACCAAAGACGAAGAATAGTTCGGAAGAACCGAGGAGCGTCCCCAACTTGAAGACCGGTTCAGGGGGCTACTGACGGTGTCCTGGACTAGGGGGTACTCACCATGTCGTCTCCCGATCAGTTGGATTGGGCCGAGGACCCCCAGGGCCGAATACTCATGGGCCAGTTCGGACTGCCGAAGACATATACGAGGAAGATTCCACAAGACTTGTTGATCAAGACAAGGACTCCTCTCCACCGACGTATTCAACTAGGACTCTTGTTATCCTAGGCCTCTGGTATGTTATATAAGCCGAGGTCAGGCTAGTCGATAGAATAGGACACTATTCATCATACCCTCAGGTTTTAGACCACAACATATGATCTCGAGGTAGATCAACTCTGTACTTGATACTCCATCAATATAAACAAGAGCAGGACGTAGGGTATTACCTCCATCAAGAGGGCCCGAACCTGGGTAAACATCGTGTCCCCTGTCTCCTATTACCATCAATCCTTAGACGCGCAGTTCGGGACCCCCTACCCGAGATCTGCCGGTTTTGACACCGACAGTTGGGCTATGAAGATACAAGATTGAAGACTTCGTCCCGTGTCCGGATGGGACTCTCCTTGGCGTGGAAGGCAAGCTAGTCAATACGGATATGTAGATCTCCTCCCTTGTAACCGACTCTGTGTAACCCTAGCCCCCTCCGGTGTCTATATAAATCGGAGGGTTTAGTCCGTAGGACAACATACAATCATACCATAGGCTAGCTTCTAGGGTTTAGCCTCTACGATCTCGTGGTAGATCAACTCTTGTAATACGCATATCATCAAGAACAATCAAGCAGGACGTAGGGTATTACCTCCATCAAGAGGGCCCGAACTTGGGTAAACATCGTGTCCCCTGCCTCCTGTTACCATCCGCCTTAGACGCACAGTTCGGGACCCCCTACCCGAGATCTGCCGGTTTTGACACCGACAGTCTTCAAAGAGGTATGTTCGTTGATATGTGCCTAAGCACGAGTTAGGATTGTTAAAGTTCCCTTCTACCTTTCTTTCAGGAGGAGCACACGACAGACAGTGGGAAAATGCCCTGCTAGCCGAATGTCAGTCAATCTGGCGCCGGACCCGTCGACCAGGACGAGGGATGATGCAGTGCCAGTTCCGCCCCCTCACGAGGATTTGGATGACGTATCCGTCACAAATTCCGAGGTGGAGAGTGTAATGAATCATCGTCGATTGAAAGATGCCATGCGTGCTCCAGCATTTTCTGAGCAGGAATTTACCACACTCAGCTCCGTGGATGCATATATCTGAGCCGCTCGAGACGGACTTGCCGGAGTTACTCAACTGTTCTCAAAGGATATACAGGTAAGATTTTGTGCAAATTTAATAGACATATGCCAGCAGCCCCCAAGACTTGAAGCGGTGAGGCCAACCGTTTTAAGGATCGATATGACCTGCAGGTTCTCAAGGAGAAGAACATTGCGCTATCCCAGGAACTGAAAACAAACCAGACATAGCTTAATGCCATCACCGTCGAACTTGCGGAGATGAAAAGGCCGCAATGACCACTGGTCAGAAGAATAAACATGAGGAGGAAAAACACAAACAATCCAAAGAGATAAAGAGCTTAAAGGATTAGTTATCGGCCACACGAAAAGAGAATGAGAAGTCGAAAGGCGGGAGATTCGGTATGACTTTTAGAACCATCAGAGAGACTCATATTATTCCACAATTTAGAATGTCATAACTCTGTTGCTGCAGGTCTATTAACTGGTTGGCCAAAGAAGAAGTATCCGGATTTCTAGGCGACGTGCTTAAGGAGCTGTCCGTGGTGCATGAGCGGGCCCAGAAAGCCATGAGAAGTATGGCCAAGGCTTTATGGCCATCCGATACCCATCCAGAAAGTATGGAGGGTTTGGCAAGCCTATTGAAAGGTGCCCGTGCCGCTTTGAGCTATGGAAGGCGTCCGCATGTCGCGAAGGTGCACGAGAAGCCTGGGCGATGGTGAAAACACGCTATACCAAGCTAGATCCAAATCATATGGCCCAAGTTGGACCGCAGGGACCAGATGGGAAAGAGATTCCAGTGAACTTGGTGTACAACCAAGTAATGGTAGTTGCAAAATATTCGCAAGAAGACTGTAGTTTAGACAGTCTTATAGATGGTATAGATAAGGAGTAGGTATTTGATTCAATGTACCAATGTACTTCATGATCAACCTTATCTCCAGCCGAACATGTCAAAAAATTGTCATCGCAGGCCTTCGACTTTAACCTCCGAACCAGGAAGGTGGAGTGTTTTTGGATATTATGTAGGAATGCAAAAAACATGCACTATGTCCGGAAACCAGGCAATCCGGCCATATTGCTCAAATAGATCAATTTTTGTTTGGGAGTTATGTTATATTACTTATGTATCGCAAGAAACATCTTCCAAGGAAAATAGTTCCGTTAGGGGTTCCTTTCCTTGGGTTTGGCATGCTTAATTATGCGTGCCTAGGCTTTGATCCGAATTACGGGGAGCCAACCCCGTATATTTTCCCTGCTGAGAAGAGTTACAGAAACGTATACATTATGTTGTTGCTTGCCGACCAGTTATTCCCTTAAGAACACTAGCTTTCGGCTTCACCCGTCTGAGGTACATGTACGAATTACCCGGTTGTAACAATTGCAGAGGTGCTCCCTTTACACCCTAGCCGAACAATCGGGAACATAGGGTATAAACACAAGAGCGAGGCAACCCAACTTGGCAAAAAACTTAAGTCATAGAGGTGCATATAAGGGCAAAAAGGTGTATATAACAAACAACATATTTCATGTAAGCTCTTAGCTTTTAAATAGAAGCTTTGTCAAAGAAGCCCCTAGTCATAGTGGGGTGTATACATTTAAGGATGTGTACCCTTAATAGTTCGACATATCCGAACATACACTGGGAAGGATATATGAAAAAAGGAAGAGGAGAGAAAGAGAAGGAAAACCAAAAGGACAAAGAAAAGGATGTGGCCGAACTATGCGTAGAATCTTCGAAGCCGAGCAACGTTCCAAGGATTCGGCTCGAGGTGTCTAATGCATTACGAAGGCGATAGGCTCCTGCCATGAGAACTTCGCCGATGATGAAGGGCCCCTCCCATTTTGGTTTGAGCTTATCCTTTTTCTTCTCAGGAAGGCGCAGAACAAGTTCGCCGACATTATAAGTCTTGGCCCGCACTTCTCTGCTTTAGTATCTCCTAGCCAGTCGTTGATAAAATGTGAAACAGGCTCGTGCAATATCGCTCTCCTCTTCAAGGCCGTCTAGGTTGTCCTGTCGACCGAGCTCGGCTTCTCTCTCTTCATACATGCGCACTCGAGGTGAGTCATGAATAATGTCACAGGGCAAGACAACTTCTGCGCCGTACACCATGAAAAAAGGTGTGTATCCGGTCGTGCGGTTAGGCGTAGTCCGCAACCCCCAGAGTACGTAATTGAGTTCCTTGACCCAATGCTTATCTGACTCCTGTAGGGAGCGCACTAGCCCGGGTTTAATGCCGCTCATTATTAGACCGTTGTCCCGTTCAACCTGACCGTTAGTTTGCGGGTGGTAGACGAATGCATAGTCGAGCTTGATGTTGGGGAACGTTGCAGAAAACAAAAAATTTCCTACGGTTTCACCAAGATCCATCTAGGAGTTCATCTAGCAACGAGTGATCGGATTGCATCTACATACCTTTGTAGATCACGCGCGGAAGCGTTCAAAGAACGGGGATGAGGAAGGCGTACTCGACGTGATCCAAATCACCGGAGATCCTAGCGCCGAACGGACGGCACCTCCATGTTCAACGCACGTACGGTCAGCGTGACGTCTGCTCCTTCTTGATCCAGCAAGGGGAAGGAGAGGTTGAGGAAGATGGCTCCAGCAGCAGCACGACGGCGTGGTGGTGGTGGAGCTGCAGTACTCCGTCAGGGCTTCGCCAAGCTCTACGGAGGAGGAGGAGGTGTTGGAGAGGGAGAGGGAGGCGCCAGGGCTTAGATGTGGCTGCCCTCCCTTCCCCCCACTATATATAGGGCCAAGGGAGAGGGGGGGCGCAGCCTTGGCCCTTCCTCCAAGGAAGGGTGCGGCCAGGGAGGAGTCCATCCTCCCCAAGGCACCTAGGAGGTGCCTTCCCCCTTTAGGACTCTTCCTTTCCCTCATCTCTTGGCGCATGGGCCTCTTGGGGCTGGTGCCCTTGGCCCATATAGGCTAAGGCGCACACCCCTACAGCCCATGTGGCCCCCCGGGGCAGGTGGACCCCCTTGGTGGACCCCCGGACCCCTTTCGGCACTCCCGGTACAATACCGATAATGCGCGAAACCTTTCCGGTGCAAAACAAGACTTCCCATATATAATTCTTTACCTCCGAACCATTCCGGAACTCCTCGTGACGTCCGGGATCTCATCCGGGACTCCGAACAACATTCGGGTTACTGCATATACATATCCCTACAACCCTAGCGTCACCGAACCTTAAGTGTGTAGACCCTACGGGTTCGGGAGACATGTAGACATGACCGAGATCGATCTCTGGTCAATAACCAACAGCGGGATCTGGATACCCATGTTGGCTCCCACATGCTCCTCGATGATCTCATCGGATGAACCATGATGTCGAGGATTCAAGCAACCCCATATACAATTCCCTTCGTCAATCGGTATGTTACTTGCCCGAGATTCAATCGTCGGTATCCCAATACCTCGTTCAATCTCGTTACCGGCAAGTCAATTTACTCGTACCGTAATGCATGATCCCGTGACCAGACACTTGGTCACTTTGAGCTCATTATGATGATGCATTACCGACTGGGCCCAGTGATACCTCTCTGTCATACGGAGTGACAAATCCCAGTCTTGATCCGTGTCAACCCAATAGACACTTTCGGAGATACCCGTAGTATACCTTTATAGTCACCCAGTTACGTTGTGACGTTTGGTACACCCAAAGCACTCCTACGGTATCCGGGAGTTACACGATCTCATGGTCTAAGGAAAAGATATTTGACATTGGAAAACTCTAGCAAACGAACTATACGATCTTGTGCTATGTTTAGGATTGGGTCCTGTCCATCACATCATTCTCCTAATGATGTGATCTCGTTATCAATGACATCCAATGTCCATAGTCAGGAAACCATGACTATCTGTTGATCAACGAGCTAGTCAACTAGAGGCTTACTAGGGACATGTTGGTGTCTGTGTATTCACACATGTATTACGATTTCCGGATAACACAATTATAGCATGAATAAAAGACAATTATCGTGAACAAGGAAATATAACAATAATCCTTTTATTATTGCCTCTAGGGCATATTTCCAACAGTCTCCCACTTGCACTAGAGTCAATAATCTAGTTACATTGTGATGAATCGAACACCCATGGAATTCTGGTGTTGATCATGTTTTGCTCTAGGGAGAGGTTTAGTCAATGGATCTGCTACATTCAGGTCCATATGTACTTTACAAATATCTATGTCTCCATCTTGAACATTTTCATGAATGGAGTTGAAGCGACGCTTGATGTGCCTGGACTTCTTGTGAAACCTGGGCTCCTTGGCAAGTGCAATAGCTCCAGTGTTGTCACAGAAGAGTTTGATTGGCCCCGACGCATTGGGTATGACTCCTAGGTCGGTGATGAACTCCTTCACCCAAATTGCTTCATGCGCTGCCTCCGAGGCTGCCATGTACTCCGCTTCACATGTAGATCCCGCCACGACGCTCTGCTTGCAACTGCACCAGCTTACTGCCCCACCATTCAAAATATACACGTATCCGGTTTGTGACTTGGAGTAGTCCAGATCTGTGTCGAAGCTAGCGTCGACCTAACCTTTTACGACGAGCTCTTCGTCACCTCCATAAATGAGAAACATTTCCTTAGTCCTTTTCAGGTACTTCAGGATATTCTTGACCGCTGTCCAGTGTTCCTTGCCGGGATTACTTTGGTACCTTCCTACCAAACTTACGGCAAGGTTTACATCAGGTCTGGTACACAGCATGGCATACATAATAGAACCTATGGCTGAGGCATAGGGGATGGCACTCATCTCTTCTATATCTTCTGCTGTGGTCGGACATTTTGCTGAGCTCAATTTCACACCTTGTAACACAGGCAAGAACCCCTTCTTAGACTGATCCATATTGAATTTCTTCAATATCTTATCAAGGTATGTGCTTTGTGAAAGACCTATGAGGCGTCTTGATCTATCTCTATAGATCTTGATGCCTAATATATATGCAGCTTCTCCAAGGTCCTTCATTGAAAAACTCTTATTCAAGTAGGCCTTAATGATGTCCAAGAGTTCTATATCATTTCCCATCAAAAGTATGTCATCTACATATAATATGAGAAATGCTACTGAGCTCCCACTCACTTTCTTGTAAACGCAGGCTTCTCCATAAGTCTGCATAAACCCAAACGCTTTGATCATCTCATCAAAGCGAATGTTCCAACTCCGAGATGCTTGCACCAGCCCATAAATCGAGCGTTGGAGCTTGCACACCTTGTCAGCATATTTAGGATCGACAAAACCTTCCAGCTGCATCATATACAATTCTTCCTTAAGGAAACCATTAAGGAATGCCGTTTTGACGTCCATTTGCCATATCTCATAATCGTAGAATGCGGCAATTGCTAACATGATTCGGACGGACTTTAGCTTCGCTACCGGTGAGAAAGTCTCATCGTAGTCAACCCCTTGAACTTGTCGATAACCCTTAGCGACAAGCCGAGCTTTATAGATGGTCACATTACCATCCGCGTCTGTCTTCTTCTTAAAGATCCATTTATTTTCTATGGCTCGCCGCTCTATGGGCAAGTCAGTCAAAGTCCATACTTCGTTTTCATACATGGATCCTATCTCGGATTTCATGGCTTCCAGCCATTTGTCGGAATCCGGGCCCGCCATCGCTTCTTCATAGTTCGAAGGTTCACCGTTGTCTAACAACATGATTTCCAAGACAGGGTTGCCGTACCAATCTGGTGTGGAACGTGTCCTTGTGGACCTTCGAATTTTAGTAGGAGCTTGATCAGAAGTATCCTGATCATCATCATTAACTTCCTCTCTAGTCGGTGCAGGCACCTCAGGAACATTTTCTTGAGTTGCGCCATTTTCCGGTTCAAGAGGTAATACTTCATCAAGTTCTACTTTCCTCCCACTTACTTCTTTCGAGAGAAACTCCTTCTCTAGAAAGGATCCATTCTTGGCAACAAAGATCTTGCCTTCGGATCTGAGGTAGAAGGTATACCCAATAGTTTCTTTAGGGTATCCTATGAAGACGCATTTTTCCGACTTGGGTTCGAGCTTTTCAGGTTGAAGTTTCTTGACATAAGCATCGCATCCCCAAACTTTTAGAAACGACAGCTTAGGTTTCTTCCCAAACCATAACTCATACGGTGTCGTCTCAACGGATTTCGGCGGAGCCCTATTTAAAGTGAATGCGGCAGTCTCTAAAGCATAGCCCCAAAAAGATAGCGGTAAATCGGTAAGAGACATCATAGATTGCACCATATCTAATAGAGTGCGATTACGACGTTCGGACACACCATTACGCTGAGGTGTTCCAGGCGGCGTGAGTTGTGAAACTATTCCACATTTTCTTAAGTGTGTGCCAAACTCGTGACTCAAGTATTCTCCTCCACGATCTGATCGCAGGAACTTGATTTTCCTGTCATGTTGATTCTCAACCTCACTCTGAAATTCCTTGAACTTTTCAAAGGTCTCAGACTTGTGTTTCATTAAGTAGACATACCCATATCTACTCAAGTCATCAGTGAGGGTGAGAACATAACGATAGCCACCGCGAGCCTCAACACTCATTGTACCGCACACATCAGTATGTATGATTTCCAATAAGTTGGTTGCTCGCTCCATTGTTCCTGAGAACGGAATCTTGGTCATTTTACCCATGAGGCATGGTTCGCACGTGTCAAATGATTCGTAATCAAGAGACTCTAAAAGTCCATCAGCATGGAGCTTCTTCATGCGTTTGACACCTATGTGACCAAGGCGGCAGTGCCACAAGTATGTGGGACTATCATTATCAATCTTACATCTTTTGGTACTCACACTATGAACATGTGTAGCATTACGCTCGAGATTCATTAAGGATAAACCATTCACCATCGGAGCATGACCATAAAACATATCTCTCATATAAATAGAACAACCATTATTCTCGGATTTAAATGAGTAGCCATCTCGAATTAAACGAGATCCTGATACAATGTTCATGCTCAAAGCTGGCACTAAATAACAATTATTAAGGTTTAGAACTAATCCCGAAGGTAAATGTAGAGGTAGCGTGCCGACGGCGATCACATTGACCTTGGAACCATTCCCGACGCGCATCGTCACCTCGTCCTTCGCCAGTCTCCGCTTATTCTGCAGCTCCTGTTTTGAGTTACAAATGTGAGCAACCGCACCGGTATCAAATACCCAGGAGCTACTACGAGTACTGGTAAGGTACACATCAATTACATGTATATCACATATACCTTTCGTTTTGCCGGCCTTCTTGTCCGCTAAGTATTTGGGGCAGTTCCACTTCCAGTGACCACTTCCCTTGCAATAAAAGCACTCAGTCTCGGGCTTGGGTCCATTCTTTGGCTTCTTCCCGACAGCTTGCTTGCTGGGCGCGGCAACTCCCTTTCCATCCTTCTTGAAAGCTTTCTTTCCCTTGCCCTTCTTGAACTTAGTGGTTTTATTCACCATCAACACTTGATGTTCCTTTTTGACTTCTACCTCTGCTGATTTCAGCATTGCAAATACTTCACGAATGGTCTTTTCCATCCCCTGCATATTGAAGTTCATCACAAAGCTCTTGTAGCTCGGTGGAAGCGACTGAAGGATTCTGTCAATGACCGCGTCATCCGGGAGATTAACTCCCAGCTGAGTCAAGCGGTTATGCAACCCAGACATAGTGAGTATGTGCTCACTAACAGAACTGTTTTCCTCCATCTTACAGCTGAAGAACTTGTCGGAGACTTGATATCTCTCGACCCGGGCATGAGCTTGGAAAACCATTTTCAGCTCTTCGAACATCTCATATGCTCCGTGTCTCTCAAAACGCTTTTGGAGCCCCGGCTCTAAGCTGTAAAGCATGCCGCACTGAACGAGGGATTAGTCATCGGTACGTGCCTGCCAAGCGTTCATAACGTCTTGTTCTGCAGGGAGAACAGGTGCGTCACCTAGCGGTGCTTGTAGGACATAATCTTTCTTGGCAGCTATGAGGATGATCCTCAGGTTTCGGACCCAGTCCGTGTAGTTGCTGCCATCGTCTTTCAGCTTGGTTTTCTCTAGGAACGCATTGAAGTTGAGGACTACGTTGGCCATTTGATCTACAAGACATATTGTAAAATTTTTAGACTAAGTTCATGATAATTAAGTTCATCTAATCAAATTATTCAATGAACTCCCACTTAGATAGACATCCCTCTAGTAATCTAAGTATAACATGATCCGAGTTAACTAGGCCGTGTCCGATCATCACGTGAGACGGACTAGTCAACATCGGTGAACATCTTCATGTTGATCGTATCTTCTATACGACTCATGCTCGACCTTTCGGTCTTCTGTGTTCCGAGGCCATGTCTGTACATGCTAGGCTCGTCAAGTGAACCTAAGTGTTTGCATGTGTAAATCTGTCTTACACCCGTTGTATGTGAACGTTAGAATCTAACACCCGATCATCACTTGGTGCTTCGAAACAACGAACTGTCGCAACGGTGCACAGTTAGGGGGAACACTTTCTTGAAATTATTATGAGGGATCATCTTATTTACTACCGTCGTTCTAAGTAAACAAGATGCAGAAACATGATAAACATCACATGCAATCAAACAATAATAGTGACATGATATGGCCAATATCACATAGCTCCTTTGATCTCCATCTTGGGGTTCCATGATCATCTTGTCACCAGCATGACACCATGATCTCCATCATCATGATCTCCATCATCGTGTCTCCATGAAGTTGCTTGCCAACTATTACTTCTACTACTACGGCTAACGTGTTTAGCAATAAAGTAAAGTAATTTACATGGCGTTTCTCAATGACACGCAGGTCATACAAAAATAAAGACAACTCCTATGGCTCCTGCCGGTTGTCATACTCATCGACATGCAAGTCGTGATTCCTATTACAATAGCATGAACATCTCATACATCACATATATATCATTCATCATTCATCACAACTTTGGCCATATCACATCACAGAACACTTGCTGCAAAAACAAGTTAGACGTCCTCTAATTGTTGTTGCAAGTTTTACGTGGCTGCAATAGGGTTCTAGCAAGAACGTTTTCTTACCTACGTGAAAGCCACAACGTGATTTTTCAACTTCTATTTACCCTTCATAAGGACCCTTTTCATCGAATCCGGTCCAACTAAAGTGGGAGAGACAGACACCCGCCAGCCACCTTATGCAACTTGTGCATGTTAGTCGGTGGAACCGGTCTCACGTAAGCGTACGTGTAAGGTTGGTCCGGGCCGCTTCATCCCACAATACCGTTGAAGTAAGATAAGACTAGTAGCGGCAAGAAAGTTGACAACATCAACGCCCACAACAAATTGTGTTCTACTCGTGCAAGAGAACTACGCATAGACCTAGCTAATGATGCCACTGTTGGGGAACGTTGCAGAAAACAAAAATTTTCCTACGGTTTCACCAAGATCCATCTAGGAGTTCATCTAGCAACGAGTGATCAGATTGCATCTACATACCTTTGTAGATCACGCGCGGAAGCGTTCAAAGAACGGGGATGAGGAAGGCGTACTCGACATGATCCAAATCACCGGAGATCCTAGCGCCGAACGGACGGCACCTCCGTGTTCAACACACGTACGGTCAGCGTGACGTCTGCTCCTTCTTGATCCAGCAAGGGGAAGGAGAGGTTGAGGAAGATGGCTCCAGCAGCAGCACGACGGCGTGGTGGTGGTGGAGCTGCAGTACTCCGTCAGGGCTTCGCCAAGCTCTACGGAGGAGGAGGAGGTGTTGGAGAGGGAGAGGGAGGCGCCAGGGCTTAGGTGTGGCTGCCCTCCCTTCCCCCCACTATATATAGGGCCAAGGGAGAGGGGGGGCGCAGCCTTGGCCCTTCCTCCAAGGAAGGGTGCGGCCAGGGAGGAGTCCATCCTCCCCAAGGCACCTAGGAGGTGCCTTCCCCCTTTAGGACTCTTCCTTTCCCTCATCTCTTGGCGCATGGGCCTCTTGGGGCTGGTGCCCTTGGCCCATATAGGCCAAGGCGCAAACCCCTACAGCCCATGTGGCCCCCCGGGGCAGGTGGACCCCCTTGGTGGACCCCCAGACCCCTTTCGGCACTCCCGGTACAATACCGATAATGCGCGAAACCTTTCCGGTGATCAAAACAAGACTTCCCATATATAATTCTTTACCTCCGAACCATTTCGGAACTCCTCGTGACGTCCGGGATCTCATCCGGGACTCCGAACAACATTCGGGTTACTGCATATACATATCCCTACAACCCTAGCGTCACCGAACCTTAAGTGTGTAGACCCTACGGGTTCGGGAGACATGTAGACATGACCGAGATCGCTCTCTGGTCAATAACCAACAGCGGGATCTGGATACCCATGTTGGCTCCCACATGCTCCTCGATGATCTCATCGGATGAACCACGATGTCGAGGATTCAAGCAACCCCGTATACAATTCCCTTTGTCAATCGGTATGTTACTTGCCCGAGATTCGATCGTCGGTATCCCAATACCTCGTTCAATCTCGTTACCGGCAAGTCAATTTACTCGTACCATAATGCATGATCCCGTGACCAGACACTTGGTCACTTTGAGCTCATTATGATGATGCATTACCGAGTGGGCCCAGTGATACCTCTTCATCATACGGAGTGACAAATCCTAGTCTTGATCCATGTCAACCCAACAGACACTTTCGGAGATACCCGTAGTATACCTTTATAGTCACCCAGTTACGTTGTGACGTTTGGTACACCCAAAGCACTCCTACGGTATCCGGGAGTTACACGATCTCATGGTCTAAGGAAAAGATATTTGACATTGGAAAACTCTAGCAAACGAACTATACGATCTTGTGCTATGTTTAGGATTGGGTCTTGTCCATCACATCATTCTCCTAATGATGTGATCTCGTTATCAATGACATCCAATGTCCATAGTCAGGAAACCATGACTATCTGTTGATCAACGAGCTAGTCAACTAGAGGCTTACTAGGGACATGTTGGTGTCTGTGTATTCATACATGTATTACGATTTCCGGATAACACAATTATAGCATGAATAAAAGACAATTATCGTGAACAAGGAAATATAATAATAATCCTTTTATTATTGCCTCTAGGGCATATTTCCAACACTTGATGCCCAAGTTAGCACACCATTTTTTACCTCATTGGCTATGAAATTGGAGTCGTTATCAGTGATGATGCTGTGCGGGACACCATAATGGTGTACCACGCCATATATAAAGTCGATCACTAGTCCTGCTTCAGCCGTTTTTACTGGTTTGGCCTCTATCCACTTAGTGAATTTATCTACCATAACCAGTAAATACTTCTTCTTGTGGCTTCCCCCTTTAAGGGGTCTGACCATATCTAGCCGCCAGACCATGAAGGGCCAAGTAATGGGGATTGTTCACAGGGCAATGGGAGGCATATGACTTTGATTGGCGAAAAGTTGACATCCCACACAATTGTGCACAAGGGCTTGTGCGTCTGCTCAGGCCGTTAGCCAAAAGAAACATGTACGGAAGGCCTTGCTTAGGAGGGCCCGGGCTGCAGCATGATGATCGCCTAGGCCAACATGTATTTCAGCCAAGAGTTGTCGTCCTTCCTCTTCAGAGATGCATCTTTGGAGAACTCCAGTAGCACTTTTCTGTAAAGCTCACCTTCATGAACTTTATAGGCTTTAGAATGCCGAACTATTCGACGGGCCTCATTTGATCATCAGGAAGCTCCCGCCTATTAAGGTAGGCCAGGAAGGGTTTGGTCCATGGAGCAATAATGGCCATGATTACATGGGCGGAAGGTGTTATTTCGGTGGCTGAACCTCCTATGATATTTGTATTGTGTTCGGTTGCTGAGGGTATGATCGGGCCCGGACTAGTATTTCTACTTTCGTCCTGCCATACCACATATGGCTTAAAGAGCCTTTCTACAGAGGTGTTAGGCGGGACGGGATTATGTTTGACAACCATTCGAGCGAGGATGTTTGCTGCCTCGTTACTATCTCGAGCAACATGATGGAACTCGAGCCCCTCGAACTAAGCTGATATTTTGAGTACGGCATTTTGATATGCCGCCATTTTTGGATCTTTTGTGTCGAACTCTCCATTTATTGGGATATCGCGAGGTTTGAATCCCTACGCACCTCTAGGCGTTGGAGACAGCCATTCGGAGGCCGTGTAGAAGTGCCTCGCATTCGGCTGCATTATTAGAGTCCGTATACATGATTTGCAGCACATAGCGGACAGTGTCATGTCGGGGAATGCGGTATTTCAAAAAAAAAATCCTACAATCACGCAAGATCTATCTAGGAGATGCATATCAACGAGAGGGGGAGAGTATGTCTACGTACCCCCATAGACCGGAAGTGGAAGCGTTGTGAAATGCGGTTGATGTAGTCGAACGTCTTCGCGATCCAACCGATCAAGTACCGAACGTACGTCACCTCCGCGATCCACACACGTTCAGCTCGGTGACGACCCTCATACTCTTGATCTAGCTGAGGCTGAGGGAGAGTTTCATCAGCACAATGGCGTGATGACGGTGATGATGAAGTTACCGACGCAGGGCTTCTCCTAAGCACTACAACGATATGACCAAGGTGGAATTCTATGGAGGGGGCACTTCACACGGGTAAACAATCAACTTGTGTGTCTATGGGGTGCCCCCTCCCCCGTATATAAAGGGGTGGAGGAGGGGCCGGCTGACCACCTTGGGTGCGCCCCAAGGGGGAAATCCTACTCCTACTAGGAGTAGGTTCCCACCTTTCCTAGTCCTACTAGGAGGGGGAAGGAAGGGAGAGAGGGGAGGAAGGAAAGGGGGGTCGGCCCCCCTTCCGATTCGGATTGGGCTTGGGGGGGGGGGCTCCTCTTAGACTTCTCCTCTCTCTTCCACTAAAGCCCATGTAGGCCCATTAAGCCCCCGGGGGGTTTCAGTGACCTCCCGCTACTCCGGTAAATGCCCGAACTCATCCGGAACCATTCCGGTGTCCAAACATAGCCTTCCAATATATCGATCTTTATGTATTTACCATTTCGAGACTCCTCGTTATGTCCGTGATCACATACGGAACTCCGAACTACCTTTGGTACATCAAAACACATAAACTCATAATACCGATCGTCATCGAACGTTAAGCGTGCGGACCCTACGGGTTCAAGAACTATGTAGACATGACCGAGACTCACTTTCGGTCATTAACCAATAGCGGAACCTGTATGCTCATATTGGTTCCTACATATTCTATGAAGATCTTTATCGGTCAAACCGCATAACAACATATGTTGTTCCCTTTGTCATCGGTATGTTAGTTGCCCGAGATTCGATCGTCGGTATCTCATTACCTAGTTCAATCTCGTGATCGGCAAGTCTCTTTACTCGTTCTGTAATGCATCATCCTGCAACTAACTCATTATTCACATTTCTTGCAAGGCTTATTGTGATGTGCATTACCGAGAGGGCCTAGAGATACCTCTCCGATACACGGAGTGACAAATCCTAATCTTGATCTATGCCAACTCAACAAACACCATCGGAGACACCTGTAGAGCATCTTTATAGTCACCCAATTACGTTGTGACGTTTGATAGCACACTAAGTGTTCCTCCGGTATTCAGGAGTTGCATAATCTCATAGTCATAGGAACATGTATAAGTCATGGAGAAAGCAATAGCAATAAACTAAACTATCATAGTGCTAAGATAACGAATGGGTCAAGTCAATCACATCATTGTCTAATGATGTGATCCCGTTCATCAAATGGCAACTCATGTCTATGGTTAGGAAACTTAACCATCTTTGATTAACAAACTAGTCAAGTAGAGGCATACTAGCGACACTCTATTTGTCTATGTATTCACACATGTACTAAGTTTCCGATTAATACAATTCTAGCATGAATAATACACATTTATCATGGTATAAGGAAATATAAATAACAACTTTATTATTGCCTCTAGGGCATATTTCCTTCAGTCTCCCACTTGCACTAGAGTCAATAATCTAGATTATATTGTGATGATTCTAACGCCCATGGAGTCTTGGTGTTGATCATGTTTTTCTCGTGAGAGAGGCTTATTCAATGGGTCTGCAACAGTCAGATCCGTATGTATCTTGCAAATCTCTATGTCTCCCTCCTTGACTTGATCACTGATGGCATTGAAGCGTCTCTTGATGTGCTTGGTTCTCTTGTGAAATCTGGATTCCCTTGCCAAGGAAATTGCACCAGTATTGTCACAAAAGGTTTTCATTGGACCGGATGCACTAAGTATGACACCTAGATCGGATATGAACTCATTTATCCAGACTCCTTCATTTGCTGCTTCCGAAGCAGCTATGTATTCCACTTCACACGTAGATGCCGCCACGACGCTCTGCTTGGTACTGCACCAACTGATAGCTCCACCATTCAATAAAATACGTATCCGGTTTATGACTTAGAGTCATCCAGATCAGTGTCAAAAGCTTGCATCGATGTAACCGTTTACGACGAGCTCTTTGTCACCTCCATAAATGAGAAACATATCCCTAGTCCTTTTCAGGTATTTTAGGATGTTCTTGATCGTTGTCCAGTGATCCACTCCTGGATTACTCTGGTACCTCCTTGCTAAACTAATAGCAAGGCACACATCAGCTCTGGTACACAACATTGCATACATGATAGAACCTATGGCTGAAGCATAGGGAATGACCTTCATTTTATCTCTATCTTCTTCAGTGGTCGGGCATTGAGTCTCACTCAACTTCACACCTTGTAACACAAGCAAGAACCCTTTCTTTTCTTGATCCATTTTGAACTTCTTCAAAACTTTATCAAGGTATGTGCTTTGTGAAAGTCCAATTAAGCGTCTTGATCTATCTCTATAGATCTTGATGCCCAATATATAAGCAGCTTCACCGAGGTCTTTCATTGAAAAATTCTTATTCAAGTATCCTTTTATGCTATTCAGAAATTCAGTATAATTTCTGATTAGCAATATGTCATCCACATATAATATCAGAAATGCTACAGAGCTCCCACTCACTTTCTTGTAAATACATGCTTCTCCAAAAGTCTGTATAAAACCATATGCTTTGATCACACTATCAAAGCGTATATTCCAACTCCGAGAGGCTTGCACCAGTCCATAAATGGATCGCTGGAGCTTGCACACTTTGTTAGCACCTTTTGGATCGACAAAACCTTCCAGTTGCATCCTATACAACTCTTCTTTAAGATATCCATTAAGGAATGCAGTTTTGACATCCATTAGCCAAATTTCATAATCATAAAATGCGGCAATTGCTAACATAATTCAAATGGACTTAAGCATCGCTACGAGTGATAAGGTCTCATCATAGTCAACTCCTTGGACTTGTCGAAAATTTTCACAACAAGTCGAGCTTTTTAGACAGTAATATTACCATCAGCGTCAGTCTTCTTCTTGAAGATCCATTTATTCTCTATGGCTTGTCGATCATCGGGCAAGTCAACCAAAGTCCATACTTTGTTTTCATACATGGATCCCATCTTAGATTTCATGGCCTCAAGCCATTTTACGGAATCTGGGCTCATCATCGCTTCTTCATAGTTCGTAGGTTCGTCATGGTCAAGTAACATGACTTCCAGAACTGGATTACCATACCACTCTGGTGCGGATCTTACTTTGGATGACCTACGAGGTTCGGTAGTAACTTGATCAGAAGTTTCATGACCATCATCATTAGCTTCCTCACTTACTAGTGTAGGAATCACTGGAACTGATTTCTGTGATATACTACTTTCCAATAAGGGAGCAGGTACATTTACCTCATCAAGTTCTACTTTCCTCCCACTCACTTCTTTCGAGAGAAACTCCTTCTCTAGAACGGATCCATTTTTAGCAACGAATATCTTGCCTTCGGATCTTTGATAGAAGGTGTACCCAACAGTCTCTTTTGGGTATCCTATGAAGTGCCGTTAATAAAGTGCGGTTATGACATTCAGACACACCATTAAGCTATGGTGTTCCAGGTGGCGTGATTTGCGAAACTATTCTGCATTGTTTCAAATGATGACCAAACTCGTAACTCAAATATTCTCCTCCACGATCAGATCGTAAAAACTTAATTTTCTTGTTACGATGATTTTCCACTTCACTCTAAAATTCTTTGAACTTTTAAAATGTTTCATACTTATGTTTCATCAAGTAGATATACCCATATCTGCTCAAATCATCTGTGAAGGTAAGAAAATAACGATACCAGCCGCGAGCATCAACGCTCATTAGATCGCATACATCAGTATGTATTATTTCCAACAAGTCTTCCATTGTTCTGGAGAACGGAGTCTTAGTCATCTTGCCCATGAGGCATGGTTCGCAAGCATCAAGTGATTCCAAAAGCCCATCAGAATGGAGTTTCTTCATGCGCTTTACACCAATATGACCTAAACGGCTGTGCCACAAATAAGTTGCACTATCATTATTAAATTTATAGCTTTTGGCTTCAATACTATGAATATGTGTATCACTACTATCAAGATTTAGTAAAAATAGACCACTCATCAAGGGTGCGTGACCATAAAAGATATTATTCATCTAAATAGAACAACCATTATTCTCTGATTTAAATGAATAACCGTCTCGCATCAAACAAGATCCAGATATAATGTTCATGCTCAACGCTGGCACCAAATAACAATTATTCAGGTCTAAAACTAACCCCGAAGGTAGATGCAGAGGTAGCATGCCGACGGCGATCACATCGACTTTAGAACCATTTCCCACACGCATCGTCACCTCGTCCTTAGCCAATCTTCACTTAATCCGTAGCCCCTATTTCGAGTTGCAAATATTAGCAACAGAACCAGTATCAAATACCCAGGCGGTACTGCAAGCATTAGTAAGGTACACATCAATAACATGTATATCAAATATACCTTTCACTTTGCCATCCTTCTTCTCTGACAAATACTTGGGGCAGTTCCGCTTCTAGTGACCAGTCCCTTTGCAGTAGAAGCACTCAGTCTCAGGCTTAGGTCCAGACTTGGGCTTCTTCACTTGAGCAGCAACTTTTTTGCCGTTCTTCTTAAAGTTCCCCTTCTTCCCATTACCCTTTTTCTTGAAACTAGTGGTCTTGTTGACCATCAATACTTGATGCTCCTTCTTGATTTCTACCTCCGGAGCCTTTAGCATTGCGAAGAGCTCGGGAGTCGTCTTATCCATCCCTTGCATATTATAGTTCATCACGAAGCTTTTGTAGCTTGGTGGCAGTGATTGAAGAACTCTGTCAATGACACTATCAACTGGAAGATTAACTCCCAGCTGAGTCAAGTGAATGTGGTACCCAGACATTTTGAGTACATGCTCACTGACAGAACTATTCTCCTCCATTTTGCAGCTGTAGAACTTATTGGGGACTTCATATCTCTCAGTCCGGGCATTTGCTTGAAATATTAACTTCAACTCCTGGAATATCTCATATGCTCCATGACGTTCAAAATGTCGTTGAAGTCCCGGTTCTAAGCCGTAAAGCATGGCACACTGAACTATCGAGTAGTCATCAGCTTTGCTCTGCCAGGTGTCCATAACATCCGCCGTTGCTCCTGCAGCGGGTTTGGCACCTAGCAGTGCTTCCAGGACGTAATTCTTCTGTGCACCAATGAGGGTAATACTCAAGTTATGGACCCAGTCCGTGTAATTGCTACCATCATCTTTCAACTTAGCTTTCTCTAGGAACGCATTAAAATTCAACGGAACAACAGGACATGCCATTTATCTACAACAACATAGACATGCAAAATACTATCAGGTACTAAGTTCATGATAAATTAAAGTTCAATTAATCATATTACTTAAGAACTCCCACTTAGGTAGACATCCCTCTAATCATCTAAGTGATCACATGATCCATATCAACTAAACCATGTCCGATCATCACGTGAGATGGAGTAGTTTTCAATGGTGAACATCACTATGTTGATCACATCTACTATATGATTCATGCTCGACCTTTTAGTCTTAGTGTTCCGAGGCCATATCTGCATATGCTAGGCTCGTCAAGTTCAACCCGAGTATTCTGCGTGTGCAAAACTGGCTTGCACCCGTCGTATGTGAACGTAGAGCTTATCACACCCGATCATCACGTGGTGTCTCGGCACGACAAACTGTAGCAACGGTGCATACTCAGGGAAAACATTTATACCTTGAAATTTAGTGAGAGATCATCTTATAATGCTACCGCCGTACTAACCAAAATAAGATGCATAAAGGATAAACATCACATGCAATCAAATAAGTGATATGATATGACCATCATCATCTTGTGCCTTTTGATCTCCATCTCCAAAGCAATGTCATGATCACCATCGTCACCGGCTTGACACCTTGATCTCCATCGAATCATCATTGTCGTCTCGCCAACTATTGCTTCTATGACTATCGCTACCGCTTAGTGATAAAGTAAAACAATTACATGGCGATTGCATTTCATTCAATAAAGCGACAACCATATGGCTCCTGCCAGTTGCCGATAACTGTGTTACAAAACATGCTCATCTCATACAACAATTTATATAATCACGTTTTGACCATATCACATCACAACATGCCCTGCAAAAACAAGTTAGACGCCCTCTACTTTGTTGTTGCATGTTTTACGTGGCTGCTACGGTCTTAGCAAGAACCATTCTTACCTACACATCAAAAACCACAACGTGGTATAGTGATTGGTTTTTGATCTTCAGACAGAACCCTGTTCATTGAATCCGATTCAACTAAAGTTGGAGAAATAGACACCCACTAGCCACCTGTGTGCGAAGCACAACGGTAGAACCAGTCTCGCGTAAGCATATGCGTAATGTCGGTCTGAGCCGCTTCATCCAACAATACCGCTGAATCAAGAATCAACTAGTGACGGCAAGCAATATGTATATTCCCACGATCATACAAGATCTATCTAGAAGATGCATAGCAACGAGAGGGGTAGAGTATGTCTACGTACCCTCGTAGACCGAAAGCGGAAGCGTTATGAAACGTGGTTGTTGTAGTCGAACGTCTTCGCGATCCAACCGATCAAGTACCGAACGTACGGCACCTCCGCGATCTAGACACGTTCAGCTCGGTGACGTCCCTTGTACTCTTGATCCAGCTGAGGCCAAGGGAGAGTTTCATCAGCACGACGGCGTGATGACATTGATGATGAATTTACCGACGCAGGGCTTCGCCTAAGCACTACAAAGATATAACCGAGTTGGAATTCTGTGGAGGGGGACACTGCACACGGCTAAACAATCAACTTGTGTGTCTATGGGGTGCCCCCCTCTCCCATATATAAAGGGGTGGAGGAGGGGGCCGGCCGGCCACCTTGGGCGCGCCCCCAAGGGGGGAATGCTACTCCTACTAGGAGTAGGTTCCCCCCTTTCCTAGTCCTACTAGGAGGGGGAAGGAAGGGAGAGAGCGGAGGAACGAAAGGGGGGACGGCCCCCCTCCCAATTCAGATTGGGCTGGGGGGGTGCCCCTCCTCTTGGCCTTCTCCCCTCTCTTCCACTAAAGCCCATGTAGACCCATTAAGTGTAGCGACCCGACCCGAATGGATCAAGTCTACTATGCTCCGGTGTCATCCCTGGATCAGTAATGCTGACACCACACAGTACTTCGAAGGATTTATAGCAGAGTTGCAATCACACACTTATTACATCGATGTCTCAAAGAGAACTTATTACAATAAATATGGCTTAAGGCCATCTAATAACGATAACAGCGGAAGACTCAGAAGATAAATGGGTCCATCAACTCCAGCGGCATCACTGAGTATAGAACCACGACCTAAAAGCACCTTACTCGTCGTCTGAAAAGTCTGCAACATGAAAGTTGCAGCCCGAAAACGGGTCAACACATGGAATATGCTGGCAATGTAACACATAGAGAGTAATGGAATGAAACAGCTATACTACATGCATATATGGCTGGTGGAAAGCTCTATGGTTACAGTTTTGCGTAAAGCCAGTTTTTCCCTACTGCAAAGGAATAAATTTATTTAACTATCATGGTAGTTGTTAAACATCGAGAATGGTTGACAGCATTCCGATCCCAATTAAGTAATTAAAACCCATTAATATTAATTAGAGTAACATGTTGAGATTCACATGATATTCAAGTACTAGATACTCAAGTTGTCCATAACCGGGGACACGGCTAATCAAGATTAGTTTGTTACACTCTGCAGAGGTTTGCGCACTTTTCCCCACAAGACTCGATCACCTCTGTTTGGTTTCTCGCACTACATGGTGTTTGAGAAGACGGATGACCGAGACACAGTCTTTCAGAAGCGCTAGGACCTTACGATGGATAGACCGGTACACCTACTTTCCCCTACATCTGCTAGTCTACCCTGTAAGAGTTCGCACGACTTAGTCAACTATGCCAGAGCCCATAATGGCTTGTGGCTGCACACGGAAGTTACTAGCATGAATGATCTTATGATCCCTTTGAGCCTGGGTGGCGGTCCGAAATAAAAACAGGCAAGTCCTGATAGACATCAGGTGCCTCAATCCACCCAGATGTGTGTTTAAGTTGCCACCTTAGGTAAACCATTAAATTATCAATCTCACATCTGTCATGGATATCACTCACCCAATCCACGTCTACTAGCATAGCATGGCATAATAAGCAAACGTAGAAGTAACTCCCAAAGGTTTCATAATAATACAGGTGATAGGTACTACCTCATCTACCTCCCATCACACAATTTAATTAGATCCTAATCATGCAATGTGAGAGGATTGATCTAATGCAATAAAACTGGGTTGTAGAAAAGGTATGATCAAAGTGTTACTTGCCTTGCTGATGATTCGCGAGACCTAGGGTTTCGAAGTAACAAGCGGCGCAATCCGGGTGATCTATCGTAGACAAACAACAAGCACACAATAAGTACTCCTCTAATGCACAGGTAAAACTCGAACAAGAGAACGAACCAGAAAGGTCAACTTAAGAACTCCGGTTGCAAAGAAAGAAAGAACCGAACAGACGACGGAAAAACAAACGGCGGAAGAAAACAACTCGGTTCTAGCAAGTTGAAACTAGGTCATATTTCACTGTAGCAAAGGCTTGTTCAAGTTGATTAGACGGAACGGCGGTTTTGAGACGAAACTCCAGGCGCTTGAATCACCTGATTCCGATAAACGAGCGGGAAGAAAGACTAGAACGAAGATCGGATCTGAGATCGCGATCGCGGAATAAATCCGACGAAAAGAAAGAGATGAACGGTTAAACGAACGGGCGTCGTTAACCGTGAAAAATCGGTGATCACGTTCGTTGAGACGAACGGTCCGAAAGAAGAATGAAAACCGCTCTAGGGTTTCGGAAGAAAACCGAAACAAAGCCGGAAGAAAAACCGGAAGAAAAAAGAGAAGAACCGGAACGGTTTTCTAGAAGAAAAACCGAACCGAGGAAAAGAAGAGGCGGCGCGGCTACCTCGGGAGGCGGGGCTCTGGGCGGCGGCTTAGGGCAGCGGCGGCGGCTTAAGGTGGCGGCGGCGGCTTAAGGCGGCGGCGGCGCTTGGGTGGTGGAGGAAAAGAGAGGGGGGGGTGAGTATAAATACTAGGAGGGGGGGTGTGACTTGGCCAAGGGGCAAAAAGTGGGGGGGGGGCAGCGGCCTAGAGTCCCGCTGGGAGTCGGCTTCGCGCGAGGGGCTGGGGGCGGTGGCGGCTGGCTGGGCCTTGGCCCGGCTGGCCTGGCGCGCGGGAGCTGCTCCTTTTTTTTATTAAATCGGTTTCGCGCGCAGAAAAACAAAAGAAAAACTATCTAAACGAACTCCGAAAAATCTAAAGTAAATTTTCCCCGACTCCTAAAAATGAGTCGAACAAAATGAACTTTTCTCCGGGCCTAAAATGCAATTTTTTGAAAACGCGCATTTTTCCCTATCCAAATAAAAAGCAAACAAAATTCCGGCAAAACCAAAATTTGACTTATTCATTAAATCTTCATTTTTCCTAACTTTGGGAAAGTCATATTATTCCCTCTCTCATTTTTTTGATATTGGAAAAATTATTGAAGATGAAATAAATAAATCAAATGATCCTCTTTTCCAAAATTTGAGAGAACTCAAATATGAAAATAACAAAATCTCCAACTCTCTCCGTGGGTCCTTGAGTTGCGTGAAATTTCTAGGATCAACCAAAATGCATGAAAATATGATATGCATGATGATCTAGTGTATAACATTCCAAATTGCAAATTTGGGATGTTACAAACCTACCCCCCTTAAGATGAATCTCGCCCTCGAGATTCGGGTTGGCTAGAAAATAGGTGAGGGTGGTCCTTGAGCAAATCTTCTTCTCTTTCCCAGGTGGCTTCATCCTCTGAGTGGTGGTTCCACTGAACTTTGCAAAACTTGATAACCTTGCTGCGGGTAACTCTGCTGGCATAATCGAGAATCTTGACTGGCTTCTCCTCATACGTTAAGTCGTCCTTCAACTGAATCGCTTCGAGTGGCACGGTATCTCTTAGCGGTACCTCCGCCATCTCGGCATGACATTTCTTTAGCTGAGAAACATGGAATACATCATGAACTCCTGACAGCTCCTCTGGTAATTCCAACTTATAAGCGACTTCTCCCATACGTTGCAAGATCTTGTATGGTCCAACGAAGCGCGGTGCTAATTTTCCCTTAACTCCAAAGCGCTTAACTCCTCGAAGTGGGGATACTCGAAGGTAAACTCTGTCTCCAGTTTCGTAAACTGTCTCCTTGCGTTTTGAATCTGCGTAGCTCTTCTGCCTGGACTGGGCTACCTTGAGCCTATCGCGAATCAACTTAACTTTCTGTTCAGACTCCTTAATCAAATATGGTCCAAAGAATTGACGGTCTCCAACTTCGTCCCATGACAACGGTGTCCTGCACCTCCTTCCGTATAAAGCTTCGAAAGGTGCCATCTTCAAACTGGTTTGGTAACTGTTGTTATAAGAAAACTCCGCATACGGCAAGTTATCGTCCCAGCTAGATCCATAATCTAGTGCACAAGCTCTCAGCATATCTTCCAAAATCTAATTGACTCTCTCGGTATGTCCATCTGTCTACGGATGAAAAGCTGTGCTGAACTCTAGTCTGGTTCCTAAAGTTTCATGCATCTGATTCCAAAATTTTGAGGTAAATTGAGTTCCTCTATCTGATACAATACTCCTCGAAACTCCATGCAAACAAATTATCCTAGTCATGTATATCTTTGCCAACTTAGCACTGGTGTAAGTGGTCTTAACTGGAATGAAATGTGCTACCTTTGTCAAACGATCAACTACTACCCATATCGAGTCATAGCCTGCTTTCGTCCTGGGTAGTCCTGTGATAAAATCCATGCCTATCTTATCCCACTTCCAATCGGGTATCGGCAATGGTTGTAACAATCCTGCTGGCTTCTGATGCTCTGCCTTTACTCTTTGACATACGTCACAAACTGCTACATATGCTGCAATATCCTTCTTCATTCCGGTCCACCAGAATGTTTCCTTCAAATCCAAATACATCTTGGTATTCCCTGGGTGAATCGAATACGGTGAATCATGTGCCTCGTGCAAAATCAACTTCCTGATCTCCGGGTCATTGGGCACATAAACACGGTCCTCAAACCATAAGGTATCGTGCTCATCCTCACGAAATCCCTTTGCTTTTCCTTCGCTCAATTTCTCTTTTATAGCAGCAATCTCCTTGTCATATTTCTGAGCTTCTCTGATCTTATCCATCAATGTTGACTGAATCTCCAATGTTGCTACATAGCCTCTTGGAACTATTTCCAAACATAGCTCACGAAGGTTTTCTGCTAACTCCTTTGGTACTTCCCCTGTCACTAGGGTGTTGACATGGCTCTTACGGCTCAATGCGTCAGCTACCACATTAGCTTTTCCGGGATGGTAATGCAATCTCATGTCATAATCCTTGATGAGCTCCAACCATCTCCTTTGTCTGAGGTTCAACTCCTTCTGCGTGAAAATGTACTTCAAACTCTTGTGATCCGTGTACACCTCACAATGATTTCCAATGAGGAAATGTCTCCATGTCTTCAGCGCATGCACTACGGCTGCTAACTCCAAATCATGCGTGGCATAATTCAATTCGTGGGGCTTTAGTTGTCGTGAAGCATACGAAACAACTCTCCCTTCCTGCATAAGCACTGCTCCAAGTCCTCGACGTGAAGCGTCGCAATACACCTCATAATCCTTGGTTTGATCTGGCAAAATCAATACTGGTGAGGTAACCAAGCATTTCTTCAATTCCTGGAAACTAGCCTCACATTCCTCAGTCCAATTGAACTTAGTATCCTTCTTCAACAATTCAGTCATAGGCTTTGCAATATTTGAAAAGTTCTCAATGAACCTCCGGTAGTATCCTGCGAGTCCAAGAAAACTCCGGATCTCTCCAACTGTCGTTGGTGATTCCCATTCGGTTACGGTCTCAACCTTAGTGGGGTCAACTGCTATACCTTCTCCGGATATAACGTGTCCGAGGAATCCAACTTCCTTCAACCAAAACTCACATTTGCTGAATTTGGCATATAACTGATGTTCTCTGAGCTTTCCAAGTACCAAACGCAAATGCTCCTTATGTTCCTCTTCATTCTTCGAATAAACCAGGATGTCATCAATGAACACTACGACGAACTTATCCAAAAACTCCATAAACACTTTGTTCATCAGGTTCATAAAATAGGCAGGTGCGTTAGTCAATCCAAATGACATAACGGTATACTCATACAGTCCATATCTCATGGTGAATGTTGTCTTAGGTATGTCCTGCTCCCGAATCTTCAATTGATGGTACCCTGATCGCAAATCGATCTTGGAAAACACTTTAGCTCCTTGCAACCGATCAAACAGATCGTTGATCATTGGCAGTGGGTACTTGTTCTTGATGGTTACTTCATTCAATCCCCGATAATCTACAACCATCCTTAATGATCCATCCTTCTTTTCCACTAGAAGTACGGGTGATCCCCAAGGCGAAGAACTTGGGCGAATGTAACCTTTATCCAATAACTCCTTAATCTGATTCTTAATTTCCACCAAATCCTTTGCTGGAATCCGGTACGGTCGCTTCGATATTGGGCCTGTACCTGGCAATAACTCAATCAAAAACTCAATGTCTCTATCCGGTGGCATGCCTGGTAATTCCTCAGGAAATACATCAGGAAAATCCTTTACCACTGGTACTTCTTCTTGCACAACTCCCGTTAGGCAGTTTACTTGTGTCCTGTTTGGCACATGCCGGGATACATACTTGATCCTTCTTCCTTCTGGTGTGGTAAACAAAATTGTCTTACTGGCGCAATCGATGTTTCCTCCATACATCGACAGCCAATCCATACCAAGAATCACATCCAGACCTTGGGATTCCAGAATAATTAAATCTGTTGGGAAAACATGCCTTCCTATACTTAATGGTACTTGGAAACATCCTTGTCTGGCCATGTACTCTGCTCCTGGCGAGCTTACTAGCATAGGTGTTTTAAGAACCCTAGTGGGCAGGCTATACTTTTCCACAAATCCCCTTGATATGTATGAATGCGATGCACCAGTATCAAAAAGAACGAGTGCGGTAAATGTCTTAACCAAAAACTTACCGATTACTGCATCGGGCTGATCTTCAACCTCCTCCACATTAATGTGGTTCACCTGTCCCCTATTGAAAGGGTTCGGCTTTTTCCCAGAGCTTCCATTGCCATTTCCATTCTGGCCTTCAGGACATTCATTGGCATAATGTCCGGTCTTGGAACACTTGAAACAGGTGACTTGACTTAGGTCTCTCTTGATTGGGGTCGATGGGGTGGTCCGGTTCTGGCCGTTGCTTCCTCCATTCCCATTACCATTCTTGTGGCCATTATGGTTGTGCGAGCTACCTCCTCCATGGGTGTGCTGAAACTGAAATCCCGGTTTAGGGGCAAAACGGGGCTTCTGCTGGGCTCCAGAGTTATACTTCCCCTGTCCATATTTCCTCTTGCGGTTCTCAATCTGCTGTTGCTTCCCTTCAATCATGATGGCACGATCTACCAACTCCTGGTAGTTGTTGAAACTCGCTACCATCAACTGCATGCTTAGTTCATCATTCAGTCCTTCTAGAAACTTCTCCTGCTTAGTTGCATCCGTAGCAACGTCATCTGGGGCATAACGTGCTAACTTGCTGAAATCGTCAACGTACTGGCCAACTGTCCTTCCTCCTTGGCGTAAGTTGTGAAACTCACGCTTCTTCATGGCCATAGCTCCTGCTGAAACATGGGCAGTGCGGAAAGCTTGCTGAAACTGATCCCATGTGACAGTGTCAACTGGGTAAGTGGTTGTGAAATTCTCCCACCATGCTGCCGCGGGTCCGTCTAACTGATGTGCGGCAAACTTCACCTTCTCCGCATCTGTGCATCCTATTGTGGTCAACTCCCTAGCTATCTTGCGGAGCCAATCGTCTGCTACTATTGGCTCGGTGCTACTGGAAAACACCAGCGGATTCAGCCTAAGGAAACGGGCTAAGTGGTCAACAGGTGGTGGTGGTGGTGGGTTGTTGTTGTTGTTGTTGTTGTTGTTGTTGTTGTTGTTGTTCTGCTGGTTCTGGACTAACATCTGCATCAATTGATTCTACTGCTGGATCAACTGAGTGAGCTCCGGTGGGAATCCATTGTCACGTCTCGGAGGCATCTGAGGGTTTAGAAAAGACGAGAATTAAGAATAGAGTGAGGTCTAAAGGGAAAACACTACCCCAATGCACATGAGCAAATGCACACAAAATCACTTCATTCAATCAAACAAGGGCTTACAATCGGTCTAAAACTATCGCAAAAGTGCTCGACTATAATGTTTACAGGGGGGAAATGCTACTACTATCTGGTGGCCATCTAGAAATTTGAACCGGTGGAAGACTCCATGATATCTGCTCCAGCTTCGTCTTCAAAGTCGGGTTCACTTGGATCCGAATCGGTGTCGTTGATGATGATGTAGTTGTCCGGACAGGCGATGTACTCGTCTTCCTCCTTGGATGCTAACTTCCTCTTGAGTTCTTCAATCTCCTGCTTAAGATCGCCATTGTGTCTCGCTAGAGCTACGATCTCGTCCATGTAGTCCTTGCGTGTAGACTTCAGTTCTCCTTCTAGCTCGATGATCCTTGCCTTCGCATTCTTCAACTCTATCATATCATTGCACATCTGGTTCTCGTGGCGTCGAATATGCTGGTTTAACTCCTGGATGAAAGATGCAATGGATCTATCCTTCTTGGTGCTGACTAACTCCCATTGTTCATCTTGGCGTCCGCAAATCTGGTAGATAGTGTCCTTGAGGTCTTCTTGATAAACTTCTCCAATGCGTCCCATGGTGATATGAGCTGCCATGCTCCTTCCCAGACTCCAGGTTGGTGCATTGAAAACACTATCTATGGGCTTCATGATTGGTGCGAATGTCCTTCCCGGAACGTGAGCTTGAATCTTCCAGCGCTCCTCTTCAGGCAGAGTGGCGTTGAAGGTTCCCGTGAAGCTTGGTAATCCAATGTTCAGGTACTTGGTGACTTCCTTCAAGTGAAATCCAAAAGGTGTGCCTTCATCGGGTTGAGCGTACTTAATCTTCACGTTCGTCATCCTAGAAGAGTAGAAAAGATGAGGAGCTAGAAAATGAGAAGAGAATGGTGATCTATGGCTTTAACTTAGTGGTCGTGTCCTACAGTCAGCGTGTGCTCTGATACCATCTCTGTAGCGACCCGACCCGAATGGATCAAGTCTACTGTGCTCCGGTGTCATCCCTGGATCAGTAATGCTGACACCACACAGTACTTCGAAGGATTTATAGCAGAGTTGCAATCACACACTTATTACATCGATGTCTCAAAGAGAACTTATTACAATAAATATGGCTTAAGGCCATCTAATAATGATAACAACGGAAGACTCGGAAGATAAATGGGTCCATCAACTCCAGCGGCATCACTGAGTATAGAACCACGACCTAAAAGCACCTTACTCGTCGTTTGAAAAGTCTGCAACATGAAAGTTGCAGCCCGAAAACGGGTCAGCACATGGAATATGCTGGCAATGTAACACATAGAGAGTAATGGAATGAAACAGCTATACTACATGCATATATGGCTGGTGGAAAGCTCTATGGTTACAGTTTTGCGTAAAGCCAGTTTTTCCCTACTGCAAAGGAATAAATTTATTTAACTATCATGGTAGTTGTTAAACATCGAGAATGGTTGACAGCATTCCGATCCCAATTAAGTAATTAAAACCCATTAATATTAATTAGAGTAACATGTTGAGATTCACATGATATTCAAGTACTAGATACTCAAGTTGTCCATAACTGGGGACACGGCTAATCAAGATTAGTTTGTTACACTCTGCAGAGGTTTGCGCACTTTTCCCCACAAGACTCGATCGCCTCCGTTTGGTTTCTCGCACTACATGGTGTTTGAGAAGACGGATGACCGAGACACAGTCTTTCAGAAGCGCTAGGACCTTACGATGGATAGACCGGTACACCTACTTTCCCCTACATCTGCTAGTCTACCCTGTAAGAGTTCGCACGACTTAGTCAACTATGCCAGAGCCCATAATGGCTTGTGGCTGCACACGGAAGTTACTAGCATGAATGATCTTATGATCCCTTTGAGCCTGGGTGGCGGTCCAAAATAAAAACAGGCAAGTCCTGATAGACATCAGGTGCCTCAATCCACCCAGATGTGTGTTTAAGTTGCCACCTTAGGTAAACCATTAAATTATCAATCTCACATCTGTCATGGATATCACTCACCCAATCCACGTCTACTAACATAGCATGGCATAATAAGCAAACATAGAAGTAACTCCCAAAGGTTTCATAATAATACAGGTGATAGGTACTACCTCATCTACCTCCCATCCCACAATCTAATTAGATCCTAATCATGCAATGTGAGAGGATTGATCTAATGCAATAAAACTGGGTTGTAGAAAAGGTATGATCAAAGTGTTACTTGCCTTGCTGATGATCCGCGAGACCTAGGGTTTCGAAGTAACAAGCGGCGCAATCCGGGTGATCTATCGCAGACAAACAACAAGCACACAATAAGTACTCCTCTAATGCACAGGTAAAACTCGAACAAGAGAACGAACCAGAAAGTTCAACTTAAGAACTCCGGTTGCAAAGAAAGAAAGAACCGAACAGATGACGGAAAAACAAACGGCGGAAGAAAACAACTCGGTTCTAGCAAGTTGAAACTAGGTCAAATTTCACTGTAGCAAAGGCTTGTTCAAGTTGATTAGACGGAATGGCGGTTTTGAGACGAAACTCCAGGCGCTTGAATCACCTGATTCCGATAAACGAGCGGGAAGAAAGACTAGAACGAAGATCGGATCGGAGATCGCGATCGTGGAATAAATCCGACGAAAAGAAAGAGATGAACGGTTAAACGAACGGGCGTCGTTAACCAGGAAAAATCGATGATCACGTTCGTTGAGACGAATGGTCCGAAAGAAGAATGAAAACCGCTCTAGGGTTTTGGAAGAAAACCGAAACAAAGCCGGAAGAAAAACCAGAAGAAAAAAGAGAAGAACCGGAACAGTTTTCTAGAACAAAAACCGAACCGAGGAAAAGAAGAGGCAGCGCGGCTACCTCGGGAGGCGGGGCTCCGGGCGGCGGCTTAGGGCGGCGGCGGCTTAAGGCGGCGGCGGCGCTTGGGTGGTGGAGGAAAAGAGAGGGGGGGTGAGTATAAATACTAGGAGGGGGTGTGACTTGGCCAAGGGGCAAAAAGGGGGGGGCGGCGGCCTAGAGTCCCGGTGGGACTCGGCTTCGCGCGAGGGGCTGGGGGCGGTGGCGCTGGCTGGGCCTTGGCCCGGCTGGCCTGGCGCGCGGGAGCTGCTCCTTTTTTTTTTATTAAATCGGTTTCGCGCGTAGAAAAACAAAATAAAAACTATCTAAACGAACTCCGAAAAATCTAAAGTAAATTTTCCCCGACTCCTAAAAATGAGTCCAACAAAATGAACTTTTCTCCGGGCCTAAAATGCAATTTTTTGAAAACGCGCATTTTTCCCTATCCAAATAAAAAGTAAACAAAACTCTGGCAAAACCAAAATTTGACTTATTCATTAAATCTTCATTTTTCCTAACTTTGGGAAAGTCATATTATTCCCTCTCTCATTTTTTTGATATTGGAAAAATTATTGAAGATGAAATAAATAAATCAAATGATCCTCTTTTCCAAAATTTGAGAGAACTCAAATATGAAAATAACAAAATCTCCAACTCTCTCCGTGGGTCCTTGAGTTGCGTGAAATTTCTAGGATCAACCAAAATGCATGAAAATATGATATGCATGATGATCTAGTGTATAACATTCCAAATTGCAAATTTGGGATGTTACATTAAGCCCCCGGGGGGTTCCGGTAACCTCCCGGTACTCCGGTAAATGCCCAAACTCATCCGGAACCTTTCCGGTGTCCAAACATAGCCTTCCAATATATCGATCTTTATGTCTCGACCACTTCGAGACTCCTCGTCTTGTCCGTGATCACATCCGGGACTCCAAACTATCTTCGGTACATCAAAACACATAAACTCGTAATACTGGTCATCATCAAACGTTGAGCGTGCGGAACCTACAGGTTTGAGAACTATGTATACATGACCGAGGCTCACTTCCGGTCAATAACCAATAGAGGAACCTGGATGCTCATATTGGTTCCTACATATACTACGAAGATCTTTATCGGTCAAACCGCATAACAGCATACGTTGTTCCCTTTGTCATCGGTATGTTACTTGCTTGAGATTCGATCATCGGTTTCTCAATACCTAGTTCAATCTCGTTACCGGCAAGTCTCTTTACTCGTTCTATAATGCATCATCCCGCAACTAACTCATTAGTCACATTGCTTGCAAGGCTTATAGTGTTGTGCATTACCGAGAGGGCCCAGAGATACCTCTCCGATACACGGAGTGACAAATCCTAATCTCGATCTATACCAACTCAACAAAGACCATCAGAGACACCTGTAGAGCATCTTTATAGTCACCCAGTTACGTTGTGACGTTTGATAGCACACTAAGTGTTCCTCCGTTTTTCGGGAGTTGCATAATCTCATAGGCATAGGAACATGTATAAGTCATGGAGAAAGCAATAGTAATAAACTAAATGATCATAGTGCTAAGCTAACGAATGGGTCAAGTCAATCACATCATTCTCTAATGATGTGATACCGTTCATCAAATGACAACTCATGTCTATGGTTACGAAACTTAACCATCTTTGATTAACGAGCTAGTCAAGTAGAGGCATACAAGTGACACTCTATTTGTCTATGTATTCACAGATGTACTAATTTTCGGTTAATACAATTCTAGCATGAATAATAAACATTTATCATGATATAAGGGAATATAAATAACAACTTTATTATTGCCTATAGGGCATATTTCCTTCATGTCCCCCGTAGGGGATGTCAAAATGACACCAGCCCCCAGTTAGGCTAGCATTTTAGAGCCATCAAAGTACATGATCCAGTTGGAGTATGTGTTGTATGATGTCTACTACACAACCTTCTTCTTGTAGACGTTTTTGGGACTCCAAGTGTAGAGCTTTGTAGGACAGTAGAAAATTTCCCTCGAGTGGATGAACTAAGGTTTATCAATCCGTGGGAGGCGTAGGAAGAAGATGGTCTCTCTCAAGCAACCATGCAACCAAATAACAAAGAGTCTCTTGTGTCCCCAACACACCCAATACAATGGTAAATTGTATAGGTGCACTAGTTCGGCGAAGAGATGGTGATACAAGTGCAATGTGGATGGTAGATATAGGTTTTTGTAATATGAAAATATAGAAACAGCAAGACTAATGATAAAAGTGAGTAAAAACGGTATTGCAATGCGTTGAAACAAGGCCTAGGGTTCATACTTTCACTAGTGCAAGGTCTCTCAACAATAATAACATAATTGGATCATATAACTATCCCTAAACATGCAAAAAAGAGTCACTCCAAAGTCACTAATAGTGGAGAACAAACGAAGAGATTATTGTAGCGTACAAAACCACCTCAAAGTTATTCTTTCTGATCGATCTATTCAAGAGTCCGTAGTAAAATAACACGAAGCTATTCTTTCCGTTCGATCTATCCTAGAGTTTATACTAGAATAACACCTTAAGACACAAATCAACCAAAGCCCTAATGTCACCTAGATAGTCCAATGTCACCTCAAGTATTCGTGGGTATGATTATACGATATGCATCACACAATCTCAGATTCATCTATTTAACCAACACAAAGAACTTCAAAGAGTGCCCCAAAGTTTCTACCGGAGAGTCAAGACGAAAACGTGTGCCAACCCCTATGCATAAGTTCACGAGGTCACGGAACTCACAAGTTGATCACCAAAACATACATCAAGTGGATCACATAAATATCCCATTGTCACCACAGATAAGCACATGCAAGACATACATCAAGTGTTCTCAAATCCTTAAAGACTCAATCCAATAAGATAACTTCAAAGGGAAAACTCAATCCATTACAAGAGAGTAGAGGGGGAGAAACATCATACGATCCAACTATAATAACAAAGCTCGCGATACATCAAGATCGTGCCGAATCAAGAACACGAGAGAGAGAGAGAGATCAAACACATAACTACTGGTACATACCCTCAGCCCCGAGGGTGAACTACTCCCTCCTTGTCATGGAGAGCGCTGAGATGATGAAGATGGCCACCAGAGAGGGATCCCCCCTCTGGCAGGGTGCCGAAACGGGTCTAGATTGGTTTTTGGTGGCTACAGAGGCTTGCGGCGGAGGAACTCCCTATCTAGGTTATTTTCTGGGGTTTCTATATTTTTAGGAATTTTTTTGCGTATGTCTCACATCAGGGGGTTCTCCGAGTCGTCCACGAGATTGCGGCCGATGCCCAGGGAGGTAGGGTGCGCCCCACCCTCGTGGACGGCTCGGGACTCTTCTGGCCCAACTCTTTTACTCCGGGGGCTTCTTTTGGTCCATAAATAATCCACAAAAATTGGCAGGTCAATTGGACTCCGTTTGGTATTCCTTTTCTGTAAAACTCAAAAACAAGGAAAAACAGAAACTGACACTGGGCTCTAGGTTAATAGGTTAGTCCCAAAAATCATATAAAATTGCATATAAAACATCCTAGATGGATAACATAATAGCATGGAACAATAAAAAATTATAGATACGTTGGAGACGTATCAAGCATCCCCAAGCTTAATTCCTGGTCGTCCTCGAGTAGGTAAATGATAAAAACATAATTTTTGATGTGGAATCCTACCTAACATATTTATCCATGTAATTCTCTTTATTGTGGCAAGAATATTCAGATTCGAAAGATTCAAGACAAAAGTTTAATATTGACATAAAAATAAAAATACTTCAAGCATACTAACAAAGTAATCATGTCTTCTCAAAATAACATGGCCAAAGAAAGCTATCCCTACAAAATCATATAGTCTGGCTGTGCTCTATATTCATCACACAAAATATTTAAATCATGCACAACCCCGATGACAAGCCAAGCAATTGTTTCATACTTTTGATGTTCTCAAACTTTTTCAATCTTCATGCAATAGATGAGCGTGAGCCATGGACATAGCACTATAGGTGGAATAGAGTGGTGGTTGTGGAGAAGACAAAAAGGAGGAAGATGGTCTCACATCGACTAGGTGTATTAATGGGCTACGGAGATGCCCATCAATAGATATCAATGTGAGTGAGTAGGGATTGCCATGCAACGGATGCACTAGAGCTATAAGTTTATGAAAGCTCAAAAAGAAACTAAGTGGGTGTGCATCCAACTTGCTTGCTCATGAAGACCTAGGGCATTTGAGGAAGCCCACCGTTGGAATATACAAGACAAGTTCTATAATGAAAAATTCCCACTAGTATATGAAAATGAACATAGGAGACTCTTTATCATGAAGATCATGGTGCTACTTTGAAGCACAAGTGTGGTAAAAGGATTGTAGCATTGCCCTTCTCTCTTTTTCTCTCATTTTTTTGTTTTTTGGCCCTTCTCTTTTTTTGGCCATTCTTTTTTTTCCTCACATGGGACAAAGCTCCCATAATGAAGATCATCACACTTTTATTTACTTACAACTCAAGAATTACAACTTGATACTTAGAACAAAATATGACTCTATATGAATGCCTTTGGCGGTGTACCAGGATGTGCACTGAATCAAGAGTGACATGTATGAAAGAATTATGATCGGTGGCTTTGCCACAAATACAATGTCAACTAAATGATCAAGCAAAGCAATATGACAATGATGAAGCGTGTCATAATAAACGGAACGGTGGAAAGTTAATGGCTATGGAAATGCCATAATAGGTAGGTTTGGTGGCTGTTTTGAGGAAGGTAAATGGTGGGTTCATGGTACCAGCGAAAGTTGCGCGGTACTAGAGAGGCTAGCAATGGTGGAAGGGTGAGAGTGCGTATAATCCATGGACTCAACATTAGTCATAAAGAACTCACATACTTATTGCAAAAATCTATTAGTTATCGAAACGAAGTACTACGTGCATGCTCCTAGGGGGATAGATTGGTAGGAAAAGACCATCGCTCGTCCCCGACCGCCACTCATAAGTAAGACAATCAAAAAATATCTCATGCTCCAACTTTGTTACATAACGATTCACCATATGTGCATGCTACGGGACTCACAAACCTTAACACAAGTATTTCTCAAATTCAAAACTACTCACTAGCATGACTCTACATCACCATCTTCATATCTCAAAACAATCATAAGGAATCAAACTTCACATAGTATTCAATGCACTTTATATGAAAGTTTTTATTATATCCCTCTTGGATGCCCATCATATTAGGACTAAATTCATAACCAAAGCAAATTACCATGCTGTTCTAAAAGACTCTCAACATAATATAAGTGAAGCACTGAGAGTTCATCAATTTCTTCAAAATAAAACCACCGCCGTGCTCTAAAAAGATATAAGTGAAGCACTATAGCAAATGACGAACTACTCCAAAAGATATAAGTGAAGATCAAAGAGTAGTCGAATAATTATGCAACTATGTGAAGACTCTCTAACATTTAAGAATTTCAGATCTTGGTATATTATTCAAGTAGAAAGCAAAACAAAAGAAAATAAAATGATGCTCCAAGCAAAACACATATCATGTGGTGAATAAAAATATAGCTCCAAGTAAAGTTATCGATGAACGAAGACGAAAGATGGGATGCCATCCGGGGCATCCCCAATCTTAGGCTCTTGGTTGTACTTGAATGTTCCCTTGGGGTGCCTTGGTCATCCCCAAGCTTAGGATCTTGCCACTCCTTATTCCATAGTCCATCGAATGTTTACCCAAAACTTGAAAGTTTCACAACACAAAACTCAACAGAAAATCTCATGAGCTCCATTAGTATAAGAAAATAAATCACCACTTTTGGTACTGTTGTGAACTCATTCTAAATTCATATTGGTCTAATATCTACTGTATTCCAACTTCTCTATGGTTCATACCCTCCGATACTACTCATAGATTCATCAAAATAAGCAAACAACACATAGAAAACAGGATCTGTCAAAAGCAGAACAGTCTGTAGTAATCTGTAGGTTTTGAATACTTCTGTAACTCCAAAAATCCTGAGAAATTAGTAAGTCCTAGGAAATTTGTTTGTTAATATACTGCAAGTGGAATTGGTATTTTATCGCTCTCTGGTAAAAAATGAAAATTATTCTCGTGAGCGCATACTTTCTGTTTTTTTACAGCAAGATCAAATAACAATCACCCAAGAAGATCCTAAAGGCTTTACTTGGCACAAACACTAATTAAAACATAAAAACACAATCATAACATAGGATAGATGATATATATTTATTACTAAACGGGAACAAAAAGCAAGGAACAAAAAAATTGGGTTGCCTCCCAACAAGCGCTATCGTCTAACGCCCCTAGCTAGGCATGATGATTTCAATGGTGCTCACATAAAAGACAAGAATTGAAACATAAAGAGAGCATAGTGAAGAATATGACTAGCACATTTAAGTCTAACCCACTTCCTATGCATAGGGATTTTGTGAGCAAACAATTTATGGGAACAATAATCAACTAGCATAGGAAGGCAAAACAAGCATAACTTTAAAAATTTAAGCACATAGAGAGGAAACTTGATATTCTTGCAATTCCTACAAGCATATATTCCTCCCTCATAATAATTTTCAATAGCATCATGAATGAATTCAACAATATAACCATCACATAAAGCATTATTTTCATGATGCACAAGCATACAATTTTTATTACTCTCCACATAAGCAAATTTCTACTCATGAATAGTAGTGGGAGCAAACTCAACAAAATAACTATCATGTGAGGCATAATCCAATTGAAAATTAAAATAATGATGACAAGTTTCATGGTTATCATTATTATTTATAGCATACATGTCATCACAATAATCATCATAGATAACAACTTTGTTCTCGTAATCAATTGGAACCTCTTCCGAAATAGTGGATTCATCACTAAATAAAGTCATGACCTCTCCCAGTCCACTTTCATAATTATCACAATAAGATTCAACACCCTCCAAAATAGTGGGATCATTACTTCCTAAAGTTGACACTCTTCCAAACCCACTTTCATCAATATAGTCATCATAAATAGGAGGCATGCTTTCATCACAATAAATATTCTCATCAAAACTTGGGGGGCAAAAAATATTGTCTTCATCAAACATAGCATCCCCAAGCTTGTGGCTTTGCATATCTTTAGCATCATGGATATTCAAAGAATTCATACTAACAACATTGCAATCATGCTCATCATTCAAAGATTTAGTGCCAAACATTCTAATGCATTCTTCTTCTAACACTTTGGCACAATTATCGGAATCCTTATTTTCACGAAAGACATTAAAAAGATGAAGCATATGAGGCAACCTTAATTCCATTTTTTGTAGTTTTCTTTTATAGATTAAACTAGTGATAAAACAAGAAAGTAAAAGATTCGATTGCAAGATCTAAAGATATACCTTCAAGCACTAACCTCCCCGGCCACGGCGCCAGAAAAGAGCTTGATGTCTACTACACAACCTCCTTCTTGTAGACGTTGTTGGGCCTCCAAGTGCAGAGGTTTGTAGGACAGTAGCAAATTTCCCTCAAGTGGATGACCTAAGGTTTATCAATCAGTGGGAGGCATAGGATGAAGATGGTCTCTCTCAAGCAACCCTGCAACCAAATAACAAAGAATCTCTTGTGTCCCCAACACACCCAATACAATGGTAAATTGTATAGGTGCACTAGTTCGGCGAAGAGATGGTGATACAAGTGCAATATGGATGGTAGAATAGGATTTTGTAATCTGAAAATATAAAAACAGCAAGGTAACTAATGATAAAAGTGAGCGAAAACGGTATTGCAATGCGTTGAAACAAGGCCTAGGGTTCATACTTTCACTAGTGCAAGGTCTCTCAACAATAATAACATAATTGGATCATATAACTATCACTCAACATGCAACAAAGAGTCACTCCAAAGTCACTAATAGCGGAGAACAAACGAAGAGATTATTGTAGGGTATGAAACCATCTCAAAGTTATTCTTTCTGATCGATCTATTCAAGAGTCCGTAGTAAAATAACACGAAGCTATTCTTTCCGTTCGATCTATCCTAGAGTTCGTACTAGAATAACACCTTAAGACACAAATCAACCAAAACCCTAATGTCACCTAGATACTCCAATGTCACCTCAAGTATCCGTGGGTATGGTTATACGATATGCATCACACAATCTCAGATTCATCTATTCAACCAACACAAAGAACTTCAAAGAGTGCCCCAAAGTTTCTACCGGAGAGTTAGGACGAAAATGTGTGCCAACCGCTATGCATAAGTTCACGAGGTCACGGAACTGGCAAGTTGATCACCAAAACATACATCAAGTGGATCACATGAATATCCCATTGTCACCACAGATAAGCACATGCAAGACATACATCAAGTGTTCTCAAATCCTTAAAGACTCAATCCGATAAGATAACTTCAAAGGGAAAACTCAATCCATTACAAGAGAGTAGATGGGAAGAAACATCATAAGATCCAACTATAATAGCAAAGCTCACGATACATCAAGATCGTGCCGAATGAAGAACACGAGAGAGAGAGAGATCAAACACATAGCTACTGGTACATAACCTCAGCCCCGAGGGTGAACTACTCCCTCCTTGTCATGGAGAGCGCCGACATGATGAAGATGGCCACCAGAAAGGGATCCCCCCTCTGGCAGGGTGCCGAAACGGGTCTAGATTGGTTTTTGGTGGCTACAGAGGCTTGCGGCGGAGGAACTCCCTATCTAGGTTATTTTCTGGGGTTTCTATATTTTTAGGAATTTTTTTGCGTATGTCTCACATCAGGGGGTTCTTCGAGTCGTCCACGAGATTGCGGCCGATGCCCAGGGAGGTAGGGCGCGCCCCCACCCTCGTGGACGGCTCGGGACTCTTCTGGCCCAACTCTTTTACTCCGGGGGCTTCTTTTGGTCCATAAAAAATCCACAAAAATTGGCAGGGCAATTGGACTCCGTTTGGTATTCCTTTTCTGTAAAACTCAAAAACAAGGAAAAACAGAAACTGACACTGGGCTCTAGGTTAATAGGTTAGTCCCAAAAATCATATAAAATTGCATATAAAACATCCTAGATGGATAATATAATAGCATGGAACAATAAAAAATTATAGATACGTTGGAGACGTATCAAGCATCCCCAAGCTTAATTCCTGGTCGTCCTCGAGTAGGTAAATGATAAAAACATAATTTTTAATGTGGAATGCTACCTAACATATTTATCCATGTAATTCTCTTTATTGTGGCAAGAATATTCAGATTCGAAAGATTCAAGACAAAAGTTTAATATTGACATAAAAACAAAAATACTTCAAGCATACTAACAAAGTAATCATGTCTTCTCAAAATAACATGGCCAAAGAAAGCTATCCCTACAAAATCATATAGTCTGGCTGTGCTCTATATTCATCACACAAAATATTTAAATCATGCACAACCCCGATGACAAGCCAAGCAATTGTTTCATACTTTTGATGTTCTCAAACTTTTTCAATCTTCATGCAATACATGAGCGTGAGCCATGGACATAGCACTATAGGTGGAATAGAGTGGTGGTTGTGGAGAAGACAAAAAGGAGGAAGATGGTCTCACATCGACTAGGCGTATTAATGGGCTACGGAGATGCCCATCAATAGATATCAATGTGAGTGAGTAGGGATTGCCATGCAATGGATGCACTAGAGCTATAAGTTTATGAAAGCTCAAAAAGAAACTAAGTGGGTGTGCATCCAACTTGCTTGCTCATGAAGACCTAGGGCATTTGAGGAAGCCCATTGTTGGAATATACAAGACAAGTTCTATAATGAAAAACTCCCACTAGTATATGAAAGTGAACATAGGAGACTCTTTATCATGAAGATCATGGTGCTACTTTGAAGCACAAGTGTGGTAAAAGGATAGTAGCATTGCCCCTTCTCTCTTTTTCTCTCATTTTTTTTGTTTTTTGGCCCTTCTCTTTTTTTGGCCATTCTTTTTTTCCTCACATGGGACAATGCTCCCATAATGAAGACCATCACACTTTTATTTACTTACAACTCAAGAATTACAACTTGATACTTAGAACAAAATATGACTCTATATGAATGCCTTTGGCGGTGTACCGGGATGTGCACTGAATCAAGAGTGACATGTATGTAAGAATTATGATCGGTGGCTTTGCCACAAATACAATGTCAACTAAATGATCAAGCAAAGCAATATGACAATGATGAAGCGTGTCATAATAAACGGAATGGTGGAAAGTTAATGGCTATGGAAATGCCATAATAGGTAGGTTTGGTGGCTGTTTTGAGGAAGGTAAATGGTGGGTTCATGGTACCAGCGAAAGTTGCGCGGTACTAGAGAGGCTAGCAATGGCGGAAGGGTGAGAGTGCGTATAATCCATGGACTCAACATTAGTCATAAAGAACTCACATACTTATTGCAAAAATCTATTAGTTATTGAAATGAAGTACTACGCGCATGCTCCTAGGGGGATAGATTGGTAGGAAAAGACCATCGCTCGTCCCCGACCGCCACTCATAAGTAAGACAATCAAAAAATATCTCATGCTCCAACTTTGTTACATAACGATTCACCATATGTGCATGCTACGGGAATCACAAACCTTAACACAAGTATTTCTCAAATTCACAACTACTCACTAGCATGACTCTACATCACCATCTTCATATCTCAAAACAATCATAAGGAATCAAACTTCACATAGTATTCAATGCACTTTATATGAAAGTTTTTATTATATCCCTCTTGGATGCCCATCATATTAGGACTAAATTCATAACCAAAGCAAATTACCATGCTGTTCTAAAAGACTCTCAACATAATATAAGTGAAGCACTGAGAGTTCATCAATTTCTTCAAAATAAAACCACCGCCGTGCTCTAAAAAGATATAAGTGAAGCACTATAGCAAATGACGAACTACTCCAAAAGATATAAGTGAAGATCAAAGAGTAGTCGAATAATTATGCAACTATGTGAAGACTCTCTAACATTTAAGAATTTCAGATCTTGGTATATTATTAAAGTAGAAAGCAAAACAAAAGAAAATAAAATGATGCTCCAAGCAAAACACATATCATGTGGTGAATAAAAATATAGCTCCAACTAAAGTTATCGATGAACGAAGACGAAAGATGGGATGCCATCCGGGGCATCCCCAATCTTAGGCCTTGGTTGTCCTTGAATGTTACCTTGGGGTGCCTTGGTCATCCCCAAGCTTAGGATCTTGCCACTCCTTATTCCATAGTCCATCAAATGTTTACCCAAAACTTGAAAGCTTCACAACACAAAACTCAACAGAAAATCTCATCAGCTCCATTAGTATAAGAAAATAAATCACCACTTTTGGTACTGTTGTGAACTCATTATAAATTCATATTGGTCTAATATCTACTGTATTCCAACTTCTCTATGGTTCATACCCGCCGATACTACTCATAGATTCATCAAAATAAGCAAACAACACATAGAAAACAGGATCTGTCAAAAGCAGAACAGTCTGTAGTAATCTGTAGGTTTTGAATACTTCTGTAACTCCAAAAATCCTGAGAAATTAGTAAGTCCTAGTAAATTTTTTTGTTAATATACTGCAAGTGGAATTGGTATTTTATCGCTCTCTGGTAAAAAATGAAAATTATTCTCGTGAGCGCATACTTTCTGTTTTTTTACAGCAAGATCAAATAACAATCACCCAAGAAGATCCTAAAGGCTTTACTTGGCACAAACACTAATTAAAACATAAAAACACAATCATAACATAGGATAGATGATATATTTATTACTAAACGGGAACAAAAAGCAAGGAACAAAAAAATTGGGTTGCCTCCCAACAAGCGCTATCGTCTAACGCCCCTAGCTAGGCATGATGATTTCAATGGTGCTCACATAAAAGACAAGAATTGAAACATAAAGAGAGCATAGTGAAGAATATGACTAGCACATTTAAGTCTAACCCACTTCCTATGCATAGGGATTTTGTGAGCAAACAATTTATGGGAACAATAATCAACTAGCATAGGAAGGCAAAACAAGCATAACTTTAAAAATTTAAGCACATAGAGAGGAAACTTGATATTCTTGCAATTCCTACAAGCATATATTCCTCCCTCATAATAATTTTCAATAGCATCATGAATGAATTCAACAATATAACCATCACATAAAGCATTATTTTCATGATGCACAAGCATACAATTTTTATTACTCTCCACATAAGCAAATTTCTACTCATGAATAGTAGTGGGAGCAAACTCAACAAAATAACTATCATGTGAGGCATAATCCAATTGAAAATTAAAATAATGATGACAAGTTTCATGGTTATCATTATTATTTATAGCATACATGTCATCACAATAATCATCATAGATAACAACTTTGTTCTCGTAATCAATTGGAACCTCTTCCGAAATAGTGGATTCATCACTAAATAAAGTCATGACCTCTCCCAGTCCACTTTCATAATTATCACAATAAGATTCAACACCCTCCAAAATAGCGGGATCATTACTTCCTAAAGTTGACACTCTTCCAAACCCACTTTCATCAATATAGTCATCATAAATAGGAGGCATGCTTTCATCATAATAAATATTCTCATCAAAACTTGGGGGACAAAAAAATATCATCTTCATCAAACATAGCATCCCCAAGCTTGTGGCTTTGCATATCTTTAGCATCATGGATATTCAAAGAATTCATACTAACAACATTGCAATCATGCTCATCATTCAAAGATTTAGTGCCAAACATTCTAATGCATTCTTCTTCTAACACTTTGGCACAATTATCGGAATCCTTATTTTCATGAAAGACATTAAAAAGATGAAGCATATGAGGCAACCTTAATTCCATTTTTTGTAGTTTTATTTTATAGATTAAACTAGTGATAAAACAAGAAACTAAAAGATTCGATTGCAAGATCTAAAGATATACCTTCAAGCACTAACCTCCCCGGCAACGGCGCCAGAAAAGAGCTTGATGTCTACTACACAACCTTCTTCTTGTAGACGTTGTTGGGCCTCCAAGTGCAGAGGTTTGTAGGACAGTAGCAAATTTCCCTCAAGTGGATGACCTAAGGTTTATCAATCAGTGGGAGGCATAGGATGAAGATGGTCTCTCTCAAGCAACCCTGCAACCAAATAACAAAGAGTCTCTTGTGTCCCCAACACACCCAATACAATGGTAAATTGTATAGGTGCACTAGTTCGGCGAAGAGATGGTGATACAAGTGCAATATGGATGGTAGAATAGGATTTTGTAATCTGAAAATATAAAAACAGCAAGGTAACTAATGATAAAAGTGAGCGAAAACGGTATTGCAATGCGTTGAAACAAGGCCTAGGGTTCATACTTTCACTAGTGCAAGGTCTCTCAACAATAATAACATAATTGGATCATATAACTCTCACTCAACATGCAACAAAGAGTCACTCCAAAGTCACTAATAGCGGAGAACAAACGAAGAGATTATTGTAGGGTATGAAACCATCTCAAAGTTATTCTTTCTGATCGATCTATTCAAGAGTCCGTAGTAAAATAACACGAAGCTATTCTTTCCATTCGATCTATCCTAGAGTTCTTACTAGAATAACACCTTAAGACACAAATCAACCAAAACCCTAATGTCACCTAGATACTCCAATGTCACCTCAAGTATCCGTGGGTATGATTATACGATATGCATCACACAATCTCAGATTCATCTATTCAACCAACACAAAGAACTTCAAAGAGTGCCCCAAAGTTTCTACCGGAGAGTTAGGACGAAAATGTGTGCCAACCCCTATGCATAAGTTCAAGAGGTCACGGAACTCGCAAGTTGATCACCAAAACATACATCAAGTGGATCACGTGAATATCCCATTGTCACCACAGATAAGCACATGCAAGACATACATCAAGTGTTCTCAAATCCTTAAAGACTCAATCCGATAAGATAACTTCAAAGGGAAAACTCAATCCATTACAAGAGAGTAGATGGGGAGAAACATCATAAGATCCAACTATAATAGCAAAGCTCATGATACATCAAGATCATGCCGAATCAAGAACACGAGAGAGAGAGAGAGAGAGATCAAACACATAGCTACTGATACATACCCTCAGCCTCGAGGGTGAACTACTCCCTCCTCGTCATGGAGAGCGCCGGGATGATGAAGATGGCCACCGGAGAGGGATCCCCCCTCCGGCAGGGTGCCAGAACGGGTCTAGATTGGTTTTCGGTGGCTACATATGCTTGCGGCGGCGGAACTCCCTATCTAGGTTATTTTCTGGAGGTTTCTGTATTTATAGGATTTTTTGGCGTAGTTCTCACATCATGAGGTCTCCGAGTCATCCACGAGTTAGGGGTCCACGCTTAGGGGGTAGGGCGCGCCTCCACCCTCGTGGACGGCTCGGGACTCTTCTGGCCCAACTCTTTTTCTCCAGGGCTTCTTTTGGTCCGTAAAAAATCCACAAAAATTGGCAGACTCCATTTGGTATTCTTTTTCTTTAAAACTCAAAAACAAGGAAAAACAGAAACTGGCACTAGGCTCTAGGTTAATAGGTTCGTCCCAAAAATCATATAAAATAGCATATAAATGCATATAAAACATCCTAGATGGATTATATAATAGCATGGAACAATAAAAAAATTATAGATACATTAGAGACGTATCATTGTACTCTTTAGGGAGCTCGTCTTCCGTCCACTAGGCGACGAAGTCGGCCAGCACCAGAGATTTAATAGATCAGCGGCTTATATGTTCTTTCGAATGGTAAGAGCTCGATGGCCCACTTGGCTATGCGACTGGTGGCATACCAATTATTTATGATGTCACTGAGTGGTACTTCGGATGCCATTGTGATTGAACACTCTTGAAAATAGTGTCACAGCTTTTGGGATGCCATAAAGACCGCATAAGCTATCTTCCGATAGTGAGGGTATCAGGATTTGCGTGGTGTAAGAACTGCCGATACGTAGCATACTGGTTCCTAGATGGGGAATTTGTGTCCCTCCTCCTCTTGCTCGACGACGAGTACGGCGCTCACTACCTGGTGAGTCGCGGATATGTAGAGTAACATGGGCTCGCCCACGCCCGGAGCGGCTAGGATTGGGTTGCCTGCTAACAAGATTTTTATTTCTTCCAATCCAGCTGTGGCCGCATCTGTCCATTCAAAGTTATCAGTGCGTCAAAGCAGTCGATAAAGTGGTAATGCCTTTTCTCTCAATCTGGAGATGAAGCGGCTTAAGGCTGCCACGCACCCAGCTAGTTTTTGGACCTGCTTTAGGTCTGTTGGCATGGCCAATTGTGACAGGGCCTGGATTTTGGCTGGGTTCGCTTCAATTCCTCTACTGGAAACAATGAATCCGAGCAGTTTCCCGGCTGGAACACCGAAAACACATGTTTCCGGATTAAGCCGTATGTCATATGTTCGGAGGTTGTCAAATGTGAGGCGGAGATCATCCACCAATGATTCGACGTGTTTAGTCTTGATGACCACGTCGTCCACATATGCTTTCATTGTTTTGCCGATTTGTTTTTCCAAGCATGTTTGAATCATGCATTGGTAAGTGGCACCGACGTTTTTAAGTCCGAAGGGCATACTGTTGAAACAAAAAGGCACGTATGGGGTAATACATGCTGTTGCAGCTTGGTCGGACTCCTTCATCTTAATCTAATGGTATCCGGAGTAAGCGTCGAGGAAACACAATGAGTCGTGTCCCGCGGTTGCGTCAATAATTTGGTCAATGCGGGGCAGCGGGAAAGGGTCCTTTGGGCAAGCCTTATTAAGGTCTTTGAAATCGATGCAAAGGCCCAGGATTTATCCTTCTTCGGCACCATGACCAGGTTGGTTAGCCAGTCCGGGTGCTTTATTTCTCTAATGAACCCAGCCTTGGGTAGTTTGGCTAGCTTCTCCCCCATAGCTTGTCGTTTGAGATCGGAAAATCGCCGTAGCGTTTGCTTGACTGGTTTGAACCCCTTGATTATATTGAAGCTATGTTTGGCCAGTCTGCGTGGGATTCCGGGCATGTCCGAAGGATGCCAGGCAAAGATGTCCCAACTTTCGCGCAGGAACGCACACAAGAATCGCCGAACCGAGAGCTACCACTGGTGGCGCTACATGATGGAGCAGCCGGTTGGATCGCCGACCTTGTACTCGTGGTGGATGACGGTGGTAGGGTACGGCGTGGGCGGGTAGTACTTGTACTCGTACGATGACTGCTGCTGGCGGTGGTACTGATCAGCGGCCACCGGTGAGTAACCGGTCGTAGTGTAACTGTTGTACGCGCCGTAGGCGGTGGCGTCCCCACGCACGCCCGCGCCCGCGGCCTGCGCAGAGTGGTAGCCCCCTCCGTCGGCGGGGTTGGTGGTGATCGCGTAGCCGCGGCCCGCCTGCAGGGTGCACAGCTCGATGATGTCGGTGTGGCCCACATTCCGCCGTAGCTTGCTGGTGAGGTGGTTGGAGTCGACGCCTTTGCCGACCACCCGGAGCAGGTTCCGCCCCTCCCCCGCCAGCGTCACCGACTCCACTCCTAATCGAATACACCACAGAAGCATTAAGCAATCGCAGAGGAGTCTCGTCAAGAACATAGGAGTTTGTATATGGGGTGCGCTGCATACCGTCGATTGCTGCCGTGATCTTCATGGCCTTGGAGTGTTGGCCCTTGTCGGAGCTCACCTGCATCCTGGTCACCATCTCCGTCTGCAACAACACCAAGCAGAAATCAATCAAAAATAGAACAATGAAGCAGAATCCACACAAAATTTCAAAAGATATTGCAAGTAAAAAGAACCCGAACCCTCATATTGTCGCCGGACTCGATCCTCAGCTGAGTATGGGCCATTCTTCTACTCACCCACACCTCCTGTTATTTTTCGGCGACGGCAGCCGGACCAGTAAACCCTCGTACTCCCCACTGTGTGGGCAACCACTGCCGAGTCTTCCCCGGCTCCGTGTCGCTCCCTTCCTAGGCCTCGCTGTCGTCCATCGCCCTGGTTCTCTCGGCACGCCATGGTCAACATGGTCAATGTCGGTGTCAAAACCGGCGGATCTCGGGTAGGGGGTCCCGAACTGTGTGTCTAGGCCGGATGGTAACAGGAGGCAGGGGACACAATGTTTTACCCAGGTTCGGGCCCTCTTGATGGAGGTAAAACCCTACGTCCTGCTTGATTAATATTGATGATGTGGGTAGTACAAGAATAGACCTACCACGAGATCAGAGAGGCTAAACCCTAGAAGCTAGCCTATGGTATGATTGTATGTTGTGGTTGTTGTGTCCTACGGACTAATACCCTCCGGTTTATATAGACACCAGAGAGGGTTAGGGTTATACAAGGTCGGTTACAAAGAAGGAGATATCCATATCCGTATTGCCTAGCTTGCCTTCCATGCCAAGTAGAGTCCCATCCGGACATGAGACGAAGTCTTCAATCTTGTATCTTCATAGTCCAACAGTCCGGCTGTCCGGAGACCCCCTAATCCAGGACTCCCTCAGTAGCCCCTGAACCAGGCTTCAATGACGATGAGTCCGGCGCGCAGTATTGTCTTCGGCATTGCAAGGCGGGTTCCTCCTCCGAATACACCACGGAAGAATTTGAATACAAGGATAGTGTCCGACCCTGCAAAATAAGTTCCACATACCACCATAGAGAGAATAATATTTTCACAAATCTAATTTGCTGACCTGTTTTAGCAACAGGACATTACGTCACGGCCCGGTGATTATTCAAACCGTTTCCTTTAACTAGCCCCGCACATAACGCGAGGCAGTTTTTTGACACGCCTTGATAAAGCATAGATCGTGTCCCCTTATCACGGGATTCTCATCAATACGGGCATGGGTAACCCAACCGCGCCATCGATTACGGCGCTTGTGGGATAAGTGAGTTTTACCAGGCTAGTGCGGGGGGGCATAGTTTCGTCCGCTCATATAAAGGGATAAGGATTCACCTTTTCATCCACGCCTTCTTCCTCCCTTGCTCATCCGTTTTCGCACACTCGAGCTCTAGCGCCCAAGTCCGCACTTTCCACCTCAACCTTCTCCAACCATGTCCGGAGCGGGAGGCAGGTGGATGGTATCCTCCGTCACGGATGGAGGCATCAAGAAGCTGAGGAGAGCCGGATACCTGCCCGACGACATCGCGCACCGGCTCCCAGATGAGGGGCAGGTCATCCCCACCCCAGGCCCCATGAGAGGGTAGTGTTCCTCACCCATTTCCTCCGCGGACTGGGATTCCCTCTCCACCCATTCGTCCAGGGGCTCATGTTCTATTACGGCCTAGATTTCCATGATCTAGCCCCGAACTTCATCCTCAACATCTCGGTGTTTATCGTTGTGTGCGAGGCCTTCCTACGCATCAAGCCCCACTTTGGTTTATGGCTGAAGACCTTCAATGTCAAGCCGAAGGTTGTGGGCGGTCGCCGGGCAGAGTGTGGAGGCGCCATGGTGGGCAAGATGCCCAACGTTACATGGCTCGAGGGCTCCTTTGTGGAAACCATAAAGGGGTGGCAATCGGGGTGGTTCTACATCACCGAGCCGTGTGACCCTGCATGGGCAGCGGCCCCCGAGTTCCGATCTGGCATCCCCATGCGGCTCACCTCCTGGAAAGAGAAGGGCCTGTCCTGGGGTAGTTCGGGAGAGCTGACCGGACTCCAAACATGTATTCAAAACATGGTGAGCAAGAAGCTCAAACTTGTCAACGTAGTCCAGGTCATGCTCCACCGCCGGATCCTCCCGTGCCAACAACGGGACTTCAACTTGTGGGAGTTCGACCCCGCGCAGCACCGAACTCTAAACAGGCTCTTCGACACAACTCATGGAGATGCCTGGAGGGTGCTGTTCAAAAGCGCCGAGGTTCCTCCTCCCATTACTGAGGATCGCGGATTCAAGGCGAAGAGCCAAGCCAGTGCGGCAAGTTGCTTTACCGTTCACAGGATACTTATCTTTTATAGATTGACTCCATGCGGGATCTAAACTCCTGTACCTTTGACAGGACTGGCAGGAGATGGCCGGACAGATCGACTGTCCGGCTCCTTTGCCCGACGGCCTTGTGGACGCTCTTCTGGCGAAGATGCTGACTCCGGCTCCTTATAAGGTGCCGGAGAAGACCAAGAAGGCCAAGGGAACCCAAAAGAGTTCCCGACGCCAGGCGTCGTCGGACTCTCCGTCCGATGACTCCGCGGCGCACTCCTCCCCCGAAGACGAAGAAGAAGAAGAAGATGCTCCCCCTCTAGCTGGGGGAGATAAGAAAAGGAAGGCCGCCCCAACTGGGGGGGCCGAAGGGTCTAAGAAGGGAAGGACTCTCCTTCCGGACAATTCCACCGCCGCCGATGAAGGCGAAGATGAGTGGTTGCATAGAGCGAAGCCCCTGGGGAGATCGTAAGTATTCGGATACCAGAGTAACTCATAGCATTCCTTTGTCGCACTGCTTTCCCTAGCGACGAACATAATTATGCAGGCCGCCATGAGCCAGTATCGATGTATCATCGGATGGCTCCCTGGGCTCGTCGGACATGGATAGCGATCCTATACCGACCGCCACCTCCCCTCATCCTGCTGACGACGCCGAGGTGCTGTCTCAAGAGGCATAGGGGCGAGGGGAGACAGTCCCGGAGGCGCCTCAAGGCGACCTTCCGGACTCCAGGAGCTGAAGGGACGGGCCCCCTGAGAGCTCCGAGTTCGGCCCTCAGCCGAACACCGCGCCGGAACCTCTAGTGGTTCCGGGCTTGGGCAGGCGGCCTCCTTCCAAGAGGGGTAAGACGCCTGTGCTGGTGACCTCTGTCCATCCAGAGGCGCCGGACAATCTGCTGGAAGCACTTCGCAGCGCTTCCATCGACAAGGAGCACCGTACTATTATGAGTGCGGTGGTCCAGAAGGTTCAGTCCGCCAAGAGCGGATTGACTGAAGCCTGTGCCAGCCTTCTAACAGGCTTTGAGGTAAGTGTTTTTTTAAAATATAGGAAAAATATTACCGCATAGACAGTAGCCCCTGATGCTTTGTTCGGTGTTCAAAAAGAAAAGCCAAACAGAGGATCAAATAATATCGCAGGAGTCTAATATAAGTATGTCAATATGCGTATGCAGGCCTCGCTGCTGGCGTCCGCCGCACTGACTGCGGAGGTTGCCGTACTGAAGCAGGACCTCGAGAGGTCCAAGAAAGAGCTCGGCCTTGCCAAGAGGCAGCTCGAGGAGAGCAAGGGTAAGTAATACCCTGTCTATAGATATGTATAAAAAGAATGCGATTGCAAAATGACAGGATTATCATGAATTTGCCAGGGGCCGCGACCGAAGTGGCGACCCTAAAGCAAGCGCTGTCCGAGGCCGAAGATAAAGCGACCAAGGAGCACACCGAGCGAGAGAAGCACGAGGCTCGGGTGGGCGAGGTGCAGCAAGAGCTCCAGGCTCTCGTGGCGAAGCACGAGGCGTTGGAGCTTGACTCAAAGACGCGGGAGTCTGAGCTTGCCGCGGCTCTCGAGAGCGCAAAAAGTGCCAAGGCCGAAGCCAAAAGGCCCTCCAGGAGATCGACGCAATGAAGAAGATAGTGGCAGGTAAGGCTTTCTATATGCAAAGCAAGCATGTAAAAGTAAATTATCGATTAGTTACCCGAATCCGGAGCTCTCCAGGAGCATTCGCATATTTTCCCCGCAGCATGTCCGATGCCGCACAATTTTACCAGGCCGAGGATGGAAGCTCAACGGAGAAGCTGTTCTGGTCTCATTATACTGAGGCCGAACACCTGGTGCCAATGAGCGACCAGCTGAAGCAGATGGTCGAGCTATATAAGGCGGCCGATCAGGCCATGAAGGGCTTTATAGTTCTGCTGTGGCCTGGCGACGCCCTTCCGAACAGCTTCTTCGGCTTGGTGAGGCGGCTTGTGGATGCCTGCCCGTGGCTGGAGGTCGTCAAGCGATCTGTCTGCATTGAAGGTGCACGCCGGGCTTTCGCCCGTGTGAAATTGCAGTGGGTCAAGCTAGACACCGTGAAGCTGATCAAGGAGGGGCCGCCGGAGGGCAAGGAGCACCGCCACCCCGAGATGTACTATGAGGGTGTTCTGCCGGGTGCCCGTCTCATAGCGGACGAGTGTTCAAAAGATGTAATATTTGAGTGAGACTTGCTCGTTTTATCCTGTATTTATGAAAACTTGTTTCATATGCGCTATGCAATGCTTGTTTGAATTTAAAATATTGCCTTCTGTTTGGCTGTTTATCCAATCTGAGAGATGGCTAGTCCTCGGCTTCTGCCCCCATGCCACGAGTGCTGGGGTGTTCGGGATAAACCTGAGCACTCTTGTTCCCATGTTTGGGTCCTTCGAGGGAGGTGCTCAGCACAACGAACAAGGCAACCAGACTAACAATGCTTTATCACTCTCACTTAGCCATAGAATTCTATAGTTTTAAATTTTGGCGAAGCCCCTGTTATTCGGAAGGCCGAATTCGGGGCGCGATACACGCCTTTAAGTCAGACAGGGCCGGCCCCTCACTCTAAGCGGCATAAGTCTTAAGGGACTCGAAAACCTCGCCGAACAGCGACCAGTCTCTCGCCTTATCATGACAGTCAGTTTTAGCTTTCTCTACTAAGGTGCTGAACCCAGCAGAACCGGGGCACAATCGCAGTAGTTCTCCTAGCGCTACCTTAGCCGATAGAGCGGAACGTAAGGTACCAAAACATCGGAGCCGGGAAAACCCAACATTTGACCAAAGACATGATTCGGAGCTGATGCATATAATGCTATAAGTTCGGGGTGCCGAACTTGTGAAAGTGTGCGGACTTTTCACACCGTATTGTGGGGTACGTGAGCCCCTGGTGTATTGGCCGTACCAAAGTGTACGATTGCAAGGCGTCATTAATGAACATATATTTATATATATATATATATAACAAGAATGCAATAATAGTCGTAATGTCATGCATTGTTTATAAAAAATTGCGGTAAAGCAGAGTGACACAGATAGTGCGATAAGCAAAGAGTAGGACTATGTCCCTTCCAAGGGCAAGCTCTGGAATGATATTAAATCGAATATTTCGCTCGTTACTGTAATCCACCTGGGAATTCCGTGGTATGACGTAGCGGTCTGCCTCCTTGGTTGCTGCATCATGTGTTCGGCAATAGTGCTGCCGGACAGTGTTTCCAGAGATTAAGGTCCTGAAAAAAGAGAAAAATAACCAAACGGGAAGCCCCTAGTGCGGTTTAAGCCGCGTCTTGGGGCGTGCCGCAGTTATGCCCCCCTCCCCACCTGTGCCCATGGTATTTTTAATGCGTAATTATGTACGCGTGGCACGAGTTTCACCGTTGGGCTGGGATTGGGGTGGGCACTGTATTACTACGCGATCTCAGGTCGCGCCAGGCGGTCTATTTGCCGATTGCTCCGAGCATGCTTGAAGGTGTTCGGGCTTTGAAGCGCCGAACTGGTTGATTGCCTTGAGAGGCTGCTTTGCGCTTCTGCTGCGAGGGCCGCGGTGTGCTCCTCTGTTCGAAGAGAGCGCCCTGTGTTTCCATTGACTGTAATAACTCCGCGAGGTCCTGGCATCTTGAGCTTGAGGTATGCATAATGCGGTACCGCATTGAATCTAGCAAATGCGGTTTGCCCGAGCAGCGCGTGATAACCACTGAGAATGGGACTATATCGAATATTAACTCTTTGCTTCGGAAGTTATCCGGGGATCCGAAGACCACTTCCAGTGTAAATGAGCCTGTGCAATGGGCCTCTACACCTGGAATGATGCCTTTAAAGGTCGTTTTTGTGGGTTTGATCCTTGAGGGGTCTATACCCATTTTGCGCACTGTGTCCTGATAAAGCAGGTTCAGGCTGCTGCCGCCATCCATAAGGACTCGAGTGAGGTGAAATCCGTCAATGATTGGGTCTAGGACCAGTGCGGCGAATCCGCCATGACGGATACTAGTGGGGTGGTCCCTGCAATCGAAGGTGATCGGACAGGAGGACCATGGGTTGAACTTTGGGGCGACTGGCTCCAACGCATATACGTCCCTGAGCGCACGCTTCCGCTCCCTCTTGGGGATGTGGGTTGCGTATATCATGTTCACCGTCCGCACTTGTGGGGGAAACCTCTTCTGTCCTCCGGTGTGTGGCTGTCGGGATTCCCCCTCGTCATCGCTATGCGGCCCCTTGTCCTTGTTTTTGGCAATTAACTTGCTGACCTGCTTGAACACCCAACAATCCCTGTTGGTGTGATTGGCTGGCTTGTCTGGGGTGCCGTGTATTTGACACGAGCGATCGAGTATACGGTCCAAGCTAGACGGACCCGGCGTACTTTGTTAGAATGGCTTTTTCCGCTGACCGGGTTTAGAGCCTTTGAATCCGGCATTGACTGTTGTATCCTCTGTATTTTCGCTATTAATGTGGCGCTTATGTTTGTTGCGACGTGACCTGCTATTGCCGTCCTTGGTATCTGAGGTACCATGGTTCTTTGATATGTTATTACTGCGAGCCAGCCAGCTGTCTTCTCCTGCACAAAAGCGGGTCATGAGCGTCGTGAGAGCTGCCATAGATTTCGGCTTTTCCTGACCAAGGTGCCGGGCTAGCCACTCGTCTTGGATGTTGTGTTTGAAAGCCGCTAAGGCCTCTGCATCCAGACAGTCGACAATTTGATTTTTCTTTGTAAGGAACCGAGTCCAGAATTGCCTGGTCGACTCTTCTGGCTGCTGAATTATGTGGCTCAAGTCATCAGCGTCTGGTGGTCGCACATAAGTGCCCTGAAAGTTGTCGAGGAATGCGGCTTCCAGATCTTCCCAACAGCTAATGTAGTCCGCTGGCAAGCTGTTAAGCCAATGCCGCGCTGGTCCTTTGAGGTTTAGTGGGAGGTATTTGATGGCGTGTAAGTCATCACCACGGGCCATGTGGATGTGGAGGAGGAAATCCTCGATCCATACTGAGGGATCTGTTGTGCCGTCGTATGATTCAATATTTACAGGTTTGAAACCTTCTGGGATTTGATGATCCATTACTTCGTCTGTGAAGCATAAGGGGTGTGTGGCGCCTCTGTATTGGGCTATATCGCGACGCAGCTCGAATGGGTCTTGCCCGCTGTGTTCGGCCCGACCGGATTTGCTTTTATTGTATCCGGCGTGACGTTTATCGTCTCGCAGAGTGGTGAGCCCTCGTGATCCGTAGATCGATCTTGCATGCTTTGCTTTGTCCTCCAATAGGTCTCGTAGGTCTGGCGTATCTCCCCATGCCTTTTTATTTGAATGGCGTCGGGGTGGAGGCTGAGTTTTTGTCTGGAATGCCTCTCTATCGCGGCCATGAGGTGGCCGATCAGCCGTATCATACGCTTCTTCCTCTAGTCGAGGTAGCAACCTGCACTTTGCGTAACTCTTGGAGGGGCGCTCGAGTTTATATTCCTCGGCCGCGAGGACTTCAGTCCATATGTCAGCTAGCAGATCCTGATCAGCTTGAAGCTGCTGCTGCTTTTTCTTAAGGCTATTTGCCGTGGCTATAAGCCGGCATTTGAAGCGCTCTTGTTCGACGGGATGCTCTAGCACAATGAATTCGTCGTCGCCGAGGCTTGCCTCGTCCTCAGAGGAGGGCATGTAATTATCATCCTCCTCCTCTCCATCTGCCGCTCTCTCAGGAGGGCTGGCTCCTCCATCCTCCTGCTCTAAATCTTGCTGGAGGGGATTGTTGTTGTCTTCGGCACTATCTAGAGTGTTATTATCTCCTGTGCCGGTATCACCACTTTTGCTATGGCGGGACTTAGAGCGCCGCCGCTGAAGTCGGCGCTTGGGTTGCTTCTTGGAGGGGTCATCCTCCGCTATTTCGTCGCCATTGCCTTCTTTGGGTGTATCCACCATGTATATATCGTATGATGTGGTGGATGTCCAGTGCCCCATAGGCAGTGGTTCCTCTTCATCTCCCGCATCGTCGTCCATACCGTCAATGTCTTCGGAGTTGAAGTCGAGCATGTCAGTTAAGTCATTGACAGTGGCTACTAAGTGGGTGGTGGGTGGGTCGCGAATTTCTTCGTCGTCCGCATCCCAGTCTTGCCGGACATAGTTCGGCCAGGATCCTCCTGACAAGGAGAGAGACCTTAATGAGTTTAGTATGTCGCCAAAGGGCGAGTGCTGAAAAATATCCGTGGTGGTAAACTCCATGATCGGCGCCCAATCGGGTTCGATAGGGACGAGCGCAGGCGGTTCGGAGTCCGTGGCCGGAGAAGGATCCAACAGTTTATCAACATGGCTCTTGTGCAAGGTAAGGTCGATGTTCGTCTTGATCGCCGCTGAGGGTAAGGCCTCCGTGGCGGGGTCCATCCACCCGTCCGTGGAAGGCGCAACTGGCTCCGAATCGAGGGTCGGAGCGGCTACCGGTGCGATCTCCTGAACACTGTCCGATGGTAGAGCTAAATCGTGCTCATTGTGACCACGTGGCGCACAAGGCAGAGGCTCAAATCCGTCGAAGATCAAGTCTCCGCACACATCGGTTGTGTAGTTTAAGCTTCCAAACCTGACCTGGTGGCCAGGGGCGTAACTTTCGATCTGCTCTAGATAGCCAAGCGAATTGGCCCGCAGTGCAAAGCCGCCGAACACGAAGATCTGTCCGGGGAGAAAAGTCTCACCCTGGACTGCATCGCTATCAATGATAGTAGGAGCCATCAAGCCTAATGGCGACGACACATAGGAACTCTCAATGAAAGCACCAATGTCGGTGTCAAAACCGGCGGATCTCGGGTAGGGGGTCCCGAACTGTGCGTCTAACCCGGATGGTAATAGGAGGCAGGGGACACAATGTTTTACCCAGGTTCGGGCCCTCTTGATGGAGGTAAAACCCTACGTCCTGCTTGATTAATATTGATGATGTGGGTAGTACAAGAGTAGATCTACCACGAGATCAGAGAGGCTAAACCCTAGAAGCTAGCCTATGGTATGATTGTATGTTGTGGTTGTTGTGTCCTACGGACTAAAACCCTCCGGTTTATATAGACACCGGAGAGGGATAGGGTTACACAAGGTCAGTTACAAAGGAGGAGATATCCATATTCGTATTGCCTAGCTTGCCTTCCACGCCAAGTAGAGTCCCATCCGGACACGAGATGAAGTCCTCAATCTTGTATCTTCATAGTCCAACAGTCCGGCCAAAGGATATAGTCCGGCTGTCCGGAGACCCCCTAATCCAGGACTCCCTCAGTCAACGAACGACATCCATCGGACGTGGACTGTACGCGGAGAGGCTGATAGCTGGGTCCACGGCCACACACAAGGAAATGCCTCCTTATTATGCGCAAAATAATGATTCCTCCACCTGACATCTCAGACCCACCGGAAGGGCCTCTGTATTTTGCGAGAAAAATGTCCCCCCCCCCCGCTGACAGGTCGGACCCACCAGCTATATCTTCGCACGCAAGGAAGTGATTCCTTATTACGCACAAAAAAATGAATACTCCACCTTCTAGTTGGGACCCAACATCGTCGGAGGCTGACATGTGGGCCTACTAAGTTGACGGGGACAGAGGGCTTTGTCAAGTTAGTCAGTATGAACGATTCTAGCTCAAGTGACCGTACGATGTCCATCCAACGGCCGTAGTGCTTCTTCAACCTCTCGTCTTCTTGCTCCAGCCGCCCAAAGTAGCACCGGTCGTGTCGCGTGCTCCTGCCTCCTGTGGCCGGCTGTGATGCCGCGGAGGCATAAACGCCCCCTACTACTCCCACCGCTGGCCAGGCTATCCCTCTACTCACCCACACCCCCTGTTATTCTGCAGCGACGGCAGCCTCACACCACAGCCGAACCAGTGACCCCTCGTACTCCTCTTCGTGTGGGCATCCACTGCCGTGTCTTCCCTGGCTCTGCATCGTCCCCTTCCTAGGCCTCACCGTCGTCCACCTCCCTGGTGTTCTTGGGGCGGCGTGGTCAATATGGTCAAGGAACGACTTCCATCGGAAGAGTACTGTATGTTGAGAGGCTGACAGCTGGGTGCACGGCCGCAGCAAGGAAGTGCCTCCTCATTACGCGCAAAATAATTATTCCTCCACCTGACAGCAGGGACCCACCGGACGGGCCATCGTATTTTGCAAAAAAAATGTCCCCCCCTGACAGGTGGGACCCAGCAGCACACGCAAGGAAGTGCATCCATATTACAGGCAAGAAAAATGATTCGCCCCTTGACTGCTGGGACCCACCAGCTACATCTTCGCACACAAGGAAGTGCCTGACAGTCGGAACCCACCTAGTCGAAGAGTACGTAGCGTTGTCATTCTGGCTGCGAATGTGTACGTACATACTGGTCGATGTAGAGGCGCGCATGTGTCGTAGTAGAGGCGCGCACGTAGCATGTACACGTACGTACAACGGCCAGGGTGCAAGAAAGTAAATACGGCCACGTACGTACATACGAGCGGGGTCTCGAACGCCTACTCATGCATACGTACGGCTAGGGCTCGTGTACATGGATGGGTCAGAACGGAGAAAATACGTCGTCGTCGTGTTCATGGGGAGGCAATGGAATGCGTCGTGTTCATCGGGAGGCAATGGAACGCGTGCTGTTCATCGGGAGCCAACCGGCTTGGACGGAACAGCCGATGGAAACGAGGCCTGGTGTACCGCGGAATGGAGGAAACGACCTTGTGTTCGACCGCCCACGGTCGAAACGGGATCCTGTTCATCGAGAGGGGTCTGGCGTACTACAAAACGGAGGAAATAGACTTCTCTTGGACCTCCTATGGGGGAAACGGGGTCCTATTGATCAGGAGGGGTGTGGCGTACCGCAAAAAGGAGGAAACAGACTTCTGTTGGAGCGCTACGGTCGAAACGGGGGTCCTATTCATCAGCGGGGGTGTGGCGTACCGCAAAATGGGACTCCATGGGATAATGTTCATCTCCACCGTCGACTACCTCCACGGGCTACTGTTCATCTACCGTCGACCTCCTCCAGCCTCCACCTACGACTATTCATCCACGGGCTCCTGTTCATCCAGCCTCCATCGCGCGCTCCTCCACCGGCTACTGTCCAACCAGCCCTCTCCACGGGGTCCTGTTCAACCACCCCTCCACGGGCTACTATTCATCCAGCCCTCCACCGGCTACTGTTCAAGCAGCCCTCCACGGGGTCGTCCTGTTCATCCAACCCTCCACGGGGTCCTATTCATCCACCCCTCCACCGGCTCGATCGATCGGGGTCCTGTTCATCCAGCGGCAACACCACGAGTTCCTGTTCATCCAACCCCCCACTTGGAATTGTTCATCCACCCCAACAACGCTCACTTTTCATCCAGAGGCAGCATCGATCGGCTTCAGTTAGCAGCAGTAGCGAAGGAATAACTTGGGTTCAGTTAATAGCAAGGGATCGATCGATCGCTCGAGTTCAGTAACACGTAGCCTGCAGTGCAATCGCTCGGGTTCAGTTAGAGCCCAACGCCTCGCTCGGGTTCAGTTAGAGCGCAACGCCTCACACACATGCGCGTACGTACGAGAGAAACACACGTCGCTCGGCCCCCGACCACCCACCGTAACCGGGAACTCCCCAATATTTTCCTTGCCCTCGCTTCTACCACAGTTTTTTCCTTCATGGACGGCCCAAAGAATGTCATGCAGCCGCGTCTCCGGCCCGCCCAGGACAAAAAGTCCATTTTCTGTCATGATTTTTTGTCATAGAAGTAGGACCCCACCACATCTATGATGATATCGGGTTTTTTCACAATTATCGTCATAGAAGTGGCATAAGCATGACAGAAAAATATTTCGTTTGGCCCAAAATGTCACGGATGTGTCTTTTTTTGTAGTGAATTTTATGTATTTACTTTTATGCAAGAGTCAAAGTATTCTTCCCTATTCCTTTTTTATTTTCTCTTTTTGCAAGCATCATGTGGTGAGGAAGGATCTAGGCACATATATCCAGTTGGATATGCGTGAGCATGAGTTATTATTGTTTCAACCGGACACATAGAAAGATAGGGGCTTATATGTGCTCACTCATATCCAACTGGACATGTGGTGAGGAAAGATCTAGGAACATATATCCAACCAGACATCACCCTTGAGGTGAATAAATTGGGAGGCAAAACTATAAGCCCCTATCTTTCTATGTGTTCGGTTGCAACTTTTTTCTCATGTGTATGAGGTGAGTGTTAGCAATCATAGAAGGTTATGTGATGGTTGATTATGTGGACTTGCCAAAAGGCTCCGATACGAGACCCTTCCTGAAAAGATGATGAATTGTAGTTGCAAAGTTGACTGAGAACATAGTTTGTTGGTTTTCAATAGAGTTTATGCTTCTACTTTGATATTGTGATGACTTGTTACTTGTTCATGAGAAGTTATATGATAAAGTTATGTGACAAAGTTCTATGATAAAGTTTGTTGTTGTTATAATAATATGCATGATGCTTCTATGCCCATATTTTGTTTTTATCGATACCTCTCTCTCTCTAAGCATGTGGGCATGTTTTTCGATATTGGTTTTTCACTTGAGGACAAGTGAGGTCTAAGCTTGGGGGAGTTGATACGTACATTTTGCATCATGTTTTCCTACTGTTATTAATAATGTTTTTATGCATAATAAAGCTTTATGGAGTAATTATAATGCCTCTTCTCTCATAATATGCAAGGTTTACACAAAGAGGGAGAATGCCGGCAAGTGGAATTCTAGACCTGAAAAAGCTACGTTAGAGTTACCTATTCTGTACATCTCCAACTGAGCTGAAAATCTACAGAGAGTTGTTTGGGAATATATAAAAAATACTGGAGCAAATTGTTGGGTTTCGTAGTAATTTCAAAAAAATTCCTACGCACACGCAAGATCATGGTGATGCATAGCAACGAGAGGGGGAGAGTGTGATCTACGTACCCTTGTAGATCGACAATGGAAGCGTTAACTTGGTTGATGTAGTCGTACGTCTCCACGGCCCGACTGATCAAGCACCGAAACTACGGCACCTCCGAGTTCTAGCACACGTTCAGCTCGATGACCATCCCCGGACTCCGATCCAGCAAAGTGTCGGGGAAGAGTTCTGTCAGCACGACGGCGTGGTGACGATCTTGATGTACTACCGTCGCAGGGCTTCACCTAAGCACCGCTACAATATTATCGAGGACTATGGTGGAAGGGGGCACCGCACACAGCTAAGAATATGATCACGTGGATCAACTTGTGTGTCTAGGGGTGCCCCTTGCCTCCGTATATAAAGGATCCAAGGGGGGGGGGTGTGGCCGGCCCTAGTAGGAGGCGCGCAGGAGGAGTCCTACTCCTACCGGGAGTAGGACTCCCATCCCTTTCCTTGTCCAAGTAGGAGAGGGGGAAGGAGAGAAGGAAAAGGGGGGGCGCCCCTCCCTCCTTGTCAAATTCAGACTAGGGGGAGAGGGGGCGCGCGGCTTGCCCTGGCAGCCCCTCCTCTTCTCCACTTTAGGCCCATGAGGCCCATTAACCCCCCGGGGGTTTCCGGTAACCCCTGGTGCTTTGGTTTTATCCGAAACTTCCCCGGAACACTTCCGGTGTCCGAATATAGCCGTCCAATATATCAATCTTTATGTCTCGACCATTTCGAGACTCCTCGTTATGTCCGTGATCACATCCGGGACTCCGAAGTAACTTCGGTACATCAAAACTCATAAACTCATAATATAGCTGTCATCGAAACCTTAAGCGTGCGGACCCTACGGGTTCGAGAACAATGTAGACATGACCGAGACACGTCTCTGGTCAATAACCAATAGCGGAACCTGGATGCTCATATTGGCTCCTACATATTCTACGAAGATCTTTTATCGGTCAGACCGCATAACAACATACGTTGTTCCCTTTGTCATCGGTATGTTACTTGCCCGAGATTCGATCGTCGGTATCCCATACCTAGTTCAATCTCGTTACCGGCAAGTCTCTTTACTCGTTCCGTAATACATCATCTCACAACTAACTCATTAGTTGCAATGCTTGCAAGGCTTATGTGATGTGTATTACCGAGAGGGCCCAGAGATACCTCTCCGACAATCAGAGTGACAAATCCTAATCTCGAAATACGCCAACCCAACATGTACCTTTGGAGACACCTGTAGAGCACCTTTATAATCACCCATTTACGTTGTGACGTTTGGTAGCACACAAAGTGTTCCTCCGGCAAACGGGAGTTGCATAATCTCATAGTCATAGGAACATGTATAAGTCATGAAGAAAGCAATAGCAACATACTAAACGATCGGGTGCTAAGCTAATGGAATGGGTCATGTCAATCGGATCATTCACCTAATGATGTGATCCTGTTAATCAAATAACATCTCTTTGTTCATGTTTAGGAAACATAACCATCTTTTATTAACGAGCTAGTCAAGCAGAGGCATACTAGAGACACTCTGTTTGTCTATGTATTCACACATGTATTATGTTTCCGGTTAATACAATTCTAGCATGAATAATAAACATTTATCATGATATAAGGAAATAAATAATAACTTTATTATTGCCTCTAGGGCATATTTCCTTCAGTCTCCCACTTGCACTAGAGTCAATAATCTAGATTACACAGTAATGATTCTAACACCCATGGAGCTTTGGTGCTGATCATGTTTTGCTCGTGGAAGAGGCTTAGTCAACGGGTCTGCAACATTCAGATCCGTATGTATCTTGCAAATCTCTATGTCTCCCACCTGGACTAGATCCCGGATGGAATTGAAGCGTCTCTTGATGTGCTTGGTTCTCTTGTGAAATCTGGATTCCTTTGCCAAGGCAATTGCACCAGTATTGTCACAAAAGATTTTCATTGGACCCGATGCACTAGGTATGACACCTAGATCGGATATGAACTCCTTCATCCAGACTCCTTCATTTGCTGCTTCCGAAGAAGCTATGTACTCCGCTTCACATGTAGATCCCGCTACAACGCTTTGTTTAGAACTGCACCAACTGACAGCTCCACCGTTTAATGTAAACACGTATCCGGTTTGCGATTTAGAATCGTCTGGATCAGTGTCAAAGCTTGCATCAATGTAACCTTTTACGATGAGCTCTTTGTCACCTCCATATATGAGAAACATATCCTTAGTCCTTTTCAGGTATTTCAGGATGTTCTTGACCGCTGTCTAGTGATCCACTCCTGGATCACTTTGGTACCTCCCTGCTAGACTTATAGCAAGGGACACATCAGGTCTGGTACACAACATTGCATACATGATAGAGCCTATGGCTGAAGCATAGGGAACATCTTTCATTTTCTCTCTATCTTCTGCAGTGGTCGGGCATTGAGTCTTACTCAACTTCACACCTTGTAACAGAGGCAAGAACCCTTTCTTTGCTTGATCCATTTTGAACTTCTTCAAAACTTTTTCAAGGTATGTGCTTTGTGAAAGTCCAATTAAGCGTTTTGATCTATCTCTATAGATCTTAATGCCTAATATGTAAGTAGCTTCACCGAGGTCTTTCATTGAAAAACTCTTATTCAAGTATCCCTTTATGCTATCCAGAAATTCTATATCATTTCCAATTAGTAATATGTCATCCACATATAATATCAGAAATGCTACAGAGCTCCCACTCACTTTCTTGTAAATACAGGCTTCTCCAAAAGTCTGTATAAAACCAAATGCTTTGATCACACTATCAAAGCGTTTATTCCAACTCCGAGAGGCTTGCACCAGTCCATAAATGGATCGCTGGAGCTTGCACACTTTGTTAGTTCCCTTTGGATCGACAAAACCTTCTGGTTGCATCATATACAACTCTTCTTCCAGAAATCCATTCAGGAATGCAGTTTTGACATCCATATGCCAAATTATAAAATGCGGCAATTGCTAACATGATTCGGACAGACTTAAGCATCGCTACGGGTGAGAAGGTCTCATCGTATTCAATCCCTTGAACTTGCCGAAAACGTTTTGCGACAAGTCGAGCTTTGTAGACAGTAATATTACCGTCAGCGTCAATCTTATTCTTGAAGATCCATTTATTCTCAATTGCTTGCCGATCATCGGGAAAGTCAACCAAAGTCCATACTTTGTTCTCATACATGGATCCGATCTCAGATTTCATGGCTTCAAGCCATTTTGCGGAATCTGGGCTCACCATCGCTTCTTCATAGTTCGTAGGTTCATCATGATCTAGTAGCATGACTCCCAGAACAGGATTACCGTACCACTCTGCGCGGATCTCACTCTGGTTGATCTACGAGGTTCAGTAGTATCTTGTTCTGAAGTTTCATGATCATCATCATTAGCTTCCTCACTAACTGATGTAGGTGTCACTGAAACAGTTTTCTGTGATGCACTATTTTCCAATAAGGGAGCAGGTACAGTTACCTCGTCAAGTTCTACTTTCCTCCCACTCACTTCTTTCGAGAGAAACTCCTTCTCCAGAAAGTTTCCGAATTTAGCAACAAAAGTCTTGCCTTCGGATCTTTGATAGAAGGTGTATCCAATAGTTTCCTTTGGATATCCTATGAAGACAGATTTCTCCGATTTGGGTTCGAGCTTATCAGGTTGAAGCTTTTTCACATAAGCATCACAGCCCCAAACTTTCAAAAACGACAACTTTGGTTTCTTGCCAAACCACAGTTCATAAGGCGTCGTCTCAACGGATTTTGATTGTGCCCTATTTAACGTGAATGCGGCCGTCTCTAGAGCGTATCCCCAAAACGATAGCGGTAAATCAGTAAGAGACATCATAGATCGCACCATATCTAGTAAAGTACGATTACGACATTCGGACACACCATTACGCTATGGTGTTCCGGGTGGCGTGAGTTGCGAAACTATTCCACAATTTTTCAAATGTACACCAAACTCGTAACTCAAATATTCTCCTCCACGATCAGATCGTAGGAATTTTATTTTCTTGTTACGATGATTTTCAACTTCACTCTGAAATTCTTTGAACTTTTCAAATGTTTCAGACTTATGTTTCATTAAGTAGATATACCCATATCTGCTTAAGTCATCTGTGAAGGTGAGAAAATAACGATATCCGCCACAAGCCTCAACGTTCATCGGACCACATACATCTGTATGTATGATTTCCAACAAATCTGTTGCTCTCTCCATAGTATCGGAGAACGGTGTTTTAGTCATCTTGCCTATGAGGCATGGTTCGCAAGTACCAAGTGATTCATAATCAAGTGGTTCCAAAAGTCCATCAGCACGGAGTTTCTTCATGAGCTTTACACCGATATGACCTAAACGGCAGTGCCACAAATAAGTTGCACTATCATTATCAACTCTGCATCTTTTGGTTTCAACATTATGAATATGTGTATCACTACTCTCGAGATTCAATAAGAATAGACCACTCTTCAAGGGTGCGTGACCATAAAAGATATTACTCATATAAATAGAACAACCATTATTCTCTGATTTAAATGAATAACCGTCTCGCATCAAACAAGATCCAGATATAATGTTCATGTTTAATGCTGGCACCAAATAGCAATTATTTAGGTCTAATATTAATCCCGAAGGTAGATATAGAGGTAGCATGCCGACTGCGATCACATCGACTTTGGAACCGTTTCCCACGCGCATCGTCACCTCGTCCTTAGCCAATCTTCGCTTAATCCGTAGTCCCTATTTCGAGTTGCAAATATTAGCAATAGAACTAGTATCAAATACCCAGGTGCTACTGCGAGCATTAGTAAGGTACACATCAATAACATGTATATCACATATACCTTTGTTCACCTTGCCATCCTTCTTATCCGCCAAATACTTGGGGTAGTTCTGCTTCCAGTGACCAGTCTGCTTGCAGTAGAAGCACTCAGTTTCAGGCTTAGGTCCAGGTTTGGGTTTCTTCTCTTGAGTAGCAACTTGTTTGCTGTTCTTTTTGAAGTTCCCCTTCTTCTTCCCTTTGCCCTTTTTCTTGAAACTAGTGGTCTTGTTGACCATCAACACTTGATGCTCCTTCTTGATTTCTACCTCCGCAGCTTTCAGCATTGCGAAGAGCTCGGGAATAGTCTTATTCATCCCTTGCATATTATAGTTCATCACGAAGCTCTTGTAGCTTGGTGGCAGTGATTGGAGAATTCTGTCAATGACGCAATCATCTGGAAGATTAACTCCCAATTGAATCAAGTGATTATTATACCCAGACATTTTGAGTATATGCTCACTGACAGAACTGTTCTCCTCCATCTTGCAGCTATAGAACTTATTGGAGACTTCATATCTCTCAATCCGGGCATTTGCTTGAAATATTAACTTCAACTCCTGGAACATCTCACATGCTCCATGACGTTCAAAACGTCGTTGAAGTCCCGATTCTAAGCCGTAAAGCATGGCACACTGAACTATCGAGTAGTCATCAGCTTTGCTCTGCCAGACGTTCATAACATCCGGTGTTTCTCTAGCAGCAGGCCTGGCACCCAGCGGTGCTTCCAGGACGTAATTCTTCTGTGCAGCAATGAGGATAATCCTCAAGTTACGGACCCAGTCCGTGTAATTGCTACCATCATCTTTCAACTTTGCTTTCTCAAGGAACGCATTAAAATTCAACAGTACAACAGCACGAGCCATCTATCTACAATCAAGCATAAACAAGCAAGATACTATCACGTACTAAGTTTCATGATAAATTTAGGTTCAATTAATTTACTTAAAGAACTCCCACTTAGATAGACATCCGTCTAATCCTCTAAGTGATTACGTGATCCAAATAAACTAAACCATGTCTGATCATCACGTGAGATGGAGTAGTTTCATTGGTGAACATCACTATGTTGATCATATCTACTATATGATTCACGCTCGACCTTTCGGTCTCCGTGTTCCGAAGCCATATCTATATATGCTTGGCTCGTCAATTATAACCTGAGTATTCCGCGTGTGCAACTATTTTGCACCCGTTGTATTTGAACGTAGAGCCTATCACACCTGATCATCACGTGGTGTCTTAGCACGAAGAACTTTCGCAACAGTGCATACTCAGGGAGAACACTTCTTGATAATTAGTGAGAGATCATCTTATAATGCTACCGTCAATCAAAGCAAGATAAGATGCATAAAAGATAAACATCACATGCAATCAATATAAGTGATAAGATATGGCCATCATCATCTTGTGCTTGTGATCTCCATCTTCGAAGCACCGTCGTGATCACCATTGTCACCGGCGCGACACCTTGATCTCCATCGTAGCATCGTTGTCGTCTCACAATTTTATGCTTCCACGACTATCGCTACTGCTTAGTGATAAAGTAAAGCATTACAGCGTGATTGCATTGCATACAATAAAGCGACAACCATATGGCTCCTGCCAGTTGCCGATAACTCGGTTACAAAACATGATCATCTCATACAATAAAATTCAGCATCATGTCTTGACCATATCACATCACAACATGCCCTGCAAAAACAAGTTAGACGTCCTCTACTTTGTTGTTGCAAGTTTTACGTGGCTGCTACGGGCTTAAGTAAGAACCAATCTTACCTATGCATAAAAACCACAACGATAGTTTGTCAAGTTGGTGTTGTTTTAACCTTCGCAAGGACCGGGCGTAGCCACACTTGGTTCAACTAAAGTTGGAGAAACTGTCACCCGCAAGCCACCTATGTGCAAAGCACATCGGGAGAACTGGTCTCGCGTAAGCGTACGCGTAATGTCGGTCCGGGCCGCTTCGTCCAACAATACCGCCGAACCAAAGTATGACATACTGGTAAGCAGTATGACTTATATCGCCCACAACTCACTTGTGTTCTACTCGTGCATATAACATCAACATATAAAACCTAGGCTCGGATGCCACTGTTGGGTTTCGTAGTAATTTCAAAAAATTTCCTACGCACACGCAAGATCATGGTGATGCATAGCTACGAGCGGGGGAGAGTGTGATCTACGTACCCTTGTAGATTGACAACAGAAGCGTTAACTTGGTTGATGTAGTCATACGTCTCCATGGCCCAACCGATCAAGCACTGAAACTACGGCACCTCCGAGTTCTAGCACACGTTCAGCTCGATGACGGTCCCCGGACTCCGATCCAGCAAAGTGTCGGGGAAGAGTTCCGTCAGCACGACGGCGTGGTGACGATCTCGATGTACTACCGTCACAGGGCTTCACCTAAGCACCGCTACAATATTATCGAGGACTATGGTGGAAGGGGGCACCGCACACGGCTAAGAATATGATCACGTGGATCAACTTGTGTGTCTAGGGGTGCCCCTTGCCTCCGTATATAAAGGATCCAAGGGGGGTGTGTGGCCGGCCTAGTAGGAGGCGCGCGGGAGGAGTCCTACTCCTACCGGGAGTAGGACTTCCCTCCCTTTCCTTGTCCAAGTAGGAGAGGGGGAAGGAGAGAAGGAAAAGGGGGGGGGGGGCGCCGCCCCTCCCTCCTTGTCCAATTTGGACTAGGGGGAGAGGGGGCGCGCGGCCTGCCCCGGCAGCCCCTCCTCTTCTCCACTTTAGGCCCATGAGGCCCATTAACCCCCCGGGGGGTTCCGGTAACCCCCGGTGCTCTGGTTTTATCCAAAACTTCCCCGGAACACTTCCGGTGTCCGAATATAGCCGTCCAATATATCAATCTTTATTTCTCGACCATTTCGAGACTCCTCATTATGTCCGTGATCACATCCGGGACTGCGAACTAACTTCGGTACATCAAAACTCATAAACTCATAATATAACTGTCATCGAAACCTTAAGCGTGCGGACCCTACGGGTTCGAGAACAATGTAGACATGACCGAGACACGTCTCCGGTCAATAACCAATAGCGGAACCTGGATGCTCATATTGGCTCCTACATATTCTATGAAGATCTTTTATCGGTCAGACCGCATAACAACATACGTTGTTCCCTTTGTCATCGGTATGTTACTTGCCCGAGATTCGATCGTCGGTATCCCATATATAGTTCAATCTCGTTACCGGCAAGTCTCTTTACACGTTCCGTAATACATCATCTCACAACTAACTCATTAGTTGCAATGCTTGCAAGGCTTATGTGATGTGTATTACCGAGAGGGCCCAGAGATACCTCTCCGACAATCAGAGTGACAAATCCTAATCTCGAAATACGCTAACCCAACATGTACCTTTGGAGACACCTATAGAGCACCTTTATAATCACCCATTTACGTTGTGACGTTTGGTAGAACACAAAGTGTTCCTCCGGCAAATGGGAGTTGCATAATCTCATAGTCATAGGAACATGTATAAGTCATGAAGAAAGCAATAGCAACATACTAAACGATCGGGTGCTAAGCTAATGGAATGGGTCATGTCAATCAGATCATTCACCTAATGATGTGATCCCGTTAATCAAATAACAACTCTTTGTTCATGGTTAGGAAACATAACCATCTTTGATTCACGAGCTAGTCAAGTAGAGGCATACTAGTGACACTTTGTTTGTCTATGTATTCACACATGTATTATGTTTCCGGTTAATACAATTCTAGCATGAATAATAAACATTTATCATGATATAAGGAAATAAATAATAACTTTATTATTGCCTCTAGGGCATATTTCCTTCACAAATAACTATCGGAGGGGGCCACCCTGGTGAGCACAAGACACAAGGGCGCGCCTGGGCCCCCAGGCGCGCCCTGGTGGGTATTGCTCAGCACGGCCCACCTCCAGTGCCCATCTTATGGTATATAGGTCATTATTACATATAAAAAATAAGAGGACTTTTGGGATGGAGCGCCACCGTCTCGAGGCAGAACTTGGACAGGAGCACTTTTGTCCTCCGGCGGAGTGATTCCGCCAGGGGAACTTCCCTCCCGGAGGGGGAAATCGAAGCCATCGTCATCGCCAACAACCCTCTCATCTTTGGGAGGCCAATCTCTATCAACATCTTCAACAACACCATCTCCTCTCAAACTCTAGTTCATCTCTTGTGTTCAATGTTTGTACCGGAACCTCAGATTGGTACCTGTGGGTGACTAGTAGTGTCGATTACATGTTGTAGTTGATTACTATATGGTTTATTTGGAGGAAGATTATATGTTCAGATCCATTATGCTATTTAATACCCCTTTGATCTTGAGCATGATTATCATTTGTGAGTAGTTACCTTTGTTCTTGAGGTCACGGGAGAAATCTTGTTGCAAGTAATCATGTGAACTTGATATGTGTTCGATATTTTGATGATATATATGTTTGTTGTGATTCCCTTAATGGTGTCATGTGAACATCGACGACATGGCACTTCACCATATTTGGGCCTAAGGTAATGCATTCTGGAGTAGTTATTAGATGATGGGTTGCTAGAGTGACAGAATCATAAACCCAGGTTTATGCGCTACTTTGTAAGGGACCGATTTGGATCCAAAAGTTTAATGATATGGTTAGATTTTATCTTAATACTTTTCTCTTAGTCGCAGATGCTTGTGAGTGGGTTAATCATAAGTAGGAGGTTTGTTCAAGTAAGAACAACACCTAAGCACCAGGCCACCCACATATCAAATCTTACATTATTAAGAAGTTGCTCCCCACTACAAGGTATTCTCTTAACATGCAAATGGTCCAACTAAGCATGCCATGTCATCAGATACCAGCCAATCACAAGTTCACCAGTATCTCTCTCCCTGACCAGCGCCACTTCCCCATAGCTCAGCCACATCAACAATTCTTTTAGTTTTTATTTTAACAAATAATGTAGTTTAATTTCTTTGTATCACACATCTGTTCCTCTTCCTATTCCGTAACTGATGAGAAAAATAAGAGGAGTGATGCATGGTCTTATATCCCATGACCCATCTGATAAACCAAAAGCTAGATCCCTTCTTCACTGGGCCGTTCGTGCCGTCGTGCTGGCCACAACCTCTTTGTGCATCCACACAGGGTCGCCTATCTCCCCCGGCCGGCCGGCCGCACATCCGCCAACAAGGCACATCGGAATCGATGCTCCTCCTATTGGGGAACGCAGTATTTGAAATTTTTCCTACGATCACGCAAGATCTATCTATGAGATGCACAGCAACGAGAGGGGAGAGTGTGTCTATGTACCCTCGTAGACCGAAAGAGGAAGCATTGAGTAACGCGGTTGATGTAGTCGAATGTCTTCGCGATCTAACCGATCAAGTACCGAACGCACGGCACATCCGCGATCTGCATACGTTCAGCTTGGTGATGTCCCTCGAACTCTAGATCCAGCTGAGGCCGAGGGAGAGTTTTGTCAGCACGACGGTGTGTTGACGGTGATGATGAAGTTACTGACGCAGGGCTTCGCCTAAGTACTACGACAATATGACCGAGGTGGAAATCTGTGGAGGGGGCACCGCACACGGCTAAGAAATCAACTTGTGTGTCTATGGGTGGCCCCTCCCCCGTATATAAAGGAGGGGAGGAGGGGGCCAGCCGGCCTCAAGGGGCACGCCCCAAGGGGGGGATCCTACTCCTACTAGGAGTAGGTTCCCCCCTTTCCTAGTCCAACAAGGAGGGGAAGGAAGGAGGAAGGGGCGAGAAGGAAGGAGGGGGGCACCGCCCCCACCCCTTATCCAATTTGGACTGGGTGGGTGCCACCTCCTGGCCGGCCCTCTCTCCTCTAAGGCCCATGGTGTCCCATTAACTTCCAGGGGGGTTCCGGTAACCCTCCGGCACTCAGGTTTTATCCGAAACTCTCCGGAACACTTCCGATGTCGGAATAACATGGTCCAATATATCAATCTTTATGTCTCGACCATTTTGAGACTCCTCGTCCTATCCGTGATCACATCCGGGACTCCGAAAAACCTTTGGTACATCAAATCACATAACCCATAATACATATCGTCATCAAACGTTAAGCGTGCGGACCCTACGACACTACAAAAAAAAGACACATCCGTGACATTTTGGGCCGAACGATTTTTTTCTGTCATACTTATGACACTTCTATGACGATAATTCTGACAAAACCCGATATCATCATAGATGTGGTGGGATCCTACTTCTATGACAAAAAATCATGACAAAAAATGGGCTTTTCGTCCTGGGCGGGTCGGAGACGTAACTGCATGACATTCTTTGGGCCGTCCATGACGGAAAAAACCATGGTAGAAGAGAGGGCGAGGAAAATATCGGGGTGTTCCCGGTTATGGTGGGTGGTCGGGGCCGAGTGATGCATGGAGGTTTGCACGTTTCTCTCGTACACGCACGCACGTGGGTGCGATGCGTTGGGCTCTAACTGAACCCTAGCGAGGCGTTCGCCTACTGAACCCGAGAGATTGCACTGTAGGCTACGCTTTACTGAACGCGAGTGATCAATCGATGGCTGTTAACTGAACCCGATCGAGCGATTCCTTCGCTACTGCTGCTAACTGAAGCCGATCGATGCTGCCTCTAGATGAACAGAGAGCGTTGCTGGGGGTGGATGAACAGGACCCCGTGGTGTTGCCTCTGGATGAATAGGACCCCGATCGATCGAGCCAGTTGGGGCTGGATGAACAGGACCCCGTGGAGGGCTGGATGAACAGGACAACCCCGTGGAGGGCTGGATAAACAGTAGACGGTGGAGGGCTGGATGAACAGTAGCCCGTGGAGGGGTGGTTGAACAGGAGCCCGTGGAGAGGGCTGGTTGAATAGTACCCGGTGGGGTAGCGCGCGGTGGAGGCTAGATAAATAGGAGCCCGTGGATGAACCGTCGCAGGTGGAGGCTGGAGGAGGTCATCGGTGGATGAACAGTAGCCCGTGGAGGCTCGAGGGGGTCGACGATTGAGTGAGTCCTGGATTAGGGGGTCTCCGGACAGCCAGACTATATCCTCTGGCTGGACTGTTAGACTATGAAGATACAAGATTGAAGACTTCGTCTCGTGTCCGGATGGGACTTTACTTGGCGTGGAAGGCAAGCTAGGCAATACGGATATGTATATCTCCTCCTTTGTAACCGACCTTGTGTAACCCTAGCCCCCTCTGGTGTCTATATAAACCGGAGGGTTTTAGTCCGTAGGACAACAGACAATCATACCATAGGCTAGCTTCTAGGGTTTAGCCTCTTTGATCTCGTGGTAGATCAACTCTTGTAATACTCATATCATCAAGAACAATCAAGCAGGACGTAGGGTATTACCTCCATCAAGAGGGCCCAAGCCTGGGTAAACATCGTGTCCCCTGCCTCCTGGTACCATCCGCCTTAGACGCATAGTTCGAGACCCCCTACACGAGATCCGCCGGTTTTGACACCGACATTGGTGCTTTCATTGAGAGTTCCAATGTGTCGTCATCATAAGGAAGATGGCTCGCCTCGTTGTCAAGGACCACATCACCTCTGGGGGATCCCTGGCTATAGGCCAAACTCTCCGACTAGGCGGCTTTGTCATGACCGCCCGCTCGGCCGCTGCGCCCACGATGACCTCTCAGGTCATCGAAAATAGCCTCCAGATCGGCTCAAAATTTGCCGAGCAGATGGATCCAATGGAGCTCTCCTCTTTGAACGAGCTCTTGGATCACATTGCCGCTCTGGGAGTCACTACAGACTACAATCGGATCGGGCTTAAACCCGACCAAAGGGAGATTAACTCTCTGCCGGTCACCCATCAGATAGCGGTGGTGGAGGAGCAATGTGGAGATTCTCCCTCTACCCCGAGGACGAACTATGTCCGGATTCCCGAGCCCTCCAAACAGGATACTCGCTCACGAGAGGACACCGCCCTAACCCTGAATCCAGAATCAGGCCGCATACCGAACCCATAGGGAAACATCCCGGAGCCCGAACTTCCAAGATCTGAAACTCCCCTGCCCTGGGATCACAGATTGGGTCAAGGTCTGGACTTAAATCCACCCGCCCACCTAGATACAAACGACCTTTCCCACATTAGGCAAGCGCCCCAAGAGACAATACATCACTATTGGGCCAGATTCCTCCTTGTAATGAACAAGGTCAAGGACTGTCGCGAGGAAGATGCAATTTTGTTCTTTTGCAACAATTGCACGGACAAGGGAGTCCTCAACGCCATAAGTCGCCGTGACGTTGCACACTTCGCTGACTTAGAGGCCATAGTACGGAAATACGGTGCGATGGAAAGTGCTTGGAAAACCCAAACGCAATTTTGGGATAATCCGGCTCTGACAAAACCCCCAGTCCGAACTAAAAGGGTGCACTCTCATAAGTCGCCCGACTCAATTACAAAGAAGCAAAATCCCACTACAGGGCATGGAACCGTATTGGAGGGATGGCTCAATAGGCCCTGCAAAATCCATAGTACAACGGATACCATATCAACAAACAGCCTTAGAGCATGTTGGGTCCTCCGGCAGGTGGCCAAAAGCGGTGAGGATCTTCTCACCCAAAATACCTCAGAGCACCTTCCCATGGATAACAACACAGTATTAACGGTCTTCGAGACCTTCACCTCAAATAATAGGCGTAAGCGAGCACTCCGCAGCCTTGCCGAAGTCTGCCACGTGGCAGCAATAAATCCATGGAGTGACACGGCTATCACCTTCAATTCCAGTGACGAACCTAAATTCCGAAAAGCCCGAACACCAGCCGCTTTGGTCCTTAGTCCAATTGTGGACGGCTTTCGGCTCACTAAGGTGCTCATGGACGGCGGCAGCGGATTAAACCTCATTTATGAGGAAACTCTCCACAAAATGGAAATAGACAGCAACCGTATTGAGCAAAGCAGTACGACCTTCCGAGGAATCATCCCTAGTCGGGAGGTCCGTTGCGCTGGGAAAATCACACTTGATGTGGTATTCGGCACTCTGGAGAATTACAGGTCCGAAGAAATTACATTCCAGGTGGCCCCGTTTAGTAGCGGATACCACGCCCTTCTAGGGCGGGAGGCATTCACGATTTTTCAAGCCATACCCCATTACGGGTACATGAAGCTCAAAATGGCCGGACCCAAGGGAATTATCACTCTAGCTAGTGATCCGGACATAGCACTCGGCACCCAGAACAAAACAGCCACACTAGCCCTCGAGGCATTATCTGAAGCCCTTGTGGCGGAGGAGTTAACCGTGCTGCGCTCCATGGTGGACAGGGACGACGTGATACTAGACAAAAGATCCAAGTCCACCTCCTTTAAACCAGCAGACGAAATAGTTAAATTCCAAGTCCATCCAACGGACCCTACAAAAACAACATCCATTGGGGCACATTTAGACCCCGCTGTAGACGCCGCACTACGCGAGTTTCTGCACGAGAATTGGGATATATTCGCCTGACATCCTTCAGACATGCCAGGAATCCCACGCAGATTGGCCAAGCATAGCCTTAATATTCTAAAAGGATTCAAGCCAGTCAAGCAGACTCTTCGGCGTTTCTCCGAACCTAAGCGACAAGCCATGGGAGAGGAGCTAGCCAAGCTACTGGAAGCCGAATTCATTAAAGAAATAAAACATCCGGATTGGCTAGCAAACCTAGTGATGGTACCAAAGAAGGACAAATCCTGGCGCCTATGTGTTGACTTCAAAGACCTTAATAAGGCTTGCCCAAAGGATCCCTTCCCACTCCCTCGCATCGATCAATTCATCGACGCTACCGCAGGACATGAATCATTGTGCTTCCTCGACGCATACTCCGGTTACCACAAGATTAAGATGGCGGAGTCTGATCAAGCCGCAAGGGCATTTATAATGCCATACGGCCCCTTCTGCTTTAACACAATGCCCTTTGGGCTCAAAAACGCCGGTGCAACATATCAGCGCATCATCCAGACATGTCTGGAAAAGCTGATCGGTAAGACTGTGGAGGCATATGTAGACGATGTAAACCAGACACGTCGACTCTTTAATAGACGACTTGAGGCTCATGTTCACCAATCTCCGAACATACGACATTAAGCTCAATCCGGAAAAATGTGTTTTCGGCGTTCCTGCCGGAAAGCTCCTGGGCTTCATCGTCTCCAGTAGAGGAATTGAAGCAAATCATGCTAAAATCCAAGCTCTGTCACAGTTGGCTATCCCAACTGACCTCAAGCGAATCCAGAAATTGACTGGATGCATGGCGGCTTTAAGCCGCTTTATCTCCCGATTAGGAGAAAAGGCATTTCCCCTTTATCACCTTCTTCGGTGCACCGAACACTTTGAGTGGACGGACGCAGCCACGGCCGGACTAGAAGAAATAAAAGCCATCCTGGCCACCAACCCAATCATGGCTGCACCAACTGTTGGCGAACCAATGCTATTATATATAGCGGCAACTCACCAAGTTGTAAGCACAGTGCTCGCCGTCGAACGAGAGATGGACGGACATAAATTCCCACTTCAAAAGTCGGTATATTATGTATCCACCATCCTCACTCCATGCAAATCACGGTACCCACATTACCAAAAGATAGCATACACGGTATTTATGGCATCCTAGAAATTACGACACTACTTTCAAGAGTGTTTGATTACGGTGGCCTCCGAAGTACCTCTCAATGACATAATAAACAACCGCGATGCCACGGGCTAGATTGCCAAATGGGCCATCGAGCTCCTCCCCTTCGACGTAACATATAAGCCACGACGAGCCATTAAGTCGGAAGTACTGGCCGATTTCATAGACGAATAGACAGAAGTCGAACCCCCTAAAGAGTACGGCGCATACTCCAATTGGATCATGCACTTTGAAGGCTCTAAAATGCTGGCTGGTCTGGGGGCTGGCGTCGTCCTGACATCCCCCACCGGAGACGGTGCAATACATGCTCCAAATACTATATACAGACTCCAACAACGCAGCCGAATATGAGGCCCTACTACACGGCTTCCGGATGGCAGTCTCCATGGGCATCGAACGCCTACAGGTGCATGGGGACTCGAACCTCGCAATATCCCAAATAAATGGAGACTTTGATGCCAAGGATGCGAAAATGGCGGCATATGGCAACGTTGTCCTCAAAATGTCAGATCGGTTCGAGGGGCTTGAATTCCATCATGTGGCTCGGGAAAACAACCAGGCAGCAGACATCCTGGCCCGTCTCGGCGCTAAACGCGACCCTGTCCCACCGAACATCTTCTTGGAAAGACTATTTAAACCATCCGTGGTATGGGAAGGGGACACAGGCAAAAATAATCCGGACCCGGCCACAACCCCAGAAGCCGAACACTCTGACCCAATCGGAGGCTCTGCCACCGAAATAACACCTTCAGCCCATGTGATAATGGCCGTCATCGCCCTGTGGACAGAACCATTCCTGGCCTACCTAACCAGACATGAATTACCCGAGGACCAAAACGAGGCCCGCTGCATAGTGCGGCGATCTAAATCCTACAAGGTCCATGAGGGAGAGCTTTATAAGAAAAGCACAACTGGAGTCCTTCAAAGGTGCATCTCTGAAGAGGAAGGGCGGAATCTTTTGGCAGAAATTCATGCCGGACTCGGCGGCCATCACGTTGTAGCTCGGGCCCTTGTAAGCAAGGCCTTCCGTACAAGTTTTTATCGGCCGACGGCCCGGGCAGATGCACAGCATCTGGTACAGCATTGTGTCAGTTGCCAGTTTTTTGCAAACCAAAGGCACATGCCACCTACCGCCCTCCAAACAATCCCCGTTACTTGGACCTTTACGGTCTGGGGGCTCGATATGGTCGGACCCCTCAAAGGGGGAACCCATAAGAGGAAATACTTACTGGTCATGGTGGATAAATTCACCAAATGGACAGAAGCCAAACCTGTCAAAATGGCTGAATCCGGACCGGTGATAGACTTTATATCCGGGGTTGTACACCGTTATGGCGTCCCCCATAGCATCATCACTGACAACGGCACAAACTTTACAGCCGAGGAGGTGAAACTTTGGTGCAGCAACATGGGCATCAAGCTCGATTATGCTTCTGTCTATCAGCCGCAAACTAACGGTCAAGTTGGACGAGCGAATGGTCTTATCATGAGCGGCATTAAACCCAGATTAGTCCGGTCTTTAAAGGGATCAGACACTCATTGGGTAGAGGAGCTCGACTCCGTACTATGGGGGCTGCGGACCACGCCGAATCACACTACCGGATACACACCGTTTTTTATGGTGTACGGCGCTGAGGTGATGCTGCCTTGCGACATAATTCATGACTCACCTCGAGTGCGCATGTACGAAGAAAGAGAGGCCGAGCTCGATCGGCAGGACAGTTTGGATGCCCTGGAGGAGGAGCACGACGTGGGAAAAGCTCATTCCGCATTCTATCAACAACAGACTCGAAGGTATCAAAGCAGAGAAGTGCGGGCCAAAACCTATAACATTGGCGAACTAGTTCTACGCCTGCCGGAGAAGAAAAAGAACAAGCTCAAACCGAAATGGGAAGGTCCCTTCATTATTGACCAGGTTCTGACCGGTGGAGCGTACCGTCTGCGGGATGCATCGAATAATCAACTCGAGCCAAACCCATGGAACGCAGCCAGACTCCGAAGATTCTACGCCTAGCGCCGGAATCTATGTTTGTCTCCTTACCTCCATGAATTTTTTGCACACCTGTTTTCTCTCTCATTCTTTCCCTCTTTTCTCTTCAAGGCCCTAAGGGGCTACATTTGTGTCTTGGTTACACATTCTTGACGCACTAACCGCGCTCAATATACCTGGGGTCTTCCTATACAGAAGCTTAATCTAATTACCTTTCCGGGCTTTATGCCCCGCACATGTGTTATTATTCCGCATGTACCTTTTTTCGCCATTATATGCATCGATATGACTTAAGTTTTGGCCAAGCTGGGTTGCCTGGCTCTTGTATTTATGCCCTACGTTCCCGTTAATTCGGCTAGGGCATAAGGGGAGCACCTCTGCGATTGTTACTGCCGGGTTAGCCGGATGTGTACCTCAGACTGGGTGAAGCCAAAAGCTAGCGTTCTTAAGGGAATATTCGGTCGGTGAATAGAAGATGACTTTCATTTAAATTACTACACGCCCCCAGATGTTTTTACCCCGCGTCTCACAGTTCGGACATTCACATTAGGGCATTCGTACCCAGGGAAAGGAACCCTTAACGGAACTATTCTCCCTGGAAGATGTTTCTTACTATCCATGTAATATAACATAGCTAGTTGGGTACTTGTCTGTTCAAGAACTTATGACCCCTACGCTTGGTTTCCATGCATACCCCAGTTTCTATATAACCGAGTGGGTATTCGGATACACTCCGGACTATCGGGTCCAGAGGTTGAAGCGAAAAGGTCCGCCATGACAAATGATTTACAATCCAGCTAGGGACATTACATATGTCACTTGAAGTACACCGTCACCAAGACTGATTAAATTTTTCTTCTATGCCCTCCAACAGGCTGTCTAGCCTACAATCCTGTTGGGAATACTTTGCGGCTAATTCTACTTTATCATACACTAAACTGACGGGGATCTCTTTCCCATCGGGCCCCACAGGTCCGACCTCGGCCATGTGGTTTGGGTCAGCCTTGGTATATCGTGTCTTCACCATAGCCCAGGCTCCCCTCGCACCTTGTCAGCAGGCTAATATTTTCCATAGTCGGAAGCGCCGCCGCGCTCCCTTGAGCTTCTCTATAAGCTCCCCCATGCCTCCTGGCGGGGACGTGGATGGCCACAAGGCTTGAGCAATACTCTGCAGCACCTGCCGAACTTGTTCATGCAGTTGTGAGAGCTCTGGTAGAAGATCACCCGAAGACCCGGGCATCTCCTTCGCGGGATGACCTGTCAGCATACCTGGAGACATAACGCTGTTAGCAGGTTTCTCCGTCGAACTCGTTTAAAAAGTTCGTTCAAGCACTTACTAAAAATGCCGCGCCGAAGCCGTTTATTCTCCTTCACGGAGACCGCAAGCTGGGCTCGGACATCCTTCAGTTCCACACCCAGCCGGATATTGGCATATTGGAGATCATTTTTCTCATGCCTGACTCGTATCAGCACGCGCTCGCCAGCATTTCGCTGTCGATCATCACGTGCCGTATCCGCCTCCACAGCCTCCGGATTCACTCCAGGGCCACCTGCAACATCTATTGGTACCAATATTCTTTTCAATAGACAAAAAAGTTACCAGGGGGCCCCTTTTTGGACTCCTTCAATGCGGCAACAGCGGCTTCCAGCTGGGCCTTGCATTTGTCCAGCTCTTGAGACAGTTGGGAATTCTTCTCTGTAAGAACCTACACAAATAATGATCCTTAAATCAGTTGCGTCAACTGTTTCAAGTCTCAGGGGCTACTGATACATATAATCGTCAGATTTGCTTACCCGTATATCCCTTACATACTGATCCGTGGCTCTAGATAGACCATTTTGAGCAGCACGGAGGTACGCGTCTCCAGAATTGAAGGCATCAAATGCCTCTGGTGAGAAGCAAGCGTCATGGAGTACGGCCTGGCGATGCCTATGATTCATGGCGCTCTCCACTTTTGAATTTGTAGCGGATAGTCTATTCGCATCCTCTGTAGGAGGAGCATCCGGCGTCTGCCCCATGTTGGCCTCCGCCTCTGTGTCCGGCCCTGGAGCCCGACTGGTGGAAGCGTGATCGGCAGCCTCTCCGGATATACTTCGGCGAGCGTTTTTTCTATTAAAGAAGCATGGACATCATTGCATTTTGAGAAAGACGACAACCACGGAGCGAGGTTTTGTCATACCTCTACGCCGGCGTCTCCATCCTGACTGCCTTCCTTTTCGGCCTACCCGGCTTCGGTGCCTCTTGTTGGCGAGTTGCTGTGGGTTCGACATGGCGTCATGAATGCCTTCCCTATAAAACACCATTTTGTATGGTAGGTGAAGTGTCTAAAAGGGGATCCTATTTTTGGGAGTTGGGATTTTGGTCTTTCTTACATGCGACGCAGGGAGCAATCCGGGATAGTCGGCCGTTATGGCCACCATGGCGTCATCGCATCTCAACTGATAGAATTGCTTGTCTATCAGCTCCACGAATATGTCCGGATCCTCTTCGAGCCCGGGAGATGGGCTGTTGACCTCCCTTACAGCTTTTCGCAGTTCCTGCCGTAAAATGGCAAGGTGAGTACCTATGAGAAAGAATGTGGGAAGAATGGGAGTAAAGAGGTATAACTCACCCAGCTTGGAGGGTTGAGAATCCATCCCGTGGCTTGATACAGATGAACTCCTCTTCCTCTCCCTTGAACAACTCGGACATAATTTTTGCTAAAGCAGCAGCGGAGTTCGGTCCCTTACGCCCGCAACGGGTGGCATCATCTTCCCCGTTAAAACACCACAGGGGGTGCCCTCGATATTGAAGTGGCTGCACTCCCCACGTTATGCATATTGACATAACCTCGATTATTGTCAATCCTGATTGAGCCAGGGCTTTAATCCGGTTCATCAGGTAAAGGACTTCTCCGTTGTCTTCCTCCTGGGGGCTCCGTGGGCGCCAGCTTCGGTGTTTCTTCAGAGGAGCATTGTTGAACTTAGGAAGACCCCGCCGAACAGGGTCTGGAAGGGGGACGTCCTCCATATAAAACCACTCCGAAGGCCAGTCTTCGGACGTCTTCTTCGGAGCCCGCGGAGGAACGGTTGAATTGGAAATCCGAGTCCCCATAGTAAGTAAGGAACAAGGCACACCCGCTCCCCTTAGAGGGGCTGGGGAAGCTCTCCGCTTGCTCCCCGCCATTATAGGTGGCGAGCCCGGTTCGAACGGGGACCATATACGCTAGAGGGAGAAATCCCTGAGTCTGCAGCTCTACTAATCGACTATGTGGGACTGAACACCTCTCCCAATCACCGGGCTTAGGGCTATGGGGGCGGGAGGAGGAGCTGCGGTGGTCGGCCATGTTGGAGTGGATTTTTTCCAAAGCGCGCTCCGATGGATTCTCGCCGTGGGAGGATGGTATGGATTGGATCTAAGAATCCCCATCCGTTTAATAGACAATTTATTTACCTGGCTAGGGGGTGAATGTAAAAACGCCCTGGCTCCTCATATTCGTTCGACGCGTGGAAGATAGCCCTTATTGAGCACAGAAGCCCAGAAGTCCAACATTTATGGGGCCGGACACTACTTAACAAACATTCAAGATTTGGAGAAGAACCCGCCTTACAATGCCGAAGACAATACTGCGTGCCGGACTCAACGTCATTGAAGCCTGGTTCGGGGGCTACTGAGGGAGTCCTGGATTAGGGGGTATCTAGATAGCCGGACTATATCCTTTGGCCGGACTGTTGGACTATGAAGATACAAGATTGAAGACTTCGTCTCGTGCCGAATGGGACTTTACTTGGCGTGGAAGGCAAGCTAGGCAATACGGATATGTATATCTCCTCCTTTGTAACCGACCTTGTGTAACCCTAGCCCCCTCCGGTGTCTATATAAACCAGAGGGTTTTAGTCCGTAGGACAACAGACAATCATACCATAGGCTAGCTTCTAGGGTTTAGCCTCTTCGATCTCGTGGTAGATCAACTCTTGTAATACTCATATCATCAAGAATAATCAAGCAGGACGTAGGGTATTACCTCCATCAAGAGGGCCCGAACCTGGGTACACATCGTATCCCCTGCCTCCTGTTACCATCTGCCTTAGACGCACAGTTTGGGACCCCCTACCCGTGATCCGCCGGTTTTGACACCGACAAGATCGAGATGAACAGTATCCCGTGGAGTCCCGTTTTGCGGTATGCCACACTCCTCCCGATGAACAGGACCCCCGTTTCGAGCGTAGCGCTCCAACACAAGTCCGTTTCCTCCATTTTGCGGTACGCCAAACCCCTCCCAATCAACAAGACCCAGTTTCGACCGTAGGAGGTCCGTTTCCTCCGTTTTGCGGTACGCCAGACCCCTCCCGATGAACAGGATCCCGTTTCGAATGTGGCGGGTCGAACACAAGGTCGTTTCCTTCGTTCTGCGGTACGCCAGGCCTCGTTTCCATTGACTGTTCCGTCCAAGCCGGTTGGCTCCCATGCGTTCCGTTGCCTCCCGATGAACACGACGCATTCCGTTGCCTCCCCATGAATACGACGACACTGTTTTTTTTGCGGGCGACGACGATGCTGTTTCTCCGTTCCGACCCAGCCATGTACATGAGCCCTGACCGTATGTATGCGCGAGTAGGCGTTTGAGACCCCGCCCGTATGTACGTACGTGGCCATATTTCTTTCTTGCACACTGGCCGATGTACGTACGTGTACATGCTATGTGCGTGCCTCTTCTACGACACGTGTGTGCCTCTACATCGACCCATATGTACATACACGTTCGTGACCAGAATGACAACGCTATGTATGCTTCGACCAGGTGGGTCCCGACTGTCAGGCACTTCCTTGCGTGCGAAGATGTAGCTGGTGGGTCCCAACAGTCAGGGGGGCCAATCGTTTTTTGGCCCGGATGCACTTCCTTGCGTGCGAAGATTTAGCTGGTAGGCAGTGGTGGAGCCAGGAATATTTGATTAGGGGGGCCAAATGAGGCTAACACAGGCTGGGGAGGGCCAAACACTGAAAAAATGTGCTTTTTACAGCAAATGATCACTAAATATGTACTATACATAAGCAGATTAGTATTAAATCACTAATGTTAGGGGGCCAGGGCCCTTGCTGGTCCCCCTGTCTCCGCCACTGCTGGTAGGTCCCAGCAGTCAGGGGGGAAACATTTTTTCACGAAATATAGTTGCCCGTCCTGTGGGTCCCTGCTGTCAGGTGGAGGAATCATTATTTTCCGCGTAATAAGGAGGCACTTCCTTACTGCGGCTGTGGACCCAGCTGTCAGCCTCTCCACACACAGTCCACATGCGAGGGAAGCCATTTCTTGACCACGTTGACCATGCCACGCCAAGAGCACTAGGGCGGTGGATGACGGCAAGGCCTAGGAAGGGGACGACGAGGAGCCGGGGAAGACGCGGCAGTGGATGCCCACGCGTAGAGGAGTATGAGGGTTCACTGGTTCGCTTGGTGTGAGGCTGCCGTCGCCGCAGAATAACAGGGGGTGTGGGTGAGTAGAGGCATGGCCTGGCCAACGGTGGGAGTAGTAGGGGGTGGTGAGGCCTCCACGGCATCACAGCTGGCCACGGGAGGCAGGAGCACGCGGCACGACCGGCACTGCTTTGGGCGGCTGAAGCAAGAAGACCAGAGGTTGAAGAAGCACTATGGCCATTGGATGGACATCGTACGGTCACTGCAGCTAGAATCATTTATATTGACTATGTTGACAAAGCTCTTGGTACACGTCAACTTAGTAGGCCCACAGGCCAGCCTCCGAAACGGTGTGCCCTAGATGTCAGGGGGAGGAATCATTTTTTGGGTGGCTGAAGCAAGAATATCCGAGATTGAAGAAGAAGCATGACATCCGTTGGATGGACATCCAACGACCACAGCTGCCAGAATCGTGTGTTGTTGACAAAGCCTTGCATATGCGTCAACTTAGTTTTTTTAGAGGACACGTCAACTTAGAAGGCCCACAAGTGTGGGGCAGAGAACATATAGCCCATTTGCGATATGTAAGAATGTACAGCCCATTTTTTAATTCTAATGGAATTTACTACATGCCATTTACAGTTTGTTAAAAGTACAACCCATTTTCTAGCTAGGACAACGATTAATAATTTCAACCATTCCTCAAAAAAATGATTAATAATTTCAACCAACCGCTCAAAACAGAATTCAAAAAAAATTCCCACATTCTTATGGGTTCCGAAATATTTTTATCCGAAATTTCTAATCAGATTAAATATAATTTCAAAATAAAGTTGTATTACGTTAAAATCCAACGAAATATTGTGTGCGCAACAAGTAATGAAATTAAAATTTTCAAATTCCAAAAATAATATATTTTTTAAACTAATTACGCGTTTGGTGCATTTTTTATAGTTACTGCCCAGTTATTATAATTACATCCCATTTATTATCTTAAAGTCCATTTTCTTGTTAAGCCTAATGCATACCTCCTAGGAAAGTTTGCACCCCAGCAGGGCGGAGGATAACAAGTTGACCAGGATATTGTGTACAACTGTCGGCCCAGTTGCATTGCTAATGTTGAAAAAAGGCATGTGTAGTACAGTACAACCTAACATGGCTACTCAGCCCACATTCAACGACACCAGAAAGGCCCAAACAAGGCTTCTGTACAACTTTTTGAAGTCACTGAGCTCAATTAATAACTTAAGAAAAAAGTTAGATTACAGTGGAACCTAATTAAAAGCTTTCACGAGCAAAGAAATAATTCAACGGGTCCCACTTGTGCGTGTGTGTGTGTGCGTGTGTGTGTGAGAGAGAGAGACCCATTGGTCGATGCTCGTAAATACATCTTTTAGCATGCATTGCTGATGCTCAGTAAAAACTTATAGTTGACACAATCATATAGAACATCATAGCACACTAAACTTGCATACAAAAATTTCACGCAGGCGGCACAATAAGGATGGAAGCAGTGGATCTCTACGGGTAGGGCTATGTTGAAACCAATGAACTCGTACATAACGGTTCATCATCTTTATCAATGACGGGGAAATATCTTGAATGCCATGCAAAGAAAACAGACAGACAACACAATAAGTTCTGCTAGCACATTAAGTTGACGTACATCCGTTTCTAAAAAAAGTTCAGGTACAAAATTAGAACAGGTCACAATCAAATGTACTGGCACATCAGTGCTTCACACCCATAGCTCGGATTTAACTTGTATCTGACAAGATTCAGTTGTTACCTCAAATTAGAGCACATCCAGGCAGCCAGCCCTGCCTCTTCTCCCAAAGAAGCAGTGGCCTCTGCCACGCGATGGAGTAGGCCCTGTGCCATCCATCGTTTCGAGCAACAAGGGGAAAGTCTGGCGTTGACTCCTGTAATGGACGTCGTCGACGGACCCTGGCACCAGCGGCGGCAGCAGGACTTCGATTGATGGATTGACCACTTCTTCGACATGCACGAACACTCGATATAGGTACATCCCTAACGTGGTCCACGACGGCCTTGGTGGCGACGAATAGTACAACCCCGGTTCCTGCACCGGTATCTCAACACCAATCAACTACGGTATGGTGGACGGCTTCTTCATCCATGCCATAACCGTCAGAGCCCAGCTGTCTGGAGGAATAAACATACTTACGAGCTCACCTCCAAGGTCGTTCATAAGCTCATTCATGGACTCGTTGTTCCAAGCACATCGAGGCATGCCGTGGAAGGTAAGCTTTGTTAAAAACTTAAGCTCATAGGGCACCGAGCCCCTCCTGGGTGCCACCGATCAAAGCTCACCAGCGCGCCATCACAGAACAAACGTCGAGAAGATTCAAACACACAACTGCAGTCAAAAGTTGTCCGGAACCAGACGAAGAAATCAGCCGGTGGCGGACATACTTTGACGAGCAAGTCACTTATTTGGATGTCGTGCGCAATTCCAAGAGCTTTGACAAGGTCGTCCGGCGAGACGGGAGGCCGGTCGCCGTTGATGGTTACCATTAGCACTTTGTCGGCAAACTGGTCGTCAAGCGCCGCCATGCCACTGTTGAGCGACAACACGCAGCGACCGAAGGCAGGACAGACCTCAGGATCTCTGGCTCGGATATCCGCGTTGATCGGCGACATGATAGTGTGCTTGAGTACAGGGAGTACAGGAGGGGGATTTGGGGGAACTGGAGTAGGAATCGAGATTCCAGAGGTGGGGGAGGGGCGGGAGATTGGGGATGAAAAGGTATCATGAATTTCGAACACGCGCCAATATGCTCTCGGCGCGCAAGCGCACGAAAACACCGGTGGCGCCCGTATGTCGGCCTAAGAGTCCTTATTCTTTCTTTTTTGAAGAGGCAAGCCTTTTTTGAGGATCTTTTGAGAGCCCGGCCTGAGAGTCATAATTGACCTATTTGGCATTGCGTTACTACTCGGCCCATATTCAACGACACCTTACTGGCCCAAACAAGTGTACATCATCGAAAATACACTGAGCTCAAATTATATAACTTGAAAAAAGGAGGTACACTCTGAACACTGGAGAATGGTGGTGCCCTCATTTAGCCCACCAGTAGTTTGAGACAATAAACTGTTCGAAACAACGATATATACAACATTTAAACACTGACTAGTGACTACTACTGACATAAACAACAAGACATGATAGTTCATAAGAAGTCTTGCTACACCACCAAAATGCTCCCATCTGCAGCGCTCAGACTCTCGTGATCCATACGAGAATGACATTCTAAATAGAGGCAACTATTACATAGTAAGAGTGACATAGACGAGGATGACCAAATGACAAGGAATATGCATAACAAAAGAAAGAACTACCCATCCAGAACAAGCAGCAAAGACAACAAAGTCATTCGAAGATATGATCCAACACCATCATAATTTGCAGCCCCGCTTCAGCGACCAATGATCCGGAGACACCAGTTCTCCACGCTTTCGATGCAACAGCCCAATTACCTATCAACCTGAAGGCTTGAACCACATCACTGTCTGTCATAATTGAGACATCCAAGGATCAAAGTTAATCCGGATGCCTTTGTCATTCTCACCTTCTTTTGGATGCAGACTGTATCGTTGACAATCAGGGGAGTTTGCTCCCAAACTCCTAGGGCTCGCCGTGTAGACACAGTTTTCCATAGCAAACAGAGCCTCTCTGCCATCAAGGTCCTTGCCAACGGTGATCTCCTGGTTAATCGGATAATTGAGTCCGAGAAACAGAGAGTGTGTACCAAGGCTATTTACCTGCCTCCAACTAAAAAATACCGAAGGCCCCAACAAGCTGGTATCCTGCTCATAGACGTAACGGCCACTGTCCGGATACTCACGTATTTCACGGTGCTTGTATACAGTGTTTTTTTTGCAATATAACTTTTCTGGCTCATGTGTCCGAATGATCATCAGTCTTTTTCCGTCGTCTGATCGAGCGGGGAACCATGCTTCCTTGTTTTTGGCAAAGGTGGTGTGATTACAAAGGGCAGTGACTATAGGAACACTACATCATATAAAAAAGGACATGCATTGTTAATGTAAGATCAACATTGTTCAGAGTATGAGTAGGATAATGCAAGAAACAACATTGATATGTCCCTGTTGGAACTGGGAGGAAAATACAAGGAAATGTATACTGGGTTCGAAAATATAGAAGTGCCATGCATGGTTATACTCATGTTATCTCGCAATCGATTCTTCACAGGAAACTACCATGTCATGCATGTTATGTAATCATGTTCTGTCCTCACAAACAAATTCTTCAAGGTAACTAACAGACCATGCATTGTTATATACTCGTGTTCTATGGGCAAAAAATTTGTGAGGATATTATTCTAGCCATTGATTGCTGAAGGGAGAATATAGGTATGTACACATGGTAAGCATTACATGATTTCACTACTTCCAAATATAGAGTTCTCCATATGCACATTTACTTCCCTAATGTATGCTAATGTGATGTACAACGGCGGTGACAGACTGCACAGGGTGAGGCTGACTTTGGTAACCCGAACACGCCTCCTGGACTAGTGTCAGGCGCAGGGTGTTGTCACTTCACTCTGAGGACTGGATAATAGTATTTTGACCATCAAGTGTACCACAGTTGTAGTAGTAGTAGTAGTAGTAGTAGTAGTAGTAGTAGTAGTAGTAGTAGTAGTAGTAGTAGTAGTAGTAGTAGTAGGAACATGAGTACTCCAGTACTGTATAGCGGAAATAGGTCTCCCGTGCTAGCATGCCTGTTCACTTCATCCTCCAGGTATCATCCATATTGCGAGCAGAACCAAATTCTCGTGCATGCGGAAGCGCGAAGATGGGCCTTTTCTTTTTTGATGAGGATAACCGTGTATTCCTTAACCAGAGAATGTTGTGTCTCCCACGCACGCGCCAATATCCATCTGAACCAGCTACGACACATTTTTTATCTGTTTGCATAGGTCCCACCTATCAGGAAGGATGGGCACGTACACAAACAGGTACGACTCCTCAGTCTACCCGCATAGCCTTTTCGTTTAGTCTACCTAGCCGTCTAATCAACTGCCTGCACGCCACTTCTCCCATTTACTTCTCCATCAGGAACCGATTTTCCTCGGCTTCTTCACCTCCCCTTCGTCTTCATTTGCATCCAAACCCCACTGCGTTCACATTGTTTTAACCTCTTTAAATAATCATCTACTACTTCAGTTAGACTAGCCATCTAATCCCAATTCTCCAAACTATAGCCCTCTGTTCCAGCGGTTCCAAATAGTGAAAGAGATCGAGATGCAGGTTTTAAGCGTCCAACATGTCCTCGTCGAAGGCTCGTTGAGCATAGTTGCCACCGTCACCATCCACCCAAGGGTTGTTCGGAAGTGGATCAACAATGTATCCAACTCCCTTGAAAAGGTAGAGATGAGGGTCATCGGTCTCGACGCAGAGTACACGGAGCGTGCGACTGGGAAGGTCCAACGCGCCGCCGTCCTGCAGCTGTGCCTCGAAGATGATGTTTTGGTGTACCACATCATACACGCGCCCTCCATACCAGGTGAGCTTCACGATTTCTTGTCTCGGGAGGACATATACTTCTATGGGGCAACCATCGAAGGGGACAAACAGAAGCTAGAGCCGTACAACGTTGATTTGAAAAGCATTGCTGACCTACAAACCAGAATCAAAATTCCTATAGAAGATTGTGATAAACAGACACCATCCCTATTTGACGTAGCAAATTTTGTGCTCGGTACAAATCTTCAGAAGGGTGAAGAGACAGTGGCATTAAGGTCGTCTAGATGGGAGAATTATCCCTTGACGTACGAGCGGATAAAATATGCTGCCCTCGATGCCCGTGTGAGTTTCGAGATATTGCAAGGTCCAAACAGCTTGTTGCGAAGCCGTCTCCCACAGAAAATGAGAACAAGAAGAAGAAGATAAGGCTGCACCAGCAGCATGGCATTATGGATGGATGAACTATTTCCTCTCTTGTACAAAAAAAGTATCCCCTCTTGCTGTATATTGATATAGATGGACTATTTCGATGGTGTGCATGTCTTTGGAACAAGTAGTAGCGCGGGTCCGCTTGACTATAAGGAACTATTTATCCGCCTAGCTTTCTCTACTACTCCTACCAGTGATCAGTATGCAATGCATGTGTCCGTAGACATGACAACTTGTCCATGGAAGTTCAACTACGACGACCATCACGTTTCATCCACTGCCACCCGCGATTCCCACGACGCCGCTCCAACCCACGGCACCACGTCCCCCGACATGCGCCTCACCCCTCTCGGCCGCACCGCCCCTCTGCCTTTGTGCACATGACATGTGGGCCACCTTAAATGTGGTGAGCATCAAGTTTCTACCACAGCCACACACAATTCCCACGATGCCGCACGACCGCATGACACCACACGTCCCTCGACCTGTGGCTCACCCCTCTCGGCCCCACTGCCCCTCTGCCTTCGGGAGAATTACATGTGGACCAGCCACCTATCGGGTCCACATGTTATTGACTCAAAGGAAGGTGTAGTAAGGCGCTGAAGCTCAGTCCCGAGGGCCCTGGGAGGGAAATGTAACTCCTGTGCCAGGCTGGTGCTACCGCTGCACGAACTCATGCCAAACTCGAGATTTGTTTCTTTACTATACATGCACACAACGATTTAATGGACATTGTAATCTCAACATGTGATGGGGAGCTCTAAATTTGAATTTGAAACTTATAAAACGAAAAGATTCAAAACAAATAAACTGGGAGAGAGGGAGTATATCGTAGGATGTGTCCCATACGAAACAAGTCCCCTGGTTTGTCACTGTGAAGATGCGGTTAGAAAGGAGCACATCGTCTTCGTACTCGTACGATAACAAATCGGCCGCAGATAGAATGGTCCACCTTTGACCGCCATGTGCAAGGTTCGTGCTATCTTATTCAATCTCACCGTGGTTCCATCGTACCAATTCATGCAGTGGCCTGTTGCATGGCTGATTGCAATGTTGGACAAAGGTTCTACGGGAACGGTGTCACCGTTGTAAATGTTGTGGAAATTGATGTTGGTACCCTCCCGTACATATGCAAGCCAATCTCCACTCATACCGAGCCTAACCTATGAAACAGTGGGTGATGACCCACAAGTGTAGGGGATCTATTGTAGCCTTTTTGATAAGTAAGAGCGTTGAACCAAACGAGCAGCAGAAGGAAATGATAAGCGGTTTTCAGTAAGGTATTCTCTGCAAGCACTGAAATTATCGATAACAGATACTTTTGTGATAGGATAAATTGTAACAAGCAACAAGTAATAAAAGTAAATAAGGTGTAGCAAGATGGCCCAATCCTTTTTGTAGCAAAGGACAAGCCTGGACAAACTCTTATATGAAGGAAAGCGCTCCTGAGGACACATGGGAATTATCGTCAAGCTATTTTTCATCACGTTCATATGATTCGCATTCAGTACTTTGATAATTTCATATGTGGGTGGACCGGTGCTTGGGTACTGTCCTTACTTGGACAAGCATCCCACTTATGATTAACCCCTATTGCAAGCATCCGCAACTACAACATAAGTATTAAGGTAAACCTAACCATAGCATGAAACATATGGATCCAAATCAGCCCCATGTGAAGCAACGCATAAACTAGGGTTTAAGCTTCTGTCACTCTAGCAACCCATCATCTACTTATTACTTCCCAATGCCTCCCTATAAGCCCAAACAATGGTGAAGTGTCATGTAGTCGGCGTTCACATGAAACCACTAGAGGGATGACAACATACATCTCATCAAAATATTGAACGAATACCAAATTCACATGACTACTAATAGCAAGACTTCTCCCATGTCCTCAGGAACAAACGTAACTACTCACAAAGCATATTCATGTTCATAATCAGAGGGGTATTAATATGCCTAATGGATCTGAACATATGATCTCCCACCAACACCAAGTAAACCAACTAGCATCAACTACAAGGAGTAATCAACACTACTAGCAACCCATAGGTACCAATATGAGGTTTCGATACAAAGATTGGATACAAGAGATGAACTAGGGTTTGAGACGAGAAGGTGCTGGCGTAGATGTTGAGGGAGATTGACCCCCTCCCGATGAGAGGATCGTTGGTGATGACGATGGTGATGCTTTCCCCCTCCCAGAGGGAAATTTCCCCGGCAGAACAGCTCTGCTGGAGCCCTAGATTGGTTCTGCCAAGGTTCCGCCTCGTGGCGGAGGAGTTTCTTCCCGAAAGCTTGCTTATTATTTTTCCTCGGACAAAAGACTCCATATAGCCAAAGATGGGCATCGGAGGGCCACCAGGGGGCCCACGAGGCAGGGGGCATGCCCCCACCCTCGTGGCTGGTGGGTGGCCCCCCTCTGGTGCTTTCTTCGCTCAGTATTTTTTATGTATTCTGAAAATAACTTCCGTGAAGTTTCAGGACTTTTGGAGCTATGCAGAATAGGTCTCTAATATTTGCTCCTTTTCCAGCCTAGAATTCCAGGTGCCGGCATTCCTCCTCTTCATGTAAACCTTGTAAAATAAGAGAGAATAGGCATAAGTATTGTGACATAATGTGTAATAACAGCCCATAATGCAATAAATATCGATATAAAAGTATGATGCAAAATGGACGTAGCAACTCCCCCAAGCTTAGACCTCACTTGTCCTCAAGCGAAAGCCGAAATAGAAAAATATGTCCACATGTTTGGAGATAGAGGTGTCGATAAAATAAAATACGGACATGAGGGCATCAAGATCATTCTTAGAACAACAACATATATATATATATTGTCATATGATCTCTTATGCTAAAGTAACGATTCAATCACAATTTCAAGTATGAATCATAAACTTCATTGAGAACCAACAAACTCTAATCTCGGTCATTGAGGCAATTGCAATTTATCATAACATAGGAAAGAGTCAATATAATAGCTTTTCAGCAAGTCCACATACTCAACCATCATTTAGTGTTTCACAATTGCTAACACTCACGCAATACTTATGGGTATGGAGTTTTAATCGGACACAGAGAAAGATAGGGGCTTATAGTTTTGCCTCCCAACTCTTTTACTTTAAGGGTAATGTCAACAATAATAGTTCATGAAAACTCGCATCCAATTAGCTATATATATTAGGATCTTTCCAACACATTGTGCTTGCCGAAGGATAAAATGTAAAAAGGAAAGGTGAATATCACCATGATTCTTTGATGAAGTATAAGACAAGAATAAAAGATAGGCCCTTCGCAGAGGGAAGCAGAGGTTGTCATGCGCTTTTATGGTTGGATGCACGAAATCTTAATGCAAAAGAACGTCACTTTATATTGCCACTTGTGATGTGGACCTTTATTATGCAGTCCGTCGCTTTTATTTCTTCCACATCACAAGATTGCATAAAGCTTATTTTCTCCACGCTAATAACTCATACATATTTAGAGAGCAATTTTTATTGCTTGCACCGATGGCAACTTACTTGATGGATCTTACTCAATCCATAGGTAGGTATGGTGGACTCTCATGGCAAAACTGGGTTTAGGGATATTTGGAAGCACAAGTAGTATCCCTACTTGGTGCAAAGAAATTGGCTAGCAAGAGAGAGAAAGGCAAGCTCAACATGTTGGATGATCCATGAAAGTATAATTTATCTCAGATGTAAGAAAACATAACCCATTACGTTGTCTTCCTTGTCCAACGTCAACTCTTTAGCATATCATACTTTAATGAGTGCTCACAATCATAAAAGATGTCCAAGATAGTATATTTATATGTGAAGACCTCTCTTTCTTTATTACTTCCTATTAATTGCAACAATGACAAAAACTATGTTTTTCAACTCTCAACAACTTTTATTCATCTTACTCTTTATATGTGAGCTCATTACTCTACATAAGATCCATATGATCTCTTTATTTCTTCTCTTTTATTTTATTCCCTCAAGATCATAGCAAGGTAATCAAGCCCTTGACTCAACACTAATCTTTACTATATATAGCTCACGGACTCGATTACATAGAAGAATCATAAAGCAAAACTCACAACTAGATCATACTAATACTTTATTCTACTAGATCAAGATATTATCAAAAGGATCAAACTAAGAAAAACAGTAAAGGTAAAAGTGATGGTGATACTATACCGGGGCACTCCCCCAAGCTTGGCAGTTGCCAAAGTGAGTGCCCACACCCGTTTCTCAGTTCTTCTTTGTCGGTGAAGAAGGTGTTGGTTTTGTAGATGGTGTAGGCTTCTTCCTTAATTTGCGCTTGAGGACATAATTTTGATCCCTTAGATCATCGATCTCCTGCTCAAGGCTTAATATCTTCTTGCATAATTCCTGTTTGTTTTCCTGCAAGAGGCGAAAAGGGATAAACTCGATCTTAGGTTTCTTTGCTCTATTAGGGAGCTTGACTTTTTGAACTCCACATGAATGTCCCCAGGTTGAGGTAATGGGACTTCATCTTCATTTGAGCTCGTCTCCTCTTTTCCCTTGGGTTCATAGTCCTATTCTTCTTTCGTAGTCCAACCACAATGCTCCACGTCCCCATAGACCTTAGGAGCTGCAAGGTAATCAGCCACATAGCTTTCTCCTTTTCGAATCCTGGGACGACATATTGCTCTAATTTGCAGCAGGAACAGCTTGAAACAAAGACAGAGGATATTTGCATGATACAGTGGTCAAAACCTTCGGGAGATTATATAATGAACTTTTACCGACCAAAAGAAGTATCGTGCGAGAAAACGGAGTCCGGAGAGTGCACGAGGTGCCCACGAGGCAGGGGGTGCGCCCAGGGGGTAGGGCGCCCCCTCCACCCTCGTGGAAGCCTCGTGTCCTTTCCGGTCTGCTTCTTATTTTCTTAAATATTCCAAAACAGAGAAAAATTGCCATTATAGAACTGTTTTGGAGTCGGTTTACTTACCATACCACGTACCTATTCCTTTTCGGAGTCTGAAACGTTTCGGAAAGTGTCCTTTATGTATTCCTCCGGGGTTACGGTTTCAATAAAATTAGTTTCAACATTTATAGGATTACCTGAGATATAATGTTTGATTCTCTGACCATTCACCACCCTTGGATTTGTGCCTTCGAAGTTCTTGATTTTTATGGCACCGGAATGATAGACCTCCTCGATGACGTAAGGACCTTCCCATTTAGAGAGGAGTTTGCCTGCAAAAAATCTCAAACGAGAGTTGTATAGCAATACATAATCACCTATATTAAACTCACGCTTTTGTATCCTTTTGTCATGCCATCTTTTAACTTTTCCGTTAAACAGTTTGGCATTCTCATAGGCATGGGTTCTCCATTCATCAAGTGAGCTAATGTCAAATAGCCTCTTTTCACCGGCAAGTTTGAAGTCATAGTTGAGCTCTTTGATAGCCCAGTATGCCTTATGTTCTAGTTCGAGAGGTAAGTGACATGCTTTACCATAAACCATTTTATACGGAGACATACCGATAGGATTTTTATATGCAGTTCTATAAGCCCATAATGCATCATCTAGTTTCTTGGACCAATTCTTTCTAGATCTATTAATAGTCTTTTGCAAAATTAATTTGAGCTCTCTGTTACTCAATTCTACTTGACCACTAAACTACGGGTGATAAGGAGATGCAATTCTATGATTAACATCATACTTAGCAAGCATTTTACGAAAGGCACCATGAATAAAATGCAAACCACCATCAGTCATTAAATATCAAGGAACTCCAAACCTCGGAAAAATAACTTCTTTAAGCATCTTAATAGAGGTGTTATGATCAGCACTACTAGTTGGAATAGCTTCTACCCACTTAGTAACGTACTCAACAACAACTAAAATATGTGTATACCCATTAGAGGAAGGAAAAGGTCCCATATAATCAAAGCCCCAAACATCAAATTGTTCAATAACAAGTGAATAATTCATAGGCATTTCTTGACGTCTACTAATATTACCAATTCTTTGACATTCATCACAAGATAAGACAAACTTACGGGCATCCTTGAAGAGAGTAGGCCAATAAAAACCGGATTGAAATACCTTGTGTGCAGTTCTATCTCCAGCGTGGTGTCCTCCATAAGCCTCGGGGTGACACTTGCGTAAGATCTGTTCTTGTTCAGGATCAGGTACACAACGTCTAATAACACCATCTACTCCTTGTTTATAAAGGTGTGGGTCATCCCAGAAGTAATGTCTTAAATCATAGAAAAACTTTTTCTTTTGCTGGTATGTGAAACTAGGTGGTATAAATTTAGCAACAATGTAATTAGCATAATCAGCATACCATGGAGCAGTACGAGAAGCATTTATGACATTTAATTGTTCATCAGGAAAGCGATCATCAATAGGTAGTGGGTCATCAAGAACATTTTCTAACCTATACAAGTTGTCTGCAATGGGATTCTCAACTCCCTTTCTACCAATGATATGCAAATCAAATTCTTGTAGCAGGAGAACCCATCTAATAAGTCTAGGTTTAGCATCTTTCTTTTCCATAAGATATTTAATAGCAGCATGATCAGTGTGAATAGTTACTTTAGAATCAACAATATAAGGTCTGAACTTATCACAAGCAAATACAACTGCTAAGAATTCTTTTTCAGTAGTAGCATAATTTCTCTAGGCATTGTCTAGAGTTTTACTAGCATATTGAATAACATTTAATTTTTTATCAAATATTTGTCCTAGAGCAGCCCCTGCAGCATAATCACTAGCATCACACATAATTTCAAAGGGTAAATTCCAATAAGGTGGCTGAACAGTAGGTGCAAAAATCAAGGCTTTCTTAAGTATTTCAAATGCTTCTACACAATCATCATTAAAGACAAAAGGAATATCTTTTTGTAATGGTTAGTCAAAGGCCGAGAATTTTTTTAGAAGTCCTTAATGAACCTCCTATAAAAATCGGCATGACCAAGGAAACTTCTTATACCTTTGATGTCATTGGGACACGGCATCTTTTCAATAGCATCAACCTTAGCTTTGCCAACTTCAATACCTCTTTCAGAAATATTATGCCCCAAGACAATACCTTAATTAACCATAAAGTGGCACGTCTCCCAATTCAAGACAAGGTTAGTTTCTTCACATCTCTGCAAAAATCTATCAATGTTGCTCAAGCAATCATCAAAAGAGGATCCATAAACAGAGAAATCATCCATGAAAACTTCACAGATCTTTTCACAAAAGTTGGAGAATATAGCCATCGTGCATCTTTGAAAGGTAGCAGGTGCATTACATAAAACAAAAGGCATACGTCTATAAGTAAAGGTACCGAAAGGGCAAGTAAAAGTAGTCTTTTCTTGATCATCAGCTGACACAGGTATTTGAGAGAAACCAGAATAACCGTCTAGAAAGCAAAAATGTGTATGTTTGGATAATCTTTCTAGCATTTGATCAATAAAATGCAAGGGGTAATGATCCTTTTTAGTAGCTTTATTTAATTTGCAGAAATCAATTACCATCCTATAACCTGTAATAATTCTTTGCGGGATCAATTCATCTTTATCATTAGGAACAACATTAATACCTCCCTTCTTAGGGACAAAATGGACAGGACTTACCCACTGACTATCAGCAACGGGATAAATTATACCTTACTCAAGGAGCTTTAATATTTCCTCTCTTACCACTTCTTTCATCTTAGGATTTAGCCATCGTTGGTGATCAATAACTGGTTTGGCGACTTTCTCCAAATTTATTTTGTGTTGACATAGAGTGGGACTAATGCCCTTAAGATCATCAAGAGTATATCCAATAGCAGCACGGTGCTTCTTCAGAGTTTTCAATAATTTCTCTTCCTCCTTCTCTAAAAGGTTAGCATAATAATAACATGATATATCTTCTTTTCATCAAGATAAGCATATTTAAGAGTATCAGGTAATGGTTTAAGCTCAAACACGGGATCACCCTTGGGTGAAGGAGGATCCCCTAGGATTTCAACAGGCAAGTTGTGTTTCAGAATAGGTCCCTGTTTAAAGAATACTTCATCTATTTCCCTTATTTCATTCATAAACATATCATTTTCATGGTCTAGCAAATATTTTTCTAAAGGATCAGTGGGAGGCACGGCAATAGAAGCAAGACCAATTATTTCATATTTACTAGGCAATTCTTCATCATGGGGTTGTCTATAAATTTAGCAAAATTAAACTCATGAGACATATCCCCTAAATCAATGGAAACAATATCCTTATTGCAGTCTATCTTAGCATTAACAGTATTCAAGAAGGGTCTACCAAATATAATGGGACAAAAGCTATCTTGTGGGGAACCAAGAACAAGAAAATCAGCAGGATATTTAACCTTCCCACACAAGACTTCAACATCTCTAACAATCCCAATTGGTGAAATAGTATCTCTATTGGCAAGCTTAATGGTAACATCGATATATTCTATCTCAGCAGGTGCAATGTCATGCATAATTTCTTTGTATAATGAATGAGGTATTGCACTTGCACTAGCACCCACATCACATAAGCCATGATAGCAATGATCTCCTATTTTAACAGAAATAACAAGCATGCCTACAACAGTCTATGTTTATTTTTAGTATCAGGTCTAGCAATTCTAGCAGTCTCATCATAGAAGTAAATAACACACCCATCAATATTATCGGCCAAGATATCTTTAACCATAGCAATATTAGGTTTAACTTTAACTTGCTCAGGGGGTTTGTGTGTCCTAATATTACTTTTGCTGACTACAATTGAAGCTTTAGCATGATCCTTTATTCTAATAGGGAAAGGTGGTTTCTCAACATAAGCAGTAGGAACAATATGATCATTATAAGTGACAGTATTTTCTTCAACTTTAATAGGTGCAACTACTTTTACTTCAATGGGAGGATTATATTTAAACCACTTCTCCTTAGGGAGATCAACATGAGTAGCAAATGATTCACAGAAAGAAGCTACTATCTCAGAGTCAAGTCCATATTTAGTGCTAAATTCACGGAAAGCATCGGTATCCATAAAAGATTTAACACAATCAAACTCAGGTGTTATACCTGACTCCTTACCTTCGTCGAGATGATCATGGAGCGATTACTGAGAGAAAGCCGAGCATAAAAAATTTGAATAATCATTTCTCTTGAGAGCTCATGATTGGGGCATGGATATAACATTGAATTAAGCCTCCCCCAAGCTTGAGCGATGTTTTCTCCTTCGCGAGGCCAAAAATTATATATATATATATAATTACGATCACGATGTATAAGATGCATAGGATAAAACTTCTCGTGAAATTCCAATTTCAATCGCTTATAGTCCCATGATCCCATATCATCACATAGCCTATACCATGTCAATGCATCTCCCTTCAAAGATAAAGGGAAGACCTTCTTATTGATAACATCCTCGGGCATACCTGCAAGCTTAAATAATCCACAAACTTCATCCACATAGATTAAGTGTAAATCGGGATGCAATGTTCCATCTCCTGCAAAAGGATTAGCTAGCAGTTTCTCTATCATACCCGAAGGAATTTCAAAGTAAACATTTTCAGTAGGTTCAGTAGGTTGAGGGGTAGTTAATTGTGGTTTCGGACGAGGTGAAGATACCCCGAACAAACCCCTCAAAGGATTATGTTCCATAGTAACAAGTGACAGTAAATTTCAGCACACTATATAAATTTTTCCTTACCAAATTCCACCTACCAAAGGCGCTTCACTCCCCGGCAACGGCGCCATAAAAGAGTCTTGATGACCCACAAGTGTAGGGGATCTATCGTAGCCTTTTCGATAAGTAAGAGTGTCGAACCCAACGAGGAGTAGAAGGAAATGATAAGCGGTTTTCAGCAAGGTATTCTCTGCAAGCACTGAAATTATCGGTAACAAATAGTTTTGTGATAAGATAAATTGTAACGAGCAACAAGTAATAAAAGTAAATAAGGTGCATCAAGATGGCCCAATCCTTTTTGTAGCAAAGAACAAGCCTGGACAAACTCTTATATGAAGGAAAGCACTCCCGAGGATACATGGGAATTATCGTCAAGCTAGTTTTCACCACGTTCATATGATTCGCGTTTGGTACCTTGATAATTGGATATGTGGGTGGACCGGTGCTTGGTTACTGTCCTTACTTGGACAAGCATCCCAGTTATGATTAACCCCTATTGCAAGCATCCTCAACTACAACAGAAGTATTAAGGTAAACCTAACCATAGCATGAAACATATGGATCCAAATCAGCCCCTTGCGAAGCAACACATAAACTAGGGTTTAAGCTTATGTCACTCTAGCAACATCATCTACTTATTACTTCCCAATGCCTCCCTCTAGGACCAAACAATGGTGCAGTTTCATGTAGTCGACGTTCACATGACACCACTAGAGGGATGACAACATACATCTCATTAAAATATCAAACGAATACCAAATTCACATGACTACTAATAGCAAGACTTCTCCCATGTCCTCGGGAACAAACGTAACTACTCACAAAACATATTCATGTTCATAATCAGAGGGGTATTAATATGCATAATGGATCTGAACATATGATCTTCCACCAAGTAAACCAACTAGCATCAACTACAAGGAGTAATCAACACTACTAGCAACCCAGAAGTACCAATCTGAGGTTTGGATACAAAGATTGGATACAAGAGATGAACTAGGGTTTGAGATGAGATGGTGCTGGTGAAGATGTTGATGGAGATTGACCCCCTCCCAATGAGAGGATCGTTGGTGATGACAATGGCGATGATTTCCCCCTCCCAGAGGGAAGTTTCCCCGGCAGAACAGCTCTGCCGGAGCCCTAGATTGGTTCCGTCAAGGTTCCACCTCGTGGCGGCGGAGTTTCTTCCCAAAAGCTTGCTTATTATTTTTCCTCGGACGAAAGACTCCATATAGCCAAAGATGGGCATCGGAGGGCCACCAGGGGGCCCATGAGGCAGGGGGCGCGCCCAGGGGGGTAGGGCGTGCCCCCAACCTCGTGGTTGGTGGGTGGCCCCCCCTCTTGTGCTTTCTTCGCTCAGTATTTTTTATATATTCTGAAAATAACTTCCGTGTAGTTTCAGGACTTTTGGAGCTGTGCAGAATAGGTCTCTAATATTTGCTCCTTTTCCATCCCAGAATTCCAGCTGCCAACATTCCCCCTCTTCATGTAAACCTTGTAAAATAAGAGAGAATAGGCATAAGTATTGTGACATACTGTGTAATAATAGCCGATAATGCAATAAATATCGATATAAAAGTATGATGCAAAATGGATGTATCAGTGGGCAGGGGGAGAATTAAGAAATGGACACGGAAGTAGTCTTTAGAATGCATTTACTGCGTGATCAAACTCATCTTACCTGCTCATCGGAGGAAATCCGAGTGCCCCTCATCGTCGGCATCTCAAGGGGCGTAAACTTGCAACTACGGCCATGCCGCGTTGCAGAGACCCCCAAGGAAACATCCTCGTACGCTCCACGGAACATCAAGATGCATTTGTATGAGTAGTTTATCTTGTGAGAGAAAAGTATGAACGAGGGAAGGCCTCTAGAGATAGAGATAGACACTACTACTACCAATGTGTTGGCCCGTGCATTGCAATGGATCCAAAGTAGTAGAATAATACTTGTTCACGTGCTTGAAATATAAAGACTCTAGTTTTGATATACATGTGTCAGTAGACATGACAGCTTGTCCATGGAAGTTGAACCACGGCGACCATCACGTTTCTTTTTTCTACCACTGCCACACCCACACGCGATTCCCACGACGCCGCTCCAACCCTACCTGTAAGCACGACGTCCCCCGACATGGACATGGATCCTCTGACGTGGCTATCACTGCCTTTCCTTCGCTGACAGGTGGGACCCACACTTGGGGATCCCACATGTTAGTGAAAGAATGGTAGGATTGTTCACGTCGGGGGATCCTCATCCCCCCGATGTGCGCCTCATCCCTCTCGGCCCCACCGCTCCTCTGCCTTTGTGTGCATGACATGCGGGCCAGCTGAACTACGGCGACCATCAACTTTCTACCACAGCCACACCCGATTGGACGCAGTTTGCCTGATCCGCTGCTGTGCTCCGATCCGTACTCCCGCACCATCGAATTTTCATCCAACGGCTGTGACACATTTTGTCCCGGGCATCAATCCTTAGTTGGAGTACTTCTGTACTACAGGTAGTACCCGCCAGTGTGGCCATCTACGCCTCGTAACGCCCCGATGCCCAGCTGTGGCACCCTCTCCACGGCCACTCCACCACTGGCCGGTTCATCTCGAACGAGTGAGTCGCGAACCACACCACCACCATGAGAATGACATGTGGGCCAGATGCATTTAAGGTACACATGTAATTGACTCATAGGCCGGGCACTAAGCCATTGAAGTTCGGTCCTGTGGGCCCCGAGAGGGAAATGTAACTCCTGCGGCAGGCCTTGTGGTGCTCCCGCAGTATGAGCTCGTGCCAAACCCGGAATTTGTTTCTTACTGCTACTCCTAACTACTAGTAAGGCACACGTGCATTGCACGCATGAGATTCTGGTGGTTTGTGCATTATGCTTCTACATGTGGAGTCTTCTAGATTCTACATGTGGCAAAATCTGGTGGAATGTAGATGATATCCAACGGCCAGTAGTGCTCAAATTTGCCATATTTGTACCGTCAGATTGGCTTCATCCAACGACCAACTTTCAAAGTTATTCACACACTATATAGGGGTATAGATGTTTGGTTTGCAGCCTAAGGTTGCCATGCCTAAGCTTAGGCGTACCACAAGTGTGTTTGGTTGTGTTCTCGTCTTAGCATAGTTGTTCCTTCTTCATGTATGCTCTCTTCATGCATGCTTCTAGTGTATTTGTGCTAAGCTAGTGTGGACTCATGCACCCTCCATACACTCTACCAAACACCTAAAAGTGGGTCGAGAAGGGAACTCTTGGGATCATGAACCCTTCATACACCCTACCAAACACACCAGGCATGTGTTTGGTTCATTGCTACACTTGTAGCTTGCCACACTTTCCTAGCTACATGGTCCACATGTCATAGACCCATCTTCTTGCCAAATCTTGACACACTTGTGGTGGCCATTTTGTTAGCCACATTTTTGGTGGCAGACACACTTTGCCTAAGCTTAGTTGTGGAAAAGTTAGTCATGAGTGAAGTTCAACCATGGACTCTTCTAGATTCTACATGTGGCAGAATCTGGTGGAATGTAGATGATATCCAACGGCCAGTAGTGCTCGGATTTTCCATCTTTATACTGTCGGATTGGCTTCATCCAACGACCAACTTTCAAAGTTATTCACACACTATATAGGGGGTATAGATATAGATGTGCCGGCCCATTGCAATGGATCCAAAGTATATCTATTTAGTGGACTGCACTCTAAACACATTATCTATTTATTTTTCTCTAACCTTTCGTAGCCATGCAACCAAGCCACATAAGCTTCATGGGTGCTCCCCACATCATATTATTCATACTACGTTGAATGAAAAAAAGATAAATCACCCAAAACAAGATCTTCCCATTTTTTGTTCCTACGATGTTGTGTCGTGCACGTACCTACTAGTTGTATAGTGGTAGTACTAGTTGTATAGTACAAACTTGGTACTGGTAGGAGTAGAGTAGTACGGAATGCTCCTACTCTATCAACGAGCCCCATCTGACACCAAATTTCTTGGCTTCCGTGCTACAACTAGATCTTCCCCATGTTTCTGTTTTCCAACCCGGCGGCGGGCGGGGTGCAGTTTGCCAATAGTCGATTTGCTCAACGGCGGTCCCACATGAAAGTGAAAATGCTAGGCAACACACCTTCCCTAAGCTATGTGTCGTCCCGGACGGGCCGTGGAGTACTCCCGATTCCCGGGCGTGTGTGGGGGGAGTGCGACGCGAACGCGGCATGCCTTTTCCTTTTACTAGCAATGTGCCCGTGCGTTGCGGCAGATCCAAAGTAGTAGAATAGTAGTACTTGTTCACAAACTTGAAAGAAATCACTCTTGTTTTGATATACTCCTAATATATTACTCCCTCCGTTCCTAAATATTTGTCTTTTTATAGATTTCAAATGGACTATCACATGCGGATTATATAGACATATTTTGAAGTGTAGATTCACTCATTTTGCTCCGTATGTAGTCACTTATTCAAATCTCTAGAAAGATAAATATTTAGGAACGGAGGGAGTACTTTTCACTGAAAATATATTTCTGAGGCTGTTTTGATGAGGTGAGGGAGGGATGTGGTTGCTTTCAAGATAATAAGGGGTTTTCTGCAAATTTGAGCAGAGAAGTGGGCTATTGCTGCAAAAATGCCACAACTTACCTCATAGCCGTTAGATGCAGATCTAATGGTCAGAAACGACGGATGGCAGACACACCACCATCACCAACTGAGTCTTTTATAGGATAGGAGTAGTGAAACATGTATAAATTGTAACATTTTGGTTCTGCTCCTTGGCACGATCGATAGATAGAAATAACAGTTGGAAACTCTAGGGTGGGGCTATTTCCGCCAGATAAGCAGGGTACGTAGTAGCTAGGTTGGCGCATCGTCGGTTTGGTCACACGCGGTCCGACATGTTCTAGTTTTTCTAGCAAGGTGCCCGCGTGTTGCACGAAGTTGATGGAAAAGGTAAGAACAACTTATAAATTGACGGATGGAGTACTAGTTACAGTGATGCATATGATTAAGAAAAGGGATCGCACATGTCAGTATTGACTGGAACGAGAATGCAACAACACAATAAGAATTAAGGCCACGATGATGATGCAATCACATTGGTGGTTACAGAAGGCAAGAAGAAAGATGCATCCATCAACTTACGACCTCCTCCTCCTCAAATTAGTGTGCCGAGACACCGACCGACGGCTAAGGAGCGGCGGCTTTTGTGGCGAGGTCGAGGTGCTTCTCAGCAAAGGCATCCAAGGCTTCCAGCCGGTTGAGGAAGGCCAATGTCGTAGCGTCCTCACTGGCCTTGTAGATACCTATGTACACGATTTTCTCGTACATGTGGATGTGTAGGTCGACGAATTCTTGCAGGGCGAGGCGCCTCGCAGCGAGCGCGACCTCCAGGTGGACATTCTTCGTGGCGTCGGCGGGCAGTCGCAGGGCCACCAGTGCTTGAAAGAGGTTCCGGCCATGGAGGCCGATTAGGGTGGCAGGCAATGAGGAGCCCGGGCGCGCGGGCTGGAGTAGTACGGCGATTTCGTCCGTGAGCTTGTTGAGGATGGTGAACTTGTTGGTGGTGGCAACGATCATCTGGTCCAATTGAGATTCGTAGTTGGCGTCGACGGCGGCCATCCACCAGCCGGTCTCCAACACCGTCTGGAGACGATCCTCGGCGCCATGCCGCAGGCCGACGTCATGCACCATCTGGCACAGCCGCTGGCTGCTCGCGTGCATCGCTGCCATGGGTTTGTAGTGAGCTCTTTTGCGCTTAGTGTAGGTCCTTAGGCAAATTCTTAGGTGAGTACGATGTGGTAGATGCATTGGAATGGAGGGGTGCCTTTATATGAGGGCAAACTGCGTTGCATTCACATCGTGCAGCCTCTTTTCCCGGTCCTCCTCCCATTACTTCCCTCATGCATTAATTGAAGGAGGATGCATTGGCTGTTCAACATTTCGGGAACCACTACTCCCTCGTCTGCATTAAAGCCGTATCGGGAACTATGCCACCCGCTGTCAAATCGAATAGTACTGCGTCGCCCGCTGCACGCCCGGCTGAACACGCCTCCTCACCTCCATTAAACCCGCATGCAAACCGTGAAACCTACTCCGGCCACACGTTCGTTCATGAGCGGGCCGGAATTAAACGCAACACCGGCCGAGCTCCTCCCGTCCGCCCTCAGTTTAAACGAGGCTAGACGCTGGCCAAGCTTCGACCGTCCGCCCTCTATTTACACGAGGCTAGACAGACAACGGGCAAGAATCGCACCCCTCCGCCGCTCCCCCATCTCCTCCTTCACCATTTTCTCCGCTCTTCCGATGGCTTCCGAGGATCCGTTCTCCGGCATATTACCCGGCTGGGTGGCCCGGCGAGCCCTATGGATACGGGCGAGGCCGCTCGATGCTTCGGCCCGATAGAGCGAGTTTCTGCCCCAAGCAGGCGCGTTGTTCAGTAACTCGCCGCTCCAGGTCAGCTCGATGAGGAGTGGCGAGTTGCTCCACGCCGGCACGATAGCAAGCACACCGGTACGAGCGTCGTCGCTGCCGCGTCGCACCGCGTCACCAGTGTCCGTGGGCGCGCCTCCCGTGCCTGCGGTAGCGCCATGCAGGCAGAGACAGAATCCGGGTGCGTGGAGAGCGACGAGTCAGTGGCCAGCTTCTCCTTGTCCGCTGCCATCATCGAGGAGAAGTAGAACACGGGAGGCCGCCGCCACTTGGGTCCCATGAAGGCCACCGCCGAGGCGACGACTGCGCATTCAGGTGGTTTCTTTGCTGCTTCGTCTCTTCCGAGGACATTCATCGACACCGCAAGTGTCTGCCGGACATGAGGAAGACAAAGGGATCCGCGGGCGGCCATTTAGATTATGTATTCCCTCTCTAGCTGGCAGGAAATATTTGTTCTAAGAATGGATAAATTGTATGTATCTATAACTAGAATAAGTCTAGATACATCCATTTCTAGGACAAGTATTTCCGGATGGAGGGAGTATTAATTATACCAAGAGATCCGGATTGGCACCGCTTAGTTCATGTAAATGTAATGAAATCCATCATGTTTATATGAAGATCCGACTTTTTTATATGAAATCCTTCATGCTTATATGAAATCAGTTCATGTTTGCACGAATTTCATCTAGTTGGTTAGATTTGTGAAAATGTATGCCGCTGGCGTTTGATACGTCTCCAACGTATCTATAGTTTTTGATTGTTCCATGATATATTATATCCTGTTTTGGACATTATTGGGCTTTATTATACACTTTTATATTATTTTTGGGACTAACCTATTAACCGGAGGCCCAGCCCAGAATTGTTGTTTTTTTTGCCTATTTTAGGGTTTCGCAGAAAAAGAATATCAAACGGAGTCCAAACGGAATGAAACCTTCGGGAACGTGATTTTTGGAACGAACATGATCCAGAGGACTTGGACCCTACGTCAAGCAATCAACCAGGAAGGCATGAGGTAGGGGGGGCACGCCTACCCCCCCCCCCCAGGTGCGCCCTCCACCCTCGTGGGGCCCACGTTGCTCCACCGACGTACTCCTTCCTCCTATATATATACGTACGTACCCCCAAACTACCAGATATGGAGCCAAAACCCTAATTCCACCACCGTAACTTTTTGTATCCACGAGATCCCATCTTGGGGCCTTTTCCGGAGATCCGCCGGAGGGGGTATCGATCATGGAGGGCTTCTACATCAACACCATAGCCTCTCCGATGAAGTGTGAGTAGTTTACTTCAGACCTACATGTCCATAGTTATTAGCTAGATGGCTTCTTCTTCTCTCTTTTTGGATCTCAATACAAAGTTCTCACCCTCTCTTGTGGAGATCTATTTGATGTAATCTTCTTTTGCGGTGTGTTTGTTGAGACCGATGAATTGTGGGTTTATGATCAAGTTTATCTATGAACAATATTTGAATCTTCTATGAATTCTTTTATGTATGATTGGTTATCTTTGCAAGTCTCTTCGAATTATTAGTTTGGTTTGGCCTACTAGATTGATCTTTCTTACAATGGGAGAAGTGCTTAGCTTTGGGTTCAATCTTGCGGTGTCCTTTCCCAGTGACAGTAGGGGCAGCAAGGCACGTATTGTATTGTTGCCATCGAGGATAACAAGATGGGTTTTATTTCATATTGCATGAGTTTATCCCTCTACATCATGTCATCTTGCTTAAAGCGTTACTCTGTTCTCTTGAACTTAATACTCTAGAGGCATGCTGGATAGCGGTCGATGTGTGGAGTAATAGTAGTAGATGCAGGCAGGAGTTGGTCTACTTGTCTCAGACATGATGCCTATATACATGATCATACCTAGATATTCTCATAACTATGCTCAATTCTGTCAATTGCTCAACAGTAATTTGTTCACCCATCGTAATACTTATGCTCTCGAGAGAAGCCTCTAGTGAAACCTATGGCCCTCGGGTCTATTTTCCATCATATTAATCTTCCAATACTTAGTTATTTCCTTTGCCATTTATTTTACTTGCATCTTTATTTCTCTTTATCATAAAAATACCAAAAATATTATCTTATCATATCTATCAGATCTCACTCTCGTAGGTGACCGTGAAGGGATTGACAACCCCTTTATCGCGTTGGTTGCGAGGAGTTTATTTGTTTGTGTAGGTGCGAGGGACTCGTGCGTGGCCTCCTATTGGATTGATACCTTGGTTCTCAAAAACTGAGGGAAATACTTACGCTGCTCTATTGCATCACCCTTTCCTCTTCAAGGGAAAACCAACGCAGTGCTCAAGAGGTAGCAAGAAGGATTTCTGGCGCCATTTTCGGGGAGGTTTACGCAAGGCCAAGTCAAGATTTGGACTCCTGACAACGAGCCATTTTTGGCGCCGTTGCTGGGGAGTCTACGCAAAAGTCAACATACCAAGTACCCATCAGAAACCCTTATCTCCTGCATTACATTATTTGCCATTTGCCTCTCGTTTTCCTCTCCCCACTTCACCCTTGTCATTTTATTCGCTCTCTCTCTCTCTCCATCCTCCCTCTCTTTCTCTATTCGCCTCTTTTTGCTCGTTTCTTGTTTGCTTGTGTGTCGGATTGCTTGCTGGTCACGATGGCTCAAGATAATAACAAATTGCGTGACTTTACCAATACCAACAACAATGATTTTATTAGCACTCCGATTGCTCCTCTTACCGATGCTGAATCTTGTGAAATTAATGCTGCTTTGCTGAATCTTGTCATAAAAGATCCGTTTTCTGGCCTTCCTAGTGAAGATACCGCTACCCATCTAAACACCTTCGTTGATTTGTGTGATATGCAAAAGAAGAAAGATGTGAACAATGATATTGTTAAATTGAAGCTATTTCCTTTTTCGCTTAGAGATCGTGCCAAAGCTTGGTTTTCGTCTTTGCCTAAAAATAGTATTGATTCATGGAATAAGTGCAAAGATGCTTTTATCTCTAAGTATTTTCCTCCCACTAAGATCATCTCTCTTAGAAACGATATTATGAATTTTAAGCAACTTGATCATGAACATGTTGCATAAGCTTGGGAGAGGATGAAATTAATGATACGTAATTACCCTACACATGGTTTGAATTTGTGGATGATTATACAATTTTTTATGCTGGATTGAATTTTGCTTCTAGAAATCTTTTAGATTCGGCCGCGGGAGGCACTTTTTTGGAAATCACTTTAGGAGAAGCTACTAAATTCCTAGATAATATTATGGTTAATTATTCTCAATGGCACACTAAAAGATCTACTAATAAGAAAGTGCATGCGATAGAAGAAATTAATGTTTTGAGTGGTAAGATGGATGAACTTATGAAATTATTTGCTAATAAAAGTATTTCTTATGATCCTAATGATATGCCTTTGTCTACTTTGATTGAGAATAATAATTAATCTTTGGATGTGAATTTTGTTGGTAGGAATAATTTTGGTAACAATGTGTATAGAGGAAACTTTAATCCTAGGCCGTATCCTAGTAATTCCTCTAATAATTATGGTAATTCCTACAACAATTCTTATGGAAATTTTAATAAGATACCCTCTGGTTTTGAATCTAATAGTAAAGATTTTATTACCTCGCAAAATAATTTCAATGCATTGATTGAAGAAAAATTGCTTAAGATTGATAAGTTGGCTAGGAACGTTGATAGAATTTCTCTTGATGTTGATTCTTTGAAACTTAGATCTACTCCTCCTAAGCATGATATCAATGAGTCTCTCAAAGCCATGAGAATTTCCATTGATGAGTGCAAAGAAAGAACTGCTAGGATGCGTGCTAAGAAAGATTGCTTTATAAAAGGTGTTCTTCTAGTTTCCATGATAATAAAGATGACGATCTAAAAGTTATTGATGTGTCCCCTATTAAATCTTTGTTTTGTAATATGAATCTTGATAATGATGGGACTGAATATGATCCACCTTTACCTAGAAGGCGTTCCAAAAATTCAGAGTCTTTAGATCTTGATGCTAAAATTGTTAAAAGTGGGATTGAAGAAGTCAAAACTTTAAATATTAATGAACCCACTATTTTGGATTTCAAGGAATTTAATTATGATAATTGCTCTTTGATAGATTGTATTTCCTTGTTGCAATCCATGCTAAATTCTCCTCATGCTTATAGTCAAAATAAAGCCTTTACCAAACATATCGTTGATGCTTTGATGCAATATTATGAAGAAAAACTTTAGTTGGAAGTTTCTATCCCTAGAAAACTTTATGATGAGTGGGAACCTACTATTAAAATTAAGATTAAAGATCATGAATACTATGCTTTGTGTGATTTGGGTGCTAGTGTTTTCACGATTCCAAAGACTTTGTGTGATTTGCTAGGTTTCCGTGATTTTGATGATTGCTCTTTAAACTTGCACCTTGCGGATTCCACTATTAAGAAACCTATGGGAAGAATTAATGTTGTTCTTATTGTTGCAAATAGGAATTATGTGCCCGTGAATTTTATTATTTTTGACATAGATTGCAATCCTTCACGTCCTATTATTCTTGGTAGACCTTTCCTTAGAATGATTGGTGCAATTATTGATATGAATGGAGGGAATATTAGATTCCAATTTCCGTTAAGGAAAGGCATGGAACACTTCCCTAGAAAGAAAATTAAATTACCATATGAATCTATTATGAGAGCCACTTATGGATTGCCTTCCAAAGATGGCAATACCTAGATCTATCCTCGCTTTTATGCCTATCTAGGGGCGTTAAACGGCAACACTTGTTGGGAGGCAACCCAATTTTATTTTTATTCCTTTCTTTTTTCTTCTGTTTAGTAATAAATTATTTATATAACCTCTGTTTGGTTGTGTTTTTTGTGTTTAGTTAGTGTTTGTGCCAAGTAGAACCGTTGGGAAGACTTGGGGAAAGTCTTTTTAATCTTGCTGTAAAAAACAGAAACTTTAGCGCTCACAAGAGCTGCTGCCATTTTTATTTGGAAAGTTATATTTAGTTAATTCTTTTTTAAGATGATTAATAGATAAATTACTCACGTCCACAATTTATTTTATAATTTTTGGGGTTCCAGATCATGCGTTAGATACATATTACTACAGACTGTTCTATTTTTGACAGATTCTGTTTTTCGTGTGTTGTTTGCTTATTTTGATGAATCTATGGCTAGTAAAATAGTTTATAAACCATAGATAAGTTGGAATACAGTAGGTTTAACACCCATATAAATAAATATTGAGTTAATTACAGTAACTTGAAGTGGTGTTTTGTTTTCTTTCGCTAACGGAGCTCACGAGATTTTCTACTTTAAGTTTTGTGTTGTGAAGTTTTCAAGTTTTGGGTAAAGATTTGATGGATTATGGAACAAGGAGTGGCAAGATACTAAGCTTGGGTATGCCCATGGCACCCCCAAGATAATCTAAGGACACCTAAAAGCCAAAGCTTGGGGATGTCCTGGAAGGCATCCCCTCTTTCATCTACTTCTATCGGTAACTTTAGTTGGAGCTATATTTTTATTTACCACATGATATGTGTTTTGCTTGGAGCGTTTTGTATTATTTGAGTCTTTATTTGTTAGTTTTCCACAATAATCATTTCTGCACACACCTTTTTGAGGGAGGCACTCATGATTCAGAAATTGTTAGAATACTCTGTGTGCTTCACTTATATCTTTTGAGTTATATAGTTTTTGCTCTAGTGCTTCACTTATATCTTTTAGAGCACGTTGGTAGATTTGTTTTATAGAAACCATTTTTATCTCATGCTTCACTTAGATTATTTTGTGAGTCCTACAAAACAGCATGGCAATTTGCTTTAATTTTTTTTAGGCATTCAAGATTAATAAAAAAATCTTATGAGTGTGTTGAATACTATGAGAAGTTTGAAACTGGATAATTGTTTTGAGATATGGAGATGGTGATATTAGAGTCGTGCTAGTTGAGTAGTTGTGAATTTGAGAAATGCTTATGTTGACATTTGTGATTCCCGTAGCATTCACGTATGGTGAACCTTTATGTTAAGAAGTCGGAGCATGATGTATTTATTGATTGTCCTCCTTATGAGTGGCGGTCGGGGACGAGCGATGGTCTTTTCCTACCAATCTATCCCCCTAAGAGCATGCGCGTAGTACTATGCTTCGATAAATAATAGATTTTTGCAATAATTATGTGAGTTCTTTATGACTAATGTTGAGTCCATGGATTTTACGCACTCTCACCCTTCCACCATTGCTAGCCTCTCTAATACTGCGCACCTTTCGCCGGTATCATACACCCACCATATACCTTCCTCAAAACAGCCACCATACCTACCTATCATGGCATTTTCATAGCCATTCTGAGATATATTTCCATGCAACTTTCCACCGTTTCGTTTACTATGACACGCTCCATCATTGTCATATTGCTTCGCATGATCATGTAGTTGACATTTTAGTTGTGGCAAAGCCACCGTTCATAATTCTTTCATATAAGCCACTCATGCATCATTGCTATCCCGGTATTCAGCCGGAGGCATTCATATAGAGTCATACTTTGTTCTAATATCAAGTTGTAATCATTAAGTTGTAAACAAATAGAAGTGTGATGATCATCATTCATAGAGTATTGTCCCAATAAAAAAAGAGAAAGGCCAAAAAAAGAAGGCCCAAAAAAGAGTAAATAAATAAAAAGGGGCAATACTACTATCCTTTTTTTCCACACTTGTTCTTCAAAGTAGCACCATGATCTTCATGATAGAGAGTCTCCTATGCTATCACTTTCATATACTAGTGGGAATTTTTCATTATAGAACTTGGCTTGTATATTCCAACGATGGGCTTCCTCAAAATGCCCTAGGTCTTCGTGAGCAAGCAAGTTGGATGCACACCCACTCAGTTTCTTTTTGTTGAGCTTTCATATACTTATAGCTCTAGTGCATCCGTTGCATGGAAATCCCCACTCACTCACATTGATATCTATTAATGGGCATCTCCATAGCCCATTGATACACCTAGTTGATGTGAGACTATCTTCTCCTTTTTTGTCCTCTCCACAACCACCATTCTATTCCACCTATAGTGCTATGTCCATGGCTCATGCTCATGTATTGCGTGAAGATTGAAAAAGTATCGAGTTGTAATTGTTGAGTTGTAAGAAAAATAAAAGTGTGATGATCATCATTATTAGAGCATTGTCCCAGTGAGGAAAGGATGATGGAGACTATGATTCCCCCACAAGTCGGGATGAGACTCCGGACGAAAAATAAATAAAAGAGGCCAAAGAAACCCCCAAAAAAGAAAAAAAAAAGATAAATAAAAGAGGCCATAAAAAGAGAAAATGCCCAAATAAAAAAATGAGAGAAAAAGAGAGAAGGGACAATGTTACTATCCTTTTACCACACTTGTGCTTCAAAGTAGCACCATGATCTTCATAGTAGAGAGTCTCTCATATTATCACTTTCATATACTAGTGGAAATCTTTCATTATAGAACTTGGCTTGTATATTCCAATGATGGGCTTCCTCAAAATGCCCTAGGTCTTCATGAGCAAGCAAGTTGGATGCACACTCACTTAGTTTCTTTTTGAGCTTTCGTATACTTATAGCTCTAGTGCATCCGTTGCATGGCAATCCCTACTCACTCACATTGATATCTATTGATGGGCATCTCCATAGCCCATTGATACGCCTAGTTGATGTGAGACTATCTTCTCCCTTTTTGTCTTCTCCACAACCACCACTCTATTCCACCTATAGTGCTATATCCATGGCTCACGCTCATGTATTGCGTGAAGATTGAAATTTTTTTGAGAATGTCAAAAGTATGAAACAATTGCTTGGCTTGTCATCGGGGTTGTGCATGATTTGAATACTTTGTGTGGTGAAGATGGAGCATAGCCAGACTATATCATTTTGTAGGCATAACTTTCTTTGGCCAGGTTATTTTGAAGAGACATAATTGCTTAGTTAGTATGCTTGAAGTATTATTATTTCTATGTCAATATTAAACTTTTGTCTTGAATCTTTCGGATCTGAATATTCATTCCACAATTAAGAGAATTACATTGAAATTATGCCAAGTAGCAATCCACATCAAAAAATTATGTTTTTATCATTTACCTACTCGAGGACGAGTAGGAATTAAACTTGGGGATGCTTGATACGTCTCCAACGTATCTATAATTTTTTATTGTTCCATGCTATATTACTAGCAAAAGGGCCCGTGCGTTGCACCGGGAGAAAAAATAAAATCATAATCTTCAATAGCATGACCATATTTTGCTGCATCACTGAGATAGACTATCACTCTCAATTTTTTCCTGAAATCATGAACATTTTTTTGAACTCATGCACATATGTGAAATCGTGAACATTTTTCAAATTGGAATAATTATATTTATGCCCCTAGCTATGTCCCACTCGGCTGTTTTACCCCTAATTTCCAAAAGTCACCGCTTCTGTCCAAGTCACTTCGCTCCTCTTATGCTTTTGCCCTTTGACCGTTTGACCGTCAGTTTGAAAACTTCATAACTAATTCATACTAAATCAGAAAAATGCAAATAAGATACCAAAATGTTCGGAAAAACATCACCTACATGTCAGTGTCATTTGCATTCATGAAAAAAGTGTTCGAAAGTGCCTAAATCAGACAAGGCCGACTCCTCGCCCGAAGCGGAAAAAATCTTTAAGGATTTGAGACCTCTCGAACAGCGACCAGCTCTCGCCGCATCATGACAGTCAGTTTTTGGCTTTCTCTACTAAGGTGCTCGTCCGGAAGAACTGGGACACAATCGTAGTAGTTCTACCAATGCTACCTTAGCCGATATAGCAAAACGTAAGGTACCAAAACATGGGAGCTGGGCAAACCCAACTATTGACCCAAGACATGATTCGGAGCTGATGCATATAATGCTATAAGTTCAGGGTGCCGCACTGTCGAAAGTGTTAGGAGTTTTCATGCCGTGTTATGGGGTACACTGAAGCCCCTGGCGCACTGGTCATATCAGAATGTACGGGTACGATTCGTCGTAAATAAGTAGACAAGGAAAAAAGATAAATGAATGCAATAATGAGCTAATGCTGTACATTGTTATTTAAATGATACGTCAAAGCGTATGCATACATGTAGTGCAATAAGTAAAAAATAGGACTATTTGACATGTCCTATCCAAGGTCAAGCTGCGTGTGGGTATGTAAAATAGGTATATCGATCCTTATCAGAGACCACCTAAGGATTCCCTTGTACGTCAAAGCTTCTTGCTTCCTTGGTGTTTCCTTCCCGTGACGGGTCCGATAATTAGACGATCGGAGAGGGCCTTTAGAGAATAGGGGCCTGAAAGGAATAAAATGTTAAAGGTATACGGGTCCTGAAGCGGTTGAGCTGCATTGTGGGCCATGCCATGGCCGTGCCTCCGCCTATGCCCATGGTATCTTGAGTGCGTAATTATGTACGGCGATGCAAATTTCGCCGCTTGACTGGGACTAGGACGGAGGCCGAATTGCTAGGAGAGCTCTAAACATGCCTGGCGATCCTCTTGCAGGGTACTCCGGACTCGCTTGAAGGTGTCCGGGGTCTTTTTCGCCGAATTGGCGGTTTGCCTCATAAGGCTGCTTTGCGCTTTTGATGCGAGGGCCGCAGTGTGCTCCTCCGTGCGGAGCGAGCGTTCTTTGTTTCCATTAACTGTTATAACCCCACGAGGTCTTGGCATTTTTTGCTTGAGGTATGCATAATGCGGTACCTCATTGAATCTGGCAAATGCGGTTCGTCCGAGCAGTGCATGATAGCCACTGCAGAAGGGGACGATATCGAAGATTAACTCCTCGCTTCGGAAGTTGTCCGGAGATCCGAAGACTACTTCAAGAGTTATTGAGCCCGTGCAACTGGCCTCTACACCTGGGATGACACCTTTAAAGGTGGTTTTGGCGGGTTTGATCCTTGAGGGGTCTATACCCATTTTGCGCACCGTATCCTCATAAAGCAAGTTCAGGCTGCTGCCACCGTCCATAAGGACTCGAGTGAGGTGAAATCCGTCAATGATGGGGTCAAGGACCAATGCGGCAGAACCGCCATGATGTATACTGGTGGGGTGGTCCCTACGATCGAAATGTGATCAGACAAGAAGACCATGGGTTGAACTTTGGGGCGACTGGCTCTATCGCATAGACGTCCCCCAGTGCACGCTTCCGTTCCCGCTTGGGAATATGGGTTGCGTATATCATGTTTACCGTTTTCACTTGGGGAGGAAATTTCTTCTGTCCTCCTGTGTTCAGCGGCCGGGGCTCTCCTCGTCGTCGCCATGCAACCCCTTTTCCTTGTTTTCGGCATTCAACTTGCCAGCCTGTTTGAACACCCAGCATTCTCTGTTGGTGTGGTTGGCTGGTTTATCAGGGGTGCCATGAATTTGACACGAACGATTGAGTATGCGGTCCAAGCTGGACGGGCCCGGATTTCTTCTTTGGAATGCCTTTTTCCGCTGACCAGATTTAGAGCCACCGAATCCGACATTAACTGTCGTGTCTTCGGCGTTGTCGTCGTTGTTACGGCGTTTGTGTCTGTTGCGACGTGGCCTGCCGTTGCTATCTTTGGCATCTGAATTGCCAGGGTTTCTTGATGTGTTGTTGCTGCGAGCCAGCCAGCTATCCTCGCCCGCACAAAAGCGGGTCATGAGTGTAGTGAGGGCTTCCATGGACTTCGCTTTTCTTGGCCGAGGTGTCGGGCGAGCCACTCGTCGCGGATGTTATGCTTAAATGCCGCTAAGGCCTCGGCATCCGGACAGTCGACGATTTGGTTCTTTTTAGTTAGGAACCGAGTCCAGAATTTCCTGGCTGATTCCCCTGGCTGTTGGGTTATGTGACTCAAGTCATCGGCATCCGGTGGTCGCACATATGTGCCCTGGAAGTTGTCAAGGAATGCGTCCTCCAAATTCACCCAACTGCCAATGGAGTTTGCCGGCAAGCTATTGAGCCAATGCCGAGCAGGTCCGTCGAGTTTTAATGGGAGGTACTTGATGGCATGTAGATTGTCACCGCGGGCCATGTGGATGTGGAGGAGGAAATCTTCGATCCATACCGCGGGGTCTGTTGTGCCATCATATGATTCAATATTCACGGGTTTAAAACCTTCTGGGAATTCTTGATCCATTACTTCATCAGGGAAGCATAGGGGGTGTGCGGCGCCTCTGTGCCGGGCTATATCACGACGCAGTTCATACGAGTCTTGTCTGCTATATTCGGCCCGGCCGGCTTTACTTTTAGTATATCTGGTGTGACGGTCGTCGTCACGCGTTTGGGCGCGCCCCCGTGATCCATAGATCGATCTTGTATGTCCTGCTTTGTTTTCCAATACGTCTCGCAGGTCCTACGTGTTTCCCCGGGCCTTGCTGTTTTTGTTTGACTGGCGACGGGGTGCGGGCTGGACTTCGGGCTGATACGCCACTTTGTCTCGGCCACGAGGTGGCCGGTCAGCCGCATCATACGCTGGCAGTGTAGGCTTTAATGCTTCCTCCTTGAGTTGGGGTAGCAACCAACGCTTTGGGTAACTTTTGGTTGGGCGCTCGAGTTCATATTCCTCGGCTGCCAGCACCTCGGTCCATCTATCCGCTAGAAGATCTTGATCAGCTTGAAGCTGTTGTTGCTTTTTCTTCAGGCTTTTTGCTGTGGCTATAAGCCGGCGCTTGAAGCGATCCTGCTTGACGGGATCCTCAGGCACGATAAATTCTTCGTCACCGAGCCTCACCTCGTCATCGGAGAGGGGCATGTAATTGTCATCCTCTGTTTCTCCGTCTGCCGCCTGTTCCTTAGGGATAGCTTGCCCATCCTCCCGCTCGAAGCCTGGCTGGAGGGGATTGTCTTCGTCTTCGGCACTGTCCGCAGTGTTATTGTCTCTTGTGGCGGTATCGCTGCTTTTGCTATCGCGGGGCTTAGAGCGGCGCCAATGACGCCGGTGCTTAGATTGCTTCTCGTGGGGATTATCCTCCATTGCCTTATTGCCATCGATTTCTTTGGGGTGTCCACCATGTATATATCATATGATGAGGTGGCTGTCCAGCGCCCTATGGGCGGTGGTTCAATGTCTTCTCCTGCATCATCGTGCATACCGTCGATGTCTTCAGAGCCGAAATCAAGCATGTCGGTTAAGTCGTCGACAGTGGCTATTAAGTGGGTGGTGGGTGGGGAATGAATTTCTTCGTCGTCCGCTTCCCACTCAAGCCAGACATAGTTTGACGAAGGGTCTCCTGACAAGGAGAGAGACCTAAGTGAATTTAGCACGTCGCCCAAGGGCGAGTGCTGAAAGATATCCACGGAGGTAAACTCCATGACCGGTGCCCAATCATATTCGATAGGCACGGATGCAGGCGGTTCGGAGCCTGTGGCCGGGGACGAATCCAAGGGTCCGGCAACACAGGTCTCGTAGGAGGTGAAGTCAGTATTCGGCTCTATCGCTGCTGAGTGTGCGGCCTCCGTGGCGGGGTCCATCCACCCGTCCTCGGATGGAGTGATCTGCTCCGGATCGAGGGTCGGAGTTGCCACAGGGGTGATCTCCCGAACACTGTCCGGCGGCAGAGCTAAGTCATGCTCGTCGTGACTGTGCAGCGCAACTGACACGGGCTCGAATACGTCGAAGATCAAGTATCCGCAGATGTTGGCAGTATAGTTTAAGTTTCCAAACCTGACCTGACGGCCAGGGGCGTAGCTCTCGATCTACTCCAGATGGCCAAACGAGTTGGCCCGCAGTGCGAAGCCGCCGAATACAAAGATCTGTCCGGGGAGAAAAACCTCACCCTGGATCGCATCGTTGCCGATGATCGAAGGAGCCATCAAGCCTTATGGTGACTACAGAGTGGAACTCTCAATGAAAGCACCAATGTCGGTGTCAAAACCGGCGGATCTCGGGTAGGGGGTCCCGAACTATGCGTCTAAGACGGATGGTAACAGGAGGCGGGGGACACAATGTTTACCCAAGTTCAGGCCCTCTCGATGGAGCTAATACCCTACTTCCTACTTGATTGATGTTGATGATATGAGTATTACAAGAGTTGATCTACCACGAGATCGTAGAGGCTAAACCCTAGAAGCTAGCCTATGATTATGATTGTTGTTGTCCTACGGACTAAACCCTCCGGTTTATATAGACACCGGAGGGGGCTAGGGTTACATAGAGTCGGTTACAAGGGAGGAGATCTACATATCCAAATTTCCAAGCTTGCCTTCCACGCAAAGGACACTACTAGGAAAAGGCCTACTAATGGCGCACCTAATTTGGCCATTAATGGCGCATTAGTGGTGCATCATTAGTGCCACGCCATTAGTATATTTTACTAATGGCGCACCACTGGTGCGCCATTAGTATCTGCTATACTAATGGCGCACCTCAGATGCGCCATTAGTATATACAACAGTGCGCCATTAGTATGCCTCCCAGGGGGCCATGTATACCCAGGTGCTTTGGCATACTAATGGCGCACAACAACAGGATGCGCCATTAGTAACTTCGGCATACTAATGGCGCACTGTTTAATGATGCGCCATTAGTATCCTTTGGCATACTAATGGCGCACTATGATGTGATGCGCCATTAGTATGAATATTAGGTTTTTTTATTTTTTTATTTTCTGTTTTTTGCACAGGTTACAAAATGTATAATTGGACAAAATATAGACAGCACACATCAACAACAGATTCATCGAATATAATAGAAGATTAGTCTCTGAATACAATTCATCATTTTAGTCTCCGAATACAATTCATCATATTAGTCTCCGAATTGAAAAGACCGAACAAAGATAGAACATTATATTACAAGTCTCGAGACCGCGAGTTTGTCTTCACATTACAAGTCGATATCGATCATCTAAACTACCATCACATAGAAGAGAGCTGCGGTCATCACGATGAGCATCATCACGATGAAACTCGTCTTCATCCGGTTCCTCCAACGCTCCCTCCCCTCTCCTGCTAGATAGCGGGCGTATCTAGATTCAGCATCGGCCCTAGTGGCGTACCCTTTGTAACTGTTACCGCTGAATCGGTGAACCTGTCTCCGACACTCCTCCCAGTCGTCGTAGACTCTGGGAACCTTACCCTTGTACACGATATACCATGGCATCGCTATGCAGTAGCCAAATGAAACGTTAGTACCAATTCACAGACAATACATAAGAAATATATAAGTATGCAACAGAACGATCGGAAGAGAAAAGCAAGAAATTAATAGCATCGATTACATCTAAGTTGAACGACTCTCGAAACCAAAGAGACATACTACAAGTTCATTAAAGTTTAATTACAACATGAGCCAATCGATGTTTCAGAACTAGACACAGCATCACTGCTTTCGACTCGACTCAAGGGACCGGAGCGTGGATGAAGCCGCCGTCTATCGTGGGAGTCATGAAACAACGGGCGTTGTCAGCCTGCATTTGTAGGATTGTGTCGATGTCACTGTTGGACGGTTGATTTCTGAGGTAGAACTGCCCTGAGGTACGAAGGACATCTTGATGGATGATTTCCGCAAACTCCGACTGGATGCGAAAGAATTCTTGTCTGATGTCCGCGTCCTGGATTGCCGACACGCTCGCGGCCCAATCTTTGAGTCTACTCGATAGCAGAAGTTGATGATGGTCCCGTACGATCGCCTGCATGTGATGGATGGCGTAGTAGGCACCCTTCTGACCGCCAGGTGGCTGCTTGACGCAGCAGAACGTCGTATTGTGGGAGAACACATGCTTGCCGTACTTACGAATAGGCCTGGTGAAGGTGCCTCCAGATTTGACGTAGCCGGGGAGAACATCATCAAGAACCTTCTTGACATTTGTGTAGTCTACGTTCGACTGACGGTCCGGGTCGAAATACATGGCCATGGAATATTTGGGGCTTAGGAGGATGAGCGTGCAATGTGTGTCACTGTAGAAAACACGGAATGTTAAAATAAAAATGATCAAAATCTAAGAATTCATATGTTACGGGGCGGTTGAGGGGAGGACTTACTCGGGAAAGTAAGGCATGAGGAAGTTATCCTTATCTTGGTTTGCCAGAATGACGCCTTCGAGGTAAGAAGTCGTGACTTGCCGGTCCCCAGCGCTGCCCAAGATCTTGGCACGCATGTAGAAGGGGTCGACTATCACGATGTCCGGGGTCTTGTCGCGAATGATCCGCATCTCCATACTCAGCAAAAATAGCCGAACGAAGGTGTAGTGCAGCGGATGAAGGTTCAACATAGCGTGGATGTCATCAAACCGCAGGACGATCGTACCCCCGATGGAGTTATCCACAAAGCCCTTGCCCTCTGGCACCTTGGCCGCGAAAACCGGGTATGCCACATCCTTCTCTCCGAGACGCCGCTTCTCGAAAGAAAGAACACTGTCATGCAGACTCCGCATAGCACCGGTTGCAGCATCGAGCATATTTCTCGGTAGCATCGGCCTACCCGCCACATGCACCCTCCTCGAGATATCCTCAGGTGAAGGTGGCCCGTCCTGAGCACGGATCGTACTCGGTGCCGGCTAGCCCGCACCCTTGTTAGTCTTTCTTTTGCGTGCCTTCTTCTTCTCCTGTAATGGGACCGAGTTCTGCTCACAGATCGCCTTCTTGAGTGTGTTGGGGCTGATAATATTTCGCACCTCGCCTATCTGAGGCTCAGTGAAGTCGGCAGCTGGAGGCGTCTCCTGAGAGCTGAACGGCAGACGACGCCTGTTGCAACTTGGCTTCTCCGCGGTACCAGCTAGATCGTGCACGTCTTTTGTTGGGTTGGGTTCTTGAGAAGGAGGCCCCATGAAGTCGCCACCGTACCCATGATCGGCAAAGTACTGATCGACGTTGGCAAATGTATCGTCGTCGTCGTTCTGATCCTGTGCCATATGCATGTTTGGATCTAGTGGCATAGGGATGTCCGGCACCGTTGCGGCGGTCTTGCCATGGGGCCGACTTGGCGCCGGCACGACTGGCGGTGTTGTCTTTGGGGTGGTGTCCCCCTCCCCCAAACGAATCTGGCTCTTCGGCCAAAGCAGGGGCTAGCTTAGGAAGGCGCTGAGGGTCATCACGTCATCATCGTCGGCCCCGACGGGTCGAATCGGAGGTAACAACTCGTCGCAGCCTGGCAGCACCCGAACCAGTTGAACCCTAAACAAGTTGGGTGGCATCTGGGTACCGTGGAACAAGGGGTTGCCCGGTTGAACGATTTTGCCCTTGGTGACATCGACCAACTCATTGTTCATGAAGTGCAGGAGAGTGCACGGAACGTCAGCGGCACCCTGCGAAAACATGTAGGGCGTCAGGGATGCCCAGTCAAAGGCAAGGAGATGAAGTCCTCGGCTGAGAGAGGCTTAATTAGTTACCGTGATGATGGCATCGAGCTCGGCTAATGTCGAGGCACCACCAACGGCGGGCGTGCAATTGACGGAGGGGCCGCTTGCTGCAGAGGTGCCGGCCGGCGTACACCCGGGTGCATTAAGCTCCCGTGCCAGCGCCGGAGACACCAATGGCCCCGCCATCGCGTTCTGCGAGTTGCTAGCCGTGAAGCTAGGAATCGGGGGCGGCCCCTGTTGGCCGCCCGCAATCCACGCACTAATCCTCTGGATCAAGGTAGGCACAATGGCGGTGATCGTCGCTCCGAGTTGTTGTTGCACTTGCTCTTGGACAATCTCTGGAATCCACGCCACCTGTGCCCTGAGTTCTTGAACCTCGCGCACCTGGCTTTCCGAGCTGGTCTTTTTCTCCTTTCGCCCACCAGTGTTATAGTATGACGACCATTTTGTCGACAAGCCTTTGCCGGCCACACGACCAGCTGACGTCGGCTTACTGAGCTTATCCTTGTTCTTCATTACATTCAACGCCCTATTTAGAGTGGTGTCCCAAGGGTTGCTCTTAGTCGACCCCGCGCTACTGCTTTCAGTCTCCTGCGGAAGGAATGTGAACCATTTAGAAATTTGGCTTCATTAATTAGAATGCGACCATATGGAGCTAATTACGCGGGGGTGTATTCCTTACCAGAAGAAGCTCAAGCGCCCTGGTCTTTGGATCCATGGTAAGCTCCTTTGTTTTCGGGTCCTTCTTGTACCGGGCCCTGACAAAGTTCCTGGTCTGCTTGTCACCGTATTTATCGAAGAGGGGCGGTAGGCCTTGCTCGGCACGGTCCGCCTCCTCCTTGTCCCATATAGGCTCCGCCACTCTGTAACCGCTGGGACCGAGTGTGTGTTCCCCTAAGTTCAGCTCCCGCATTTCTTTCCCCCACTTACTTGATTCGGAGTTTGCGGTGCTCGAGCAATTGATCTTGAAGTCGTTGTAGTCATCTTCGGTGATCGAAGGATTTTTCTCCTTGATCTTCTCATAACTCTCACCTTTCTCGATCATTCTCTTCACATTGCTTTTCCAAGTAGATAGGGCCTTGCTCATCTTCGTGAGGGCAGCATTGTTCACTTTATTCCCTTTGAGGCTTGTGTTTTCAAATTCAGCGGGGAACTTGTATCGTTCGTGCAGCTTTGTGAAGAGGAGGTTGCGCAAATTCCCTCGGTCAGGATGCCTCAGGTTCTCGGTGTTGATCGAGACGGTGCTCCGGAGAATGCACCCGAGCTGAAGCGAGTACCCCTTGACTATTCGTTCGGGCGCCATTGGATTCCCGTCGGAGTCCACTTCAGTAACTTCCTCCTTGAGGGTGCGGATCACGGTCGGGCGCCGGTCCTTCCGTTGCCTCTTCGGTTGGCTGCCATCTATGCGTGCGCCGCCATCATCAGTGGTGGCATCCTCGGCGGCACCATCAGTGGTGGCATCAGTGGGGTCATCCTCGGCTGTACCATCAGTGGTCTCAGGATCGGTGGGGAAGGCGGCGTCCTCATACAAGTGAGGTTGTTCCTCCTTCTCCTGGGACAGCTTCCAGAATGCCTTGCCGCCCGAACCCCCAGCCTCATCGTTGTTGGCCATGATTCTCTCTAAATAGGAACAAAGTTTGGTCAAAAAGTTGGTTATTGTCAAGGAACAAGATCATGGTCTCATCATTTAGGGTTTGTCGACACCGAGGCATCCTAAAAGCTAAGCTTTTATCATTGAGGGTTTTTCGACGCCGAGGCACCCTAAAAGCCTAAGCTTTCATCATTTCGGTTTTTATCAACACCGAGGCACCCTAAAAGCCATGCATTACTCACAAGTACGCCGGGGCACTTGATCCTACTTAATTAACTACTAAGATACCCCGGCCCATGCATTAGTCACAAAGTACCCCATATGTCCTATTTTTAGCAAAGTCATGCTAAAATTCACGGAAAATTTCAGCATGACCTTTGCTGAAAATAGGACATATGGAGTACCCGAATTTGCCAGAACGGAAGTTAATCGACATTCCAGCAAACTCAAGGGCCTATCGGGTGGACAAGGCAAAAAAGGCCTCCATCAAAACATGGAAAATACATTGGCATGTGAAGAGGTGAAACAATATATGCATCTCCAAGCAGTATCATTCAACATTTTGGACAAACCACTACAAGCAATACTGGACCATTTCTCCCCCAATACATCATAGCAACATTATTTGGGTACCTATATGGTATTAACATGCCATTCTCTGTCAACAGAAGTAGCACAAAATCATTCAAGTACCAGACAACTGACAAACATTGATCAACTGACAGAAGTAGCACATTCACCTATATGGTACTGACAGAGCTTTTTGGCCAACACTCATAACACTGATCAACATTTCTCTAACTCAGACTACTTTACACTGATCAACTGTTCTAATGGAGGAGAGGAGGAACAGCTGAGGTGGCTACTCACATCTACTTCTGGTGGGTGCTGAGGTAGGACTTCTCGCAGTACTCGGAGGCGGAGTAGAGCTGCGGCCACAGGTTCTTGAGCTCCTGCATCAAGCATGGCCACAATGCTCAGTTTATCTACCATAGACAGTTTAGCAGAAACAAAAGCAACACACACATGTCTATGAAGTATCTGAATTTTGCAACTTTATTGTGTCTGAAATAGCTTTACTCGATGGTGTACATGCAGATCTCAGTTTCAAACTGGAATAATTTACAAGCAGTTTCAAACTGGATACATATGACTGTGCCATTCTAAGATTAAAAGGAAGACACGAAGAACTTAATTAGATAAAGCAGTGTCAGCTTTCCTAAGACAAGTATCAGCAAAGCATGCACAAAAAGTATCCAAAGCAATAAGCACCAAAACATTACTACACACAAAATATCCAGTCTACATACATATGCCTTCTAAATCTTCCATGCTTCTAAATGAAGGTCAAAATAGAATAATGCACACAACATCGACACAATAATTATGGACCCATGTTTGTGGAAGCTCGATATATAGGAAGCAATGAAAGATTGTTTTAACTGAACCAAAAGAATGCTAGATGTGCATTCTAATTGAACCAAAAGATGCTGCTGCTGCATATACGTACAAACAAACAGAAGCAAAACTAGGTGATGTGTAAGTAGACTATAATTTAGGGCAGCAAGTAATCACCAAAACAGAGGAGGCGTGCTAGGAGCAGATTGGTGCTAACCAAATCCAATGATTGGCGGTAAAGATCATTCATTGTTAATTGTTGATTTAGCAGCAGGAGCATGCTAGTAATCAAATCTACCGAGGAGGAGCTTATTTGGCAGCAAAGGATTGTCGTCCCATTCTACGAATCCAAACCGGAGCGAGCCTTTTTGTCCCCGTAAGTAAATATAGAAGACAAGAGCAGACCATCCTTTGCCTCTAAGGACGAGGTACTGGACTTGAATATCTCGAGAAGATAATAATAGTAATGTAGAAACAATGGAAGATAGAATATTTCTTGGAGGTGGTGAAAAAGCCAGCCAGACCAGAAACGCTCAAGTTAACTACACATACATACATGCATACATAACACACACATATGTATATTCCCTGCCCTCCCATGTATAGTACGTAACAAGGATGGACCATTTCCATGATTATGCAGAAGAAGACAAAGACCTGCAATCAGCTCGGATTGCATTTGTGGAGTTCATCAACTAAAGCAGAGCGAGGTACTGAACTTGCATCTTGAGAAAACGCAAATGTAGCAACAATTACAAGATAGATTATATATCTTGACCATATAGAGCAATAGCCAGCCAGACCAGCGATACCGAAAAGCTAACTACACGTGTGGGCGTGAGTTGCAAACCTGAAACTCTGAATTTCCGTTGCCAATACAAGTCTGAGTCTGAAACCTGAAACTCTTTGGTGTACCTACCTCCCCCCCAAATGGATCTCTTCCTTGTTGCCTGCAAAACTGAAAGTTAAGTGTTGGGATCAATCATCAAGACAAGACAACAAGCTGGAGATGAATGTGCAGTTTTGTGAAGAAGGAACTATAAAAGTTTGAGATTTGTGTCTCTGGTCTGAAGATATAAGTTGCAGCAGGCCTTGGAATGCGGCATGGACAATGTAAGCGTGAGAGGGAGGAACCCTAACGGATCTAAAAGAAGAAGAAGGAGGAGAACTTACTTGGGCTGATGAGGCGGTGGGGCAGCGGCGTCGAGGCGTCGAGGCGGCGGGGCAGCGGCATCGGGGCGGCGTCGAGGCGGCGGGGCAGCGGCGTCGGGAGAGGAGAGGGGAAGGGGATCGAGGGCGAGGGCGAGGGAGAGAGAGGGGATAGGTTAATTTGGGCCGGGGAGGAAATATGGATGGGGGCGGCACAATACTAATGGCGCACCACCCCTCGGTGCGCCATAAGTACATCCATACTAATGGCGCACCTCACCGTGGTGCGCCATTAGTAGTTTCTTTTTCTTATAGCAATGGCACAATACTAATGGCGCACCACCCCTCGGTGCGCCATAAGTACATCCATACTAATGGCGCACCTCACCGTGGTGCGCCATTAGTATTTTTTTTTTGATTTCTGCTCGAGCCAAAAGGTTATCTTCCACCTGACCTGATCCACACCAAGTTCCCTCTACTAGCTCGACTGGTCAGCAGCCAGTTCTCACACCAGGAGGTCCTGGGTTCGATTCCCAGGCTCCACAATTTTTTTATGCATTTAAAATGCTGTTTGATACTTATTTGTGTTTAAATATGTTCAAACTTGTTTAAATCATAACAGTAATATTTTTTTATAAGACAGTAATAATTTTTTTAAAAATATCATCAAACAGTAATGCCGGTGGAGCGGGGGAGGGTGCACGGGGTGCGGGGGGTCGGCGGCGGCGGTTGAGTAGGGGAGGGGTGCGGGGGGTCGGCGGCGGCGGTTGAGTAGGGGAATCGAGGGTGCGGGGGGTCGGCGGCGGTGGCCGGTGGACCGGGGGGTGCTCGGCGGCGAGGGGGACCGGATCTAGCGAGGTGGGATAGCGATCGAGATGGAGGGGGATCGAGATCGAGTGTCCATGAAATTTAAAAATATTCATGATAGTTCAAAAAGTGCCCATGAAATACAATCGAGAAATGAAGGCTACGATTTAAATACAATCGATCTTAGCTAGCTATCTATTCACAATCTTCTTGCCCTTCTTTTTCGCAAATGGAGTTCTTCTGTGGAACGGACGTCCTTTAGGTAGGGTGGTCCTGCTTCTTCTTGTGGTGTATGCTGCTACTTCATCATCGTCGTCATGTTCGATCCTCGGGTCGCCGTACTTGTCGAAGTCTTGCTCATTGGCTACTCCATCCATTCCGATGATCTTCCTTTTGCCTCTCCTCACGACAACACGACTGGGCTTTGACGGGTCGGTAATGAAGAAGCATTGGTCCAGTTGGGAAGCCAGTACCCATGGCTCATTTTTCGCGGTGACGTTTGCGCCCGCGGTCTTGGATTTGGCTTCGGGTATAACCATGGTGGTGAAATACCGGTCTTCTTTTAGGACGCTCTTCGCCCATCTGACACGGAACATCGGGACCTTCTCTCCAGCGTAGCTCAGCTCCCAGATCTCCTCGATCCTTCCGTAGTATCTGTCCTTGTCGTTACCGGTGTAGGATTCCATCGTTACCCCGGAGTTCTGATAACCATCGCTCTTCATGTCCTTGGCCTCGGTGTAGAATGTGTAGCCGTTGATATCATACGCCTCATAGGTCATCAGGTTGTGCTCGGCGCCCTGTGACAAGGCGAATATGAGTTGTTCTTCCGCGGAAGAATCCTCATGTAAAGGGTACGACAGAAGCTTCTGCTTGAACCAATGCGTGAAACATGAGTTGTGCTCTTTGAGTATATCTCCGTCCGTCCTCTGTTGGCCTCGGTCATTGTACGTCTTCTTAATAAAGGTTTTTTGCTCTACCACCCAAGGATCGACCACGTCTATGTGTTGTAGCGCGACTAGGTTTGCTCTTTCAAAGTCGGCGAGTCGACCCTCGAAGTCGACATGCATTTTGCGGCGACCCTCACGGTGACCTCATCCAGCGAGCCTGCCGAGGTGCCTGTTGACGGGCAGACCAACAGGGTTCTCGATGCCTAGATAATTCGTGCAGTAGGAGATGCACTCTTCGGTCAGAAAGCCCCTGGCTATGCTTCCCTTTGGACGTGACATGTTGCGAACGTATCCTTTGATGACACCATTCATCCTTTCGAACGGCATCATGCTGTGCAGGAACGTCGTCCCGAGTTGGATGATATCGTCCACGATATGGACCAGCAGATGCACCATAACGTCGAAGAATGCGGGCGGGAAGTACATCTCAAGCTCGCATAGTATCACCACGATCTCTTCCTGTAGCCTTCTGAGTTGCCTCACGCCAACAGACTTCCGAGAGATGACGTCGAAAAAGTTGCATAGGCCAAATAGCATTTCACGGATGTGCGTGTCCATGATCCCACGGATTGCAACTGGAAGTATCTGCGTCATCAGCACGTGACAGTCGTGAGACTTCATCCCGCTGAACTTCTGCTTCGCTGGGTCTAGGTATCTGCTTATCTTCCCCGCGTAACCGTAAGGAAGTTTTACTCCTAGGAGGCAGGTGAAAAACTGCTCGATCTCCTCCTGACTTAGAGTGAAGCACGCGGGAGGGTAGTCATTTCCGGTCTTCTTGGCCTTTTTGCCTTTGCGATGACTTTCCGTGTCCTGCTTCGCCTCATCATCATCATCATCATCATCATCATCATCATCATCATCATCATCATCATCATCATCATCATATATAGCGTGAAGCTCCTGCCTGATGCCCATTGATTTCAAGTCTGCCCTTGCTTTCGGCCCATCTTTGGTCCTCTCTGGCATGTTGAGCAGGGTACCAAGCAGACTCTCGCACACGTTCTTCGTGATATGCATTACATCAAGGCTGTGAGGCACATGGTGGATCTTCCAGTACGGCAAGTCCCAAAAAACAGACCTCGTTTTCCATACCTTCACTAGCGGCTCTGGCGCCTTTCGCTTCTTTCCCGGCTCTGGCGCCTTTTGCTTCTTTCCCGGCAGTGGGCAATCTTTCCAATTTTTCAACAGCTCGTCTATTTCCTCGTCGCTCCTCGTACGCGAGCATCCTCGGGGTTCGGTTTCACCATCGAACAGATCCTTGCGTTTTCTCCATGGGTCATCGTCGCGAAGCCACCTTCGATGTCCCATGAACACGGTTTTCGAAGACCCAGGATCTCTATCTAGCTGGCGATACGTTGTGTCATCCATGCACCTGACGCATCTAGAAAATCCGTGGACCACCTGCCCCGCGACATATCTGTAACCGAGATAGTCGTGCACCGTCGTGAGCAGCGCGGCTCTCATAGGGAAATATTCTTTCTCTGCGGCGTCCCACGTATTGGATGGCGTTTTCCACAGCGTGTCAAGCTCCTCTTTCAGCAGCCCCAGATACAAATTGATGTCATTCCCTGGTTGTTTCGGTCCTTCAATTAGCATACTCATGTGAATGTACTTCCTCTTCATGCACAACCAGGGGGGAAGGTTGTACATCCACACAAACACAGGCCAGGTGCTATGTGTGCTTCTCTGGCTGCCAAACGGATTGACTCCATCGGTGCTCGCGCCCAGCATGATGTTCCTTGGATCATTCCCAAATTCTAGGTCTTCGAAGTTCAACGCTTGCCACTGGCTCGCATCCTTAGGGTGACTCAGCATCTTGTCTTTTTTATCTATCTCCGGATCATTTGCGTCATATTCTTGCTTCTACTCCTCCCTATCCGCGTGCCAACGCAGGAGCTTTGCTACCTTAGGGTCCGCGAAATACCGCTGCAAACGAGGAGTGATCGGAAAGTACCACACCACTTTTCGAGGAGCTTTCTTCCTCTTCTTGTATCGAGTGACGCCGCACACCGGACATATGGTAGACTCTGCGTGCTCGTCCCGATAAATGATGCAATTGTTCATGCACACATGGTATTTCACGTGCGGTAAATCCAGAGGACACACAATTTTCTTCGCCTCCTCCAAACTGGTCGGGCACTTGTTCCCCTTGGGAAGACGTTCGTGCCAGAATGACATGTTCTCGTCGAAGCATGCGTCGGTCATTTTGTGTTTTACCTTCATCTCCAGAGCCATGAGCGTTACTTTCAGGCGGGTATCCTCGGGCCTGCATCCTTCATACAATGGAGTAACCGCGTCTAACTCAAGTTGATCCATCTTGGCTTTCTCTCAGGCGGCAGCTCTTGCGTTATCCGTCTGCTTGAGAAGCAGCTCTTGAATATGAGGGTCCTGCACCCAGCCCATCGATGGTCCAGCGTCGTCTGCTCCGCCGGCATCATCATCTTCATGATCATGCCCGTCGTCTGCTCCGGCATCTTCCTCATCATCATGTCCTGCATCTTCTACATGATGACTGTGTACAGCATCACCGTCGTGATCATCTCCTGGGATTCTTCATCTTCTCGCCCGCTCGAGCCGCGGTGGTTGTCTTGCTGCCCTTCCTCATTTCTTGCCCGCCCCCCATGGATGACTTCGTAGTCATCTTCATCACCTTGCCACCGATAGCCATCCATGAAACCACGCAAGAGCAGGTGGTCCCGCACCTGCCCGGATTCCGGGTCTGCAATAAGGCTCTTCAGCTTGCATCTTCGACACGGACATCTTATCTCCTTCTCGTTCTTTTGAAGCATCTCGGCCTTCGCGGACCTCAAAAACCTATTCACGATGCCTTCGGTCATCGTGCAGACCATGGTCGCCTGCGGGGTAGAGCAAAACGATATTTTAGAACCAAGAAATTTTTTGGCATGACTTTCCCTAAAAATAGGACCAAAAAGAATGCTCAATGCCAAAATTCTCGCCGAAACGGAAATGAATCAACATTCCGGCAAAATATTGGCAACTATCACATTTCAAATACCGGTACACCTCCAAACACAAACACATATGCAACACCACAAACATATGCAACACCACGAACATACATAGATCTAGCTAGGCCATAAAAAGTGCATGTGCACATTGTTGTAGGGAGAACAACATAAATATAGCTTCCCCCCTTACTTACCTATCAAAACAAGGTAATTTAACCACTTAAATTGAATGAATCTATGGTGGAAATGAGGTGAAAAAGAGGAGGCAACCGAGACAAGGAGGAGGTGGAGAGAATGAAGTGGGGAGAAAGTGAGTGTGGGTAGGAGAGGCTGTCCAAAATATCTTGTTGCTGCCCACTTACTAATGGCGCACCAGCTCTAAATGCGCCATTAGTAATCCAGGTTACTAATGGCGCACCTTCTGGTGGTGCGCCATTAGTAGTTTTGCAAAAAAAAACATACTAATGGCGCACTGTTCCACAGTGCGCCATTACTAGTTTAAACTAGTAATGGCGCACGGTCGAACAGTGCGCCATTAGTAGTTTTGCAAAAAAAGGAATAAAAAATATAATAAAAAAAACAACATTAGTGGCGCACTTTCTGACAGGTGCGCCATTACTAGTTACAACTAGTAATGGCGCACTGTGTCTGGATGCGCCATTAGTATGTTTGGACAGGCGCACTAGTTCAAAAAAAATGATACTAATGGCGCACCCTGGGCCAGGTGCGCCATTAGTAGTTTCAGCTCTAATGGCGTATCAGAAGGTGGTGCGCCATTAGTATATACTAATGGCGCACCGCTTGTCTGGTGCGCCATTAGTGTCAATCCCATCTATAGCCCTTTTTCTAGTAGTGGGAGAGTCCCACCCGGACATGGGACGAAGTCTACAATCTTGTATCTTCATAATCCAATAGTCCGGCCAAAGGATATTGTCCGGCTGTGCGAGGACCCCCTAATCCAGGACTCCCTCAGTGGGGAGGGGGAATAAGGTGCCTTCTGCCGCAGTGTGGCATCAGCCGTAGTTGTGCAGCGCCTGCCGGGGTAGTGCGTTGGACGAACCACAGTGGAGCAGTTGCTGGAGACCATGAGAATGAGGGGCGTCACCAGAGGGAGCAGCAGCCAAGGAGATTTCCCCCTACCCGCCGGCCATGTAGCCTAGCTGGAGAGAGCATCATCGAGGACCAGGCAAGATGGGACTAGTGGCGACGGCTCGCTGGAGGAACCCTAGTGTTGCAGGCAGGGGATCAAGGTAGAGGGAAAGGGGAGAGGAGATGCAACCGGGCAGGGCAATGAACGCTTATGTGTTTGTTTGTACTTGAGGGTGATGTGTGACACGGGCGTCAGCCGTTGCATTTTGAGTGTAATATAGACATACAATAGAGTCATTTCACTATTCCCCTTCCCTTCAATTTTTAGTGAGGTTCTACCCGAAACACCCCCTCCAAAGCAAAATTAGTTAAGCCTAAGCCCATAACTCAAAAATGACTTCTTTACATCTTTTATGGCTTATTTTGACAATAAGACCTGAAAAGGCGGAATAGAACTGGCCCTTAACCTGCAATTCAGTTGTGCATGCAATGATGAATCACTCCCGCCTGCTATAGTTTACATTTAGGCATCATCATACATGGCATAACCTAATACATGTGCATTCCATTGTAGAATCTGGAATATGCAATGTTTATGTTAGTTCATACGTTGCACATGATGTATAAATGCCCCTTAAATCTGGTCAGTCAAGTGATGGTCTTTAAGCCTCCTTCTTTGTTTCTTTTCTTGATATGTAAGATTTGCTCACACATCTGTTCAATTGCTTGTTTGCATCAGCCAACCATACTAGGACTGTTTGCTTTGATTACTTGATATTCTTGACCTAACACTCTAACAGAGCTTGTCAACGATTTAAACACTAAGGTCTGCTGTAGTGGGGCCTTTTCTAACTCATATGTGACATAAAGGTTTGGATGTACACTAAAGTAGGCTCTCCAAGAGTACCTGGAGATCCAGTTCGAAGGTATGCCTAGTTTTTACATAATGCAGACGTAGTAAATGCTCATTTCATTGTGTGCAAGTGCAAGAGATGCGGCATGTTTCATTATGTGGTGTTGTTTTGTTATAATCTCATCCTTTTGTGTTCACAGGCTAGAAAGTATGCATATTTATCTTCCAAGGAGATGAGTAACTAGTTTGTGTCACCTTGCAGAGGGGTGCAATGAAGATAAGATTGAGGATTTCCATGTACAAGATGTTAGGAAGGAGCCTTGCAAGAGAAGTAGGAGCCACGCTGAGCCTCTTCAACCTGTTAAGGTAAGTCACTGTATCCAACTCAACAGTTCAATTCCTTGTTTGTTTCAGGCATCGTTAATTTGCTCTTTTCAATTGCTTTATTTGTCGTCAGTTAATGAGATGCCCAAAGAATGATGCCTGATGTTGGGTACTTGTATAACTATTAGTTGACATAATTAAAGGCCTTACTATTTAATTACTTCGCTGAAGTGTGCCTGGAGCTTTGAAGTCTATTAACCAACTATTATTGCATGAGGCTCACAATCTAGTTTATACTAGGCTAATGATTGTATAGTTTTGCTTGCTGTAGTATGTTTGTATGAAACCCTCTGTTGTTCATTATGCTCCCTAAGACTTTAATTGAGCTACAGAATGGCCAACTGCTTGCTTACTTCTACGCAACATGCTGTCTAAATTTGTAACTTGTTTGTGTTTTGGATTGGGCCCCAACATCATGCTCCTCTAGTGAGCTAAGAGAGATTTCTGTATGCAGGCTACACAGACTACATTTTTTATAATTTTTAAAATATCACCTGCTTATGCTTCATGACGTGTAACATTACTGTTAGTCATGTTTTGCCATGTACAAAATAGTCTATCTTGCTCGCTTCACTGTTGTAACTATATTTTTGCCCTAGTCATGTGTACTTACAGAAACATTTCAGCATGAAGTGACATCAACACAAAGATCTGTGAGCAGTGCGGCATGGCCGTTACCGAATGATTATGGATTGGAATTGGAATGTGCTGATGTTCTCGAGCATCAACTAGAGGTGGCAAGACAACGTGTACATGATTCTCAACGTACAATCAACAAGTTGAGACTGGACATGCAGGTATTAGATGCAGGAGTCAAAAAAATGAAACAAGACACTGAGGTAACAACGTAGGAATTGGAGATTTTGCAGACTAAAATTTGTGCTATCTAAATCTGGCCAATCCTATTTTCTGAAGAGATTATAGTTCAAATGGTAAGTTATGTTGATGCGCGTCCATGATGTAGGAGCTGTATTTGCCCAGTGTATGTAATTTTCTGTTTGTGTATGCTTTATTATTACTGGTGCCAAATCATAATGCCCAGTGGGTATAATCGGCTGTAATTTCTTTATTGTATAGTGTAGGATTATTCTACGTTTCTATGCCTTACTCTCTTTATTGTATAGTGTATGTTTTTAGAGGTGATAGTATAGAGTAGGATAATTCTTTGAATATGCTATATCGTTTAAACAGGGGCCAACTCGCCCAAACATTGTAGTGACCATGGCCCTCCACAGGCCGTACAATCCATGGGCCATCTATGGGACGGACGATACATGGCCTTCTATGGCCGTCGGATCTATGGGCCTTCTATGGGCTGTCGGATCCATGGGCCTTCTATCGGCTGTCGGGTCCATGGGCCGTCGGATCAATGGGCCTTCTATGGGCCGTCGGATCAATGGGCCTTCTACGGGCCATCTCATCTATGGGCCTTGTACGGGCCGTATAAGGGGCCGTAAACGGGCTAGACTGGAAATCGTATGTTTTATGGGCTGACCATAACGGGCCGTTAATAGGCCGTATTTGATGGTGCTATGAAAATGGCCCAACAAGCAGAATTTGGCTCACAAGCAGAAAAGGCCAGTAACGAGCCGTAAGTAACCGAATGCTAGAAATGAGCCCAAGAATAAATGGGCCCCGAGAAAGCCGAAAGGTAACACGGGCTGGAAACGACCCAATGGAATAATGGGCCGCTAATGGGTATAAAGCGATACACTATTCATTACGGGCCGGTTTCACCACGGGCCGTTAATGGGCCAAGAGTTACAAGGGGACTCATATGGGCTGAAATACGTCATGGACTATACATGGGCCGGAAGTTACAATGGGCTGGAATCATATTGGACGGCCCAGATGACGCTACTGGGCCTAATTCCGGTAGGCCATAACGGGCCGTGAGTTAGCGGGCTATAAATGGGCTATATGCGAACATGCCGTTAATAGGATTTCCGTGGGCCAGCCCGCCACCTTTTGACCAAGTCAAGCGGGCTGGCCTTTTCACAGGAATGGGCCTCTGTTGGGCCGTGCCACGTGTCGACCTATCATAGGCGCCTAGGGTCCAATGAGTGGATGACATCTGTCCCAACGGTGAGCCGACACATGTTTCCTCCAGCCAATGATGATTTTACACCTCGAAAATCCCCATCGGTCGGGGTTGTTAATGGGTTATTGGATCCAAAACCGGACCCGATAGCTTAACGGCGTTCTGTTACCATGGATGCCATGTGTCGGTCACCCTTGACTAAAGCACTTTTGTGACGCGATATTTATCGTCATGGAAGTGGACACTTCCGTGATGATAATTTTGGTAATGTCATGGAACACTTCTACGACAGCACAGGTATGACTATCTACATTCTGTCATAAAATCGTAATGGATGCACATGCATGACAAAAAACGCGACCTACTGTCACAAACACGTACCATTACGGAAGTGTATTTTTTTGTAGTGCGGGTTTGAGAACTATGTAGACATGACCGAGACTCATCTCTGGTCAATAACCAATAGAGGAACCTGGATGCTCATATTGGTTCCTACATATTCTACGAAGATCTTTATCGGTCAAACCGCATAACAACATACGTTGTTCCCTTTGTCATCGGTATGTTACTTGCCCAAGATTCGATCGTCGGTATCATCATACCTAGTTCAATCTCGTTACCGGCAAGCCTCTTTACTCGTTTCGTAATGCATCACCCCGTGACTAACTCATTAGTCACATTTCTTGCAAGGCTCATAGTGATGTGCATTATCGAGAGGTCCCAGAGATACCTCTCCGATACACAAAGTGACAAATCCTAGTCTCGATCTATGCCAACTCAACAAACACCATCGAAGACACCTGTAGAGCATCTTTATAATCACCCAGTTACATTGTGACGTTTGATAGCACACTAAGTGTTCCTCTGATATTCAAGAGTTGCATAATCTCATAGTCATAGGAACATGTATAAGTCATGAAAAAAGCAATAGCAATAAACTAAATGATCAAAGTGCTCAGCTAACGGATGGGTCTTGTCCATCACATCATTCTCTAATGATGTGACCCCGTTCATCAAATGACAAGACATGTCTGTGGCTAGGAAACTTAACCATCTTTGATTAACGAGCTAGTCTAGTAGAGGCATACTAGGGACATTCTGTTTGTCTATGTATTCACACATGTACTAAGTTTCTGGTTAATACAATTCTAGGATGAATATTAAAAATTTATCATGATACAAGGAAATATAAATAACAACTTTATTATTGCCCTTAGGGCATATTTCCTTCAGTCTCCCACTTGCACTAGAGTCAATAATCTAGATTACACAACAATGATTCTAACACCCATGGAGTCTTGGTGCTGATCATGTTTTGCTCGTGAGAGAGGCTTAGTCAATGGGTCTGCAATATTCAGATCCGTATGTATCTTGCAAATCTTTATGTCTCCCTCCTTGACTTGATCATGGATGGAATTGAAGCATCTCTTGATGTGCTTCGTTCTCTTGTGAAATCTGGATTCCTTTGCCAGGGCAATTGCACCAGTATTGTCACAAAATATTTTCATTGGACCCGATGCACTAGGTATTACATCTTGATCGGATATGAACTCTTTCATCCAGACTCCTTCATTTGCTGCTTCCGAAGCAGCTATGTATTCCGCTTCACACGTAGATCCTGCCACAACGCTCTACTTAGAACCGCACCAACTGACAGCTCCACCATTCAATAAAAATACATATCTGGTTTGTGACTTAGAGTCATCCGAATCAGTGTCAAAGCTTGAATCGACATAACCATTTATGACGAGCTCTTTGTCACCTCCATAAATGAGAAACATATCCTTAATCCTTTTCAGGTATTTCAGGATGTTCTTGACCGCTGTCCAGTGATCCACTCCTGGATTACTTTGGTACCTCCCTGCTAAACTAATAGAAAGGCACACATCAGGTCTGGTATACACTATACAACATTGCATACATGATAGAACCTATGGCTGAGGCATAGGGAATGACTTTCATTTTCTCTCTATCTTCTGCGGTGGTTGGGCATTGAGTCTGACTCAACTTCACACCTTGTAACACAGGCAAAAACCCTTTCTTTGCTTGATCCATTTTGAACTTCTTCCAAGCTTTATCAAGGTATGTGCTTTGTGAAAGTCCAATTAAGCGCCTTGATCTATCTCTATAGATCTTGATGCCCAATATGTAAGCAGCTTCACCGAGGTCTTTCATTGAAAAATTCTTATTCAAGTATCCTTTTATGCTATTCAGAAATTCAGTATCATTTCCGATCAACAATATGTCATCCACATATAATATCAGAAATGCTACAGAGCTCCCACTCACTTTCTTGTAAATACATGCTTCTCCAAAAGTCTGTATAAAACCATATGCTTTAATCACACTACCAAGGCATGTATTCCAACTCCGAGATGCTTGCACCAGTCCATAAATGGATAGCTGGAGGTTACACACTTTGTTAGCACCTTTTGGATCGACAAAACCTTCTGGTTGCATCAGATACAACTCTTCTTTAAGGTATCCATTCAGGATTGCAATTTTGACATCCATTTGCCAAATTTCATAATCATAAAATGCGGCAATTGCTAACATGATTCGGACGGACTTAAGCATCGCTACGGATGAGAAGGTCTCATCGTAGTCAACTCCTTGAACTTGTCGAAAACCTTTCGCAACAAGTCGAGATTTGTAGACAGTAACATTGCCGTCAGCGTCAATCTTGTTCTTGAAGATCCATTTATTCTATATGGCTTGCCGATCATCGGGCAAGTGAACCAAAGTCCACACTTTGTTCTCATACATGGATCCCCTCTCAGATTTCATGGCCTCAAGCCTTTTTGCGGAATCTGGGCTCATCATCGCTTCCTCATAGTTTGTAGGTTCGTCATGGTCAAGTAAGATGAGCTCCAGAACAGGATTATCGTACCACTCTGGTGCGGATCTTACTCTGGTTGACCTACGAGGTTCGGTAGTACCTTGATCAGAAGTTTCATGATCATCATCATTAGCTTCCTCACTAATTGGTGTAGGAATCACTGGAACTGATTTCTGTGATGAACTACTTTCCAATAAGGGAGAAGGTATAGCTACCTCATCAAGTTCTACTTTCCTCCCACTCACTTCTTTCGAGAGAAACTCCTTCTCTAGAAAGGATCCATTCTTAGAAATGAATATCTTGCCTTCGGATCTGTGATAGAAGGTGTACCCAACAGTCTCCTTTGGGTATCCTATGAAGAAACATTTCTCCGATTTGGGTTCGAGCTTATCAGGTTGAAGCTTTTTCACATAAGCATCACAACCCCAAACTTTAAGAAATGACAACTTGGGTTTCTTGCCAAACCACAGTTCATATGGTGTCATCTCAACGGATTTCGATGGTGCCCTATTTAATGTGAATGTAGTCGTCTCTAAAGCATAACCCCAAAACGATAGCGGTAAATCAGTAAGAGACATCATAGATCGCACCATATCTAATAAAGTGCGGTTACGACGTTCAGACACACCATTATGCTGTGGTGTTCCACATGGAGTGAGTTGTGAAACTATTCTACATTGTTTCAAATGAAGACCAAACTAATAAATCAAATATTCACCTCCACGATCAGGTCGCAGAAACTTAATTTTCTTGTTATGATGATTTTCCACTTCACCCTAAAATTCTTTGAACTTTTCAAATGTTCCAGACTTATGTTTCATCAAGTAGACATACCCATATCTACTCAAATCATGTGTGAAGGTCAGAAAATAACGATACCCGCCACGAGCATCAACACTCATTGGACCGCATACATCAGTATGTATTATTTCCAATAAGTCTGTTACTCGTTCCATTCTTCTGGAGAACGGAGTCTTAGTCATCTTGCCCATGAGGCATGGTTCGCAAGCATCAAGTGATTCCAAAAGCCCATCAGCATGGAGTTTCTTTATGCGCTTTACACCAATATGACCTAAACGGCAGTGCCACAAATAAGTTGCACTATCATTATTAAACTTATATGTTTTGGCTTCAATACTATGAATATGTGTATCACTACTATCGAGATTCAATAAAAATAGACCACTCATCAAGGGAGCATGACCATAAAAGATATTACTCATATAAATAGAACAACAATTATTCTCTGATTTAAATGAATAACCGTCTCGCATCAAACAAGATCCGGATATAATGTCCATGCTTAACGCTGGCACCAAATAACAATTATTCAGGTCAAAGACTAATCCCGAAGGTAGATGTAGAGGTAGCGTGCCGACTGCGATCACATCGACTTTGGAACCATTTCCCACGTGCATCGTCACCTCGTCCTTAGCCAATCTTCGCTTAATCCGTAGCCCCTGGTCCGAGTTGCAAATATTAGCAACAAAACCAGTATCATATTCCCAGGCGCTACTGCGAGCATTAGTAAGGTACACATCAATAACATTTATATCAAATATACCTTTCACTTTGCCATCCTTCTTATCCGCCAAATACTTGGGGCAGTTCCGCTTCTAGTGACCAGTCCCTTTGCAGTAGAAGCACTCAGTCTCAGGCTTAGGTCCAGACTTGGGCTTCTTCACTTGAGCAGCAACTTGCTTGCCGTTCTTCTTGAAGTTCCCCTTCTTCCCTTTGCCCTTTTTCTTGAAACTAGTGGTCTTGTTAACCATCAACACTTGATGCTCCTTCTTGATTTCTACCTCCGTAGCTTTTAGCATCGCGAAGAGCTCGAGAATTGTCTTATTTGTCCAGTGCATATTATAGTTCATCAGGAAGCTTTTGTAGCTTGGTGGCAGTGATTGAAGAACTCTGTCAATCACACTATCATCGGGAAGATTAACTCCCAGTTGAGTCAAGTGGTTGTGGTACCCATACATTCTGAGTATATGTTCACTGACAGAACTATTCTCCTCCATCTTGCAGATGTAGAACTTATTGGAGACTTCATATCTCTCAATTCGGGCATTTGCTTGAAATATTAAATTCAACTCCTGGAACATATCATATGATCCATGATGTTCAAAACACCGTTGAAGTCCCGATTCTAAGCCGTAAAGCATAGCACACTGAACTATCGAGTAGTCATCAGCTTTGCTCTACCAGACGTTCATAACATCTGGTGTTGCTCCTGCAGCGGGCTTTGCACCTAGCAGTGCTTCCAGGACGTAATTCTTATGTGCAACAATGAGGATAATCCCCAAGTTACAGACCCAGTCCGTGTAGTTGCTACCATCATCTTTCAACTTAGCTTTCTCTAGGAACGCATTAAAATTCAACGGAACAATAGCACGGGCCATTTATCTACAACAACATAGACATGCAAAATACTATCAAGTACTAAGTTCATGATAAATTAAAGTTCATTAATAATATTACTTAAGAACTCCCACTTAGATAGACATCCCTCTAATCATCTAAGTGATCACGTGATCCATATCAACTAAACCATGTACGATCATCATGTGAGATGGAGTAGCTTTCAATGGTGAACATCACTATGTTGATCATATCTACTATATGATGCACGCTCCACCTTTCGGTCTCAGTGTTCCGAGGCCATATCTGCATATGCTAGGCTCGTCAAGTTTAACCCAAGTATTCTACTTGTGCAAAATTGGCTTGCACCCGTTGTATGTGAACGTAGAGCTTATCACACCCGTTCATCATGTGGCATCTTGGCATGACGAACTATAGCAATGGTGCACACTTAGGGAAAACACTTATACCTTGAAATTTAGTGAGAGATCATCTTATAATGCTACTGCCGTACTAAGCAAAATAAGATGCATAAAGGATAAACATCACATGCAATCAATATAAGTGATATGGTATGGCCATCATCATCTTGTGCCTTTGATCTCCATCTCCAAAGCACCATCATGATCACCATCGTCCCCGGCTTGACACCTTGATCTCCATTGCAGCATTGTTGTCGTCTCGCCAACAATTGCTTCCATGACTATTGATATGTCTCCATCAAATCTACTTTTCCAAACGCTTTTGCCCTTGTTTTGGACTCTAACTTGCATGATTTGAATCGAACTAACCCGGACTGACACTGTTTTTAGCAGAATTGCCATGGTGTTATTTATGTGCAGAAACAAAAGTTCTCGGAATGACCTGAAACTTCACGGAAGATCTTTTTGGAAATAATAAAAAATACTTTCAAAAGATGAAGACCAAGGGGCCCACACCCTAGCCACGACGGTGGGGGGCACGCCTGCCCCCCTTGGGCATGCCCCCTACCTCGTGGCCCCCTTGGAGCTCCTCTGACCTCAACCCCAACTCTATATATTTGCTTTCGGGGAGAAAAAAATCAGAGAGAAGGATTCATCGCGTTTTACCATACGGAGCCGCCACCAAGCCCTAAAACCTCTCGGGAGGGCTGATCTGGAGTCCGTTCGGGGCTCCGGAGAGGGGAATCCGTCGCCATCATCATCATCAACCTTCCTCCATCACCAATTTCATGATGCTCACCACCGTGCGTCAGTAATTCCATCGTAGGCTTGCTGGACGGTGATGGGTTGGATGAGATTTATCATGTAATCGAGTTAGTTTTGTTAGGGTTTGATCCATAGTATCCACTATGTTCTGAGATTGATGCTGCTATGACTTTGCTATGCTTAATGCTTGTCACTAGGGCCCGAGTGCCATGATTTCAGATCTGAACCTATTATGTTTTCATCAATATATGAGAGTTCTTGATCCTATCTTGCAAGTCTATAGTCACCTACTATGTGTTATGATCCGGCAACCCCGAAGTGACAATAATCGGGACCACTCCCGGTGATGACCGTAGTTTGAGGGGTTCATGTATTCACTATGTGTTAATGCTTTGGTCCAGTACTCTATTAAAAGGAGGCCTTAATATCCCTTAGTTTCCAATAGGACCCTGCTGCCACGGGAGGGTAGGACAAAAGATGTCATGCAAGTTCTTTCCATAAGCACGTATGACTATATTCGGAATACATGCCTACATTACATTGATGAACTGGAGCTATTTCTGTGTCACCCTAGGTTATGACTGTTACATGATCGATCGCATCCGGCATAATTCTGCATCACCGATCCATTGCCTATGAGCTTTTCATATATTGTTCTTCGCTTAATTAATTTTCCGTTGCTGCTGTTATAATCACTACAAAACCCAAAAATATTACTTCTGTTACCATTCTCTTTTGCCACCGTTACCACTACTATCATATTACTGTGCTACTGAATACCTTGCTGCAGATATTAAGTTTCCAGGTGTGGTTGAATTGACAACTCAGCTGCTAATACTTGAGAATATTCTTTGGCTCCCCTTGTGTCAAATCAATAAATTTGGGTTGAATACTCTACCCTCGAAAACTGTTGCGATCCCCTATACTTGTGGGCTATCAAGACTATTTTCTAGTGCCGTTGCCGGGGAGCATAGCTCTATTCTATGAGTCACTTGGGATTTATATCTGCTTATCATTATGAAGAACTTGAGAGATCCAAAAACCAAGATTTATCCCTCAACTACGAGGGGAGGTAAGGAACTGCCATCTAGCTCTGCACTTGATTCACATTCTGTTTTGAGTAAGCTTGCGACACCTAAACCTGCTTCTGCTATTCGTTCTGATATGTCACAAGTTATTGATGATGCCACTTCTGCTATGCATGATACTTATGATGAAACTACTTGTACGCTTGATACTACTGTGCCACTTGGTGAATTTCTTGATGAACAACTTGCTAGGGTTAAAGAGAATGAAATTATTGAAACTGATAATATTGATGAAAGTGATGATGAAGATTCTCCCCCTAATAAATATGAATTGCATGTTGTTCCTAAGGGTTATGTTCTGGATGAAGAATCTGCTAGAGCTATTTTAGCTTGCAATGATAGATATGATCTAAAGAGGTTATTAGTTAAATGGAAGCAGCAATCCCTTAATGCTAGAATGAAACCTGACCCTACTTTTGCTACTTCACCTATCTGTGTTACTGATAAGGATTATGAATTCTCTATTGATCCTGATATAATTACTTTGGTTGAATCTGATCCTTTTCATGCCTATGAATCTGAAACTGTTGTGGCACATCTTACTAAATTAAATGATATAGCCACCCTGTTCACTAATGATGAGAAATCTTGCTACCTTTATATCCTTAAAATATTTCCGTTCTCATTAAAGGGTGATGCTAAGATATGGTTTAATTCTCTGGATCCTAGTTGTGTGTGTAGTCCCCAAGATATGATTTATTACTTCTCTGCTAAATATTTCCCTGCTCATAAGAAACAAGCTGCTTTGAGGGATATATATATAATTTTGTGCAAATTGAAGAAGAGAGTCTCCCACAAGCTTGGGGGAGGCTTCTCCAATTACTTAATGCTTTGCCTGATCATCCTCTTAAGAAAAATGAAATACTTGATATCTTTTATAATGGACTAACCGATGCTTCCAGAGATTACCTGAATAGTTGTGCTAGTTATGTTTTCAGGGAAAGAACACCGGATGAAGCTGAAATTCTATTGAATAATATGTTGACAAATGAAAATAATTGGACACTTCCTCAGCCAGCTCCTGAGCCTATTCCTAAACCAACTCCGAAAAAAGAGGTGTTCTATTTCTCAGTCCTGAAGATATGTAAGAGGCAAAGAAATCTATGAAAGAAAAAGGTATTACAGCTAAAGATGTTAATAATTTACCTCCTATTGAAGAAATACATGGTCTTGATAACCCGACACAGGTAGTAAAGGTAAATTCTCTCTATATTTATGATAAAGCTGAAATCCCTCTTACTAAGTTTGCTAGCCAATGCTTAGATGAGTTTGATAATTTTATGGTGAAGCTAGAATATTTTAATGCTTATTTTGGTAGACAATTGAAATACAATTCAAATATGCTTGAACACTTGGGTGATTATTGTTGGGGAACATAGTAATTTCTAAAAAATTCCTACGCACACGCAAGATCATGGTGATGCATAGCAACAAGAGGGGAGAGTGTTGTCTACGTACCCTCGTAGACCAAAAGCAGAAGCGTTAGCACAACGTTGTTGATGTAGTCGTACGTCTTCACGGCCCGACCGATGAAGCACCGAAACTACGGCACCTCCGAGTTCTAGCACACGTTCAGCTCGATGGCGATCCCCGGACTCCGATCCAGCAGAATGTCGGGGAAGAGTTTCGTCAGCATGACGGTGTGGTGACGATCTTGATGTTCTACCATCGCAGGGCTTCGCCTAAGCACTGCTACAATATTATCGAGGATTATGGTGGAAGGGGGCATCACACACGGCTAAGAGATCAATGATCAATTGTTGTGTCTATGGGGTGCCTGTTGGTGTCAAAACCGGCGGATCTCGGGTAGGGGGTCCCGAACTGTGCGTCAAGGCCGGATGGTAACAGGAGGCAGGGAACACGATGTTTTACCCAGGTTCGGGCCCTCTTGATGGAGGTAAAACCCTACGTCCTTCTTGATTAATATTGATGATATGGGTAGTACAAGAGTAGATCTACCACGAGATCAAGGAGGCTAAACCCTAGAAGCTAGCCTATGGTATGACTGTTGTATATGGAGTTGATTGCCTACGGACTACAACCCTCTGGTTTATATAGACACCGGATAGGGTTAGGGTTACATAAAGTCGGTTACAATGGTAGGAGATCTTGAATATCCGCATCGCCAAGCTTGCCTTCCACGCCAAGGAAAGTCCCATCCGGACACGGGACGAAGTCTTCAATCTTGTATCTTCATAGTCCAGGAGTCCGGTTGAAGGTATAGTCCGGCTACCCGAACACCCCCTAATCCAGGACTCCCTCAGTAGCCCCTGAACTAGGCTTCAATGACGACGAGTCCGGCACGCAAATTTTCTTCGGCATTGCAAGGAGGGTTCCTCCTCCAAGTCCTTCATAGAAGATTGTAAACACCAAGAGTACTGTCCGGTTCTGCAAAATAAGTTTTCACATATTGCCATAGAGAGAATAATATTAACACAAATCAAATCTGCTGACGTATTCCGCAATGCGTCATCACACTACGGCCAAGTTCTTTACTCGAATCGTTTTTACTTTTCCACCTCAGCATGTTTTGCGAGGCGGTTTCCTTGGCACGTCTTGTCGAAGCAGAGATCGTGTGCCCCCCTTTTACGGGATTCTCATCAATACGGACGTGGGTAACCCAATCGTGCCCGTTAGCATGTTTTCTCGATTAAAGGTGAGTCCCAAACGGTTACGGGGAGGGCTCTTGGTATTCAACCTCTTATAAAGAGACCAGGGCCTTACTCTTTATGCCAATCTCAAACAAGTTCGCCCGTCGCCTCGAGTTCCAACACCCTAGGCCCCAGATTCCAGGCGCTTCGGACCTTCAACAATGTCCGGTTCCGACCTTCGAGGCCGATGGATGCCCTGCTCCGTCACGGAGGAGGACGTGCTAAAGTTGAGAGAGGCTAAGTTCTTGACCGCCGAAATTCCGCATAGGTTGCCTGCTCAAAAGCAGGCTATTCCCAGTCCCCAGCCCGGCGAGAGCGTAGTGTTCATGTCTCACTTCCTTCGGGGGTTAGGCTTCCCGATGGATCCCTTCGTGAGGGGGCTGCTGTTTTATTACGGGCTGGAATTTCATGACTTAGCTCCGGATTCCATCCTCCACATTTCCTCATTCATCGTTGTGTGCGAAGCGGTCCTTCGTGTTACTCCTCACTTCGGATTATGGCTCAAGACTTTTGGATTGGAGCCGAAGATGATCGAGGGACGGCACGCAGAGTGCGGAGGCGCTATCATAAGTAAGAATGCTGATGTTCCATGGCCTAAGGGCTCCTTTCAAGAGGAGCTCGGCTTGTGGCAACGAGAATGGTTCTATATCACCACTCCCAGGAGCGCCAAGTGGGCGGCGTCTCCTGCCTTTCGCTCGGGTCCCCCATCACAGCTAGCGTCATGGGTCAACAAAGGATTAGATTGGGGTTTGCCCAAAGACGTGCCCCTGTTACAGGGCCGAATTAAGGATCTCTTGGAAGGAGACCTCAGTTTGGTCAAGGTGACGCAGGTCATGCTGATTCGCCGAATATTGCCCGACAAACGTCGCCACCTTCGCCTGTGGGAGTTTAATCCAGAGGGACCGCGAGCTCTCCAGAATTTTATGGGCGCAACGCCCGCGGAGATGTATAGAATGTTCTTCGGATCACAAGAGATGTGTCAGGATTTAACCGAGGACGCAGGCCTAAGCTGCAATCGCCCGGATACTCAAGTAAGCAACCCTGTGCCCGGACCTTCTATCCGTATAATTGTCATAAACTTGCCCCTAAAAGAGCCGTCCTTTTAAACAGGAGTGGATAGCAAAGGCAAAGCTGATCAGGTGTCCGGCTCCCCTTCTTGAAACCAGGCCGGATCCCGTGCTGGTCAGGATGCTGGAGATAATGCCTTTGGAGGGGGTGGACAAGGAAGCTATGGCCTCCTCGAAGGAGGCTGCTCCGAAGGGAGGAACCGACAATTCCTCTCCTAAGGGGAAGAAGAGAGCCGCCTCTGACGACCCGGAAACCATGGCCTCAAAACGGGGGAGGAAATCCTCGTCAGAGGGTCCGACGCCGGGGAGTTCCTCGGCCGGACTACGCCCTCAAGGGGATCAGCCCTCCAGCGAGCCGTAAGTAGAGGGAGGTTTTCCTTTTGAGGGATGAGAGAAATCCTTGATTTATATCTGAGAAGATTAACCGAAATTTTACCTTGTAGCTTGGACCTCAGCCCTTCTCAGCAGAGCTCGTCTTCGGGGGATCTTCTTCCGGAGATGATGGAGAGCGGGATGCCTCCCCCTGCCGTACCGCCTAGCGAGGCGGGCGAAACTGAGGTGTCGTCGCGGAGGGTTTCTCCAAATCCGGCAGGGGCGGAAGGTGGCTGTGTGGCCCCCGAGGTTCTTCGCGTCCGGCCTTCGAAAGAGGCCATAGGACAAGTCCGACACCGTCTGGTGCTCGGCCGGAGGAGCTAAAGATTCTGCTGGGGCGAGCTTCTATCTCAGAGGAGCACCATGCATTGATGGGCACGGTGATTGAAAGGATTTCATCCGCAGAGAGCGGATTGCATGAGGCCGTCAAAAGTTTACTGACGGGTTTTGAGGTACGTTAGATAATGTACACTTTTGTCAGTTGCACATAAGTAAGATGTGCCCGGTGTAGATAGTAGCCCCTGAGACTCTGCGCGTTGTCAAGAAATGACGGCACGCAGAGGATCATAATCCCAGGTCTAAGATGTCGCCTTTGAATGTAGGTGGCGAGGTGTCCGGAATCAAGCCGAACTGATGATGTGGCCGAACTAAAGCGGCAACTGGATGTGGCAGATGCCGACATCGCGCTTGTCAACAAGCGGCTTGATGAGGCTCAAGGTATGTAATTCTTCGGGCGGCATCAGGTAAGAGGAGCTTCATGCCAGTGTCTTACAGTGTGTGTGCTTGACGCAGATGGTACGGCCGCCATGGAGAATCTTAGGGCAGAACTTGCCCGAGCTAAGGAGCAAGCCAGAAAAAGCGATGCGGCTGCCGAGAAGGCCCTTGAAGGGCTGAGAGCCGAACAGGCTGCTCACTGCCGAAGCAAAGAAGAGATAGCCGAGATGGCCGAGAAGTTAAAGAGCGCTGCAGACCATTACAAACTTCTTGAGAAAGAAAACCGGGCGAGACAGACGGACTTAGAGAAGGCCGTTGCCGATGCCAAGGACGCTTGCTCTGTGATGAGAGCTGCGAAGGAGGAGCTGCGTCAGGCCGAACAGATTGCGGCTGGAAAGCCCTTTATGCCGCGGAGGAAGTTTTGTGATCCGACGTTTGCTCCATTGGACCGGATGTGGAGTGTGGAGGACACCTACCTGGACTTGGCAGCGAGTGCCGCTGATGCGACCGAACACTTTCGAGATCAGAAAGATCGCGAAGTGGAAAAGCTTATCTGGTCGCAGTTTCACAATCCAGAGCATCCACTGGCAGTGGATGATCGTTTGGCTCAATGGGCCGAACTGAATAGGTTGTCCGGACTCGCCATGAAGTACGTCATGGATCATTTGTGGCCGGGGAGATCGAAGCCGAAGAGTTATTTCAGCTTGGTGCAGCAATTCCTTGACGCGGTGCCGCGTATTAATGCAATGAAGAGGTCAGCATGCATAGAGGGCGCAAGGATGGCTCTTGCCCGTGTCAAGACATACTGGGCAGAGATGGAGACCACCGTTGTTGCGTCCCGAGATTCGGACAAAAGCCGAGTACCTTCCGAGCACTATTTTCAAGAAGTCCTTGAAGGCGCTCGTGTAATAGAGACGCAGTGCTCGAAAGATGCTATGTTATGATAGCATATGTAATTGAAAAGTAATATTTTGATAAACTGTAGTGGACTTTTTTATACTTGTGCCTCCAAGTATTGGGAACCCCTCATGTGCGGCCGTTTTTAAGATATATATATATATATATATATATATATATATATGTATAGAATCTGAAAGATGGCAGTCGTTGGCTTCAGCCCCCACGCACATAGTGCGGGGGTGCTCGCAGAAGACACATTTTCACACTTAACCCAACGTCTTGGTCCTACAAAGGAGGTGATAGCGCAGCGGGCCAGGCAACCGGACTATAATGCTTTAACACTTTCACTTAGCCATAGGAGTTGGACAATGAGACTCTTTAGGTAGCTCCTTGGTGGCAACTGCGCTCGTCCGAATTCGGGGCGCGTATGTGCCTAACCGAGAAGCGGCCCTTCGTTAAAGCGGAGGAATCCGATAGATTCCGATAGGTCATCGAGTGGCTGACCAGTCTCACGCTACATCATGACAGTCAGTTTTCGGCTTTCTCTACTGAGGTGCTCGCCCGGCCGAACCGGGGGCACAATCGCAGTAGTTCTCCTGGTGCTACCTTAGCCGATAGAGCGGAATGTAAGGTAGCCGAACTCAGGAGCCGGGCAACCCAACATTTGACCAAAGACATGATTCGGAGCTGATGTATATAATGCCAAAACTCGCGACGCCGAACACTCCCTAAGGTGTTCGGTCTTTATGAGTGCGGGCGAAACAACACTCTTTATTATTAAAAAAGCCCCTAGTGTCCAGGTATGTGCGAAATTTCTGGCGTGGCCACATGCCAAGACGCCAGCCTCCTCCTTGGTTATATCAGAAAGAAAAAACCAGGGGATGTGTAGCAACAAGAGACAGTAAAAAAGGTTTATGCAGGGTCTTAATCTAAAAACAATCCTTTAGGACGGGTCCCTACTGCACGTCTGCGCCTGTGTCTCCGTTGTGCCGTATCCTGGACGGGCGCCCACGACATTCATCTGTAAAAGAGAGGAACTGAGTTGAAAACGGGTCGTGCCAAAAAAAATAAGTAAAGTATAAAGTAAGGTATATAAGGTTGAGCTTTATTGTCTCTTATTGTATATGCGTGGAGCCCCTAGAGGGGGGGGGGTATATGGCTTCTAGGCCTGCATCAATGATGATTTTGCACCAAACTCGTCTATCCGTGTTCATGGTCTTGAATGACCTATTTTGAAGTTTTTTGGCCGGTGAGGCCATTTTGCTGTGGGGCTTTCAAAGCGGCCGCACAGTCCTCCGCTTGGGGAGGCGCATTTTAGTGCTTCCCCTTCAAAGAGATGATGCCTCGTGGACCGGGCATCTTAAGCGTAAGAGATGCATAATGCGGTATTGCGTTAAAGCGAGCGAAAGCTTCGCGTCCCAGTAGTGCTTGATAGCGACTTGAGAACGGGACGGTATGGAAGGTCAGCTTTTCGCGGCGGAGGTTATCGGCAGAGCCGAATGTGACTGTGAGCCGGAGAAAACCCGTACAGTGGGTGTCCGGACCAGGTATTACCCCTTGAAAGGAGGTTTTGCTGCGGTGGATTCTTGCTGGGTTTATCCCCATGTGCTGGATTGTATCCTGATATATCAGGTTTAGTCCACTGCCGCCGTCCATAAGGACATTTGAAAACTGGAGTCCGCCAATTATTGGATTGAGTATCAAGGCAGTCCAGCCTACATTCTTGATATTCCTAGAATAATCTAGCTGATCGAAGATGATCGGTTTTGACAACCAGTGGCGGGACCCTTTGGGGATGGGCCGTGTGGTGCATACCTTTACGGGTACCACACACTTTGTTATGTGAAGTGAGTTCACTGTTTTTACTTCTTGTGGGAAGTTCTTTTGTTTCCTGGTGCTCTGCTTTTGGGGTTCGTCCTCGTCTTCGCTTGGTGTGTCGAGCCCCTTGTGTTCGGCATTGAGTCTGCCGGATTGTTTGAAAACCCAACAGTCTCTGTGGGTATGGTTAGCAGGCTTCCCGGGAGTACTGTGTATCTGACATATCCTGTCCAGGATTTTATTTAGGTTGGATGGATCGTCCCTGTTATCCTGGGGGGCAATTTTTCCTGATTTCGTCGTGAGCCTTTGAATCCGGCATTGACTGCCATGCTCTTTGGATTTTTGTCCTTAGTCCAGCGACGGTCCTTGTTGCGTCGCGGTTTTCCATTTCCATCCCTAGTTTCGGATGTACTTGGGTCGCTGGGGCTGCACCTTGCCAACCAGCTGTCCTCTCCTGCACAAAAGCGGGTCATGAGGCTTGTTAGTGCGGCCATTGTTCTTGGCTTTTCTTGGCCGAGGTGTCTGGCGAGCCATTCGTCTCGGACGTTATGCCTGAAAGCTGCTAAGGCTTTGGCGTCCGGACAGTCGACTATCTGATTCTTTTTAGTGAGGAATCTATTCCAGAACTGCCGAGCTAATTCTCTGGGTTGTTGAGTTATGTGACTAAGGTCGTCTGCATCCAGAGGGCGGACATAGGTCCCTTGAAAGTTTGCTCGGAAAGCATCCTCGAGCTCTTCCCAGCTTCCAATTGTGTTCTCGGGAAGGCTTTTAAGCCAATGCCGGGCTGGCCCTTTAATCTTAAGGGGTAGATATTTTATGGCATGGAGATCATCTCCTCTAGCCATGTGTATGTGGAGGATATAATCCTCGATCCAGACTCTAGGGTCTGTTGTTCCATCATATGCCTCTATGTTTACTGGTTTGAATCCTTCTGGGAATTCATAGTTCAGGACCTCATCAGTGAAACATAGGGGGTGTGCGGCGCCCCTGTATTTGGGTGTGTCGGATTCTGATGATGGCTTCGTAGCGTTGCTTACGAGAGCTTGCTTTCTTGGCCCATAGATGGACCTGACTGGGCCATGATGCGAATCCTTAAGTGGGTCGCATGGCGATTTAGGTGCGGCGCCGCTTGCCGCTTTATGGGGTCGTCTATCTGACCGTGTGGCTTTTTCATTTTTTGAATGCGAGGGCTCTAGGGCCTCTTCATCGAATTCAGGCAGTAGCTTTCTTTTCGGATAGCTTTTAGTGCGGCGACTGTCGCCGTACTTATCTATGGTATTGATTACTTTGCTCCATCTAATCCGGAGTGCGTCTTCCGCTGTTTTTAGCTTCCGCTTCTGCTTCTTTAGGCTGCGTGCAGTTGCGACGAGCCTCTCGTGTAGATTCTTCTGCGCCATAAGTTTATTCGGCGTGAGGTCGTCTGGAATGCCGTTTTCGCCAGAGGAGGGATGTTCGGTTTCTCTATCCGTGTTTCCTTGTTCGGATGGTTGCTCTAAGGCCTGCTCGTCGCCTACCGGCTCGTCCTGCTCTATGGCTGGGTTTTTGTCAAGGCGGGGCTTGGGTCGGCGTTTACGCCGACGCTTTGATTGCTTTCCGGGGGGTCGATCTCCCGTCACATCCCCTTTTTCCTCGTTGTCGCTTCCTTTAGGGGTATCCACCATGTATACATCGTGAGATGAGGTGGCTGTCCAATGCCCTATGGGCGATGGTTCATCGGTATCTCCTGCATCGTCATCCATGCTGTCGATGTCTCCGGAGTCGAAGTTAAGTACGTCGTTTAAATTGTCGACAGTGGCTACCAAGTGGGTGGTGGGTGGGCTTTGAATTTCTTCATCATCCGTATCCCACCTTCGCTGACCGTAGTTCGGCCGGGGCTCTCCTGATAAGGAGAGAGACTTGAGAGAGTTCAGGATATCGCCACAAGGCGAGTGCTGAAAGATGTCTGTGGCGGTGAACTCCATTATCGGCGCCCAATCGGATTCGATTGACAGGGGCGCGGGGGGTTCGGAGTCCGGGGAGGAGTCCGGATCCTTGGAGTCACGGGTCGTGCAGAGTGCGGGGCTAGCGTTCGGCTCGATCGCTTTCGGGATCGCAGCCCCCGAGGTGACATCCAACCGCTCATCCTCAATTGGCGCAATAGGCTCCGCGTTAGGGGTCGGAACCGATGCGTGTGCGGCCTCCAGGACACTGTCCGGGGGCAGAGCTATATCGTGCCCATCGAGACTGTGCGGCGCGCTTGGCTGTGAATCAGATCCGTCGAAGATCAAGTCCCCGTGGATGTCAGCCGTGTAGTTTAGGCTACCAAACTGACCTGATGGCCAGGGGCGTAGTTTTCGATCTGCTCCAGGTGGCCGAGCGAATTGGCCCGCAGAGCGAAGCCGCCGAAGACGAAGATCGGTCCGGGGAGAAAAGTCTCACCCTAGCCCGTATCGTTGTTGATGATCAAAGGAGCCATCGGGCCTGAAGGCGACGACACAGAGGAACTCTCAATGAAAGCACCAATGTCGGTGTCAAAACCGGCGGATCTCGGGTAGGGGGTCCCGAACTGTGCGTCAAGGCCGGATGGTAACAGGAGGCAGGGAACACGATGTTTTACCCAGGTTCGGGCCCTCTTGATGGAGGTAAAACCCTACGTCCTGCTTGATTAATATTGATGATATGGGTAGTACAAGAGTAGATCTACCACGAGATCAAGGAGGCTAAACCCTAGAAGCTAGCCTATGGTATGATTGTTGTATATGGAGTTGATTGCCTACGGACTACAACCCTCCGGTTTATATAGACACCGCATAGGGTTAGGGTTACATAAAGTCGGTTACAATGGTAGGAGATCTTGAATATCCGCATCGCCAAGCTTTCCTGCCACGCCATGGAAAGTCCCATCCGGACACGGGGCGAAGTCTTCAATCTTGTATCTTCATAGTCCAGGAGTCCGGCTGAAGGTATAGTCCGGCTACCCGAACACCCACTAATCCAGGACTCCCTCAGTGCCCCCTGCCCCCATATATAAAGGAGCAAGGGGGGAGGCGGCCAGCCTAGGAGGAGGGCGCGCCAAGGGGGGAGTCCTACTCCCACCGGAAGTAGGACTCCTCCTTCCCTTGTTGGAGTAGGAGAGAAGGAAAGAGGGGGAGAGGAATAAGGAAAAGGGGGCTGCACCCCTTGTCCAATTCGGACCAGAGGGGGGGCGCGTGCCTCCTTCCTTTTGGCCTCTCTCCTCTATTCCCGTATGGCCCAATAAGGCCCATATACTCCCCGGCGAATTCCCGTAACTCTCCGGTACTCCGAAAAATACCCGAATCACTCGGAACTTTTCCGATGTCCGAATATAGTCGTCCAATATATCGATCTTTACATCTCGACCATTTCAAGACTCCTCGTCATGTCCCCGATCTCATCCGGGACTCCGAACTCCTTCGGTAGATCAAAACTCATAAACTCATAATATAACTGTCATCGAAACTTTAAGCGTGCGGACCCTACGGGTTCGAGAACAATGTAGACATGACCGAGACATGTCTCCGGTCAATAACCAATAGCGGAACCGGGATGCTCATATTGGCTCCCACATATTCTACGAAGATCTTTATAGGTCAAACCGCATAACAACATACGTTGTTCCCTTTGTCATCGATATGTTACTTGCCCGAGATTCGATCGTCGGTATCTCAATACCTAGTTCAATCTCATTACCGGCAAGTCTCTTTACTCGTTCCGTAATACATCATCTCGCAGCTAACTCATTAGTTGCAATGCTTGCAAGGCTTTAGGTGATGTGCATTACCGAGAGGGCCCAGAGATACCTCTCCGACAATTAGAGTGACAAATCCTAATCTCGAAATACGCCAACCCAACAAGTACCTTCGGAGACACATGTAGAGCACCTTTATAATCACCCAGGTACGTTGTGACGTTTAGTAGCACACAAAGTGTTCCTCTGGTAAACGGGAGTTGCATAATCTCATAGTCATAGGAACATGTATAAGTCATGAAGAAAGCAATAACAACAAACTAAACGATCAAGTGCTATGCTAACGGAATGGGTCAAGTCAATCACATCATTCTCCTAATGATGTGATCCCTTTAAACAAATGACAACTCATGTCTATGGTTAGGAAACATAACCATCTTTATTCAACGAGCTAGTCAAGTAGAGGCATACTAGTGACACTATGTTTGTCTATGTATTCACACATGTATTATGTTTCCGGTTAATACAATCCTAGCATAAATAATAAACATTTATCATGATATAAGGAAATATATAATAACTTTATTATTGCCTCTAGGGCATATTTCGTTCAGTCTCCCACTTGCACTAGAGTCAATAATCTAGTTCACATCACCATGTGATTTAAGATCAATAGTTCACATCACCATGTGATTAACACCCATAGTTCACATCGACATGTGACCAACATCCAAAGGGTTTACTAGAGTCAATAATCTACTTCACATCTCTATGTGATTAACACCCAAAGAGTACTGAGGTGTGATCATGTTTTGCTTGTGAGAGAATTTTAGTCAACGGGTCTGCCAGGTTCACATCCGTAAGTATTTTGCAAATTTCTATGTCAACAATGCTCTGCACGGAGCTACTCTAGCTAATTGCTCCCACTTTGAATATGTATCCAGATTGAGACATTGAGTCATCTGGATCAGTGTCAAAACTTGCATCGACGTAACCCTTTACGACGAACCTTTTGTCACCTCCATAGTCGAGAAACATATCCTTATTCCACTAAGGATAATTTTGACCAATGTCCAGTGATCTACTCCTAGATCACTATTGTACTCCCTAGCTAAACTCAGGGCAGGGTATACAATAGGTCTGGTACACAACATTGCATACTTTATAGAACCTATGGCTAAGGCATAGGGAATGACTTTCATTCTCTCTCTATCTTCTGCCGTGGTCGGGTTTTGAGTCTTACTCAACTTCACACCTTGTAACACAGGCAAGAACTCCTTCTTTAACTATTCCATTTTGAACTACTTCAAAATCTTGTCAAGGTATGTACTCATTGAAAAAACTTATCAAGCATATTGATCTATCTCTATAGATCTTGATGCTCAATATGTAAGCAGCTTCACCGAGGTCTTTCTTTGAAAAAACTCCTTTCAAACATTCCTTTATGCTTTGCAGAATAATTCTACATTATCTCCGATCAACAATATGTCATTCACATATACTTATCAGAAATGCTGTAGTGCTCCCACTCACTTTCCTGTAAATACAGGCTTCACCACAAGTCTGTATAAAACTATATGCTTTGATCAACTTATCAAAGCGTATATTCCAACTCCGAGATGCTTGCACCAGTCCGTAGATGGATCGCTGGAGCTTGCATATTTTGTTAGTACCTTTAGGATTGACAAAACCTTCTGGTTGCATCATATACAACTCTTCTTTAATAAATCCATTAAGGAATGCAATTTTGTTTATCCATTTGCCAGATTTCATAAAATGCGACAATTGCTAACATGATTCGGACAGACTTAAGCATAGATACGAGTGAGAAACTCTCATCGTAGTCAACACCTTGAACTTGTCGAAAACCTTTTTACGACAATTCTAGCTGTGTAGATAGTAACACTACTATCAGCGTCCGTCTTCCTCTTGAAGATCCATTTAATCTCAATGGCTCGCCGATCAATGGGCAATTCAATCAAAGTCCATACTTTGTTCTCATACATGGATCTCATCTCAGATTTCATGGCCTCAAGCCATTTCGCGGAATTTGGGCTCATCATCGCTTCCTCATAGTTCATAGGTTTGTCATGGTCAAGTAACATAACCTCCAGAACAGGATTACCGTACCACTCTAGTGCGGATCTTACTTTAGTTGACCTATGCAGTTCGGTAGTAGCTTGATCTGAAGTTACATGATCATCATCATTAGCTTCCTCACTAATTGGTGTAGTAGTCACAGAAACAGATTTCTGTGATGAACTACATTCCAATAAGGGAGCAGGTACAATTACCTCATCAAGTTCTACTTTCCTCTCACTTCTTTCGAGAGAAACTCCTTTTCTAGAAAGTATCCATTCAAAGCAACGAATATATTGCCTTCGGATCTATGATAGAAGGTGTACTCAACATTTTCTTTTGGGTATCCTATGAAGAAACACTTCTCCGATTTGGGTTAGAGCATATTAGGTTGAAACTTTTTCACATAAGCATTGAAACCTCAAACTTTAAGAAATGACAGCTTAGGTTTCTTGCCAAACCATAGTTCATACGGTGTCGTCTCAACGGATTTAGATGGTGCCCTATTTAACATGAATGCAGCTGTCTCTAATGCATAACCCCAAAACGATAGTGGTAGATCGGTAAGAGACATCATAGATCACACCATATCTAATAAAGTATGGTTATGACGTTCGGACACACCATTACACTATGGTGTTCCAGGTGGCGTGAGTAGTGAAACTATTTCACATTTGTTTTTAACTGAAGGCCAAACTCGTAACTCGAATATTTTACTTCTGTGATCATATCGTAGAAATTTTATTTTTGTTACGATGATTCTCCACTTCACTCTGAAATTCTTTGAACGTTTCAAATGTTTCAGACTTGTGTTTCATCAAGTAGATATACTCATATCTGCTCAAATCATCTATGAAGATCAGAAAATAATGATACCTGCCACGAGCCTCAATATTCATCAGACCACATACATCAGTATGTATGATTTCCAACAAATCTGTTGCTCGCTCCATTGTTCCGGAGAACGGAGTCTTAGTCATCTTGCCCATGAGGCATGGTTCGCAAGCATCAACTGATTAATAATCAAGTGATTCCAAAAGCCCATCATTATTAACTTTGCATCTTTTGGTTTCAATATTATGAATATGTGTATCACTACGATCAAGATCCAATGACCATTTTCATTGGGTGTGTAACCATATAAGGTTTTATTCATGTCAACAGAACAACAATTTATTCTCTTACTTAAATGAATAACCGTATTGCAATAAACATGATCAAATCATATTCATGCTCAACGCAAACACCAAATAACACTTATTTAGGTTCAACACTAATCCCAAAAGTATAGGGAGTGTGCGATGATGATCATATCAATCTTGGAACCACTTCCAACACACATCATCACTTCACCCTTAACTAGTCCATGTTCATTCTGCAACTCCCGTTTAGAGTTACCGCTCTTAGCAACTAAACCAGTATCAAATACCGAGGGGTTGCTATGAACACTAGTAAAATACACATCAATAATCTGTATATCAAATATACCTTTGTTCACTTTGCCATCCTTCTTATCCACCAAATACTTGGGGCAGTTCCGCTTCCAGTGACCAGTCCCTTTGCAGTAGAAGCACTTAGTCTCAGGCTTAGGACCAGACTTGGGCTTCTTCACTTGAGCAACAACTTGCTTGCCGTTCTTCTTGAAGTTCCCCTTCTTCCCTTTGCCCTTTTCTTGAAACTAGTGGTGTTGTCTACCATCAACACTTGATATTTTTCTTGATTTCTACCTTCGTCGATTTCAGCATTATGAAGAGCTTGGGAATCGTTTCCGTTATCCCTTGCATATCATAGTTCATCACCAAGTTCTACTAACTTGGTGATGGTGACTAGAGAATTCTTTCAATCACTATTTTATCTGGAAGATTAACTCCCACTTGATTCAAGTGATTGTAGTACCCAGACAATCTGAGCACATGCTCACTACTTGAGCTATTCTCCTCCATCTTTTAGCTATAGAACTTGTTGGAGACTTCATATCTCTCAACTCGGGTATTTGCTTGAAATATTAACTTCAACTCCTCGAACATCTCATATGGTCCATGACGTTCAAAACGTCTTTGAAGTCCCAATTCTAAGCCGTTAAAGCATGGTGCACTAAACTATCAAGTAGTCATCATATTGAGCTAGCCAAATGTTCATAACATCTGCATCTGCTCCTGCAATAGGTTTGTCACCTAGCGGTGCATCAAAGACATAATTCTTCTGTGCGGCAATGAGGATAAACCTCAGATCACGGATACAATCCGCATCATTGCTACTAACATCTTTCAAGTTAGTTTTCTCTAGGAACATATCAAAAATAAATCAGGGGAGCTAAACGCGAGCTATTGATCTACAACATAGATATGCTAATACTACCAGGACTAAGTTCATGATAAATTAAAGTTCAATTAATCATATTACTTAAGAACTCCCACTTAGATAGACATCCCTCTAATCCTCTAAGTGATCACGTGATCCAAATCAACTAAACCATGTCCGATCATCACGTGAGATGGAGTAGTTTCAATGGTGAACATCACTATGTTGATCATATCTACTATATGATTCACGCTTGACCTTTCGGTCTCCGTGTTCCGAGGCCATATCTGTTATATGCTAGGCTCGTTAAGTTTAACCTGAGTATTCCGCGTGTGCAACTGTTTTGCACCCGTTGTATTTGAACGTAGAGCCTATCACACCCGATCATCAGGTGGTGTCTCAGCACGAAGAGCTTTTGCAACGGTGCATACTCAGGGAGAACACTTATACTTTGATAATTTAGTGAGGGGTCATCTTATAATGCTACTGTCAATCAAAGTAAGATAAGATGCATAAAAGATAAACATCACATGCAATCAATATAAGTGATATGATATGGCCATCATCATCTTGTACTTGTGATCTCCATCTCCGAAGTACCTTCATGATCACCATCGTCACCGGCGCGACACCTTGATCTCCATCGTAGCATCGTTGTCATCTCGCCAATCTTATGCTTCCACGACTATCGCTACCGCTTAGTGATAAAGTAAAGCATTACAGCACGATTGCATTGCATACAATAAAGCGACAACCATATGGCTCCTGCCAGTTGCCGATAACTCGGTTACAAAACATGATCATCTCATACAATAAAATTTAGCATCATGTCTTGACCATATCACATCACAACATGCCCTGCAAAAACAAGTTAGACGTCCTCTACTTTGTTGTTGCAAGTTTTACGTGGCTGCTACGGGCTTAGCAAAAACCATTCTTACCTACACATCAAAACCACAACGATAGTTTGTCAAGTTGGTGCTGTTTTAACCTTCGCAAGGACCGGGCGTAGCCACACTTGGTTCAACTAAAGTTGGAGAAACTGACACCCGCCAGCCACCTGTGTGCAACGCACGTCGGTAGAACCAGTCTCGCGTAAGCGTACGCGTAATGTCGGTCCGGGCCGCTTCATCCAACAATACCGCCGAACCAAAGTATGACATGCTGGTAAGCAGTATGACTTATATCGCCCACAACTCACTTGTGTTCTACTCGTGCATAACATCAACGCATAAAACCTAGGCTCGGATGCCACTGTTGGGGAACGTAGTAATTTCAAAATTTTCCTACGCACACGCAAGATCATGGTGATGCATAGCAACGAGAGGGGATAGTGTTGTCTACATACCCTCGTAGACCGAAAGCGGAAGCATTAGCACAACGTGGTTGGTGTAGTCGTACGTCTTCACGGCCCGACCGATCAAGCACCGAAACTACGGCACCTCCGAGTTCTAGCACACGTTCAGCTCGATGACAATCCCCGGACTCCGATCCAGTAGAATGTCAGGGAAGAGTTCCGTCAGCACGACGGCGTGGTGACGATCTTGATGTTCTACCGTCGCAGGGCTTCGCCTAAGCACTACTACAATATTATCAAGGATTATGGTGGAAGGGGGCACCGCACACGGCTAAGATATATATGATCAATTGTTGTGTCTATGGGGTGCCCCCTGCCCCCGTATATAAAGGAGCAAGGGGGGGGAGGCGGCCAACTTAGGAGGAGGGCGCGCCAAGGGGGGAGTCCTACTCCCACCAGGAGTAGGACTCCTCCTTCCCTTGTTGGAGTAGGAGAGAAGGAAAGAGGGGGAGAGGAACAAGGAAAAGGGGGCTGCACCCCTTGTCCAATTCGGACCAGAGGGGGGGCGCGCGCCTCCTTCCTTTTGGCCTCTCTCCACTATTCCCGTATGGCCCAATAAGGCCCATATACTCCCCGGCGAATTCCCGTAACTCTCCGGTACTCCGAAAAATACCCGAATCACTCGGAACTTTTCCGATGTCCGAATATAGTCGTCCAATATATCGATCTTTACATCTCGACCATTTCGAGACTCCTCGTGATGTCCCCGATCTCATCCGGGACTCCGAACTCCTTCGGTAGATCAAAACTCATAAACTCATAATATAACTGTCATCGAAACTTTAAGCGTGCGGACCCTACGGGTTCGAGAACAATGTAGACATGACCGAGACACGTTTCCGGTCAATAACCAATAGCGGAACCGGGATGCTCATATTGGCTCCCACATATTCTACGAAGATCTTTATCGGTCAAACCGCATAACAACATACGTTGTTCCCTTTGTCATCGATATGTTACTTGCCCGAGATTCGATCGTCGATATCTCAATACCTACTTCAATCTCGTTACCGGCAAGTCTCTTTACTCATTCCGTAATACATCATCTCGCAACTAACTCATTAGTTGCAATGCTTGCAAGGCTTTAGGTGATGTGCATTACCGAGAGGGCCCAGAGATACCTCTCCGACAATCGGAGTGACAAATCCTAATCTCAAAATACGCCAACCCAACAAGTACCTTCGGAGACACATGTAGAGCACCTTTATAATCACCCAGTTACGTTGTGACGTTTGGTAGCACACAAAGTGTTCCTCTGGTAAACGGGAGTTTCATAATCTCATAGTCATAGGAACATGGATAAGTCATGAAGAAAGCAATAGCAACAAACTAAACGATCAAGTGCTATGCTAACGGAATGGGTCAAGTCAATCACATCATTCTCCTAATGATGTGATCCCGTTAATCAAATGACAACTCATGTCTATTGTTAGGAAACATAACCATCTTTAATCAACGAGCTAGTCAAGTAGAGGCATACTAGTGACACTCTGTTTGTCTATGTATTCACACATGTATTATGTTTCCGGTTAATACAATTCTAGCATGAATAATAAACATTTATCATGATATAAGGAAATATATAATAACTTTATTATTGCCTCTAGGGCATATTTCCTTCAATTATATGGCTAATGTCAAAGGTGAACTTAAACTTATTAGTAAACATGCTTCTATGGTTACCACTCAAGTAGAACAAGTACTTAAGGCTCAAAATGATTTGCTCAATGAATTGAATAGTAAGAATAATGATTATGCTGTTAGAGTGGCTACTAGAACTGGTAGAATGACTCGGGAAACTCTATATCATAAAGGCCACCCTAAGAGAATTGAGCAAGATTCTCAGAGAAATAATATAGATGCACCTAGTCCTTCTAAAAGGAAGAAAAAGAAAAATGATAGGACTTTGCATGCTTCTAGTGAACCTATTGCTGAAACACCTGAGAATCCAAATGATATTTCTATTTCTGATGCTGAAACACAATCTGGTAATGAACCTGAAACTAGTGATAATGTTAATGATAATGTTCATGATGATGCTCAACCTAGTAATGATAATGATATAGAAATTGAACTTGCTGTTGATCTTGATAACCCACAATCAAAGAATCAACGTTATGATAAGAGAGACTTTGTTGCTAGGAAACATGGTAAAGAAATAGAACCATGGGTTCAGAAACCCATGCCTTTTCCTCCCAAACCATCCAAGAAAAAGGATGATGAGGATTTTGAGCGCTTTGCTGAAATGATTAGACCTATCTTTTTGCGTATGCGATTAACTGATATGCTTAAAAATGAATCCTTATGCTAAGTACATGAAAGAAATTGTTACTAATAAAAGGAAGATACCGGAAGCTGAAATTTCCACCATGCTTGCTCATTATACTTTTAAGGGTGGAATACCAAAGAAACTTGGAGATCCAGGAGTACCCACTATACCATGCTCCATTAAAAGAAACTATGTTAAAATTGCTTTATGTGATCTTGGAGCCGGTGTTAGTGTTATGCCTCTCTCTCTTTATATCGTAGACTTGATTTGAATAAGTTGACACCTACTGAAATATCTTTGCAAATGGCTGATAAATCAACTGCTATACCTATAGGTATTTGTGAGGATGTGCCTGTTGTGGTTGCAAACATTACTATTTTAACGGACTTTGTTATTCTTGATATTCCCGAGGGCGATAGTATGTCTATTATTCTTGGAAGACCCTTTTTGAATACTGCAGGGGCTGTTATTGATTGCAACAAAGGCAATGTCACTTTTCATGTTAATGGTAATGAGCATACGGTACACTTTCCGAGGAAACAACCTCAAGTCCACAGTATCAATTCTATTGGAAAAAAATCCATCGATTATTATTCGAAGTTTTGAATTTCCTCTACCTACTGTCAAAAAGAAATATGATATTCTTATTATTGGGGATGTGCATATCCCCGTTGAGGTAACATAGTGTTATTCGAAATTTCTCCGGTTCCATGTTATTCGGAATGAGTTCATTAACAAGACTTGGTCAACCTTGTTAGTGGATTCCTTTTGATGAGCATGAGAAAGAAGGAGGCCCACAAGACGACAAGTGGATTGAATATCCTTTGCTTTCGTCACCGGTGCTATTGAATCCGCATTTAGAAGAAAGAGCTCCGGGACTGAATTGCTTTGAGTGGGGCTTGCCATGAAACTAGAAGGCACAACCTTCTGTACCCTCCTTTTACTTTCTGTTAATCATTTTAAATAAAATAAAAATAAGTATTTTCTGTCTGTTATCTGAATTATCCGTGCAATATAAAAATACCCCGAAAATAAAAGTTCTCCAAATGCCCTGAAATTTAAATATGATTTCTGGAATATTTGAGAATATTTGGCACTGAGAACACAGCACGGGGGGCATCCACCTGGCCACGAGGGTGGAGGGCGCGCCCTACCCCCCTGGGCATGCCCCCTGCCTCGTGGGCCCATGGTGGTCCTCCTCCACTTATTCCTGCACCCACACATTCTTTCTTCCCCCCACAACCACCATTATCCAGCTCAAAACCGAGTCCAAGCTCATTTTGCTGCCATTTTCGAGCTCCTTGCTCAAAGCACCTGTCACAAAACTGCTTGGGGGGATTGTTCCTTGGTATGTGACTACTCCATTGGTCCAATTAGTTTTTATTCTAGTGCTTTATTCATTGCAAATTTGTGCTGCCTAGGTGACCCTGTTATTGAGCTTGCATGTCAAATTTATGTGGTTCCAAGTAGTCTTGATGCATGATATAGGCTCTAGGCACTTGTAGGAGTAGTTGCTATCAATATTGTTGAGCTTGGCTCACTGTTATTTGAAGTTACTAAAAATTTCAGAATTTTTCAGAAAATAATGAAGAGATTTTTGAGGGGCTCATCGAGCCAAAGCTCGAAGGAAAAGCAAAATGAAAAGGCAGAGAGGACCAAATATAATCTGCCTCGCACCACAGAGGTTCGGTCATGTGAATGGCCTTCCGATGATTTCTTGAGAGCGGCCGGGATTTATGATGATTTTTATGAATTGGCTGATAATGCAGGCCTCACCGCCTTCCTCCACGACCAACGCGAACAGTATCTCTTACTCACCAATATCTTTGTGTAAAACATTCATTTCCATGCTAGGAGCTCACCACCTACGGTGGAGTTTTATTTATATGATGAGCATAAGGAGATGTCACTTTATGATTTTTGTCGGGTTTGTTTGATCCCTTTTGAGGGCACAATAGAGGAACCACACCGCGATGATCTGGATGGGTTTATTGATACCATCACTGTATGGGAAACGAGGAAGGTTTCCGATGCACGAATCACTAGCATACATTTTCCTATTTTACGCTACTTAGCAATATTTGCTAGTCGTTGCTTAATTGGTCACGGAAAATGTGGAAACCTTAGTGTTCCTGATATTATTATTTTGTTGCACGATTTATTCTGTGATAACTCTGTTAGTATGGACGGTATTATTGCCAAACGGTTAAGTCTGAACCGTACAAAGGGCCCCATCTTTGGAGGCATCTATGCTTCACGCCTAGCTACACATTTTAACATACCTATTAGGCATTATGAGAAGGAAGAAAAATTGATGCCCCCTGTTTATTTAGATTATAAGAGTATGGTGGCACACAATTTTATTGTTAAGAATAGGGAAGGGGAGCTTAAATACAAATTGTTCTTTGATAAACATCATCCTGAGACTATTACCCTGTCTGCTCCTTCCTTGTTTGATTTATCTGCAGGCAAGTACCTTGTTCCGTTAGAGGCTATTCACGCCTACCGGAACCCTACATCAGCCACAGAGCCAGAGTCGGAACCACAAGTTGATCCTCCACGACAGTCTAATTACTAGTGGGATCCGGAGATGATTGTCAACCAGTGGCAATCAGAGTCTTCTTCTTCGCAGTACGACCCCAACTATTACTATGGATATCCGCCAGGCCAGCCGTGGCCATAGACCAACTTAGGCCAAAAGCCTAAGCTTGTGGGAGTACGTATTTCTCACCGACATTACATTTATGTTCACACACTCATTGCTAGATGTCGGTGCTCATACTTTTTCATTGTAATATCCATGCTAGTTTATTTTCCTTTTTATGCTTTCTTCTTGTGTGTTTAATAAACCTTAAGAAAAAAAATTAGTTGTAGCTTTTAGCTAGTTTTACTTTCCATGCTTGTAGTAGTAATTAAAAAAAGTAAAACCCAAAAAGATTTCCTGTTCTTCTTTTGCTTGTTGGGAGCTTTCCCGTGTAAATAGTTTTATTTCTTTTCTTTGGGGGTCGATAGGAGAAGACCATAATTAAATTGTTGAAGTGGCTCTTATATGCATTATTTTTGATCTGACAAAAGAGCCCATATTGCCTTGTCTTCTCCTGTTTATTGAATGCTTGCAGATTCCAGCTTAGTCCAATGCACGTGCACTGCTATTATTATTCACATCATTCGGTCGTGCAAGTGAAATGCAATTATGACGATATATGATGGACTGATTGATATGGGAGAAGCTGGTATGAACTCGACCTCTCTTGTTTTGTAAATATGATTAGTTCATCGTTCCTGATTCAGCCTATTATGAATAAACATGTTTGCGATGACAATTAGAGATCATAGTTTCTTATGCCGTGCTTAATTAGCTAGGAGGTTATAATGGTTTACCTTGCATGCCAAGATGCTATTAAAATGGTTGTGATGTGGTGTGATAGGGTGGTATCCTCCTCTGAATGATTTAAGTGACTTGACATGGCACATGTTCACGCATGTAGTTGAAACAAAATCAACATAGCCTTCATGATATTTATGCTCATGGTGAACTATATCCTACTCATGCTTGCATTCGGTGTTGATTAATTTTAATGCATGTTCATGACTATTGTCGCTCTCTAGCTGGTCGCTTCCCAGTCTTTTTCTAGCCTTCACCTGTACTAAGCGGGAATACTGCTTGTGCATCCAACTCCATAAACCCCAAAGTTATTCCGTATGAGTCCACCACACCTACCTATATACGGTATCTACCTGCCGTTCCAAGTAAATTTGTATGTGCCAAACTCTAAACCTTCAAATAAATATACTATTTTGTATGCTCGAATAGCTCATGTATCAACTAGGGCTATCTGTATCTTCCATGTTAGGTGGGTTATCCTCAAGAGGAGTGGACTCCGCTCCTCACTCACGAGAAAATGGCTGGTCACCGGGATGCCCAGTCCCATGCTTTATGCAAATCAAATCAAAATAATTGCAAACAAAAACTCCCCCTGGGACTCTTGTTAGTTGGAGGCACTTGTTGTTTCGAGCAAGCCATGTATTGATGCTTGTTGGTGGAGGGGAGTATAAACTTTACCATTCTGTTTGGGAACCGCCTATAATGTGTGTAGTATGGAAGATATCGCCATCTCTTGGTTGTTATGTTGACAATGAAAGTATACTGCTCAAAATATTATTCACCTCTATTTCAAAACCGAGCTCTGGCACCTCTACAAATCCCTGCTTCCCTCTGCGAAGGGCCTATCTATTTACTTTCATGTTGAGTCATCACCCTCTTATTAAAAAGCACCAGTTGGAGAGCACCACTGTCATTTGCATTCATTACTATTAGTTTACATTGAGTATGACTTGACTGAATCTCTTTTACCATGAATTACAATGTCTAGTCAGTCCTTGATCTTTAAAGGTGCTCTGCATTTATGTTTTGCGGTCTCAGAAAGAGCTAGCGAGATACCATCTTGTTATATCATATTATGATTGTTTTGAGAAAGTGTTGTCATCCGAGATTTATTATTATTGCTCGCTAGTTGATTATGCCATTGATATGAGTAAACATGAGACCTATGCGTTATTGTGAATATGGTTAGTTCATAATCTTTGCTGAAAACTATAATGCTGGCTTTACATATTTACAACAACAAGAGCAAACAGTGTTTGTAAAATTTTTTCTTTATCACTTTCAGTTTGTCAACCAAATTGCTTGAGGACAAGCAAAGGTTTAAGCTTGGGGGAGTTGATACGTCTTCGTCGTATCTACTTTTCCAAACACTTTTGCCCTTGTTTTGGACTCTAACTTGCATGATTTGAATGGAACTAACCCGGACTGACGCTGTTTTCAGCAGAATTGCCATGGTGTTATTTATGTGCAGAAAAAAAAGTTCTTGGAATGACCTGAAACTTCACGGAACATATTTTTGGCAATAATAAAAAATCCTTGCAAAAGATGAAGACCAGGGGGCCCACACCCTAGCCACGAGGGTGGGGGCGCCCCCCCTACCTTGTGGGCCCCTGGAGCTCCTCCGACCTCCACCCCAACTCTATATATTTGCTTTCGGGGAGAAAAAAATCAGAGAGAAGGATTCATCGTGTTTTACGATACAGAGCCGCCGCCAAGCCCTAAAACCTCTCGAGAGGGCTGATCTGGAGTCCGTTTGGGGCTCCGGACAGGGGAATCCGTCGCCATCGTCATCATCAACCTTCCTCCATCACCAATTTCATGATGCTCACCGCTTTGCGTGAGTAATTCCATCGTAGGCTTGCTAGATGGTGATGGGTTGGATGAGATTTATCATGTAATCGAGTTAGTTTTGTTAGGGTTTGATCCCTAGTATCCACTATGTTCTGAGATTGATGTTGCTATGACTTTGCTATGCTTAATGCTTGTCACTATGGCCCGAGTGCCATGATTTCAGATCTGAACCTATTATGTTTTCATCAATATATGAGAGTTCGTGATCCTATCTTGCAAGTCTATAGTCACCTACTATGTGTTATGATCCGGCAACCCCGAAGTGACAATAATCGGGACCACTCCCGGTGATGACCGTAGTTTGAGGAGTTCATGTATTCACTATGTGTTAATGCTTTGGTCCAGTACTCTATTAAAAGGAGGCCTTAATATCCCTTAGTTTCCAATAGGACCCCGCTGCCACGGGAGGGTAGGACAAAAGATGTCATGCAAGTTCTTTCCATAAGCACGTATGACTATATTCGGAATACATGCCTACATTACATTGATGAACTGGAGCTATTTCTGTGTCACCCTAGGTTATGAATGTTACATGATCGATCGCATCCGGCATAATTCTCCATCACCGATCCATTGCCTATGAGCTTTTCATATATTGTTCTTCGCTTAATTAATTTTCCGTTGCTGCTGTTATAATCACTACAAAACCCAAAAATATTACTTCTGCTATCATTCCCTTTTGCCACCGTTACCACTACTATCATATTACTTTCCTACTAAATACCTTGCTGCAGATATTAAGTTTCCAGGTGTGGTTGAATTGACAACTCAGCTGCTAATACTTGAGAATATTCTTTGGCTCCCCTTGTGTCGAATCAATAAATTTGGGTTGAATACTCTACCCTCGAAAACTGTTGCGATCCCCTTGGGCGCCTGCCCCCCTTGGGCGCGCCCCCTAACTCGTGGCCCCCTTGGAGCTCCTCCGACCTCAACCCCATCTCTATATATTTGCTTTTGGGGAGAAAAAAATCAGAGAGAAGGATTCATCGCGTTTTACTATACGAAGCCGCCACCAAGCCCTAAAACCACTCGGGAGGGCTGGTCTGGAGTCCGTTCGGGGCTCCGGAGAGGGGAATCCGTCGCCATCATCATCATCAACCTTCCTCCACCACCAATTTCATGATGCTCACCACTGTGCGTGAGTAATTCCATTGTAGGCTTGCTGGAGGGTGATGGGTTGGATGAGATTTATCATGTAATCGAGTTAGTTTTGTTAGGGTTTGATCCCTAGTATCCACTATGTTCTGAGATTGATGTTGCTATGACTTTGCTATGCTTAATGGTTGTCACTAGGGACCGAGTGTCCTGATTTCAGATCTGAACCTATTATGTTTTCATCAATATATGAGAGTTCTTGATCCTATCTTGCAAGTCTATAGTCACCTACTATGTGTTATGATCCGGCAACCCCGAAGTGACAATAATCGGGACAACTCCCGGTGATGACCGTAGTTTGAGGAGTTCATGTATTCACTATGTGTTAATGCTTTGGTCCGGTACTCTATTAAAAGGAGGCCTTAATATCCCTTAGTTTCCGCTAGGACCCTGCTGCCACGGGAGGGTAGGACAAAATATGTCATGCAAGTTCTTTTCCATAAGCATGTATGACTATATTCGGAATACATGCCTACATTACATTGATGAATTGGAGCTAGTTCTGTGTCACCCTAGGTTATGACTGTTACATGATGAACCACATCCGGCATAATTCTCTATCACCGATCCATTGCCTACGAGCTTTCCATATATTGTTCTTCGCTTATTTACTTTTCCGTTGCTATTGTTACAATCACTACAAAATACCAAAAACATTACTTTTGTTATCGTTACCTTTTGCTACCGTTACCACTACTATCATATTACTTTGCTACTAAATACTTTGCTGCAGATATTAAGTTTCCAGGTGTGGTTGAATTGACAACTCAGCTGCTAATACTTGAGAATATTCTTTGGCTCCCCTTGTGTCGAATCAATAAATTTCGGTTGAATACTCTACCCTCGAAAATTGTTGCGATCCCCTATACTTGTGGGTTATCAAATATCGCTACTGCTTAGTGATAAAGTAAGGCAATTACATGGCGATTGCATTTCATACAATAAAGCGACAACCATATGGCTCCTGCCAGTTGCCGATAACTTTGTTACAAAACATGATCATCTCATACAACAATTTATATAATCACGTCTTGACCATATCACATCACAACATGCCCTGCAAAAAATTTTAGACGTCCTCTACTTTGTTGTTGCAAGTTTTACGTGGCTGCTACGGGCTTAGCAAGAACCGTTCTTACCTACGCATAAAAAACCACAATGATTTTTCGTCAAGCGTGCTGTTTTAACCTTCAACAAGGATCGGGCATAGTCACACTCGATTCAACTAAAGTTGGAGAGAGAGACACCCACTAGCGACCTCTGTGTGAAGCACGTCGGTAGAACCAGTCTCATGTACGCGGTCATGTAATGTCGGTCTGGGCCGCTTCATCCAACAATACCGCCGAATCAAAGTATGACATGCTGGTAAGCAGTATGACTATTATCGCCCACAATTCATTGTGTTCTACCCGTGCATATAAGATCTACGCATAGACCTGGCTCTGATACCACTGTTGGGGAACGCAGTATTTCAAAATTTTCTTACGATCACGCAAAATCTATCTATGAGATCCATAGCAACGAGAGGGGAAAGTGTGTCTGTGTACCCTCGTAGACCGAAAGCGGAAGCGTTGAGTAACGCGGTTGATGTAGTCGAACATCTTCGTGATCCAACCGATCAAGTACCGGATGCACGGCACCTCTGCGATCTGCACATGTTCAACTCCGTGACGTCCCTCGAACTCTAGATCCAGCTGAGGCCGAGGGAGATTTTCTTCAGCACGATGGTGTGTTGACGGTGATGATGAAGTTACCGACGCAGGGCTTCGCCTAAGCACTACGACAATATGACCAAGGTGGAAATCTGTGGAGGGGGGCACCTCACATGGCTAAGAAATCAACATGTGTGTCTATGGGGTGCCCCTCCCCCGTATATAAAGGAGGGGAGGGGGGGCCGGCCGGCCTCAAGGGGCGTGCCCCAAGGGGGAATCCTACTCCTACTAGGAGTAGGTTCCCCCCTTTCCTAGTCCAACAAGGAGGTGAAGGAAGGGGGAAGGGGAGAGAACGAAGGAGGGGGGGCGCTGCCCCCACCCATTGTCCAATTCGGACTTGGGGGGGGGGGGCGCACGCCACCTCCTGGCCGACCCTCTCTCCTCTAAGGCACATGGTGGCTGAGGGAGTCCTGGATTAGGGGGTCTCCGGACAGCCGGATTATATTCTTTGGCCGGACTGTTGGACTATGAAGATACAAGATTGAAGACTTCGTCTCGTGTCCGGTGGGACTCTGCTTGGCGTGGAAGGCAAGCTAGGCAATACGGATATGCATATCTCCTCCTTTGTAACCGACCTTGTGTAACCCTAGCCCCTTTCGGTGTCTATATAAACCGGAGGGTTTTAGTCCATAGGACAACACACAATCATACCATAGGCTAGCTTCTAGGGTTTAGCCTCTCTGATCTCGTGGTAGATCTACTCTTGTACTACCCATATCATCAATATTAATCAAGCAGGACGTAGGGTTTTACCTCCATCAAGAGGGCCCGAACCTGGGTAAAACATTGTGTCCCTTGTCTCCTGTTACCATCCGGCCTAGACGCATAGTTCGGGACCCCCTACCCGAGATCCGCCGGTTTTGACACCGACATTAGTGCTTTCATTGAGAGTTCCGTTGTGCCGTCGCCATCAGGAAGGATGCCTCATCCCGTCTTTAAAGACGGCACTGTTGCTAAGGGAGCTTTGACTGTCGGCCAAACTCTCTGGCTAGGTGGTTTTCTTATGACCGCCTGTTCGGCTGCTGCGTCGACGATGACTTCTCGGGTCATCGAAAGCAATATTCACGTCAACTCGGAACTCGCCGAGCAGTTAGATCCAATGGAGCTCTCTTTCCTAAACGAGCTCTTGGATCGCATTGCCGCCCTGGGAGTCGCTACAAACTACGATCAGATTGGGCCGAAACCCGATCTGAGAGAGATCAACTCTCCTTAGGTCACCCATCACGTTGCAGTGGTGGAGGAACAATCCGGCAAACCTTCATCTATCTTAAGGACTAGCTATGTCTGGATTCCCGATCCCTCCAAGCCGGATACCCGCGGAGGGGAGGACGTCACTCCAGACCTGAACCTAGAGTCAGGCAGCAGGCTAGATTCATTGGAAAACATCCAAGAATCCAAACTTCCGAGTTCGGAAACTCCTTGGCCCCTGAGTCTCAGATTGGGTGAGGATTCGGATTCAATTCCACCCACCCACCCAAACATAAGCGATCTATCCCAAATTAGGCAAGAGCCCAAACAAACAGTACACCATTACTGGGCCAGATTCCTCCTGATCATGAATAGGATAAAGGACTGCCGCAAGGAAGACGCAATTTCATTCTTATGCAATAATTGCACGGACAAGGGAATCCTCAACGCCATAAGTCGCCGCGAAATTACACACTTTGCCGACTTGGCGTCCATAGTACGAAAGTACTGTGCGATGGAAAGCGCCTGGAAAACGGAAATAAAATTTTGGGATAATCCGGCCCTGAATACAAACCCAGTCCGAAATAAAAGGGTGCATTATCGCCAGACACCCGGGTTAAACACCAAAAAGCAAAAAACCCTCTATAGGGCATGGAACTGTACTGGAGGGATGACTCAATGGACCCTGTAAAATTCACAGTGCAGAGAGCGCCACACTAACTCATAGCCTTAGAGCATGTTGGATACTCCGGCAGGTGGCCAAAAGTGGCGAAGATCTTCTAACCCCAGAAGCCACAGAGCACCAGCCCAGGGATACCAGTACGGTACTAACAGTCTTCGGGACTTTTGCATCAAATAATATGCAAAAACGAACACTCCGCAGCCTTGCCGAGGTCTACCACGTGGCAACAATAAACCCATGGTGTGACACGGCTATTACTTTTAATGCCAGTGACGAACCTAAATTCCGAACAGCCTGAGCACCAGCCGCATTGGTCCTCAGTCCAATAGTGGACGACTTTCGACTCACCAAGGTACTCATGGATGGTGGCAGCGGATTGAACCTCATTTATGAGGAAACCCTTCAAAAAATGGAAATAGACTGGAACCGCATTGAGCGAAGCAGCACAACCCTTAGAGGAATAATCCCCAGTCAGGAAGCGTGCTGTACAGGAAAAATCACACTAGATGTGGTGTTCGGCACGCCGGATAATTACAGGTCCGAAGAGGTCACGTTCCAAGTGGCCCCATTCAGTAGCGGATACCATGCTCTATTAGGGCGGGAGGCGTTTACAATCTTCCAAGCCATACCCCATTACGGGTACATGAAGCTCAAAATGCCCGGGCCCAACGGAATCATCACTCTTGCTAGTGATCCGGACATAGCACTCCGCGCCGAAAATAAGACAGTCGCACTGGCCCTTGAGGCGCTATCCGAAGCCCTAGCGGCCGAGGAACTGACTGTGCTGCGCTCCACGATGAACAGGGACGACGTGATACTCGATAAAAGATCCAAGTCCACCTCCTTTAAACCGGCAGACGAAATAGTCAAATTCCATGTCCATCCAACGGACCCTACAAAAACAGCTTCCATTGGGGCACAATTAAACCCTGATGTCGATGCCGCACTACGAGAGTTCCTACACGAGAACTGGGACATTTTTGCCTGGCACCCTTCAGACATGCCAGGAATCCCACGCAGTCTGGCCGAGCACAACCTAAATATCCTAAAAGGATTCAAGCCAGTCAAGCAGGCTCTTCAGCGTTTCTACGAACCTAAGAGATAAGCCATGGGAGAGGAACTAGCCAAGCTATTGGAGGTCGGATTCATCAGAGACATAAAACATCCGGACTGGCTAGCAAACCTGGTGATGGTACCAAAGAAGGACAAATCCTGGCACTTGTGCGTCGATTTTAAGGACCTTAACAAGGCCTGCCCAAAGGATCCCTTCCCCCTCCCCCGCATCGATCAAATCATCGACGCTGCCGTAGGACACGATTCATTGTGTTTCCTCGACGCATACTCCGGCTACCATCAAATTAAAATGGCAGAGCCAGACCAAGCCGCAACGACATTCATCACACCGTACAGCCCATTCTGCTTCAACACAATGCCCTTCGGGCTCAAAACGCCGGCGCAACATATCAGCGCATGATTCAGACATGTCTGGCAAACCAGATCGGCAAAACAGTGGAGGCATATGTAGATGACGTGGTCGTCAAAACCAAGCATGTCGAATCTCTAGTAGACGACTTGAGGCTCACATTCGATAACCTCCGAACATACGACATCAAGCTCAACCCGGAAAAATGCGTTTTCGGCGTACCAGCCGGAAAGCTCTTGGGCTTCATTGTATCCGGCAGAGGAATTGAAGCAAATCCAGCCAAGATCCGAGCTCTGTCACAATTGGACATCCAAAAGGACCTCAGACAAATACAAAAATTGACCGGATGTGTGGCGGCTCTAAGCCGCTTTATCTCCCGCTTGGGAGAAAAGGCATTACCCCTTTATCGCCTCCTTCGGCGCACCGAACACTTCGAGTGGACGGATGCCGCCATCACCGGACTCGACGAAATAAAAGCCATATTCGCAACAAACCCAGTCCTGGCTGCACCAAACATTGGCGAACCAATGCTATTATACATTGCGGCAACTCATCAAGTTGTAAGCGCAGTGCTTGTCGTCGAACGAGAAACGGACGGACACAAATTCCCCCTTCAAAAGCCGGTTTACTATGTGTCCACTGTCCTTACTCCATGCAAGTCAGGTACCCACATTATCAAAAGATAGCGTACGCGGTATTTATGGCATCCCGGAAGCTGCGACACTACTTTCAAGAGTGTTCGATAATGGTAGCCTCGGAAGTACCACTTAACGATATTATAAACAACCATGACACAACGGGCCGGATTGCCAAATGGGCCATTGAGCTCCTCCTGTTCGACATAACTTACAAGCCACGGCGAGCTATTAAGTCGCAAGTTTTGGCCGACTTCGTCGCCGAGTGGACGGAAGCCGAACTCCCTAAAGAGTATGACACATAATCAAACTGGACCATGCACTTCGACGGCTCCAAAATGTTGGTTGGTCTGGGGGCCGGCGTCATTTTGATGTCCCCAACAGGAGATACAGTTCAATACGTACTACAGATAATGTATACGGACTCCAACAACGCAGCCGAATACGAGGTCCTTCCACATGGTCTCCGGATGGCAGTATCCATGGGCATTCAATGCCTAGAGGTGCGCGGGGATTCGAACCTCGCGATATCCCAAATAAATGGAGACTTTGATGCCAAGGATCCGAAAATGGCAGCTTATCACAATGTCGTCCTAAAAATGTCAGCTCGGTTCGAGGGGCTCGAATTTCACCATATAGCCCGGTAAAACAATCAGGCAGCAGACGTCCTGGCACGCATCGGTGCAAAACGCGATGCCATCCCTCCCAACATCTTCTTGGAGAGGCTGTTCAATCCATCCGTAGTATGGGAAGGGGAACCCGGAAATAACAGCCCGGACCCAACCGCACTGCCCGACACCGAACATTCTGACATAATTGGAGGCTTTGCCAACGAAATAACATCTTTAGCCCACGTAATAATGGTAGTCATCGCCCCGTGGACAGAACCATTCCTAGCCTACCTAACTAAGCAGGAACTTCCCGCGGACCAAAACGAGGCACGCTGCATAGTGCGGCAATCTAAAGCCTATAAAGTGCATGAGGGAGATCTTTATAAGAAAAGCACCACCGGAGTCCTTCAAAGGTGCATCTCCGAAGAGGAAGGGCGGAATCTTCTGGCTGAAATTCATGCCGGACTCGGCGGTCACCACGCGGCAGCCCGGGCCCTTGTAAGCAAGGCCTTCCGTACAGGCTTCTATTGGCCGACGGCCCGGGCAGACGCTCAGGACTTAGTCCAATGATGTGTTGGTTGCCAGCTTTTTGCTAACCAAAGCCATATGCCACCCACCGCCCTCCAAGCTATCCCCATCACCTGGCCCTTCACGGTCTGGGGGCTTGACATGGTTGGACCCCTTAAAGGAGGAACCCACAAGCAAAAACACTTACTGGTCATGGTGGATAAGTTCACCAGATGGATAGAAGCCAGGCCTGTTAAGACGGCCGAATCCGGACCGGTGATAGACTTCATATCCGGGGTCGTACACCGTTACGGCGTCCCCCACAGTATCATCACTTATAATGGCACGAACTTTACGGCCGACGAGGTAAAACTCTGGTGCAAAAACATGGGCATCAAGCTTGATTATGCTTCAGTCTATCACCCACAAACTAACGGTCAGGTCGAGCGAGCAAATGGTCTTATCATGAGCGGCATCAAACCCAGATTAGTGCGGTCCCTCAAGGAATCTAACACGCATTGGGTAGAGGAGCTCGACTCCGTACTCTGGGGGCTGTGGACCAAGCTGAATCGCACTACCGTATACACACCATTCTTTATGGTATACGGCGCAGAGGCGGTTCTGCCCTACGACATTATTCATGACTCACCTCGAGTGCACATGTACGAAGAAAGAGAAGCCGAGCTCGATCGGCAGGACAATTTGGACGCCTTGGAGGAGGAGCGTGACGTGGCAAAAGCCCATTCCACATTCTATCAACAGCAGGCTCGAAGATACCAAAGCAGAGAAGTACGGGCCAAAACTTACAATATTGGCAAGTTAGTTCTACGCCTGCCGAATAAGAAAAAGGACAAACTCAAGCCCAAATGGGAAGGTCCCTTCATCATTGACCAAGTCCTGACTGGTGGAGCGTACCGTCTACGGGATGCATCGGATAATCGACTCGAGCCGAACCCATGGAATGCAGCCCGACTTCGAAGATTCTACGCCTAACGCCGGACTCTGTGTTCGTCTCCTTCCTCTGTCCATTTTTTATACACTATATGTCTTATATTTTTCTCCTTCTCCTTTTCTTTTCTCTCACAGCCTTTAGGGGCCCATTCGTGCCTTGTTTGCACGCAACTGACGCGCTATCCGCGCTCATTATACATGGGGGCTTCTTTAACAGAAGCTTATTCATACGGGCTTTATGCCCAACACATGTGTTATCCTTCCGCATGTACCCTTTATTCACCATTATATGCATCGATATGACTTAAGTTTTGGCCAAGCTGGGTTGCCTGGCTCTTGTATTTATGCCCTATGTTCCCGTTAATTCGGCTAGGGCATAAGGGGAGCACCTCTGCGAGTGTTACTGCCGGGTCAGCCGGATGTGTACCTCAGACTGGGTGAAGCCGAAAGCTAGCATTCTTAAGGGAATATTCGATCGGTGAACTAAAGATGATTTTTCACTTATTTACTTATGCACCCCCAGATGTTTTTTCTGCGTCTCTTCTCGCAGTCCGGACATGCACTTTAGGGCATGCCTCCCAGGGAAAGGAACCCCTAACGGAACTATGCTCCCTGGAAGATGTTTCTTACTAACCATGTAATATAACATAACTAGTTGGGCACTTGTCCGTTCAAGCACTAATGACCCCTACACCTGGTCTCCACGCATGCCCCGGTTCTTACATAACCGAGAGGGTATTCGGATACACTCCGGACCATCGGGTCCCGAGGTTGAAGCGAAAAGGTCCGCCACGACAAACGATCTACAATCCGGCTAGAAGGCATTATACATGTCACTTTAAATTACATAGTCAATCTGACTGGTTGAATTCCTCTTCAATACCATCCAATAGGCTGTCTAGTCTATAGTCCTGTTGGGAATACTTTGCGGCCAATTCTACTTGGCCGTATACTAAGCTCACAGGGATCTCCTTCCCATCGGGCCCCACAGGTCCGACCTCGGCCATGTGGTTTGGGTCAGCCTTCGTGTATCGCGTCTTCACCATTGCTCAGGCTTCCCTGGCGCCCTGACGGCAGGCTGATATCTTCCATAATCGGAAGTGCCGCCGCGCTCCCTTCAGCTTCTCTGCAAGCTCTCCAAGGCCTTCGGGCATGGAGACGGATGGCCACAAGACCTGGGCGACGCCTTGCATCACCTGCCGAACTCGTTCGTGCAGTTGTGAGAGCTCGGGAAGAAGGTCACCTGTAGAACCGGGCATTTCCTCTGCAGGACGACCTGTTAGCATACCTACAGACATAACTCTGTCAACCAACTTCCTCGCCAAACTCTTTTTTAGAGTTCGTTCAAGCACTTACTAAATATGCCGCGTCGAAGCCGCCGATTCTCCTTAACGGAGTCTGACAGTTGGGCACGGACATCTTTTAGTTCCACGCCCAGCTTGGTGTTGGCATCTAGGAGATCATTCTTCTCCTGCCTCACCCTCGTAAGCACGCTCCCACCGGCCTTCAGCTGGCGTAGGAGTTGTTGCTTATCCGGATTTACTGCAGCGTCATCTGCAATTTTATCGTCAGATCTGCATATACGCCGCACTCTATATGATACTTATCATTCCAAGGATATATTACCAGAGGGTGTCTCTTTGGGCTCCCCTGCTGCGGCCAGTGTGGCCTGAAGTTGGGCTTTGCACTCTTCCAGCTCCTGGGACAGTTGGGTATTCTTTTCTGTAAGAACCTGCATAACAAATGATCCTTAAATCATAACTGTTTCAAGTCTCAGGGGCTACTGATATATATAATCACCAAATTTTCTCACCCATATGTCTTTTACATACTGCTCCGTGGCTCTGGCTAGACCATTTTGAGCGGCACGGAGGTACGCATCTCCCGAGTTGAAAGCATCCAATGCCTCTTGGGAGAAACAAGCGTCACGAAGAACAGTCCGGTGACGCCTGTGGTTCATGGCACTTCCCACCTCGGAATTGGTGGCGGACAGTCTATCCGCATCCTCTGTCGGAGGAGTGCCCGACGCACGCCTCGTATTCGTTCCCGCCTCTGAATCCGGCCTTGGAGCCTGGCTGGTGGAGGCGCGATTAGTAGCCTCTCCGGGTATAGTCCGGCGAGCGCTCTTTTTCCTAAAAAGAAGGCATGGGAGTTAGTATGCCTCTGAGAATAATGTCTTGGAATAAAGACGGCACGCCGTACCACTGTGCTGGTGTCTCGATCCGGACTGCGTGTCTTTTCAGCCTGCCTGGCCTCGCGGCCCCTTGTTGGCTAGTCGCCGCAGGCTCGGCCTTCCGCCTCGAGGACCTCCCCTGCCAAACACGATTGTTATACGGTAATCAAAAACATGCAAGGACGGATCCCTTTTCAAAGTACTGGGACTTCGGTCTCAGTGACCTGTGAGGCTGGAAGCAGCCCAGGGTAATCGGCCGTAATGGCCACCAAGGCGTTGTCATTGCTCAATTGGTAAAATACCCCATCGATCAGCTCCACAGATATGTCCGGATCCTCTTGGGAGGTCGGGTCAAGGGACCGTTCCGGGTCCTCGGGTTGTGGAGGGGGGTTGTTTATCTCCCTTACAGCCTGGCGCAGCTCCTGCGTTGAAATCGCTAGACTGAATACTTAACTATGGGAATATGAAATGGATGGGCGAGTAAAAGTCTCCGCTTACCCAGCTCGGAGGATTGTACATAGAAAATCCGCCCTGCGGGTTGACGCGGAGGAATTCCTCCTATTCTCCCTTGTACAAAGCGGATAAGATCTTTATTAGATCAGCAACCGATTCCGGCCCTTTACGGCCGTAGCGGGTGGCGTCATCCTCCCCGTTGAAATCCCACATGGGGTGGCCTCTATACTGAAGCGGCTGCACCCCCCGCATAATACATGTGGCCATGACCTCGATCATGGTCAATCCGGATCGAGCTAACAAACTTATCCGACTCATCAGGTAAAGAACGTCCCTGTCATCTTCCTCCAGGGGGCTCCATGGACGCCAGCTCTGACGCTTCTTCAAAGGAGTGTTGTCGAACTCAGGGAGGCCGATTCGAATAGGGTCCGGGAGGGGGACGTCTTCTATATAAAACCATTCTGAAGGCCCATCTTCGGACGTCTTCTTTGGGGTTCCGGACAGATATCTGGTCCCGGAAATACGCCACACTTCGGCTCCGCCCACTTGATATATTAACCCCTTCTAAGAACGGGGCACAAGGCAGAACAGCTTCTTCCACATCGCGAAATGAGCCTCACAGCCCAAAAACAGCTCGCAAAGGGCTACGAATCCTGCGATATGCAATATGGAGGCAGGCGTAAGGTTGTGCAACTGGAGGCCGTAGAACTCCAGGAACCCCCGTAGAAACGGATGAATTGGAAATCCGAGCCCTCTTACCAAATGAGGGACAAGGCATACCCGCTCTCCCTTGGAGGGATTGGGAAGGCTCTCCGCTTGCTCTCCGCCATTCTAGGTGGCGAGCCCGGCTCGAACCGGGACCATGTACGCTGGGGGAAGAAATCCCTTGCTCTGAAGCATCACTAATATGTTGTGCGGGATGGAACATCTCTCCCAATCTCCGGGCTTGGGGCTAGGGGAGCGAGAGGAGGAGCTGCGTCGACCGGCCATGATGGAATGGATCTCTGTCGGATGTGCTCCGATGAAGGCTCGCCAAGGGAGGATGGTGTGATTTGGATCTGAATCCTCGTCTTTTTAATAGGCAGCTCATTCACACAGCTAGGAGGGTAAATGTAAAAACACCCTCGCTCTTCACATTCGCTCGACACGTGGAAAGTGGCCATTATTAGGCGTGGAAGCCAAGGAGCGCAACATTTACAAGAGGCCGGACACTATTTCAACAGGTACACGGAATTTGGAGAGGAACCCGCCTTGCAATCCCGAAGACAATCTGCGCGACGGACTCATCGTCATTGAAGCCTGGTTCGGGGGCTACTGAGGGAGTCCTGGATTAGGGGGTCTCCGGACAGCCAGATTATATTCTTTGGCCGGACTGTTGGACTATGAAGATACAAGATTGAAGACTTCGTCTCGTGTCCGGGTGGGACTCTACTTGGCGTGGAAGGCAAGCTAGGCAATACGGATATGCATATCTCCTCCTTTGTAACCGACCTTGTGTAACCCTAGCCCCTTCCGGTGTCTATATAAACCGGACGGTTTTAGTCCGTAGGACAACACACAATCATACCATAGGCTAGCTTCTAGGGTTTAGCCTCTCTGATCTCGTGGTAGATCTACTCTTGTACTACCCATATCATCAATATTAATCAAGCAGGACGTAGGGTTTTACCTCCATCAAGAGGGCCCGAACCTGGGTAAAACATTGTGTCCCTTGTCTCCTGTTACCATCCGGCCTAGACGCATAGTTCGGGACCCCCTACCCGAGATCCGCCGGTTTTGACACCGACAGTGGCCCATTAACTTCCCGGGGGGGGGGGTTCCGATAACCCTCCGGCACTCCAGTTTTATCCAAAACTCTCCGGAACACTTCTGGTGTCTGAATAACATGGTCCAATATATCAATCTTTATTTATCGACCATTTCGAGACTCCTCGTCATGTTCGTGATCACATCCGAGACTCCGAACAACCTTTAGTACATCAAATCACATAACTCATAATACATATCGTCATCAAACGTTAAGCGTGCGGACCCTACGGGTTCGAGAACTATGTAGACATGACCAAGACTCATCTCCAGTCAATAACTAATAGCGGAACCTGGATTCTCATATTGGTTCCTACATATTCTATGGAGATCTTTATCGGTCAAACCGCATAACAACATATGTTGTTCCCTTTGTTATCGTATGTTACTTGCCCGAGATTCGATCGTCGGTATCATCATACCTAGTTCAATATCGTTACTGACAAGTCTCTTTACTCGGTCCATACTGCATCACCCCATGACTAATCATTAGTCACATTGCTTGCAAGGCTCGTAGTGATGTGCATTACGGAGAGGGCCCAGAGATACCTCTCCGATACACGGAGTGACCAATCCTAATCTCGATCTATGCCAAGTCAACAAACACCATCGGAGACACCTGTAGAGCATCTTTATAATCACCCAATTACGTTGTGACATTTGATAGCGCACTAAGTGTTCCTCCGGTATTCGGGAGTTGCATAATCTCATAGTCATAGGAACATGTATAAGTTATGAAGAAAGCAATATCAATAAACTAAACGATCAAAGTGCTAAGCTAACGGATGGGTCTTGTCCATCACATCATTCTCTAATGATGTGATCCCATTCATCAAATGACAACACATGTCTATGGCTAGGAAACTTAACCATCTTTGATTAATGAGCTAGTCTAGTAGAGGCATACTAGGGACATTCTGTTTGTCTATGAATTCACACATGTACTAAGTTTCGGTTAATACAATTCTAGCATGAATAATAACAATTTATCATGATATAAGGAAATATAAATAACAACTTTATTGTTGCCTCTAGGGCATATTTCCTTCACCTCCGCCATTGTTGCAACCTCGCCATGACCCCAGGCTACCGAACGCCTCCGACCAACATGCAGAGGCATGATGTGCTGCACACACTACGTAATCAACATGATATATATTAGTTCTAATCTATCTATTCACCATCCAGAAGCATCTCCTTCCATTACTATTGTTGTTTTGAATGGTCCTGTGCACTTTCATCCACTACAAAAAAAGACACATCCGTGACATTTTGGGCCGAACGAAAAAAAATCTGTCATACTTATGACACTTCTATGACAATAATTGTTACAAAACCCGGTATCATCATAGATGTGGTGGGGTCCTACTTCGATGACAAAACATCATGACAGAAAATGGGCTTTTCGTCTTGGGCGGGCTGGAGATGCAACTGCATGACATTCTTTGGGCCGTCCATGACGGAAAAAACCATGGTAGAAGCGAGGGCGAGGAAAATATCGGGGAGTTCCCGGTTATGGTGGGTGGTCGGGGGCCGAGTGATGGGCGTTTTATCTCATACGTACGCGCGTGTGTGCGAGGCGTTGTGCTCTAACTAAACTCGAGCGAGGCATTGCGATCTAACTAAACCCGAGCGATTGCACTGCAGGCTACGTATTACTAAACCCGAGCGATCGATCGATCCCTTGCTGTTAACTGAACCCGAGTGATTCCTTCGCTACTGCTGCTAACTGAAGCCGATCGATGCTGCCTCTTGATGAATAGTGAGCATTGTTGGGGGGTTTGGATGAACAGTTCCCGGTGGGGGGTTGGATGAACAGGACCCTGATACGTCTCCAACGTATCTATAATTTTTTTATTGTTCCATGCTATTATATTATCCATCTAGGATATTTTATATGCATTTATATGGTATTTTATATGATTTTTGAGACTAACCTACTAACCTAGAGCCCAGTGCCAGTTTCTCTTTTTTCCTTGTTTTTGAGTATTGCGGAAAAGAAAACCAAACAGAGTCCAATTGACCTGAAATTTCACTATAGCGACCCGACCTCAGACGGTCAAGTCTCTGTGCTTCGGTGTCATCCCTGGATCGGTAATGCTGACACGCACAGTACTCGAAGGATTTATAACAGAGTAGCAATCACACACTTATTACAACGAATGTCTCAAAAGAGAACTTATTACAATAAATATGGCTTAAGGCCATCTAAATAAGATAAGATGGGAAGGCTTGGAAGATAAAGTGAGTCCATCAACTCCAACGGCATAGCTAAGTGTATGACAAACGACCTAACACACCTTACTCCTCGTCTGAAAAGTCTGCAACATGATATGTTGCAGCTCGAAAATGGGTCAACGCATGGAATATGCAGGCAATATAACACATTAGAGCAATGAACAGATAAATGCTATCACTACATGCATATATGGCTGGTGGAGGCTCTATGGTTATATTGTTTTGTGAAAAGCCAATTTTTCCCTACAACAAAGGAATAAATTTTATTTTACTATCAAGTTGGTTGAAAATTATTGAGAAGGTTCCTCCAACTCAATCCCAATTAAAAATAATCATTTAACCCAACAAATTAATTTAGAGTGATGAGACCAACATGATAATCCAAGATCCAGATACTCAAAATTGTCCATAACTGGGACATGGCTAACCATGATTAGTTTATACACTCTGCAGAGTTTTGCGCACTTTTCCCCACAAGACTCGATCTCCTCCATTGGATTTGTCGCACTTCCTGCTGTTTGAGAAATGGATGACCGAGACACAGTCTTTCAGAAGCATTAACTCTTTACTCTGGGTGGACAGTTACACCTACTTTCCCTCTACATCTGCTAGCCCACCACTGAAAGAGGTCACACAACATACTCAACTATGCTAGAGCCCATAATGGCTTGTGGCTGCACACGGAAATTTCTAGCACGAATAATCTTATGATCCCTTTGAGCCTGGGTGGCGGACCGTAGGATGATCACACGGGTACTCTGGGATATCCTAGGACAACACTGGATTCTCCAGGTGCCCACAAGAAATCCACCCAGATGTGTATTAAAGTTGCCACCTTAAGTTGAACCATTATTTAACAATCTCACATATGTCGTGGATACACTAAAACCCAATCCACGTCTACGATCATAGCATGGCAATATAAGAATAACGTAGAAGTAACTTCCAAGGGTTTGAAAATAAAATAGGTAATAAGTTCTACCTCAGCAACTACTTCCCAAAACCACATGTTAAGAGATTCTACTCATGCAATGTGTGAGGGTTGTAACTAATGCTTAAAAACTGGGTAATAAAGGGGTATGATCAATGTGTTACTTGCCTTGCCGACGACCTGCAAAACCTAGCGACTCGTAGTAGCACGCTTCGCACTCCAGGAATTCTGTCGCAAACAAACAATAGCATACATAAGCAATCAAGCAAAGATGCACGGGTAAATATCAAATAAGAAGATCTAACCAGATCTTCTTATGAAGAGCTCCGGTTTGCAAAAAGAATCAAATCAAACGGAGCAACGAAACTCAAACTGCGAGAGAAACAAGATTCGATTACTAATCTGGACTAAAGTCAAATTTATAGTACCAAAATCATGTTCAAGTTGGTTAAACAGAAAGAGGGCTTCGAGACGAAGATCCAGGCGCTTGAATCGCCTGATTCCGATAAACGAGCGAAAAGATAAACTAAAACGAAAATCAGGGTAGAAATCGTGATCGGAAATAATCGTGGAAAACCCTGGAAAAAGAAAAACTGAGGAACAGGCTAATGAACAAACGTTCGCTCTCTGCAGCTAACGGATGAACGGCGTTCGTTAAAACGAACGTATGGACGAACGTCCGCAAAATAAATAAATCGACGGAAAAACCAAACTGATCTAATCTAAAAAAATCAAATCTGATTTTCGAAATAAAACCGATCGGTTTTTAAAAAAACCGGCGGCTACCTCAGCGTTGGTGATGACGGCGGCGGCTACTCCGGCGGCGGCGGGCGACTCTGGCGGTGGTGGGGCTACGGCGGCAAGCGGCGACGGCGGCGGGAGGCGGCGGCAACGGGGCGCGGATCGAGGCGGGCGGGGCTGGCGGCTAGGGTTTGGGCGCGGGTGGGCTGCGGCGGCGGCGGCGGGACGGGCTGCAGGGGGGTCACGGGGGTGGCCTATAAGGCCGGGCGGGTCGAAGTCCTGGTCGGGCACGGCCCGGTAAGGCGATAACCCTTCTTTTAAAAAAACCGACACACAGAAAAATGAAGAAAAGAAATGCTAAACGAACTCCAAAAATCCTGAAATAGATTTTCCCCATCCTCTAAAAATATGCCGAACAAAGTGAACATTTATTTGGACCTCTAATGCAATTTTGAAAAACGAATATTTTTCCTAATCTCTACTCTTAATGGACGAGTTGGTTGAATAGTCCCATCCCTTTCGTCTGTTTTTTTGTCTCCTCCCACCTCACCGGTTTTGCTTCGCTTCATCCTCTCACACAACGAATCTCTACTCCTAATGGACGAGTTGGTTGAATAGTCCCACTACTTTCGTCTGTTTTTTTCGTCTCCTCCCACCTCACCGGTTTTGTTTCGCTTCACCCTCTCACACAATGAAAAAATCTGAATGAATCAAAACTTTCCATGTTGACACAAGTTAATTAGTAATGTCTTTATGAAAGAATCAATCACCATCAATGTTTAGAGATCAAATCACGCCGCCGACCTCTCCTCGGTTCCTATGGTGATCCTGAAGCACACCGCCGCTGCCAATAGCGGGATCTTCCTGGCCCAACGACGAAGCCCATGTCGCCGCCATCGCGGGATCTTCCTGGGACGACGACGAAGCCCACGCCGCCGCCATCGGGGGATCTTCATGGTACGATGACGACGCCGCTGCGCCATCACGAATACTCCTCGTAGCTTCGTCATCGTTGGGTCTGGTCGCACAGGTCATCGACACCACTGGATTCCTCTCGCCCGGTATGGTTTCTCCCACCCCGATTTCTCCAAGCCGACGCCACCAAGATCCGCATATTAACCTCTTGTCCCTCTTTGATCACCCATAGATGACGCAGTGGCTAACTCGTTGTGCGGGCCAAGTCAGCCGTTCAAGCGAGGCCGGTAACTATGAGGATGTGGGGCATCAAGAGGAGCGGCCACACCATACCCAGGTTCAAGGTGGCCCTCGGCATGGAAGCCAACGGGGTCGTGCAACGATGGATCAGCTGCTGAACATGACACCACAACCCTCACCGAGTACATCTGATATGTATGCACTACGTCCCCTCACAGAGCAATGTTGTTTCTCTCTAGTTCTAATCACCTTGGATCCAGATCGACGTTCAGATCTTGGCGTGCTTTTTACGCCATGAAAATAGATTGCACGATCTCCTTCATCTTAAAAGAACGGACTAACAGGGTCAGCTACAACAGATGCAAAGGAAGAGAGGAAAATGATTTTATGTCTCTCCTAAGCACGGCGTCATGGTCGTCATATGCGTACTAATCAAGGGGCTTCTGGGGTTGAAGCAATTCATCTCCATGTAGCCGGAGCAATGCCGCATGCAAATGCGAGCCCATAGTAAGCCGCCACCGCCTCTCTCTTAGATCATTCACCCTCTCTTCACATATGTTGTATGTGTGTCCTTGCAAAACGATCCATCCAAGGCGTAAGTGGGATACTTTGCTCAGTTTACTGCACTGTCGAAGTACTTTGCTGTAAACAAATTTGTACATGATTTTGTCTTGTATGTCAGATGAGTAGTTTTACTCATAGTAAATATGTACAGGCCACTACGAGTTCACTGTATTTGTTACGTAAAATCACTAATAGGACTATGTGCATGCTGGACATCTGGTGTCATAACATGTTTCCTAATGCTAATGTAAGATATTGTCTGAGCTGAAAAGTTCCACTTACCATGGCCAGTTCTATCTAAAGGTGGAAACTCGATTTGTTATCTGAACCTTCCTAATGTATGTTCTGTCCAACAGTCATACGGGGTTTAAGAACTTTGACTCAACCAGAGCTGTCTGATGTCCATATTGGATAAAATGAGTTAACCTGTCTTATAAATAGTTCTTTTGCTTTGCAGACATTGGCACTGAAGTATTGAAGTAAGATAATTAGGCTGAAGATACCTTGCCTTCCTAGCATATTCTTCTATCTTCACCACATTTATTTGCAACAGCAAGACTGGCCTGTTAATGCCTTCCATATCTACAATTGCTTCCTTCAAATGCTTCATCACAAGATGTGTTTTGTTTTTCAGCTTAATCGGCATCACACTCTTGACCAAGGGATTGGGGTATGCAACCAGTTAAATTCCAGTGACTTGACATACCGACACACGATGTTCCATCAACTTCGTAATATGTTGGTGATGTTCAATCCTCAACTTTGTTGTCAGGTTCTGATGAATGGAGTGGTCGCTAGGTAATGATTTTCTTTTTTCTTTCTGAAATATACATTGATATTAATAGCATGTTTATCCCCATGACTTTTTCTGTAGTTTTTTGTATCACAAAAAGTGCAATTCCATTGAAGATGTCTTTCTCGGATAAACTTTTTACTCACTATAGTACCACCAAATAGTGTACTTGCATATTTTAATTTAAGATGCTTTGGAACTTTTGCTGACAAAGTCTCAGTTGACTTATTGACATTAGTTTTAGGATAATATTTATTACATGAATCTATTATTAGAAGGCTTGTGATGTATTTTTTCTGTAGGAATGTTCATTGGATAATCTTGATTCGACAAAGCACAACCTCAAGCCATGCAGAGATGATTCAAGGCATGCATTGATGTCCAAGTTTTCATGCATTTGATATAGAGCAATTTTAGCATGATCCCTCTTACCTCAGGGAGAGGTACATGCTAAGAGTATACCTGAGCCATATATTTTATTAAATAGTCAGGCCAACTAATTAACATGTGTAAATAAATAAGGTTGCAACCATTCACATCTTACCTCGGGCAGATAAGGAAACACTCCCATATCTCCCATCGAATCAACAGGAGAGAAAATTATGGAAAAAATATCTTTCTCATGAACCTCTCAGCCCCTTAAAATCCTCCCACATGAATCCCCACCTATCTGAATCCTTTCTTTGGATCTTGAATATTTTTAAATTTTTTGAAAATAAATTAGGTTCAATGGTATTAACTAAAAATAGTAGAAAATCACCAGTTTTTGAACATACAACTTCACAATATACACATAGTGTGCTGACCAGTACTACCAGTTCTGGTGTTTCCTATTATTTGTAACACTTACCAAATATGAGTGTTGGCCGAACTATTACCTCTCCTGGATGACCTATTACCTCACTTAATTTTGACCCTAGGATAAAAAAGAATGTACGGTCCATAACATTTGGGACCATCTTAAAATTAGCCTTTGATATATACTGAAGTATAGCTGAAATAACAGTTTGTAAATTAAAGACCAGTAGAAGGTTGCCGATGATTTCAAGTCTTCTAACAAGATTATGTATTTTTTGGCATTTGAAAAACACAAATAGGCTTGGCCACTCACAAGTTTGATTCATCATCCTGAGGTCTGAATAGAAGCACAAATTTGTTTGAGTGAAAAGTACATGGTCGTGGTTTTCTCTTTAACATTCCATGTCAAATAAATGAGAATATACCTGCATAGTTATGGGTTGCTACTACAAAGAATGGGTTCATTAATGGGCAGCGGAATGTGATTTATTTTTTTGTGGGTAGTGGAATGGGACTAACTAGGGTGCCTTGCAATTTACAAACCACTCGAGAATTGCATACAACAACAACAAAGCCTTTAGTCCCAAACAAGATGGGGTAGGATAAATAACAACAATATGTTTTGTGAAGGCACACATATATCTTCTTCATTGGTCTCTCCTTGTGGCTGACTCAGAGAACCGGAGGAAAGATAGTATTCGTGTAAGGAACTATATGATGTGTGTCTGGCATGAACACAATTAGATCCTAAGGCTATATATTTGACAAGATTTATATTAAACCATTAAAATATTTATTTATTTATTTTTAGAAAAGGAGGATGGCCCCCGGCCTCTGCATCTGGGAGATGCATGCAGCCATTTTATTGATTATTCTCGAGGACCTTACAAAGTAGAACAACAATATGTATGGATCCGCCATCTTGGCAACATCTGCCGCTACTCCTATCCATATGATGAAGGGGTGCAAGCTGGGCCATATACCCAGACCTCTCACCTACATCTAAAGCCGGGGGGCCCGACCGAGCCACATACCGGGTCAGGGGCACAAACCGGTCCGACGCACTCACATGTGCCATCGCCACCATCTTCCATTGGTCCATCTTCAGAGCAGATTGAGGTGTCAACCTTGGCAGGTCCTCCGCCATCGACGCCACCAGGACGCCAAACGACGACCTCCACCTATGCGAGTCCATCTCCAAGCAACAGACGTAGATCCATGCTAGGATAGGGCCGCACCACCGTCGTTGCCCACCACCCACAAGCGCCACCCAACCCCAAGGTTCCCAAAGCGGCGCCTTCAAGAAGGGAATGGCACCGTGAGCCCCACCGCCACCCAACAAAGTTAGGGCTTTTACCCGGGAGACCTAGGGGAAGGGGAAGTGAGGAGATCAGTCACTATCGACGCCTCCAAGGTTGGGAACCGCGCCCTTAGGCGACGCTGTCGGAGCGGCCAACCAGTGATTTTGCCCAAACTAGATCCCCGCCACCACCAGTGCCTCCTGTACAGAACTGGCGACCAAGGAAAGCACGGCCCGATCAGGCTGTCCCGCATGCTGAACATGGGAAGAGGGGAGGCGCCAGATCACGCGCACCGGCCACCGCAGAAGTCGCCGCCCGCTACCAATGACCACCGGGATCCCGCCGCCCGAGCAGCCAAGAGGCCAGATCCACCGCCCACACGGCTGCTCGCCAGAGCCTGCCGTGCCTCGCCAAAGGAGCCGCTGCTCCAGATCCGGGACTCCCCGGGCAGAGGCAGGGTAGCCGAGGCCTCGCAGCCACCATCCTTGGCGCCCCGGGCTTGCCCGACGGCTGCCTCAGGCGGCGGCGTGGCTATGGTTCGCCCCTCTTGTTGCCCGAGCGAGCGGCACGGGGGGGGGGAGGAAGGGAGATTAAAATATTTATGCCTCTTTTGCAACGCAAGGTAGTGCGGCTTTGGATGTGCCGACGCTGACGAGTACTCGGTTCTATACACTAAGAAAGGTACCTCTACCTCGAACAGGCTCTCCTCGTTGTGATCCGATCTTGACACTACTCGCTCGATGTAGTTTGCTGAATTTGTTTACATGGTAGAGTGATTGCTGCTTCTCGATGGATGCAGTTTGGGAACTCATTCAGTGGGTTGAGGCCTTGAGATTCCTGGTAGAGATGATGGTGCGGATGGGAAAGATGGGAAGCTGACGTGGGTTCTTGGACTGACAGCAAATAATGATTACTATGGTGTCATATGCCAAATAAATATGGAGTTTAGTATAGTCCTATCTATACTTCCGAATAAATAGACAACATTCATTTGCTTGATTTTCATTTTGTATGGTGCTTAGAATGTTACTATACTCTATATTGTTATGCTAATTAAGCAAAAGTGGCATTGACACCCAGAATAACAATTTATCTTTAAAAGAAGTTTTTTAGAGTTGTACGGTGTGTCAAGAATTATGTTTAACATAAGGATAATATTGGGAGAGGATATGCAATTATGGATTTGTAACTTTTACTGATGCATTTTTTTAAAGATCCCTAAAGTTATTTACTCTTTTGCTAATTGATCATTTGGTTATTTGAAAGAAACCGGTTAGGTTGTTTGCGTATGGCGGCGACTCGATGACTGTGCTGTTTGGACCTGAGGTAAACAGGCTAGGGCAGCAAGCCAGGAGCAATTGCAGAAGAGGCCCCATAACAATGAGGGCACATCCTCATGAAGATGGTGGCTGTAAGTTGTGGCGGCATGCTTGGTGTTCCACTAGGACCACAAGATTCATTGCATGAATAGAAGGTAATAAACCAATTCCTCACCCCAATTCCTAAGGCATAGTTTGGTTTCTAGATCATTCAATTACTGCTTTGTGCAATCCTTAGATCCGTACTTTGAAGAATTTATTTTTTGACACCTACAATTTTGTGGCCCGTGGTATAGATCTGTCACATGGATACATAGAAGAGCAAAATAGATTCCTTGATGCCGAGGTGAGTAGAAAGAAACCAGGATAGATATCTAGCCATATAGTTTGAGAACTCTAAAACTTATTGCATGATTTAGTTTCTGCCTAGATCTAGATAATTTACATGCTAACATTGAAGAAGAATTGACATTGGTATCCCCGAAATATATCAGGAGGGTGTCTGTGCTCATCTAAAATTTAAATAAAATATTATTACTTAAATAGCTAATACTTAATTCTACCTTTTTTTTGATTTTGCAGAATGCTGAATGCTTTTAGGTTAAATGTCACAATATTTAATTAGAGGATATTTGTTACCAATGTCTCAGGTATAGATACTCTTGTTTAGGGAGCACTAAAGAAAATAGAATGCAGCAAATCTAGGTTTGTTATATGCTGCTTTTTGGAAGATATATGAATGGTGTGGATTATAGACATACTTTGGAATGGAGTTCTATTAAGTTTTGATCTATTATGCCGCTTTTGAATGGTCAACTGCAGTTCCATTAGCCATTTCTACATCTCTCGCTAACACAAGAACTTTATCTCTAATAGAAAAAAGCACACATGAAAGCAGCATAGGAAGTACACAGGAGAGCTGTGTTTTCATTGATAGAAGAAGGGCGAGAGCATGCCAATAATATAGGGAAAATAAAGTAATTGGAAAAGAAAATGAAAAACAAAAGAGAAGAATGCTTTGATCTCATGATAAGATGCTGATCACCGGCCAGAAACCACAGGAGCAAACCTACAGTAGCTGCTAAGACGCACACAATTTTGATTAAGGGGCATAATTGGACTAAGAGTTCAGCTTCCTAAAGTATTTGCATTATAGCCCATAGCAACGCACGAGCATTCTACTAGTTCAAATAAAATTGCAGTAACAACCAAATAAAATCATTTATTTTATTTTAACGTTTTTCCTCTGATATTTCATTTATTTTGGAGAAGTCATATTATCTCCTCTCATATATTCTGATATGAAATATTTTCGGAGAGAATCATTAAAACTAAAATGATCCTTGTTTCAATATTTGATAAAATTCAAATATGAAAAACATGAAATCCCCAACTCTCTCTCCGTGGGTCCTTGAGTTGCTTAGAATTTCGAGGATCGAGAAATGAAATGCAATAAAATATGATATGCATGAATGACCTACGTCATTCCAAATTGAAAATTTGAGTTGTTACAAACCTACCCCTCTTAAGATGAATCTCGTCCTCGAGATTCGGTTTGGCTAGAAAATATGTGTGGGTGGTCTTTGCATAGATCATCCTCTCGTTCCCAGGTGGCTTCATCCTCAGTATGATGGCTCCATTGAACTTTGCCAAACTTGATAACCTTGCTGCGAGTAACTCGGCTGGCAAACTCAAGAATCTTGACAGGTTTATCCTCATACGTCAAATCACTATCCAACTGTATTGCTTCCAGGGGCACTATATCTCTTAGAGGAATATCGGCCATCTCTGCATGGCACTTCTTCAACTAGGAAACGTGAAACACATTATGAACTCCTGACAGTCCTTCAGGTAACTCCAACTTGTAGTCAACCTCGCCCATGCGTTCCAAACCATGGTACAGTCCTACAAATCTCAGGGCTAACTTTCCATTAACTCCAAAACGCTTAACCCCTCGAAGAGGTGACACTCGCAGATATGCTCTATCTCCGATTTCACATACTACCTCCTTGCATTTCGAGTCTCCATAAATATTCGGTCTGGACTGAGCTACCTTCAGTCTATCTCGAATCAGCTTAACCTTCTCTTCGGGCTCCTTAATCAAATCCGGTCCAAACAACTGGCGGTCTCCAACTTCATCCCACATCAACGGTGTTCGGCATCTTCTTCCATACATGTCTTCAAACGGTGCCATCTTCAAACTGGCCTGGTAGCTATTGTTGTAAGACAACTCTGCGTATGGCAAGTTGTCATCCCAACTAGATCCATAGTCTAGCGCACAAGCTCTCAACATGTCCTCCAAAATCTGGTTGACTCTCTCGGTCTGTCCATCTGCCTGCGGGTGAAAAGCTGTACTGAACTCAATCCTGGTTCCCAAAGTCTGGTGCAGTTGATGCCAAAACTTTGAAGTAAACTGTGTTCCCCCATCTGATACGATGGTCCTCAGAACTCCGTGCAGACATACGATCGTGGTCATATATATCGTGGCCAACTTCGCACTTGTATAAGTGGTTTTCACTTGGATAAAGTGTGCTACTTTGGTGAAGCGGTCCACTACTACCCAGATAGAATCATATCCCAATCGGGTCCTGGGTAATTTGGTGATAAAGTCCATGCCAAGCTTATCCCACTTCCATTCGGGTATCGGCATAGGTTGTAGTAATCCTGCTGGCTTCTGATGCTCTGCCTTCACTCTCTGACATACATCACATACGGCCACATACTTGGCAATATCCTTTTTCATTCCAGTCCACCAGAAATGCTCCTTCAAATCCAAATACATCTTGGTGTTTCTGGGGTGTATCGAGTATGGCGAGTCATGAGTTTCCTGTAGTATCAACTTCCCGATCTCTGCATTATTGGGCACATACACACGGTCCTCAAACCACGAGGTGTCATGCTCATCCTCACGAAAACCTTTGGCTTTTCCTTCACTCATCTTCTCCTTTATTTCGGCAATTTCTTTGTCATCCTTCTGAGCTTCTCGAATCTTTTCCAATAATCTTGACTGAACCTCTAATGCTGCAACAAAACCTTTAGGAACTATCTCCAAACGTAGCTCCCTGAGATCTTCTACCAACTCCTTTGGCATACCTCCGCTTACGAGGGTATTGACATAACTCTTCCAGCTCAAAGCGTCTGCTACGACATTGGCCTTGCCTGGATGATAGTGCAACTTCATATCATAATCCTTTATGAGCTCCAACCATCTCCTCTGCCTGAGGTTCAACTCATTCTGAGTAAAAATGTACTTCAAACTCTTGTGATCCGTGTACACATCGCAACGGTTACCGATAAGAAAATGTCTCCAGGTCTTGAGCGCATGTACTACAGTTGCTAACTCCAAATCATGCGTGGCATAATTTAACTCATGCGGTTGAAGTTGCCGTGAGGCATATGAAACAACTTTTCTGTCTTGCATAAGTACTCCTCCAAGTACTAAGCGAGAGGCATCGCAATACACTTGGAAATCCTTGCGTATATCCAACAGAATCAGCATTGGGGCTGTAGTCAAATGTTTCTTCAACTCTTGGAAACTTGCTTCACACTCTTCAGTCCAATGGAACTTAGTGTCCTTCTTCAATAATGACATCATCAGCTTCGCAATCTTGGAGAAATTCTCAATAAATCTCCGGTGGTATCCCGCGAGTCCAAGAAAACTGCGGATCTCTCCAACTGAAGTGGGTGCCAACCACTCAGTGACTGACTGAACCTTGGTAAGATCCACTGCTATACCTTCTCCTAATATAACATGTCCAAGAAATCCAACCTCCTTCAACCAAAACTCACGTTTGCTGAACTTGGCATATAACTGATGTTCCCTAAGCTTCTCAAGAACCAAACGCAAATGTTCCTTGTATTCTTCTCCATTCTTCGAGTATACCAAGATATCATCAATGAACACCACAACAAACTTATCCAAGAACTCCATAAACACCCTATTCATCATACTCATGAAATAGGCAGGGATGTTGGTCAATCCGAATGACATAACCGTATACTCATATAGCCCATAGCTTGTGGTGAAAGATGTCTTAGGTATATCCTTTTCTCGGATCTTCAGATGATGGTATCCTAATTGCAAATCGATCTTCGAAAACACTTTAGCTCCTTGCAGCTGGTCAAACAAATCATTAATCAATGGCAGTGGGTACTTGTTCTTGATCGTCACTTCATTCAGCGCACGATAGTCAACAACCATCCTTAACGATCCATCCTACTTCTCAACCAAGAGCACTGGGGCTCCCCATGGTGATGAACTTCGTCGAATGTAACCTTTCTCCAACAACTCCTTAATCTGCTTCTTAATCTCCTCTAGATCATTTGCGAGCATCCAGTATGGTCTCTTCGATATCGGTTCGGTGCCTGGTAATAGTTCTATCGAAAACTCGATGTCTTGATTTGGCGGCATGCCTGGTAACTCCTCTGGAAATACATCTGGGTAATCCGTCACTACCGGCACTTCATCCTGAACAACTCCCGTGAGAGAATTTACTTGGGTCCTCGGCGCATGCCGGGATACATACTTGATCCTTTTCCCCTCCGGGGTAGTGAGTAAAATCGACTTACTGGCGCAATCGATGTTTCCTCCATACATCCAATCCTTGTGACTCCAAAATAATCACGTCCGAGGGAAAAACATGGCTTCTAATGGTCAATGGCATCTAAAAACATCCTTTACTTGCCATATACTCTGTTCCTGGTGAGCTTACTAACATAGGTGTCCTAAGTACTTTAGTGGGCAACTTATACTTATCCACGAAGCCCCATGATATGTATGAATGTGATGCACCAGTATCAAAAAGAACTATTGCAGTAAATGACTTAACCAAAAACTTACCGATAACTGCATCAGGCTGCTCTTCAACCTCCTCCACGTTCACGTGGTTCACATGTCCCCTATTGAAAGGGTTGGGCTTCTTCCCAGAGCTTCCATTGCCATTCCCATTCTTCGCTTCAAGGCACTCAGTGGCATAGTGTCCAATCTTCCCGCACTTGAAACAAGTAATGTGACCTAGGTCCTTCTTGGCGGGTGTGGCTGGAGTGGAGCGGTTCTGATTGTTGCCTGCTCCATTCCCATTCCCATTCTTGTGGCCATTGTGGTTATGGAAACTCCCTCCATTGTGAGTATGGCCTCCATGGTTATGGGTCAATCCTCCCGAGTTCAGGGTGAAACGAGGCTTCTGCTAAGTTCCTGAGTTGTACCTTCCTTGTCCGTACTTCCTCTTGCGGATCTCAATCTGCTGCTGCTTCCCTTCAATCATAATAGCCTTATCTACCAACTCCTGGTAGTTGTTAAATGTTGCCACCATCAACTGCATGCTCATCTCATCATTTAGCCCTTCCAGAAACTTCTCCTACTTCGCGGCATCTGTGGCCACATCATCAGGGGCATAACGGGATAGCTTGATGAACTCATTTGCATACCGAGCCACAATACGATTCCCCTGGCGCAGGTTGCGAAACTCATGCTTCGTCATGCTCATAGCTCCAGTTGAGACATGGCCTGTGTGGAATGCTTGCTGAAACTGATCCCAAGTGATATTGGCTATGGGGAAAGTGGTTGTGTAATTCTCCCACCATGATGTTGCTGGTCCATCCAATTGGTGTGCGGCAAAACGCACCTTCTCAGCATCAGTGCAACCTGCGGTGGTCAACTCCCTTCCAATCTTGCATAACCAGTCTTCCGCAACTATGGGCTCGGTGCTACTAGAAAACACCGGCGGCTGCAACCTCAGAAAGTGGGCTAAGTTGTCAACTAGTGGTGGTGGAGGATGGTTTTTGTTGTTGTTGTTGTTGTTGTTGTTATTGTTGCCTTGGTTCTGGACTAGCAACTGCATCAGTGTATTCTGCTGCTGGGTCAACTGAGTGAGCTCCGGTGGGAAGGCAAATCCGGGGTCACGTCTCGGAGGCATCTAAAGGGTTTAGACGGGAGAGATTAGAATAGAATGAGGTCTAAGGACGAAGCACTACCGATATGCACATGAGACAAACACAATCATATCATATCACTCAATCAATCAAGCAAGGGCATACAATCGATCTGACTATCGTTACAGTGCTCGAACTATTCTATATACATAGGGAAATACTACTAATCATATGGTGGTCTACTAGAAATTTTGATCGGTGGAAGACTCCATGATATCCGCTCCAGCTTCGTCTTCATAATCATCATCACTATCGTCAGGGTCGGAGTCAGTGTCATCGATGATTATGTAGTCTTCAGAACGAATCTCCTTGGGCTCATCGTCTTCTCTTCCTGGTGCGGGGTCTCCCATGAAAACTCCTAGTTTCCTCGTCAGGTCATCATTCATCTCCACAAGTATCGTCATTTCCTCCTCATATCCATCGCGTGTAGACTTGAGCTCCTCTTCTAGCTGTGTGATCCTGTTCATCGCCTTCTTCAAATCTATCATGCTTGCGCACATCTGGTTCTCCTGACGTCGAATGTGCTGGTTTAGCTCCTGGATGAATGCTGCAATGGATCTGTCCGTCCTAGTGCTGACTATCTCCCATTGCTCATCTTGGTGCCCACATATCTGGTAGATAGTGTCCTTAATCTCCTTGTGGTAAACTTGGCCGATGCGTCCTATGGAAATGTGGGCTGCCATGCTCTTTCCTAGACTCCAGGTTGGTGCATCAAAGGAAAATTCTATGGGCTCCGTAACTGGCGTAATTGTCCTTCCTGGAACTTGAACTCGAATCATCCATCGCTCCTCTTCTGGTAAAGTGGCGGTGTAGGTCCCGGTGAAGCTTGGTATTCCGATGTTCAGGTATCTAGTGACTTCCTTCAAGTGTCGTCCAAAAGGTGTGTCTTCATACGGTTGTGCAAACTTGTTCCTTGAATCCACCATCCTAAAAAGTAGACTATGGGGAGGAGTCAGAAATGAGTAGAGAAGTGTGACCTATGACTTTTCTTAGTGGTCGTGTCCTACATTCAGCGTCTGCTCTGATACCATCTTGTAGCGACCCGACCTCGAACGGTCAAGTCTCTGTGCTTGAGTGTCATCCCTGGATCGGTAATGCTGACACACATAGTACTAAAAGGATTTATAACAGAGTAGCAATCACACACTTATTACAACGAATGTCTCAAAAGAGAACTTATTACAATAAATATGGCTTAAGACCATCTAAATAAGATAACAGCGGAAGGCTTGGAAGATAAAGTGAGTCCATCAACTCCAATGACATAGCTGAGTGTATGAAAAACGACCTAGCGCACCTTACTCCTCGTCTGAAAAGTCTGCAACATGATATGTTGCAGCCCGAAAACGTGCCAGCACATGGAATATGCTGGCAATATAACACAGTAGAGCAATGAATAGATAAATGATATCACTACATGCATATATGGCTAGTGGAGGCTCTATGGTTATATTGTTTTGCGAAAAGCCAATTTTTCCCTACAACAAAGGAATACATTCTATTTAACTATCAAGTTGGTTGAAAATAATTGAGAAGGTTCCTCCAACTCAATACCAATTAAAAATAATCATTTAACCCAACAAATTAATTTAGAATGATGAGATCAACATGATAATCCAAGATCTAGATACTCAAAATTGTCCATAATCGGGGACATGGCTAACCATGATTAGTTTATACACTCTACAGAGGTTTGCACACTTTTCCCCACAAGACTTGATCTCCTCCGTTGGATTTATCGCACTTCCTGGTGTTTGACAAACGGATGACCAAGACACAGTCTTTCAGAAGCATTAACTCTTTACTCTGGGTGGACAGTTACACCTACTTTCCCTCTACATCTGCTAGCCCACCACTGAAAGAGGTCACACAACATACTCAACTATGCCAGAGCCCATAATGGCTTGTGGCTGCACACGGAAGTTTCTAGCATGAATAATCTTATGATCCCTTTGAGCCTGGGTGGCGGACCATAGGATTATCATACAGGTACTCCGGGATATCCTAGGACAACACTGGATTCTCTAGGTGCCCACAAGCAATCCACCCAGATGTGTATTAAACTTGCCACCTTAAGTTGAACCATTATTTAACAATCTCACATCTGTCATGGATACACTCAAACCCAATCCACGTCTACGAGCATAGCATGGCAATATAAGCATAACGTAGAAGTAACTTCCAAGGGTTTGGAAATAAAATAGGTAATAGGTTCTACCTCAGCAACTACTTCCCAAACCCACATGTTAAGAGATCCTACTCATGCAATGTGTGAGGTTTGTAACTAATGCATAAAAACTAGGTAATAAAGGGGTATGGTCAATGTGTTACTTGACTTGCTCACGATCTGCAAAACCTAGCAACTCATAGTAGCACGCTTCGCACTCCGGGAATTCTATCGCCAAACAAACAATAGCATACATAAGCAATCAAGCAAATATGCACGGGTAAATATCAAATAAGAAGATCTAACCAGAAGGTTCAACTGAAGAACTCTGGTTTGCAAGAAGAATCAAATCAAACGGAGCAACGAAACTCAAACTGCGAGAGAAACAAGATCCGATTACTAATCTGAACTAAAGTCAAATTTTACAGTACCAAAATCTTGTTCAAGTTGGTTAAACAGAAAGAGGGCTTCGAGACGAAGATCTAGGCGCTTGAATCGCCTGATTCCGATAAATGAGCGAAAAGATAAACTAAAACAAAAATCAGGGCAGAAATCGCGATCGGAAATAATCACGGAAAACCCTGGAAAAAGAAAAACAGACGAACAGGCTAACAAACGAACGTTCACTGTCTGCAGCTAACGGATGAACGGCGTTCGTTAAATTGAACATACGGACGAACATCCGCAAAATAAATAAACCGACGGAAAAACCGAATCGATCTAATCTAAAAAAATCAAATCTGATATTCGAAATAAAACCGATCGGATTTTAAAAAACTGGCGGCTACCTTGGCATTCGTGACGGCGGCAGCGGCTACTCCTACGGCGGTGGGGCTACTGCGGCAAGCAGCAGCGACGACGGCGGCGGGAGGCGCCGGCTCGCGGCGGCGGCGGTGGTGGGGGTGGCGGCGGCGGGGCGCGGATCGAGGCGGGCAAGGCTGGCGGCTAGGGTTTGGGCGCGGGTGGGTTGCGGCGGCGGGACGGGCTGCAGGGGGGTCGCGAGGGCGGCTTATAAGGCCGGCCGGGTTGAAGTCCAGGTCGGACACGGCCTGGTAAGGCGGTAACCCTTTTTTTAAAAAAAATCCAACGCGCAGAAAAATGAAGAAAAGAAACGCTAAATGGACTTCAAAAATCCCGAAATAAATTTTCTCCGTCCTCTAAAAATATGCCGGACAAAGTGAACATTTATTTAGGCCTCTAATGCAATTTTAAAAAACGAGTATTTTTCCTAATTCAAATAAAATTGTAGTAAAAACCTAATAAAATCATTTATTTGATTTTAATATTTTTCCTCCAATATTTCATTTATTTTGGAGATGTCATATTATATCCTCTCATATATTCTGATATGAAATATTTTTGGAGAGAAAAAATCATTAAAACCAAAATGATCCTTGTTTCAATATTTGATAAAATTCAAATATGAAAAGGTGAAATCCCCAACTCTCTCTCCGTGGATCCTTGAGTTGCTTAGAATTTCTAGGATCGAGAAACGAAATGAAATAAAATATGATATGCACGAATGATCTATGTATAACATTCCAAATTGAAAATTTGGGATGTTACATTCACGAATATCATTTTTAGACCAGAAGAAGCCCACGGAGTACCGGAGAGGGCCAGAAGAGTCCCGAGGCCACCACGAGGGTGGGGGGTGCACCCTACCCCCTTGGGCATGCCCCCTACCTCGTCGCCGCCTCGGGGAACCCCCTGACTTGTTCCCGACTCCAACACCTCTTATATATACCAAAATTTCCGGAAAGAAACCTAGATCCGGAGTTCCGCCGCCGCAAGCCTCTGTAGCCACCGAAAACCAATCTAGACCCATTCCGGCATCCTGCGGGAGGGGGGAATCCCTCTCCGGTGGCCATCTTCATCATCCTGGCACTCTCCATGACGAGGAGGGAGTAGTTCACCCTCAGGGCTGAGGGTATGTACCAGTAGCTATTTGTTTGATATCTCTCTCTCTCGTGTTCTTGATTTGGCATGATCTTGATGTATCGCGAGCTTTGCTATTATAGTTGGATCTTATGATGTTTCTCCCCCTGTACTCTCTTGTGATGGATTGAGTTTTCCCTTTGAAGTTATCTTATCGGATTGAGTGTTTAAGGATTTGAGAACACTTGATGTATGTCTGGCATGTGCTTATCTGTGGTGACAATGGGATATCCCATGATCCACTTGATGTATGTTCTGGTGATCAACTCGCGAGTTTCGTGACCTCGTGAACTTATGCATAGGGGTTGGCACACGTTTTCGTCTTGCCTCTCCGGTAGAAACTTTGGGGCACTCTTTGAAGTTCTTTGTGTTGGTTGAATAGATGAATCTAAGATTGTGTGATGCATATCATATAATCATACCCACGGATATCACTACAAAAAAATACACTTCCGTGATGATACGTGTTTTTCACAGTAGGTCGCATTTTCTGTGATGCATGTACATCCATGATGATTTTATGACAGAATCAAGATAGTCATACCTGTGCTGTCGTAGAAGTGTTCCATGACATTACCAAAATTATCATCACGGAAGTGTCCACTTCAATGATGATAAATTGCGCGTCACAGAAGTGCTTTCGTCAAGGGTGACCGACACGTGGCATCCACCGTAACGGAATGTCGTTAAGCTATCGGGTCGGGTTTTGGATCCGATAACCCGTTAACAGCCCCGACCAATGGGGATTTTCCACGTGTAAAATCATCATTGGCTGGAGGAGACACGTGTAAGGTCCGCATTGGCACAGGTGTCACTCATCCAATGGGCGAGACGCGCCTATGATATGTTGACACATGGACCGGCCCATCAAGTTTAAATGGGCCGGCCCAACTAAAGGCCCACAAGATTTTGCGGACCATAATGGGCCGGCCCAGCTAAAGGCCCACGAGATTTTGCGGGCCATAATGGGCCGGCCCAGGTAAAGGCCCACAAGATTTTTGTGTGCCATAATGGGCCGGCCCAGGTAAAGGCCTACAAGATTCTTGCGGATCATAATGGGCTAGCCTAGCTAAAGGCCCACGAGATTTCACCGACATTAATGGGTCGGCCCAGCTATAGGCCCACAAGATTTTGAGGACCCTAGTAGGACGGCCCATTAACTGGTTGCCATGTTTTGGGCCAAATACTGACCCATATTTGATCCGGTCCATTAATGGCCTGCCACGCTCCGGGCCTAATAGTGGCCCATATGAGATCCGGCCCGTTAAAAGCCTACCACGTTCTGGGCCAAATTACGGCCCAGATCAGGTCCGACCCTTTAAGAAGCTTTGGGCTCAATTATCGCCCATATCAGATTCGGCCCATCAACTAGACACTATGCTTTTGGGCCCACTTGCTAAAGGCCCACTTAGTAATTCAGCCTGATATTAGTTTTGGCCTATTAAGGGCCCGTTTAACATTTCGGCCCTATATTAATTTCGGCCTGTTAAAAGCCCGTCATATAGTTGGGCCTAACTACGGCCCGGTTTGCATCCGGCCTGCTCGCAGACGATATCTGATTGGGCCAAACAAGGACCGAGACAATTTTGACATGTTAAAAGCCCGTGATTTGATTCACACAATCATGGGCCGGGGTTCATTTCGGGCTGCTGCCAGCCCGTGAGCTGTTCGGCACGTTTCAGGCCCAACCTACATCGTGATTGCATGACGGCCAGATTATGTACTGTAATTTTACGGTTTGGCCGGTTTATTGCGAAGACAATATATATATATATAGTAAAATAACTGCAGCATCGTGAATAAGAAAAAACCTAGACTATACAATAAAGAAATTACGGCATATTACATCCACTGGGCATCAAAGTTCGCCACTATGATAATAAAGCACAAGCAGACAGCAGATTACATACACTGGGCATCAAAGATCGCCACCAGTGCAAATAAACACGCCGACAAAATAATATACACAACCGACAGCACTTCAATAGAGTTCAAGAAAGGTTAGCCCTGCTGGGGAGCTGCAGCACAAGCAGCTGAGCAAGATGATGAGACTGTGCTTGTTCAACACTTATATCTTCCTCACTCTGAAAGATAAACAAGCAGACAGATGACAGGTTTTGCACATAAAAGTATCAGTGCTGACAATTCATCACATTTCTTACTGACGAATAAAGTGACATAGTTTAAAATTGCATTAACACAATATGGTATTGTTCAGTTCAAGACATGGAAGGAAATGACATTGTGAAGGAGTTGGCAGCTTCACGACACCACTGGATTACATATCAAGAACTCATAAGTATCAATGGTTAGTGTGCTGTCAATTTATACCATTTCAGATTGGCAAATAAAGAGATGGTTTAAATAATAGTAGAATGATATGACATTGTTCATAGTTAAGACATTGCAGAATATGACATTGTGCTGTAGTGGGTAGGTTCACCACACCACTGGATTACGGATGAAGAACAGAAGCATACATGCAGTGCCAAACAAGATCACTTGCTCTGTATAGTTTAATTTATATGGTATGAAGAAGGAACTTGGTTGTACAACTGGAAACTTAAATTGAGAAAGGACAAATATTTGTTTATGAACTACATAATAAACTTTAAATAAGCAATTTGATGCAAACACCAAAAATAAACAGCTGTTGCAGTCATGCCTAACCAAATATATACAACAGAATTTGAAGGCTTGAGATGGACAAACTTATATTATTGGTGAAGATAGGCTCTATAAAGGCCTTGTCCATGCTGATGGGGGGGGGCAATTCAAGAAGTTTACCACAAAGTCTTCTTCAAAAGCATTGCCTTTATTCTACATTTTGTTAAGAGTAAATATAGATGTGATAATATACGAAAAATGGAGAATATTTAAGATAAGATGAAGAGTGATGCTACATAACCAAGTAGCTATAAATGTAAGTGCAGCGATATAGGCAAAAGGTACAGCCAAGAGCAATGCACAACTAAACTTCTTCAATACCAACCTTATGGTAAGAGTAAATATAGATCTGATGTGTAGAAAATGGAGGGCAAAGGAAAATAAGCTGCAGAGTGATGGTACATGAACAACTACCTGTCATTATAAGTACACTGATAAAGGACAACATGTACTTACAAGAACAATGTAGAGCTAAAAAAACATTGGCATTGGATATATTCTACACTAATGTAACCATTCATACAGATCAGATAATTTGGAGCGAACAATTGATAAGCAAGCTATCATGCATACTGCTGTCACATAATGAACCAGGTATGTATGCAAGTATAGTGATACAAGACAACAGGTACTAACAAGAGCAAAGCAGCGGGCAGCATATTTGTGATATCCTGTCGTTCTTGTCAAACCGGAATTCTTCTTCGAGCAGATTTCCTGCAAAAAAGATCCGTAAGGCACATGCGGAAAAGTAGAAGTTCAAATTTTCATGTGATGTCATAGACATTACCTCATCCTGGGAACGAGACCAGTGCATAACAAGGTTTTTCCATTCAATGTCTTCTAAATTTAGCACATGAGACTTCACTGGAAATTCGTTTATAGACTTGCCATCAAAGTGTGATTTCCTCAGGTAACACCTATACAGCCACAATGCTTCCTTGAAAAGCACAAGCAAGCTTTGCTCGTCATGCCTATCCAGATTGACCCTCGCCTAGTTACAACAATGTAATGTAAATCATTGATGTGTTCAATCAGTAGAAAACAGGAAAATAATAACCATGAATAATAGCACTTACACGTAAGTTGGACAGCAAGATGTGAAAATGGTGTTTGTCTTCACAATAATCTTCCCATGATGGGAATATATGCACGTAGTCCCTAACAACATTGAAAGCATTGTCTTTTAAACTGGGAATAAATGGAATGGGGTTCCAATCTACAGGAATTGGTTGTCTCTGCAGTTGGGATAGGTCTTCGGCCGGTGGACTTGCTGTACTTTTTGCTGGAGTAGGATTTTTCTGTGGTACAGCTGGTGCTATGGAAAATGAAATCGGTATACCTTTTGTTGGAGTGCAGGTCCTGCATGGTGGGGCTAGGGGTGTGGCCAGTGAAGTATGGGTACCGTCTGCTGGAGTCGGTCCTACGTTTTGTGTCACTGGTTGTACAACCAATATAAGTGGGGTGCTGTCTGATTTCTCCGTCACCACCACGTTTTTCAAGGACTCTGCTGGTGCTCCTTCAGGTTCGGCAATCACCCTCTTCCTTTTTGATGTCTGATGTACAAGAACATCATTTGAGTGGAAAAACATGGTATGATGACAGGTGGAATATGTATTGATAATGGATGGGCATGGCATCTCGACATATATGATGAGTAAACTAAGCAGATGGCGGTGCAACAAAGTATAAGAAATGCAAGACAACATATGCAAGATACCCGCAATCAATAAAACATTGCCAAATTAGAACAGGCACCTTGATGGGTGAACAGGACATGCCATCTGCCTTTGACTCCTCGAGGTTAGAATAGTCATTAGGATCATATTCTGAACAAGAATCAACAGGTGGGGAGCGTATGAGTTTCATTGCATCCAGAATGGCACTCAATGCCTCGGTGCCAATTTTGTAAGTCACTGCAGTGTTTAGCTTCAAGAGTGGACTGCTGCTAGTGTGACACAAAGCAGCTACACAGATCATAGTGTAGATATAACGGGAAAACCTTAAGCATCAGAGTAAAATCAGCAAAGTGGAACTTGCTGGAATATATGTGCTAGTATTGCCGATACGGCTAGAAAGGCTTCGGATACCAGCTCTCTTCAAGTAAAGGTGCGGTACTGTTAATATCAGTGTAACGCTCAAAGGTGACACAGCTCCCCGCATTTCCTTGCTATTCCTATAGGATTCAAGTGGGCAGGCCACTACAAATCCTATTCCTATTTTTACAAGATCCTACGAATCAAAGAGGCTCAAAGTGTCCATCACAACCGACCGTATAGACCTCTACACTGCAAATGTCCCTGCTCATCTTCAGTACAAGGAACATACTGTACTACTATCATACTCCCTCCATTCCAAAATATAAGTCTTGGTAGAGATTTCCACTATGGATCACATACAGATGTATCCAGATACATTTTAGAGTGTAGATTCACTCATTTTGCTCCATATGTAGTCCATGTTGGAATCTATACAAAGACTTGTATTTAGGAATGGAGAGAGTAATTATTAAAGAAGAACGAAAGAAGAACATGGTAAAGAAGATCAAGCAGATTTTGGATAATAAAATGTTGGTTGCGCAGTGCCCACACATGATGAACCAGAGCGCATTAAGAATGCAACTCCCAGCTGTCTCTCGAACATTTCAGCCGGTTGGATGAAGATCCTACGTCTCCTAACCCTTCTTCTTCCTCGTCTCTGATTCTTCCCATACAGAACACCGCACGGGCCGCCGGCCGGACCATCGGCCCCACCGCCTGTGTTCCTCCGCCACCCCCACCCCCGCCCCAACCCCCACCCGCGTCGAGTTTTCTTCGTTCGGCGAGGCCCCACAACCAGCCGAGCCCCTTCGATCTCACCGGCGAACTCCGACGAGCTCTGAAAAATCTACTGACCCAATTTTGAAATTTAGTCTACTGTGATTTAATTAGTGTGGAATACAAAAGGGGAAAACCATAAGCATTGGGAGTATAGTGTTGAGCGTGCCATGGCGGATCTGAAGGTGCAAATCGGACAAAGGCAACTTCGCAACCAAGACAAGAAATCAGAGTAAAGCAGTGGTGATCTATTTTCTTGCTGCGATAAATAAGTTGAGCAGATACAAAAGAGTACAGCCTCTGGTGCGGCGCCGTGTACGCATCTGCTGAGAATTTGACGGTGCTGCGATAGCGATGGCTGTCGGCGGCGTGGAAGCAGATCTTGGAGGGTAGACGGTGGCGGGGAACCATGTATTCAGGGTGCGCTTGTCTCAAATGCGAGGAAATTTACAAACTTAGCCCCCGTTTCAAATTTCTACTACATCACAACAACATTAGTCGGTTGGGGATAGGACGGTAATCTCGCATACACCGGATATTTGCCGACGAGAGTTTGTTTTTGGCGCCGACCGTGTATGAATATGAATCAGGGAGGGAGTCGATTTCGGCTAAGGACACACTGTGTTTTGGCGCCCATCGTGTATGAATCCGGGTGAGAGGCGGTTACGTCACGTTTGGGTGAAATTACAAACCTACCCCTATCAAAACCTATAGAAATCCAGCAGATAGGCTTTGTGTGGCAGGGATAGGCAGTAGTGATTTCCATCTCGCAGATTTTGGTTTCGGGCGGTTACTGTGACTTTCCCCGCTTCGTTCAAATTTTGCAGAGTGCACGTGTACCGTGCCAACTCAATTTGAATCCCGTTTGTATTCTATTTTTTTCGGGTGGGATCCATTGTCAATTGGAATTACATTCTATATACATCATTTTTACATATACTTTTAAAAGCACAACAAAGAATTCTGCTCCTTTATATGCATAATATGATTTACAAATACAATGATGTCGAAATTTTAAGGTTGGATTCAAAAAAATTTAACCAAATTATGTTCTACTTAAATGTATGGATCAGTAATATCTACATATTAAATAAAATAGATGTGCGTGAATTCATATGAGGATGCATGTTTGATAGATCAATTTTAGTTCGAGTATGGATTACATGTACCATCATCTCGAATTCAAATATTTGAATCCTTTTTTGTTCACTCCTTTCACGCCCATCTCTCTCGCATGCATGCTCCTTCAGGTAGCTGCCACTCTCTTTTCTCCAGCTCACCCGCACGCTGACTTCATGTTTCTCCTATCCTCGCAAACATGGTCTCTCGACGTCTCCCTTGAGAAGTGTCACACTCTCCCTATAATTATACATTACACGGTTTTCATTATCTCTCACGTCTCTACTATTCTCTGGTATCACTCGGTACCTAAGCTTTCTTTTTCACCGCCACACACACATTCTCCACTCGTCTTTCACTTTGTCTTTCTCTCCATGGGATTCTCTCACACACCCTATATGTCTCTACATATGACTCATACCACTAAAATTACTCTCTCTCTCTCTCCTGTAGACACAACATTTGTTGCGGTCTCCTTTTCATCTCCATCCCAGACTAACATTATTCATTTGTTTACCGATCAGACAACCCCGACTACCGTCTCCTCTCTCTCTCATAGACACACACAACTCCTACTTCCACTCCCCTTCCCAACTACCGTCTCTCTCTCACACACAAAACTCTCGCTTTCGCACCCCGACTCGTATTTCTCTCACAAACATTTATCGACTAGCTAGCCTCTAGATAGGTTTATACACCCGCACACTCGTGCTTCCACCATCGCATACATGTCTCTCTCCCGCTCCTTGTATCTATGTAGATTTTTCTTCCCTTCTTGAGACACGCCCTCTCGATCGTGCACACACCCACTATCGCCTCATTTAAGCTGATACCTATCGCACACACACTCCTTGTGTCTTTTTCACGCATGCACTCCGTCCTCCTCCACTCTCCCTCTCTCTCACACACACATGGGCTTTTTGCAACAACTAGCAAGATGCCCATGCGTTGCACGGAACATCAAGATGCATTTGTATGAGTAGTTTATCTTGTGGGGGAAACGGATGAACGAGGGAAGGCCTTATTTGCAAATGTGGAGAGGGGTGTGGGTATCTTTTTGCAAAATTGCCATAGTTTCCTTCCTATCCGTCAGATATAGATCGGACGGCCTATATTGCAGGATGGCAGGCACACGATCATCACCGACAATGCTTTTTATAAGAGTAGGGATAAAAATAGAGTTGGTGATGATGGTGGGCCTGCCATCCTGCAATGTAGGTCATCCGATTTATATCTGACGGATAGGAAGGAAAATATGGCAATTTACCCGCACTCTTCACCACATTTGCAGATAAGGCCTTCCCTCGTTCATCCTTTTCTCCCACAAGATCTTGATGTTCCGTGCAACGCACGGGCATCTTGCCAGTAAGAGTAGAAATTAGACATATACCACTTCTCAAATCTTGAAACCAACAACATTCCTCCCTTATCTCATCAAAACCGCCAAAGGAATATATTTTGAGTGAAACATAACATATTTTTAGTGATATACGTATTTCAAAACTAGACTTTTTTTCTATCAAACGGTGAATATGTATTAATCTACTTTGATCATGTGGCAACGCATTGGCACATTGCTAGTAGTTATTATAATTTTTTGGACACCAGACAAACGGTGTAGTACATATACGAAGAGAAGAGGCGCACGCACGCAGTCGGCCTCTCGCTGTCTCGCACACATGAGTGTTACGTAAAGGCGACGTTAACAAATAAACCCTAAAACCCTAGGTGCACGATTGCTGCATTCGCGGGTACCGGGTACGTGGTGGAGCACCTTTGTAGGAATAGTCAGCTCGTGTGATAATTTGATCCGTAGGAGTTGATGGTCGGGACCACAGGTGAACGACTTGGAGCGCGGTGGCTCACCAGTTGCCATCGAGTAGCCACGTTTAAAATATCGTTTTTAGCGGGGTTAAGAGTTTCGATTTTCCATGGCGCGTTATAAGTAGTTAGTAGTTTTTAGAACGATTGGTATGGAGCGAAAATGGAATTCATAGTACTACGTACCTCCTTGGCGTATGGTTGTATGGTTTTTTTTGCGATGGAGGTTGTATGGGTTTATGTTGCGAGATGTTGAACCTGGTAGTTCTAGGGCAAATACTAAGGTTTAGATTTAGATGATGGTTTTCAGTAATGAAAATCAGAAGGGGAAACCCTTCTTTGATTAAAAAAAACTACTACCTCCATTCTGGTTTAATAGTCCCCGTCGTACTTTGGGTCAAAGTTTGTCCATGAATTTTACTTGTAAAATGTGAATGGAAAATGAGATTTTGTTATACCCAAACAAAAAAAGGACTGGAGGGAGTGATTGCTCTGACACGGACGCAACCTCTCATAGCGCAGGCATTGAACCAGCACGCGGGCCAAGAGGGCCGCACTCGCTGCAGGCCCGGCTGAGCACGCCTCCTCGCCGCGTGCAACCAGCTTAAGACTGCCCCGCCTGCCTTCATTGAATCCGCACGTGTGCCGGCAACACGTCCTTCCGTGAGCCGGCAGGCATTTTAGAACACAAAAAATGACTAAAATATAATTAATTTACGCATGGTCTTGACTTGTTGTGCTCGCACTGGTAGCAGGAACTAGTAGAGGATTTTCTTTATTTATAACTCTCCTCACATTTTTTCTTTGAAGTGAATCATGGTTGTGGACATTATGTATGAATGTGTAGATATCTGTGAACATGAGTTTGATGTGGAAGTTGAACTTGGAATGTTGGGCTTGCGCGTGAACTATACCATGTCCAATGCTTCGTCTGTTATTGTTTGGAAAGTAATTGCTGTTATTACATGACCCGAAAAAAAACATTTTGTGCCACATCAGTAGATGCACGGACATCACAACAGGCATGCTGACTGGATAAACATTTGAACCTAGCTATTATGAAGGAAATTTTGTATTGACAACAGTTTTAGATAGCAGGAGATGCCTAGCCTGCTCTTCCTCTGCTAGCTTATTTCTGGCTTCTTCCATCTCTTCTTTGGCTTGGGTGAAGAGAGCATATGATTGCTCTTTTCGCTTCTTCAGGAACTCAGCTACATTCTCAAGGGCTGCTGCACGCTTTCTTTCAGCCTTTACTAATGCCACGAGGACACGAATAGCTGACGACTCCACCTGGCTTGTGTGTAATCCAGCATCATCTAGGAATTTGCACCTTCTGTCAAATCCAGCATCATTAGGGAACTGGCACCTCGTGTGTAATCCAGCCTCATTTTGGAAACATGATCTCGAGGTTGCCCATACTTCCCTCCTCGCAGGAACTGCATCCTGACATGAAGTTACTTCTTTTTTAGATCAATACTCAGAGCAACCTAGGTCCATTTAGTAGAAGCCAGATAAATAGAACTCGGAGAAGTGAATTCAAAAGGAAAAAATAAATAAAAATAGACTACAAGGGGAGAACACCCACTTCCTACATCAAGCTAAAAACGAAAGCATTAGGATGATTAAGACTCTTCTTATTACACATCAAAGAACACCACACTTAAGAGAAATAGAAAGTACAACATATACACATCGAAGAACACGAGGCTACACGAAAGTAATTGAAAGGGTGTTACTTACCAAAGCTCGTTTTACAGGTTCGGTGCAGCTCCTCTTTAACTTGGCACGCTCCTTGAAGATGTCCCGAATATCCCGTGGTTGGTCTTCATTGCTCCCCTGCATGTTCGCACTCGTGGTTTTAAAATCTCAACATGGCAAGAAAAATATACTACTAGTAATACTCGCGTATCTTGTGGGCAACATTAAAGCACTCGTCTGCCATGTTAGAGCATCTCCAACAGAATTGCAACACGCGGTGCTTTAAAAATCTCAACATGCTATCTCTACTCTCTTCTCTACTGTTATATTTATTTTATATTTTATATTTAATATTTATCTCTACTTCCTTTACTGTCTACTTTTTTTCTCTATACTTTTTTTTCTTGCAATATAGGCTGTCCGATTTATATCTGACAGATAGGAAGGAAAGAAATGGGAATTTTGCAAAAAGATACCATACCCCTCTCCAGATTTGCAAATAAGGCCTTCCCTCATTCATCCTTTTCTCCCACAAGATAAACTACTCATACAAATGCATCTTGATGCGTGCAACACATGTGCATCTTGCTAGTTCTAAAAACATTTCCATCATTTGCCACACTACTGGTTGCAGATGAAAAACCTACCCAAGCACAGCGCGATACAGGAGCGACGCACAATTACAAGCTGATATTCTGTTGGACAATGGAGGCTATAACCAATTACTTTTACGGGAACAATAGCACCTAGGAAATTTGAAGGGTAGGTATGAACAAAATTGGAACTGCACATGTACTGCTAAGTGATTCAATACACACATTACCAATCGAGGAGGAGAATGATGGTCACGGCGGCCTCTATGAGTCATGGTCGGCAATGGGAGTCAGTTCATTGTCTATGAAGGTGGTACTTCTACGCTTGGCGTCGGCTTCCGAGAAGCAGATCCGAGACCATGGAAGACAATGCCGGGGAAGAGGCTCCGTGTACGACGATGACGGTGGACCGGCTCCAGTGCGGCGTACGAGGTCGTCGATGAGGCAGATGCGCTGCGGTGGATGAGTGCGCCGATGTAAAGGGGAGGAGCACGAAGGTTGCGGTGCTGTGGAGAAGTCTATTTTGTGGTGGGGATAGAAAATGGGGAGTATTCAGGTGTACTACTCTGGGTGCTGGGGTGGGGTTGGCTGGGTAGGGTGAACCTGAAGTTACGAAAGCATCCCCCTACCAAGCGTCATCCGTAGGCCTGTTCCGAAGGCTATGATGGTAACTTCACACTGCTCGAATCAGGGTCGCGGGAGATTTTCCTGCCGACCTCAAAATTTTGTGACAATGGACTCCCCGTGTGGCGTGTTGAGTGATTCGGCTAAGCAACTAGCGAGCAGTAGTAGTGAGCTCTGCATATTAGGTTTGACCGAGGTCAAACTTCCTAAAGTTTGACCAAGTTTATAGAAAAATATAAACATTTACCATAACAAATATGTATGATGTGAAAGTACATTCAATAATGAATCTAATGGTATTTATTTGTTATTGTATATGTTAATATTTTTTGTTATAAGCTTTCTGCGAGTTTGCAAAACTTGACTTTGACCAATGCTAATACACGGACTTAAATAAAAATGGAGGGAGTACACATTTGTTTTCTTAGTTTGTAGTGAACTAATCATTTGTTGAAATTGTGAAATAAATATATTAGGCTATTGACTTCAAATGCAATGGTCTATACAATTCAATAATTACAATCTTGTCGAATCCCAAGATGTATACAAGGTCTATAGTACTTCACAACATGCTCAAACTCACATAATCCTAGTCAAATGAGAATCTAAATGCATTTCATAGCTATTACTTTGTAGGATGCAACAAAAACAACGATAACTCTACATCAGCCATTATAGAAGCAACATTTTGACATATCCCAATGTGTGAATGAAACATGCAGAGAGAGCTTTTGAAGATGGAGCAGATAGGGTGGGAAAGATTGTATGTATGTGGACGAGAGAGTAGGAGACAAACCTAATGAGAAAGACAGAGAGAGAGAGAGATAGAGAGAGAAAGAGAGAGGAAGAATTTAGGTCTATGAGAAAGATGGATACATGTAATATACATGAGATGCGTGTGCATCTGGATTCTGTATACATGGAAGGAGAAGAGACAACATGTTTGATGAGAGAGCTGGAAAAACATGGACGAGAGGGGAAGGATCTCGTGGGTTGAGGGATTGACAATTTTGTGCGGGGGAGAGAGGGATTGGTAATTTTGTGCAAGAGAGAGAGAGAGGGTGGGGGGAGGAGTCAGTAAGCCATCGTCACATCACCCTGCTTCCAAATGACCCCGCATTCTCTAGCGTGGTGTGGTCACCGTCTTCAATCTGCTCGATGCCGTCTTTGAAGATTGAGGTGTTGTGCATGTTGGGGTGCAAAGAAGCACAAGCGAGAGTGGTCGCTATATAACTTTGGATGGGGATGAATTGTGTGCTCGGGGGAGTGTGTGTGTGTGTGTTGTGCTGTGTGTGTCTCTGTGTGTGTGTGTCACATGTTGAGAGAAAACAAACCTAAGGAGAGAAATCGGTATTCACGAGGAGATTGTGCGGGCCTTGAGGTGGGCAGGGGCCGGGTGAGGGTGTCAAAATGTGCGCGTTGATGCATGTGTTGCATGCGACCGTGCGAGGGACGGACAAATCGAGAGAGATGGTTGTTGTGTTACGGATGCTCCTCTCTCTGTCTCTCTCTCTCCCTCTCTCTCTCTCTCACACACACACACAAGTAAACTAGAAGACCGTTCTCTCATGTATACACAATGTATCGACATCTATCTATGTCTCACTGATGCATGATCATTTGCACATTCACACCTCTCTATGTCTGTATCACACGCACACCGTCTCCACATTGCCCTTCCGCCACAACACACATATGGACACATACACACGTTCTCTCTCAGTCACACACACAAAATCAGTATTAAAAAACTAGGGCGCACCTGAAACGTCCGAATCCAAATAAACACGAAGTGGAGCTAAATTCAATATATGGAAATATTGCAGCGTCAAGAACTTTCACAGGAAAAAAAGTTGATTAATATTCGAGGATTGTTTTCACACACACAAAAAGGTTCGGTGGATGTCCTTTGAGCGCGACACGGTGACGCACCGTTTCGATCGACCGCGCGGCCGCGGTTCACGCGCTTGCACAGGATTCCATATCATGGCTGTGGTACTAACTAATAAAAGCGCTGCCTAAGTCTAATGTTTACATGTACTAGTACGGTTTTCTTTTAAGTTTGACCAACCTTATATATACAACTAAAGGAAGCTCCCACACACGCACTCATCAATATGCCGCCGCCGCCGTTGCGCATGCCGGCGCCCGCCTGCTCTGGCCAACAATTTCTCGGCCATCACCGCCGTGTCACCGCCATCCCTGTGCCATGAAGCCGAAGGCTCGCCTGCTCACGTCGTCTGCAGTCCCTCCTCGCGATGCCGCCGCACTGCCAAGCACGAGAGCAGCTGGTGGAGCCGCGTCTATGCACGCAGCGTACGAAGAGGAGGATGAGCGCGTGCTCCAGCACGCCGGCGAGGAGGAACTAGCGTGTCATTGTCGTCTCCGCCCGCGCGGAGGAGGCGCGCATGGTGGCTGTCGCGACGGAAGCCGGTCGAGCGCGCGTAGAGCCCGCAAACCGGGTGCGGACACGGAATCTACCTTTGAGACCTTGAATGCCACGTGGATCCTGCAATCTGAAGGAGCAATTTGGGTCAGTCAACTCATGTGAGCCGTTTGATGCAACATGGATGGCTAGAAGGGCTTCTTCCACCTCTTCTGTCATCGTCTTCCTTCGCTCCGTCGAACTTCTTTCACAAATCGACTGACCCAACTTATACTACTACTATGGACGTATTAAGTACAGTAGGAACACGAAGATACGAGCAGTAGTACCAACTGCAAGAAGAACAGTAGTAAGACATAGTACTAGTACTACTGTACGTACTAAATAGTTCAAATAATGAGAAAGAACATAAACATAGTTCCGCTGGGGCCTCAGCACAACACACCCTTGAAAATAAACTAAGCAACTAGTCCGCTTGACACTGCAGTAGAACCAGCATGAGCGACGGCACTGCCACCTACTCGGAGTCCGAGTCCACGTCCTCGACTTCGTCCTCGTCCCTCTTCCTCTTCCTCTTCGCGGACGCTTCTTTGCTTGAACCGGACGCTGGGCTCTGCTTCTTTATCCAACAATTGTAGATATTTAAACAAAGGTAGGCATCCATTGCTGCGTACAGGATGTGATCTTCATCTAATGTCTTCGACTCCCATGCATGATGAAACTCATGATGAGGTTTCTTCAGTTTAGTGTACGAAGGATCAATCATGGCTGCTGCCAGGGTCAGCATTGAAGGTCGAGAGGAGGACACCAGGCTTGCCTTCTGGAGATCGAAGGGCTGGCCTACAACGAGACCTATCCGACGCAGGACATCCCTGTTGTTCTTAAAGCCTACAGTAATGAATTTCACTCTTTTGTCCTTGAGGAAGTTCTTAAAATCCTAGCACTCAACGTCGGCATGGCATATGTGGTAGACCAAGAAAACGTTATGTACGCAAACCTGGATCATGGCGGGCTTCTTCCTCTCTTCGTCCTTTAGATCCTTCTCTCGTCCTAGGACTGTGGTGTACTCAACATCTAGCCCAACGACCCACTCATCCGTTGAATTGTTGAACATGCGTAGGAAGCGAGCAAGCCATGCTTTCACCGTCTCGGATCCATGTGTGTAGATGATGATGAATTGATCGCCGGTGATGGCTCTAACCTAGTACTTAGCAGCGACCATGGAGATTTGGGAGGCCATGGATTTTGGAGGAGGGTTAGGAGAAGTTGAACTGTTGTACCCCGCAAAAAAAACTGGGAGCAAACTAATGTGAAAGGACGGGATGACTGGGAGTGAACTGTTGTAAGGTAGAAGACGGGGACGAGTAGGGCGTGCGAACGGCGTGGGGTTGCTGGCTTGCCCAGTGGATAAATGGTTGCAAGCCCCCAAAGAGTTCTCGAGAACTATGCGGGACCCACTAGATGTCATGTCTACTAGACCCATATCGTAGGCCTGACGGTATAGCTTCTGCCTGTTCGCACGCCATGCCGAAGCGTGGATGTAACTTCACTTAATTCCGTCAAACGTCGCGCCTCCCACGACCTTCGCCTCCCTCATGCGGTCACACCCTTTGAGACTTCGACCGGCTATAAATGAGCAATTTTTTGCCTTTTTTTAGACAAGCAATTTTTTTTGCCTACTCCGCATGCATGATACAATATTCACCACACAGGGCGGTACGTTATTTACAAGAATACCATCTAATCTATTGTCAAAGCTATACTTAGCGATTAAGTGTGCCACCTTATTGGCTGAACGGCTAATCTGTGACAATTGAAGATTGTTGATCAACTTCGAGATGCTCAACGCTTTCATCTTTAGGTCACGCATAGCAGACCTGTCATAGTCCCCCGATGCAAGAGACGCTAGCACAAAAAATGTGTTTACCAATGCATGCATGAACACTAGTTACTCTAACCCCCTTCTCTTCTTTAATTCTTTGCCACATCAGCATGTTTGCTATTCCCGTGTGCATGATACCAGCTAAGATACCACCATTATGGTCAGCCTTAATCATCTCATGCAATAATTTAGTGCACCTTGAAATATGAACAAGTGTGGGGCGTGTATGTTTTTAATGACTTGAGACTATACCTAGCCCGGCATGCAAGATGACTTATTATGCACCGTTCCCCACACCTGCAGGAAGCCCGTGTGAAAAAATTTGCATGCATGACTCTCCCCCCACGCTCGTCCAATCCATTGTGACCAGTAATATTTCCACCCCTTCGCTCCCCGTAATTTACTCCAACAAATATGCCCACGTAGTTGTTACTTAACTGCAGGTGCATTGGGTCACTGACATATGGGCCCAACAAGGGTCTGGCCCACATGTCAGTGACGCAACTGGACCTGCAGTTAAGTCAGTGCAGCTCAGTCCATATCTTACGTAGGTGTGCCATTGCTCGCTATAAATACTGTGCCTTCCACGACATTGCTATCTCCTCCCCCTCACGTTCACGTTCATCGCTATCTCCTTCCCCTCCCTCTCATGTCGACCACCATGGCATCGCCCCTCCCAAGCCCTAGGAGCCCCTCGCTGCACCGCGCGGACGGTCACGCGTCGTCGTTCCGTTCCTCGCCGCCACTAGTCGAGGAGGACGCGTCAGTGTTCCGCTCCTCGCCGCTACGCGACACGTCGCCGTTCCGTTCCTTGCCGCCACTAGTCGAGGAGGACGCGTCGGCGTTCTGCTCCTCACCGCCACTAGTCGAGGAGGACACATCGGCGTTCCACTCCTCGCCGCAACGCGTCGAGGTGGACGCGTCGGCATTCCCAATCTCGCCAGCACGCGCGTCGGAGGACGTGTCGGCTCCCCGCTACGAGGAGAACGCCGCGCCGCCCGCTGAGCCCCCCAGCCTTGAGGAGCTTTGGAAAGAAATGGATGTCGCCTTGTGGGAGGCTTTGCCTCCAGCAGAGCGTGCCAAAATAGAGGCTGAGAAGAAGGCCGAGGAAGAGAAGCGCACCGCAGAACAAGCTGCCTGGGAGGCCTATGTCGCGTCCGAGAGAGTCAGGCAATTGGCTCTTTGGTAGAAGGCTCGTGCGAGGGCCGTGAGGGTGGCGGAGGACGCCCGTGCCGACGCCCTGAGTGCAGTCGGGCCCAAGTGCCTCATCTACGCTTGGCGGTACGTGGACCGGGTGCATGTTTCCAGCGAGGAGGAGTACCTGTTGGTGCCGGATCACCACATCCGTGAGATCGCGCTCGCCCGTCGGCAAGCCACCAATCAGCACCTCGTGAGTTGCGAGGCTGAGGAAGAGGCGTTGTGTCGGCACGCCGGGAAACAGCCGCGCACCAGGGCACTCGTGGCATGCCGCAAGCGCTCCTGCGAGCGCCATGGCTTTTAGGAGGAGTATAATTTTTGTTTCGCAAGGCGATCTCATTAGTTTTGGGATGCAAATGATAAATCCCGAACGTTCAGGAATTTTTAGCGTCCTTAATTAAGTATGTAAAAGGGAAAGTTTGGAAACCTTGTGTGTTCGTACGCATTTTGCATGTACGTGCATATAGCACAAACTTTACTATATACTATCGCACTACACGTCTCTCTCGATATATGCTTGCAGACTGTGCTACTCCCTCCGTCCAGGTCAATAAGTCATCTTTGGTTATGCACCGTGACCAAGAAGGAGGGAAGACTTATACACCTAGACGGAGGGAATACTACTATTACTTAGTACGTGCAAATGCAAGTTTTAACATTACGATGCGGTTTTTGTAAAAGTAGAAAACAACACTAGTCAAGCTTGTGAAACAATTCAATGCAAAACAAATGCAAAAATGCTCGTTTGATTGTTTACTTTTAGCTTCCTTCTCTGTGGTTATTTCTCTGTCGTACTTTGTACGGAGTATCTCACTGGTTGGAAAGGCATGCAAATTCCCAAACCGCTTACTACACCCTGTATCGAATTTTTTGCCTAACAAGTTGTGTCGTGCAATTGGAATTCCAACTTGAGTACTACTACTAGTAGGAGTACCAGGGGCCAGTTCTTTTAGGCTTCTAGATTAGTAATCCCATAACTACTACCTTCGTCCTGGTTTATTGGTCCTCATTGTAATCTGTGTCAAATTTTGATCATAAATTTAACTAATGAAATGTTAGTGCATGTCACATGCACTACTCCATCCGTCTAGGTGAGTAAGTCATCTTAGGCTTTGCACTGTTACCAAGGAGGAGGAGAAAACGAGAAATGTTAATGTTTATTTGCTAATTCATAGTATTGCATGCAATGAACTAACCACTGCATGTCATGTTTGATATCTCAAGTCATTAAAAGCATGCACACTCTTATCTCTTATTGGTTGATATGTCAAGAAACAAGAAATGAGGTAGAAGTTAATGCACCATGCCTAAGTGTTTTGGGATTATTTGGTTTTTGTAAGATGACTTACACACCTAGACGGAGGGATTACAATGGTGAGGAATAAATCGGTTAAATCTTTGGTCAAAATTTATCACAAATTAAAATGGTGAGGAATAAACCAGGACGGAGTAGTAGTTTAGAAGCCCAAATAAATGAGTGAGGCGCCTTATTGTTACTCTCCACTGTGACTAGTCTTGTGGGAAAAGCTGGGGAAGCTGCCAAAAGAACTGGCCCTAGGAGTAGTAGCTAGGGATCGAGTGTGCGAGATGAACCAGAGAAAGTAAATGCAGAGAGATGAAATGCAAAAAAGACGGAGGGATGTGATGGTTGCTTGTCCTTTTATTTTACTAGGCCACTTATTACTAGGAGTGGTTGGGTTTTGTGATATGACGGCTTTACTGCCGCGCCATGAGCGGGGTGAGAGGTGAGACTCACGTGCAGCGCCGCCCTCTACACTTGTACTACATTGGTCGTGGTTTATTAGTCCCCCATTGAATTTGACTGAAGATTTAACTGACAAAATGTTAGTGCATGTCAATAAAAACTATATCGATGGATTCGTATTTGAACATAGTTTTGAATGCTATAATTTTAGGTGACATGCATCAGCATTTATCGTACTATATATAATGTTAGTTCAATTTTTGGTCGTACTAATATATAGTAGTAAGGTGCCCGTGCGTTGCACCGAAGAGTGAAATGCATTGATCGGGGAGTTGTTTATTTTGACAAAGGATGTGGGGGTCATCTCATGTGTAACGGGTATCGATAGGTTTCTTCGGATATTATTTCATCTCTAGAGCTCACAAACATCCGGGTGAAATAGATAAAAAGGTATCTTTTGCAAACAAAAGCGTTCAACTGTTCAACCTGCATCCAAAACTTGTGAAGAAATAACACTTATTGTGCTTTGCAAGAAATGATCTTTAAGAATTAGTTTTTGAGTATCGATTGTTATACATGTTGGCTACAGATGACATGGCACTTTCTTATAGTCAACAGTTGGCTATACTATTTAGTAATATTAACCATGCCCTTATACACCTAGACGAATGGATTAAATCAGGATGACTTGCAAGCGGGCAGAGGAGATGTCAGAAATGGTTCATCGTAAGTCTTTCACCAGTACTGTAGTAAAAATTCATACATGGAAGATTCTATACTAAACCATAAACAGATACATTTTTATTCATGCGCGATACTCCAATAGAGCAAGATCCTGCATGGAAGTCTCCACATCCTTAGACAGCGGATTACATTGAGCGAAGACTAATGATCAACATTTAACTTGATAATGCGTATGTCCAGGTGAACCTCCTTGGAGGCCCCGTGCACCGCGTCAGCGGGTAAAGGATGTCATGGGTTTTCCAAGTACACATTGGCTGGATAGTCCCAGCTCCCCAGAGTCCAAGTCCGTTCGATGAGGCCGGTGTCGCCGCCCACGCGACCCGGAGGGGTACTAACACTGACCACACACCCGTACATCGGCCTCGTGTCAGTGTCAGCGTCAGCGACGTCGCGCCTGAGGCACATTACAAAGACGGGGCGGTGGCCTGCGCGGGCCTCGCCGGTGCCCACGGTCAAGAGGAAGACGATGTCGTCCTCCTTCGAGACTAGCAGGCGGCAGTGATCCTCCAGCGACTCCGGCATGGTGAACGGGTAGCACGTCTCATACTTGATGTTCTCCGCCAAGGGCTAGCAGTGACCGCTGCACGCATCCGTGAGGTGATGCACCATGTCCGCCGGCGAGCCACAAAATGGCATCGGGCACTCATAGCAGTGGACGAAGGGCTCCTTGGAGGCATCGACCAGGCCGTCCATGAAACGGGAGTGGCTGTAGGGGACGTTGCGCTAGTTGAATATATGAGCAAGTTACTACGAGATTTAATCCGAATAAGCACAAAACAAATCATGAATTCTACCACGATTTCAAACAGGAAGGACAGAAACACATACGGTGCAATGGGAGCAGCACCGTTGGCGTTGAGGTTGTCGCCCATGTCCAAACACCACGTAGACACGGTCTTTGAGCACGGTTCGTAGTCGTTCCACGCTCGGGCATTGAAGTTTGTAACTATTTTAGATTAGAATATACTACTCCTCCGGTGCTAGTAGTAGAGCAGAGTCCTACTCTACTACTCTACTCAAGCAAGTTATGACATAGCACTGTAGGGAGTACCAGTACTGTGATCACTCAAGCAAGTTGTCTGGCATCGACATGACCCTACGCAAGTCAAGTGGCGTGCTGTAGTCATCATCACCTGTCCACTTCCCGCAGCACATATTCGCTTCTTCATCTTTGTCCGCGCATAATCTCGTCCAATCTTCCATCCCCGCTAAGGTGCCTCACCCCTCGTCCGAAACCCAAGCACTAACAATGGCAGAACCGAGCAGCGTCCGCCGAAAGAGTGGCTGGAATTCGCTCCTCCCAGAGGTAATCAAGCTCATTGTTTCGCGTGTGGACAATCTCAGTACCATGCCGCTCGCCGCGTGCTTGTCGGGGCTGTACCGTTTACTCAAAAGCCCTCAGGCCGGAGCTTTTTAAGCCAGCTCCTTGCTTGCTGATGCCGCCTGAACTTCAGAAACGGCGTGTCACGCAGCATAACGATCATAGGGTGGCGAGCACCAACCCCCTTGACTGCAATCTGATCCCCGTCAGCCTCAACTACATTAACGGTATGTACTGGGTCGGCATGAACACGTCTTGGATGGTGCTCGTCGACGGTCGTGGCAGCTGGATGCTCGTGGAGGTCTACACCCGACGATTGATCCCCCTTCCTTCAATTAACACTGCACTGCTTTGGCACCGCGGCCCAGAATACTCGGAATCTTAAAGTAGCCAACATGATACCAAGTTTGATTTGCTCAAGGTTGTAATCTGCCAAGTGCCCACAAGATCTGCGAATTATAAAGACTTCAGGCTACTTGCGTTCTTCAACCGTGGTCTCCCTATCTGATAGGTCACTGCGGTAAGTGGATAAATCTGCACGTCCATCGCAGGATAATACATCCTCCATGGTTCTCTGATGCCATTGAACACAAGGGCTTCATTTACGCTGTCGACTCCTTCTATGGCTGGATGTATTGCTGGCCTACTCCAGTCATCACTACAAACGGCTGTTACAGCAGTATGTTACTTTCCTATGATATCATGATGGCTTGCTTATATTACTGTCAACATTTGCTGAAAAAAAAATTCATGCTCATAACATGTTGTTCTTAAAATTGACTAAATCAAGAGCCCTTTTTTATTTGACTCCAACTTGATATGCTGTTGTAGGCCGCCTGGTGTCCCTACCCTTCCTAATCCCAGAACCTTTCAAAGAAAAGCGGCATGGCAGTTGCAGGTGGTTCCTGGCTCGATTAGACGACGGCGAAAGATTGATGATCGTTCGCACGTACCGGACGTGTTGTTTCGCGGTATACAATCATAGTCACTGCAAGGTCTTTGAGCAGGATCCCAGCTTCTCTGGGCCTTCAGGAATTTTTGACTAGAGGCTGGTAAGTAGCCTTGGTACATGCTCTCTGTTTGTCGGACTGAATTATCTGATTAACCAGGAGATAACCGACGGCAAGGATCATGATGGCAGCGCGGTTTCATTCAACAGGAAAAACAGTGTGTACACAGCGTACCATGCGTCTCTGCATGCACCATACCCTGATATCTGCCGCCACGCTCTGCAGCCCAAAGTAGGAGAGAGGGTCGCAAGTATCAGACTTCGACCTGCTGGCTGGAGTTTCCCCCGTCAGGCACCCATCTGGTTCAAGCCGTCAGCCAATCTCCACAGCTTAATAAATAGTAACGTCTAACTGAGCCAGTTAGTTAGATGCGTACACTTGGTGTAGTAGGATCTTTATTTAGTTTGATGCATACACTTGTTCTTTTTTGGTAGCCCTTTTGTAATGATGGCTGATGTTTGGTTTGGAAGAGAGAGCCGCGTCTTCACTCTTCTGGCCTACTTACTACTTCTGTTGCACCCCAACCCTGGTTGCTGCTGCTGCTGCTGTTTTCAATGTACAATCAGTAGTATATTTCGTCTGTTGGTTGAATAAATGTGTTGTTAGAACGACAAACACAATGTTTTGGAAGTCGTTGCATGGTTCGATCCTTTAGTGCCCCGTACCGTACGTAGCGCATACAATTTTTCGTACGGAACACATTTTCCACTTGTTGATAACATGCAGCCCACTGATGAAGGCCCAATAGAGAAGCCCATAATTAACTGGAAGGGAGGCTCTCACATGAATCCGGCCCAGGTACATGCTCATGGTCCCCTAAACATAAATAAGTAAATAAATAAATAAAGCTAAATGCTCATGTACCAGTTATTTGGGAAAATAGGTAGCCCAGTATTTCTTTTTGAAGAATACCCAAGCTAGGCCTATTTGTTTTCTCGGAATTACTGGGCTACAAATCTTTCAAGACGAGGAGGGATGCATTCCGGCCTGGCTTAAGAGTATGGTCAATGTCTGTTAAAAGTAGTATCGAAAGGGGTTGAAAATTCCAAAAAAATTATAGCAAATGGGATATAAGTTTCTTTTTTTGTTTTTGTTCTTCACTGATATCTTATACGTATTTCATTGGATTTAACATGACATAGTAATAATTTATTTTTAAATTTGTTTTAGTATGGCTATTAATTTTTGGATTAAGAATATTTCGTTCCCGAGCAAAAAATTGTGAATTTTCAAAATTTTCCACATATTTAGTTAATTTTTTGACCCTGGTACTGACCAGAAAATGGCCAGCAATTCTAAAAATGGAAAACGGGCTGCAATAAATTCCATATGAATTAGAAAATGAGTAAAAATTATAAAAATAATAGCAAATGGGTTGTACACGCCACAGATTTCGAGGCTGACTTGTTTACGCAAGGCTTTGTCAGTGAACACACGATTCTAGCAGCACTGACTGGTGGATGTCCATCCAACGGCCGACGTGCTTCTTCAATCTCTGATCTTCCTGCTCCCTCCTCTTGTGGCCCACTGTGATGCCGCACAGGCTTCCCAGGCCCACCCTACTCCCTCCACTGGCCTGGCCGCACGCAATCAACTGCCTCCTTATTACGCGAAAAAAATGATTCCTCCCACTGACATCTGGGGCGCACCGGTTGGGAGGCTGACCTGTGGGCCTACTAAGTTGACGCGTCCGCAGGGCTTGTCAACTTAGTCAACAAACGATTCTAGCAGCAGTAACCGTTGGATTTGAATCGAACGGTCCTGCTACTTCTTCAGTTGCTGCTCTTCTTGCACCAGCCGCCCAAACCAGCGCCGGGGAGACCGCCTGCTCCTGCCTCCAGTGGCCGGCTGTGCTGCCGTTGAGGCCTCATCACCCCCTACTACTCCCACCGCTAGCCATGCCCTGTGGCGACGGTAGCCTCACACCGCAGCCGAACCAGTGAACCCTCGTACTCCTCTCCGCATAGGCATCCACTGCCACGTCTTCCCCGGCTCCATGTCATCCCCTTCCTAGGCCTCGCCGTCGTCCACCGCCTTGGTGCTCTCGGCGCGGCGTGGTTAACGTGGTCAACGACATTCCATCGGAAGAGTACTGTACATGGAGAGGCTGACAGCTGGGTCCACGGCCACAGCCCAGTTTTTTTGTGATTTGCCAAGTCATTTTGTCAGGCCTGTTGGGCTACAAATCTTTCAAGACGAGGAGAGCTTTCATTCGGCTGGACGAGAAAATGGCCCATCAGTAATGAGAAATGGGATGTATATTTTTAAAACACATCAAACTGGCAATTAGTTTCAAATATCTTTTTTTCATTTCGAGATTTTAAATTACATTAATTTTTATGCGTGGAGAATTTGTTGGATTTTATATTGATATACATTTATTTTTAAAATCA